>NW_027040579.1:335000-1600000 GCF_037179485.1 Ochlerotatus camptorhynchus | reverse complement strand
AGCGTTAGACAAAAAGTTCAAGGAATTCCAAAAGAAGCAAATAACGACGGCGGAAGAGCAGAATATGGTGAGAGCTTTCCATTTATTTATAAAAAAAAAAAAATATATCAAAATTACACTAAATACATGCCAGGGTTGAAAAGAATAGTTTCGAACCTGGAAGTGTGTATGTATCACCAATATCCATTTGATAACGGTGATGCATATATGCGGGGCTTATTGTGAGTGAAAGTAACCTCGGAATGGGCGTGACTCTCCAGACATTCTGAAATGGGTTGCTGGATCTGCAATAGAGCTATCACCTTCTAACTCCCGGACTAAAGCTGTCTACAATGACCATAAATGCGACATTGTAGAGAGAGTTCTTCCATAATAACACTGCCGGCCAGTGGGGGTTAGAGGAAACACACACACACACACACACGCGCGCACACACACACACACACACACACACACACACACACACACACACACACACACACACACACACACACACACACACACAAATTAACCATAAAGAAAATATTCACATATTATTGAAAATCGTGATTAATTTACCACCGGTTAAAGGTGCAGTTAATGCCTAAAAAACACAAATTTTCTTTAAGAAAAATAAATAAATGCTCATTAAAAGAGGACCTACAAATGATTTGCCGTAGACATAATTTGGCTATTTGCTTACAGGATCAAGGTACCTATATGCGTTTTAGCCAAGACATCAAATCAAGAACACTGGTAACTCTTCCAGAATCCAAGCGTCAGATACAGTAGCGCTGTAGGTGGTGGTGGAAGTACCAACAATCAATACGAAACTAACGATTTTAAATTGGTTCACTACTTGACTAGCCTAATGGTCCCAAGCAAACGATTAACGTACCCTATTCTAGTCGAAATTCTAGTACTACACAATGTTTGGTTTGATTCGCTATGAAAGTTTGACAGATAAAATGAGAGGTTAGTGGATTTTCCTATGTTTCGAGGGGTGATTCAGCTTGGGACCGAAGAGAGTACCAGAGCTGAGCCAAAAAGTGGAGCACGTTTCTTCGGGACCTTCTAGTCTTAGAGTTACCTCTATGGAAGTAATGCATAGAAAAATTAGCAAATACACAAACCATTCTTCTGAGGTTGTAATCTTTGTTATCAAATCGTTCGAAGCATTTGCCTTTGAGCGGCATATGACGCGATTGTGATCGGTCTCATAGCGGTCGTATGAGAAAATGGAAGAGTTGCCAGTCTTCTTGAAATGTTGTCTTCGATTTTAGTGAATAGTTTACCACTCCGAATACGGTGGGTAAAAGACTTTACGCCAACTAAAAAGCCTCCGAAAAACGTGTAACGGCAAGTTTGCAGTGACAGAACTTAGCCATTTCTTGATGAATTTCAAAAGTTGTGGTATCTATAGAATTCCTTGGGTCTGTAGATTATTGTGTGTTTATGGGTTTTGCAAGTGGCTTAAGATCTCTAATTTAGATTAATGGGCACACATTTTGATAATTAGTCAGAATACAGTCATTGTTCCTATATTTGGATCCTGGAGCGAACGGAAAGGTCTTCGAAAGATCCGCAACATCCGTAAAAGTGGTCAATCCACGCACCTGATCCTAGCGCTCCACGGTTTTTTTTTTCGGAAACATTAGAAACTGTGATATAAGAATGAATTTGGGGTCGTAACATAAACATGTACCTGAATGGCCATGAGACCGTCGCCTAGAAGATCACGAACATCCGTAAAATGGTCAATCCATAAACCTGATCCAAGATTTCCACGTTTTTATCGAAAACATGTGGAACTGTGATATAAGAAAGAATTTGGGGTCGTAACATAAACATGGACTCGCATGACCGGAAGAACCGTAAAACTAGTCCATCCATGATACTGATTCTAGAACTCCATGGTTTTTTTTCGAACACTTTGAACCTATATGAAAGAATTTGGGGTCGTAACATAAACATGAACCATCACCCGGAAGATCCTGAACATCCGTAATAGTGGACGATCCATTAAACTAATCCTAGAGCTCCGCAGTTTTTTTTTTAAACATTAGGAACTGTGATATAAGAATGAATTTGGGGTCGTGACATAAGCATGAACCCTGGATGATTCTGAATATTCGTAAAAATGGTCAATCTGTGAAACTGATCCTAGAGCTCCGCGGTTTTTTTCCAAAACACGTGGAACTTTCATATATAAATTAATTTGGTGACATTAACATATACCTAGAAAGCCATGGGACCATCCTCGGGAAGATCTGGAACATCCTTAAAAATAGTCAATCCACGAAACTGATCCTAGAGTTTCACGGTTTTTTCGAAAGCATAACATTCGAACTGTGATATAAGAAATAATTTAGGGTCTTGATATAAACATGGACCCGGATGGCCATGGGGCCGTCCTCTGGTGTGTCTGGAAATGAAACAATGAAACTGATCCTAGAACTCCGCAGTCTTTTCAAAAACATTAGGAACTGTGATATAAAAATGAATTGGGGGTCACGACATAAACATGTACCTGGATGGACCGTCGTCTGGAAGATTACGGAACATCCGTAAAATGTTCAATCCATAAACCTGATCCAAGAGTTCCACGGTTTTTTTTTTTCGAAAACACGTGGAACTGTTATATAAGAAAGAATTTACGGTCGTAACATAAACATTAGACTCATGCAAAATTTGAAATTTCCGCTCCACAGTGCTCAAACGGGTCCAAATTGGGCCCTGATGAGCCTCCCAAAATTTGAACTCATTTAGTGAGAAACTGAAACCATTTGAAGTTTATATGGGAATTACTATGGAGAAACCATAATTTCGGTTCAAATTTATCTGAAGTCTTACCAGTTCACTCTACTTTAGAAAATGATAGCTGAGCTTGTTGAAAATTTGCTCAGCTACAACTTTGTTGAAGACTACTTTTAGATCAAATGTAAGGAACAAAAATTATTAATGATTCAAGTTCTGATGTCTTATGATTATGCTCAATCAACTGTTCAGCAAGCAAAATTGGTGTTTTTTTTAATTAGTAAGTTTATTTGGAAGGCTCAATCGCGTTAGCTTTACGGTTTAGCCGATAGTTCATTGTTTTTTGTTTGTAACAAAATTCACTTAATTCTATGGCTAGTAGGTTTTGGGCCGAATACTCGCGGCTTACTCGAGGTTAGAGAGGTACATTATCGAAGGATAGGATCAGGGGAGGAGCTTGAGGGTAAGGTTTCGTTGTCTCGTCAGAGCGTTGTCGCCAGTATGAATGGTAGTGCGGTTCTAGTTTCGTCTGGAGTTCGACCGGCTAACATAACATTGGTGTTTATGGCGCGTAGAATAGAGGACAAAAATCATGGCTACTATGTCACACTGTAGAATACAGTGTTGCCGACAATACAGTTGCTTAATCTTGCTAAGAGATTATCAATCTCTTAAACAATTAATAACTATTTAATTTGACGCTTGGCTGAAAATCGATTTTCTGCAAAGTTGTAGCTGATAAAAATTCCCATAATAATAGTAATAGAATTTGTTAACAGTACAATATGTCAAAAGGCTCGAAAACAATGAACAAAATGTTTGGTTTTCCCATTGTAATTTCCATATGAACTTCAAATGGTTTGAGTTTAAACTTTCGGAGGCTAATCAGGACCTGATTTGAAACCTTTTGAACAATGTGGAGCGAAAATTTCAAATTTTGTATCAGTCTAATAAACATGGACTCGAATAATCATGGGACCGTCCTCCGGAAGATCCTTAAAAGTGGTCCATCGATCATACTGATTCTAAAGCTCCACGGTTTTTTTTCGAAAACACTTCGAAATGTGATATAAGAAAAAAATTGGTGTCGTGACATAAACATGTCAACCTGGATGGCAATGAGACTGTCCTTCGAAAGATCCGGAAAATCCGTTGATTTGTCAATCTGCGAAGCTAATTCTAGAGCCCCGCAGTTCTTTTTTAAACACTTGGAACTGTGATATAAGAAAGAATTTTGGGTCGTTACGTAAAAATGGATCCAAATGGCGATGGGACTATCCTCTGAAAGATCCTTGACATCCGCAAATGTTGTAAATCCATGAAACTGATGCTAGCTGCACAGTATTTTTTTTTCTTTTTCAAAAATATTAGGAACTGTGATACAAGAATGAATTTGGAATCCTGACAGATACATGGCCCGGATGGTTATGGGCATCAGCCAATCAACGATCTTGTTCATACGAAATTCTTCGACATTTTTGTGAGCAAAGTGTTCAGCATCTGCTAAGAATTTTAAAATGGCTGATCCTTAGACAAAAATCTTGATTTTAACCAGCTGTCAAAACTGCATTTAGCAATACAGTTGCGTTCTTGCAACCTGGTGGTATGGAGATCTAGCCCTCACGTATATGTTGGTGGAGGCAAAAATGTAAAAATATCAAAAGACGATTATAAAAAAACATGGAGCGCTAGTATCAGTTTCATGGAATTATCACTCTTATGGATGTTGCGGATGTCCCGGAAAACGGTCCCATAGTTATCCGGGTTCATTTTTATGTCACGATCCAAAATTCTTTCTTATATCACAATTCGAAGTGTTATAAAAAAACCACGGAGCTGTAGGATCAGGATCGTGGATTGACCACTTTTACGGATGTTCCGGATCTTCCGTTCTGTTATCTCCAGGATTCATATATAGGAACCATGACTATATTCTAGCTGATTATGAACATTGGTGCCCATTAATCTAAATTAGAGCTCTTGAGCCACTTGCAAAACCCACACACTTACACAGTTCGAAAAAGTAGTGTAAATTTCTGTTTAGTATGATGCACATAAATGGAGCGTCACTATTCCTATAAGTTTACATTATATATCATGTAAAGTTCTGAGAAATTTCATGCAATGTAGCAAATATTGTATACAAAAGCCCATTGTTGTAAACAATATTGTTTACAAGTTGCTCGGTTGCGTGAAATGAAACACAAGTTTACGTGAATGAATTATTATTATCGGTGTAGAAATAACTACTTTTACACGAGACGTAATCCATATTGGACGTAAAACATAGAACGTAAACAAACATTTTATGTAATATTAAGTGTTCTCAAACCGAAACATCAGCTAGTCGACGAAGAGTACGTTTGATTAAATTGATTTTCACGTTTCTTTCAACTGATTCTTATGTCAAAAGGTCCGCTTACATGTGTCGGTCTCAGGGAACCTAAATTTACATTACTTTTTAGTAGTGTGCATAAACATAAACACACACATTTAGAAAAATTAAAAATTAAAAATTGTCTACAGACCCTAGGAATTCCACAATTTATGAAAATCATCAAGAAATTGCTAAGCTACACTACCGATGATAAGTTTAAGGACACCCCAAAGAACCATGCAAATATGTTTGGTTCAATTTTCGATCTCCAAAGGTTATTAGAATGGTATGAATGGTAGAGCATAAGGGAAGGTCCATTAATTATATCAAGCAAATTTGGCCCATTTTCAAAGCCCCCCTCCCCCCCTTCCCCCTTTGACACATTTTTATATGGACCTTAATTGTTTTTTTTTTTGTAAGGCTCGTCACAGTTTGCCAAAACCCCCCTCCACCTAAAAGTGTGACATAATTAATTGACGATCCCTACGTGTTCTACTACTACTTTTATTTCAAAATTTGGCCAACCCAATTCTGAGAAAATCAGTCATGATTCTTCAGAGTAAATTTTGAAAAATATTATAACTTTGGGTGAACTTTTAACACACAAAATTTGAAAATGATATTAAACAATTTACCTACGAGAAAAGTTCCATTCAATACTTTACAAATGATCTAAAGAGAACGAAAATTGGACGTAACATGACAGAGATATGAACATAACAAATTTGTTTTGTTTTTTTGGTGGTGGCCTTAAACTTATGCTCGGGAGTGTATGTCATTGCAAACTTTCCGTTAAACGTTTTTCGGAGGCATCGTATTCCGAGTGTTACTATGATTTCTTGTTTATAGTTATGAGTAATTCTATGGAAAACGAGCGAATAACCTGGCTCATTCCTTTTTTATTTGGATGAAAATCTACACATATATTCTACAGGTCCGAGACCATTTTGTCTCTAAACTAAAAGAGCGTATATAAAAAAAGTTATATCTAAAAAGCCATTGATTGTATGCTAGTGGTAAACCTCCATGCCTCGCACGTGAAAGTCACGAGTTCAAATCTCATCTCCGGACAAGTCACAAATAACCCAAGAGTATTAAAATTAAAAAAGGCACACACAAACATTTTTCCATCTCGTCGAGCTGAGTCGAATGGTACCCCGAGCAAAGTCCAGCATCAAAATTACAACAAATTGAAATCAAGTTTTGATATCAACATCAAACTGAAATCAAATTTTGATTTCAGTTTACGCAATTGATAAATTTTGTTTTCATTTTACTGTACATTTGCTCTTCAAAAATATGTTGTTACGGTTTGTTTTCATTGCCTTATCATAACATCAAATTGAATACTTGTTGTGTTATCTACAAGAAAAAAGGATATCAAATTGAGTTTTCAGTTTGCTCTCACTGATAGTAGAAAAAGCTTTCAATGTGAGTTGGAGGCGAACCAGCCTAAGGCTGAAAGCCTCCTAAATAAAGCTAAATTAATTAATTTCAATGTGATGTCACAGGAAGATTTTTTTGCTTTCAATTTTGATATTTTAACCGTAAAAACGACTAAAACGACAGCAACCAGAGTAATCATATTCAGTGAAATCACAACATCAAATTTAGATTTCACTTTGATCTCAGACTTTGCTCGGGATGTGACACTCAATTGTCATTATTATTTATTTTTTTTTTTTGGAACAAAATTATTACAACAAAAATGTGCATTCAGGTAAGAAGGGTGAAACAAGGCAAATTCATCAATAACTCATTCAATTAAATGATAGGAGTATAGTAAATTCGCTAAAGTTCTGTATTTTATTACACAAACAACTTTGTAGAACATAGTCAAGATCTAACAATTAAAATATATGCATTTTGCTATTGATTTTGGGAGTCCATTTTGAAAAACTGCAAATACAGTGCAACAAAACTTTTACATCTTAGACAAAGTTTTTAGAAATAATTTTGTTTAAAACTTTGCTGAAGGCATCAACCCCCATCTCGACATTGTGAAAACATAAATATTGCAAATCACTTTCAGGGGGATGAATCACAAAACTCATAACTTCAAAATATAAAACATAGCATGTTCATTATTGTTGCTCCAGACACCATCACTCTAAACGGCCGGCGTCGGTGGTGTAGTGGTAAGCGTGACTGCTTTTCTCACCCCAATGAGTCTGGGTTCAATCCCAGCCGAGGTCGGTGGGATTTTTCTGAGGCAAACAAATATCTGGTCACGTCTTCCTTCGGAAGGGAAGTAAAGCCGTTGGTACCAACCCATGTGTGTTGTGAATGGGTCCTACGCAGGTGTGGAAGCTGCCTTCCTGCACATCCGATTGCCGTCAATGTATGGCAAGTTATTAGCACTAGATTGCAAAACAGACACTGACGTTAAAAATAAAGGAATGAATGATCATCACTCTAATCCCGTTTTCATGGTGCAATTGATTAGGAGCGTGAAAAAAGACTATTGAACCACTGGGTGAAATTGCCATTTTCTAGAAAGCGCTGGATTGGGACCCTATTCAGGTGATTGCTACTTACCGCATTGTAGAGGAGAAAGCTCTGTTTATAATACACGGACAATTCACGACTAACCCAAGCGTGTTAAAGTGACTTAAGAAAATTCAAATGGTTTTTGCACAGTCAGTTTCTCAGCAAACCAGTTCACGTTGCTTGAGGCTTATCAGGACCCAATTTGGAATCATTTGAACAATGTGGAGCGAAATTTTCAAAATTTTCATCAGTCTAATGTATACACTGCTTAGAATCTCAATAGCAATCGTTTAAAGTGTTAGCAGTAATCAATTTCCCATTAAATTAATCATCAGCCACCCAAATAAATCAGATTAAGTTCACAGAGGCCGCCTGTTTTTTCACCACCATCCAACAGCATTATGTTAAACTATCGACAAAAACCTTAAACAGCCTTGCGGTCTATTACCAAGGACGACATTTGCATTTAAATAATCTATTCCATAGTTGATAACACCCTTCATTCCATTATAGACTCGAATTCTGTCCTGGAATCTCAGAACCAAAAAAAAAAAGAAATTAATTTTAGTTTTCAAAATAGTCGACCAAGATGACCAACATCTGAGCCGGTTTCATGGATTGTAAATCAGCATCATGTGATTTTTGTTTTCCTCTTTTAAACTCTTCACGTCATGCTGCACGAATCTCGCTCTCTTGCCTTCTACCATGCGCTATCATCTTAAGAGGAAGGATCAGTCCGGAATCACGAAATTCGGCGCGACATATCACCAGATGAATGTGCCTTGGGAAATACGCCGATGCGCGCTATTGTTGCCTTGATGCTGCCATGTTCATAATGCCATGCGAAACCTACCTGTAGCGGTGGCTCGCGATCTGTAACGACGATGGCAGCAGATGATGACCGAGGGTGACGACAACGCGACCGAAGGCACGGCAGGATGAATTAGTTTCCATCGAGCGTGGTGGGCGTCTTTCACTAATATTCTCGCGCAGCAACAAATCGACGCACAGTATGATGATACAGTTGCGCGGAAAGTGTTGAAAAATTATATTTCCTTTGAGGTTTGCGGAATGGTGTTGGTATCAGTTTCGTATCTACCGTTTGGGCGTTCACAGAAGAATGACCGCAGCAGGTTTTTCTGTAGGCGAAAAAAAAAGTATGTACCTATGCGGTAAGATCAGGCATAACATTTGATAACGGCACAAAAGCATTTGTAAACAAACTTTCTAAGGCCCTTTACTCGCGAACCAAAGTACGCCCGCGCAAACCAACAACATCATCGGATAGGGGCAACTATCACCTTTCCGAAAGTGGTATCGGTTTGCGTGGGCGTATTTTGCTTCGCGTGAAAAAGGCCTTAGAAAGTTTGTTTACAAATGCTTTTGTGCCGTTATCAAATGTTATGCCTGAGATAATAGTCTCATCCATTCTTCGTCTCTTGTCTTCCAAATCATTGATGGCTACATACTTTTAAATGTAATGGTTTTCCATTTGAATTCGTGTTAATAGGTTATCTCATATGTCGGAAAATTGTCGGAATCGTTCCATAAGGAAAATGCGTTTATGGATGCAGTCCCAACTCGCGGCTGGATGAGGCGGTTTTTGAAGCGTCACCCGGAGCTAGCAAAGAGAACGACCAACAATCTTGGAAAAAGGAGAGCATTAACTGAGGGTGGTGTAAAGGAATGGTTTTTCAACGTTCAAGCCTATTTGGAGGAAAATAACATTGAAGAGGTCCTGTCAGATCCTACAAGGATCTTCAAAATGGATGAGACTGCCTTCATTTTGGTGCAACGTAAACATCGAGTCCTTGCACGAAAGCATTCAAAAGCAGTTCAAGCCTTGTCTGCGAACTGTGACAAGGAGAACTAAACGGTTCTAACCTCGGGTTCAGCTGCTGGTAATCTTGCACCTCCATTAGTTTTGTTTCACTACAGTCCAGGATTCCTGCTAACAGATTATCGGCAACTCGAAATCAGCTACAATTTGTAGAGCGTGTGTTTCATTTCAAGAAAACGCTGCTAGATTGCTTTTTCTCAGTGGTAAAAATATAGTCAAATTGAAGCTATAGAAGTAATAATTTAGTGGATAAGTGCGCGAATGAAGTAATTGCGTCGGGTGTGCGGGAAAGGAGTGGAAGATTGTTAAACCATTTTTTTGCTTTGAATTGGTCGAGAGTGTCCGCACTCCCTCCCGCAGTAACGAGTGATTGGTGTGTCGTGTGTGAGTTAGAGCGAGAGCGACGAATCGAGAAAAAAGTAAGCTCCCCGCACAATGATGATGATGTTCTATATGCGCGCTGTACGGCGGCTGCTCCCCAAAAAGTTCGAATTTATTCAGGCGGCAGCGGCAGCAAAAGTGTGTGAGCGCGCGCGCTTGCAGTAGTGTGTGTGGATAATCACCAGAGAAAAGAAGAGTGAGGAAAAGCATCGGGGCGGACAGAAAAAAAGTTTGACATTTTCTACGGCCTGCTTGATGATGGTGCGGCGGTGGTGGCGACTTGCTCGTTGCTCCGGCAGATAGCTAGCAAGTAGAAGCGGTTTTTGGTGGACTTCGTGTCGCTCGTTCGTTCGTTTAGCTGCCCGCTCTTTCGCTCTCGGTCTGTGACTCGTCGGTTGCTCTCTGTGATTTATTTATTTATTTATTTTTTAATAATATACGCACACCGAAAAGTGAGGAAGGGAGAAAGATAAGCATCAGGAATGCGCTCCCGGATGTATTGATTTGGTGAGTATGTTCCAGTTGAAGATTGTTCTTACACATTTCTCGATTGCATTTTCGAAGGGACGTGTCTGCTTTTGTGGGCAGTGCGTTTGGTTGTCGGTTTGGTGTGGTTGGTGGCTTGCCCGCGCGCTGTGGCGCCGCCATCAGGTAGGGGAAAATTTCTCCTATCTGATGGTGGTGTTGGCATGCGTGGGCGGGATGCTGGTTGCGCCGGATTGACGATGGGATGCATTGTTTGCGGGTGTGGATGCGTCCCTTCTGGGGAGTATTCGAGATTTATGTATGTTCATCGTTTCATTTGTCAGAGTGATGACCACGATCGCATGATGCATGTTCCGCGGCTTTTTACGGTTAGGTGTATACGAATAATTCACTATGATTTTATTTCCATCTTGATATAGTTTGAGTTTGAATACATCCTAGGTCCTATGGTATTATTATTAAATATTCATTGATAAATATTTATAACAGGGTCAAAACACAACTGGAAGAAGCAACGTAACATCATTTGATTTTCTCTAATGTATGTTTAACGTTTATATGACAGTGAAATTAACCATTTAATTTTTCCTTTCCAGGATAGAAAGTTACATAACTTATTGATATATTTATTTGTATATTGTAAATACTTATTTAATCAAATTCTGAATATGAGTGATGAGGAAGTTTATTGTGTTCGCGAGCCCTCCGTTTAGGCTGGACGCATTGATTTAAATCTTGAAGTTTATTTTCAGCTCTTCGACATTTTTAGATTAATATTATAATGATTCACTATTTTCAGCCTTCGTTCAGGGAAATACAAAAAAAAACATTGGAATGCATGATTACAATTGCATAAAAACTGTTAACTGTCCAAATAACCTCGATTTTTCTGACTATTGATGCATTATGAAAGTTTACCAATATTTTAAAAAAGCATTCCATATTGCGTTAAGAAATTCCATGGTGCAAAATAGGGTGTTTGTTTCAATTCCAATAAAATATCAGAAGTTGAAATCAGTTGAATGTATTGAGGTTAACTGAAATCGAGCTTATTTGTATTTTGTAATACTTGTTTATTTAACATTATTTTATATATTGCATGACTAGTAAATTAGTTTTATTTCACATTTTTAAAATCTCATTATATCACTATATAACTATCATTATATAACTATAATTTTCATTTCTAGAAAAAGTTGTCCTGTAGATCCTGAAGGACCAGAAGGTGTATCAAATAGCTTATCATTGTTATTTACTTTTTATTTTATTATAATATAATATGAATTTGGCCGGTTGCTTTTGGTGCAGCTCCACTTGGTTATTTGGCTGAGATCATTCCTTTTTATTTATTTATACAGTAACCCCTCCCTATCGTTTAAACATCAATTCAGCTTATCGTTTACCAAAACGAACCTTGCTGCAAACCCTACCCTCTTACCCAACATCCCAGTGACTCCTCGTGGAAGTGCAGAGGATTTCTCGGCTTCCATCAAAGCGAGTGTCACGTCAACACATTCCTACCCATTCCTTTCTTGACCTGCGTTCAGGCGCGGCTGGCGCTGGTATTGCCTAATTTGAGATCACCAGTTTTTACACATTGAGGATGATTGCTAGTCCCAAGCATCATCTATTGGTTCTCTGTGTAATTACAGCTGATCTGGCAATAACAGAGTAGCAACCGTGGGCGGTCAATCATGCTCATGCTCATGCTCCTACAGTCCAGGATTCCTGCTAACATCGCGGAGAGTGTTCCGAAAGGATGGTCTGTAGGCCAATCTTCCTCCGGTTTGATGAATTTAGACACATTATACGAGTTTATCTCGAAGGTGATGTTAATCTCAAAATTACATTTCCCATAATTTTATTTGTTGATGGCCATTCATCACACGCTACGTTCAAGACGGTGGAGTGCAAGCAGAAAAACATAATTTTGGTACACTTGTATCACTTTTTCCGAATGCCACCCACGGGATGCAACCACTCGATGTAGCGTTTAATCAAAGACATCATATCAACTGGAAACTTTTCCAAAATCCTAGAGACAGATACAGTAGCACCATAGAGGTAACTCTAAGACCACTGGGTCCCGAAGAAAATCATTATTATTTTTGGCTCACTCAGTACCAGAACAACGGTCCCAAGCAGTCCCAAGCTATTCCACTCACCCCTGCATGTTCTGCATGAATCCACACACCCCTGATGTTATCTGTCAAACTTTCATAGCGAATCAAAACAAACATAGTGTAGTAATAGAATTTCAACTAGAATAGGGTACGTTAATCGTTTGCTTAGGACCAATAGGCTACTAAAGTGGTGAGCCAATTTAAAATCGTTAGTTTCGTATTGATTGTTGGTAGCACTACGCTTGAGTGAAGGTGGAAGCAACGCATAGACAAATGAGCAAATACACAAACCTTTTTTCTGAGGATGAAATCTTTGCTATCAAATTCGTTCGAAGCATTTACCTTTGAGCGGCAGATGACGCGATTGTACCTGTCTCATAACGTTCGTATGAGAAAATGGAAGAGTTGCCAGTCTTCTTGACATGTTGTCTTTGTTTTAATGCTCCCCTGAAAAAGGCATGACAAGAAGAGTTTAAAAAGTGACGATTTGAAAATGATTGGGCAATGATTTTCAGAGCCGATTTTGCTCCACTTTTTGAGAAAGCAATATGGCGAGCAAAGAATCTTCATTAATCAATGGGTTTCGTAAATGTGGTTTATATCCATTTGATGCAAATGCAATCGATTATCAATCGGTTTCGAATCCTTCCGATAAACCATCATCGTCTTCGGAACAGTTTGGACCAGAAAATCTGCATCAAGACGATCTGTCACTCTTTTGTAATGTTCGTCCAGTGCCAGAAATGGAAAACATCTCAAATGTCATGCAGTGCTTAAATTCTAAGTTGGACACACAGTGAAAAAATAATAATTTTGATATCAAATCAAAGTGGATGCACTTCAATCGTGTCGAAAATATAATGTAATATTACTTGCCAAAAAGGACAAAATTATTAATAATACAGTGCATGAACTGACATTACGCTGCTTTTACTGCATTTGTGGCCATAAAAATTACATGAGATTTTCGACATGATTGAAGTGCATCCTCTTTGATTTGATATCAAAATATTTTGTGCTGTGTGGGTCTAACTTCGAATTTAAGCACTGCATGAAATTTGAGATGTTTTCCTTTTCTGGCACTGGACGAACATCATCAAAGAGTAGGCGAATGGAATTCGGGTGAATGGAATTTGGGCGAATGAAATTCGAGTGAATGGAATTCAGGCGAATGGAATTCAGGCGAATGGAATTCAGGCGAATGGAATTCAGGCGAATGGAATTCAGGCGAATGGAGTTCAGGTGAATGGAATTCAGGCGAATGAAATTCAGGCGAATGGAATTCAGACGAATGGAATTCAGGCGAATAATAGATAACGTTTATAGAGCATTTTATCAAGACATTAATTAGCTAATGATTATTAATGTCTTGATAAAATAAAGTTTATGATTGCATTAAAGAACAATTTTACGGAGAGATTAAGCGGGGGCGGTGGTGTTGCGGTAAGCAAGACTATCTTTCACTCCAGCAGGCCTGGATTTAATCCCAGTCGGCGCCGCCGGGATGTTCTGAGGCATAACATCTCTGATCACGCTCACGATCACAATCAGGGAAGTAAAGCCATTGGTCCCCGGTTCATGAGTTGATGGGTCGAAAGGTAGGGTCCGTCGGTAACATTGGTGCTCAGCACGGAAAACAAGATCGACGGAAAACAAATCAAGGAAAAAAATATGGAGGGATTGAGAGTTACTTTAAATTAAGTTTTAAGTTTCAGACAGTTTTTGACTTCCTCGGCAGACTATAAAAGGTTTTTAAAACAGCAAAAAGCTAAATTACTAATCAGGAAAGTTTTACAATTTAAATGCTGTTTTTAAACTATATGGATTGTTCATTGACGTTATAAAACTATCATAAACCGGAGTGGATACAAAACGGTTAATGAATTGTTACTTGGGATGTCTTCCGTGAAAAATTCTATGCGGAGCTAGGGCTAGACATGCACACAGGTATGCGAGGTGTTTAAAGGGTGTCCCACATCAAACTGCATCACGAAAAAAAAACGCTGTGGAAAATTACCCATTAGATATTTTCTCGTGAAAATTTGGGTAGAAGTAGTTTACAGTGTATTGTTTACACGGCATTTTTAACGCTGTCAGTTTTTCAAAAATTTGAAAAAATGGCATCACCCAAAAAGCAGCGTCGCGAATTGACTTTGCGCAGGTACCTGGAAAATCCTCAACTCTCTCATCGGGACATCGGAAAAGAACTAGGAATCGTGCAGTCAACGGTGAGTCGTGTGATTAAACGTTGCTACGAAACCTTGAGCATTGAACGGAAGGAGAAATGCGGTCAGAATGGCTGTGCTATTAATGATCAGGATCACAAGCGTGTCGTGAAAGCGTTTAAGTGGAATCCCAATGCTTCGGTCAAGGATGTGGCCAAAAAGTTGAATCTGTCCAAGTCTTTCGTCCAGAGAGTCAAGAACCGGGAGGGACTGCATACGTACAAAATGCAGAAGCCTCCAAATCGTGACGAACGGCAAAATACGGTGAGAAAGTCACGGGCCCGGAAACTGTAAACCCAGATACTGACGAAGTCTCATTGTCTCATCATGGATGATGAGACTTACGCAAGGCGGACTTCCGGCAGCTTCCGGGGCTACTTTTCTTCACCGCCTAGCACAAGTTTGATGTTCAGGAGAAAGCAGGGAAGCAGAAACTTTCAAAGTTTGCCAAAAAATACATGATTTGGTAAGCGATCTGCTAATGTGGCAAACAGAGTCTACCGTGTCTAGTCGTGTCTACCGGACTGTAAACGGGGAGATCTACCACAAGGAGTGTATACAGAAGCGTCTGATTCCGCTGTTGAAGCAACACGAGGGCCCTACGATCTTCTGGCCAGATCTAGCTTCGTGCCTCTATTCAAATGTTTTCCTGGAGTGGTACGAAGTCAACGGGGTCACTTTCGTACCCAAAGACATGAACGCCCCCAACGCACCAGAACTAAGACCCATAAAAAAATACTGGGCTATTATGAAGTAGGCACTACGGAAGTATCCCAAGGAGGTCAAATATGAGGAAGACATGAAGGAAAAGTGGGTTTCCGTACAGAAGAAGCTGCAGCCAGAACCTAATGAGAGTTTGAAAAGGATCGGTCAACTAGGTAATTTTCTACAGCGTTTTTTTTTTCGTGATGCAATTTGATGTTGGACACCCTTTATATAAAAGTGGAGAAGGAAATTTTAACCACACCTTATTCCCTCATTCAGAACAACATGTTTTAAGATGGGATTAAAAACAAACACGGGAAAAAATCCGTTCAGAAATTCGTGAACAAATCAATTTTTCTTTTACGCAAGTACACCATGTTTTACATACACAGATAGAAATATTTTGCAAATTTCAACTACCAACTGAAGCAGGTTTTTAAACATAAAATTACACGTTTCACTATCTGAAATTCAATCAAGTTCCTGCAATTTTATATCGTTGTTGGTAGACAATTGAATCAATTTCAATCTAACTTTTTTTACATCCATGCATAAACACTTATGCATGTAAATTTCAATGCAAATTAATGTAATATTAAATACTATCAAGTAAAATTAATGTTTTTTGCTGTATGTCTCAACTAAGGGCACAAAATACATAATATGCTAAATGTAAATTTACAAAGATTTTGCTGTGTATACTTTTCTCAAATTCCACTCAAATCTAAAAAACAAACTGATCTACTCTTCTGAACGCAAATGCGTGTACATTCGCATCAAACACAGACTTACAGCTAAGTAAATTTTACTATCGAACACAGCACAAACAACCCTGCACGATGAATTAATCATTCTTTTCCGCAAACTGGTGTTCCCCACAGACGTCGCATCTCGGGGAACTTCTTTTGATCCGCATCGCAGCCGCCATCACCGCCACTACCGCCGGCGCTACTGTTGGCTCTTTTCTGCACTCTTGCGAAGCTTCTTGACCAATTAGATATAAATAAGCCCACTGCCATAACTATGATGATCAGTTCAAATCTAGCAACTGAGTAGAATCATCTCAGTGATATCGTTTCACTGTACCACATCCGGGGAGTATTTTTTCTTTTCCTAGTGGGCGACGAGCATATCGGTGTCCGAGAATCCGAGACAAGTGCTAAAGGTGTGAAATCTGATCATCAGTGATCAGTGGTCAGTGGAGAAGAATACCGGTGTTAACTGTTCTCGCAAGGCTGCTGCGTGCGGTTCACGTTGGAGGAAAAACAAACAGACAAGTGAAAACAACTGGTTGGGTTGTGTAATCAATCGTCCTTGGACGGACTGAAAGTGTCTCGCGGAAAGTGAAATTTAGATTTGCTGGAGTTGAATAAACAAATAGAAGCAATGGTGAGTCGAGAAGGAGTGCATGAGTGGAGATACATTGAGATGAAGTATGCATGAATAAGTGCAAATGGCATGGCGAGAAAAGAACAGTGGATTCGGAAGACTCACCACAGAGTGGAGTGAATTGTTTTGAGGGAGGAAAACCAATCATTTGACACGTGAAATGTGAATGAAATTTCAAATCAAAGGAGGACGGCCTCGGCGTAGTGGTTAACATCCAAACCTCTCACACTCTCACAGTGTTAATGTAACTATAATTAAACAAAATCGAATCCTAATCTGATTGCTGTGCTAGATCTATCATTTAAGCCTACATAGTGATCATTTTACGAAAGATTTTGCGAACTATAAAAAAAAAATTATCACCAGAAAGATCTAGTTTTTCGGTTAAAAATCGGATACATGTTAGCGGTATGTTTTTTTTTTATTTTTTCATTAAAATTGATGTTTTGCAGAAGCTACAGTTTAAATAATAGTATCATCTGAAACCATATGCCTGTTCAGGAGTTCTAAGAAATACTTGCAAAGTAGTAAATTGACGGATTTCTATGGTTAACATTGAACTTATTGTCAAACACAAAGACTATGAAATATTTCTCGAGTAGAACAAGAGGTGTTTTGATTTTATAGCACACCAGTTAGTGAAAATTTGATTAGTTTTTGATTGCACATAACTCAAAAGAATAGATTTTTATTTCAGAAGACTTCTGAAACTTAATTAAAAAAATCAAATTATAGGGTGCTTCATAAAGTATGGACACAATTTGATGCTTAAATTAAACACTATTTTCTTAAGTAGCATATTTGTTTAGCATGTATGTGCAGGCATGGAAAATCATTTGCATTAATTTCATGCAATCATTTACATTCATTTGCCTCTAACTTTTGTCATCAACAGCAATCTGCAAAATGATGTATAGAATTTTAGTAGGTTTTGTTATTAGCTACAATTGTTGCCCATAACTGAAATCTGTATCTCTTATGCATCACGAATTAGAGCGGGTATAACTTGTTACTGTTTTTCAGTGAATGTAAAATACATTCACTGAAAAACAGTAATGGCTTCTGTTTGCTCTGGTTCGTCATACATAAGAGATACGGATTTGAGTTTTAACAAAAATTTGTAGTTAATAACAAAACCTACAAAAGCTCCATACATCATTTTGCGAAATTCTGTTGATGAAAAAAGATTTTCCGTGTCTGTGTATGTGTTCTCTATAATAAAAAGCGTATTCGATAGAAATGGCACACATAAACACCTCTAACTTTTTTTTAACTATTATACGAAATAGCTTTGAATCTTCAGAGAACATTCTTTAGAGAATACTGAACAAGAATATGACATGATTCGAATACGAGCTTTGACTTGGGATTTAATCTTAAAAGGGGCGAAAAACTACATATTGATAATTTTTATTTTTCCCATTCCTTGTTCAATTTATTAACGGATTATGAATCTTTAAATTGTGCTTGAAATTACTGTATTGCATTCCTATATAGTTTGGTGTTATTCATTGTTATTACTATTGTTTGTGCACCACTAACACAACATGCATAAGTATGTTATCAATTGATGATAGAGTGGTTTTCATGCGTTTTAAGCTGGGATGATTTTTGACGCTGTGAGTGTGACTCAGTGAATATATATGAGAATCTCAAGCGAGAATTTTGCTTGCTGCATTTGCATGCAAGTTTTTTCTCGCAAGGAGGCTCAATGAACGAATTAATTCCGCGATTCTGTTAATCGTACGCCATTGATCAGAATTTTACCGAATGCTGTCCAAAAGTTTCAGCAAAAGGCGCTTTTTTAGAATATTTCAAATCGAACGAAACCCATAGAAGATTACTCTACACAATTTCATGAATTTTCTGTGTTACTGATGAATCTATCCAGCCAAATTTTCGTGGGATCAAGATTAATAAAAAAAAGTATTAATCGAACCAAGAGTATCGATCTTCCTAGTTTGCATTCAAAATCGTCCATTCCTATTCACAGGTCGAGCCTCTAGACTCATTAGTTTTGGTGGTTTATCACACAACGTTTTGTCATATAATCATAACTAGATGAAATGCAAATTTATGTGATAGGTAAATGGATCAACGATATTTAAACATGCATCTCGACGACTTATAATTCTGCACACCTTTGACTCTGCTTTCTTTTATTCTTCACATATGCATCCACGCTTCTATGTTAAGAATAAACTTAGCTCTCATGTATATTCGCCAGATTCTGATTATCTGATTATTGTATTACTTATTACTATATAAAAAAAATCGTGGGACCATCAGTGCACCCAACTAAAGCGATTTGGATTGGGAGAGTGAAGATGTCAACTTCCTGTTGCTAACATTTCGTGGATAAAGAGCGGCCTCTTCTCCCCTTTCATTGAGGCATCTTCCTGTTGGATGGCTCGTGATTTGACCAAGGAGAGAAGGAGATTTTTAACTGCTCCAAGAAAATGAATAGGCGAATTGCTTATCAATCCATCCATTCGATTTTGGCCCTTCATACAGCGATTTTCTGATGACGATCAGAGGTTATTAAGCTTGATCAAGTTCAACGGTTAGAAGAGCCCACAGCTATCAGTCTAGTTTCCGTGCTACACTGAGTAGTAGGCCACTATCATCATCATCATCACATCATTTATCACACAACATTTTGTCATAAAACATCCGATTTACGGGTTGGTGGATGCGACTTGGTTTTGACTTTATTTTGGTTTCTACTAAATCTTGAAAGTTTTTTTTTTGATAAGATAAACAAGCAAGCATATCTACTCACAATTCGTAAATAAAGCATAAAAATAGCTTACACCTACAAAGGTGAAGGCCATATATGTGCAATTTTAAAATTACTTTGCAATCGATTCAATGTGACATCATACACGAATTAATATGTAATTCAGTTTGACAAGTTCGAGTTTATACAATCTAATTTATACTCTTGAACTATCCAAAAATTAAACGTAAACAAATAAAACAAAAACGTTATGCGATGCAATTAAATTAATTTAAAAAAAAACATGCTATATTGTACGTAGCCCCCCTCCCCCTCTTATCTAATGGGCTACCCTCTATGACCTCAATATGCTAAATTTGGTTCCATTATTTTGATTATTGATTATTGATTAGTTCTCGAGTTATGCAGAAATTTTTGTTTCATTTGTATGGGAGCCCCCCTTTACAAAGGGGGAGGGGTTTCAAACCATTATAAGAATCTTTACCTGTCCCAAAAACTCCTGCATACAAATTTTCACGCCGATTGGTTCCGAAGTTTCCGAGTCTATAAGGGTCAAACAGACAGACAGAAATTCATATATAGATTTGGACTTAATCTATGCTATTTAACGATTCTATGCATTATTAGACGAGTTATGGTTGTCTGGGTAGAACCACTAAAACAGCTTTAAATCCACCAATATTTACCAAAATTTATTTAGAATTACCAAAATGACGCTGAACTTGTTAATACTTGCCATAGAAACACATAGAAAGGGTTTAAATGGCCTTAAACCGCTTAAGTGTATTTTAAAAACGCCCAAACAACTGAAAATCGAAGACAAAAAAAAACATATTTCAGAAGCCCTGGACTAGAATCACAAAAAATGGCATCAAAAACATTGCAAATGGCCTTAACATCGTAATGGCGTTCTAAATCGTCAAAAAAGGGCTAAATATAAATGAAATAAAGACCAAAAATCTCGAAAAGAAATCATATGGATCCCCAAAAGTGTCACTGAAATTCCTTTAAAGTATTGAAACATCTATATGTATATAAGGATTTTCAAGGGAATTTAAAAGAACTGACTCAATCCACTGTAAAGCCGTTCATAAATGATTGCTTTAATGGAACTAATTAGATAGTTATCTATATTAAGGAGACTTTCAGCCGAACGCTGGTTCGTCACCGGAGAATTCATTGATTATAGCACAATTCTAATGCATATTTATTAATCCAACCTTACATTAGATGTAAGATAAATTTGTACTTCAATTTCGATGTAAATTGGATTTGATTGTCAGCGAAGTAACGTCATTCGTAACATCTTTAGCAAACTTAGGGTCATTAGTCACTTTGAAGAAATTTATTTCACTTGATAGGTTGAATTCTAACCTACTCGAATTATTAATCCCATAGGTAAATCGTGGCCTCCACTTAGCTCCGTCGGTAAAGGCGCAGCTACAAAGCAAGACCATGCGGAGGGTGGCTGGGTTCGATTCCCGGTCCAGTCTAGGATTTTTTTCGGGTTGGAAAATTTCTTGACTCAGTATAGAGTATGATTGTACTTGCCACTCAAAATCATACTAATTCAAAAATGGTACAGGCATCGAAAACTCTCATTTAGTAACTGTGGGAAGTTGAGAATAAGCTAATATGCAATAAGCAATTAACTTGAAATGCGAGGAAGAAGAAGATATGTAAATCGGTAAATTTTATTTGATTTTTAAGCCATTTTTATATACCCGTATCGAGTCGCTTGTACTCTTTAAAAAACATCGTTGAGTTCGATCAATATTTTTCACAACCACAACCGCGGAATGTTCAAAAAGACATTGATTCGTGTTTGCAAAACCTCTTTTTAAATTAATTCAAAAAAATTTCTGTCGTATTTTAAAATCTATACATTTTTAAAATGATGGGATGTTCATTTGTTTGAATCATTAAATCCAAATGATCCAGCGGCAGAAATAATTAATCTTCTTATGGAGGCGAACCAGCCCCAGGCTGAAAGTCTCCCTAATAAAGATAAATTAAGTAATTAATTAATTAATCTTCTTATAGCATCAGATTATCAAATTTCTAATGTTCCAGCTGGGTTAATCGTGAATCGATCATGTTTAAAAAGTCAATAATCTGTACAAAAATAAACCGATTTTGCCATGCAAGAGTTTCCAAATAAAGTCGAGGATTCCGTTATTGCATATATTTAAGCCTAGTGTACCGCGCATTATAGCACACTATTTAGCACTAACGGATTGCAAACGAAAATAGCCACAGTACGAGAGCGCCAGTTAAATATTTGAGCAAAGCGAAACATTTGCAGCTGCTTGATGTTTTCTTTGTTTTGTGTGTTCACTTCGTCAAATTGTTATGCGTGTTGACTTCAGTCAAATTGTTGAAGCGTAATTTCACATTTCACGTAATTGCGTAAAACTTACATGTCAGTGATCTCGTGTATCCAAATTATAGATAAATCACTGAATACACGAATGCACCCAAATGAAGATATTGTAGACTTCGTCACTCCCAATTCGCTGTAACTTCCATATTTATTATTGCATCCTATTGCAAAACGATGCAACAACATTTTACAAATTTGGATCGAATTCTGATTCAGACGGCCACAAAAAATTAATACAAGTACTACCCTCTCGTTCATCGTTCCCACATATAATTCCAATAATTCACCACCCACCCTTTCCTATACTTTCAGACCATTGCCGCATTCCTCATAGTTGCACTGGTTGCAACTACCCAGGCTGAGCAGTTCAACGGATACCATTACCCGAAGCCTAGTTGCGAATTCGGACCACCGCAAACCTTGTACCTTACCCGCACCCAAACTGACTACCAAACTCGCTACGAAACCGTCCAGGGCTCAATCCAATACGATGAGCAAACCATAACAGAATACTCCTCGATCTACATCACCTCGGCGTACACGCAAACCGTTCCGGTCTATGAAACCGTGACGAGAACTAATACTTTCACTGTCACAGCTCCACCCCCACCTCCCCAAGTTCAGTATAGTACCGACACACTTCCACCGGTCGTCTCCACTTACACATCAACCTACATTCAAGCTACTCCCGTCTACCAGACCATTCGAGAGTTCAGCACCGTTACCCTTCCTCCTCAAATTCTACCGGCACAAACCTTCTACGATACCGTATCGCTTCCACCGGTTACTAGAACCTCAACAATTGTCAGCACCGCTACCGTCCCGGTTGTTCAAACTGTGCGCGTTGTTGACACTGTCACTCTTCCTCCGGTTACCTTACCCCCACAGGTAGTTTACTCCACAGTGCAACTACCACCCCAAATCCGCACTTCAACACAATATATCACCACGACCCAACCCATCGTTCAGACCGTCCGTGACACAGTCACCCTTCCTGCAGTCACTCTTCCTGGACAAACTTACTACAACACCGTCACCCTGCCGCCAGCAACCATCGTCTCCACCGTCGTCAACAACGTTCCAACGCCAGTCTACCGAACCGTCACCAACACCCAAACCATTACACTGCCTCCACCTCCACAACAATACCAAACGATCTACTCCACCGTAACCTTGCCCGGTCGAGATCAAATCATAACCAATTACGCCACGACAACCCTCCGCGACGTCCAATACATCACTCGTACGGTAACCAACACAATTCCTGGAGTTCAGTACGATGACCAAACCATCTACTCAACTGTAACCCTTCCGGCGGTTACCAAAACATTCTGTGGACCCACAAACACATATCTCCCTGCAGCGGAGGATAACGCCATCGGTAGGAGTTACAGCGGATTTGGAGGCTTCAATAGACATTACAATCGTTTCTACTAAATCCATTTTCATGACCTGTAAGCTGTATATAATATATCCATAATTGTTACGACTTAATAAGCTGCCAGTATATCAATAAGGTCTTTTCGAACTAAAATATGACACGTGAAACACGTTTGGTGATAAAAAACAAATTTCATACCATGTAGGGCTGAATGTAATCAAATAAACGAAATGAACGAAGTATTCGGATTTGTCATCAATGCTCTGAAAGAAAACTCATGCGGGTTGAATGCATTCGGATCAACAAAGCTCATGTGAGGAAATCCATCATAATGGAATCAAGTCAGCATTTCACTAACCTCGAAGAGGGATCCATTAAATAAATAAGTATCTGTAAGTGTCTAACAATTTGAAGCTCGTCAACGGATGTTGTTATTTCTTTTCGATTGTTTTTTAAATACGAAGCTGTAAGAATTGTAATCGGTAGTGGGCCGAATAAATTCAAGGTGGAATTGCATCATGAACTTTGCCTGTTAGCTAAGTCCGTAAATGCGCAGCTATAAAGCAAGACCATGCTGAAGGCAGCTGGGTTCGATTCCGGGTCCGGTCCAGGCATTTTGCGGGTTGGAAAATTTCTCGACTTCCCTGGGCATGGAGTATGATTGTACTGGCCGCACAATTATATTAATGAAAAAATCGTACAGGCATCGAAAGCACTCAATTAATAACTGGGGAAGTTGCATCTAGAACACTAAGTTGAGAGCACGCAATAAGCTAATATGCTATACGCAATAAGCTTGAAATGCGAAGAGGAAGAATAAGAAGATACCATCATTACCGAGCGTGAAATACTAGATTGCACTTATATAAAAGAAATATCAAAAAATTACTCCATTGAATTTTTGAAACTATCAAGAACTTTCCTTGATTTTTTTTTGCTTTATTATAGAGACTTTCAGCCTTTAGCTGGTTCGTCTCTGAAATCCTAATTTATTTTTGCTCATTGAACTAGTAGACCTCAGCATGCTTTAGGGCCCAGTTTGAAGTAAAATCTGGAGAACTCTGCACAGCAGTTTTGCGCCAACTGACGAATCGATTTTATTTGTCCCTCTCGTAATTCCACGACACTTCACTTACTTGTTCGCTAGGGGCAATGAAGCAAGTTTCGGCCATTTTATTTCACACCTAATTTATTAAAATGATATGTTCGATATTTTTCAATAAATCATATCACGAACACGGCTCATCTAATCGAAATGACGCCTGAGACAAACTTTTGGAAACTGATTTGCTTTACAGAAATAAAGAAAATCACTAATTTTCACTAGCAATTAAAAAACTTTTAAAATTACTAAAAAAGTACATTTTAATGACATTCAACCTTATGTTTATTTGAAAGCTTATCAAAGATGCCAATTTTACTTGAATGTACATAATGGACAAATTAAAATTGACTAAAATCATAAAACATCATGTTTTAGTAAAATTATTGAAATTTTTTTCACGCAATATTTGAGTTATTTGTGCATTGGAAGTGATGTTCCAGAATAAAAAATATGTTTTCTGCATGAGAAACAAAAGAAATTATTTGTAGAAAAAGCTTAAAATGTGTACCGTAAAACGGTGTATCTTTGATAATGCGGGTAACTTTGATGGTATAATATACTTAAGATAAATTTACTCGCTGTGATTTTTCCAAATAAAAACATTAGTTCCATATTGTAGCATTTGGCTGGGTTCACTACCATTCTGTTCAAACTGGAGCAACTAGTGAATACATTCAGCTGACATTGAAGAAAGTGACAGTCAGCAATCGAGTGGATTCGTAGGAAGATTTTGAGGTCATCTGCATATGATAACCGAGGAGCTGACCACGTAGTTGTCGGTCCTAGGTGACTTCCCTGAGGTATACCTGATGTGACGAAGAAGCTAGCTGATCTGCAATCTCCTATAACAACCTTTAGTTGGTGACCGGTAAGATACGATCGAAACCAACTCAGAAGATTACCGCATACACCGAGCCTACCGAGTTTAGCAATCGCAATAGCATGGTTCAACTTGTCGAATGCTGCGGATAGGTCTGAATAAATAACGTCCGTTTGAACCTGATCCGACATGCTTTTGGTAATATAGGTACGATGTGAGACACAGCAGATCGGTGGTTGTAGAGCGGCCGACAGTAAACCCATGTTGATCAGCACTCAAATACTACTTGCAATGGGACAGCAACGGTTCCATAATCGCTAGCTCGAATAGCTTCGAGACGGCACTCAACGATGTAATTCCTCGATAGTTATCCACAGCCCGCTTCCTTCCCTTTTTTGGACGGGAAACATGTGCGCAAATTTCCAGCAGGATGTAAATATGCCACTGAAGACAGGCATAAGGAACAGACGATGAAGCGAAAGCTAGCAATATGACTCTTCAAAAATACAGATGGAACTCCATCAGGTCCAGGATTGAAGGATGACTTGAGCAGAGTTGCGGCCTTGGAAATCATCTCAGCATTAACATCAATTGCACCCAGCGTTTGATCATTTACTGGAACGTTCCTGGCAGCCAGGTTAATATGGTCATCAGTTAGTATCTCATTAGTGAATACACTGGCAAACTCACTGTCTCAGGCATCAATTCGATTAGATGAGCCGTTGTTGATATGGTTTATTGGAAAATATCGAATACACAATTTTGAAAAATTAGGCGAGAGTCAAAATGGTCGAATTCCAGCACAAAATTGGTTCATTGCCTTTAGCAAACAGTTATGCGAAGTTTCATAGAATTCTGAGTCGTCTTGAGTCACCTTGCCAGTCTTCTTCAACTTTTGCTAGAATTTTTCGATCGGATTACCAACTTCCAGTGATGTCATTTTAGTTAGAATCAGTTTGTCATAGTAGCTGGAACTAGATACCCAACGGGTAACCAACGGAATGCTTTATACTGCTTCTGGAAGCACTCACTGGACTGGTGGAAACATGACTTGAGACTGTATGGCGAAATTCACTATTATTTTAAATTCTCGTACGAAATATTACTTACCTTACCATCAGGCTTATGCCTTGATGTCCTCTGCTGTCCGAAGAAGTCGTCTCCACTCTACTCGATCCATGGCCGTACATCACCAGCCACGTAGTCTGCGAAAAACCCGCAGGTCGCCTTCTACTAGGCAGGCTTGCTGAAACTCCTCAAACTTACTGGAGGTTTTAAAACACTCTTGACCTGCGAGTATAGCCAGCCCTCACCTCGAGTGAGTGGCGGCAGGAATATGGAAGAAGTAAACAAAAACTCCTCGAGAGAGAGTGAGAGTGAACTTCAGCGAGAGGCGCGCTTTTCGAGACTCCGGATGACTTTTTATTCGACGCAAGAAGCTCAGAGTTCACTCAGAGTGAGAGTAAGAACGTGTGATAGAAAACGTGAACATGAATGGCAGCAAACACCACTCTCATTTTATCCCCTTTCGCTCACAAAGTCTGAAGCTCAGTGGAATGATTTCGCAGTAAGCATTATACTCCTCAGAAAAAGAGGCTCCATCAAGCCTGCTACTAGGTCGATCCACCATTCCACCGTCCGGCATTCTTACGACGTGCCCAGCCAAATGTAGTCGTCCATTTTTTTTTTTTTTCAGTGCGGACGATAGATGGTTCTCCCAGCAGCTGGTGCCATTCGTTGTTCATTTGCCTCCTCCATGTTCCGTCAGTAATCTGCACTCTACCGTAGATGATACGCAACACCTTCCGTTCGAAAACACCAAGAGCACTTTGGTTCTTCTTTAGCATAGTCCTGGTCTCGTGGCTGAAGAGGACCACCGGTCTAATGAGCGTTTAGTAGATAGTCAGCTTCGTGCGGCGACGTATTTTATTCGACCGGAGCGTTCTCCGGAGTCCAAAGAAGGCACGATTCCCTGCCATAATGCGTCTTCTCTGTTGGTATTATTTTCAGCGGTCACCATATGATTTATTTTACAATAAACTATTCAATAAAAGAATTGAAGTGTTTTGAATTATATTCCACTATTCAAGTAGATATCAAGTTGCAGGTTTTTGAAACTTATAAACGAATGTTTAAAATTATGTAGCAACGGTTCAATTGAATTTTTAAGAATCCAAATAGTTGTAGAGTGGATAACAAATTTTTTATATCTCTTATACAATTATTTTAGTATCGTTAAATGTAAATTACACAATCAGCGCTGTAAAATATAAATATCAATAGCTACCAAATGCTGAATTTCACTAGTCACCTGATGTCAGCATCAGTTCACACAGTTAGAATATGAAAATCATTCGCCTCAATGTCAGTGCGCAAATGACATTGACAGCGTAAAGCGACCACTGATATTCAAAGTTCAGCCGCAAATTTTTATTATTTACGCCAGCTGTATTAAAAAGAAATGCAATGGTTTTACAAAAAAAGTTGATTTATTGAGATAAAAGTAAGATTTTCAACTTTTCCTTAGTGATATTCATGTGGATAGCAATGTCAAATACGTACCGCGTGATATCATGCTTAAGGGGGTATTCCCGATCTTTTTTTTTTTCAAAAAATCAAATTTTTTTTTTCACGTTTTTTTGTTTTTAGACTATATACTTTCATCCCCCCAAGCCGTTTTCCGATCAGCGAATTCGGTGTCCAGGCATAGCTGACTAATGGTAAGAACCCCCAAATGGTTTTAACTAAAGTCAAAACTTTAAACGCGTTTTTCTCGAAACCACATTTTTTTTATCGGGCGAAGATTTTTCTCAGAAACTATAAGAGATATTGACTTGAATCTTTGCGCATTTTGTTCCTTATTAAATTCTCATTAAATTAACATTTAACATTGTTTGAAGCACCTTAAAGCTGCAAAAAAGCGGGCTAAAAATCGCCTGTTTTTTCATATGGCCGCCATTTTGTTAATTTGCAAGATTTTTTGCTGCCAACGGGAGAAGCTCCAGAGAATCTTATGCAGATTATTAATTTCATCACGAAATCTGATTCAGATGAAGCCGTTCCAGAGAAAAGTCTTCGCCCGTCCAGGCGTTTGCGGCGAACAGGGGTCTGTTTGCCGCCATTTTGTGACGTCAATAATGTCTTTTTTTATGTCGAAAAAAATTTATTTGTAAACTTTAATGTTCAATAAACAAGAATCCCAAAGAGTTAGGCGCATTACTATTCATTTTCCTTGAAAAAAAATTAATTGAAAAACAGGCCGAAAAAAGGCAAAAGATTGGGAATACCCCCTTAATACGTATACAGTGTCGGAAGTGAAATTCAGTGCTAGAGCAATATCTTTCATAAATTGACATTGTTGACAGCACGCAACACTGTACACAATTGTGCAATTCATTTACTCTATTATGTGTGAATTACCACACAGTGCACAGTGGGCAAAAATTTAGTATTCACTCAGCTGTCGACTGAAATAGACCACTCTCGATGTGTGTCACGCGATCGTATGTTTACTCGGCAGCAATAATTGTGTAGTTCTCCTCATTGTTATTCATCAGCAGTTCGTTCGGTCGATGCGTCGTCGACTTTGGAAAGCAACCGTTTCGTGATGAGTGTGCGAGTGCTTACCAAGTTTTGCGTCCATTGCTACAATGGAAGCACTATGCCTCCCCGTTGGTGATACTGCCATACAATGAAACCACTGGAAGCGGCTCCCGTTCTGATGGAGGAGGCTTATTGGATAGCGGAAGATAAAGTGTTTATTGTGTTGTACATTTTGACTATAGTTTAAAGATGTATTGTAGAGTAAACAAGAATCCTCGGCTCTGTAAAGTTTGTTCCATTGAGCCTTATCAAATAAATTAATACACAACAGTAACAAAAATCGCGAATAAATTGACAAACAGTTTCAGTCAACATGTTATACATATTCTTAAAGAAAAAACTCATCTGAATCAATTGGTGGTAGTCTCATTGGCCAGATAGTGGGCCGGGATGAAGCCGAGTTCCCAGTTAAATATGAAATGCCACAACACGCTTTTTTTTTCCTAGTCCAAGGCTTAAAGTATTTGATGCAGTTCAAGGTTTCAAAAGTTTTCGAAGCCTCAGATTGTTTAATATATTTTGAGAAACATAATAATACAAAATTTCAAATATAATTAAACCGACGGCTATTAACCTGAATTGAGAAAAGTAAAAGATTGATCGAAGTTATTGTTTATGAAATCTGTTACTTGACATAATAACTAATCATATCTATAGAATCGTGAGACTACAGAAATTTTTTAATATTCGGGTGCTGTAAATTTAAAATTTTTAACTTATTGAAACAAATTTCAATGCAAGGAATAACACCCAAGTATTAAAAAAAACTTATTTCAAACTTGATGAATTGTTATTCTTTGATTCTACCAATAAGAGACATATTTAAGGTGTCATACTTTAAAAACTTCAAAATCCTAGATTTAGAAAATAAAGAATCTGGTTAAAATTCTCATGAACATTGACAAATGTACGTGGTTCTGACATTTAAAAGCATATTTAAGAGTATTTCGATGATGATTTCAATTAAATTTTGTTGAGAAGATGATATAAATCGAACAAAATTTAATGAAATTTCAGATGAAAAATCAAAGCAAATTGTTAAATTTAGAGGAGAAACTAAGGGAACAGAATTCTGATGATAATTCTACGAAAATTTTGAAGAGAGCTCCAAGTAAATTGATCATATTGTCCAGCAGTTTTAGGACAACCTTCACCCCTTATTTTTAAGAAAATTTCTCGAGGTTCACAGAAGAAGAAAAAGTTTCAAAATAATGTTCCATAGCAATGTTGAAACGGTAGGAAACGTTAAAACGACTCGTAACGTTTATAATTTGATTGCCAGGATACACAACGGGGGAGATTCAAAACAAGCAAAAGCGCAGAAAATGAACATCCAGAAGCATTTCCAATCACCATTTCATTAAAATATGTAAATAACACAAAAAATCCCCACAACCAAAGAGCACCTGAAGATGAACTCATAGCTCGATTCATGTGCGGACCATATGTCCACAAGACAAGAAGAATCGCACCTAGCAAAGCTTCCGTTTCATTTGTCAACATTATTGGCCGTAGCCTACCTCCATGCCGTGGTCAGTGTGGTGCACATCATACATCACACACTTCATGATCAATTAGATATAAATAAGGCCCCCGGCATAACGATCATCTTAGTACCAAAGCGGCAATTGGACAGTACACCGACCCAGGGAATCATCATAAATCACCACCGTCAGGGAGCTGAGCAGGTGCACGGCATACAAGAGCACGTGTGTGCATCGGCCAGAGGGGTGATAGGAATCGAAGAAATTGGCATATCGACCGAGAACGAGAAAATCAGCTGAAGTTTCAACTGTTTGTGGGTGGTGCTAAATCTGATCTTGCACGGCTGCTGCGAGAATCACGAGTTGTGAGAAAAGCAAACACAAAGTGTTAAGGAGAGGTCAGGTATTATAAAATACGCTACCACCCTTGGAGAGACTGAAAGTGAAACTTGAAAGTGATATTTGATAACTTGGCGAAGGTGTGCACGGTGTAACCATGGTGAGTGTGTTAGTGACATTTTCCACCAGCTGTGAGAGGGGGTAAACTGTGTCGTGAAAATGATATTTGCTATGATTGATTGCATCAAATGGAGACGTGAAGAACCATTTGACACATGTAGGATGATTCCTGCATATTTTATTTAAATATGTATATGAGCATTCTGCTTACACAGAGGGTGGTCATGATTAGGGTTTTCATTACCGAGTTTATTTTCAAAAACCGGTTTATCGGTATTGTGAAATTTAGCACTGGTAAAACTGATAAAAATCCGGTAATGGCCAAATTGTATCATATATGAAAAATGCTACTCAAAATCAGAAAGTATGCAGTATTCCAATCATTAGTTATGCAATCAAAATGATTGAGTACACATAGCATATCCCAAGTAACCAACAATCCCGCGTATTGCCCTTTTTGCGATATAAGGTTGATATGTGATAAGCGGACTTTTCAGTTAGGAGCTAGTTGGATCTTAGCATAATAATCATGAGGTTCGAAGAGAAACGTTAGAAGATGTAACTTTGAGAAGAAAGATTAATTGATGATTCCCTGGGTAAGGTATCACTATGACGCAGGATTATGCAACAATACCCTGGTGCTAATGTTTAAGTTCGTCCTACAATGTGAGATCTGGTTTTGAAACAAAACACGTACCGTAAGAACGACTAAGCAAGATTGAAGCCACACCTGAAATAATTACGATGCGATGTAATAATTGATGTTTTCAAAACTGCCAACAGTCAATGAAAAGCAGTCTTGCATGAAAAGATTTAAACTTGGCAATTCAAGCTTTAATTTGAAAAGCTCGAAATGATTGAATTAGCATCATAAAGACATTAAGCAAATTATTGAAAATTTGGCAGCTTAGATGATCTAGGTAGCAAATAATGCGTGAAAAGAGTAAATGTCTAGGATGAGAGAGGAATGGATTCAAAACAATCTGCCTTGACAACATAGGTGGTTTCTAGCAATGAAAACAAGGTAAGTACATACGACTGTTGCTGTTTTTATGGACCTGAAACGTGCTTTTGAAGCAATTTATAGGCCCTTATTGTTAAGTAGAGGAGAACGGTACATAACGCACCCCCGGGGTAAGACGCACCTTTTCATTTTATTTCGAGTTATTCTTGGAATTTTTAATCCAATTCTAGGATTTATCATGCAGGATTTTGAGTTCAGATGCTATTCTAGAAGTGCTGCTTGATAATACAACAAAACAGTTACGTAAAAGCCATGAAAAACACAAATGAAAATCAGCTGGTGCGTTCTGCCCAGGGGGTGCGTTGTATACCATTGTCCCCTACAAACAATCAAGTGCTTTGGAATTTCGGGTTCTGCATATTTAATGGATTGAAAGCTATTTATCTGACAGAACTCAATGGACTGTTTTTAATTATTCTATTTCTAGTCCCGTGGGGAAAAGCCTTGAAAAGCCCCAGGAAAGTGTATTATGGCCCCTTATATTTATTATATATATTAATGACTTGCGACGTGTTTTACGATTTTGTGACATTGATCTTTTTGCAGATGATACTGTGTTATTCTTGGCAGTTAAGTATTCATAAGTTGCCGTCTCACACTTGAATGAAGATTTGCTATCTCTAAGTAGATGGTTGAAGTGCAAGCAGTTGAAATTGAAGACAAGTAAAACTAAATTCATGGTAATTTCACGGAATCGAGTAAATGATAACAGATCTGTTTTAATTGATGATGAGACTGTTGATCGCGTTCGGGAGATTAAATATCTTGGCGTGATTGTTAATGACAAACTTAAGTTCAACTCTCACATTGACGATGTCATCAAGAAGATTGCCTAGAAGTATAGAATTCTATGTCTACTGAAATATGATTTAACTATAGCCAGTTAAATACAGCTATACAAATTAATCATCTCTCCTCATCTGGACTTTTGTTCTTCTATTTTTTTCTGACCTATGAAACACAAATATCGATATTACACCGCTTGCAGAATAAAATAATGCGTTTGATTTTGCGATGTAATAGATTCACTTCCTCAACTTTGATGCTGGACGCTTAACAAGGGTTCTTGGTAAAGCAAGGAATACTATATGTGACTATGGTGTTCATTATAAAAGTAGTTAACGGTTTGCTGCCTCGATATTTGTGTGATCGAATTGAAAGGAGAAGCGATTTTCATAGATATTTATTTATTTTATTTATGACTTAACTTCAACAGGCGTCATTGGCCCTAATGATGTAACCTAAACTAAACATGAAAAGCACTAAAACTAAACATCAATAAATGAATAGTCATCTCGTAAAAAAATGAAAATTGCTAGCCAAATAGTGCGGAGACCCTATTGAAGAGTATCTGTAAACTACCGATTGCGCTGAAAATAATTGGTTCGCTGTATGGGCGAATTGAATTATTCCATAGGGCTCTGGGTTGAACATTGATGTCCATTTGCTCAAGGAGAACATGGCAATCGGTGCGCAATATCTGCAATTAGCAATGCCCTTGCTGTATCTCTTCGGACCGACAGGGGCTCCAGATGGATCAATTGCAAACGGCTTTCGTAGCTAGGCAATCGGAAAGGATCCGTCCACGGCAGTTTACGTAGCGCATACCTCAGTAACCGTCGCTGAACAGACTCAACTCTTCCAACACCGTTGTTGTAGTAAAGAGTCCAAACAACCGAGTAGTATTCTAATATGGAGCGAGACAAGAAGCAGTACAACGATTTAAGGCAGTAGATATCCGTGAAGTCTTTGGCAATCTTGAAGATAAACCCTAGAATTCTGGAAGCTTTGTCAACGACATACGAGTTGTGCTGCTTGAAAGAGAGTTGTGTATCCAGAATCACACCTAGGTCCTTAATTTGGCTGACGCGCTCAATTTCAGTGCCTAACAAAACATACTTGAACATAATAGTCTCTTTTTTGCGTGAAAAAGAGATAACCGAGCATTTGGACGGGTTAACCTCCATTCGATTCACACTACACCAATCACCAAAAACATTCAGCTGACTTTAAAGGAAACAACAGTCTTCAATTGAGTGAATTCGAAGGAAGAGTTTAAGGTCATCTGCGTGAGTTAATCGTGGTCCCTCAATTGCCAGATTCACGTCATTGAAATAAATCAGGAAAATCAGTGATCCCAGGTGACTACCCTGGAGTATACCGGACGTGGTAGCGAACATACGGAACTGGTGATCACCAATGATAACAGTAAGATAGCGATCGGTGAGGTACGACTGAAACCATAGCAAAAGACAGCCGTGGATACCAAGCCTGTCCACTTTTGCGATTGATCTGCGGTGATTCAATTTATCGAAGGCTGCAGATAAGTCAGTATAAATGACATCCGTCTGAGCACGATCCAACATACACTCTCTCCCGAAGAGCGCAAGTAATACGTACCGCGTAAATCGAATTTGCGTAAATGGATTGCACGTAGCATATGAGATTTGACTTAATAGGGACCAAAATGGAATATCTCGCGATCCTGGACATGTAGAAGTTTACTGTCCTGGGCGAAGTTGTTCATTGGATCAAGACCTAATGGTTGGTCGGAATTTTCTCACCAGCGGTGCTAGTGTGCTTGAGTTTATGATTTCCTTGTTTGTGTTATATCTTGAAATCCTTGCCATTTTGAAAGTTGCTGCCTTTGGCGAAGTTGTTCATTAGATCAAGACCTAATGATGATGGACAGAAGTTCGAAATTCTCTCACTACGCGGCACTAGTGAACTTAAATTTGTGATTTCCTTGTTTATGTTATAACTTGAAATCCTTGCCATCTAGAAAGTTGCTGTCTTCGGGGAAGTTGTTCAGTAGATCAATACCTAATGGTTGATGGACAAAATTTAGGAATTTTCTCATTACGCGACGCTAGTGTGCATGTAAAAGTGATTTCCTTGTTTTTGTCGATACCATAAAATTCTTTCCATTTAGCCTTCGGCAAAGTTGTTCAGTAGATCATGACCTAATGGTTGGTGGACAGAATTTCGATATTTTCTCACAACGTGACGCTAGTGTAAATGTATTGATGATTTCCTATTTTACGTGAAATCTTGAAATCCTTTCCATCTAGGAAGTTGCTGTCTTCGGATAAGTAGTTCAGTGGATCTAGTCCTAATGGTTGTTGGACAGAAGTTCGAAATTTTCTCACTACGCGGTGCTAGTGGACTTGAATTTGAGATTTCCTAGTTTGTGTCGTATCTTGAAATCCTTGCCATCTAGGAAGTTGTTGTCTTCGGCAAAGTTTTTCAATGGACCAAAACCTTATTGTTGGTGGAAAGAAGCTCGGGATTTTTTCACTATGCAGCGCAAGTATGCTTGAATTTGTGATTTCTTTTTTATGTGATATCTTGAAATCCTTCCCATCTAGGAAGTTGCTCATAGTTGTTCATAGCATCAAGACCAAATGGTTGGTATACAGAAGTTCAGAATTTTCTAACTACGTGGTGCTAGCGTGTTTGAACTTTGAGCTTGACAGACAGCAATAAACTCATGCATGAGATATGAGTTTTTAAGTTTTACCAAACACAGGTTAAAAACACATGAATCTGGAAGAAGCTATCCGGACAATATCAGTTTAAATCGACAACAACGATGCGACGAAGAGACTGATAGTTTTCTTTTTTTTCTGTTGAAGTCGAACAGTTTCGCAGCATTCTACACCTCAATCGGCATATACAAACAAATTTTCAATTCGAGAATGAGCATGCATAAAGGCGTATATGAGATGATCGATACCCAATTCACCCAATTTGGTCAAAACTTAACCTACCCAAATATGAGTAAACTGTGTTGGGAGTGGACAAATGAACAACGTCGAAGGGATTCATGGTAATGGTGTTCATTTATCAACTTGTCACTCCCAACACAGTTTACCCATTTTTGGGTAGGTTCAGTTTTGACCGATCTGGGTGGATTCTATTCAAATAAGGGTAGTTTTGAAATAGCGTGCAGGTGACAGAGTGCCGGTGAAAGGAATGGAATGCCAAATTGAAGCTTTGTTTCAGCTTGAAAATCGACGATACATTCATTGAAAGGATTTAGCCAAAGCAAAACGAAACTTGATTCCAAAAAGTAGAGCCTGTATCCAGGGTGCCTTCCATTCATTTTGACTAAAAAAATGTTTTATGAAATTATAGAATAATAGGATATTATGATGATATTTTGTATGTGTAAGTAATAAGAAAAAATTGTAAAGTTTGTGTTTCACACATCAAACCAGCAAATTTAGCTTTTACAGAGTCACAATGAGCGTTTTTCTGATCGCCTCTTCGCGAAGAGTGAAGAGCGAAGAGTGGGTGAGATAAATTACAAAATCGCTTATTGCGACTCTCATGTGGCAAAATTGGCAGGTATTATGTGTTAAACACAAACTTAACAATTTTTTCTTGTTGTTTACATAATCAAAATATTTTCATTATCTCTTATTATTCCATAATTTCTTAAAACATTTTTTTTAGTCAAAATGAATGGAAGGCACCCTGCCTGTATCTGTAAGAAGCAGCAAGAGGAGGCAAAATTTGTGTATTACTCATAAAACCTGTCGATTCAGCTTCCAGAGTTTTGTTTTATGTGCCATACACAAACTTTACCTCATCTTCTTGCATCTTACCAAGGGCGCAGCAAAGTTTCGATCTAGGGAGGGGTGAAAAAAATGTCTATGGAAAATTTGGCCAAATGCCATTTCACCGAACGCCATTTCCCCGACAGCCTTTGTGTTGCTATATTTCACCCCCCCCCCTCCTGCCCTTTCTGGCTTCGCCTATGCATCGTACCTATAAAACATTTTATTATAATATCTCATAGTTTCATAATTTCAAAAAGTAGCATTTTAGCTGTAATGAGCGTTTACAAGCTTGCCGGAGACGAACCAGCCCAGGGCTGAAATTCTCCTTAATAAAGATAAAAAAAATTCAAGCCTACTTTCAACTGTACAAACAGTACTAATTTCACCCATAGAAAATAACCATAAGAAGAGCATAGCCTCCAGTTGGGGTTAATATCATCCCAACCTTATCGAATAAGGATGCACCATTTCTAATATCTTTCGTGGACGGTACACTTTTATTAGGATTACTAGCCCAAGCTATTTTATAAAAAAAATAATGATCGTATAATAATGTCATAGTCACCGCAATGTGTAACACAAAAAGCAATTTGAGAAGCAAGCTGTTTTAGATCAAAATAGTATTTAAAAAACTGTCTTTGGTCATTTTCTATCAAACTTACTGAATAGTTATTATCCTTAGAAGAATATTAAACCGTAAGATTGTGTGATTTATTTAATTTAATAATGTAGATTATTAAAGTATACAAGCATTAACGTAAGCCTTGCAATTACTCTAATTTATATTCAGCTATTGTATTTTTAGCGCATGAGTCTTCTTTGGTGAAAATGGGCAATAAAATATGGTTTGTGTTTTCTTGATTCAAGCTCAATAAAAAAGAAAAAAATAGCAATATGCTGTAAATCTAATTAAGCATAGCCCGCACTTTATCTCTAAGTTTCGAACGGGTTTATCCACAAAATGGAATGTTCTACAACATATGACTTCTAAATTTATTTAATTATCAAAACATCCCATTGGATTTGATAAAAAGTCAGAAATAGTTTATATTTAACTAAAAATATAACACTCCGTCTGGATTTCAAATTTTTCGCCATACGCATGAAGGCAATAATGGAATGGAAAAATGAATTTGCTTGAAGTGCTTCTTTTGTTTTTGAGAACAAACAACAACAACAACAAAGCATGCTTTGCACTATTAAAGGCTTTGTGTTGTAACTTTTGAGCTGGACAATTCAAATGGTCCTATTTGCTTTGATCCATTCTCTTCGTCGACTTTCTCTTTTGATAACCACTGCTATTCAAACAGTTTCCGCTATTTTTACCACATATTTTGATAAAGAAGATTCTTATCTAGCATCCAAACGTCAAATACAACAGGGAGGGTTTTGGGGCTGAGCTATTAACGAAATAGCAAATCGATGAAGAGAATCGATCAATGCAGATAGGACCTTTTTAAATGTTTATCTAGAAGTATCAAGCCAAACGTATAATTGAAGCGTTAACGCCGAAATCATACGCTCAAAAAATTCATCGCATATCTAATGGATGAACTCCATGTGAATTTCACATAGCTTTCCTGTGATCACATAGCAGCAAATCCCAACACAAAATCGCATGAATATTATGAGGCCGATGAAATTCATATGAAAAATCAAATAACATTAATGTGATCGCATAAATGTTATGTAACATTTGGATGAATTCCATAAATTTTGATTTTGGTTAAAAATCGTGTGCTTTTCGAATGGAAGCTACATGAAAACTATTTTCGGTGTAGATATATTTGATGTTTTATGCTTGATGGGACGAAAGTGGTCGATTAGGCCAAGGTAATTTTTTACACTAATTTAGAGTGATTATGAAAACTTAAACTATGTATTTGTACGGATTTTACTTTTTTAGAACAATAAAACAAGATTTTGAAAAATTTAAGGAAAATGAAAAATTAGCAAATTTTCTTATTTTAACTCCTATAATTGAGCTGCAATACCCATCAACTAGTTTTACTGAAACATAAAGCAATAGCAAGTCAAATATACCGCTCAAGATTTCACCATTTTTCGCAAACCAACATCCATCAAATGAAGACCTCAACAAGCAAAATCACACAATTACCTATGCAGCTTAATATTGCATCGAACGAAACAATCTGTCACCTTCTCCCTCACCTACGTCGACAGCTATACTAAAGATGGAGGTGAACGCTAAAATCTGCTCACCTTGCCACAGCAAAGCGACGGTAGTGTAGCTGATTTACCTGCGAAGTGGTTTTAAATCGATTTCGTACGCCCAGTATCATCATCTGCATGTCATTAAAGGAATACAATCTGAGCATTTGTGTGAACAGGTTTCTTCGCCCAATCCAAACAGCGGCTAGCAAATGAGACTGTTCACTGAAGCCTAATATGCGACTGAGTCTAATCGATCATATCTGCTTCCTCAATTAGCAGAATGCTTTAGTTGATAAGCTTCTGATAATCGATATGTGATGGTCAATGTCAAAGTCAGATAAATGCATGCAGGGGAGAAGGGACTAAACATTTACATAAGAACTAGTATAATAGCTCTCGCCAGTCGTAATAAAAATTGGTTAGAGCTGATGACGAACATGAAGTGACAAGAGTTTTGCTACCTGGGAATTGATTACATAATCCAACCGACTGATGATCCACTTGATATTTATCCTAGTCATTAGAGTGTCACCGCAATCATCAGTGGTTGGCCTTCACATTTGTTTGGGTAAAATTTTGGCTATTTGTGTAAGGGGTATCGAAGGAGATGTATGAACTTTTGACGTTTTTCGCTAATGTTTGATTATTTGATTATGATTTGCAGAATTTTGCGATACTTCTTGTTCTTGCCCTGGCTGCTATTGCCCGAGCGGAGGAATTCAATGGCTATTTCTATCCGAAGCCAGGCTGCGGACAGCAGGAATCCCAAACAGTTTACATAACACAAACCGTTACGGACTATCAAGTGCAAACGGAAACTCTCCAGGGAGGAATCCATCATGACGAAAGAGTTACGACACAATATTCATCGATCTATGTTACTTCGGCCTATACCGAAACCGTTCCAGTATACCAAACCGTGATCCAAACGAATACTGTTACGGTACCTGCTCCAGCTCAACGAGACCAAACAATCTACAAAACGATCACCTTACCACCAATTGTATTAACCTACGTATCCACTCAAATCCAGGCTACTCCAGTTTACCAAACCGTTCCAGATACACAAACCGTGACTTTACCACCTCAGATTCTTCCAGGTCAAACTATCACCACAACCATTTCGCTACCACCAGTCGTCAGGACATCAACGATCGTTCAAACGTCTGCGGTGCCCGTTGTGTCTACCATTCGTGACACAACCACAATATTTGTTCCACCAGTAACCCTCCCACCACAGGTCATCTACTCCACCGTTGAACTGCCAGCTCAGTACATAACAACAACCTCATACTACACGACCACCGCACCGGTCATCCAAACCATTCAAACCACCATAACTGCCGCTCCGATTATCCAACCAGGACAAACCATTTACTCCACCATCACCCAACCTCCTAAGATCATCTACTCAACCGTCAACCAACCCGGTCCAGCACCAGTCTACCAAACCGTTACCGAAACCCAAACCATTCAACTGCCTGGACAAGGACCTGTGTATCAAACGATCTACGACACCGTGACACTACCAGGTCAGATTCAAACTATTAACAATGTACTGACAATGACCCTTCGCGATGTGCAATACGTCACTGAAACTGTTACCAAAACGCTACCCGGAGGTCAAAACGATGCTCAAATCATCTACTCAACCGTTCAACTGCCAGAAGTAACTGTAACATACTGTGGTCCACAAAATGCCTACCTTCCGCCAGCTGATGGTAACGCCGCTGGACGTGGATACAGTGGATTCGGAGGCTTCAGTCCACGATTTCATCGGTTCTTCTAGTTAAAGGTTTAAAGAGAAAGAGGATTGTGTAAATAATTCTTATATTTCTCATTGCAACACGGGTTAGTATGTGAGAAGCGAAATTTTCTCAATTAACTGTAAATAAATACGAATCTAATAAATTGTGTGTAATTCGAATCGATCGAATGACCTTTATTTGCATTGAAAGAAATCGACAAAAACTCATCCACTGCCATTTTCCAGACAAATGGTTGAATCGCCACTGCTTTAGGACCATTCCCACGGAGGAAACAATACATACAGAGAAAGAGGCCTGTATTCATCGAAGCGACGAACCCTCCAGTCCGAGAGCCAACACGATGAAATTAACTTTTCTCCCACGCGTTTCCTCACAGCCACATCATCTGATCGTCGTGAGTTGTAGATTAATTGTTGCATATTTTAAAGTGCTACACATACAAATAATTCTCAGAAAACATCACGACGAAACGAAACAATCGGTGCAGTGATTCACATTCACTATTTCGGTATCTCAAACCCCCTCGCCCCCCGGGCGAACCGGTCAATGTCAGTAGTGTTAACCAATTCCTAGCCCTACTCGCGCTCACTGGCTTCTACCGAATTTGCTAATGAATCAGATATGGTGATTTGAAGCTAACCTTGAGAATAATTCTGAGAATTTTCACACCAACGGCCCGGATTTGGAATGGATGTTTAGTTTATGCCTTTGCATTATTTCAGCTGCCATGCACCGCTGGCTGCATCAGGATACAGTTAGATGTAGGCTCATGACAAATTGTGCAAATATTTTCATTTTTGAAGCAGCAATTCAACGACGTGATTTATGTACTAGCTGTAATCAACATGATGCACGATTAAATCATGCGAATGATTTTCTAAAACTTATAAGAATGTTAATCCTGTTACAAGATTACATGAACGGTGAGCTGAAAAAAAAGTTAAGGGTTGTGTCCCAAGCACGAGCGTACTATTCACATAGGACTAGATTGATTGTTTTTGTTTGGTTTTTTTTTGTTTTTTGCCTAGTTTGCAAACATTATGGTGCCATTTTGTTAAATCTATGTCCGGTTTTCTATCGCTGATGTATGCCATGAAAGTTGCAAATACGGCGCCGGTGGTGTAGTGGTAAGCGTGATTACCTCTCACCCCAGCAGGCCTGGGTTCAATTACAGTCGGCGCCGCCGGGATGTTCTGAGGCATAACATCTCTGATCACGCCTTCCTTCGGATGGGAAGTAAAGCCGTTGGTCCCCGGTTCATGAGTTGATGGGTCGATAGGTAGGGTCCAGGTGTGGGAGCTGCCTTCCTGGCACGTCGGTAGCATTGGTGCTCAGCACGGAAAACAAGACCGACGGAAAAAACAAACCAAAGGAAAAAAAGTTGCAAATCGTATACCGACAAATCAATACGTTACAAACCAATACATTACATTGGTGTAATCTCCATTTCACAAGCACATGCACAGCACCTGAAACGAAAGATGAAGACAATAACAAAGTTCCAGTTGGGACATAATAAATATGAAGAATAAGAAGAACTTATTAAAATTTCGATTTAAAGAATCATTATTTTATTTGCACTCTTAATTCCTTAAATTCTGAACTAAACTGTGCACCATCCAATAGGTCTTGTACATCTGAACAACTCGGTTAAAGACAGCAAGTCACTTCGTACACTAGTGCCGCCTGGTGAAAAAAAACTTCAACTAAACTGGCCACCATACATACAATAGGTCTATTACACTGAAACCTCCATTTATGAACCAAACCGGGTCACAGTTGTTTAAAAGTCCACTTTGACATGCTTAATTAATAGCACCGTGGAGAGTGGATTTAGAGTTATGACGCCTTGGGAAAAGTTGATTGATATGACATGCTTCATCTTTGGAAGATATTAATTTTGAGATTCATCCACCTGAATGGCTGGCAAATGACTGGGATAATGCGTACCACCGGTACTTCGCGTACTTGCAGGTTATAAAATAGACCCGTCACGCTAGTGAAAGTGGTCCTTAGCCTCTTGCCCAATAACTCCTATCCCTTCCTCTCCGCGGCGCTGGCTGGGGTACGAGTAATCTTAGGGAAGATCGGGTAACCAACCCCGATGGGAGCTTTGGTCGTGTGCTGACAGGGAAGGAGGAGCTGCATCCTTTTCGGAGGATGTGGCTTACAAAACCCGAGCGTCTGTTCTCCATGTTAGGGGCGGCTCAAACAGCGTCTGACTGACATCCAGCGACTGAATAAGAAATGCTTCTCCCCGAAAGCTATACCCAAGATGGCAGTCCCATCACAGCGGATAGGAGACTTTAGGCCAACCACCTACTGTCTCCGAAACCTTCAAATTGTTACAGAAACCTATAATGAAAGATTATGAACTGATTTTATGGCAACGACTTCTAGCGCTAAACAACGGACAAAAAATGGAACATGGAATGTACTGACGCTAGCTCAACAGGATAAACTGGCACAACTCGCCAGTGAGTCTTGCCGTATGAAGCTAGAAATCCTGAGATTAGTGAAGTCCGCTGGCCGAACTTTGAAGAACACAAGCTGCCTTCGGAACAGGTACTTTTATATTCTTGTATGCGAGGTGAAAACGCTCCGCGACATCGTGGAGTTGGCTTTCTGCTTAGCGCCCAAGCACAGGCTGGGCTCATCAAGTGGGAACCTATCAATGAGAGAAAAATCGTTGCCAGATTCAAAACATGGGTCCGAAACCTTACCATAATCCAATGTTATGCGCCAACCAATGCTGCCGAATTGCAGGACAAAGAGAACTTTTACAGTCAACTGAATGCTGTCGTGGATAAGACTCCAAGAGGTGATATCAAGATCTACACAGGCGACTTCAATGCGAAGATCAACTCCGACAACTCGGACTATGAGCACATTATGGGACGCCATGGTCTCGGAGATATGAGCGAGAACGGCGAGCTGCTTGCAGAGTTTTGTGGCAACAACGACATGGTGATCGGAGGTTCGCTCTTCACCCATCGCCCAGTGCATAAAGGCACTTGGGTCTCCCGTGATGGATATACAGAGAACCAAATCGATCACATCTGCATCAGCCGAAAATGGAGACGGAGCCTTCTTGATGTTCGGAATAAACGCAACGCTGACTTCGCGTCTGACCATCATCTTCTGGTCAGCACTCAGAGGAAGGAGTGGATCACCGATGAAACCTGGAGGAAGAACGAGGAGCGGAGAGAAGCAAAAGCCGCGATAGAGCGAGCAAGGACCCGGGGATCCAAGAACGAGCCCCGTCAGTGGTATTCGGCTCTAGAGAGGGAAGTTAGGCGTTCCTTATGTATATGGGACAAGCGAGCGTGGGTGCACTCCCTGGCTGATGAAGGGGAGAAAGCCGCAGCAACTGGCGATATCCGCCTCCTCTAGGATTTTTCACGACGCCTGAGTGGGGCAAGGATGAACCCAAGGATGCCTGTGAAAAACGCGACTGGACTCACCGACCCCACTGACCAGTTGAAACGTTGGTTTGAGCACTTTGAACAACTTCTCGAAGTTTCAACGGTCAACCAACCATCAACATCTCGGCATGATCCACCAAAGGTGAGGCGCGTTACTCGCGTCAACACTGAAGCTCCATCATTGCAGGAGATAGAAGCAGCCATCCGAAGTATGTAGTCCAACAAAGCCCCGGGAGTCGATCGCACACACTTAGATTTTTTCGCCGAGATGGGCACCACCGAGCAGCTCGGCATTTTATTTTGCTGGATTTCAGTGAAAAACTTGCCGAGATTCAGCTAACAAACGGGAATTTTGCCGAAATCTCAGCTAACAAACATATTTTTGCTGAATTTCCAGCAAAATAAAATGCCGAGCTGCTCGGTGGTGCCCTTCTCGGCAAAAAAAATCTAAGTGTGCATATCAGCAGAGATGCTCAAAGCTGACCCCATGCTATCCTCACAAATGTTGCATCAACTATTCGTCAATATCTGGGACACCGTGACTTTGCCGGCCGACTGGATGCAGGGCGTCTTGGTAAAAGTCTCCAAGAAGGGGGATCCAAAGTTCTGTGTAAAGTTATCCTCAATCGGATACAGGAGAAGATCGACGCGACTCTCCGATGACAGCAGGCAGCATTCGGAGCTGGAAGATCCTGTGTGGACCATATTGTCGCGCTCCGCATCATCCTGGAGCAGGTCAATGAGTTCCAAGAGTCCCTGTACTTGGTATTCATTTACTACGAAAAAGTTTTCGACCGACTAAACCACGAAAACTTGTGGGGTGCTCTGAGACGCAAGGGAGTCCCTGATAATATCGTGAACCTCATCGAAGCGCAGTACGAGGCTTTCTCATGCAGAGTGTTGCACAACGGAGCTTTGTCAGACCCGATTCGGGTAATCGCGGGTGTGAGGCAAGGATGTATATTATCACCGCTACTGTTCCTCATCGTAATCGACGAGATCATGGTTGGAGCCGTTGACCGTGTACCGAACCGTGGGTTGCTGTGGCAGCCTATTACCATGGAGCATCTCAACGACTTCGGTTTGGCTGATGATGTTGCGTTAATAGCACAACGGCGCTCTGACATGCAGAGTAAGTCCGACGACCTTGTGGAACGCTCCTCTGAAGCAGGTCTAACATCAACGTCAACAATACCAAATCGTTGGATGTCAACACGGAAAACCGTTCCAATTTCAGGGTAGCTGGGCAGGCAGTGGAGAAAGTCGAAGGCTTCCAATATCTTGGCAGCCAGATAGCGTCGGACGGCGGCACCAAGAGCGACATAGGTGCGCGGATTAAGAAGGCGAAGGCTGCTTTTGCCAGTTTGCGAAATGTATGGAGAGCGAATCAGATCAGTCGACGCACCGAATTTTTAACTCGAACGTGAAGTCTGTGCTGTTATACGCCAGTGAAACAAGGTGTGTATCAGCGGAGAATACTCAGAAGCTGCAGGTGTTTATCAATCGATGCCTGCGGTACATAATTCGTGCTTGGTGGCCCCATAATTGGATCTCAAATTCCGAGCTTCATCGTTTGTGCCATCAGAAGCCGATAGAGACAGAAATTCGTGAACGGAAGTGGAGGTGGGTCGGCAACACACTAAGACGGAGCGAAAACAAAATTTCCAAGCAAGCACTGGACTGGAATCCAGCAGGACATCGCAGCAGAGGCAGACCCAGAGGCTCTCTGACCCACATTTGACTTGGGCACTGGTCAAGGCCAAAATTAGTAATCGCCCAGGATGGATATCTTTCACAAAGGCCCTTTGCACCCCTGGAGGTTAGAGATGAACTAGCCTAAGGCTAAAAATCTCTTAAATAAAGAATTAAAAAAAAAAAACCCTGGAGGTGCGCAGGTTCGTTAAGTAAGTAAGTAATCCCCCTGAAAGTGAGATGTAAAATTTATTTTTCACTATGTCGAGATAGAGGGTTAACATCTACAGAAAAGTTATAGCAAAAATTGTTACAAACAACTTTGCTGAAATATAAAAAGTCGTACGTTTCACCTAAATCAAGATAGAGACGGTTGTTTGAAGATGGACCCCAAGAAACTATTTTCTTATCAAAACACATGTTTTTTTTTTTATTTTAGGTCTTCACTATGTTCTACAAAGTTGTTTGAAAACTTTCTAGAACATACCTGCATAATCTGAATACGATGAGCTATTGAGAAATTTTCTTCAATTTTTCTCATGCTTAGGACTTGTGTATCTTGTGCTCGGAAAAAAAAAATCTGATTTTTTCACTGGGAATGATAGCAAATCACTTTTCATAATACTGGATGAACTCAACAAGTTTGTTCTGGGAAAGTTTGGAGAAATACCAAATATGCAATCTTAAAACGCGTTTTTCTCGGTTTGCTGATTTGTGCTATGGGACGGACTTGCCATGGGTGGCAGTGTGCTCAAAGAAAACACCCGTTGATAGACTATATGGAATTCATGTTCGCATGGTTATATTGTATTTTATACCACGCAGTAAATTCATTCCCATAGTAACTAGCTCCATAAGCAAACTTCTCATTTCTCAGAGCATATAAATTGCAAAAACAGTACATTATTTTTTCAAACGTTTCGCAGACGGTTTTGCCGTCTGCATCAAAAATCTGTCAAATTTATTAAAAATCCTGAGGCATTAAGTTTTGCTCATCACTGTTTTTTTTAATTAAGCAATTGTGAATGCACATCCAGAGCCACATGTGAAAAAGACATACAGGCTTTTTGAAAACAAACCTTTCCAGGCCCTTTCCTCGCCAAACGATGGTCACCCACGCAAACCAACAACATCATCGGGAAGGGGAAAGTTTCCCCTACCCGGTGATGTTGATGGTTTGCGTTTATGTTGGTGGCGAGAAAAGGGTATAAGAAGGCTTGTTTACAAAAAAACTTGTATATGCCCTTTTTACATGTTGGTATTGATATGAAAGAAAGTAACATGAAGAACTGTGCAAGCCAAGCGAAGGAGACAGAGAAACTAATTCAGCCAAAGAAACCAGACAGCGCCAGCGGAGGAAGCTACGAGAGCAGGACTTTCAAGTAAAATGGCATCATCTGGTAGGACTTAATTCCTATTGAATGTTTCAAATTATCGTCAGATCAGAACAAGTGCTAATGATCAATTTTTTTTTTTTTTGAGTTTATGATAAGGTATTCCAGTGTTATGCCATAAGTTTAAATACTATGTCGGATGTAGCTTCTTCTTTCTTCTTCTTCGCATTTCAAGCTTATTGCATATCGCATATTAGCTTATTGCGTGCTCTCAACTTAGTGTTCTAGATGCACTTCCACAGTTATTAATTGAGAGCTTTCGATGCCTGTACCATTTTTGCATTGGTATAATTGTGTGGCAAGTCCAATCATACTTCTATGCCCAGGGAAGTCGAGAAATTTTCCAACCCGAAAAATTCCTAGACCGGACCGGGAATTGAACCCAGCCACCTCCAGCATGGTCTTGCTTTGTAGCTGCGCCTTTACCGACTGAGCTAAGGGAGGTCGGATGTAGCTGCATATATCGAAAAACCTGTGAAAATGACCTCTGACTATTTTCAAAAGCTCTGGACTAAACATGCACGTACTAAGGCTAAGGTTGTCAAGAGTCACGCTGAGTAATTCAGTAAGCCGTTCGCGCTCCCAGAAAACGTTTTGAACTTGCTTCCGTCTACTTCTGAAAATGCGGAAAGTGTGGCAGGACGACAAGTTGTTCCTTTCGACAAATGTTGTGAAACAACGCAGAGGAAGAAAACTGCAGCGGTTTGGAGTAGCTTCCAGCTTAATGAGCTTACATTTGCGATACAGATGAAGTTGAGAGAATCATGTGAGAAAGAGCTGGCGGATATCCTGAAAAACGTTTCTCATGCATGTTCAAAACAATGGAAAGTTGGTTCAATCTTTGAACAACCTTATGCCAGAGTACACAGATCTACAAGCTTTGGCTTTGTTAATCAACACTAACCTGTCAAAGTCGGAATATAAAAAAATACAATCCGGTGCCAGGAAAAGGAATGCAAGTATTTATTCGCCGTACCATCGTGTCCTTGGCAATGACTCCTTGCTGCAAAAATAAACTGCAATGGAAGCGATGACTTCACCACTGTCAGTGATACGGAAGTGGAAATAAACCTTCACTCACTTCTGGACCATACTTCATCACGGATTTTAGATCCGAACGAAAAGAGTCTAAAATTTTTTCGGATGATGAACTACTGGAAATTATACTTACGGTATACAGGATGCCAGCATGGTCATCACCTCATTGGTACCCATTGTAGCACAGTAAAATATTCTTCCAAAACCCTCGTCCATCGTCAACCAAATTATGCAGACATACACCTGTGTTCAATATAATAGCAGTGCATGCCGATTTCCATACAAACTAATAATTGAACTGGTATTATTTTGAACGATTTTACTTAGTGTCTTTCCACAGGTGCTTAAAAAATTTGGTATTTTGTAATCGTAAAATATAACATATTTGTAGTTCTGTGGCGAACGTTTTAGCTCAATTGATCATAAGTTAACAAAGTTACATCAAGTCAAAGTTGACCATTTTGTATGGGAATTGGCTACACTGCTATTATATTGAACAGAACTGTACAAGGATCTAGCTGAAAGCGGAAACGTCTGAGGCTTGATGTCCAATAGAAGGAATATATTGAGGAACAAATTTCATCGCTGTAACACACAATTATTTTGAAAAATAGACGTACAATTCGAATTAAATATTGTATTCTCCTCACTATGGTCGACGGAAAGATTTGTCCGGCGGTTACCGAAACAACATCGCCTCAAAGGTAGAATTTTATTTATATTATTTTTATATTAAAACATTTATATTTATTTTTATATTGAAACATTTAGTTTAAGTATTGTACACACTCAAATTATATTCTTTATATTTTTATCAGGTGCTACATTTGGGACGTTCAGGGGCCGGCAATCGATGTCTGTTGCCATTTTGAAATTCAAGATGGCGGCTCACGGGTTCAGAAAATCGAAAAAATACTGTCAAATACTCCACAATATGGGTATTTTTTTGAATCGGGAAGACATGCAGGGACCGGAAATCGATGTATGATGCCATTTCAAAATTCAAGATGGCCGGTTCCGGTTACATAAAAACAGAAAAAATAGTGTTAAAATATGGGTATATTTGAAATCGGGGTGACGTGACCGGACCGGAAATCCATGCCTGGCACCATTTTGAAATCCGATGTAGTGGCTTCCGGTTAGAGATAAACAAAAAATACTGTTTAATAACCCGCAATATTAGTATTTTTGGAACCGGAGTGACGTGTAGGAACCGGAAATCCATCTATATTCCTTTATTTAACGTCGGTCTCTGTTCCGCAATCTAGTGCCAATCACCGACGGACATCGATTACCATCCATTGAAGGCAATCGAATGTGCAGGAAGGCAGCTTCCACACCTGCGTAGGATATCGCACCCATTCGACACACATGGGTTGGGGCCAACCACCAAGTATCTAGACAGAAAACCTTAGTTTCACGTACCCAATTACAAATTTTAGATGTCTCCACCTTACGTTAACAATGGGGTCAGCCATCGTTGGTGGCACAACTTTCTTTCAAATCAGAAAACATGTTTTTGTTTCACTTCAAGTGGACGCCGAAAGCAAACCAAGAATTAATTTTGAGTGAGACGTATTGCTAATGTTGCATTGTTTTCCTTATATCTTGGAATTAATTCGATTTGAAAAAAAAAACTAACTAAACTGATACTGTTCCGCGGAGAATAAAAAAAAAATATTGGTTTATAGATCAATACACGTCACAATTAAAAAACCTGAATTAATCCACCAGTGGTGTGATCTGATCCTTCCTATTTCTGTAGATTCTGATATTCTCCTTAAAAATGACCCCGATAGCACCACCCTAATAATGTACCAATTACGAACCGTAACCCAAATGGTTTAACCATATCACACATAGTTCGAAAGATAACCTGGAGTGGTTGTTAAGCACTTGTTATGGTTATTTTATAGGTTGGCAGGAACCCGACTTAAAGTGGGCGATTTGGTCCAAGGCACACAGTATTACCACCATTGATATTGTTATTAAATTTTTATGTAATTTGATGCATCACATGATGGGCCGGCGCCGGTGGTGTAGTGGTAAGCGTGACTGCTTTCTAACACCCCAATAGGTCTGGGTTCAATCCCAGCCGAGGCCGGTGGGATTTTTCTGAGGCATAACAATCTCTGGTCACGTCTTCCTTCGGAAGGGAAGTAAAGCCGTTGTACCCAGCCCATGTGTGTTGAATGGGTGCGATATCCTACGCAGCTGTGGAAGCACATTCGATTGACGTCAATGGATGGCAATCGATGTCCGTCGGTGATTGGCACTAGATTGCGGAACAGAGACCGACGTTAAATAAAGGAAAGAAAAAAAAGCATCACATGATGGGTTTTAATTCAAATCTGGTCTGGTTAATTCCCCGGGGGCATCTGGAACATGCCCCGTATTGACCAATGTGGTCTGCGAGGCGAGGCTATGCATAGCTATGGGATCATGATACTTTTCAGTTGGTGGTTTTTGCTTGAAATTCGCATTAGTGGTTACCGAGAAATATGACATAATTCCCAAAATCCATGTTTTTCTGAACTTGTCCCATCCATATCTCCGGAATTAGTAGAACGCTTCTAAATTTGTTCAACAGCATTCAATGTGATCATAATACCTTTTATTTGCTGGTTGTATTGTTTGATCCGGGTATGTGGTTGCCGACAAACACCACTTAGCTCCCGAATTTCGTGATTTTCGGCTCTTGTTCCGTTCATATCTCCGGAACCAGTTAATCGAATGAAACTCTATTGATTAACATTCTATTTATAGAATCATGGTACCTTTCATTTCGTGGTTGTTGCGTTGAATTCGGTAGAGTGGTAGCCGAGAAATACCCTTAAGAGAATTGTGCAACGTGCTCTTACACACACATACACAGACAGACATTTTCCGATCCCGTCAAGTCGAGTGGAAGTCTATTAGAAAAATATCAAAGTTTTTTTTTTAATTAAAAACGTGAGAAAAAAAATAGTTGATTCAAAATAAAACCAATTGTAAATTTACTCCATCATTATTCTATTTGACAGAACTAGAGTACCAGAATTTTCGGGGTACATTGACATCACACTAGAGTTGTCAAATAGCTCCCGGGTGGGGTGGTTGGGACCAACGACTTTACTTCATTTCCGAAGGAAAATGTGACCAGAGATTTTTATGGCTCAGAAAAATCCCACCAACCCCGGCTGGGATTGAACCCATACCCCTTGGGGTGAGAAAACAGTCGCACTTACCACTAAACCATCGGCTACCGGAAACCCATGTCTGACGCCATTTTGAAATCATAGATGGCGGCTTCCGGTTACAGACAAACAGAAAATTACTGTCAAATGCCCAAGACATCGATTTCAGGTCCCTACACGTCTCCCCGATTCCAAAAATACCCATATTGTGGGGTATTTGACAAAATTTACAAGCTTTTCTCTAACCGGAAGCCACCATCTTGGATTTCAAAATGGCGTCAAATATGAATTACTGGTCCCTACAGGTCACTCTGATTCCAAAAATACCCATATTGTGGGGTTTTCACAGTGTTTCTCAGTTTCCCAAAATCGTAAAAAAAACTCGTTGTTTGGAATTTACTTCGCAAAAAAAATCCTCGTGAGGGGCTGTCCATAAACTACGTAGACAGTTCAGGCGGGAGGGTAACAATTATCAACGGCCCTTAATTTTTTGTTTTGTTTTTTTTTTTTTTTTTTGTATGAACGCAGGGGTAGGGGGTCAAAAAAAACTATCCACTAATTAATTTAAATCGTAATCATCGATCACATCACTCACGACAACGAATTTATCGATCTAGCGAAAATAATAGCCCAGCATCCTTTCCATAGGAATTGGAGAGGTGAAGACCCAATTAACATTTTCTGCTTTATAACCCACCTTTTCCAGCATTGTGCTGTAAAGTAACTGAAATAAGCTGCAGATACAGCTACAAGCAGAAGCTAACAAAATATATGTATAATAGTCTCTAATTAAACGTTACTTCACATGAGAATCAAGCGTATATACACTTTTACACCATCGCTGTTTAAGGAACCAATAAATACCTAATAAACGCTGTTTAATCAAAAATTTGATTGAATAAGATCTGTGACAACTCATGTAAGTCAAATAAAATCTTCTCGACATACTTTATACGGGAAACGACCCCGGCGTAGAGGTTAAAATCCTTCGCGTAGGCTAAAGAACGTAAGAATTCTATAAGAAACACTTATGCATGTTAGCTACAAGAAATCGGTATGAATTTCATAGGTTTGCCTTATGAAAAATACTGTTGACAAAAAATAATATATCGGAGCTGACTGCAACCGAACCATGGACTTTGAGATTACGGGGCCCTTATGTTGACCACTCGTCTTTCAACGCTTGGGAAGATGAAATGATTAAAGCAAATAAGAGCAACCTCATTTTTTTTTTTTTTCCTTCGTTTGTTTTTCGTTGATCTTGTTTTCCGTGCTGAACACCAATGCTACCGACGCCAGGGAGGCAGCTCCCGCACCTGGACCCTACCTATCGACCCATCAACTCATGAACCGGGGACCAACGGCTTTACTTCCCTTCCGAAGGAAGGCGTGATCAGAGATGTTATGCCTCAGAACATCCCGGCGGCGCCGACTGGGATTGAACCCAGGCCTGCTGGGGTGAGAGGTAATCACGCTTACCACTACACCACCGGCGCCGCTAAGAGCAACCTCATGTTACCCGACAATCAATCATTCATAAGTCACGCTTTTGAAATTCATGTGTTGTTCATAAGTCGAGTCTTATGAAATTCTTAAGTCTATTTGCCTCAGTGTTACCTCTCACGCCAAAGTCACGAGTTCAAATCTCAACCCCGGAAAAGTCACGAATGACCCAAAAGTGTTAAAGTGACTAAATATAATTAAAAAAAAACTTATACAACATGAAGCAGTTCAATGTTGTGTTGTGGTCAGCGAATCCAAACACATAAAAGCAACCAACGTTACAGAGAAAATGGTTGCTACGACTACCATGGTTGTCATGCATGACAAACTCACTCTGTGAGGACATAGCTTGATCTGAATCGAGAAAAGACATAACAAAAAAATTCCAATTAATGCACGTGTATCATCTTCGGCTTTACTTCGTGAAGCAGCTTGCCAACAATTTGCTCGTTTCCTTCTACCGCCCCGAGTGAGTTGTGTTGCACGGGCTGCTTGTCATGAAAAAGAAGGAAGAAGATTATATCATTATTGCTTTCCACTTCTGACATAGCGTTGTCATTCGGTTCGTTGATCGCTTGTCATTTTGTCATTTGAAGATATTTTTGATTCCTTGGTTGTGGTTGAATAAGTTCTCCAGGCGGCGCCGGCGGTGTAGTGGTAAGCATGATTTCCTCTCAACCCAGCAGGCCTGGGTTCAATCATAGTCAGCGCCGCCGGGATGTTCTGAGACATATAACATCTCTGATCTGAGGGAAGTAAAGCCCTTGGTCCCCGGTTCATGAATTGATGTGTCGATGGTAGGGTCCAGATCTGGGAGCTACTTCCCTGGCGTCGGTAGCATTGGTGCTCAGCTCGGAAAACAATATCGACATAAAACAAATCGAGGCAAAAAAAGTTCTCCAGATTTGTGTGAGCAAAGCCTGAACAAAAGTTACTAATTAAAAATAGTACACGTATTATTAAGCATGTATTTGAATAAAATGAGCAAGAAGTCGTTTCTTCAATAGGCTATTGTTTCTTGGGCAGTCGTAATTATGCAACTCGTTGGACAAACTACGACTCGACCTGACAAAAAACACAAATTCTAATTGGTGCATAAATAGCTATTTCCTCGCTTCAAACCATTCTTAAGTAGTTGAAGATACTAATTGCAAATAACAGACTAAAGTGATACGATAGATGAGAAGATGAAAGTATAGAGTTGATAGTTCCGTTAGAGTAGAGTTTCAAACACAACGTCGGTAAATTGGTGATCATCTCTTTTTGCCAGTGGTGGCCGGGGGGAGAGAGACACCTCTCACCATCCCTCTCCAACGGGGGAATTTGGTAAAGAGAGATGATCAACCCGATTTATACCATCCTCAAAGTTGTCCTTGCTCGCTTTCTACTCTCTATATACAATTTTCACATTGCCGTACTCTAACGGAATGATTGACTCTATACTTTCATCTCCACAGCTATCGTATAAAAATTAAGGGCAATCATCTTTGTCTATTCTTGTACGATAATAATCAGGAAATTCATAAGTTCATTACGCTTCCAAGAAGAATCCTGATGCGAAAATTTACACTCAGGGATTTAATGTACGTCTTTTGTCGCTTAGTCTTTCAACATTTACTCATAGAACCCTGTAGTGGTAACGGAAATTTCCAAATTGCTAATTTCAGGATGTCCTTCCAATTCACGCTTTAATGCCAGTCTCGTGCTAGACGAACGAATGGCTAATACAGTCCTCCGACCCTCACGAATAGGTCTACGAAAAAAAAAAATATGTTGATTTCACCACGACGCATGCATTTTTTCCACCGGATTTCTCTTTCCTTCTCTCGTTAGCATGACAATGAACTGATGAATATTCCAATGGGTTATGGAATATTCTTATTGATGGCATAACAAGTGGATGATATGTTTTAACGATTCTTCACAGTGGAACCGGTGTTACGGCTTCTTCTTCTTACTCGCATTTCAAGCTTATTGCTTATCACATATTAGCTTATTACGTGCTCTCAACTTAGTATTCTATACATCCACAGTTAATAATTGAGAGCTTTCGATGCCTGTACCATTTTTGTATTAGTATAATTGTGTGGCAAGTCTAATCACACTCCTATGCCCAGGGAAGTCGACACATTTTCCAACCTGAAAAAATCCTGTAATCGAACCCAGCCACCTCCAGCATGGTCTTGCTTTGTAACAGCGCATTTACCGACTGAGCTAAGGGAGTCCCCTGATGGTGTTACTAATTAACTCTGATTAGAAGATCCCTAGCACAAGCATACATTGCCGGTCGCTCTGTTTGTTTAACTAATCGGCTATTGGAGTGGGACTCATGTCAAAGGCGCCAAAAGCGATAATAAAATGTAAATCCATAAAATTTATCACTCGATCAAGGTTCAAATGATCAGGAGAACATTATAAGGCGATTCGTCCACCGTTGATTGTGCTACTGAACGAGTAAAGCCATACGCATGCTTCGTACTGGCCATTACGTCACAATTGGAACCTGTCCTCTGGGTGAACTTTGAGCACTTATTTGGATAGTTGAAAACCTTAGGCTTATACCATTGTTATGCATTCGTGATAATCACATATGCCTACGAGCTTTAAGAATATTTCCAACCCGAAAATTGCCTTGATCGAACCAGGAACCGTACATTTCATCATCAGTACCTATACTATGATGCCACCTGTTCACTAAATAAGCTTAGCGAGACACCAATGCTACACATCTGTATGAAATTGAGGCCAGACGATGAACTGCCAGCACCTTTGCTATCTTCCTTCACGGTTGATCAGTTTCGGTTATGATCCCCAAACTACCTTCCGACAGTAGAGCAATTATTAAGAAGATTACGCCTGTTGCTTTTATGCCGATCCTATTCATCTCTTCACAATTGAAAGCTAATAAATCTAATGATTTAACAAAACGCGGAAAAAGGTCATGACCACATTTAATCGTTTAGTGCAAAAACACATTCGGTCTTTTTTTATGAATATTAAGTTAAGTTCATGGATGAAACATTATGGCTTTGGATTATATGCTAAAATGTTTTCTACTAATAAAATTTAACACAACCGAAGCATCAACTTTTGGGTATGTTCGATTCTATGTCTTTCAAATCTCTTGAGGTATGATTCGATTCCAAATTCACCTGGAGCTCCCACAAAGGATCAATTTGTTCCGTACAATTACCAGAACGTGGTGGGGAGCCCATCCGCAAGACCTTCTAACGTTGTACCTGACAACGATTTTATCGGTTTTAAAGAAAGGTCGTTTTTGTTTCCATTCGACAGCTGAAACGCACATCATCAAACTGAAGCGTATCCAGTATCGCTGTCTTCGTATCGCGTTAGGATGCTTGCACTCGACTCGTACGATGAGTCTTGAAGTGTTGGCGGGCATGTTGCCACTCTCTGATCGGTTTTCGGAATTGTCCCTCAGGCTCCTCTTTTTTTCAAGCTTATTGCTTATAGCAAATTAGATTATTGCGTGCTCTCAATTTAGTGTTGTAGATGCACTTCCACAGTTATTAGAGCTTTTGATTCCTGTACCATTTTTGCATTAGCATAATTCTGTGATATAAGTACAATCATAAGCTGTGCCCAGGGAAGTCGAGCAATTTTCCAACCCGAAAAATTCCAAGGCCGGACCGGGAATCGAACCCAACCACCTCCAGCGTTGTCTTGCGTTGTAGCTGCGCCTATACCGGCTGAGCTAAGGGAGGCCGAAAGCCCTCACGCTCCTCACCCGATGTGAAATTGGCAATCGAAAACTTTGAAAAGCTCCTTGAGCTTAATCCTCAAACTCGTTTAATGACTACGTAGCCCTTCACAGCATAATCCTCATCTTGTATGCTTCTCCGACTTCGGCAATCGTTCCATGATTGCGCCGTCATTATACACTGCAAAATTTGGCCAAGTTGATTCAAAAAGATCGTTATGCACTGATGGATCACTAAAAGGGGCGTCCCACTATGGGGGATTTCCATACAAGCAGGTGGACAAAAATATTTCCGTAATTTTTTTATTCGCAATTTCTGCAATTATTATTGTTTGGTAGGGGAAATGGCTCTAATTTTGGCCTATGCATCTAAGATTGGGCCCATCGCTTACAATCTGCTATTTATCAATTTTATCTAGATGAACACGTCATAGGGACGGTACTAATGGATATTTGCGGTTGCTATTGAAAATTTAGTCGATTGCTGAAATTATGTATGGGTCCAAATTAGGGGCATTTAGGTCGACAAATACTTTGACTTTTCTGGTAACTGTTCCCAAAATTGCTTCCTGTTATACACACTACGAAAAAGACATGTAAATTTCAGTGCCCTGAGACCGACACATGCAAGCGGCCCTTTTGACATAAGAATCAGTTGAAAAGGACCAGAAAATCAATTCAATCAAACGCACTTTTCGTCGAGTTGCATATGTTTCAATTTCAGGACACTTAATTTTACATGCCATGTTTGTTTACGTTCCATGATTTACGTCAAAGCTGAATTACGTCTCGTGTAAAAATAATAATTTCTAAGTGTGCAGTTATCAGGTGAGCTGCCTTCCGTTCGGAATCGATTGCCCGTGAATTTTTCTTGAACTTCATGGTTGTTTTTAAATCGAATTTAGCTGCATTCATCAGCTTTCGTTGTTTGTTAGTTAAAAACATGCATCGTTGCATATCGCTTTCCATCAACACTGATTCGCTGTATTGCAAATCATAGCTACCTTTTTGTACTAAGACCTGTCGGATTTTTTTCGTTTAATGTGTACTGGGAGACGTTGACAGAGCTTTGGAAGAAGTCTGCTGGCTTCATATCCAAAACTTCAACGTTATCCTTCGCGATCTGGAGAACTTCGACGAAATCAGGAAAGGTGATAGGCGGTGTCTGCTTCATCTGCTTTCCACGGCTGCATGGAAACTGTCTACAGCTATAAAGGTGTGCTCAGAGTAAAAATGGGAGAACAAGTTTCCGCACCTTACTTAGTTCTGAGTTAATCAAAAGAATAAGGTGAAAAAACAAGTTCTATTTTTTATTCCAGGCAGCACAATTATCGAGTTTCAGAACAATTTCTTTCGAGTCACCTAATCGATCAATGACATGATGAAAACAGCTTAAAATGTCACTGCATGACCTTCAACTAGTTGTTTCATCTCAAGTAGAGAACTCGAATATTTGCCAACCGAAGCAACGAGTCTTTGTGAAAATACTATTGATTTGAGACCTTCCAATCGAGGAAGCTGGACAACCTGTAAAATGTGTTCAGTTGTAAATATATGACTGATTTGTCTACCCTGCTATATATGTACCTTTTGCAGACCTACAGCAAATACAACTCTTCCTGGAATTATTTCTTGACCATCTTCACAATATGCAGTGCGAGATAAACAGTGCGAGATAGCGCAAGTGGACTGCATAGCGGTCGCAAATCAAACATATGTTTTCTTGGACCGCAGAAGTAGAATGTCCTGTCTGCTTTTCATGTAGGGTGGCTTTAAGAGTGTGCCCCATTAGCCATAAATACGTTAGGCATACGGATGTTAGGCATACGGATGTTAGGCATACGGATGTTAGGCATACGGATGTTAGGCATACGGACGTTTTGCATAATGTACGTTAGGCATAAAGTCATTAAGCATAATGAACGTTAGGCATAATATACGTTAGGCATAATGGACATGAGGAATAAATACCTTGCTGCTGTGCAACTTTAGAAATATGTTTCGAGTATGGTAATCAATGCTTAAATTAGGCTAAGCTTTGAATAAAAGATGACACAAGTTATACAAACATAGTTTATTTAATAAGCGCAGTTTGGAATCCATTATTTATCATATCATAAGTGACGTACTTAGATCCAAGATTGGTAGCAATAGCGGTTAAGTAATCTGGCAATGAAAACACAGCATAGTTTTGAACTATATCTTGGAATGAATCGCATCTAGAAATAAAAAAATCACACATTTGTTGTAATATATTCTTACACACATATTGCAATTGTCAAAGAAGAAAGGTTTTCTTCAAAGAACGGCTCCTGAAATAAAGAATAGTGAATTCTGTGATTTTTCATTCAATAACAAAAAACAGCTAAGGTTGAATAAAAGATGATGCCAATGAACAGCTCATGAAATGAAGAATGGTGAATTATGTGGTTTTTCATTATATAACATAAAACTTACCTACTGCTTCCAGGGTTTCCCACCATACTTTTGGATATAACGATTTTGTTTTTGTTGTCATCATAATGAATACTATGAGGGAGCAATGCTTCCATGAACAGTGACGATTATCCGAAACAAACAAGGAACTATGGCAAACGTACCACCTGCAACCCAATGCTTTGCCTGTCCCAGACGTCGCAAGTTCTCATGAGTCCCAAAAATTAAGGCTCTTTCATAATTGTCACCGATGTCAGCAATCAATAGACGGTCCCCATTATCATCCTTCTGGAATTCATCGGGTAGATTATGCCTAACGTCCATTATGCCTATCGTACATTATGCCTAACGTCCGTATGCCTAACGTCCGTATGCCTAACGTCCGTATGCCTAACGTCCGTATGCCTAACGTCCGTATGCAAAACTTATGTATGCCTAACGTCGTGTACCCATAAGCGATTCGGTGCATGTTCACGTTGATAGCGCGAAATTGTTGGATTGAATGCGGAACTAAGTGCTTTAATTGCATAGGTTTTGCGTGATCACCATCAACGCACCGGTATACAATGTCCCTGTTTTATGAATTGGATTGGTTAATCATTTAACGCGTTCCACTAAAATCAAGAGTGAAGCTTATTCGCAATGATCTGAATTTCCCAGAGTGTATAGATAACATTTTTGGCAGACGTTTTTCATCTTATCGCTGGTACATGGTATTTGTATGTATGCTGTTTACGAAGGCCTTCACCGATGTGCGTATTATTTGTATCAAACAGTTTACATAACATCTTCACCACCTCGAGGGTTGCTTCCACTCACTTGCTATAATAAATTGTTTTTCGGAATTATGAAATCATTAGATGATATAATGTTAATTAGTACTTGTTAGTTACAAGAAGAGGTCGTGAAGTGTGTGTTTGACACATACAACTCGTCAATATTGCTTTCAGTTCGCCACAATCAGCGATTTTACGATTCGTGAGCGCTCACTCTGAGTGAACGCTCACGAAGCATAAGATCGCTGATTGTGACGCTCTGAAAGTGAAATTGACAGGTTTTACGAGTCAAACACACACTTTACACCCTCTTCGTGTTACTTGCAAGTACAACATATCATCTAATGATTTCATAATTCCGAACAAAACATTTATAGCAAGTGAGTGGAAGCAACCCTGACCACCTCTACTTCCTACCAGTTTCAATCAAATTCAAGTTCGACCTGAATTTCCCCCCATTGTTGTTTTCACCGAATGATGTTCGGAGAGTCTTGGACGCCTCGATGTATCAAAAGGTCCCGGGTTAGATGGAATTCCCCCTACTCTCCTAAAATACTATGCACGCTAGCTTGCTTCTGAGATTTCCTGTATCTTTCAATGTACCGTTCAATGAGTGAACGAACTTTCCCTAGTGCTTGGAAGATTGCTTCAAACGTACCAATTCACAAAGCAGGTAATCGAAACCTTGTTGAGAACTACCGTGGGATATCGCTTCTCAGCTGTATAAGCAAGGTATTTGAGATATTTGTCCACAATGCTCTCTATACTGCGGTGCATCCAGTTATATCGGAATTCCTGCATGGATTTGTCCAGCACCGCCCGACAACTACAAACTTACTGTGCTACACTAATATACTGTTTCGAACGGGTTGACCCCATCTACGTGGATTTTTCAAAAGCATTCGACACTGTACCACATATGTACGCAACCGAGAAACTAAAAGCCCTACTTGGTTAACTGAGTATCGTACTTGACTCCACGCGTTCGAGAGCCATCACAATCAGGTGTGCCACAAGGTAGTGTCCTCGGTCCAATGCGGTTTGTTCTTTTCGTGAACGGTCTGTGCCCTCGTATTTCTTCGTTCAAACAGCTGTTTGCCGATGATCTTAAGATGACAGAGTCATCACGACCGTCTATTGCTGTGGTGTAATGAGAATGGGATGAATGTAAATATAGGCAAATGCAAGGTAATTTCATTCACACGTAGGTGCACCATCGTCAACCACCAATATACATTTGGACCTGTGCCTCTGGAGCGAGTATCCTCGATTCGCGACCATGGAGTAACTTTAGATTCAAAGCTGAAGCTCAACGAACATTTTGCGTTCATCACGGCCAAAGAATTCACGGTTCTTGGATTCATTCGGCGCTATATCAGTCAGTTCACCGACATATATGCCCAGAAAACTTTGTTTTGCGCTCTAGTTCTTTATTTGGTTTGCACATGTAATGATCCGCTGAACCTGCCTAATTACGCCGCTCGCTGCGTGCTCATTCACTTTAGGAATGGGCGATCTTCAGATACTTTTTATTTGTAAGAAGAGGTGGTAAGGCTTGTGTATGACGTATAAAATTTGTCGATTTTGCTTTCAGAAGGTCACAATTAGCGATTTTATGATCGCTGATTGCTCGCTCATCGCGTTGCTCATCGTTACAGCTAATCGTTATTGTGACCCTCTGAAAGCTTAATTGACAGGTTTTATGTGTCATACACACACTGTACCTTCTCTTCTTGCATCTTGGAAATAAAAAATATCATTAAAACATCTCATAGCTTCATAAATCCTAAAAATAGCATTTTAGCGGTAATGAGCATTTGCAAGCTTGATTTTAATTGATCTTTCTGACGTTTATAGCTCGCACACTTGCATAATCCCATTTCAAGTGCTTAGTTTGCTATCCTCACGTTCACTTTAGCCAAAAATGTGGGTTTGTTATTATTAGCCTCTATACGCTTGTATACGTTGGAATCCCAAGAAATTCTCTCCATTATAATATTCATTTAACTGTTGTCGTGACGGTAATGCGCAATGAGCACAGGAGGGAGGTAGATAAACCTCAAATGTTGCTGTATTCGTAAATATCGGAAACGCAAATAGTGAAGCCATTGTAGGGAGCGATGCTGATGTTGACGTTATGCTCTTTAAATTTACCACGCAGTCTAGGGTGAGAGTAAATCGTTTTTGGATGTAAATACAATTACAAAAATTAACAAGTATTTTTTTTTTTTGAAGATCGAAAAGATCGAAAGAAGAGATCCATTTTTTCGATCTTATCGTGGACAAAGAATCGATCCGAAAAATCTGAAATCGGTATGAAAAAGATGGATCTTGCAAAGATCGATCCAAGATCGCCCAATCCTAATTCACTTGGAAACCTTACGTGAGAGACGCACGAACATACAGCAATTGCTTATCTTCGATGTTCTGCGTGGCAACATCTCAACGAGTGGTGTTGTTTTCAACGAGTTTATTTGCTGTTTTTTATATTTCAACATTGGTTTAACATCTCAATTGGTTAGCCTTTGACTCTTCATCCCTGTTCTAGTAAATTGGTTATCCTAATGTGATGATTGCTACCTACTTAATCTAAAGCTTAACTTAACGCGCCAGATTCCTAATGATCAGTATATCGGATTGACTGGTGGGTCGGTAGCTTGAAGGAAAGAAAGGAGAGGAAGGATCCTTCCCCCTTCCTTGGTTTCCGAATGAGGATGACTTTAGCTATCTTCCAGTACGAGGAGCAGTAGCCAAGTTTGAGCACTGATTATAAATCAGTGCCAGATGGTTGAAGAATCTGGAACACAGGTGTTTGAGTTCCAGATTCAGGATTTGATCGAAACCTGGGGCCTTCATATTTTTAGATGATTTAGTATAGGACAACAATTCGTCAGCGGCAACCTCGGATTCCACAGGAAAAGTTGTTAGAAATTCGATGGAGGTTGGTTGCATTTGCCGCAACTGCATTATCGATTGGACTAGGCATGTTCAGCATGAGAGCTAACGAAGTGTTGACCTATAGCATCAGCCTTCTCTCCAGGGATTATCAGATGGACGACTGAATCATTGGGTTGATTCAACGGCACAAGTGGTTGAATGGGCTTATTTTTGAGGATTTTGGTTAGCTTACAGAAGGGCTTAGCACAATCTGGGAGGGAGCTCATCGTGTTACTGAAGTCCTCATTTATGAGGTCCACCATCCTGGCTTGGATAGTTTTTGTTGTACGGTTGCAATGGGTCTTCAAGGTAGGCTGTCCAGTGCGTTGCCTACACATGGTGTTACGGAGTCTGATAAGGTTTTTAGTGGGACTATCAAGGTTCAGAGTTTTGCTCACCTGTCTGGATACTGGCACGTGTTGTTCCCTGGCTCGGGATATCACCTCCTCTAAGGAACGCAGGCATCGGTCTACATTGACACAGTGCTGGAACCGATCCCATTCAACACGATGGTAGTTTCACCGGGATGCTTGACATCTGTTAGCCGAGTAGCCTACTTCGGCCACCACCGGGTATTGATCCGACCTCAGCTCCTGGAAGGCCACAGGTTGCGAGATGTTGTGTCCCATATTGCTGACCAAGATGTTGATGGTCGCATGGACCTAAAACCGACTCAACAGACTGGAAGTGTCCGCGGCCAAGATGTTATAAAGGCCGTCCTGCAGGTCTTCATTCAGGATGGTGCCGTTTCGATTGCTCCGACCGTTGCCCCTCACCCGGTGGGGTGATGATGTCTTTCCGGAGGGCCACTGACGACCCGTCCCTGATGTTGGTTTGCTTGGGGAGTAGGCCACGATGATGGTGATTGGGCCAAGTGATGTGCTCACCTCCACTCTGATGGCTTCGATTGTTTTCAGCTGGAAGTTTGATGTTCCGTTTTGCAGCGATTTCCCCTCCCCCACCCCCGGAGAAGGTGCGGTCAAGTCTGACGAGCTGGAAGTCGGGAAGGAATACGTTCAGCTCGAGCTTCAAAAGCGTCTAGGTTATGATAAAATGTTGACCTTCTAGTTGTTGAGGAAATCGAGTAGCTCTCTATACTTGTTCGTGAGCGAGCATGGAATTTGCTATTTTTATAGCATCACGGTCCATACTTGGTGATGAAAGATAAGGCAGCATGAAGCTGTTCAGATCGAGCCTTGCAGGTGTGCAGGATTATGATCACCTCTGCAACCAGCGTATCTAGTTCCTCCGATGTAAACGGAGATTCGTCAACTGAATCGCCTGAGGCAACACGGGCATACGATAGCTCAGGCGCCGAGGCAGAAACTTTATTTGACAGGGCCGCTGCAGTAGTGAGGCATTGCTGAGCTTAGGGAGAGGTTCCTTGATTGTTGAGGGGTAGCGATGGGACCAGGCGACGACGCAGGATTGCCGGGTACTGTTCATCCATGATGGCTGGTAGTGTACGTTTGTTTCGATGCCGGCCTGGCTGGTTGCTAGTAGCCACCTTCTTCCTGAAGTTGATGTATTCCGTTCGCTTGGGGCAGTCCCGAGTAGTGGCACGGTGAGTACCGCCGTAATTCACGCACTTCAGCTCGGTGTCATCAGCTTGAGCACAGATCGCCGTCGAGTGGGCCATAGCACACTTGTCGCAGAGTGGTTTCATATGACAGTTCTTCGTGCCTTGGCCGAAGGAGAGGCAATTTGTGAATTGGGTCACATCACGGTGATGTGTTTTGTAGGATTCCCATTAGAAAATTACCTGAGATAGGTCACGTATGTTGCTCTTCAGCGCAACAAGGGTGGTGGAGCTCTTCGTGAAGTGGACTAGTTGGTCACGATTGTTAGTATAGGGTATAGCCCGTCGATTCATTAGGTGGACTACCTCTGGTTTAAATCCGCGCCTCACCAGTTCATTTTTTATGGCAGTACGACGGCAGTCCCCGTAAAACAACCTTCAATGGTTTCACCGAAGGCAAAGTGTGGGTGAAAAACTCCACCGTACTGTTCTTCAGTAGGTCACCGAGCACATGATCTTTGTTCCTACGCTACAGATCTTGAATCGCTGGAACCATTTAAGGTTTGCCAGCTCATCCCTAAGCTTGGCGACGTCATTGATCGAGGTAAACAGCGGGAGAATCCGCTCCATTTTGCCAAATTCAGCGGCGTCACCGCCGCCATTTTCAACTCCGAGCACCGATTAGCTGCGTCATCCGAAGCTGCGCTGGCGTCCGTTTGGGCCTTCTTACTAAGGCCTTTCGATACAGGAGTAGTAGAACGTTTGCGTACCATGCTTTGTTTAGTAGCAAGTGCAATTAGACTTGTCAATGCGCCTGTCGATGATGGCACTTCCACGTCGCGAACGTAACAATAAAATCTATACAGAGCTAGAAAAAGGGCATATCTGCTTTGATCGATTCTCTTCATCGACTTTCTCGTTTGATAACTACGGCTATGTAAACAGTTTTCGTGCTATTTTTGCCACATAGCACGATAAAGGAGGTTTTCATCTATCGTCCAAATCGTCTAATGTAACAAGGAATGTTGTTACAGCTGAGTTATTAACGAAAGAGAAAGTCAACGAAGAGAATCGATCAAAGCAGATAGGCCCTTTTTCCAGCTCTGCATAGAAATTAATTTGAAGAAACTCGATAGCAATCTATACTGCTAGACGGTCTAGCAACCAATGCGTGGCAACATCGTTTGTCTTCAGCTTTACAGGACATTTCGCTGTACGTGAGTTGTTCACAGCTTATCGTTGTACCTACTCACAAGACTGATTATGGCTACAATAATCCCTTTGACATCTGTCTGAGACCTTTCAATGCAACTGGTGTTGAATTTGACTTTGTGACTTCCAAAAATGTTTTCAAAAAGAGAATTAGGAATCATAGGTATATACGATTTATTCAAAGACGAACAAATAAATAAATATATACAATCAATGTTTTTCAATACAAAATCTGTGAAGCAACTGAAAACTGTTTGAGGAATTTATGTCTGTAAGTGTAACCCTTTTTTACGCGAGTAGATTTTGCCAATTTTTTTTTTCCGTGGTGAAGTTTATTTACTGACCATAACTGGTAGCTGTTTTACGAAAAATTAGTATGAAGGATTCTAGAGAAGAAAAAACAGTCTCAACTTCAGCCACAAACAATGGTACCTATCTTTAATTGCCTTAAATACTACAAAGAGTCAGAGCAGCAGGAGATCGCAACGAATTAAGCTCACATTTTGGAAGAATTATCAGGACCTGATTTGGAATCGATTGAATGGGTTGTAGCAAAATAGTAATATTAATAGATGAATCAGTAATTTTAGTAATCAGTGAGAATCTAAAAATTATCATACAACATTAATTAATTTCAGTTTAATTATTCAGATGATAATCCGGAAGATAAAGTGATATGAGTCAATAAGCTTACGCAAGATCCAACATAGACGTGAAAGTTTTAAATAATAACAACTCCCAGTCGATAGTTGATTAGCAGGAAAACACCCACATGGTTGCAAAAGAGCGGTAGTCGTATGGACGACTACCATTAGTGAAAGTCAAACAGATAAAGATCCAACATGTCGGACAGTGATAGTTTGATTAACCACGATTTCTACCATTTTCTTAGGCAGCCCAAGATTACCACAAACTCAAAGCTTTGACTGGACATTGCCGACTCAACTATCACATGATAAACATTCAACAAGTTGACATTTTCTTATACGACTATGGAACATCTTATCATTTTATATGTAACTGCAGAAGCAAAACAACGATTTCCAAAATTTGGTGAACACTTAAAGGGTGATACGGTCAAAATTTGGTCAAGGGAAAACGCGTGTAAATCGGTGAAATCGTTTATTTAAAAAATCAAATTAAATTTCTTTTTCAAGTTCAATTAGTATAAAATTCAGGAAAAATATTCAGTTAGGCTTCCGCTTTTCCAAATCCGAATTGCCGGGCCTTACGCTTGACCCCTGCCATCAGATTTTGTACAGCCACCTTGTCCACCTTCTTCGCCGCAGAAAGCCAGTTTGCCTTGAACTGCTGCTCGCCCTTAGCAGTTTTTTTTTGGTCTTCTTTAGGTTCCGCTTGACAATAGCCCAGTATTTCTCAATTGGGCGGAGCTCTGGCGTGTTGGGAGGGTTCTTGTCCTTGGGAACCACCTGCACGTTGTTGGCGGCGTACCACTCCATGGCCTTTTTACCGTAATGGCAAGATGCCAAATCCGGCCAAAACAGTACGGAACAACCGTGTTTCTCCAGGAAAGGCAGCAGACGTTTATTCAAACACTCTTTCACGTAAATTTCTTGGTTGACAGTCCCGGAAGCTATGAAAATGCTGCTTTTCAAGCCACAGGTACAGATGGCTTGCCAAACCAGATATTTCTTTGCGAACTTTGACAGTTTCATGTGCTTGAAAACATCTGCTACCTTTCCCCTTCCTTTTGCCGTATAAAACTCCTGTCCCAGAAGCTGCTTGTAGTCGGCTTTGACGTAGGTTTCGTCGTCCATTACCACGCAGTCAAACTTCGTCAGCATCGTCGTGTACAGCCTCCGGGATCGCGCTTTGGCCGTCGTATTTTGTTTATCATCGCGATTTGGAGTCACTACCTTCTTGTAAGTCGATAGTCCGGCTCGTTTTTTGGCTCGATGCACGGTTGTAGACGATACACCCAGCTTATTTGCGGCATCTCGGAGAGAGAGGTTAGGGTTTCGCTTGAAACTACCGGCAACTCTCTTTGTCGTCTCAGCGGCTTCCGGTTTTCGATTTCCCCCCGATCCAGACTTTCTGGCTGTCGACAAACGTTCCCCAAACACTTGAATTACATTTGTAACGGTTGATTTGGCAATTTTTAGCGATTTTGCCAACTTTGCGTGCGAGTAGCTCGGATTTTCGCGATGCGCGAGCAAAATTTTGATACGCTGCTCTTCTTGCTTGGACGGCATTTTGACAACTGAAGAGTGAATTCCAAAATCAAAATAGAAGCAACATTCTACACACACACACCTTCAAAATGAGGGGTGTTCAGGTTTTTTAAATGCAAAATTGAAAGAAATACGTCAAGTTGATATTGACCAAATTTTGACCGTATCACCCTTTATTAAGTGAGCTAGACTTAATACACCGTTCATCTACATTTCATCGAAATAGTTTTCAAAAGCTGGATAAGATCATTTCAATTAAATTAAATATGTTATCAGAAAATTTAGAAGATGTTAATTCTTCTCTTCTTTGCAAGTTATTTCTATGTAAATCACTCCAAAAAATATGCAGATCATGAAAACAAAAACCTTGATGAATCTACGAAGCTATGCCCTATAGAAATGGTACTCATCCTCTTTTCTTAATGACTGTATCTTTATTCGATGAACACAATTTGAGTAGAATTTAGTGAATTTCCCAATTATTTCGGCCATGCAATCGTAATGCAAACATAAATTCAAGCTGAGGCATTTGCATCATAGAGATCGAAGCACCACGTGCGGGTCACACTTTTGCCGTCACTGCCCCAAAGCCTGATATTGTGGGTAAACGGAACATCTTAATTACCGCCCTCGCCCTCAATTCAATCAACACCTGAACCCTAACCATGACCATCACCGAACTGCCCGTTTCCAATGCCAGGCAAAGCCAACCACACAGCGACATCACCGTCATCAGAAAGCGTGCAAACAAACCGAATATGGCATCGGACGTAATAATTTGTCACTCTCTTTTACCCACGTATCTAGCGGAGATGAGTAGGTTGTACTACTACCTGACGTTTGTTTGAGATCAGATTTAAGTAGTAGAATCTTCATCTAGCCATCAAACAGAATACAAACATTTGCATAGGTACAACCCGGATTTCCTCCACGCAGTGTTCAAGTGGAAGATGTTCTAAATTATCCAGTAACAAATTTTGAGATGGAGAGTATGGAGAATATGGGGATAGTTGAAGAAGGCTAGATGAGTCAATCTATATATGTAGTTGGAATGCAAATAAATTGATTTGATATTTGTCAAACAGTGCATGAACATACGCACACCATTTGTCAATGCAATATTTATAAATTAATTCAAAATGGAATAAGTTAATTTTTCAGTCGCTTCCGGTTGAAAAAATACATATAATTCTTCCTGGTTGTAATGGTGAAAGAAAACCCACCATTTTGGGTTTCGTTTGTAACGTTATTTTCAATATAAACGAGAAAATTTCCTATTTTAGTATATTTTTTCCCAAGTTTTGGTAGAGTTACGGAAGTGTTATCAAGCATGTATCTTTGTAAATGTATTGAGAAAAGTTTGTAATATTAATGAACCATAAATTCAATTAATTAGTTGATTTATTAACAAAATAACAATTAATTAGTTGATTTGTTTACAAATCATAAAAAAAGTATAACATCACTTTGAGGTGGATTAATGTGCACAAATATTTTTTTTTAAATCGTCCTGTATTTTTTGCAATTTGGGTAATTTGTGATCAAAATATATATCATAATAATTTTGATCAGGTTTGGTGCCCCACTGTGCAAAAGTGAGAAATGGAAGTAAGTTAAGCTCATTCGCCGATTATTTGATCAAATCACTAGAGCACGATTCTGCATCACCACTGTCACCATAGTGGACGACCTTCAAATTGGTGTGCAAATTTTGTCGCTGTCGTAGGCACGCAAGGTTAAGATGCCACCGCTAGTATAGCCCACAAGATTCTATGCATTGACTAATTTGTAACACGGTTCGTAGCAAAACTCAAAAACTTTACTTTGTTAAATCTCTTTACAGCGGAGCATCTTGATACGGATGCATTAAAATAACAAACCTTGTGCCCATAATGACCATCAAGATTAATTTTTCTCCCACACATTTCGCACGTCGCCATCGCCACTGGACGACTAGATTAGTGGGCTCGGATTTACTGTGCATTTTACGCGATTATGCTAAAGAGCACACCAAATGGATTTCTCATAATGCAACAACTGTGTTAATTTTAATAACAAATCAAAACGCTCTATTTTTCTGGCTGTCACCGTCTACAGAAATGCAACTCTGTCAGTCGATTTGTTTCCCTCAGGAATGCATCCGATAATTCCGGGCTATGGAAAACCTTGGTTTAAATATGAGTGTAAGTGTAATTATTTTAACTCTTCTATTTGAAGATATGAACTCTACCCAAGCAAAGTCGGTTAATAATATGAAAGCACATCAATATTGAAGTTCGATGTTCCTATCATATATGAAATTACATTTTGATTTCAATTGTTGCAAAATAAGTCTGACATCACATTAAGCTTAAATTATGCAGTCCGAGTTTCTTAAATGAAAGCAACTTTTGATCAACTGGAGCAATAAAAAAAAAGTTACATCGTAACAGCAAATATAGATTTCAATTTGATTTCCAGCATTGCTCGGGAATGCAAGTATTTGGTATCCAAAAAATTATTCTTCTTCAACTTTGAAATGATCCAATCAAAAGACAGAATCAATAATCATTTCTATCTTTGTATTGAAATTAAATGATACTTTTTTCTAATACTGTGGAACTAGTTGATTGAAAATAAAACGTTAAAAAATCAACAATCGTCTTTTCCGAGCAATCACTACTCATTAGCAAGTCATTAATTTGATTGAGCAAGCAGCTATGCTTTGCTCGAATCAGCTTATTTTCAAGTGACTTCCAATCAAGACAATGTAGGGATTTTCACACATTTTAATTTATTTTCGAAGCGCCAGTTTTCTGTGAAAATTTGTAGAATTGAACACAGCCTCCGAACTCAAATGATTCTGCAGCTAGTCGGTTCGTATGTCAAGCGCTTAAGATCCCATGCGCCTACCGACCAGGCAGTTAATCTATCAACCCATGTTCGAAAGCAATGTGTATTGTGTTGCATAGGCAAAGGCGAAAACTTATCGAATTCGATGTCGTGCATCTCTTGTTTGCTACTTTCCCACCGAAGCATATTCTACAGAACAAAGTTGATAGATACATTCAGTGCCAACATTTCATGTGAGCGAAACTATTTTGTGAACAATGACTTCAACCACCGATTTATCGCAAATAAAAAATCACTTCTGCCAATTCACGATGCCAGTTGGTAGAGGAAACATTCCGTTGCCTGAGGGTGTGATTAAAGGGTGTATTCGATAAAAATGGCACACCAAAAACCTTCTGTAACATTTGAACCGTATAAGTTAAAAACCTGAAATCTTTAGTAAATCTTATTCATAGTATATTGTTCACATCTGTCAAGTTTCATAGTTATTCAAACAGTAGTTCCAGACACGTCATCGAAACAATAAATTATACGTGAAAAAATTGTGTGCACTTTACATTCAAAATCCAGAGGCGTCCCACCGATGGATCGCTTAAAAACTTGGAAGTGCAAATTCAACTGTGTCTTATGTGATAAGAACCTTCAAGAACCATCTGAGTGCCCGAAGGAAGGAAGGGAGTGGTCGTAAAAGTGTAAAATGGCCAGGAAAGTTGTGCAACAATTCATGAACCGTCCAAAATGTCTATTCGAGATGTCGCTAAAAAGTCCATGGTGTCAGTTGGTTTTGTGTAGACAACCAAAAAGCCCCAAACCGGAATGAAAAGCAAAACATCACTGCAATACACAAAGTTGCTTATCAAATCGTGTTGCATCGTAATGGATGACGAAACTTACGTCAAGACCGACTTTCGTCAACTTCCTGGGCAAGAATATTTCGTAGCCAAGTCTAAGTTCGATGTTTCGGAGGATGTTCAAAAGAAGAAATTATCGAAATTTGCAGAGAAATTGCTGATCTGGCAGGTGATTTGCAGATCTAGCATCCTGCTACTACGCTCGAAACATGTTGGAGTTGTACCGAGCCAACGGATTCAATTTTGTGGCAAAAGATATGAACCCCCGCATAAATGCAAACCATTACTTGACCTTACCAAAAATTGTTTGAAAATTGTTTATAATCCCTGCTAAAGTTAAACTGAAATGTTTATGGAACTTAACATGAACGTTTGTGTGATAAAGTTTTAACCTTATGTATTGTAGTTTTTTTGGAAGTGAGCCTTACAAATAATGGGTTGTTAAGAACCATTATCATTCCAAATTCTTGTTTTCTCCATTCTCTATTTACCGGAACTTCACCCAATCGAAAAATTCTGGGCAATTTTGAAGGCGAAACATTACAAACATCCAAAAACTATTAAAGCGTAGCTGGTGTTGAAGAAAATTTGGGTAAGAACAACAAAAACACTGGGAAAATCGGTTGTACAAAATTTAATGGGTGGAGTGAAAAGAAAGGTGCGGGCATTCGGGATGGGAGACGAAATCGAATAAAACAAAAAATTTAATCACAACTCATTAGTAGTTTTTAATTCCCTGAAAATTTTAAGAAAATCAGAAAATCGGTTTATTTTTGGTGAGTATATATGTGTGTGCCATTTTAATCGAATACACCCTTTATTTTACACCCTTTTGAAATGTTGACACTGCATTGCTTGTTTTATGTAATTATTGTTACTAACTACCAACCAACTAGTTTATGAACTTTTGCAATGAACTGAACTTTTGAGAGCGAAGGTGGTACATGCTGATGTGAGTAAATTTTATTTATTTTTTTATTATTCGAAATACTTGTAAATTTCTTCATCCAAAGTGCACCAATGTGTTGCAAAGGATTTACTTAAATGTGCTAAAAAGAAGAAAAAATAATGAAACTATGTTCCAAAAATTCGAAATTATCTAAACTTGAAGAAAATGTTCTACTTTGGTTGTAAACAAAATGCTGCTGTAGCTAGCATTTTACCAAAGACATCATATCAAGAAGACTGGCAACTTTTCCAGAATCCAAGCGACAGATACAACAGCGCTGCGCTTGAGTGAAGGTGAAAGCAACGCATAGAAAAATGAGCAAATACACAAACCCTTCTTCTGAGGATGTAATCTTTGCTATCAAATTCGTTCGAAACATTTACGTTTGAGCGGCAGATGACGCAATTGTTCCTGTCTCATAGCGTTCGTATGAGAAAACCTTTTTGGCATTAGACGCTTACCGTTTAAGCACATTATGGCACTATCTTTGCAAACATTTACTTCACAAAAAATAGAGCTCCATGATCCAGCTGTCAATTTTCTGATTTCTGAAGTGGGTATATAGTAAATATGGATTATTTTTTTAGCTCCGGCAAAGGATGACAGATATTACTTTTCTTTATTATTACTACCCAAATCCGTGCAAGCACTTTGGACTCAATTCATTCACTCGCATTAATTATAATTTTTCCCCTTTCAATAAATAGGCGAACAGGTGAAATAGTACAATTTTCAATTTTTTAGAAGGTTTGATACTGAGATCATCTAATAAAATATTTCAATGCATGCCAATCTAAGTCCCTCAGTGTGATTTTCGATCCTGTCCAGTTTTTATGCATCAATAATATTCCACTGGAGGCAATCAAATGAACCAACCAAGGGGATTGCATCTTTGAGGTTCCAGGTTCCAGAACCCTTATCCACCGTTCAACAGATAACACCAGATGCCGCCGTCGAATTATGGAAACCCTTAACTAAACCACCGTCAGACCACCTAGACTTCTAGTAGCACAACATCACCGATTATAGCTGCTGGAAGACAGATCCGGCGAGCAAGAAACATAAACCACGTAGCTTTAGCCAATTTATGGAAAACCTCCCGTCTAATAGAGCACCAACACATGAGTAAATTTGCCTCATGTTTTCCTGTGGAAAACCTCAAAAATCTTTTTAATTCTACTACTGTTGTATCACTTTCACTTTCACTATCGCTTAAAACACTCGTCGTAGGCTGTTATTGGTGTTAATGTAGTCAATGGTCTTTTGTATTCGTTGTTTCTGTGTTTTTCAATTATAACCTGGCTGGTTTTTCTTGGGAATCCGTTTAGTGTAGCTGTCTCAAATATTTAGGCTAACTCTTTTTTCTATGGAGTCTATGGATCATATTATGAAAAAAAGAAGCTGCTTAATGTTCGTGAGAATGGTTTGTATAACTCGTTTCGTATTTGTAGGTTTTCTGTAGATTTCAAATTTCAGTGAAGTAGACTCCCTAATACTAGAACATCCAAGAATATTAACACTTAATATCCCTATGGGTACTGTTAGAGACCTATAGAATGATTGGCAAATATTCTCGCTTAACAATGCTGAAGATATCGTCTACATATCTCCACCATCGTTTTGGAAGCAATCCCATCTCTTTGAGATCACTCTTTAGTTTAGCCATGAACAGTTCACACAAGAAAGGAGATAGAGAGTTACCCATTGGTCGCTTCTTTTTAATTACTGTAGCGCCTCTAGTTGTCGTAGCAAAAAACTATTGACAGCGTTTTGATCCGGAAGGATTGATATTTAGTAGTGAAAATGTCATCATGATTCACATACTTGTTAAAAAGTTATTGAAGATGGAACTTGACAGACGTGAAAAAAAATTCTGCACACTCACGTGCAAAATCCAACGTGGTCAGGAGGAATGATTGCAAAGGCTCTCAAATTTCCAAAATCGACTGTAAATACCGTACTTAATCGTTTCCGGGAAACACTAACGTTGGATCTTGCAAAACAAAACAAACGTAGAAGTGGAACATATGACCGAAAACTACGAGCGAAGGTCGTAAGGGCAGTCCAAAAGAATCCTGGGATCTAAGGTCGTGATTTGGCGAAAAGGTTCAGTGCGGCACACAGTACAGTTCGACGAATCTGTATGCGAGAAGGTTTCCGGTCGTACCATGCCAGAAAACATCCCAACAGGACGCTGAAACAAAACCTGGTTGCCAAAACCCGTGCAAGGAAGCTGTACGAGCAAGTTCTGACCAAGTATGACGGATGTATTTTGATAGACGATGAAACTTACGTAAAAATGGACTTTGGACAAATCCCGGGCCAACATTTTTACTTTGAGGTTGACAGTACTACTGTGCAAGACATGATGAGAGGTATTCCGCGAAAAGTTCGAAAATTCACCCGAAAAGCTGACGAATATTTTTTGTTGTATTTTTCCCTAAAGCTAAATAAAAATCCTACAAAATGATACCTTCGGCGTTTTTGTACTTTATTTCCTCTTGGAGAAATGACCTATGTATTTTGTTCGACCAAATTCTAAATGGAACAGTCTATAAAAGGAAAAATCGTCAATTATTCTATTAAAACGATCGTCAATCAATTCAGACTCGAAAATCTGTTGGAAAATGGGGAAATTAGACGTCATTTTTTCTCAGTCGAGGAGTAGTACCAATATACTGAGTGAATCCAATCTTAACTTTTCTCATATTCTATTTTTTTTCTGGACAAACCTGGACAAAACTGGAAAAAAACATGAGGCAGCTAAAAAATTAAAATTCATCTTAAAAAAGTTTATTTACTAAAATATAAATATTTCTGGTTTGAGTATATCAATTATTTTAACGCCAAATTAAAGGTAAGAAAATTTTATTTTGGTTAATTGAACGTCAATTGTCAGTGAGATTAGTTTATGAAGAGCTTTGAGTGGGTTGGTTTATTTCCTTTTAATTCCCTTATAATTGCTTATCTTTTGACAGATACGCGTATTTCGTCTACTACTTGCAGACTTCATCAGTGCCAAGTACTCAACACCACTTTAGTTTGTTAATTAATAGTTAGTTTATTTTTTTTATATTTTGCATTTTTCTAAGAAAATTTTAGTTTCTGCTAAGTTTTTAAGCAGTGTAAATATAAATGCTTGTAGTGGCTGTACCATCCCAAGTAATAATTTCGGTTTTATGAGTGTTCTGTAGACCATGATTTAGACTTGTAGCATGCTTTAAAACCTCGATAAAACTTGCAATGTTACTAGGGATTGATCTCACTAAAAAATGAGTTTTAACGATCAAAAGTAACTTTTATTATCTTTAATTTGCGCTAAAATAAATAATGTAACTTCATTACAGTCTGAGAGATTTGTGTTTTAGTAAACACATTTTTTTAAAGTGAAATATAATTTTATAGTTATATTTCGAAAACTATCCTACGGAGATTTTTTTGGACTACATTTTTGGATTCAGCGCACGATTTTAAAGGGGAAATGACCATCAGCGTATAAAGTTTAAATATGTTGTAAACTAGTGTTACCTACAACTTTTTCTCAAAATATATTTTAATCAGATAAATCATTTTCAAGTTATGATTTTTTGAATAAAAATAATCCAGTTTTGTACTACACCTTTTTCAAAAGTAACTCTAGAGAAAATATCATATTGAAATGAAAAATGCAACCACTGGTAGCATCGAACATATGAGTAATGTTTCATTCAAATCGGAAACACTCATGTCCCACCGGTTTGCGTTTTGGGCTGGAAATGCTTGGCCAAAGTAGCGGAAAGATCGGTTTAGATAGCATCCACTTGATGACCTCTTTCCATCGCACGTATAATTGATGATGTGAAATGAACGAGTTTTGTAGCGGTCAACCTCTTCGGCATAAATCTGTGTTGTTCGGTCGCAATGTAACTAGAGCACATGTGTTCTAAATAATCTAGCAGCAATAGTTCTAAAAGTTTTGATACTGCACATAAAGCAACGATGCCACGGTAGTTGGACACCGACTGCTTTTTTGAAGACTGGGAAAATAAAAGAATACTTCCAGCCGTCGGTAAGGATTCCAAAATCCAAAGAAAGGTTGAAGATGGATGTTAAAGGTGCGGCCAACACTCCAAAACAGTTCTTAATAACCGCGGAACGGATTCCGTCTGGGCCAGTGCTGAAAGAATTTTTCAAACGAAAGCCTGCTCTACGAATATCATTAGTCGAGATAGCCGGGTGCAGTCCAACATCAGAAAGTACGGAAACCTCGCTTACGGCGGCTACGATGTGCTCGTCAGGTATTTTTTTGTGCCATGAACAGGTCAGCGATTCCCTCCGTATAAGACTCTTCTTGATCCGTATTGTACATGGTAGAAGGTAAACCCCAAACGGAAGGTGGTCGTTCACATAATTCCAGAACCTCTTGGGATTTGCTTTGAGTTTAGTTTATATATGGCGGTGATGGGCTTTATAAAGCTGTTTGTTGAGCCGCTTATACCATAGAGGTAACTCGAAGACTAGAAGGTGCCGAAGAAACGTGCTCAACATTTTGGCTCAGCTCTGGTACTCTCTTCGGTCCCAAGCTAATCGATGTGCCCCTCGAACAATCCACGAACCTCTAATTTTATCTGTCAAACTTTCATAGTGAATCAAAACAAACATAGTGTAGTACTAGAATTTCGACTAGAATGGGGTACTTTAATCGTTTGCTTGGGGCCAATAGGCTAGTCAAGTAGTGAGCCAATTTAAAATCGTTAGTTTCCACCGGTTGGTTGTACTTCCTCTTAAATTTCTTCAAGGCAGCTCGTTTGGATAACTTCAGTCGCTTGAGTCGGTGGTTGGACCAAGGAGGGTCACTAAAGGGTGATACGGTCAAAATTTGGTCAATATCAACTTGACGTATTTCTTTCAATTTTGCATTTAAAAAACCTGAACACCCCTCATTTTGAAGGTGTGTGTGTGTAGAATGTTGCTCCTATTTTGATTTTGGAATTCACTCTTCAGTTGTCAAAATGCCGTCCAAGCAAGAAGAGCAGCGTATCAAAATTTTGCTCGCGCATCGCGAAAATCCGAGCTACTCGCACGCCAAGTTGGCAAAATCGCTAAAAGTTGCCAAATCAACCGTTACAAATGTAATTAAAGTGTTTGGGGAACGTTTGTCGACAGCCAGGAAGTCTGGATCGGGGGGAAATCGAAAACCGGAAGCCGCTGAGACGACAAAGAGAGTTGCCGGTAGTTTCAAGCGAAACCCTAACCTCTCTCTCCGAGATGCCGCAAATAAGCTGGGTGTATCGTCTAGAACCGTGCATCGAGCCAAAAAACGAGCCGGACTATCGACTTACAAGAAGGTAGTGACTCCAAATCGCGATGATAAACAAAATACGACGGCCAAAGCGCGATCCCGGAGGCTGTACACGACGATGCTGACGAAGTTTGACTGCGTGGTAATGGACGACGAAACCTACGTCAAAGCCGACTACAAGCAGCTTCCGGGACAGGAGTTTTATACGGCAAAAGGAAGGGGAAAGGTGGCAGATGTTTTCAAGCACATGAAACTGTCAAAGTTCGCAAAGAAATATCTGGTTTGGCAAGCCATCTGTACCTGTGGCTTGAAAAGCAGCATTTTCATAGCTTCCGGGACTGTCAACCAAGAAATTTACGTGAAAGAGTGTTTGAATAAACGTCTGCTGCCTTTCCTGAAGAAACACGGTTGTTCCGTACTGTTTTGGCCGGATTTGGCATCTTGCCATTACGGTAAAAAGGCCATGGAGTGGTACGCCGCCAACAACGTGCAGGTGGTTCCCAAGGACAAGAACCCTCCCAACACGCCAGAGCTCCGCCCAATTGAGAAATACTGGGCTATTGTCAAGCGGAACCTAAAGAAGACCAAAAAAAACTGCTAAGGGCGAGCAGCAGTTCAAGGCAAACTGGCTTTCTGCGGCGAAGAAGGTGGACAAGGTGGCTGTACAAAATCTGATGGCAGGGGTCAAGCGTAAGGCCCGGCAATTCGGATTTGGAAAAGCGGAAGCCTAACTGAATATTTTTCCTGAATTTTATACTAATTGAACTTGAAAAAGAAATTTAATTTGATTTTTTACATAAACGATTTCACCGATTTACACGCGTTTTCCCTTGACCAAATTTTGACCGTATCACCCTTTAGATATGGGTGGTGTTTTCATGGGTACAAAATGATCGATCGCCTAGATGACAATATTCGAGAAAACAGAAGTGGTAGCATTCACGTCACGCTCTCGGAGTTCATCGTTCCAGCTGATGTTTTCGAAAAAGGTTGCCATTCCCTCGAAGTTAGTCCTTCGGTAGTCATACGAAACGCTGTCCACGGTAACCCGAAAAGTGCAAGTCTGATATAAGTGCAGAGGTGAATGGTGTCTACAACATTTAACTAGTGGTTCAGGTGCCTCTTGGACCGAGCAATTAGAGGCGAAGGAAAAATAACTAAGGAAACATACCGTTCCGATTCAAATTTCGGACGATTCAAATTTCGGACACTTTCATTTTTAATTAAATATTACAATAAACAGTTTGGGCTTGGCAGTCTGGCAATCACTCAATCAGAACAAATTAATTTTGTAATTTGTCCCTACGTTTCGGCTCTGATTAGGGCCTTCTTCAGGGGAAACTGAGGGGAATTTTATTTTTAGAATTAATTGTTTCACATTTAATAAATATTTTACACTCACAATTGTTGGATTTGTTCTTTGTCTAAATACTTTTTGAAGTCTAACGTCTGTTTTTCTGGTGGTAAGTTTTTATACATAGCGGTTTTTAGTTGAATATTCAAAGTTTTTTCTTTTTTTGATTTTTTATATAATTTGTGTCGGGTATAAAATTGTTTGCGGTTGTGCACTCTTCGAGGGTTATGGTGGCTATGGTGAAATGGTGGGAACGGGTATTATAGTTGAGCTTTTTAGTTGGATTCAGGTGGGCATAATTGGTACTGCTCTTGGGCATTGATTGATTTGGCTTTTAGTGAGTGTAAGATTGCTGCGTAAGCTGTGTTCAAATTGTCTACGTCTGTTCTTCTATTGACTGTATGGGGTGTACTATATATATGGCACATTTCAAGGAATGCAAGTGTATTTGTATTGTTGCTTCGATCAACTATTGCTGTTTTCTCCAAATTGAATCTGTGTTCGTGGGTTATACAGTGTTCGATCATAGCTGTTTTGTTTGTTAGATCAGCTAATTGTGTTTCATCAGCGCCGGATGATAGTATTGTTTCTAGTTTGTTTACAAGTGATTGGTGTCCCGATAATCGTTGACCTAGTTTGTTTTGGGTCATGCCTATGTAACAGGAATTACAATTATTACATGGCATGTTGTATATAATATTATTAATATCTTTTTTGTTTTTAGGATCCTTAACTTTGCACTGTGGTCCAAAACGGCAAAAAGTGGAACTTTATTCCTAGAGCCTAGCCTTTACATTTTAGCCATATAGTGTCTTCGGAAAAAATGTTTGTATAAATATCTTACATAATATAAAACTGTCAAAAATTAGTCATGTCTTACTATGCAAAAAATAAAAACACTAACTTTTTTCTTTGAGGATATAGGGGAACGATGTCTTCAGCAAAGTTGTAGACAATGTAAAAACAAGCAACTTCGCTCAATACGTCAAAATTCTAAATCCTGTATTTTCAGAGTTATGGAGCTTTTTCTATGGAAGTTCCCTTAAATTTAGTTTTTCATACTTAACTTCTTTAAATTTCATTTTTCAAGTATACAATGTTCTAGATAATTATTTAAACAATCAAAACACACGTTTTTGCTGAAAATCATGAATCATTACAATTACTCCTTGTAAAGTTATAACAACTTTTATCTTTATTTTTCCATTACTTCATAAGCTTTTAGGAGAGAATGGGGCAAGTGAGGACACAAAACCAACTTTTTTTCTTGAAGCTTAGCTCAAGTACTATAAAGTTGGGAAGGTTTCATTTGTCGCTCCCTTCCCAAATTTGAGTACAATAACCTTATTATTTATGGTTTTTCATATATTTTTCACTTTCTTTTTTAGGTTTTTTATACATAATTTTTTAATCTTTAGTATTTGAAGTATATAACGTTCTAAATAATCTTAAAACAGTAAAAACACATGTATTTGTAGAAGACCGTTAGTCTCTACAATAATGCATTGCAAAGTTATAGCTTATTTTAACTTTATTTTGCTTTATTTTTTTGTTTATATGGGAGAATGTGGCAATGGGAACACAACATCATCTAGCCTTCTTGAAGCCCAAGTACCAAAAAGCTATGCAGATTCAACTTCACCCTCCCCTCCTCCTATTTGAGTATGACAACTTTACGCTGTTGCATATTTTCTTGTTTTTATAGAAAACTTAATATATTGAACATTCGCTGCAATAAAATTATAGCTCAAAAATAATACACCATTGAATTTTCATCGGGATATTTTCCTATTCTTCTCATAAATGGGACAAGACATGGGGATCTATCTATCTTTCTCGAAGCGTGCATAAAAAGCAGCTCGTGTCGTCTGTATTCATATTTCACGTTCACACACCGCATAGTTTCCACCATAGTTGGGAGGCGAGGCGTATCCACACGTATTTTGTCACACAGATAGATACAACATCAGAGCCATCTCTTGCCCTGTGGGAGCTATCAGCATGTGCGAGGAATACGTGAAAAATTGGGATTAGCTTTGACACCTCCGATGTAGCCTCTACCGTATCACCACTATCCCTTCCTTTACGTTTAGCAGGTGTTCTTCATCTAGAGAAAGGAATCATTCCCATACACATAATAGTAACATCAATAGGGAATGAACCAAGCAAAAACAAAACAAGATAGACACTAACTGAGCTTGTCGATTAACTTTCCTGATGTTTGCACACCCACACGAGAGCGAGACAATGTCCACTTCAGGAGAAGATGTCAAAGCTTTTACTACTATATAGGATTTATTTAGTGTGCTTGTTCAAAGGGGTTCATTAGAAGGACGATTAGAAAGGTCAAATCGTGTCCAGAATGATCTGAAGAAACCGAAGAAATCAATATCAAAAGATTGAGGACATCCTTTTTATATTCTTTATTTATAAGATTTTGACAAAGGATTACGTTTTTCGGCACTACATTGGGAGTGCAATTTCAAAAAACCAAAATTGACCGCATTACGAAAAGTGGTCAGGTTTTGACCACATATAACTCTGTCAATAGTGGATGGATTTTATTTCTATACAAGCCAATCGAATAGAAATTTTTCTACAAATCTGGTTAATTGAATATTTCATTAATTTTCAATAGGTCATTATTGAAAATTACACAAATTTCCAACTGCTGCAATGGTGATCAAAATTATCACCGTTTGCCAGCAAAAACCGCTTTCCCTAACACAGATTTCAAAATCGAATTCTATCCGGTCTCACTCAGCGTGTGCGGTGGTGTCCGGTCGGTCTTCAGCAGCAGCAGCAGCAGCAGCAGTAGTAGTGTTTTTGGCGCGAGGCGTTGAATATTGTGCACAACGAAATGCTGCTAGCAAGCAGCGAGCTGCAGCCCACACGAGCGTCCATGCACCGGTCTCACCAAACGGTGTTTATTCAATCACCGCTTGTGGTGAGTGGTGGTGTTCTCCAGTACACAACGAAAGGCTACCCGCAAGCAACTAGCTATCAAGGCTGCCCTTAACCGCTTATCGGATTCAGTTGCTCGTCGTGAGCCGCTGTGGACCATCTATGCCATGCACGTCACCCTCGTTCCAAACCAAATACAGCTCGCCAGCCTCATCTGTGTTGAACACCCTAATAGCTCGACATTACTCAACCATCACGACAAAACAGTTCTTTTCAGGACCACGATAGATTATTGTTGCTTAAGAGTTAATTTTCAATGAACGTTCGCTTACCTTGCTGCCAGCCACATCACCCCCGAAGCTCTGTGATAATGTACCCAGCAACCAAAAGTTTGTGGTCAAATGCGTCAAGTGGTACTCGCAATGACCGAATAGCATATGACCATATGTCTATAAACCAGAAACACTTCTCAAATAAAATGTGTATGGTTATTTCGTTTAACAACATTAGAGATGAACCAGCCTAAGGCTGAAAGTCTCGTTAATATAGGAAAAAAAAAGTTTAACGACGTGTTCGGGGTATAATCCAATCCATTTGTGGGATAGTACTAACATATGGGTTATCGTTCGTTTATGATATTTTTTATTAGGGTTCGAATTAAGGTCTGGTTTTTTCCAGGACGCTAAAAAAAAGCACTAAAATCTCGAATTTATATGATTGATCGCAAATAAATTTAGCAAGAAATTCCTCCAATCAATTTTAGCTTTTTTTTAATAAGCCAAAAAATCCGTACGTTTTGTACACAAAAGTGCGTTATTTACTCATCAGAAAACAAGGCGTTTCTGTGATGGGAAAAGTGGTTTCCCTAACACAGTCACCGAATATTGATACCGTCACTGAACACGCCAAGAGCAGACAGTCCCGGCCATGGATGTCGTCTACGCATCATTATCACCAACAACCAAGTAACAAAACGGCCCTTTTCAGGGTCACCAAGTTCATTTAAGAAAAGAGTTAGAGTAAAGAACTACAAAAATAGTTTTCACCATTAAGTCAAGGCTATTTTTTCTCATTGAGATATTGAGATCGTGAGAGTGAATTTTCTCTTTCAAATTTGAATGTTTTGCCTCTCTGGGGATTGGTAGTGAAGCGGTTAAAAAATGTATGGAAAAGAAAACCTTTTTTATTCAATTCTAGCTTATTTAACAAAAATTTCCAGGAAAAAACTGAACGACAAAGTCCATAAACGATTTTTTTAGGTTGTCGTCAACTTTTTTTTTGGAAAACTATGTGATATATTTTTTGAGTGTATCCCCTGTTTCCAAGTTTGGTTACAAGACTACAACTCTGAAGAGCATTTTTTGTGGTCCTTGGGAGCGTGTGGTTCTGAATATGGCGATGAGTATGGAAAATATTACGCAATTCCACCCTCCTATTCGCACGCGCCCGAGGATCGACTTGTTTCATGCACATGACATGCAGGTAATTGGTGGATTGGTTAGTTAATTCGACACTTTTGAACAATGCTGGACATTTACCAGTTTTTCAATAGTTTCTTGTTGAAAATCAACATTCGGAAGCATCGATGCGTAGCCATATTTCTGATCGATTGGTGATAAAATTATTGAAATTGGACCAGGGGCAGCTGAGTTATTAACGTTCAAAATCGTTCACAATTTTGTTTCATGTTCCATTTTCGGTTTTCACAAAGTGTAGCTCCATATAGAAATCACAGACGTAGTCCTACGTCAAAAATCTTGCCGAATTCTCTTATTAGAAGGGGCTTAAAATTTGCATCAAAAGCATACATTTAGGTACCGTCCGGTATGCTCAAATTCTGTGATTGATATGTTTTCCTAATACATATTTCATTTCCGCACCGCTATCATCTCCAAGAACATCGAAGAATAAAAATCCACTACATTTCTCTAAACTAGTGGTTTTCCCCACACAAAAATAAAAGCTACAAAACAAGCATTGCATTATACACCTGGCCACATCGTTACAATCGCAGGTGAAGAGAGGGAAAGTTAACCCAACATCTACAAGAAGGTGCAGGGAACCCATACTACCTTCATAGGTATCCCAGGAATGGAAGAATTATGTTACTAGGAGGGTAAATGATTAGAAAACTCCTTCCGTCAATATAGAGCATATGATAAATTAGTAATAAAAATGGCATATAAATAGAAAAATATTAAAAGATCTCACCCGAATGACCTAGTGAGTTTGCAGCGTTATGTTTTCGGACATACTTTATTTAATTTAGGTGGAACTAACTTCACTACAGCATACTTCGAAAATATCAGTCATGCCTTTTTGTTGATGTTAATTTAAGGTGACAAAACATGTCATTTGTGAAATTTAACGAAATCTTTCATAGCATTGGATCACTTTCTGTTCATTTCTATAAAACACTCAGTTTGTTAACATTTGTCACTTTCGCTCTAGTGGATCATTAAAAATCACATATCTGTCAGTTAAGCTGAGCGGACGCGGCTGCCACACGGTTAGAAAAAAAAACTGGCCTAAAAGAGTGCCACAACCAACTCGGCTAAATATTAAAGCAAACGTTCTAGGACTACTTTACTTCTAAATTTTCATCCTGCACCACTGTACATTGACAATTCTACAGCATACGCTGTTTATTTGCAAAATTTATTCATCGTTTTTCCAAGTGCCAGAAATAGACATGCTAACAAAATATGCAAACTTATAGGCATTATTCATGAGGTTTCTCGAGGCACTACTGTCTGTTGCATGACTCTGAAACATGAAACACACATGTTGTCCCCATGTCTTCGGTGCATTGTGGGATGGGATTTCTTGCGTGCACTTGCCTGTGTCAGGCAGCAAAACCGACATGAAAAGACTATATCCAATGCAATGCAATGTATATGCATCTGCTAAGCCGATGGGATTTCTCTCTATTTCCGATGGTTTGCAAAGATGACAATGGCAAGGCAAAACATGAAATGGTTTTTATTTTATTTTGGATAAGCAAATTTCAAATTCAAATTCAAAGTTATGGTGTTTTGACGACAGTGGAGTTTGATGCATTGTTGCATATGGACTTACGGAAAGAATCGATGTTGAATCATAAATCTGAGCTTTATAAGTTTAAAAAAGAACGTCAATTAAGATTTTGAGGCATTTCTTGCTGATAGCTTGAAGTACCGCACGTACTTGGTTCGTGTCTCCGTTGTGAGCATTGGCTTCGTAGCCGGTGGAGCTTTTTTTTTCTCACCAAAGTGGTTTTTTATATCGCCCAAGCGCAATGACAGCGGAAGTGGAACGGCAGCAGAAAAGCCCGATCTGAGTAAACCTACTTGTCGGATTGAAAACTAGTTAGAACAAAATCGACTTGGGTTAGACATCTTGACTATCAAACTTTCCGTTCCCGTTCAGCTTCCGCCCACTTTGAGTTTGGACCTTTATTCTCTACCGTGGACGATGGTTCAGTGCCCATGGCAACCGCAGTCAGCAGAGAAAGTAAGCACCTAGAGCAACATTTTAGGAGGACTAATCATCATCACCGCATCATCCCACCTTCATCATCTCATCACCACTCCAAAGCAGCAAGTAGCAAACGGAGTGGCTACACCAACTCACACAGCGGGTGCAAGCCGACTGTTCGCACAGCATGCGTGAGGAACCAATTCACCGTACCTGTCTTTTGCATCATGGCTACATCGACGAATTTCACCACCTAGGCAGATTGGATCCTGCACTGAACCGAAACCAATGATGTGTCATCACGTCGTGTCATCAATGACTTCCGATGATTCAGTCAATATAAAAACCTAAGAAACCCGTCTAGGGCGACTCTTTTTGATTATACCGACCAGCAGATTAGCATCAAGCGAGGAATAGTGGAACTACTTACAGTGAAGATTAAAAATTGTGAATTATATACTCTAATAAGAAGTTAAATAAATTAAGAGTTTAATTAGTAGCTTAAAGCCAAGTTAGTGAAATAAAAAGAAACTATTGGTGATTAATAAATCGTATGTGGACTAGAATTACTTACCTGTGATGAAGATCATACCTGAAAGGGAAGAATATACTTACCTGTGAATTGTAACACGAACCTGAAAGAAAGTGATTATACCCGTGAAAACTTCCCGCCTTTCTGAGTATCGGAACATGGTCCTTCGAACCGGATGAACGTCGAACTCCGTTCATCAACGAACCGCCTGCCAGAACCGCCTGCCAGAACCGCCATCTTGCTTCTGGAACATTCTGGAGAGGTTGCCACGTGGTATTCGTCAATCACCGTTTGGATTACGACATCTTGGGCATTGCTGTCCCGCCAGTGTAGTTGGCGTTGATATACTACAAGGCATTAAACTGCCTATATCAGGTAATTAAATTTCCAATTATCTACACCTGTATCGTTTGAGCTACGCGGTCTTTTGTTTGCAGACCATGACTTCAAACGAACGCCGCATTCGATACCTCAGGCTGCGACTACGCAGTATTTCGTCGTCGTTTACACTCATCAAGCAATTCGTGGACAAGTACGATGAGCAGGAAGATGAGACTGAGGTTCCAGTGCGCCTTGAAAACCTTGTTACGCTGTGGGCTGAATTCAACAAAGTACAGATCGAGTTGGAGTCACTGGATGATGAAACCTTTGAGGAGTATCTGAAGCAGAGAACGGAAATGGAATGTCAGTACTATCGCGTAAAAGGGTTCTTGCTCGCCGTGAATAAATCACCTTCACCGTCCCTAAGGTCCCCGGGTACTTCAAACGCTCTTGTCTCTGCTTCGACATCGCACTTGCGGTTGCCTGATGTGAAGCTTCCCGTATTCAGTGGAAGCCTAGAGAACTGGCTCAACTTCCACGATCTTTATCTTTCGCTAGTTCATTCCTCGCAAGACATCTCAAATATTCAAAAATTCTACTATCTCCGTTCATCGCTTTCCGGAGAGGCCCTCAAGTTGGTACAGACAATACCTATCAGTGCCGTCAACTATCCAGTCGCATGGAATCTGCTGGTTGAACACTATCAGAACACTAATCGTCTGAAGGCTTCGTATGTAGATGCGCTTTTTAAATTTCCCGCCATCAAACGAGAATCGGCATCCGAGTTGCACTCTCTCGTCGAGAAGTTCGAGGCCAACGTTCGTGTTCTACAACAGTTAGGGGAACAAACTGACTCTTGGGATATCCTGCTAATACGCATGCTGAGTAGCCGTCTTGATCCGATAACCCGGAGGGATTGGGAGGAACATTCGTCCGAACTCGAGGAAGTCTCGTTCCAACACCTAACCGCTTTCATCCAGAGAAGGGTCACCGTGCTTCAAACCATCAACCACAAAAGTCCCGAGATTGCTCCGCCACTTGTGCCTAAGAAACAACCCACAAAACGTCCGTTCACCAGTCATGGGGCTTCCCAGTTTAGCGCTAGAAAATGCATTCTTTGTACCGAGCAACATCCGCTGTACATGTGTTCGACATTCTCTAAGATGGGCTTGGAGGATAAAGAAAAGGAGATTCGACGTCACCAGCTTTGCTGAAACTGCGCAAAGGACATATGTGTAGGGATTGCCCGTCAAATAGCACCTGTCGTCGATGTAAGGGTTGTCACCACACGCAGCTTTGCGGGACTGAACCATCGAGTGCGCCAACCCAGAAAGTACCCGAAAGCACACCCGGGAAGCCAACGTCCACGCCTTCTACTAGTGAACAACCCACCACATCAGTTTCTGCAGCTCAACTGCAACCGACAAGCTATGCCTCATCTGGACAAAAACGAGCCAACATAATACTAGCTACAGCCGTCATCATCGTAGTCGATAACAACAACCAGTCACACGTAGCCAGAGCTCTGCTGGATTCAGGGAGCGAATACTGTTTCGCTTCGGAGTCATTTTCTCAACTGCTGAAGGTGCATCGCAAGAAGGTTTCCATCCCAATTGCGGGTATCGGCTACTCTACTACGCAATCACGATCGAAATTCTCCACCATGATACGTTCTCGAATCAGCGACTATTCTACTACGGCTGAGTTTCTCGTACTCCCTAAAGTAACCGCCGATTTACCTGCAACGCCGGTGGACATTTCGTCTTGGAAAATTCCACCTGGGGTTCAATTAGCCGACCCATCGTTCTTTACCACCACCCCGATCGATCTGGTTCTCGGTGCGGAAATCTTTTTTGATCTTTTTAAGACTCCTGGTCGAATCCCACTCGGAGACAACTTACCAACCCTCGTAAATTCTGTCCTAGGCTGGGTGGTATCAGGTCGATCAAACCATTGCCAACCACCCACGACAATCACCGCAAATTTAGCTGCCATCGACGATTTGCATCAACTCATGGAACGTTTCTGGAGTATTGAAGAGGATGACACTTCTCCTTGTTATTCAGTAGAGGAAGCGGCCTGTGAAGCTCACTTTCGTCAAACTGTTACCCGCTCACCTGAAGGCAGATACGTTGTTCGATTACCTGTGAAGGAGGATATTCTAGCAAATCTCGGTGACAACCGTCACACCGCTATCCGTCGCTTCCGGCTAGTGGAATCCAGGCTGCAACGAAACCCAACTTTGTGTAAACAATATTCAGATTTTATGAAGGAGTACCACGAGCTAGGACACATGAAACGTGTATCGCCCAATGAAGACTCATCCACCCGCACTTACCACCTTCCACATCACGCCGTAGTACGTGAGGAGAGCACAACGACTAAAGTGAGAGTCGTTTTTGACGCATCATGCAAAACCAGCAGTGGCCCATCCCTAAATAATGCCTTGATGGTTGGGCCAATAGTTCAAGACGATATCAGATCCATCGTTCTGCGCTCGAGAATTCATCCTGTGATGCTGATTGCAGACATGAAGCAAATGTATCGCCAAATACTTCTTGACGAACGGGATTCTCCTCTACATAGGACCGTCTATAGAAGTTCCCCCGACAGCACTCTAGACACCTACGAGCTAAAAACGGTAACATACGGCACCGCTAGTGCCCCCTTTCTGGCAACAAGAGTCCTGCAACAACTTGCCGAGGACGAACAGCATCATTTCCCAGAGGCAGCAACTGTCCTACGCAAGGACGTTTATGTCGACGATCTTATTTCAGGCAGCAGCAACATAACCGACGCCATCAACCTTCGAAAACAACTGCAAACATTGCTGGCAAGAGGTGGCTTCGAATTACGCAAGTGGGCCTCGAATGAATCCGCAGTCTTGGAAGATGTCTCTGCTGAAAACAAGGCTCTGCAGCAGCCAGTGGATCTAGATCACGACCAACTCATTAAAACGCTTGGCCTTCATTGGGATCCAACCGCCGATGTGTTGAGGTACAAGGTGAAGATGCCCCAGCTAGACGCGACCTCAACGTTAACTAAACGCCTCGCTCTCTCTTACATTGCCCAGCTTTTCGACCCGCTCGGCTTGGTGGGTCCTGTCGTCACTACCGCCAAACTATTTATGCAGTCATTATGGACCTTGAAGAACAGCAACGGAAACATATGGGGCTGGGACGAAGAGCTTCCTGCAGTGGCGCGGGATCGATGGCAATCCTACCACGAACAGCTACCTCTTCTAAACCAGCTAAAAATTAAACGATTCGTGATGTGTCCCAACGCTTCGAAGCTGCAATTGCACTTCTTTTCGGATGCATCGGAGAATGCATATGGTGCATGTGCATATCTGCGATCGGAAAACGTGTCAGGCCAGGTCAAGGTTGCATTGCTGACCTCCAAGTCCAAGGTCACACCACTCAAGCAGCAGAGTATTCCACGACTGGAATTATGTGGTGCCCTTCTATCGACCGAACTGTATGCAAAGATAACTTCTTCACTCTCCCTGCAAGCTGAAACGTACTTTTGGGTCGACTCGACAACAATTTTAAGCTGGCTGAAGTCTCCGCCGTCTACTTGGACCACCTTTGTGGCTAACAGGGTGTCCAAAATACAGCTTTCCACATCCAGCAGCATCTGGAGGCACGTAGCTGGTGAACAAAATCCAGCAGATTGCCTTTCTCGAGGAACATCAACAGAGTTTCTTCTCACCAGCAAGCTTTGGTGGCAAGGGCCACAATGGCTACAAGGAGACCTAACGGACTGGCCAATCTCTCCTCAAGGCAGTTCAACAATGCATAGCCCAGGCGAGGTTCGAAAAACACCAGCAACTATCTTTTCCGCCACAGTAGAAGATTCCTTCATCGACTCGTACGTCAACAGGTTCTCCAACTACCAACGCATGATCAGAGTGACATCCTACTGCAAGCGTTTTCTGCAAAACTGTCGGCTTCAGAATTTACTTAGACCAGCATCACACGTCATCACCATGGAAGAAAAAGCAGGAGCTGAAAATACGCTGATCAGATTAGTGCAACAGCAAACCTACCCTAACGAATGGAAATCCCTTCAGCAACAACAGGCCGTCTCCGGAAAGTGTCGCCTGAAATGGTTCCAGCCAATGCTCGACTCGGAAAATCTCATCCGTATTGGGGGTCGTCTAAATCGATCGTAGCAAACCTACGACAGTAAACACCAAATCATCCTTCCATCTGCGCATCCGTTGGCTGGTTCGTAGCTTCCACGAGAATAATTTGCACGCCGCTCCTCAGTTACTACTAACCCTACTTCGCCTCCGTTATTGGATTACTGGGGCCAGAAATCTGGCCCGAAACATCTTCCACCAGTGTACCATTTGCTTCCGAGCTCGTCCGAAACGACTACAACAGTTTATGTCGGAACTACCAGCAGCACGAATAACCGCAGCGAGACCATTTTCAACGACCGGAATCGACTACTGGGGACCGATTACCATCCAACCAGCACACCGGCGAGCATCTCCACGGAAAGCGTATGTCGTGGTGTTTGTGTGCTTTTGCACAAAGGCTGTCCATCTCGAGTTAGTTGCCGACCTAACTACCGCCAAATTCCTGCAAGCTTTGCGTCGCTTCGTCTCACGTCGGGGATTATGCTCGGTCATTTACAGTGACAACGGCCGTAATTTTGTTGGAGCCGCCAACGAGTTGCGTCAGCTAGTACGAAGCAAGGAACATCAGGATCAAATCGCCCAGGAGTGCGCCAATAACAATATCCGCGGGCAGTTCAATCCTCCTAAAGCATCTCATTTCGGTGGCCTCTGGGAGGCCGCAATCCAATCAGCACAGAGACACTTTATCCGAGCACTTGGAACGCAGACGCTCGCTTACGACGACATGGAGACGTTATTATCGCAGATAGAATGCTGTCTTAATTCCAGGCCACTCGTACCTATCAGTGATGATCCGTCTGATCTGGAACCCCTAACACCCGGCCACTTCCTGGTTGGGAGCGCCCTGAAAGCTGTGCCTGATGTCGATGTCTCCGCCGTTCCCTTCAACCGTCTGAGGAAATGGCAGCAAACACAGAAACTCTACGAGCAAATATGGGACCGCTGGCATCGGGAATATCTCGTCACACTACAGCCACGAACGAAATGGTGTAATCCGCCTGTGCAGCTCAACAAGGACCAGCTCTTTATCCTTATGGACGAAAACCTTCCTCCGATGCACTGGCCGACAGCCAGAATCGACGAACTTCATGCCGGACCAGACGGAGTTGTTCGAGTAGTCACCGTTCGAACTGCAACCGGCAAGTATACGCGACCAGTGACGAAAATTTGCCTGCTACCAATCGCATCTACTGCTGCACCAGAGGAATCTTCCAAGTTGAACTCGAACTCCAACACCAAAACTGCAACCAGCCATTCAGTCTCCAACGAATGAAAATTGCCGCTTTTCTACTCCTGATGCACCTGCAATAAAAATACAATGTGAAGCAGCAACGTCAGCCGTAGCATTCAACCAATGTAAACAATCATCGAGATCGCCATCGACTCAACTCAACAGTGACAATGATAGCCGCTTGATTGATCGACAATCGTCATCGAGTTTGCGTGACAGAAATGCGATTTCTGCAGGGGCCAGTGTGTTCGCACAGCATGCGTGAGGAACCAATTCACCGTACCTGTCTTTTGCATCATGGCTACATCGACGAATTTCACCACCTAGGCAGATTGCATCCTGCACTGAACCGAAACCAAAGATGTGTCATCACGTCGTGTCATCAATGACTTCCGATGATTCAGTCAATATAAAAACCTAAGAAACCCGTCTAGGGCGACTCTTTTTGATTATACCGACCAGCAGATTAGCATCAAGCGAGGAATAGTGGAACTACTTACAGTGAAGATTAAAAATTGTGGATTATATACTCTAATAAGAAGTTAAATAAATTAAGAGTTTAATTAGTAGCTTAAAGCCAAGTTAGTGAAATAAAAAGAAACTATTGGTGATTAATAAATCGTATGTGGACTAGAATTACTTACCTGTGATGAAGATCATACCTGAAAGGGAAGAATATACTTACCTGTGAATTGTAACACGAACCTGAAAGAAAGTGATTATACCCGTGAAAACTTCCCGCCTTTCTGAGTATCGGAACACCGACGTTAAGTATACTACACCAAACCAGGAGATGTAAGATTTGCTTACAATAATGAGCGATTCATCATCTCCACATCATGTTAGTGGAGACCGCATGAACGAAGGATGCGATCCAATGGAGTTGAAAAAGATGTGGAGTATGTAAACTTAATCATGTCTAAAAAAAAAATTGAAAAAAGGTTGACTGACTCGAACCGCGAACCTGGCGTCGCGTAACTTCACTTTTTACCTGTGCACCAACTTTCAACACCAGATTTATTGCCATATTCATACTTGAAAAATACTCTTAATCTTCTAGTTTACTCGAAATCTATCTATTGAAAGCAATATTTTGATAATTGGGTATGTTTTGAGAGTTGGGCACCGGTAGATTGAGGTTAAGGCGACGCCACTGGGCGAACGTATTATCAGGCCTACACTTTCTCCACTGCTCTCTCGGAATATGGATAGGTTAAAAGCGAATAAAAAGCGGAGGGAATCGTAGCAAGTGTGTACGTCGTTTTACAATTCAAAAAATAAAATGCTTGCTTAGCCGAAAGCGTAGACAGAATACGAAATAAAAAGATAAAAAAATAGTTCATCTGCATTGTCAACTTATATCATTCGCTGCGTTATTCGCTGAGGTATTCGCTGCGGAGGATGATAGGAAATACACCTAACATTAAATGTAATACATCTTTGGTTTTCGTGTGAAAATAGCCTACTCTATAGATTACATAGATAAGCGGAGGCAAAGTATAGTGTAGCCAAACGAACTGTCAGTTAGTGTAGCCAACCGAGCATGACGTCATCATGGTGTTTTTTTGAAGGAAGTATTGTTATATTAGAGCACAAAACGATTTCCACACTCCACATTCCAATTTATTTCGCGGAAAACGGAAGAAGGAAATATTACGAAAACCAATCTTCGATTCATTGTTGCAAAGACTTGATGCGCAAAAACAAATTAAAACAAAACTATACAACGAAGAGCTCTATGATGGCATGAACATTTTTCAAGCATCACACCAAATCATTTATTTTTCATGGTTGCAAAAACAACTTTTTTTTTTGGTTCCGTTTATCTATGGAAACTGAAGTATCTCTAGTCATCCCTAATCAAATTTGTTTGGTTATTTTGCTTAACGACTTGTTCAAGGTATCATTCAAACCATTGGTGGAATACTTCTATCATTTGGGTTATTGCTTTAATATTTAACCGGAGAATTTTTCGCTAAATAGTTCATTTCGACGAATGGGTCATTTCGCAAGTCATTTTCTACGGTTTTGAACTTTTCTCAAAACTCAGTAAATTTTTAAATCAGTCCCGTAAAAAGATTAAGAAGATTTGATTTTTTTTTTCAACCAGCTATTCAAATGTAATGCTTCCTTCTTTTGAACAGGAGCAGTTCTTTTGAGTAGGAACTGATTTCAGAAATTTCCAAATAGTAGATAGAGGAAAAATCTACTTCGCCCATTCCCGGCCTATCGAGCACAAAACATCAAATAGTGTTGAAGAATGCAAAATAAGATCTCGAAAACAAAAGGCGCGCCAGAAGTGTACAAAAAGCGCACGCGAATTATTTTTTCTTTCCGTTCGGTAGACCAATGATAATCCCAATGGCGTATCAATGGCAAATAGGTTCAAGAAAACCCGTAGGCCAAGTTGAGCCACCAGAAGCAGTTTTGCATTTTCAACAATAAACGAATATTTCACTACTCCTTTTCAGAACCAACGGTACATATGGAAAGGTAAATAATTTTGGAAGCCATCTGAAATAATGACATTCCGTTTGGCGCTAAACTACGCTAGATTATAAAAGACTAACTGCGGGTTGTGTTTAATAGGCCGGGAATGGGGTAGTTAAGCCTATTTTTGATTTATAGGAATACTTCCTTCTTTTAAACATGAATAGTTCTTTGGAGTTGTACTGATTTCGGAAATTTTTAATTAATCATTGTCATTGTCTCAAAGCTGCTTACTTACGACCAGGTTGATCTTGCCATTCTACTTGCCAAACTCGCGAAACTCGGTGCCTCTCAATGACTCGTAGACTTTTGAATCGTATCTTACCAATCGAGAGTTTTGTGTGAAATTCGGCTCTGATCAATCAGATTATTTTCCAAACAACTCAGGCGTTCCTCAATTTGTGAGCACTGCTATTCTCGATATTCATTAACGAAATAAGTTTGATGCTTCCTCCTGGCTGCCGGTCATTCTATGCAGACGATATCAAGAAGTACATGGTTGTGCGATGCTTCACTGATTACTTGCGGTAGCAGCACACAGCAAAAAATTAATTTTAATATCACATCAAAGTTGATGCACTTCAATCGTGTCAAAAATATGGTGTAATATTACTTGCCAAAAAGGACAAATTTATCATTAATACAGTGCATGAACTGACATTACGCTGCTTTTACTGCATTTGTTTATTTTTGGGACCATAAAAATTTCATGAGATTTTCGACATGATTGAAGTGCATCCTCTTGAATGTAATATTGAAATTTATTTTTTGCTGTGCACCTGATCGATAGTTTCGAAGAGTGGTGCTTCAGAAATTTTCTCACGTTGTGTGTTCACTTTCCATCGCAAGCTAACACCAATTGCATTCAATTATACGATCGATAACCAACCTCTGCAGTAGGTGGACAACGCTCATGATCTAGGAATTACACTTGATTCTGTTGTGACATGTAACAAGCTACATTACACGGATATCATCATCAGCGGTGCCAGATATACCGATTTATCGGAATTTATACCGATTTCTGAACGAGATACTGACAAACAGATAAAGTCCCTCAGAATACCGATTTTTGAGATTTTATACCGATTGATACCGATTTTTTTTTTAAATAATCAAAATATATTATTGCGCTCGAATTTCAGAGAAAATTACTGTGATAGACTTGTATCTCAAATTGTGTGAGCATTAAACATTCTAAAACTAAAACATCTTTAAAAATGTCTTATACCTGATATTCTTTCGACTAATGTTTCCAATTCTTAGCCGTTTTTGGCTACCCATGAAACGAGAAACAGTCAATGGCTCTGTCATTATCTAACTTCCTTGTTCTTTTTTTGCTTTCTGAATTTCCTTCCAACTTTCGGCTGGAGTATTCGTCCACCTTACACCATACGGTATATTTCGATTTCTCCCGAAAACTTATTTCAACTTCCCTTGGAAGCTTATTCAAACTTCGCTCTTCCGTCTTCCCTCGCCAGTTTTTTCAACTTTCCCGGCACTTTTTGGATGCTTCCAGATTATTATTGCGGATGCACACTAGCTGCAGGAACTTTTAAGAAGTTCCGAAACTTCAGATAAGTCCACACTTTTGAGTAAGTTTTAATAAATTCAAGATAGTTTCATTAACTTCTGTTAAAATTCGAAAACCCGTAAATTTCAGGAAAGTCCAGCAAACTCCAGTGAACTTACGGAAACATCAGAAATATTTTGGAAACTTCACAAGTCCAAAGAACTTCAGGGAAATTTAATGGTTTTCAGGACAGTTCCATTTGTTTCAGGATAATTGAGAGCATCAGGGAACAGATCAAATAAATAAATTGCCAGGAAATTGCTGAAATTTTAAAGGAGTTCCGAGAAACTCATGCAATTTCCGATAACTTCAGCAATGTTCCGAGGGGCTCATGCAACTTTAGAAAACGTAAGGGTAGTAACATGAACATTAGAACATGCTAATGTTACAATAAATTCAATTGCAATTGTGAGAGAACGTAAGAAATTTCGTAAGAAAGTTCAAAGACCTTTAAAGATGATTAGAGATATTCCGGTAGTCGCATTATAATCAGTGAAGTTCCGAGTACTTGGATGATGATCAAAGAACTCCAAATCAGCCCTATTAACTTCAGGAAAATTTCAAGAACTTTTAAGGAATTCCGTGGAATTATGGAATATTCCTAAGTGCATTTCAGGAATTTTCCGAAATCTTCAATAGCATTGCGGGGTCTTCAAGGATGTTTTATGAATATCATGAAAATTTGCTGGATTATTAGAATATCCTCCAGAAATCTCTGAATTATGTCCTTGTTTATATTGCCTGTTCCGTATGTGCTCTGGTTTCCGACTTTCTCCAGCAGTTTCTTCCAATCTACCTTAGGATGTTTCTGCCAGCGTCTCCAGAAGTTTCTTTCGTCGTCTTCTGGAAGTTTGTCCATAAGCCATAGGTTTTTTTTATTCGACTTCTACTGGAAGGTTTTTCCGAGCTTCTTCTGGTTTCCCTTGGAAATGGCTACTCCTGGCATTTCCTTCCGATTTCTGAAACTTTTCTGGCATCCTTTTGACATCCAATTTTTTCCGATAGTTTATTAACATTTTCGCCAGAAGTTTATCAATTCTTGTCTTGGAAGTTTTCCCGACTTTTATTAGACCTTTCCTCAAACTTCGTCCATGTTCGCTTTCAAAAACGGCAAAAATATAAAATTAATTAAAATAGAAAATACCGATAAATACCGATTTTTTAAACCTTTAATACCGATAAGCTTTAAACCATTCTGGCAACGTTGATCATCATATCACGGACAGCTCTGATGAGTTTCGGTATCCTACCTGTTTGACAGCTCTATACTGTTCTCTAGTGCGCTCGATCATGGAATTTGATGTAGTAGTATGGTGTCCGTTCGTATGAAACAGTTTGGATAGCGAGGATCGAGTCTGTTCAAAGGAAATTCATTCGCTACGCTGGCGGTGGCGTTATTGGAATGATCCAACGAACCTTCCACCCTTCGAAGGTCGTTGACAACTCCTGGGTATTTAACGTAGGAGGAAGATTAACCAGGCAGTTTTTGCAGCCAAAGTACTAATATGCGAAATCGACTCTCCCAGGATTTTGGCTGAGTTCGAAATCTATGCACCTAAACGAGTTCTACGATCGAAGGGTTTCCTGCATCTCGGACCCCGAGCAGCTAATTACCGATTACATAATCCAATACGATTCATGACTGCACGTTTCGATGCTTTTTTCGACTTCAACTGCACAGCGGAATCCTTTCGTCACCGGATTCTACGTAGTCTGCTGGATAGGTGACGATTCGGTTCGACACATGCAACTGCCTTCAATCAGCAAATTGTTGCAAGACGGTGAGTAGCTGTCCATTTAATGTACATCTGATGAACTTTGCTAACTGTTTCCTTTTTTTGGTTCCCGATCAACTCTACGATGACGACCTCGACTTGACTGATCCAAAGACAACTGCGTGCCGTAGGTCGAGAATAGCTTTTATGCTTAAGAGCATATTATTTTTTAATAATTGTTCTGTTATTTTGTCCTTTATGACATTGTTCCTTGTATTTTGAAAAGATTACTATGTGGTTTTTACGCATATTTACGCAAATATTTGCCATATAGGCTTTTCCCCATCAATCTTCATTTAGGAAACAAAAGTCCGAATAATAAGTAAATAAATTAATAAAAATAATAATACAAGTTGTGCTGATATACTCCTCATAACACATTGATCGACTTAAGCCCAATCTTCCAAACCATGAATGACCGATGAAAAATTTAAGTAATTGTGTCAAAATGACGGAATTAGACGAATCTTTTGAATGGTGATGTTTTCGGTAAGTGGATTTTTGTTTTGTTTAAAGTTATTCTAACAAACACACCGTCCATTGCGTAATTTTGCTTTTTTAGTCGCACCCTTAATGGCTAAGGGAGGCTAGGGAGGCTAGAAAATCCATAAATTTTCCGTTGTATCGTCATTAGCATCACATTTACTACAAGCACTACAATCAACACCATGCACAGTATGGAAATATTGTAACGGAAGTATGTAATTTAATTTAGCAACAGGAAAACCCAACCGGGGTCGTCACTTGTATGGGAGCGAGTATGTGTCAGTTAGAGGTGTTAAAGCGATGAGCCTACCCAGAACTTTCATTGGACAGATATGGCAAATTACATCCCCCAAGCAATGCGGTCGGAAATTAGAGACCAAAGGGATCGGACTACATTGCAAGCGCAGAAGGTAAAACACACATCCCATCGCTCACCGGTGTAAACCCATTTCCGGGCTTAGTAGATGATGTGTTACAGAGACGATCCCTCTACAACGAAGAACATTTCACACGACAGGCGCTCAGTTGACTGACTGAGGAAGGTTGAACAAATCCGAACCTTCCGGTAAATATAACACTTTGAAGGATATAATCCATTGCTGACCTTTCACTTCAACCTAACTCATGACTATTCCTTTCTTAAAACTCAATTTATTAAACATGTTGAATGGAGCATAACTAAATTTAATTTGAGTGATACGACTAAAATCCATCCAACAAAATTAAAACCATTCCAGTTCACTGAAGGAAAGAAAAATCTTCACCATTGGTCGGATCATTTTCAGGATGAAACTGCTTTTACAAGGGGCAAATCAAGAATTTTCCAATCAGCTCCCTCTTCCACCTTTATATTTGTAATTTCCAATCTATTGCCCACACAAAAGAAGTCAAACCCTTTTCAGCCGTCTTAGAGAAGCTTTGTCTGCGCAAAATTGTTTGTACAGTTTGTTTCTCGGCTGTTGGGCCACTCTGTGGCAGAAATGGAGCAGTTGAAATGCAATACTTCTCATCGTTAGTCCCAATGGGCAAGAAACCGGAAAGTACTTGCAGCCTCTTGGCGAACTAGAGGAGGGCTTCAACGAACGAAATTATTTCAAAAGTTTTTTGCAAAATGAAATAACAGTCCGATGTTGTACATGGATTATTCTGCTTGGTGGTGTAGTTGTTGAATTAATCGATTATATTTTACCATTATATTGGCTTATCACTATGCAGTTTTGCAGCAGCATTATGAGGTGGAGGAACTAGATGATTCAGAATAGAAACCTTGACAAAAATAAACAGAGTTTCTCCTAAATACGATAATTCTAGATAAACATATCAAAAGGTCCTATCTGCATTGATCTATTCTCTTCATCGACTTTCTCTTTCGTTAATAACTCAGTTGCAAACCCATTCTCTGATGTATTTGATGTTTTGGACGCTAGATAAGAAGCTCCTTTATCAAACTATGTGGTAAAATTAGCGCGAAATCTGTTTGCATAGCAGTGGTTATCAAAAGAGAAAGTCAATGAAGAGAATCGATCAAAGCAGATAGGACCATTTGAAATGTTCATCGAGAATTCCTGGAAATATCAAAACTTCATGGCATTCAAAATACCTAATATTTGCAAAAAATTAGAACTTCGCAAAAGTTTTTAATGTTCTAGAGTTCCTCTAATAGTTTTAACTAAGGAGTTCCTAAGGTTGCAGAATTTACAAGAAGAGTTTGAAACGAACTTACAGTCCAAGTTTTATTAACAACCCTATTTGTGAAATTAATTTGCGCTTTAGAAATAGGCAACCAAAGTGCTCGAATCAGTAGGTAAGGATGGGGAAGGAAGGGGAAGCATACAGCTCCGAAATAAAAAATTGAGTTTCGATTTTTCTAAAATTATTGGGAAATGATATCAAAAATCTAAAAAAAATCACAATTCTTCGTATTTTTTAAAGAAAATTCACGTGCAAAAATATTTTTTGTAACTTATCATGGCATAAAGTTGGACTCAAAAAACCACAAAACATCAACTTTTCCATTTGCTGAGAGTCGAATATTTTTTCATGATGAAAAACCGATTTTCTTGGATTTTTCATATTTTTTCCAATGTTTTAAGAGAAATAAAAACTAACTGTAAAGTCTTAAATCGAAAATTTTAAAATTGAATCTAGACGTTAATTGAAACAAAGTCTAAGGATGGTGAAATCAATTTAAACAGTCTATCCTGTTGAAATTAAATGAAAAGCTAGTACAAAATCGTGAGTCGTGTTGAATTGGAAATTTGTAAAAAAAATAAAAACGTGAGTTTAGAAACTTCTAACAAGGAAGCGAATCCAGAAAATTGAAACTTCGCGAATCACCATACGTGATCGCGTCCATTGTTGGGATATTGGCGAAAGGTTTATCGGCCCGATTTTGTGAGTTGCCGACATCTTGATATAGCTAAATCAGCACCAAAGCTATCCATGTGCTGTTGATCGGACTGGGGCGATCCCCTGGGTTTATTCTTCGCCTCGTGGCTGCGTGCCACTAAGAATAACCTCAGAGTACGTGGTCATTGGAAAGGAAAGTTCGGCCTCGCGAACACCACCCGTTACCGCGTGGTTGCCACTATCCGCGAGTAGTCTGTCTGGGGAAAGCTAGCCACTGCCAGAGCGAATCGCCCAGACCCACGTCCCGGGTAAAACTCAACAACCAGTCCTGATCAGATCTTAGCTCTCCCAGTGTACATCTCCGTCGCCCTAAAGAAGCCGGGAGTCCCCTTCCTGGTGTTAGAGAACGCTGTCTTGGCGTCCAAGTCGCCCTTTCGCACTCACCGCATGGTCCTTGAAGTCGGTAATCAACCGGCTCGCATCATCTTGCGACGACAGTTTCGACGATAGTCGAGCATTTTTAGTAGATATCCCAAAAGATTGTTAAAAAACTTTAAACGAGATCGTACTGCAAGACGGTAATGAGATACATGTCACTCTTGATTTTCTCACCTGTTGTCCAAAATAGAGAACGCAAATTATACACCGAAAAACCATTGTTCTAACCATGGAAGCCAAAAACACCGCACAACATTTCTCTTTTCCGAGCTGAAACAGATGGAAAGCATAAAAAGCATGAGGTCGAAAAGTCGAACATGGAGAAGTGCAGTATGCGCTGCGATGTTAAAAGTTATGCTGCCCTCCATTGACTTTTAAACTTTTGGTGCAACGGGGCGAGGCAAAAAAACGTAAAAAGCTCCTGATGTTATTGTAGCTCGTAGCCATTGCTGCTGTCATCACTGACTGTTGGTTGGGTTGGTTGCAATTGGACCAAGATGCAATGAAGAAAATGCGCTCATGTTACCATCTCCCAGAGGACAGGCACTTCACCGGAACGCCATATGTTTTGCTAAACTTTCCTCTGTGGAACTTTGAGCGTAAAGTTTTGTTTAAATTTGTTCCCAAACAGTAATAAATAACATTTCAGTGGACGACGACTGCAACGGATCGGAGGTCTGGGAAATGACTGGAAAAGCAAACTTTGCAACGGGTTCACGTTCAAAAAGCAGTCCTTTTTTGCAAGGCGGTTGTCGCTTTTGTTTTGCATTTTAAGAATAATTCATATGATGCCCACAATGCAATAATGTATTGCATTCGAAATGATCGATAAAAATACGAAGAATCCATTCACCAATGCACAATAAAAAACGATCAAAAACTGTACTTAATTTCAATTATAGCTGCAACCATGCTACGCTTTAATTTATTTTTTCTCTCAGGCAGCTACAGTGGGTAGGCATATGGAGGTACACATCAATGGAATGCTTTTCATTCAATTTGTATTCACTTGCATGGGGAAATGACGGTGAGTACTGGAATTTTCAATTATGAAATAATAATTGGTTGAGTAAATTAAAAATCGGAGTCGGTGAGTGAAATACAAATTGATTCACACGCGCTACAGTTTGCAATATTATTGTTTGTAGGTTATGGGTAAATGGCGTTGAAAACAGTTAAAATCAGTTTTTTTTTTAGTTATGCTACACAGCAAAAAAATAATTTTGATATCACATCAAAGTGGATGCACTACAATCATGTCGAAAATTTCATGTAATTTTTATGACCACATAAATAAACAAATGCAGTAAAAGCAGCGTAATGTCAGTTCATGCATTGTATTAATGATAATTTTGTCCTTTTTAGCAAGTAATATTACACCATATTTTCGACATGATTGTAGTGCATCCACTTTGACGTGGTATCAAAATTATTTTTTTGCTGTGTATATTTAAGTGTGTTTACAATTTTTATTGCCTAAGCATTTAAATTTTTAATCTGTATCAGAATAACACCAAAAAACGTGGCGCCAGTGGTGTAGTGGTAAACGAGATTGCTGCTCACTCCAAACGGCCTGGGTTCAATCCCACTCGGCACCGTCAGGATTTTCTGAGGAATAAATCTCTTGACCCCCGGTCCATTAGTTGATGGGTCGATAGGTTGGGTGGGAGCTGCCTCCATGGTGTCGGTAGCTTTGGTACTCAGTACGGAAAACAAGATCGACGGAAAACAAATCAAGGAAAAAAATCACTCAAATTAACTTGAAAAAAAAACATAAACTACAACTAGCTAAACATAGAGTGAATTTGTCGTTACAGTGGAAGATTGCGACGATTTTTGGCTAAAATTATTCATCATTCGTTTGACTTTTGTTCTAACGCGTCTACATTCAAAATTAAATGTACTTCGTTAGTATTGTTCGAAGGAGCCCGGTTGTTATTGGTATGGAAAGTCTGACATACTAGGATGGGTGAAAAGTAACCTTTTTGGGAATTCTTCATTGATGAGCCATGTGTTGAGGTTTGGGAAAAGATAATAGTCTGAGGGAGCCAAATCGGGTGAATACGGTGGATGCGGAAGCAATTGGAGCCGTAAGTCATTATTTTAGCCGTGGTTGCGATGCTCTTGTGCACCGGCGCATTGTCTTCCAAAAACATTTTTTTCCGGTTCATGTGAGGCCGTTTTGCAGCGATTTTGGCCTACACTCGCTCCAATAATGTGCAGTAATACTCGCTGTTGATATTTATTTCCTTTTTTGAGGTAGTCTACGAAGAGTATGCCATGACAATCCCAAAAAACCGACGTCATAACCTTTCCGACCAATCGAGCCTCCCTCGCACTATGGGGCATTTTCATACAACCAGGCGGTCAAAAATATTTCTATCATTTTTTCACAATTTCTGCTATTATTATTGCTTTGTTTCATCAATATAAGGTGTGCGTTATCACTTTTCAACATTTTCACGACCAACTTTTGAAAAGGGCCCAACTTTTGATTAATTAAAATTTAATTTTTACGATTTTATAACGGTTCCAGTATCAAGCTTGTTTTCAGAGAATAAAATCTATTGAACAAAGACAACCTACCATGGTTTTATTGGGGGGAACACCGTAAAAAATAAAAAATAATCCTTTTTTTTTGGAAATATGTTTATTTTTTCAACAAATCTTCTGTAAAAAAAAAATACAAAAAGCCATGATACAATAATCAAAATCAAATATGTTTCAACGAATTTCTTTTTATTCCTCTGTTACAATATCATCATGAACAAATTCTTCTTCAATTTCATCGACTGCTTTCATAAGTCCCTCCAAGGCATTGAAGTTATTAGTGTCGACTACTGAATCACTTACAGAATTTTCAAATATCATGAAACTTTTCACGATGTCGGGATAATCCAGGAATACTTTTTTCTGTCGTCTTTTTGCCATCCAAATGGAAATGGGTCCGATTCATTAATGGCACGAATAAAGACATCATGTAAATTTTCTACTCTTGATCGTTTTCTTGCATGATGGGTTCGATATTTTTTCAATTGTTTATGTTGACTTTCTGCTGCCTCTTCCGCTAATGAACCAAGTGGTGCTGGTGAATGTATAATTATTCCTCCGGCATGAGCGAGAACTTTATGCACGGTTGCATGAATTTTGTACCAATCATACAATTAAAGATAGAGCTTATATGTTTCCTTGTAATATGCTCCACCCGATCGTGGTTGATCTACTCTTACTCCAAATTTTTCGTAAAGCTGGGTCGTCACATGTTTTTTTCTTTGTTCATATAGTTCTTTGAACGGTTTCGTTACGTTCCATTTTTTGATATCCATTCTGTATGCAATATGCAAAAGGCATTCGAAAAATCTTATCCAAGTATGAAGTAGAGATATGCCGTAATGCAAGGCTTCTTCGTTTGATATAAATCCTTCCTCGAATTTCTCTGCATCATTCATTACATTTGGTGTTGCCCCACATATTGGACAATTCTGCATCGACGAATTTCCAGTGATATAAGTTAAGACTTTTCCGTCTATCATACTGAGGACAAAATCAAAATCAACAAGTATAAACTTGCCGTTTGAGAGTTCAATTTTTACTGGCGTTAGTTCACTCATTTCTTTTTCTACATCCTGTTTTGTAGCCAGAATAACTTCTTTACTCTCTTTAATGAATTCAAGGATGAATGGCCTACAAAATCGAATACTTTGAGGCATGGGAATAAACCACATAATTTCCTTTCGATCATTGTACATGAACAACTGAATTGGTGTTAAAGTGGACGAAAATATATCTGAATCGTCCTGACATCCTTCTGGTAGCACTTGATGATATTGCAAATATCCAGTTGATCCGTCCATACCCCAGCTACATAGAAGAACCTGTTCCGTAGAAACTAGATCGTTGCTATCCATATACTCGTTGAGCTCTGCATCAATTATTTGGACGATTCGTTTCACTGTATTTTCCATCAGCGCCTGGAGTTTCACTCTTATTTTCAATGCACTTTTTTCGATGAATTCACTAGGAGGGGCGCATATTTTTTTCACTGCTCCGATCACATAGTAAGGTGGAAATCTTGAAGGTGATTCACTATGTATTACTTCGTATTGAAATCTACTCAATCCAGCCTCGATAAGTACACTAAAAGCTTCTTCTGGTGACATCATTCCTCGTTGAGTGTTTTTATGTTACTACATACGTGTGTTTTTATGTTACTACATAGTGTGTTTTTATGTTACTACATACGCGAAGTTAACGATTTTCAGAGTTGGTTGGAAATGCTAACATGAAGCTTTAGTGTGATGATTTATTAGCTAGAGAATGATGTTTAGAAAAGAGTAGGTGGTTAGTTCCGGTAGAGTACAACAGTATGAAAATTGAATAGAAGTTGAAAATGAGCAAAGGGCCATTAATGCGACAGTTTTTTTTTTTTTTTAACTTTTTTTAACTTCGCGTATGAAGTAACATAAAAACACTTTGAATGTAACAACTCAAGGCGGGAGTAGCCGTCAACAATGCTGATGATGGTACAGCACGCAACAACCACCCTACTGCTTTCTCTCTGAGATGATCACGTTGGTCATGACGAGAGGAGCAACACAATAGTTGGGTAAAGAAGAACTGCATTATAACACACCATCGACTGGAAATGCTCTCACAACGTGGGGCTTTAGGTAGTGATGAAAACGTCGCTAGAACTATTCCACAGCCGCAGTCAGTTTATGAGCAAAGAGGGACGCACATTTTTGCCTGTGGACTTGGAGACATACTTCAAGTCCCCGCGTACATCGTACGGGTTAGGCAAAAATGTGCGTCTATCTTAAAAAAAAAAAAACTGTCGCATTAATGGCCCTTCGCTCATTTTCAACTTCTATTCAATTTTCATACTGCCGTACTCTAACGGAACTATCCACCTACCCTTTTCTAAAGATCATTCTCTAGCTAATAAATCATCACACTAAAGCTTCATGTTAGCATTTCCAACCAACTCTGATGGTTTTAGAGTTCTTATGGTTTTTTAAAATATGCCCAATAACTTTAACTAAATTAAAATCCTTTCGATTATAAGCGGTCCGTCTTGCAAATAACAAAGCTTTCTCGATGGTATCGAATTTTGGATCAACTGCTTCTTTATCGATGACGCGAAGTTTTCCTCTTTCACTCAAATCCAAGAAAGGTTTTGAAGGTCGTCCACGTTTTGTTCCCGAGGCCGAGGTTGAGGCAACACATTGCTCCTGTTCGATGAATTCCTCGATGCCAAATTCTCCATCAAGCCAATTCCGAAAATACGACTCAAATCGCTCTTTCGTGCGATTAGCATCATGCCATTTGTTGATGTATTTAGTAACGATTTTATGGATCTTTTCATCGAGACGTTTACGTTTTTCCACCGAGATGTTATAATTTTCACAAATGAATTCAATGGCTCTGTGAACATTGTCACTATGGCTTAATTTTCCGTCTAATAGATTAATAATGGTTCTATTATCCATGCTCACACTTGGTCTCAACCGTAAATTTGAATTAGTAGTAGTTTAAATAAAAGCTACACAAAATACACTATGGCTTCAAATTGACACTACAGTAGGTTAAGTACAGACTTAGGTATAAATTTAACTCATCCGCGCATATGCGTAGGTACATACTTACGCATATGCTTCTATAATCGTCATAACCCAGGTACTTACTTTAGAATAAAGCATAAACGAATGTAGTTTTACGTTCATCCAACAGTGAACTTTATGATAATGATGACTTCTTTTTGTACAAAAGCTTAAGCCCTTTTTAAAAGTTGGTCATGAAATATTAGAAAATGTTCTTTAACAATATATTTCGACTATACCAACCGAATATAACTCCAAAAGTTGCAAAATAATTGTTGAAAAAGTTTGTTTCCAAGCCGGCTCTTGTACAATTTGAAATCTCCCATAATAACCGAAAATTTTCAAATCGCTTATATTTCCAATGGGGCAGGTTGGGGCAGGTTGGGGCAGGCAAACTCTTCAGTACTTGTTAGAGTACACTCAAAACTTCATCCAGAGCTGAGAATTAGCCTGGGAATGTACGAGACTCGAATGTTTGTGATCAATAAAGTTAAATTTTCATTAATTTTCAATTATTTTTTTTCTATTTTTATTTTTAATTTTTTTTTGTCTCGATCAAATTTTCAAATGGATTTTATTTTCGGAAAGCTTATTAAATTACCTTTCCAACGATGTATAATGATGTGGTAGTTATATGATAAATAGTGGATGAAATTTTATTTGAGTGGTAGTATATTTTTGCGGCAAAATTTGTACTTTTCTTACTCTTTTTTGACTTTGACATCCGATATCTCAGAAACTAAAACTGCTAGAAGCTTGAAACTTTCAGATTCTCTTAGTTAAAATGTTTACTATCAACCAAAAATAACGAAATAAGGATTAGTGAAAGTCGATTTTTTTTATTTTTGACCGCCTGATATCTGATAGTGCCACGGCCGCTTTGGAGCACTCGTGCCGGCTTTAGTCCATATCCGGGCACTCATTCTGTTCTCTGGGGTGTAATAGTGGATCTAGGTTTCATCAACAGTTACCAATCGGCTCCAAAAGTCCGCCCGATTCCGCATCAACAAGTCCAAACACTCTTTCGAAGTGCTCTCGCGTTCGTGTTTTTGGTCAGGAGCAGGGTTCTGCATTTTCGAAACAAAGAAATGAAAATGAAACTCTCCGCAGAACCGCATTATTTCCAGCAAAATCATTTTCGTGTAAGTCATCGTGTTTCTTGTTATCGAATCACGATGAACATTCCTCTTTTAAAACATGACTGAACTATCACTTGATTCGTTCGTCAAGTGCTTCAGTTTATTTCATTTGAAGCAAAGACTTATTTCAATTGACGCAATGAATGACTCGAAAACTGCTTCCTTCGTTTTTTTCCACTTTCACTTCAATTCAGAGCTCATTCGACTTGTCACGACCTGACGACGCATGCATCAAAATATAGTATCCGGATAGTATCCGCACAATATCGGTTGCCGATAGGGATGGATTATATGTAGTAATAATATATTATTTTTTTTACCCCGTAACGTGGGTAGATCACCTTTTCGTGGTACGTTACGGGATGTAAGATCTACCACCGATTCCTAGTCCTAACTTCTTCAAACTAGGGGAACAGGATTTTTCAGTAATCAAAGGAACACATCTTAGTCCTTGGTACTTTTTATGCCTTGTTGATAGTGATAAGTCCTCGGGTTGCCAGGAAGGTTGCCTGGAGGGTTGCGATGAAGGCAAGAATGACAACTGTATCAAAACCGAATACTTCATCATTTCTCAATAGTGATGGAGTAATACGACATGCACTAAACTAAGGACACGGGATATACTACAATAGATCAAATTACTGGTCGCAGTGGTGTTATGTCCCGAACAGAGGAAAAAAAAAATATTATTTTATATTAAACGAAAATTGAATTAACTAGGCCATTCTGGAGTCCACGATGACAGCCGTCAAGGTCAGGGAAAGTCTCAAATACCCTACAATATGGGTATTTTCGGAACGGGAACGACGCGAAGGTGCCGAAAATCGATATTAGACGTTATTTTGGAATCCTAAATGGCGGCCATCGGGTTTCAGAAAAGTATCAAATTCCCTACAATAGAGTATTTTCGGAACGGGGATGCCGCGTAGATGCTAAAAATCGATACCTGACGGCATTTCGATCTCTAGACGTCCCATCTATTCAAAAAATACCCATATTTATGGGTAAACAAACCACCCGACAATGATAAATTTGACATCCTCGTGCACAGATCTATGCGCATACGCTTAAATGAACCGAGTGAACAATCAACAAAAGTCATAAAAACTGCGCGAAAAATAAGTTCATTTGACATTGAAAGAAGAAATGAACACGAGTCAAGTCAAAACAAACAACATTAAAACTGATCGAAAGTGGTTTTGTTGATGTTGACGGAGATCTGCTCGAAGAGAAGACAGAATGACTTTCAATTGAAAGTGATGATTGACAGATTCATCGTCGCTTGACGATTTTCGATTTAAAGTGACTTTGTGGGACCCTGGTCAGGAGTGAGCTTACGCGGCATCCAGCGACAGGATAAATTTTTCATATGCAGAATCTAGCCCAAAATATGGCGTGTGCGGTCAGTACTACTAATCTTTGCGGTATCTGCTAACTCGCGCACCTTCGCTTTCCGGTCAGCCAACACCATTTCATGTATTTTTTTGACATTTTCCTCTGTAACCGCATCGGAGGGCCTGCCGCTGCGGACTTGATCGGTAGTGGAGTTGCGGCCACCACGAAACTCTCGAAACCAATATTTGACGGTGGAATCTGACGGAGAATTAGCCCCATAATATTTATCCAACTTTTCTTTTGATTCCTCCGTTTTTGCCTCTAAAAAAATGTTTTATGAGAACGAAAATCGTTTTTATTCACGAAACACGTCAACAACAATCAGCTGTCACAACAAAACATCGTCGACCAGCCCAGCATCGTCGCGCAATAGTGACGTCGTTTCCCCGAAAAGTGCCGTGGTTCGTGAACAGAAGCGAAGGGTGTCGGATCGCCGCCAAGGGAAGCTAAACTTCAAGGATTTTTCCGCTTTCCGGCTAACCACCAAGGATCCCCGAACACCCACCGTCCTCACTGCGGTGGCTCAGCGAGTAGAGCTAGTCTCGCTACCGCAGTTAAGAGCCAAGGAGGGACGAAGCAGGGCGAACCGAAGGAGCGTTCGTCTAGGTAGTGAACTGCGGTGACTACCGGGACCATCTACGGTGAGTAGTAGGTTCGGTGATTCGTCACCATCGTCGCCGGGGGGCTCCGATAAAGGAGCCTTGCGCATCCCCCCGCTTAAAGTTAAGGACCGCAGCTAGGTAGCTGAAAGTGAAGTAGGAGATGCTCGGCACAGACCGTGTCTGGAGCCGACGTGAACCGACGTGAACAACAACCGCCGCCGCCATCATCGAAGGGCCCCACCGTGTTTCACCGAGAATCAGGCAGGAGAAAGGGAAGGTCAGATTATCAATAATATAAATAAATATAAATTTCATATGTTTCCTCTTATCAATCCATCCTAATCCGAACGTCTTTGGGGGAAGTACTCTGCTCGTGGCTGCCAGGGTTAATCGCGCCAGCTATAGGCTGGCAGGTAAGCCGCAACTTACAGATGGTAGTAGGAGAGAAATTTCGTTGATGAAGAGGGATAATAACTAAGGACCCAGATTGCTCCCTTGTGCCAGATAAGTTTGAAAATTGTTCCGAAGATTCAAATCCAATATTAACGGTGAGGTTGCGATCCGTAAGGTATGAACCAAACCAGCTAACAAGATCCGCAGATACACCAATTCTTCCTAGACGTTTCAGTAATATTCCGTGGTCAACTCTATCGAAAGCTGATTTCAAATCAGGGTATGCGGTGTCGATCTGGGCACCAGCAGTAATGTTGTGGATGCAAAACGAAGCAAACTGGACGAGATTTGTAGATGTTGATCTTTTGGGGTAGAAACCGTTCTGTTCCGTAGAAATGCAATCCATGCAGGAGTCGAAAAGTATATAATTTATTATGATTTCAAAAACCTTTAATTCTCGATGTTCTGTCGACCCCCTTTTTTAAACACGGGGAACATGACTGACGTTTTCCAGCTTGTGGGATAACTACACGAAAAGGAAAGCAATTATTTTATTCATGTGTTTCACTTATACATTTTTGCCAAAACATCAGCCTTATACATTCCATAAGACAAACAACATAGGTCCTATGAGAATGCATAAAAGGTATGTGTGACCGCTTATACATTTCATTTGACACATGATCTTCATTAACTTTTTGCAAGGCGTCTGCTTATTAGTTGACTTATACATTTTATGAATAATCAGCAATAGAAATTTGCCAATAGGTATATGGAGATTTCTATCCGTGTACGCTTCCGTAATGATATGTTGGAAAGTGTCATAAAAGGGAAAATCAACTCTTCGTTGCATTTTTACAGAATGCATGATGGTATGTCATCATCATAATTTGTTTATTGCGGAGTCCACCTGATTCGACGTGATCGCAAAGCTTCTCAGAGAAAAGACACCACTAGGTGTATCTCTACAAGCTTATGTGATTTGACGTGCAGACGACGTAGAATCATTGAATGCCCTTGTTAAGTGCGTGGCAAACATATTGCACTTTTTCCGAAGCGGAAGTGGTGACTTCATTGTCAGAAGCATCTCTACCCATTCTCCTTCCGGGTAGAGTTGACAAGTTTTAAAAAATGTCGTGGATGTCTGCGTACATTTTTCTGAGTTCATTTGCAGTAGTGCATAGATAAAGGTTATACGTGCGATTATTGTTACAAGCACGTGCGAAATTTTGCTTGGCAAAACGACAACGAGACTGGCAGTAGGTTCGGAGTGCTTTGGATCTTAGACGTCTGAGTCGTTGTAAATGTGTATTCCCCCAAGGTGCTTTCGGAAAAGCGAAACAAAATCAACCAACTGGTGAAGTACTCTATAGTAATGTCAATATCTTCAGTGGATTCAAGGATGTGTCAGTCAGTGTGGCGAAGCACTTAATTTAATCCCTAAAATCAGCGCGTTGAAAGTCAAGTTCAGGTTCGTCCGGGCGACTCTCAAATTCCGTAGGCTGTGAGAGACTAATAGTTACTTCAAAAGGGGGATTATCGAAATCAAGAATCAAATCCAAGTATCGAATGTTCTGATTAGTAATATAGTTAACTTGAGACATACCATGCATATATAAGCCACCGAATAACGAGCTTATATACATATACGGAAGGCCGATCGATAACAAGTATTCAACATTTTGACCTTCATTTCAAACAAAATACGACTCAGATCACTTAATGCAAGCAATTTGATAGATCATTTATATGCTTTATTTAAAAAAAATCTGGGACAAATTCAACAATAATCAGGTGCAAATTTCTTCCAGTTTTATACAAAATTACTGTTTCTTTTACTCAAACTCTTATTCTGTGCTGCTCCATAACCGTAAATTATTCATCTGAAACCATATATAAACAATTTGGCCATAATTCGTATTTTTCCGATCGTTGTGCTATCAGTATTTTTTTAGATATTTTTTTTTTTTTCAAACAAAGCTCCCATAAAAATACAGACGCTCTTTTTAAAATATGACGCTTGAGTCAACATGGTCTAAATAACTATGGAAGATTAATACCAACAATCAATACGAAACTAACGATTTTAAATTGGCTCACTACTTGACTAGCCTATTGGCCCCAAGTAAACAATTAACGCACACCATTCTAGTCGAAATTCTAGTAGGGTGAAGAACTACTTCGGCCTAATCGCCCATTTTGGGCCTATCGAGCCAAAAACTTCTAATAAATCCATGATTTCACAGTTAACAAGTCAATTATGCGTTTGGTACGATACTTTAGTTAATAAGCTACGAAACGAAGTCAATGAGAACGCGTGATATGAAGGTTTGCACCCATTGTTTCCAAAAACAAAAGAAGCGCTCCGACCGAATCAACTTTTATCTTCATCCGATAGGCCAAAGTGAATTCATTGGCGTTTCAATGGCGCTTCAATGCGTTAGGCCGAGTTTAGAATCCGTAGGCCGAGTTTGGCGTCAAGAAGCAGTGTTAGACTTTTGACAATATCTCAACGATTGGTTTCTCTTTGTCAAATCTTACGGTACATACGGAAAGGTAAATAAATTTGGAAGCCATCAGTAATAATAACATTCCGTTTGGTGCTAAACTACGCTAGATTAAGAAAGACTAAGTGCGGGTTGTGCTTAATAGGCCGGAAATGGGGTAGTTAACCCTACTATGCCATGTTTGTTTTGATTCGCTATGAAAGTTTGACAGATAAAATGAGGGGCTATTGCTTTTTCCTATGTTTCGAGGGGTGAATCGATTAGCTTGGGACCGAAGAGAGTAGCAGAGCTGAGTACGTTATTTCGGAACCTTCTAGTCTTAAGCTGGGCTTAGACTAGGCAAGTCAAATGATCAACTCAGTTGAATTCAATTGGCTTGAAAAGTTGAGCCTGATTCAATTTTTTTCAATTCAAGTGAGTTGATCAAGTCAGTTGAATGGCATGGTTTACACGTTCATTTCGCGTTCAAGTCAGTTGAATTCAACTGACTTGATCAATTGGCTTGCCTTGCCTAAACCCAGCTTTAGAGTTGCCTCTATGTTAATACTCTTTCCTGAAAAAAACAAAGACAATGTTTCATTTGTTCACAAAGGAATGATTTGCGTCAGATATTAGTTTTTTAAGGAAGATTTCGCATGAAATTTTCAAGAACATGGACAAGAAGAGAAGATTAATGAAGCTGAAGCCAGAGTTATCAATTAAATACACACCATACATTTCGGTTTGCTGTACAATTCCAAAAATATGTGTTTTCATTTGAAATGCTTGCACCAGAGAAGAACCGACAAATTTCAGTTCAAATAAAAATTAAGAAAATTTAACGCTTCAATCAACATTACATCCTGGCAAAGAGCTTAGGTGCAAAACTAGAACTGATCAAGAGATTTTTCTCTAGTCTATTTCTTCAGCCGCTAGAAAATGGTACAAGTTTGGAATGAATGTTTTTAATCTGCAGAACTACAGCGATTAACATGTGTCCAATCGAGTTAGATGCGTTGAAAAAACGCCCAGATAAATTGAATTTGTGAACCAATCATAAAAAATCCGAATTTATCCACCTATGGTGTGATCAGACCCTTCTTACTTATTCAAGTTTATTTATTTTATTGTCATTATCAGTGACCAAGCCCCCCACCCCCGTGTCATCCAGTGACGCTACGCCACTGCCTGGGGGTACCCGGAATATATCCGGGTGTAGTCTATTTGGTGAGGCTACCAATCACCTTATCATCGTATTTTAATGTGATTTAATGGGTTTTAATTCAATACATATTCAAGCAACTTCCCCGGGGTACCCGGAACATGTCCAAGTGTGTCCAATGTGGTCTGGAACACTTAACACGACTTGCATTGATCTTATTTTTGAATTCTGTAGTAATTTGATGTGTCGCATGATGGTTTTGATACGTTTTCCGTTAAATCCAGCGTGAAGGCCCATATTCACCGGATCTTATTCCGGCCATATCTCCGGAACCGGTTCACCGATTCCAAAACCGTTCTATAGCGTTCAATGGGACCCCAAAACCTATCATTTGGCGCCGAGTTTGTTCAAATCGGTTGAGCAGTTGCTGAGAAACGTGAGCGCATTCATTTCGTTACATACACACACACATACACATATACACACACACACACACACACACACACACACACACACACACACACACACACACACACACACACACACACACACACACACACACACACACAGACATGTTCCGATCTCGTCGAGCTGAGTCGAATGGTATATGACACTCGGCCCTCCGGGCCTCGGATCGATAGTCGGTTTTTCAAGTGATATCTATACCCTTCTTTGTAAGAAGGGTAAAAATATAATCATGAGCAAAATGTAAAAGATTTAGACCCATTTTCCCTCAACTGATGAAAATAGCCGCACCCTGATTAAGCCGTTCAGTACCTTACAGTAAAATTGAACATAAAATTATGTCAGTAACAGTAGCTCCTTAGCGACCACCAATTTATTTGAGTTACTCCTTAATATAAAAGCAGTTCAGAATCCACACTGAAAGATCTCATTTTCTCCCTCATCAGAAGCTCTCATCTATTGAGCCATTCATCCTACTTGGGATAAACAATCATCCTAAATGATAGTCAAACAACTTGAGAACCATACCCGGATCATCAACCCATTCACTCTCTACTCCACAAACACAAACACACGCACGCAGACACACACACACACAAGCCCATCTACTATAGAGCCATCACAGGCATGGAGTGTTTGATAGTCTGGCCTCGATAAGGTCAATTAGCGTAATTCGATTGTTTGCCATCATCCTCCGACAAGGATCACCGACGGTGCTGCTGCTACTGCTTTTGCTACTGGCGGCCGTCCGGGTCAAGCTGACTGATGAACTTTGCTAATGAAATCTCCTACCGCAGACCCAAGCAGCTGAGGTTTTGAGCTTGAAAGTTGCTTCCATGCTGACTAACCGACGACGACCAACAGAGAATGGATTTGGTATGTTATGAGAGGGATAGAAGAAGGGAAGATGGATAAGGAATAAAAAAAAACTACCCAACAAACTATTGCCAGCCCACCATTGATGATGGCCAGTGAAAATTTCCATCGCAGGGCTAGTTTTTGTTCTTCATATATTTCATTGTTTTCCATTCTTCTGGTCTTGGGGGAAGATAATCAGATTAGGGTCTTGATTTGGGACCAAAAAGTTGGTAGCTCTGTGATATTGATCCTCCGACTGGAAACGAGTGGTAATCTAATAAATCGTGGCAAACTTTAAATTTATTTTCCAGCATGTGTCTCAGATTTCAAACTATTATAATTGGTCCTACAATCAGTATAATTGGCTACATTGTTTCACTGATTTAATTGATTCATTACTGATTAAACCAAGCGGAGCTACACAGAGCTGTCTATAAATGGCATGACAGCTTCTGGTAATTCATTATTAGGAATCCCATTTTATCCTCTCGAATCAGAAACCCATTATTGACAAGATTTATTGGCGCGCTTGTAAACAGGTGCTAAAGATTCCTCCGCTTCATAAATGATCGTGTTCCGAAAGATAACATCTGTGCCAGTTGCCAGCAGGCAGTCGCTTATCATTCACACACCCGTCAGCAAGTTGATCTAATGTAACATCCTTGGCGAGGTGCAAATCACTCTCTTTATTGAAACATGAACAAGCACCCCACACATGGCCTACAAGGAAACGCACTTCTGCGGAGGAAATAAATTGCTGTTTATTATTACGTTTCTGTTCGTTTTATTTTCCCACCGATAACCCGGCGTGGTTTGAATTGATTCCTCCTTTTTTCGTTGCTTTTCCGCTATACATACAAACAGTAGCAATGTGGAGGACATGGGCACGCGCAGGGGCACGTGCCTTATCCAGCTTTAAATTATGGCTATGGAATTCAAACAAAATCCTGAAACACCAAAAGCTTGTAAAGTTTGATGAATATTCGAAGTATAGCAGTGATTTTACGAAGTTTGCTATTTCCTCCATCACAAGCTTTGAGCTGCCGTTTGGAATGGGAAAACTCAAAGTGTGTTTTATTTCACAAATTCCTTTCGAAATTATTGCTTTCTACGGTGACCAAGAATGAAATCAAGCAGGAAAACAATAATAACGCTCTGGGCTTGCATCCAATGCGTTGACGTCTTCAGTGAAATTTTTTGAATTACAATTTGTTGGATAATAATAGTTCATGTTTCGGCCGCAAAGATGGCGCAGCGATTTAAACTTTTTTTAAATTCACAAGATAGAGGTCAGCTGTACTGGGCAAAGTTCTCGAACGTAAAATATATTATATGAAAAATTGCCCAAGGCATAAAAGTTGCACATCTTCAAACAACTGAGATAAACAAAGTTTTATAAAATTTGTCAGAAATTCACTTTTTCAGTATTATATATTCAACATTCGTTCAAAAGAATATTTTTATAATTTTTCATTGATCGGTACTGATCAATTAAATCTTTTCCACATCAATGTTATTATTTTTAGAGTACTTAAAACTATGCATATATCAAATGAAGTTTGAACAAAATACATGATTTTCTAATATTTTTTTCTAAAATATGCGTAAAATGTCAAAACACACATTAATTTCCTCAAAATATCTCAGATAAATATTGTGATTTATTTGAGATATTTGGATTTGAATGAATATATTTTATTTAAACAAATGCAGCTCAGTATTGAGGTCCCCAACAACTGTGCCAACGAATTTGGTTATGGTCTGCCTTTGTGCAAATTTGTGTACTATGGGGATCTGGTTTTCATTTTACACACTATTCCCTCCTGCCTTAGAGTTTTGCAGATGTGTGACTTCGAACAACGGAACTTTCTGGACACTTCCTTGTTGTTGAACATGTTGAGCAGCTTATTATTCATTATCTTCGTTAGACGGCCTCTACCTCTTGTAACTAGCCCGGACGATCCGACTTAAATATACGTGGCTCAAGCGCCACACCAGAAGAGAGACCACACGTCCAATGTTATTTAGCCCGGATGAGACTCTCCTAAGGGCGAGTCCACGACTTTCTATGAAAAGGATTTACGGATCGTTCCAGACAGCTTCCAACTAAACGACCAAACGGAAATGCCCCGTGAATTCACACTCAAGAAAGTCATTCAGAGAAATGGTAGAGCTCATGCATATCCATATCATATGCCATCAGCCACACCAAACCGACCATCAAACGCGCTGCCCACAAAAGCAGACACGTCCCCTCGAAAATGCAATCATGAAATGTATAAGAACAATCTTCAACTGGAACGTACTTACTAAATCAACATATCAGGGAGCGCGTTCCCGATGCTTCCACGCAAAATATTTCTTCTAGTATTTTAAAGTAGGACTATGTCTGTGATTTCTATATGGAGGTACATTTTGTGAAAACCAAGAATGGAACATGTAACGAAATCATGGAAGATTTTGAACGTTAATAACTCAGCTGCCCCTGGACCAATTTAAATAATTTTATCACCAATCGTTTAGAAATATTTCCACGCAGTATTTATTTCGACTGTAAAGTTAAATAATAAACTATTGGAAAAGTGGTAAATGTCAAGCATTGTTAAAAACGTCGAAATAACTAACAAATCCACCAATTACGTACATGCATATGCTGTTTCTGCTGTAGACAAAACATGTCGATGTAGCATTGCTGCTTCCCCAACACAGTCATCAGACAGTCGTTAGTAGACGAAACAAGACGAAGTGGCATTCACCTCCGATCTTCGGTCGTGTGTGAATAGGGAGAATGTAATTGCGTAACATTTTGCACACTCATCGCCATATTCAGAACAACACGCCCCTAATGACCACACAACATGCTCTCCAGAGTTGTAATCTTGTGACCAAACTTGGAAGCAGTGGTTTAAGTGATTTTGATCGACTCTCTTCATCGACTATCTGTTTCGTTAATAACTCGACAGCAAACACATTCATTGATACGTTTGATGTTCTGGATGATTGAAGAGCATAGCAGAAATAGTGCGAAATAGGCCATGGTCGTCAAAGGAGGAAATCGATTAAGAGAATTGACTTTCACCTCTCTGCGTCTAAACCCCTTAATTCAGTTGTCTTCATAGCAATGAAAACTAGCATCGCACCGTTTTTGGTTCTAGGGTTACTCTTACTGGTTGCAATTCTGCTGTTCGACATTTTCGAAGGATCACCATAAAACATGAAATTACACTATTTTCTAAGGATGCCTGAAAGCTCAATTATTCGATTAAAGATTAATCGTAAAGATGTTTCCAGCTATTCAAATAAATATATCGAATTTTCATTTATTCGAGTGCGTAACCGACATCCCTTATTATTTCTACTCGTTTGATTAAGAGCAGTAGAAGTACTAATTTATCTCGATAGATAGAGAAGAACCATGACGTGAAACAGGGTCATAAATTCGCCGCAAATTCAGCGTCTTTCTGCTAAAAACTAATATTTACCAACATGTTGAAAGAAGGAGTTTAACGAGAAAAACTAAAAAAGGGAGGAGCTTTAGCTGGGTTGGCACTGATATTCTGCAGCCTTTCAACCTGTTGCAGACACCAGTTCAACCCCTGTAAGGCAGCAGTCGGGCCAAGACTCTTGCGGTGGAAGAATATGGGATTGTCCAGTCCGATTTGCTGATCCAGCTGCCTATACGTCATCATCATCTTCCAAAGGTTTTAAGCCTGTACTACCATCGGCCCTTTTCAGGGCCACCAAGATTTTCCAAAAGAGTTAAATTTCTGAACATGTCCCAACTAAAATTCATATCAAAAGGTTATTTTCAGGGCAATCATAGTCATACTAAAGAGAATAAATAGAGAGAACCTCGCTCAAATTCCTATTCCTACACAAAACAGAAGCTCCTGCTGCAGTTATTTTATAAGATCAAGTAGTCCTACGTCACCATTGAGTACAACTCCATAGGGCTGTCCCATGTAGTTTTTAAACAATTATTTCTCGAGCGATTCCCATCACACAATAACTAGATATCAATTTTCTTTTTCAAATCACTACAGACAAACAGACATAACACGTTGAATATTTCTCACTTTAAACATCGTCGCTCAAACATTACCGCTATCTGTGGAGTACACTGTGGTGGGCACTACGCTGAACAGATGACGGTAGTGTGTAAACGTCAAACGCAAGGGAATTGACTATGCGCGCCATAGGTGGTGGTACTACCAACTACGATACTTTTAAATTGTCCTTTAAATTCTTGTTCGATAAACAACTTGCGAGTTTTATGTCTGTTTGTCTGTGAAATCACTCTGTGTACGAAAGCAATGCATATCACAAAACCCTAACAATAGATCAACGCGGTCGAGTCACACCCGCAAAGGAAAGCGAGAGCACACCAGGCACCTTACCAATAGTGAAGCAAACATCAGCACAGACCATTACAAATCAAATTATCGCGCCCAGGATACAAAACTATTCAAATGCGAGCACCGAAAAACTCCACGCCAGCACAAAGACCAAACTACTGGAAGGTGATAGATCAGCAGCCCACCTAGCAGCTCTGGATAAAATACCATTCAATTTTGTTTCAAAAGTCCTTGAAAAATTGCTGTTGGTCATATTACCCTGCTGACACGTTTTACACCATTTCTTACTAGCCAAAATCTTGTATTAATAAAATTGTAAATGCTGGTAGTGATGAGAGATTCCAGCCATTGTAAGAAATTACTTTTCTTACTTGTTTTTCAATTTTATAAATTTCAAATGATTTTCATTAAACAGCTTTTAGTACATTGAAAGTTCAACATATGACAGTAATTTTTACCATCATATCAACTAGCAGCTGAGATATAAGTGGAGGTGCACACAATTTCACTCGTAATTAATGTTTTATTATCACAACACAACAAAATAAACTATGATGTTCGCCATATCAGACACAGATTGAAATTAATTTCAAAGCTAGGTTCCGTATAAATCACAAACACCAGTCAGCCTCATGTTGCACAACAGCTGCACGTGAACTTATAGTTGACTATACTAAAATGAAAACGATACAGCGACAATAAAGTTAATATTTTGACAACAACAACTCTCCCGAACACAAAAGCTGTTGAGCGTTTTCCCAAACATTCGATCGTATTGCATTTCCTAGCCACTCATACCTTCTTCTTCCTGACTTTTAACACTGTGAGCGATTTGCTTGTTCTCACCCTGTGTTCTCTGAAGCACTTGCACAGTTATTAATCGATAGCCAATGTGACACTATGTGCCCAGGGAAGTCGTAATAATTTCCATCCCGAAAGATGTTCTAAACTGATCTAGGAATCGAACCCACCGCCTGCGGCTTGGTTATACCGTACCTTAACAGACTAGGCTGTATGAGGCCCCACATACTTCCCAGTGTATACACAGCACACTATATCACTAAGCACTACAGTACTCTACACAATATCATTGCTACACATTTCAAGAACGAATACCATAGAGGTGTTTATCTTGAATGCACATAAAGTTTCTAAGCGCTGTGTCAACATACGGCATGTGACATATTTTTGATATGTGGAGACCCAAGCTATGCGGTTTGCCTTACAGTAGGACCGGTTGCCATTCAAAGAACGAAAGCAAGGCGGAAATGCTCCCCAGAAGATGGCATTCCATAGAAGTTTTCAAGGCACAAAGCTTCCTTTTCCTTGTCGAAAGTGTAGGTACGTACGTCGTAAATTTCGCAAATTGGAAGAAGTAATATGATGACATTTGGGAAAGTTCGAAGAATTTCCGTTATTTTGGAATCTTAAGCCATGTGTGTGCATGGTTTAAATTTATAAGTTTAAGAACAAGAAATTTCCTACCGAGTACATAAATCTATTCTTACGATTTCAGTAACTACATATATAGCATCTTACTACGAGCTGCAGAAAACTTATGTTTTTAAACTTTCTGACTGCTTGAATTTGCTCTTCAGAATAAACCTTAATTAACTGGCAATCTATAAGGAAAGCAGGGAAATACATCAGTACAAGTATTGGAATAAGAATAGGATTGAAAAATAAATTGTAGGAAATTCATCCAGCATCTAAAGCAGAAAAAATAGCTATTGTAAAATGATCACATAGCTGTCGATGTCGTTAGTAAAGGTGAAAGCCAAAAACAATTTCTGCAAAGCAGAGCTGAAATTATGACCAAAAATTTGCCTAATTTCCAGTTGAAAAATCAACAGAAAAATTAAGACATTACTGGGTCATCAATGATAGGTCCTTTTCACATATTACGCAATAGATGTTTCCACAACCAGCGTACGCAAATTACACTCTGGAATCGCTTACCGATGTGATTGCTTCTCTTCTCTATCTGTGCAAAACAGTCCGCACTTGACATCAAAATGCATTCCATAAGCTATGTGCTGTAATGGAACCTTGACATTCTTTTTCCCATCATCTGCAGCATTGATACTGAAAGGATGATTCCATGAATAACCCAACACGATTCATGCGGAAAGCTCAAAGGATTTCCTATTCTGGCCCTTCGCATCATTCGAGCATAACGTTACTGGGTAGCTTACGGATTCGAAATCTGGTCAGATTGAGACGTCATTTTGCAGCGGATAAGAGGGGAATTGCTCTGCAGCAGCATAAGTGGAATACCGTTCGCACTGATCATCATCGAGCAAAATCTGTGTTGTTAATGTTGAACGTTTTTTTGAAAAGATGGTGTTGGTTTTATTCGATTTTTTTTTATCTCCATTGCCAGAGAAAAATATTATGTACACTCCCTGTAATAAGTTTGGGGTCACCCTTTAAAAAAACATGAAAGTGTTTGTTGGTCAATTCTCGGCTATTTTTAAACCGATTTTCGATCTTTATAGGTAATTTGAAAGGAATTAACTTCAATTTAGTTCATAAGTTACTGGTTAAATATATTTTACCATTGTTGCATACTAAAACTTCTCTTAAAGTTTAAACATTGTCCTAAATTCACACTGAATATTCATGACTGATCTTTTCAGAATTGGTTGGCCAAATTTTAAAATGAAAGTGGTAACCTTATTCAATACCCTTCGAGATACGTTTGAGAAAGATTAGTTAAAAAAATTAGAATATGCTTCAAATAAATCAAATAGTTATTCAAGTCATCGACCAAAAGTGTGGGATCACCCCACAGTACAATTAATCGCTGTTGTAAGATTGCTTGAAATTTTATTAAAAATATATGGAAAAATATGATGGGCCACATAGCAACAAATTAAGATCCATTCTTTGTAGGGTTAACTACCCCATTTCCGACCTATTAAGCACAACCCGCACTTAGTTTTTCTTAATCTAGCGCAGTTTAGCACCAAACGGATTGTTGTTATTACTGATGGCTTCCAAATTTATTTACCTTTCCATATGTACCGTAAGATTTGATAAAAAAGAAACCAATCGTTGAGATATTGTCAAAAGTATAACACTGCTTCTTGACGCCAAACTCAGCCTATGGATTCTAAACTCGTCCTAACGCATTAAAACACCATTGAAACGCATATGAACTCACTTTGGCCTATCGGATGAAGACAGTAACTTACCAGCCTTAATTGTTATGATATATATCTAAGTGTTTTTACATTGTGCCTGTCTTGGCAATTCAGTATTTTAAAGAGGTTTTTTAAACCTGCATGTCAGTATAACAATTGATGTCTTAAAACTTAACACTAAAACTAAATCTTATCTAAGTATAAAGGGAATTAATCGTTGCAATTGAGGATTGTAACGATTTTTTCCGGAAATTATTAATTATTTTGTTGGACATTTGTGCTAAAGTCTCAACAATCGAAATTCTATGTACTTCGGTAGTACTGTACCAGGGAGGCAACTTCAAAATCATCTTCAGAACTTTGTTCTGAATCCTTTGAAGTGCTTTTTTCCTGGTAGTGCAACAACTAGACCATATTGGCACAGCGTAAAGCATGGCCGGTCTAAAAATTTGTTTAAATATTAGAAGTTTATTCGTCAGGCAAAGTTTGGATATCCTGTTTATAAGAGGATACAAACATTTTATATATTTGTTACATTTGGCTTGAATGCCCTCAATGTGATCTTTAAAGGTTAATTTTTGGTCAAGAACTAATCCAAGATATTTCACTTGGTTTGACCAGGAAATTGGAACTCCGTTCATAGTGACTATGTGACTACTACTAGGTTTCAAAAAGGAAGCTCTAGGCTTATGTGGAAATATTATAAGTTGAGTTTTGGAAGCGTTGGGAGAAATCTTCCATTTTTGTAAATAAGAAGAGAAAATATCTAAACTTTTCTGCAGTCTGCTGCAAATAACACGAAGACTTCTTCCTTTAGCGGAAATGCCTGTGTCATCAGCGAACAAAGATTTGTGGCAACCCTGAGGCATTTTTCCATTTATCAGGAAAGTATGCCAAATGGAAACATCTGTTAAATAATTTTACCAAGAAAGACAAGGTACTCTCTGGGAGTTTTTTGATGAGGATATAGAAAATTCCATGATCACCTGGAACTTTCATATTTTGAAACTTTTTAGTTATAGACCTTACTTCGTCCAAATCAGTCCCCCAGGAATCATCAAAAATATTTTCCCGAGAGAAAATATTCAGAATATCCCGAGCAACCTGATTCTCAATAGGACTAGTAAGACCCAAACTGAAATTATGGGAACTCTCGAATTGCTTAGCAAGTTTCTGAGCTTTTTCCAAATTTGTAAATTTTACCACCTTCTTTTAGCGCTGGAATTGGCTTTTGAGGTTTTTTCAAAATTTTTGTGAGTTTCCAAAAGGGTTTGGAACTCGGGTCTAATTTAGAAACATTATTTTCAAAAGTTTTGTTCCTCAGGGCAGATAATCGTTTTTTAATTTGTTTTTGCAAATCCCGCCAGATAACTTTCATGGCAGGATCGCGTGTTCTTTGAAATTGTCTCCTACGGACATTTTTAAGACGGATCAAGAACTGAAGATCGTCGTCTATTATAATTGAATCGAATTTAACCTCGCATTTTGGTACTGAGACAGCTCTTGCTTCAACTATAGAAGTAGTCAGAGATTCAAGAGCACAATTAATTTCATCTTTGGTTTGCAAAGGAATGTTTGGATCGAAGTTATATTCCATAAATGTTCGATATTGCTCCCAATCAGCCCTATGGTAATTGAAAGTAGAGCTGTTGGGATTAGAAATTATTTCTTGGGATATTTCAAAAGTTACTGGAAGGTGATCAGAACCGAAGTCAGCATGGGTAACCAATTGGCTACAAAGTTGACATGAATCAGTTAAGACCAAATCAATAGTTGAGGGATTTCTTGCAGAAGAAAAGCATGTTGGGCTGTTTGGATATTGAATAGTGTAATAACCTGCAGAACAATCATCAAACAGAATATTACCATCGGAATTGCTCTGAGCATTATTCCATGAGCGGTGTTTTGCATTAAAATCACCAATAATGAAGAATTTAGACCTTAAGATAAGTTTCTGAAGATCACCCTTGAGAAAATTCTTTTGCTGGCCTACGCATTGGAATGGCAAATAGGCAGCTATAAACGTAAGTTGTCCAAATTTTGTTTCAACAGAAACTCCCAAAGTTTCAAAAACTTTGGTTTCAAATGAAGAAAGAATTTTATGTTTGATTCGTCTATGAACAATGAAGGCAACGCCACCACATGGTCCATCAAGACGATCATTTCTATAAATTAAATAATTTGAGTCCTTCTTAACCTTATGGTCTGGTTTAAGGAACGTTTCAGTTATAACGGCAATATGCACGTTATGAACTCTCAAAAAGTTAAATAGCTCGTCTTCATTATCTTTAAGAGATCGAGCATTCCAATTTAAAATGTTTAATGCTTTAAAATCCAGTACTGAATTTTAAAGTCATGACAATATTATTAGCAAATTTTACTCCAGTTTGAATAGCATCAAACATGGAGTTAGATTTAAGCATATCAGAAATCATGTCAATTAATGAATTCTGTAAAAATTCCATTTTAGGAGCAGTAATGCTTCCTAAGTCAAAATTGTCAAAATTTCCGTTAGAACGTTGGTTAGTATTTTGATGTCTACCCGCTGCAATAGCAGCATAGGTAGCTCCATTAACACGCTGAACATTGTTAGCAGCGAGGGGAGTAGGTACAGATGAACCATTTGAAGCAGGGGTGATATTTGTACCTACGGGTACGAATGTAGAATTTGTTCCTCGCTGACCGTTGTTAACAGCAGAGGAATTTGTACCTGGTCGGAAACGTGGAGCGTTTCCTACCTGACGGTTAGAACGAGATTGTAGGATCGCTTTGCGAGTCTTACATTCCCAAAAATTGGATTTGTGGTTTTCACCACAATTTGAACATTTAAATTTCTTAGGATCTTCCTTCACAGGACAGTCGTCCTTTGCGTGAGAGGAATCACCACAATTCATGCATTTAGCTGGCATGTAGCAATTTTTAGTTCCGTGACCCCATCCCTGGCACTTACGGCACTGAGTGAGGTTTTGGAAATTTCCTCCAGTCTTCCTGAAGTGTTCCCACTTCACTCGGACATGGAGCATAAGGCTAGCTTTTTCTAAGGCCTTAAGGTTGTCTAGTTCACTAGATTTGAAGTGAACTAAATAAAAATCATTAGAAATTCCGTTGCGCGAATCACCAGGACGGGATTTCATTTTCATTTCGATTACTTGGAGTGGCACAACTCCAAGTAATTTTGCCAGTTCATCTTTGATCTGATCCAAAGATTCACCACTGGGCAGTCCTTTCATGACAACCTTGAACACACGTTCAGTTTTGGTGTCGTAAGTAAAAAATTTGTGCTTCTTCTCAGTAAGATACTTGAGAAGACATTTAAATCTGTCCAAGGTTTCAGCCAATACACGGCATTCACCCCGACGTCCAATTTGTAGTGAAAACTTAACTTTCACGAAATTCAAAACTTCCATGCGAAGAGCATGGAAATCGGAAGTGGTTATCACAATAGGGGGAATCTTTTCCTTCTTGGCATTAAGCCGGGAAAGTTTACTAGAATTTTTCTTCGATGATGGATCATTCTCATCATCCGTGAGCAAATCTCAAATTAATTTCATCAGAAGGGGGGTCAAGAGTTTGCCCCTTTCTTTTGCGTTTAGGCGCCATGGCGGCAGTAAATTTTTATGCAAATCGACTTCCAAGCAGATTACTATAAGAATCTGAAGGATCGAAGAGGAATTTTCCAAATCGATATCCAAGAAGGATTACCTCGGATAGGGTCCAAACAAGGATCGAAGAGGAATAAGAGTTGAACAAGGTAGAAATTTTTACAGGTTGAGCACTGAAAAGTGCTGTTTAAATTTGTTGTAGCTTTAGGTAGTAGTAACACTTCCTTAAGCAAAAAGCAAATAGATCCGCACGGCAAGAGAGCACGATGCGGACTGGAGCGCTTTTTTAGTTTTTGGCAATAATGGGTGCAAACCTTCATATCACGCGTTCTCATTGACTTCGTTCGGAAGTTTATTAACTAAAGTATCGTACCAAATGCATAATTGACTTGTTGACTCTGAAATCATGGATTTATTTGAAGTTTTCAGCTCGATAGGCCCAAAATGGGCGATTAGACCGAAGTAGTTCTCTACCCTACTACAAAGAGAACTAAAATTGGACAAAACATTTTTTCCTCTGTTCGGGACTTAACACTACTGCGACCAGAAATTTGATCTATTGTAGTATATCCCGTGTCCTTAGTTTAGTGCATGTCGTATTACTCCATCACTTTTGAGAAATGATGAAGTGTTCGATTTTTTTACAGTTGCCACTCTTGCATTTATTGCAAGGATCCTATTCTAATTGAAAGGTCCCGCTATTTATACCCTTCGGAGTGTTGAAACACCCTCCAAAGGCACGCCCCTTTGCCAACAAAATTAAGGAATGACACCGATAATGACCATGTATCAGAACCCTAGTCTTAACCACTTCAAACTAGGGAACAACGAATAGAAGATTAGAAATCACATAGATGAAGACTAACTAACTAATTTTTTCCTTGTTTCAAGATCATCCTCGGTGGACAAAGCCAAGTCTTGTCACTATCAACAAGGCATAAAAAGTAACAAGGACTAAGATGTGTTCCTTGGATTACTGAAAATCCTGTTCCCCTAGTTTGAAGTAGTCAGGACTAGGAATCGGTGGTTGATCTTACATCCCGTAACGTACCACGAAAAGGTGATCTACCCACCTTACGGGGCTGGACAAAACATGGCAGAGATATAAACAAAACAACATGCCCAGGTTTTGTTTTGAGGGTGACCTCAAACTTTTGGGCGATTACACCATCATGTTGCTAACCTTCATCGGTCTGTTTGTTCATACCTCTACCATTTTTTGTCAATTTTAGTTCTCTTTGTAGTAGTTGAAATGCAATGAATGTAACTTACTACGCTGATATGTGGCTCATCATGTTTGTATACGAAACCTTCAATTTATCTTACAACAGCAACGAACCGTACTGTGGGATTACTTCAAACTTTTGGTTGATGACTTGAAAAACTATGTTATTGATTTAAAGTATATTCAAATAATTTCAACCAAACTTTCACAAAAAACAAGTACAAACAAAATATGGGATCTACTACCACTTTCATTTCAAAATTTGGAATACCCAGTTGAGAGGAAATCAGTCATGAGTTTTGGAAAATCTTTTAAATATTGGAAAAGTTTTAGTAGACATTCAAAAATTGTAAAATGTATTAAACCAGTTACTTACGAACTAAATTACAGTCAATACCTTTCAAGTGACCTGTAACGATCGAAAATCGGCATTAAAATGGCAGAGAAACGAGCAAAAAACATTTAAATGTTTTTCAAAGGGTGACCCCAAACTTATTATCGGGAGTGAACAATAATAAGTTTGGAATCAGTATAAATATCACCTATATCTCAGTGTTCACTTGGCTGTCGACAGAAGCAGGCCACTCTCGATGTGTGTCACGTGATCGTCTGTTCACTCGGCAGCAACCATTGTGTGCTCCTCCTCATTGTTCATCATCAGCAGTTCTTTCAGTCGATACGTCGTTGACTTTGTAAAGCAACCGTTTAGTGATGAGTGTGTAAGTAATGACCACGTTTTACGTCCATTGCTGCAATGAAAGCGCTCTGCCCCCCGTTAGTGATACTGCCATACAATGAAACTTCGTAGACTAAATGTGACGGCAAAGAGCAAAGAGCACAGGAGGGAGGTAGTACAAACCTTCAAATGTTGTCGAACCACACTGTACCAAACCAGCGTCGTCTGTTCAAATGAAACCTCCGACCATTCCAATCGAAACATCGGAATCGCTTTTTCGAATGATAGCTGCAACCGTATGACGGTTGTTTTGAAATCAGATGTTTTTTCGCTCGAATACAGGATGAACATTGTTATGAGAATGGATAGGGCCTTCAGTTGGAATGCGTAATGCTCTCTGCAGAATAATAGTCATCCTAAATTGAAATGCATTTGGTATTGGTTCAACCCCTTAACGCAAATCATTTAAAACGATGATGTAAATAATTCTATCGAACATCATTTGCTACTCTGAGCAGACAAACGAGGTGGAAGCATAGCCATCGCTATCAGAGGTGGTACGAACATTGGTAAAGCGTGGAAACCGTAGAAGTTTCCTCTACCAACAAGTAATTTTTGTATACATGATGAATGGCTGTTCGTGGCTATTCAATATGAAAATGTAAACAATCGAATTAATAATATATTCTACTGCATTTGCAAGTCGTCCAATCCTTAAATTGTTGTCCTCTGTGCCCTGTGTGTTTTACGTCCAATTTTTAAGTAAATATCATCCTTCATTTGGAGGACAGTTATATGGATGCGCATCAGTTGATGACGAATTCAATCATAAGGAAATCATTTGAAATTCGACAGCATATTGTTAAAGGGCTCGAGCAATACAATAATCGCGTTGACAAATATAGCAGCGCGATAGCAACCGGCCCAAGCGTTGCTATCTATGACATGTTTGTTTTGTTTTTCATTTGAACATTGTGATATATGAATGAATTTAGATCTGGGACAAAAATGTGGACCCAAGGGACAACAAATCATTCCTTTGGAAGACCCGGCACATCCATAAATGTGGAAAATGAGTAAAAAAGGATCTAGATTTTTTTTTTAAATCAACTTGTTGCTATGCTGCATGAATGAATTTGGATTTGAAACCAGTATGTGCACTCTGGTGGCCATAGAACGGTTCTTCGAAAGATCCGGAACATCCATAAAGGGGGCCAATTCATAGAAAAGATCCTAGAGCTTTGTATTTTATTTTAAATCACTTATTTTGATGCTACATTAATAAATTTGGATCTGAGACCCGCATGCAAACTCTGCTGGCCACAATCCGGTCTTTTGAGAGGTCCGGACCATGCGTAAAAGTGATAAATTCATAAAAAAGATTCAAGAGCTTCACGATTCACTTATTCTGAAGATACATCCCAAGTAACAATTTTGGTTTTATGACGGTTCTTGAGACCACGATTTAGACTTGTAGCATGCTTTAAAACCTCGATAAAACTTGCAATGCTACTTGGGATGTATGAATTAGGATCTAGGACTAGCATAAAGGGTGATACGGTCAAAATTTGGTCAAGGGAAAACGCGTGTAAATCGGTGAAATCGTTTATTTAAAAAATCAAATTAAATTTCTTTTTCATGTTCAATTAGTATAAAATTCAGTAAAAATTTTCAGTTAGGCTTCCGCTTTTCCAAATCCGAATTGCCGGGCCTTACGCTTGACCCCTGCCATCAGATTTTGTACAGCCACCTTGTCCACCTTCTTTGCCGCAGAAAGCCAGTTTGCCTTGAACTGCTGCTCGCCCTTAGCAGTTTTTTTGGTCTTCTTTAGGTTCCGCTTGACAATAGCCCAGTATTTCTCAATTGGGCGGAGCTCTGGCGTGTTGGGAGGGTTCTTGTCCTTGGGAACCACCTGCACGTTGTTGGCGGCGTACCACTCCATGGCCTTTTTACCGTAATGGCAAGATGCCAAATCCGGCCAAAACAGTACGGAACAACCGTGTTTCTTCAGGAAAGGCAGCAGACGTTTATTCAAACACTCTTTCACGTAAATTTCTTGGTTGACAGTCCCGGAAGCTATGAAAATGCTGCTTTTCAAGCCACAGGTACAGATGGCTTGCCAAACCAGATATTTCTTTGCGAACTTTGACAGTTTCATGTGCTTGAAAACATCTGCTACCTTTCCCCTTCCTTTTGCCGTATAAAACTCCTGTCCCGGAAGCTGCTTGTAGTCGGCTTTGACGTAGGTTTCGTCGTCCATTACCACGCAGTCAAACTTCGTCAGCATCGTCGTGTACAGCCTCCGGGATCGCGCTTTGGCCGTCGTATTTTGTTTATCATCGCGATTTGGAGTCACTACCTTCTTGTAAGTCGATAGTCCGGCTCGTTTTTTGGCTCGATGCACGGTTGTAGACGATACACCCAGCTTATTTGCGGCATCTTGGAGAGAGAGGTTAGGGTTTCGCTTGAAACTACCGGCAACTCTCTTTGTCGTCTCAGCGGCTTCCGGTTTTCGAGTTCCCCCCGATCCAGACTTCCTGGCTGTCGACAAACGTTCCCCAAACACTTTAATTACATTTGTAACGGTTGATTTGGCAACTTTTAGCGATTTTGCCAACTTTGCGTGCGAGTAGCTCGGATTTTCGCGATGCGCGAGCAAAATTTTGATACGCTGCTCTTCTTGCTTGGACGGCATTTTGACAACTGAAGAGTGAATTCCAAAATCAAAATAGGAGCAACATTCTACACACACACCTTCAAAATGAGGGGTGTTCAGGTTTTTTAAATGCAAAATTGAAAGAAATACGTCAAGTTGATGTTGCCCAAATTTTGACCGTATCACCCTTTATGCAAAAAGGTAGCGGTGTGGTTCTCTGGAAGATTTTGAACATCCACAAAAGGAGACAATTCGCGTAAAAATTCTAGTTTTATTTGGACTTCCGTGAGGTTTTGAATCTTTCCTGAATTTCATTAATCTTTTTGAAGACCTCGCATTGTTTCTGAAGCATCGCAAAATTCATGAAATTCTTGAAATATCCCATAATTCCTTTGAATTCCTTGAAATATCGTGCAATTTCCCTTTAATAAATGAAACTGATATGAAGATCTCTAATCTTCTACGAAGTTCCGAGAACTTCCCAAAATGTAATGAAACTACCAAAAAATCTACATACTTCTCTGAAGGTCTCTAGACGTTCTTGAAGATTTCTGAACATTTTAAAAGATCGTCACTGAAGTTCCTGCATTTTTTTTTTGCAGTCATTTAATTTGCATTGAAAACCATGGAACTCCCTTAAAATGATCTCACATTTTTCTGATGCTCGTGTAACATCTCTTATGTTTCTGAAATTTAAAGAAAGGCCATGGTACTTTGATGATGTTTCGGAAATTCCCTAAGTTTCTTTGAACTTCTTAAGTTTCCCTGAAATTAGTTTAACTGTTCTTAATTTCTCTGATCAGTCTTTCTGCTCTCGAATAATTCCTGAAGTACTCTCAATTTTATTGAACTTCTTGGTATTACCAACAATCAATTCGAAACCAACGATTTTAAATTGGCTCACTACTTGACTAGCCTATTGGTCCCAAGCAAAACGATTAACGTATCCCATTCTGGTCAAAATTCTAGTACTACACTATGTTTGTTTTGATTCGCTATGAAAGTTTGACAGATAAAATGAGGGGTTCGTAGATTTTCCAATGTTTCGAGGGGTGCATCGATTAGCTTGGGACCGAAGATAGTACCAGAGCTGAGCCAAAATGTTGAGCTCGTTTCTTCGGGACCTTCTGGTCTTAGAGTTACGTCTATGGTATTACCGTATTACCCTGAACTAAATAGAACTGTCAAAAAAAAATTCTTGAAGTTTTTCTGAAGCTTATGGAATTGACTGGAATTTATCAGACCTTAACCATACAAATCTTTGAACATCCCCGAAAGTCTGGAATTTCTTTATTTTCACATAAATATGAAGTTTTTGGGAGTGCCGTTAATATCTCTGAAATTCTCTAAAGCTCTCTAGTCTAACTTCTTTGAGGTACTTGGAAGTTCTTTAAAATGTCAATTTTCCTCAAGCTATCTCCACATCTCTGAAATAATTTTGACTTCTCTAAAGTTCTCTGGGTATCCCTGAGTTTCTCAAATTTTCTTAAAAGTTCCTGCAGTTTCCTGAAGTTTTTGGCACCACTTTGAAAATCCTGAAGTTTGCCTGAAGTTCACCAAAATTTCCAGAAGTTTTCTGAACTTACCTTTTGTTCCCGCAGTTTGCCTATGAAAGTTCCTGAAATTCTCAGTACTTCTTTTCATTCCTCAGACTCTCCTGAAGATCTCTATTGTTTCCTGAAGTTTATGGAACGTCCCTTATGTTATTCTGATGATGTTCCTGGAATTGTTCATTCCCTGAAGTTTTTTACTATCCTTAAATTTTCGGAACTTTTTGATGGTTTCCTTTATTTTACTGAAATTATTGGAACTGCCATAAAGTTCTCTTAACGAACCTAAAGTTTTAGGAACGTCCCTCAAGTTATCACAGTTTTCCTGATATTCATAGAACTGCCCTAACATTTTCAGAACATAACCGAAGTTCACGTAACTTGCTCATAGGTCTTTAAGCTTAAATTTTCCTGAAATCAATGGAACTGCCCTGAAACTCTTGATCTTCGCTGAAGTAAATTTTCCTGAAATCTATTAGATTGCCCTGGAGCTGTCGAAACTTACTCTTAAAGATCTTTTAAATTCCCCACATTTCTATCAATCAGAATTTCTTAAGGGTTTCACATTTTTTTTCTTATGTTAATAGATCTACCGTATTACATTCGACCAACCGAGCTTGATACATTCACAAGCTAAAATATGTAATCTAGTAATCCAGATGGGCATCCGAAAATGCTTTTATGCATTTTGGTGCGCAACTTTTATAAGAGGAGCATACGAAGATCTATATTTCGATCATTTTTAAGAATTGACCACTTTCATAGATGTTCCGGATCTCCCAGAGGACAGTTTCGTGACCACCAGTGTGTGCATGCTGGCCCCAGATTCAAATTCATTCATGTAGCATCACAACAAGTGATTAAAAAAAATCGCTGGGTTATTCGGATCTTCCGGAGGACTGTTTCTTGAGTACCTGGGTCTGTAGTTGGAGCTCAACCTTCAATCTTCAGTCTTCGTGGTTAAGTATATCAATATTGTCGAAAAAAACAATCACGAAACTCTGTGATTAATTTCAGATCGAAGTTCGACGATAAACTTAGTAACTATCGGTGCCAAAGCCGAAAACGTTAATTCACAATCGTGATAGAAACAGCGGTGCGTAAACAAGTTGCTAACTAAAATAGCGATGGCTAAAGTTGTCAAACTAGCAGCCCGAATAGCAACGCATTGGTGCTGGTGCTCTTAATAAAGATTTAAAAAAACCTTCAAATGTTGCTGTATTCGTAAATATTAACGCAAATAGTAATCCAGCTAATAACATAGGGAGTGGTGCTGATGTTGATATTATGTTCGTTGAATTTACCACACAGTCTGGGTTAGAGCAAATAGTTTTTTTTTATGTAAATACATTTAAAAAAAAAAATAAATACTTTTAAGATCAAAACGATTGAAATGCTCGATGTTGCCGAATCGATTCTAATAGCCCGTACAAACTATGGCTTATATCATGTAATATAGGCTGTCTAGCAATGAGCACTCATACATCTAGTTTTCACTGGAAATCCTATGTATGAGTGCTCATTGCAAGGCAGCCTATATTACATGATATAAGCCATAGTCTGTCCAGGGTATAAAACAGAATATGTAATCGATCCTAGAAAACATCGAAAGAATAAAAATCGATTTTTTTTTTATGTTACAATTACGCTTCTACTATCAGACGAAATATTCCTCTTCCTGTTATTGGAGTGTATGTGTGTGAGCATTTATTGGAATAAAGCTAGTTCACAATAGCAATTGCACTATATTTAAATATTGACATCGAATTATTAAGAAATATTGCAAATATTTAGATTCTTCAGCCTCAGCTCAATATCTGATCTTGCAAAAAACTGACGATGAAATTAAAATCGCTTTAGTTTAAATAAAGACATATTTCTGGGATAATAAAAAACCATTTTGTTTATCATTTTTTAATCCGATTTAGTGAGTAATCTGTCAACGTCAATATTAAAAGAGTTGGGCGATTTTATTTTCTCCATTGGTAATTTAGGCGTTTTTTAAATGCTTTATAACAAAATTTAAATGAATAAAAAATGTATAGGGTACAGCGCTACTTCTCCGTAATCGCCCATTTACGTTCTATCGATCAGAAAAGATCAATAATATCACCGTGCACAAATCAATAATAGGTTTGTTCCAACGCGTTAGCTCATTAGCTACAATTTAAATCCTATTAGCACAAACGAAGTGATAGACGACTAACTGGCCAAATAATCAGTTAAAATAATGTGATTCGCTGTAATAGAATTTTCTTAGAAGTTTATGCCATCAGCCACCAGATGGGCTAGTATTTTTGTTTTGATTTGAACAAAGTTGATTTTGTGTGCAATGATCTTTGACAGTGTGCAAAGAGTGTATCATTTTGTCATTTGTTTATGCATTTCAGGTTTGAGTAGAGTAAAAGAGATAGAACCAAAACATTAAAGTACATTAAGTGTTGCCGTGTGATACAATCCAGTAGTAGTGTTTCCATGTGGTACACTGAAAAATTGCAATAGCAGGTTCGTCACCAAAGTTTTCGAGCCGCTCTGTCTGTCACTTCGTTTGTGCTATAAGAGCGCATTGTATGAATATTTGCGCTCATTGTTCTCAAATCAAAAGAAGCGCTCCTAGCAAATCTCCTTTTTCTACGTTTATCCGTAGGACGAAGAAAATCTAATGGTATTTCAATTCGTTAGGACGGAATTGAAACTCGTAGGACGAATTTAGAATCAAAAAGCAGTATTAGATTTTGAACAATATCTCAACAATTTGTGACTCTTTATCAAATCCAACGGTAGTATGGAAAGGTGAATAAATTCAGAAGTCATCTTAGACAGAAATATTCCATTTTCTGATCAAACCCGTTCAAAAAAGAGGTAAAGTGCGGGGTGTGGTTAGCAGGACGGAAATTAGATCAAAACCCCTATCAACTTTAAAAATTGATTGTGTTAAACATCGAACAGAAACAGACCGGATGTAAAAAAAAATCGATTTTACTGGGCAAAAAAATCGATTCTGTAAAAATCACATCGACATCGCCCATTCTAAAATGTAACAACATTAACACAAGTCAAAGAGAAACGATCCATCACCTTATCGATTAGTATTATCAAGTTTTCCGAATGCGGAGCTGCATTCACCTGCACAGCATATGTATCTAGTTGGAAACAGTAGCGTTGTCACCGTGAAATCCTGGTTCTGCCGAATACAAGTGCCTAATCTATCGGAGATTATCGTTTACGACTCTGGCAGGAAAATTGAGGATGTGAATTTGTTGAATATTGCATATTGCTCTGCTCGTATGCACCTCTACCTGGAGTTGGTTACTAAATAATGTAAGCACTGAAATGCATGCATTGTTCATATTCATTATTTTCAATCATGGCAATTTAGTCGTACGAGTCCCTTTCAGACAATGTCATGTTCCATTGCACTTTTGCTTTCGGTGGTCTGGCTGCTCGAAAAGCTCCAGCAGCTGCTTGAATAAATAAAACATAAACAATTTGAGCTTCTCACATGTCATGCCGTGTCTCTCTTCATCATGGAAAATGCATGTCGTAGGTGTATAAACAACAGACTGGTTCAAAAATGTTGTGATTTTATCTCCATAATCGTAATCTTTCCTTAATTCTAACTTGGTTGATAACTAGCACGCTGGTAATTTATTCATTTACAACATTGCTAAAGACTAGGCTTGCTAATAGATAACAGTCGATAACATCTGCGTTAACGTCTGCAATGCAAAAAGGCCATTTCAATACAGAGCTGGAAAAGGGTCTAACCGCTTTTGTAAACTATAACTTCTCCCGATGATTTATACGAATTCAAGACACGCCAACGCAAACCACCATCACCATCGGGTAGGCACGGTGTCTTTGTTAGAATAACTTTAAAACCAAAAAATCGGCATTCACGAAACCTTCACCATTTCAAAGAGAAGTCTTTGGCTCGTCATTTTGACAGTATTGCTTAAATTTTTCATTTCGGGCACTTTTCTTTTTTTTTTTTTTTCCTTTGGTTTGTTTTTTCCGTCGATCTTGTTTTCCGTGCTGAGCACCAATGCTACCGACGTGCCAGGAAGGCAGCTCCCACACCTGGACCCTACCTATCGACCCATCAACTCATGAACCGGGGACCAACGGCTTTACTTCCCATCCGAAGGAAGGCGTGATCACAGATGTTATGCCTCAGAACATCCCGGCGGCGCCGACTGGGATTGAACCCAGGCCTGCTGGGGTGAGAAGTAATCACGCTTACCACTACACCACCGGCGCCGTTCGGGCACTTTTCATACAACATGAAGTGGCGTTCAGAATACGCCAGCTGTAGAATTATTTCGCTCTCGGTCTCGTTTTAACTTACACGGTAATAAAAAAAATACCCTAAAAATAGGTTTAAACTACTCAAATTGAGTATAATGATTAAAGCCTCCCGGTGGGTAAAAGTTTAACTGACAGGTAAATACATGTTACTCATAGGCTGAGTAAATATTGCAATACCTAGCTTTGAGTAAAAAAAAACTTATAATTATGCCCTTATCATAATCATGGTGATACCAAAATATTGGGGAAAAAAATACATAAAAAAAACTAGCTTTTCCAGCACATGCGTAATTCTCATACATTGCATATTAATAATGTGTCTAAACGGTTTTTGTTAAATATACTTATTTTATATTATCCAAAATAAGCACAAGTTCAAAACTACCCAACGCTAACTTTATCAACTATAGTTCACGTTGCGTAAAATGAACTTAAAATTTGATGAAAATTTTCTCCGCAAGGCATGTTGGTGTTTTTCTGTAGTTCTGAGTTTTTGATGAGTTGATTTTGTAAGTATAGTATTATTTTAACAACATTGCATTGCTTGCAGGGTTTTTTTTTTCTGGGAGCTTCCAGCGGGCGTAGCAGGGGTTGTGCCATAGCCATTCGAGTTTACAGCAGCATCAGTGCTGTTTGAAATTACGCAGATTTTCCGGATTAGGCCGAGTCTCCGGCAGATTTGGCGAAGCCTCCGGCCAGCTATGATACAACTGTTCCGTGCGAGAGTATTTTGTAAGTATGACGTTATTTTAGCAACATTGATTGATATGTAATTCAATAATCAACTTCTCTCTAGCAGTGAGCCAGATTGCGCTTTCATCTCGCCTGCGGCGGTTTTTCCAGATTTGGATGAGCTTCCAGCAGGTGGAGAGTGGTTGTGCAATAGCCGTTCCAGTTGTCACACTGAAAATGTATTTTCGTTATTTCTGTGAAAACCGTTTCGTAGAAATGAATATCGTACATAATAAAACACATCTTTCATAAATGGTACGAAACATTCGCTTTCTGGCGCAATGTCAATATTACGCTTTATTCGTAATATACAAATTAATCTTCGTACAATCAAACCAACAACTGGGCTTATTGTCTACTAAAGTGCTGATTGTGTGTTGGAGATGGTATACTTTTTTTTTAAATATTGTCGTTTGACCAATGCATGTAAGTTACCACAATAAATGAAATTACTGGTCGCGCTAGTTTTATGTCAGAGAAAAAAAATACATGCAAATAGCAGAAAAAGTAAACGAAATCGAATTACCATTCCATGAGTGCTTCTTATTTGCCTTTAGCTTTACCATTTTTCGTAGCACAGATGGATAAAGCACAGATCTGATGATCGCAAGGTTCATAATTCGAGTCCGGTCTGAAGTCTATTTTAATTTTTTTGTCATGTTTATTCCTTCCAAAGATGAAATTATTTTTACCCATCCTCACTAACACACACCACATTTTTCGGTTTCCACAACCAACACTTGTGGCCCACTGGTTGGGTGTAACGATAGCGAGCGTGACAGTTCTAGCGAAACTAGCTTCATTCAATGTACAAATCAATTTCGTTGCAGATAACAACGAATAACTTCGTAGAACAAACGAGCGATTTCGTTGTATAAACGTAATTTTATTTTCAGTGCACCAGTCAACAGCTTCCACTTTCCTTGCGCCGGATTTTCTGAATTCAACTAAGCCTCCGGCAGCTTTTCGATTTTGAATTGATTTCAGTGGTCAATAAAAATTCTTCTTCATTGTCAGAAGAAATTTTTACAGATTAATATATTTATCATCAACAATTTGAAAAAGTCTTCTATTGATCATTTTTACCACCTATAGTAATCTAATTTTACCCAATACTGGATCTTCTTCTTATCATTTTTACCTACCAGTAAGTTAATTTGACTCAATGCCGGCTTTTTTGTAACTGCTTCAATTTACCTAGTAGATTGTTTCGCCAATTTACCCAAAATTGGGTATATCTACTTTAACTCAAATTTACGTTAATGAACGATAGTCAAAAAGAAGCCAAATTTCCGTGTATCAATGCATTATCTATCTCGGATGCCCATGTTGGCTTTTTTCGGTGTGGCAGTGATGTTGTACGTTTTTTTTTTTTGGTTGCTGTGTTTCGTTTTTTTTTTATTCATAACATTGAAAGATTTTTGTTTTCACTTTAACTTTATCCACTACAGTCACTTTTTTCCGAGTCTTTTATATAAAAAAAAATAGAAGAAAAGATTGTTCCAAACATCCCGATGAGGAATTTAAGTAATAATGTCAAAAGACGGGAAAAGTCCCGTCTTTAGAATGGAGAAGGTTTCGAGAAATGTTAATTCTTTGGGAGCAGAGCTCTCCGTTACGGTAATGTCCCAGGTCCCTGGTCTAGAACCACGGGGACCAACGGGGGGGGCTATCCACCAGCCTCTTTTGTTGGTTTACCTCAAGACTCTTCCCCAGGTTGACTTTCGACAAAGGCATGCACAGTGGTGCAAAAGGCCAAATCCATGAACTTTTTTCATTAGCACCTTTCACAGAGGTTTTTTCAATAGGGTGTCTTCAGAAGAGTTTTTATAAATGACAAGACCCATTGAACGAAGTTAAGTTTTAGTTCGAAACTTCACCACAGGTGGTGCTGCAAAATCTAACTTTTTAGTTTGACCAGATAGTCTTTAGTTTGATATAAAGTCTTCAGCTAAGTTGTAGGTTGCTTCATAACTAAAAACTTTGTAGAAGACGCCATGTCTGTATCTGCTTGCCATTTTCAGTTATGAAGCGTTTTTTATAGAAGGGCCTCAAAAATCCGTTTTTGGTAAATATTTCCGAAATTGTTTGTTTTACATGACTATAATGTTCTGCAACATTTTAATGATCAATAAAATACACAACTTTGCAGAAGACAGAAAGGTTCTATCTGCAAAACATAAAATGTTATAGGCAATATCAGCTCAAAAATAGCCAAACTTCAAGCATCCACAAACATCAAAGAGGCAAAAAGAGGCAGACGACTCCTCAATATCATGAAACTATAGTGAAAATACTATCATTTCATCTAGCAGTCATTTGTATCCCGTTGCATCCATGTGAGCCGACCAATGTTTTATTAACAGCATTCTAACCACCCACCATGTTTTTTTTGTTTGTTTTTGACATGCCAAAGCAACCCATGATTGTCATTTTTGAACTGTCATGCGAGCGTTATGGTACAGAACGTTCGTTGCATTTGCGTTCATCAGAGTACAGCCGGTTACGGTTCAAAAAATTCTGATTCACGGATCTAAAGTTGTGGAAAGCTTTCTAGTTCCAATAGGCCAATTGTCGGAACAGGCGCAAGAAAGTCGTAATAAAGACTTATACCCCGTACAGACTATGGCTTATATCATGTCTAATAGGCTGTCTTGCAATGATCACTCATACATACACACTTAAAACAGATTCGCGAGGTCGGTAGAAAAAAATACTGAGCTGACACGGCAATTCATAATTTTACTGATATTTCGGCAACAACAATATTTTTCCCGAGATTGACCAAAAAGATTTCCGAAATTCGCAAAGTAATTCGCTGAGCACATCAGTAAATAAAAATAATACCGAAATCAGCAATCGCATTTACTGAGATTTCGGTATTGGCCTCATCCATTTCGGTAATACAGCTGTCACTTTTTTCCACCCGCCATTTTTCAGAAGATCAGAAGTTAATTATTGTCTGTGTCTTTTGCATCGAAAACAACTTTAAAAAACCCAAAACGTGGACTAAAACGCTCGAGGAAGCAGGATCCGAGCCTACGAAAGATGAACCCACTCCATGGTATAATCCAATGGATTAATGTAAGATCAAGATTGTTCTGTTTTGTTTGAGTGAAAATAATTCTTGTTTGGTTTAAACTTTCAGTCCGACAAGAGTATGCCGACGTCAGCAATTCCCCAAATAAAAGTTGTTGGGGAGGAGTTCGAGGTAGGGGAGTGCTACGTTATTTAGGATAACGTAGTCGTCGGAACAGGACCGGATGTATTGCAGGCGATCGTGCTGCTCTGTAAAGCGTTTACAGTTTACAGAGTAGCCTGTTTGCCGTCTGATAAGCTATTTTTTGGCTTGTTGCATGTGCTTTAAAATTAACCAAATCAGATATACAAAATAATAGATATACAAAATTATAATCCCATTGCATTGTTTCTTATTTGCAACTATTTTCCACATGACAATCTTTTTATTTATTTTTTTTTTCATATTCTTTAACATAAGAAAACGAAATTGAAAAAAAATGCCGAGAATCAGTATGTTTTTTACCGTAGGGATGCTTTTGCCGAGCAATCAGTTGTTTTTTTACTGAGATTTTCGGCAAAAATTGACAACCGTGAATTTTATGATTACCGAGATCCTCGGTAAATTTGCTGTTTGCCGAGATGGTTACCGAGCACTCAGTGGTGCCCATCTCGGCAATTGTTTTGCCGAAATCCGGCGAAAAAAACTTAGTGTGTAGGATTTCCAGTGAGAACTAGATGATATAAGCCGTCTGTACAGGGTATTAATATTTGCTTCTATTATTCTACGGCTTGTGTGTCTCAAAAGAGCCCTAAGTTTCTGAGATCAGCAAGGATTCTTTTACGGAGTAACAACTTCTCTTTACATCCAACACTTTGTGGTATGAAGATAAAGGTTTGCGTTGCGCTGAACGGCCACCTTTACGCAATCTTTCCTATTGATTGTTCGTCAGATTCAGATCCATGACAAGAGCTTCATTATTTGTAAACGGAACAACAGATTTAGAAACTTAACGTTGCAATGACGACACTTGCGTTGCTCTTGATGACTCCTTTGTGTAACATCTTGCACAATAGTCCCGGAATCGTGTTTACCCTCCTCTCTTAGTTTCATTTGAGTATCATATGCTAACTCAGCCGTTGGATATTTGTTCCTTAAATCCGATGTCTTCCGTCTTTTTACAACTTCGCTGCTGTCTTCGAATGGCAGTAACTTTCTGCCACGTTTAGCAGGTGAGGATGACGAAGGAATGCCATTAATACTTTTCGAAAGAAGTCTAAACGGGCTGGTAAAGTAAATCGTTGCTATATACTTTTTCTTCGGTTCAGTTATGTTTTGCCATAGCTTTTTAAAATATGCACACATCGATAGTACAATTTGTTCAGCTTCTATGACAGCTGCTACCATGAGCTCAGGTTCAATTCCATAATGAGTGAAAACTTCGTTGCAAACGGAGGCAACCTTTTCATCTCTTAAGGAGTTTTTCCAAATTGAAAACAGCTTTCGTTTATAGATTTCAATTGGAATAGGGAATCGATAACCTCATTTTAACGTTGTTCGGTATATTTGACTGGTAGTTGCTCAAAAACCATTCCCCTGCAATAAAACACAAAAATTACATGAATGCAGAATATCCAGAAAACAAAACGCAATACCATTCATATAAGTAAACAATATTTGACTTACGTTCCGTGCAGTCAAAATTTTCATAATGTTATTTGCAAACGAATTTTTACTCTGATGAACGCAAATGCCAATTGTATCAAAACGCTCGAATGACAGTTTAAAAATGGCATGTCAAAAACTAACAAACAAAACATGGTGGGTGGTTAGAATGCTGTTAATAAAACATTAATCAGCTCACATGGATACAACGGGATATAAATGACTACTATATGAAATGATAGTCTGCCCCTTTTTCCCTCTTTGAAGTTTGTGGATGCTTGAAATTTGGCTATTTTTGAGGGGGAGAGGTAGCTCATCGATTCTTCCGGTTCGCCTCCTAGCATCGTGCTATAAGGTACCAGGCGATAACAAGGGTAGTTGATCGATAGCTCGATGACGTCATTTCGTTGGCGTCTGCAATGTGAAATTCTCATAGCAGGCGTTGACGATGGGACGTTGTCGAGTTGTTGAATAGCAACTATCGCGGTAACTCACCGATTACCTGTCGATCTGCCAAATTTGGAAAGACGTCTGCATTGAATTGTCTCATATAATAATATTCCGCCCACTATATCACAAGAAATTGCGAGTAGCTGAGTGGAATGGAGATAAGTTAAGCATTGGGTACAGAACCAAGTCTCCCCTGGGTGGTGCCAAAAGATGAGCGCAATAGAATCATCAAGTTGCCATAAGGCACGGAATGAGACTATTGCATAGCTGGGTAGTCAAACTCTTCCATTCGTTAGTCATTTCAGGTGGATTAGAACAGGTTTAGGTTTAGGGTGAGCGTTGGCCAGATTTGGATTTTTCAGATGTAATCCTGGATATGACCCTGTCATTAAACGTCGCGTGAAAGTGGAACTTAATGAAGGCCTAAGTACTTTTTCGTAGTTTTTAGTTTTCGGATTTGAAAGATCGTCGGTTACAGTGGCCTCCTTACTGAGCAGAAAAATGCGGTCCCATGTCCTTACATATCAAAGATATTTATGGTAAAATCGCTTGTGTATCGTGTATTTTGCGAAACTCGTTGTTGTCGTTGGTTCCGGGTTTGAATGGATACACAAATTTGAGCAACGGTATTATGTGATATGAGGGGATCAGTGGCCTTAGAGCAACCGTTTTTGCTTACTGAGCAGAACATCATGACTCTAATCTCAGGCCCATCCACATTCAAGATTCGTCAATCGTTTTATTTGTTAATATGACTACATGGTAATAACAGCAACTCGGTGATTAAAAAGGTGCTCGTCTGCCTAGTGGCAAACGTTTTTGCTTACTGAGCAGAAGACCGTGGGTTTAGTCCCAAGCTCCTTTGCGTTATATGATTGTTAAGACATCAATTCAGTTTATCGTTTACCAAAACGAACCCTGCTGCAAACCCAACCCTCTTATCCAACATCCCAGTGATTCCTCGTGGAAGTGCAGAGGTGTTCTCGGCTTCCATCAAAGCGAGTGTCATGTCAACACAATCCTTCCCATTCCTTTCTTGACCTGTGTTCGGGCGCGGCCGGCGCTGGTATTGCCTAATTTAAGACCACCAGTTTTTACACATTGAGGATGATTGCTAGTCCCAAGCATCATCTATTGGTTCTCTGTGTAATTACAGCTGATCTGGCAGTAACAGAGTAGCAACCGTGGGTGGTCAATCAAGCTCAAGCTCAAGCTCAAGCTTGAAATTTAGCTATTTTTGAGCTGATATTGCCTATAACATTTTCTGTTATGCAGATAGAACCTTTTTGTCTTCAGCAAAGTTGTGTATTTTAATATTTATTAAAAAGTTGCAGAACATTATAGTCATCTAAAACAAATATTTTCAGAAATATTGACAAAAAAAAACGGATTTTTGAGGCCCTTCTATAAAAAAACGCTTCATAACTGAAAATCGCAAGCAGATAAAGACATGGCGTCTTCTACAAAGTTTTTAGTTATGAAGCAACCTACAACTTAGCTGAAGACTTTATATCAAACTAAAGACTATCTGGTCAAAATAAAAAGTAAGATTTTGCAGCACCACCTGTGGTGAAGTTTCGAACTAAAACTTAACTTCGTTCAATGGGTCTTGTCATTTATAAAAACTCTTCTCAAGACACCCTATTGAAAAAAAACCATTGTAAAAGGCGCTAATGAAAAAAGTTCATAGATTTGGCCTTTTGCACCACTGTGGGATGGTGAGGCTGATCAGGGCGCAAATAACACGCTACTCAGTCTTCTTTTAAGCACTTTTTATTCAGGGTTTTAGGTTGCTTACGAATGTGGGTATGTAACGGGGCGGGCCTCGTGCTGGTCACTGGGTATTACCAGTTGCCGTTCCCAACGACATAATAGCGATTTAGCGATGTCTCTGGACGCTCACTTGGAGGGTTGATCGCTCCGACGGTCTAGACAGCGATCGGTGGCTCGACACTGAACAGCGGAGACTTGAATTAAGAACAATGGGTCCTTGGGTGGAAAACAATGGGAGGTCTTATAATAGGGAAACTACTGGGCTTGTTGTGGTAGGTATGTTACCTGATTCTTTTGACTGGCATCGTTACATCGGAGAGAGAAGTAGTTCTCTTTCATACAAAGGCGGGTCAGCTTAAGGTACGTCCGAACCTTGTTTCTCCATGCGGCATCCTCTCGCTGTGTTAATAGTCAATCCTCCAAATGGTTGATCGCTTCCTTGATTGATACGCTGGGAAAAAACACTGTGACGTCGAAAGATACCATAATCTCGTCCTCATTGATGTCTCCTGAAGATTGTAGTTGCTGGGTGTTACTAACTGCTTTATTCTGGAACTTATTCGGCATACTCTGGAACTCTATGACTAGCCACTTCGCTAGTTTGTGGGTGGGGGAACCAACTGCAGACACGATCTCTCGCATTTCATTCCCCGGTTTGTGGACTTTGGGGAGACCTTTGATCCTGGGTTACCTTTGGAGACCTTTGGATTCCCGTAAACGACCTGCTCCATCTCCTAATATCGATTTGCACTCCTTCAGTGCTTTCTCCACGCGTTTCACTATGTTCTGTAAGGGGTCTACTCGAAGCTGTCTATACGGTCCGTTGTTAATCTTCGTTTTCATCAGATTGTCGTAATCGTTCTTGTCCATGATAACGATCGCGTTGCCCTTGTCTGCTTTCACGTAGTATACTGCTTTACTTTTCAGCTCCTTTACAGTCCGAATTTCCTTTTCGTTGGAGCGACTTTGTTCCTGTCCGCCTTTGATTATGTTCGATGTTCTCCTAACCGTATTCTGTGATGATGTTGGAAGTGTCTTGGTAATCGATGTTTCTACATCAATGATGATCTGCTCCAAGTCGGGCTTGGTTGTAACCGCGTATCCTAGCCCTTTGTTGAGGTATGTCAATTGTTCTTCCGTGAATGCGGTCGTCGATCGGTTGACAACCAACCCATCAATGGAGTGAACCTTCGGCGTCGTGGTGATGGTTGAAGCGATCTGCTCATCCGTTCGGTGTGTCGTCCGTCTCCGTTGTGACTCGTGTCGTAGTCTGTTAAGCTTCCTATCCTGCAGCTTCCATTTCCTATCCGATTCGCATTCCTCTGCTACCTTGGCTCTAGACAGAAACTTTTGGAATTCAATTGGATACTCCTTGGTCAATTTGAGATGTAGAGAATAACATTCCAAAATCTGCATGTCCAGTTTGCTATATAGCCGTCTGATGCTATACTTGATGAACTCTGCTTCCATCCTCTTTACTACGCTGGTTGGGGTGGATGTCCATACCTTACTCCTATGGCTTATAGGTATAACCTTATAAGGTAGTGGAATTAAATGGAAATTACTAATCCTTCTCTCTCTCTCTTTATACAAGTATTCCACTAAGACGCCCACATTCATCAGGATTCAACTTTTTAGTTAATCCATTTGAAAATATATAAATTCAAGCTGGTATTCTTCCGATCAAACTTCACAATTGTCACATCCCGTAGAGCCACATTCCGCGTTTTCACTGAATTTGCCTTCTAGAGCACAACCCTGGTATATCTTGCGGCCCTACGGTGCTGCAATTGTGAAGTTTTATTTAGTGGACACTAGTTTTAATCCATCTATTTTTAGATCGATTAACAAAAAAAAATGAACTTAACGTTAGTTATCAATATTAACAAGAATGAACGAAGCTCCAAAGAGCGCCAAGAGCTCCTGCGCACCAGTGAATTGGTACCAGTTAAGCAAATTCTAAATAAGCGCCTTTTAATTGCAATTTTAACAATCCAAACTGATGGGATGGGACCAGAGTTGAAAAAATCATGAAAAAATCACCAGCATTCACTATGAAATGATTTTTTCATCCATAGTGAACTTTGATGAATTTTAGTGATTTTTTCAGCCCTGGATGGGACAACCATATAAACTAACATCGTAGAGCGGTTGGAGTAAAACTCTTATCTTTCTGAATCAGCTTAATGGACATATGTCTATTTCCACACAGGTAGTGAGTGGGAAAAGCTTGTTCAACTCAAATTACTAGCTCACGTTCATTGTCTTGCTGTTCATATAGTCGGGCACATATGCGTCGTTAGACGGGAACGTATTCGTATGCAAAGCAACTAGACGCTCAGCTGTTGACAAGTTGTATGCGATAAGCACCTGCGGATGGAGTTCATAATACGCTCGAATGCGGTTTCCTTTTCTGTAGGTTACTGCTGCGAAGGAGGGTGTTGTGGAGCTTTCGTGCGAAAAAAATGTTACTGGAAAATATGCAAAAGTTCAAGAGGAACGTATGAATGTCACCGCTTATTCTGGTAAGTTGAATGAGTACTCATTTCATGTGGTTTAATTTATTTTCACCATGTATGAAATGAGCGAAAGTTTAGGTTTTTATATGAATACATGGTATAAACAGAGATAGAAGGATCCGTAATTTACATTTCATTCAACTACAGTGGCATACCGTAGTTGCTTAATGCTTATCCTTGACAGGTACTTATATTTCGTCTTCAATGCTTGCTTAGTGGGCTAGGAGTGAATTCTAACAGGAAAAATATTAATGCTCTGGGATTGCATCCAATTGAGTTGACGTCTTCAGAAAAGCTTCTTGACATATTCAGGACTATACTGTGGTGGATACAAATAGTTCAAGTTTTAGTCGCACAGCGATACCAACTTTTTTATTTCGCACGCTAGAAGTTTGCTGTATCGAGCAAACTTGTAGAACGTACACATTTATGAAAAGTTGTTGAAGACATTAAAGCTAAAAATATTCAAACCATCCCAAGTAAGTTCATGAATAAATTATTTATTTATTTATTTATTCGTCAATCAATTAAAGCGTAGACTGCATATCAACATTAAGACTTATTTTCTATGACTTCCCGGGTTTCTGAAATATATGTTTAATTCTGTTGAGGGCATATTTAGGTCAATCATTTCACAATGATGATTATAAACAGTCATCACACAGACAAACAGACATAACACATTGAATATTTCTCACTGTAAAACATCGTCGCTAGAACATAACCGCCATCTGTTGAGTACACTGTGGTGGGTAGTACGCTGAACAGATGGTGGAAGTGTGTAAACGTCAAACGCAAGGATATTGACTATGCGCGCCACAGGTGGCGGTACTCGAGGGGGGCGACACATCTAAATCTCAATTCTAGATGCTCAACAAATTTTACACTAGCAAATCAATTTTCGAAAATCGTCTTTCATTTCTTGCATCTACTTGTATCGCGCATCATTTTTTTGCAGGAAATCTTCAGAATCGTCATCAATCTTCTTTCTATCTACTCAGCGTGCGCACAGCTAACCGCAGCAAAATACAATTTTGCCTGCATCGTAGATAAAGTCGCTCCCCTTGGCGGTACTACCAACTACGATACATTTAAATTGACCGTTAAATGCTTGTTCGATGAACAACTTGTGAGTGTTATGTCTGTTTGTCCGTGGTCATCATCTAATTTACTGGTCCAAATTTTGCGTTATTGGTCCGAGGGCGATCTACTGCGAACAAGTGTCGATTGCGTAATTGTCGGGAAGGTGCATACAAATTTAACCTCGGCAATAGATCAGAACTTACGTAGTGCATATAATAAAAACTGCTTTAGGATTGACTCCATTCGTTCTTCAGACTTTTTCATATAAGGTGACCAAACAACGGTACAATATTCTAATATTGACCTCACGTAAGCATGATTTTATTGTACAAGGATTTTTAAAGTGAAGACCGAAAAGTTTTATAAAATTAAGCATATCGCCAGCTCTAGGTAGTATAGCGCTGTAATGGTGCACAAATGTCAATTTAGAATTTAGAATAACACTTAAATCTCTTATATTTTCACATTTTTTAACATTTTCATCCCCTAATGCAATACGAAGATTTTGTTTATTTAGTTTTCTACTGTTCGCTATAAGATTACATTTTTTTAAATATTTAGTTTCAATAAACTTTTACTACACTATCTGTAAAGAAAAAGCATGTATTTCATTCTGAAACACATTAAAATCGTTAACGATTACTATTTCTATAAATATTTTCATGTCATCAGCGTATAAAAGTACTCTGATATTTTTTTTTTAAATAAGAGATACGTCATTAATGTACAAAATAAAAAGAAGGGAACCTAGGTGCAAGCCTTGGAGAACCCCTGACGTAACATGAATTGGGTTAATGTTTTCTCGTTGAATCTTACAATTTGCTGGCGATCAACTATATACAACTTAATCCAGGTAAAGAGCTTCATCTCAATTCCCATTTTTTTTTCTAATTTAAAAATCAGCATTTGGATATAAATTCTGTTAAACGCTTCGCTGAAGTTCGTTTATAGAGCTTTTACCAGGTTATTTCAGTCTGTTGCATTAAATACGAAGTCCACAAGTTCCAAAAGGTTTGTTGTGGTTGAACGTCCTTTAAAAAAAGCCGTGTTGTGCACTTTATTTATTTTATTTGGCCAAAAACGTGTTTATTTATAATTGATTCAAAGAGTGTTGGAATGCCCGAAAGCAATCCCATGATAACCTCGAATATCAGATTTTTGACCAGATTTATATATGGGTATAAGGTAGGATTTTTTCACGCTTACCACTACACCACCGGCACTGCTAATATAGGTCATTTGAACGGTAATGACTGCAATTTAGTTCGTAGATAACTGGTATACAGCCAACTCTCCACAACTCGATATTCTATATCTTGATATTTTCTATAACTCGATGGATTCAGTGGTCCCTTCATTTTGCCATGTATCGTACTCTCCATAATCAGATATTTCCACAAGTCGATGCCTCCTTTGGTTGATGCTCTATGTAGTGTTATTTTTATTCTTTAACTCGATATGTCATAGGCATTGTTTTTGAAGTTATTTTGATGATAAAATAAAACGTGCTTTGGAAACATGATAACTGGTGGTAATATTGAGTACCCAAGACCAACAGACCAGATCAGAAATTATTTCTGGTGTTCTCGATTAAATGGCCCGTACCTTTCATTCATACCAAAATCTAATATGGGATAAATCAAATCGGGTTTATTTAGTGCTAAGAGCGATAAAACTATGTTCCTGATGCTCCCAGAGACGTGATCAGCGTTGCCAGACCTATAGATGTAATATTACAATGGGGTCGCTTTTTACGCGGTTTTTGTCAAATACCCCACAATATTGGTATTTTTGGAATCGGAGTGACCTGTAGGAACCGGAAACCTTTTCTGACAACATTTTGAATTCCAAGAGGGCGGTATCCCGTTAGAGAAAAACTGGGAAATACTGTCAAATACCAAACAATAGGGTATTTTTGGAATCGGGGGGATGTGTAGGGACCGGAAATCGATGTCTGACGCCATTTTTAAATCCAAGATGGTGGCTTCCGATTACAGAAAATCAAAAAAGTAGAAGGGTCTGTGCCTTGGGGCACGAACGGAAGCTTGACGTAGGACCGCTAGTGGACGGAATAAATGTGAAGAGCATTAAGTTCTTTCAATTGATCAGATCAGGCATAACATTTGATAACGGCACAAAAGCATTTGTAAACAAACATTCTAAGGCCCTTTACACGCGAACTAAAGTACGCCCACGCAAACCAATACCACTTTCGGAAAGGTGATAGTGTTGCGATGATGTTGTTGGTTTGCGTGGGCGTACTTTGGTTCGCGTGTAAAGGACCTTAGAAGGTTTGTTTACAAATGCTTTTGTGCCGTTATCAAATGTTATGCCTGAAATATCTATTATCTCAACTCTTTCCGTTTTTGAATTGTAGGCGATCCAAATTTGTAGTAATCTTTTTCAAAAAGAAAGTTGATTACGAGAATCAATCAAAATCACTTGCACCCCTGAATTCTATTCCAACTCTTTACTGATGTAAGCTTGATGGCCCTGAAAAGGGCCGTTTTATTGAAGAGGACATCCATGGCCACTTACGTTTGGCGTGTTTAGAGTAGGTGACAGCATCACGGACCTCATTTTCCACAAACACCTACAGCACACCACGTAGATCAGACCGGAGATACGTCAGACACTGCCACGGCTAGCCAGACGACGGATGGTGGTTATCTCGAAGAATTTGCGATGACGATTGGCACCTTCTTTGCCACGACCAGCCACGACCTACTGCTGCTATTGCTGACCACGCCGTCCGAAGCGAAAATGAGCTGATACCAGACTTTTTTGACTTTAAATGATCTATATTTCTTGAATTTGTGTGGTTTGCATGTATAACTTATCATGTGACACAGATGCGTCTTTTCAACTTTAGTTCCTTTGAAATTTCAATCATTATTAATTACAGTTCCTAGTCCTATCAGACCTGTTTAAAAAATGACCACCTTGGTGGGATTGGTTTGTTTTAAATTTGAAAAAGGAGACTACTTATAACTACTATTTACAACTAAAACTAACCTACAACTACTATAAACACCTAATCTACTATATACAAATTGCTTATCAAAGCATGTTCTGATAAAATACATTTTTGTGTAAATTTAGTCTTCATTTCGTTAATTTTGGAATCTATTTTGGCAATGCCTGCCTCTTCATGTAAATTTGTTATTCTAGTGTCGAAAGGACGATCAAGTACCATCCTCAGCACTCTATTCTGAGCGATTTGGATTTTGTTCCTGTGAGTCTGTGCACATGATTCCCACACCGGAGCTGCATAGAGAATCGCAGGTGCTACGATTTGTTTGTAGACGGCCAGTTTGTTCACCCTTGAGAGGCGGGATCTGCGGCAAATCAGTGGATACAGACACCTAACCAACGGGAATTGGGTCACGGACGCGTCGGGGATGGCGGCGATATGCACGATGGGGAGCTTCCCCATTCAGGAGGTAGTCGTGTCCAACTCGAGCGAGGGATTCGTGATCGCCAGGGTTAACGGAGTATACTTAAGTAGCTGCTATGCTCCGCCCAGGTGGTCTATCGAGCAATTCTCGCAGATGGTGGACAGACTGACTGCGGTACTTGTCGGCCTAAGACCGGTGGTCATTGCGGGCGACTTTAACGCATGGGCGGTAGAGTGGGGTAGCCACCACACCAACCAGAGAGGATGCATTCTACTGGAGGCAATGGCCAAGCTGGACGTTGTACTATCCAACACCGGCTCGGTCAGTACCTACAGAAGGAATGGTGCAGAATCCGTCATCGACGTGACATACTGCAGCCCGAGTTTGGAGGGCAACCTACACTGGAGGGTCGATGAGGGTTACACCCATAGTGACCATCAGGCGATTCGGTACAGTGTGGGGCCAGGTGAGAGGCGAGTGGCAGGAGGAAATTCTTCCTGCGCTCGAGGCTGGCGGACGTCGTTCTTCGAGGAGGAGGTCTTCGGCGAAGCACTGAGGCGGGAGCGAATAACCCCGGATCTGACGGGGGAAGAACTGGTAGCAGCACTGACAAGGGCGTGCGATACAACCATGCCTAGGAGAGCCTATCCCAGGCATGGCCACAGACCGGTGTACTGGTGGAGCGAGTCGATTGCTATCCTCAGGGCGTCTTGCCTCCAGGCGAGAAGGAGGATGCAACGAGCTCGTACGACTGAATCTCGCGAGGAACGCCGCGTCGCTCTCCGAGCGGCTAAGGCAGCCCTCAATAAAGAGATCGCCAGACGCAAGCGCGCGTGCTTTGACAGCCTATGCCAAAGCGCCAACACGAACCCATGGGGGGATGCTTACAAAGTGGTCATGGCAAAGACCCGCGGCGTGACGGCACCCCCGGAGAGATCACCAGCGGTACTGGCTCCGATCGTTGGGTTCCTGTTCCCGCGTAGGGACGTAGACTCCTGGCCGCGGATCCCAGGCGCGGATCAGGGAGAAGTGTCTAGAGTGACGAACAGTGAACTTGGCGGTATTGCCAGGTCACTGGTGGTGGGCAAGGCCCCGGGCCCAGATGGGATCCCGGTTGTGGCTCTGAGGGCGGCCGTTGCGGAAAATCCAGACATGTTCCGTTCTGTTTTTCAGACTTGTCTGGACGTAGGCGTCTTCCCAGACGCGTGGAAGCGGCAGAAGCTGGTGCTGCTTCCGAAGCCAGGAAAACCCCCTGGGGACCCGTCAGCATACAGACCCATCTGTTTGCTGGACACCACTGGGAAACTGCTTGAGAGGGTCATCCTCAACAGGCTGTCGGCCTACACCGAAGGTGTAGACGGCCTGTCAAGCAGCCAGTACGGGTTCCGAAAGGGCAGATCCACGGTGGACGCCATCCGCGACGTCATCCAGACGGCAGAGGTGGTCCATCGGAAACGAAGGGGCATTCGCTACTGCGCGGTGCTAACCTTAGACGTGAAGAACGCGTTCAACAGCGCGTGCTGGGGGGCGATAGCCCGCTCGCTACACCAGCTCCAAATTCCCGGAGGGCTGTATAAGATTCTGGAAAGCTACTTCCAGAATCGTGTGTTGACGTACGACACAGAAGATGGCGAAAAATGCGTTAGAGTCACCGCAGGTGTGCCACAAGGCTCCATCCTGGGCCCGGTGTTATGGAACGTCATGTACGATGGACTGTTGAGGATAAAATTCCCGGTAGGCGTGAAAATTGTAGGTTTTGCCGACGATGTCACGCTGGTAGTCTGCGGGGAATCCCTCGAGGAGGTAGAGCTGACAGCGGCCCACTGCGTCAGGCTTGTGGAGGAATGGATGAGAACCAGGAAACTGGAGCTCGCCCATCACAAGACGGAAGTGGTCGTAGTCAACAATCGCATGTCAGTACAGCATGCAACGTTGACAGTCGGCGGAAGCACAATTAGGTCTGTGCGCTCTCTAAAACTCTTGGGGGTCATGCTCGACGATAAGCTCAGCTTCGGCTGCCACGTCAAGTACGCCTGCAAGAGAGCGTCTATGGCTGTGGGGGCATTATCCCGTATGATGTCAAACAGCTCGGCAGTGAATGCCAGTAAGCGCAGGCTCCTCGCTGGGGTCGTAGTATCTATCCTCAGATACGGCGGCCCTGCGTGGGCTGCGGTACTGGATATTGACTGCCACAGGCAGCAATTAGAGAGTACACACAGGCTAATGTGCTTAAGGGTGGCCAGTGCATACCGCACTATCTCGAGAGAGGCCGTCTGTGTCATAGCAGGGATGATGCCAATCAGCCTTATCATTAAGGAGGATGTGGCGTGTTATGACGCGAGGACCGTTCGAGGGGTGCGCAACAACGCGCGAGTTGTGTCGACCGCGAGATGGCAATTGGAGTGGGAAAACTCCACAAAGGGGAGGTGGACTTACCGCTTGATACCTTCCGTATCAAGCTGGGTCAACAGGCGCCATGGGGAAGTAAACTTCCACCTGACACAGTTCCTGTCAGGCCATGGCTGCTTTAGGAGCTACCTGCATAGGTTCGGACATGCAAGTACTCCCACCTGCCCCACATGTGCTGGTGTTGAGGAGACCGCCGAACACGTCGTGTTTGCCTGTCCACGTTTCGAGCCAGTATCGAGCGCTATGCTAGCGATATGCGGAGCGGATACCAGTCCGGACAACATCGTTCATAGGATGTGTGGTACCACCGAGAACTGGAGCGCGGTGGTGACTGCGGTCACCCACATAGTTTCGGTATTACAACGACAGTGGCGAGCCGAGCAGCAGTTACCTACTGCCCGACCAGATCGTTAGAGTATTGCTAGAGAGGCGCCATAGCGCTACAGCGGCCCCTCCCACGAAGTAATGCCTTCGGGCGGTTCCGGGGAGGCCAAGGGCCAAGCGCACAGGGTAAGGTTTAGTGGGTCGGGAGTGAAATTCTCCCATCCCCACACCCTGAGTTCCTTCTCAGGTGTCTGTGAGCAGATCCCCCCTGTATAAAAAAAAAAAAAAAAAAAAAAAAAAAAAAAAAAAAAAAAAAAGACACCTAACCAAGGTAGAACACTTGACTACAGTTTTGCGAACGGAAGAGGAGCTTTTCATCGAACAACATCCCGAGATAGGTTACTTCGGCAGACCACTGCACCCTTGTGCCATCCATGATTACAGTACAAGATGGAGCCGGTTTCAGTTTGGGCGATTGCCGATGGAGGAACATGATTGCTTGTGTTTTGGAGGCATTGATTTTGATTTTCCACGTGGTGGCATAATCAGCAAAGGCGTTAAGGCATCGTTGAAGTTTGTTTGTTATTTCGCGAGGCATCCTTCCTTTGACGGCTATTGCGGTATCATCTGCGAACAGGAAAAACACGCAACCGTCTCCAAGGGGAGGAATGTCGGAAGTATAAATGCTGTAAAGCAAGGGGCCCAGCAGACTGCCTTGCGGGACTCCTGCTGGGATGGAAAACGTGTCGGAAAGACAGCCATTCAACGATACCTTAAACGACCTTTGCTGAAGGTAGTTACGGGCGATTATAACCAGATGTAATGGGAAGTTGAAGTTACAAAGCTTGTACACAAGTCCGTCATGCCAAACATTGTCAAACGCCTTTTCAACGTCTAGCAAGGCCATGGCTGTGGACTTGGATACAGCTTTGTTACTTCGGATGTTATTCATCACCCGTACTAGCTGATGATTGGTGGAGTGCCCCTTTCTGAATCCAAACTGTTCCGGAAGGAGAATGTTGTTTTCCTCGACAAACTTGTGCAAACGATTGAGAATCAGTTTCTCGAACAATTTGCTCAGCGCTGAAAGGAGGCTGATTGGTCTGTAGCTTGAAGGCAATGTTGGATCCTTACCGGGCTTGCGGATTGGTATGATTTTTGCTACTTTCCAGATGCTTGGAAAGTAATGCAGTTCCAAGCATCTGTTGAAGATAGCGGTTAGAAGAGACTGCACTTTCATGCTGAGTCTCTTCAAGATCAAGTTGAATATACCGTCAAACCCGGGAGCCTTCATGTTCTTGGTGCATTTCAGCGCTGAGCAAATCTGTTGTACTGTAATCATATCCGCCGGAGGCACGACACAAGGGGAGGCATCAAGGTTTTGTACGCATTGCGCAACCTGATCTTCGAGCGGACTTTGGATAGTCGAGCCAAGCAAATGCGATGAAGCGACATGCTTGCCGATCGCATTTGCTTTCTACTGTGGGGTGATTAAAAGCCGATCGTCATCATTTTCGACTTTGAGAGGTGGAACGGGTTTGGGATGATTTTTCAGGACCTTGGCTACCTTCCAGAATGGTCTGGAGCGGTCGTCCAGATTCTGGACAACACGCCCGAAACTTTCATTTCGGAGTGAGTCCATTCTGGAAGCAATCTGCCTGCTCAGATCGGCCATTTCACGTTTTTTGCCCAGATCTCCAGTCCTCTGAAACTGGCGTCTACGAACATTTCTCAGGCGAATCAAAAGTTGGGTGTGGGAATCAATGGCAATAAACTTACCCCTCACAGGAACTCGTCGGACGCACGCCTCGTCAGCCACGGTTATGGCTTGGTGGAGTCCTTCCAACGCTCGGTCGATGTCCTCCACGGTATCAAGCGGCGGGTTGTCGATGATGTGCCTGTCTACCACGCGTCCAAACTGGGCCCAGTTTACGCGATGGTAGTCCTTGCGCAGGCTTGAAGCAGGAACCACGTTGCAGCCCAGTTCAGCCACCACCGGTTGGTGGTCGGAGCTGAGTTCGTTCAAGGCTACCGGCTTGGACAAGCCGATATTTGTCAGGAACAGGTCTAGCGTCGATGGGTTGCCCGCCGGTGAGATAAATGTTGGTTCATCCGAAAACCAAACGGAGTACAGCCCATGCTGTGAGTGGTCGAACAGCAGACGACCATTCTGGTTCTGCTGGTAGTTCCGCCAGGCCTCATGGCGAGCATTCAGATCTCCTCCAACTACGAAGCGGGAACCGGTACGGGTGATGGTGGACAGGTCCTTCTTGAATTTAGCCGCTAGTCCACTGCTGGCGGCACACTGTCGAGGGCAGTATACGGCGATGAACTGGACGTATCCAGTCGACGACTACACCTCCACACCAAGGGCCTCGATGATAGAGGTGCGGATATGGGACAGAGTGTGGTATTTTATTCCTTTCTTGACAAATACGGCAACACCACCCCCCCCCCCCCCTGGAGCTGGTGCGATCAAGCCGGATAATGTTTTGGTCAGGCAACCAGAAGCTGTCGCCGGACGTTAGATGGGTTTTGGTTAGAAGACCCACGTCGATGCTATGCTTGCGGAGGAAGTCGGCAAGCTCAATCTGCTTAGCTCTTACAGAGCAAGCGTTCCAGGTAGCGATGGTTAGCGGTTTAGACACCATATTAGATGATGAACTTACCGAGCACTTGGATCTGTTCGGGCTTATTGCGGCACTTACGTAGAGCACCGGTCATGTTGATAAAAATCTCCATCAGTTCATCTGCTGAGAACAGATCGGGATTGTTTGTTTGAGCTGTTGGTTGCCTCCAGAATCCAGGGGGATATGGAGAGCTTTGTCCAGCAGAAGATCCAGACGTTTCTTGAGGGGGCGCGGATCGCACCCTGGGATTCGCTTGTCCATGAAGAGGTGGAAAGTCCTCCTTCCTGAAAGCCGGGGCCTTATCCTTCCTTCGTGCTGGTTGATTGTTGGTGGACGCTTGATTTCGGATGCGCTTGAAGTCCTCGCGTTTAGGGCACTGCTTGTTGGATCCTTGGTGAGCACCACCACAGTTGGCGCATTTGGACGCCACAGCTTCATCCGCACCACATTCGGAGGTGGCATGGTCTTGAGCGCAATTTCCGCAGCGTGGCTTAATGTTGCAGTTGCGAGTACCGTGTCCGAAGTTCAGACACCGCTGGCACTGAGTCACATCGCGATGGCCGCCACGGTATGGCTCCCAGCGAACGATGATGGAATTGATGGACCGGATGGCTTTCAGTGCGTTGAGCGTCACCGTTCCCTTCTGGAAGTGTACCAGGAAAAGGCTATCCGGATACGCCTTCACATTCTCGTCTCTTCTTGTAATTCGATACACGGCACTGGGGGCCAGCTTGTACCGGTCCCTGATTTCATGTTCGATAAACTTCGGGTCGAAATTTGGTAGGCCCCTGATGACGACCTTGAACGGCTTTTCACCGGGGATGTCGTGGGTGAAGAATTCCACCTTGGAAGTCCTCAGGTGGGCGATGACTAAGTCATACTCCGCTTTGTTACGGAGCACCACCTTGGTGCCGACTCTGCCCAATTTGAATTCGGCTTTGACACCCAGCGACGCCAGATCCGCGATGAGCTCGTTGAGATGGGCATTTTTCACTACCAGCGGAGGTAGCTTCACTCTTGCCGCGCTCATGTCGGCAGCATTTTCTTTATCGGCAGCGTCACCGAAATCTCCGTTCGTCGCAGAGGCATCGTCTCGACCAATCGTGCCATCGGACTGGCCTCGATTCTTCTTCCTCTTCTTGCTGCGTTTTTCCAACACAGCTGGCTGGATATTCCCATCCATGGGGAGAACAGCAAACCTGTTCGAGATAGGCACACCGGAGCTTCCTTCACCGGGGTTCTGGACCTTTGCCGGGCTTCGCGACCGATGCTTCCCCATTACGGGGCACACACACACGCACGACAAACCGCGAAAGAGAGAGCGCGAACACTATCGCCACGAACTTTTCAAACAACTCGAGAGAGCGAGCTAACACCGAACTGAACTGCTTGACGATCAAGCAGAGAATGATGAGTGTTCCAGCTGATACCAGACAGCAGCGCTGCTTTATATTTTTTAGGTTAAAGCAGAATGATGTGGTATAAAACCTACAAAGACTCCTCCCATTATGAGTAGTTTGCTTTCAAGTAGCGACACTGGCTATTTTCTTTTTGCGTACACGGCGAATGAGAACGACCCGAATTTGAGTTTAGTTCATTCATAATCGCCAAAAGTGTAGGAACTCAGCGATGAGTAAATTTGTCTCATGATTTTCGTGTGGAAAACCGAAAAAAATCTGCCAGAAAATGAGGAAATTGACGAAAATTTTATTCAGTCTCGGAGTAGTGCCAATAGACTGAGTGAATCCAATCTTTACTTTTCTCAAATTCGGGAATTTTTCCCTGGAAAATCCTGGAAAAACCTGGGAAAACATGTGGCAAATTTACTCATCGCTGAGTTCCTGCACTTTATTTCTTATTTCTGAGATAACTAAACTCAAATTTGGGTCGTTCTCATTCGCCGTGATAGATATCGGCGTCTGTGGTTAGCGTGATTACCTCTCACCCCAGCAGGCCTGGGTCCAATCTCAGTCGGCGCCACCGGCATGTTCTAAGGCATAACATCTCTGGGAGCTGCCTCCCTGGCGTCGGTAGCATTGGAGCTCAGTACGGAAAACAAATCTCGCGTCACTTTTCAATAGGTCCTATCTACATTGATCGATTCTCTTCATCGACACTCTCTTTCGTAAATAACTCGGCTTCACAAATCTGGATCAACAATAGAAAACAGCCCATCAGCATTTGTAAACAAACCGTTTACTCACAAAGCGAAGGCCACCCACACAAACCAATACCATCATCGGATAGGGGAAACTTCTACCTACAAGATGTTGGTGTTGGTTTTTGTGAGCGGCCTTCTATTTGTGAGGCTTTGGAACGGTTTGTTTACAAATGCTGATGGGCCCTATTCTATTGTTGATCCAGAAATGTTTCCTGACGTCTTCGTCGAATTAGATGCAAGATTGTTGCTTCTTCCATCGAAAATATCCGGCCGTGGCGATTCAAAGTTGATCAAGGTTGATCAAAATAATTTGTATCCCTGCTACCAGTTTGATTACATGAGCATTTTGTGTGGTCGGTGAATTCTATTCCTACTCTTTTCTGTAATAAGCTTGGTGGCCCTGAAAAGAGCCGTTTTGTTTCCAATGTTGGTGATGATTTAACCTCCGAAACCAAACAGAGTGCGTCTCTGTCACTTCAAAAACGTAGATGAAATCCATGGCCGCTTACGCTTGGCGTATTTAGTACAGGTGACAGCATCACGGATCTCATTTTTCAGGAACACCTTCAGCACACCTCGTAAATCAGACCGGATATACGTCAGACACCGCCACGGCGAGCCAGACGACGGATGGTGGTTATCTCGAAGAATTTGCGTTTGGTTCTGAACATGGCGATGAGTGCATAAAGTATTACGCAATTCCATCCTCCCTATTCGCACGCGCCCGAGGATCGGAGGCGAATGCCACTTCGACTTGTTTCGTCTACTTACTACTCTCTGACGACTGTGCTGAGGAAGCAGCATATGCATGTAGGTAATTGGTGGATTTGTTAGTTAATTCGACGCTTTTGGACAATGCTGCACATTTACCAGTTTTTCAATAGTTTCTTGTTGAAAATCAACATTTGGAAGCATTTTTATCAAAGCGTAGCCAGATTTCTGATCGGTTGGTGATAAAATTATTGAAATTGGACCAGGGGCAGCTGAGTTATTAACGTTCAAAATCTTTCTTAATTTGTTACATGTTCCATTTTTGGTTTTCACAAAGTGTACCCCCATATAGAAATCAAAGACGTAGTCCTACGTCAAAAAAATTCTGCTAAATACTCCTCAATATGGGTATTTTTAAAATCGGTGTGACTTTAAAGGACCGAAAATCCATGTCTGACGCCATTTTGATATCCAAGATGGCGGCTTCCGGTTAGAAAAAACTGAAAAATACTGTCAAATACCCCACAATATGGATATTTTTTTAAACGGGGTGACGATTCGGGAGCGGAAGTCCATTTCTGACTCCATTTTGATATCCAAAATGACGCTTCCGGTTAGAGAAAAACTGGGATTTACTGCCTTATTACCCACAATGTGGGTATTTTTGGAACTAGGGTGACGTGTAGGAACTATCCTGCTCAAGCAGGTCGAGTTGGAGAAGGTGATGAGGTGGATGTCATTAAATGAACTTAACTCCACCGTTTACTGATACTCAATGAATGTTTATTCATAAACTCTCTTAATCGATGCTTACATACTGGTTAAAACAAGGGAAAAGACAGAGACAGATAGAGGTGCCTGGTAACGTTATTGAAGGCGATCACCCATCGTGGGATAAAGCTGAGGATAATGTAATTTGAGAAAAAGCAAATGTTCATAGGAACTTGCATCGTTGTTAATTGAAAAACAGAGGCCACTGAGCTTGGGTATTCTTGTCAGCGTTGCAAGACCTTGAGTGTGGCAACGAAATGATTTAATTGACGTCTGTTTGCAAGATGTTTCCTAAATTGTTACGCACTACAGAACCCATGTCTGAATATATTTTGAAAATTCAAGATGGTGATAACTTCTTTAAGTTCTATAAGTCGATATCGAGTTAGTGGACATCGAGTTGTGGAGAGTTGACTGTACACACACCAAAAAATTCTGAATTTTACTGGCGATGTAAACATCCATGCATGCAAACATTCATACATGTAAACTTCCTTTTCACGTAAACTAGCAACTTGCAAGAAATGTTGCAAATAAAAGAGGACAGTTGCATACAGTATATGGAATATTGCACGACATGTCTCATAAATTTACACGATTTATAATCTAAACTTGTATGATATATGACGCTCCATTTATGTGCATCATAGTAACGGAAATTCACACTACTTTTTTTTAGCTGTACATGTATACCTCGATATAACGTAACTGTTACTTTTGGCTTCCATCGCCGATTTCTCGCGAACGATAATTCAAACAATCAAAGTAATAACCCCATTGGACAGATGAGATAATCCCCCATCTATTAGTAATATTATTTTGTATGATTCAACTGTTATTAGGGAGATATTGACGATGGACGTCAAAAGGGTTACGGATTACGGGTTACGGACGTCAAAAGGATTACGTTATATCGAGGTATACTTGTATTTACAAGATTTTCTCTTACCGGAAGTGCCATCTTGGATTTAAAAGTGGTGTCAGATACGAATTTCCGGATTCTATCCGGCACCCACATTCCAAAAATACCCATATTGAGGAGAATTGACAGAATGTCCAAGTTTTACTCTTACCGGAATCCACCATCTTTGATTTCAAAATGGTGCTATACATCGATTTCCGGACTCTGCACATCACCCCGATTCCAAAAATATCCATATTGTGGGGTATTTGAAGCCGCCATATTAAATTTCAAAATGGCATCAAACATAAATTTCCAGTCCCTAAAAGTCACCCTGGAGTATTTGACAGTATTTTTCAATTTTTTTTCTAAGCGGAAGCCACCATCTTGGATATTAAAATGGCATTAAACATGGCTTCCAGAAATTTAAAGAGAATTTTCAAGTTTTTCTGCAACCGGAAGCGGCCATATTGGATTACAATGTTTTGTCTGACATAGATTTCCGATCCCTACACGTCAACCTGATTCCAAAAATATCCTTGGCCATAAAAATGGCTTGCACAGTTCTTCTATCTTACTGTCTTTCATATGCATTCACAATTGCTTCACGCTTATTGACAAAAAAATAGTAATGGGCACTGTGGAAAAACTGTGATTTTTAATGAATTCGAGAGATTGTTGATACTTCAGTCGGAGACGAGCCAGCCAACGGCTGAAAGTCTCCTTAATAAAGATATAAAAAAAAAAGAAAATACTTCAGTTTTGCCGTCTGAGAAACGTTTGAAAATATAATGCATAGTTTTTGCAATTGATATGCTCTGAGAACTCCGAAGTTAGTTTATAGAGCCAATAACTATATAAATGAATTTACTACGCGGTATAAAATACAGTATATCCATGCTAACATGATTTCCATACAGCCTGGGTCTTTGCTGTGAGCGCATTCCCCAGCAGACGGACCACCATTTGAAAGCTCTTTTAATGTAGTTTTAGATGCATTTGACCTCGTCTGCACCTATCTGCATCAATGAAAGATACACAAGTCCAAAGTATGAGGAAAATTGAAGATAATTTCTCAATAACTCATCGTATTCAAAGAATGCAGGTATAGTATGGTGTAGAATACACAACTTTCTTTCAGTTTGACAAACAACTTTGTAGAACATAGTGAAGACCTAAAATAAAATAAAATAAGTGTTTTGGTAAAAAAAAGGGTTTTTGGGGGTCCGTCCTCAAACAACCCTCTCTATTTAGATTTAGGTGAAATACACTGGAGTCACTTTTTACGCGGGTGATACGTTCCGTGTAAAAAAACCGCGTAAATTCTGGAATCCACGTAAAAAAAAAACCGGGTAAAAAAAACCGCGTAAAAAACCGTGTAAAAAACCGCGTAAAAAGCGACTCCAGTGTATATGACTTTTATGTCTACAGCAAAGTTGTTTGTAACAAGTTTTGCTATACTTTGCTCAAGCCCTCAACCCTCTATCTCGACATAGTGAAAAAATAAATTTCTCATCTCACTTTTAAAGGGAATTAATCACAAAATTCTTGTCATCCAATGAAACATGTCATACCCAAGCATGGGAAAAATCGTTTCATTTTGCATTTACTACTCACTCACATGCATACAACATCAGAACCGAACAGCAGCTTGTGCGAGCCGAACTGATTTCGTTCGTATTCGCTTTGCTTCTATTTTCTTCGATGAACGCAGAATTGAGCAAAACAGACAGCTGATCGTAACAGGAATGATTCTGAGTGTAGTAGTGTGGATCATTCCTCTCTTATTATTTTTTCTATGCTGAACCTTTTACGATTGCATTCTGCTGAGTGAGCTGAATGAGAATTTTGCAGAAAGAATCACTTTTTATTTTCTAGCTTTCTAGCTACATTGACACATTTACATTGCTATTAATATGGAGAAAAAGGTTATACTGTAACACATAAATATAAGCGTCAAGCAAATACCGTAAAACTGCTGTGGCCAATTCAAATGATTTAAATCAGTGAGCCAAAAACTATCTGACTCGGCTATTTAAATCGTTAGCATTCGGATTTTACGCATTCAATCTGGTTCTCCATCGGTAGAGAGAATTATTCGGCTGCCTTTCAGTTTATTCTTCTTTCCTTCTACTGCTGTCAGTTCTGAATCGATCTGCAGGGTCACTTGGTTGGAATAATTTACACTCGTTCGGCAATCTGTTTGTAGGTGATGATGGCTATTTTGATTCTGTGGTGCTCGCGCGAGTGAATGAATTTTCCCATGCTTACTGTACTAGACTCATACTGGATAGTAGTAGGTACTGGAGACTCATACCCATCAACTTTGCCGAAGGCGTTATTATTCTAAATCCATTCTCCACCGTGCTATTAATTCAGAGCGTCAAATTGAACTTTTAAACCACTGTGCAATAGCAAGATTGCCGCGTTGACGAGTGCCTAATCATTATGGACCGTTTTTAAAACTGCAACAATCAATTTTAGGGATACTAGGTAAAACAACAAACGGCATTTTCATTTATAAAAAAAATTATAGTTAAATTTACAAATTTTTTAACAATTAAAAAAATAAAACCCAAAAACAAATACACCGACCAATCGCGGTCCTACGTCAGTTTCTGTTCGTGCTACTAGGTATAGGCTCTGCTACTTTATTTTATAATCTAGGCTCAATCGCATTAACTTTACGGAGCCAATAATTCATTGTTCATTGTTTGCAACAAAAGTAACTTAAATCTATGTCAAGTAAGAGTTGGGCCGAATACTCGCGACTTACTCGAGGTTAGAGGGGTACATTGTCGAAGGATATGATCAGGGGAAGAGCTTGAGGTGGGGTTTCGTTGTCTCATCAGAGTGTTGTCACCAGTATGAACGATATTGCAGTTCTAGATTCGTCAGTAGGTTGGACCGGCTATGGTGACCAGTGGGCGACGGTGAGATACGGTGGACGGTATGGCAAACAGATTCGGTATGGCAAACAGAATATGTTGTGTATTAATAAAATTATTTTATTGTGAAGTGTCAGTTTAATCAGTTTTGGGTAACCCACAACGGCCAAAACATTCCCGTAAGACACCAAGAAGGACAGGATACTGGATGAACCCCATTTTCACCCCAGGCAAGGTAAATGTTTAACCGGATGCTTTTAACCCTCCCCCCCCCCCTCCACAATGTTATGTGTAGGATGGACTAACAGTCTTCTTGCAACTTACAAATAAAAATTATCATTAATAATTCCGAAAAATAGTATATGATGCGAAATGAGCATTTGCAAGCTTGCTCAAAAGACATGCTCAATCATTTTAGTCAAGACTATAATACTCTACGACGTCAAATCAAGCAAATGCTATTGTATCACGTGGTAAGTCCACTTGACAGTACGTGAGCCTCGGTTCAGCATCAAACGGCATAAACGAACGCGACAGCTGAAGGACCACGGCACGAACATCAGCGACGTACAACGGAGCGTTCTTATCTCAAAACACTGTACGTGCTGATGTTGAAAATGACCTGAAAAGACTTCTCCCTCCCAGTCTGATGCCATTCTCGTCTTCGTTGATGGAACTGCCACCGTAAACATATTGTTCCGAGGGGAGATGGTTGGAATATTGTATAGTTCTCGTATGAAATCACAGTTGAGACACACATTCACCATACAGACAAATCCCATGGATGCAGCTTATCACTAAACATGTCAACAGCATACCCCAATCTCCCCGAAGGGGACGAGATGCAGTCACCAGTCAACCGACGAGGACAACGTGATATTCCCATGATGGAAAGCAGCGAATGCGTGCCACACTATTCTACTATGTGCATCCAAACGACTAGGGACTAGGTACATTCCAATCTACAGCAAAAGCCGCCCCGGAGTGTAGAGGTCCAACTCAACCAAGCAAATTCCTCTGGTTTGCTCGGAGATAAAATACACCGGGAAATGCATCATCGTTCCGTCGTGATCCTGGACAAGTCGTATTTATGCAAGGGAGGTATATCCAATCTGGTACCAATTCTGGCATTTTGAATTTGAATGAAGAAGTTTCATAACTGGTACACCTACCCTACATGTCTTCTATTCATCCGTATGAATAAATATGATCCAACTATATGCGAGATGAGTTGATCCATCAGAAAAGTGGTTCTTGTATTGTCAAGGAACTCAATGGACGAGAGCGGCGGTAGCATGCATGGGAGGTCTAATATGAATGTGAATCCAGATTATTCTATCCTATGCCATGCTTTAGAAATTGAACCACATTTAATAGATGGGTGCTATTTATTCATCATGCAAGCCAATATGAACCGTTAATTTACCCACATATCAACAGTGTACCCTTGGGAAGCAATTTCAAACTTGCTTGTCAACGTGAATGGCTGAAGAAACGATGAAAGAGACGTCACTATCAATCCCCGATTGCCACGGCATGAAGTCACAAATACATAAAACGCATAAATCTATATTTTGCTGTCTACGAACATTGATTCAGCGATGGTGAATTGCTGATGCAATGAAATATTGCTGTAAAAATGCATCAACTATATTTTATAGAATGACGAACCATCGATTCCACGACATGAAAGTATATTCAGAACATTCGTTATTCGATTTACTAGGAGAAAAGGAACCAAACGCTCAACCGACCAAGGAATCATTTGATAATGCAAATTTTTTTTTAAGTATAGATCATTGGTGATTTGACCTGGATGAGATAACGCATATCCATCAGAAAAATAAATCTCAATATTAATCACAAAAATAAAAAGGATTTCTTTCTTTATGTTCTCAATTGAGGAATGTAAACAGCAAAAAAATGTCAAATACATGGAGCCTCATATTTGTTCTCAAGCTTACATAAATTTAATGTTAATCATTAAGATAAGTTTAAGACCTCAGCTTCAATGAGAAAAAATGCTGACCTAATGTTTTTTTAGTCATTTTCTTAAAGCTAAGCTAGTAAAGTTGCGAATAAATAGTTCAAGTGAGTCGATTTAACTCATCCCCGATCTGGTGGTCAGTTTTCAAATGGCTTGAAAGCGAACAGAAATAATGATGGATTGTTTTTGTAATTTTATCTTGGGGCATGCAATACCCGGTAATTACGGCGCATTGTGTTTTAGCACATAACATACACAGCAAAAGAATAATTTTGATATCACATCAAAGTGGATGCACTACAATCATGTCGAAAATTTCATGTAATTTTTATGACCACATAAATAAAAAATTGTATTAATGATAATTTTGTCCTTTTTAGCAAGTAATATTACACCATATTTTCGACATGATTGTAGTGCATCCACTTTGACGTGATATCAAAATTATTTTTTTGCTGTGTATGTGGAACTTCATGCAAAACTGCTGACTAAAAGTTGACCCCTTTTTTGTGTTTCCTCTGTGGTATAACTGGTATAGTTGGACATCGATCTGTCAAAATTAAATTTTCGTGAATCGACACTGAGTCTTCATATGGGCCAATGTCGGAAACGTAAGCAATGGCTTCTTTCGTAAATATCTTGTAATTCAAAGTCAATCCATGTAACCCAGCAATTATATCAGCTATGGGGACTTTCTTTATACACAAACATCGTGGTGGCTTACTTGAGCGAGTTTTCATTCTCAAGAAATTCGTGGAAAAGTCAGTGTTTACGTTTGTGACATTGGCCCTTATGAAAAAAAATCAGATATTTGGTTGCTTGCTCAGTACACGCTATCTAAAAACTACCCAAATTTGAGTAAAATCTACCCTGATTGGTCAAAACTGAATCTATCAAAAAATGGGTAAACTATATTGGGAGTGGCAGGTTAACAATTGAACAATGTCGGTCGGATCCATGCCAATGTTGCTCATGTGTCAGCTTGTCACTCCCAACATAGTTTACCCATTTTTGAGTAGGTTCAGTTGTGACCGATCTGGGAGGATTCTACCCAAATTGGAAAAGTTTTGAAATAACGTGTAAGTATTGGCGTTGACGGTGACTTTCTAGCTCTTTACTCCTAGAGTCGGTGTATAATGAGTCACGCCAAGAGTGAAGCCAAGTCTACCTATCGAACCGTCAAACCGGCTACCTATCGGGCAAAGTAAATAAACATTACGATGCTATGAAAGGTCCACGAAAGGTATTGCAATAAAATATAAAATATTATCGAAGAAATGAGCATAAACACGCAGTGAGCTTTAAATTGTCATGGGATACGTTCGGTAATGATCAGTAATGAGAATTTCTACTATTTTTTGTTAAGATAATTTGACAAAATCACTGATATAATGACTTACTACAGCCGCATTTTTTTTCTCTCGCTAGAAGTCATTTGAAGTTGTTGTAGAAGTCCTCTGTTGCCAAGTGAAAAGAATGGGAATCTTTCGAAAACCGTGATGCGAGTTCAACTGTTTTTCTCTTGGCGTGACTCATTATACACCGACTCTATTTACTCCTATTGACGAATCCAACTTAAACTAATGCGCGCCTGGTGACAGGAATAAACACTATCCGACGGTGATCAGCTAGTGACAGCCCTTGGAAATTTCATTATTTTTATGAAAATTTGTTAAATTACAGTGCTAGTTCGTGTAAATATGCTATTAAAATGAATGAATCTTGTTCAAAACCTTAAAAACTATTGTGATATGTGTCGATCCCAAAATAAAAATTACTAGTTTTCAAATAAAATTGAAAAAACATGGTGAGGTTATGGGCATGGTTATGTTAACAGCCATACCACATCGATTAATGTTGATATGGAGACGTGACCAACAACAACGTGCTGGTATATGATTTGGCGGATATGATTTGCAACCATCGATTGAAGCATGCAGGAATTTCGTTGTTTTATCATGTTTGTTCTACGATTTTTATTTTATTTCAATAATTTAGCACTTAAATATCTAATTCTACTTACCATAGAGATTCTACTTATACCAGAGAAGAAAGAGTTTTCGCTCGGTTATATGTATGGTGATCAGGCAAACTACCCGTAAAAAAAAGAACCACAGAGGTACAATGAAATGTATTGTAACCATACAATATAATTTATTGCATTTACAATAAATCGTATTGTCCACAACGATAAAATAACCATAGGATTTATTGTTTCCACAGTAGTATCTATGGTAAATTGGATAATCTACAATAGGACAAGGGGGTTCCCGAATAAAAATTAACCATACAAAAACAATAGAATCTATTGTTACAATACATTAAAACCTATTGTAGCAACAATAAATGTCATTGTCAAAAACAATAAAAATACAATAGAACTTATTGTTATGTACACTATAATCTATTGTTTATGAGACATTTACAATAGAAAAGGGGGGTTGTTAGTTACCGTAACCATAAAAAAATCAATTTTTTCTCGAACAAATTTGATCTCATTACAATAAATTTTATTGTTTTTTTATTGTGCGAAATTTTGATTCCATAGAATTTGTTGTAAACCTATTGTGGTGACTATTTGTAATTTCCCACAGAATCGGAAACTGGAACTTCTTGGCATTACACTGTGCTGCTGTTATTCAATACTCTGACTGAAACAAAAAGTACGGGTTGAAGAAATCCGCCACGAATGCGCCACGTAAAAAGCGCAGTTTATTCCTGACAATACTATAAGGGAAAAGAAGTAAAACGCTCTCTGGAAAAAAAAAATGCTAGGGCACTCAATACTCAGAACCGTAGCGTTAAAAAAGTACATGAGGTAATTAAGGCTTTTTAAAGTAGTACATAATTTTTTAATCGAACTTAAAGTGAACTTAAGAGTGATCCAGATCCAGAGAATCCCGACAATTTATTTTACAGCAGCGCTCCTAGTGGTCGGTTCTAAAATGATTTGTAATTTGTGTGTTTAAAAATAGTTGTGCCAGATTGAGAGAAAAAACTTGATTTTGCACAAATTGTTCGAACATCTGACGTGATCAGCTATACAAGCAGCGAAGTGAAAGGGGTATTCAACTCTGCACACCCTATTATGTGCCGTGAGATTTTGCAGTTCCGATAGCTGTGCAAAGCGCTGCGCCTAACATGCCGAAGTAGGCCGAAGCGTACCAATCAAGGTGTCAATGACTCATAAGTTTGGCAACCCTGAAGTTCTAATGACTTTTGTGATTGTGTTTACATTCTGAATTTCTTTGATGGTTTATGGAAAACCTTAAATTTCATTCACCACAATAGGTTTACAACAAATTCTATGGAATCCAAATTTCGCACAATAAAAAAAACAATAAAATTTATTGTAATGAGATCAAATTTGTTCGAGAAAAAATTGATTTTTTTATGGTTACGGTAACAAACAACCCCCCTTTTCTATTGTAAATGTCTCATAAACAATAGATTATAGTGTACATAACAATAAGTTCTATTGTATTTTTATTGTTTTTGACAATGACATTTATTGTTGCTACAATAGGTTTTAATGTATTGTAACAATAGGTTCTATTGTTTTTGTATGGTTAATTTTTATTCGGGTATTTGGACAATACAATAGAATTGCAATAAGATTAATTGTCAACAATAGAATCTATTGTATTTTATTGGTATTTTATTGTAATTTTATGGTTATTTTTATCCGGGTTGTTATCCCGTAAAAAAAAGAACCATAGACGGGCAATGAAATGTATTGTAACAATACAATAGAATTTATTGTATTTACAATAAATCATATTGTCTAAAACAATAAAATAAACGTAGATTGTATTGTTTTCACTATAGAATCTATGGTAAATGGAGAAATCTACAATAGAACAAGGGGGTTGTTATGTATCTTAACCATAGGAAAAATCACTTTTTCCCGAACAAAGATAAGCCATTTACCATTAATTGTATTGTTGTTCTATTGTTGAAAATTCTTACTATATGGACGTATTGTAAATCTATTGTAACAACAATATGTTAAAATTTCTTGTACAATATACGTACAATAATATCGATTGTTGGCAATAGATTTTGATGTAATTGTATCTTAATTTATGGTAATTGTATTGTTATTTTTTTCCGGGATGTATCTTAAGCATAAAAAAAATCTCTTTTTCTGGAACAAACTTGAGCCATTTATCATTAATTTTATTGTTTTTTATTGTTGAAAATTCATACTATATGGTACGTATCGTACATCTATTGTAATAACAATATTTTAAATTTACTTGTATGATATACACACAATAGGACCGATTGTTCGAAAAAGATTTTGTTGTGAATGTTTATATTTTAGCGTATTTTTTTTCCGGGTATCCAATGCCGTCTGCGACACAGGCACTTTTGGTACTGCTTTTGTAGTCCCGCTCGTCTGAATCTACCAAACCAGGCGTGATAACCTCCTAATGGTTTCGCAGCGGATTCAGCTATAAGAAAGATGATGTTCCTGCGGATGGAACAATATATTGTTTTGATTGCTTCAATATGTAAAATTGTTCTAACAACTCACCTCAAACTGCAAAATTAATTGATTTAATTCAATTTCCGATGGGATGATCCTTCAGTATTGCATTCTCAGTTTAAATACTGTAAGAAAATTGTTAACATTATTTGTTTATGTTTTGCTGGGAGCAACCTATTTTTCATTTTGAAGAAATCTCATTGATTTTGCATTTAAAAATAAGGATTTACTTACCATTCTTACCAGCGCTACTTTTCTGTTCATATTTGCTTTCTGTTATTGAATAAAGCAATTATAATAACACGTAAAACATAGGTTTCTTATCACAAACTTGAAAATATATGCAGTTTGACAGATGATCTCAAGTTCATCACCGCTACGATTACAGCGCCGCGGTGGCCGGCATAAACTTGGATTTGTCAATAGAGATTGCTAAGGTGTGATTGTGTCAGTGATTTGTTTTCATCGGGAAAAATTTCCGCTACTGGAAGATTGCCGTAAACGCTCGACGTAGATGTGGACACTGCATGATGATGATAATGTTGACAGACTGCATATAAAATTAGTGAAAATTAGCGTTGAATCATAATTTTCATCAAGCCTGTGTAAAATCCTTCCAATATAACATTGTTTATTGTTTATTTCATTTCGTCAAGCCAGTGTAGACTACATACAATGATTATTACAATGTTTACTTACATACTATGCATTAATTCTATTCTGTTTTAGCTTAGTTTTTATTTGCTGCTTGGACATAGTGATGTCAATAGTTCCGCAATGCAAATTATATAGGCGCATCATTCGATTGATTGGGCTATTTTTTGCATAGTTTGTTCTGTACGATGTTTCTGAAAATAAATTCCGTGTTCTAAGATATCGACAAGGTGTGTAAAAATTTAATTGTGCGAGAATTTCTGCCGAATCTATGCGCATTGAAATAATGTCGTTGATGAAGAAAAGCATTGCAAATTGGCGGCGCTCCTTAAGTGTTTGTATATTGATGAGCATGCAGCGCGCTTCATAAGATGGTACTGGAAATGCAGTCCAATTCAATTTACGTAAACAGTGAACCATTCGAATTGCAGAAGAAAACGTTTTTACGATCAGACTGATGTGCATCTTTGACTTTTCCAGTTGAACTTTCATAAGATATATTCATTTCATTTCACGGCTCCATCAATGCTGCATCGTAAATATGATGGTAAACAGAAGTAAATTACTCAATTACTCAAAATAAAGATGATTTGTCATCTTGTTATCACTTTGAAGACCATCTAGCACCATTTTATAGTATGGTGCGTGTTGAGTAAATCAAGTTCCGTTGCGTTTTCCGTCGAAAATTGTGAGTATCAATCTGTTTACCTAAAAAAGGCTAAAATGAACATTTATCGAATATTAGCGTCCTATACAACCATTTTCATTATCACCAGCATGATACAATCTTTCCTAAGTAAATTCACTTAATTTCCACTTTCATCCTAGTGGAAATCGCACATATTCACCATTTTCCGAAAAATGCAGCTGCGCAGGAGGTAACCTCTCCCTGTGGGTGCAAACTTGTTATGCATAATTTTCCATGAAAACATCTCCGATCCATACCGAAATAATAACAGTTAGTTTGCAAACACGTTTTCTTACACGATTCAAGCAAAAGTATCCACCGGAAATTATTAGTTTTTCTTTATGGACCGATTTGCCCCAAAAATCGTCTGTTTTACTTGGAGAATTTGGAAACTATCCTCCTTCTAGTAGTTCTCACTTCGAAATGTAGGTGGCGAAATCTTGGAAAAGTTATGAGCGAGAGGTTACCTCTTGCGCAGCTGCATTTTTCGGAATATGGTGAATATGTGCTATTTCCACTAAGATGAAAGTGTAATTTAAGTTAATTTACTTAGGAAAGCCTGTATCATGTTGGTGGTAATGGAGAATTGGTTGTATAGGACGCCAATATTCAATAAATGTTCATTTTGGCCTTTTCTAAGCAAACATATTGAGACTCACAATTTTCGACGGAAAACGCAACGGAACTTGCTTTACTCAACACGCACCATACTATAAAATGGTGCTAGATGGTCTTCAAAGTGATAAAAAGATGACAAATCATCTTTATTTTGAGTAATTGAGCAATTTACTTCTGTTTACATCATATTTACGATGCAGCATTGATGGAGCCGCGAAATGAAATGAATATATCTTATGAAAGTTCAACTGGAAAAGTCAAAGATGCACATCAGTCTGATCGTAAAAACGTTTTCTTCTTCAATTCGAATGTTATATTGGAAGGATTTTACACAGGCTTGATGAAAATTATGATTTAACGCTAATTTTCACGAATTTTATATGCAGTCTGTCAACATTATCATCATCATGCAGTGGTGACATCTGCATTGAGCTTTTACGGCAATCTTCCAATGAAGTTTTTTTTCCTGATGAAAACATTTTGCGTATACCTATGCGTGACGTTGTGTGCGTACGATAAACGTCAGCAATCTCTATGGTAAAATCCCGAAGGCTAGCGGATTTTGTCTTATCTCTTCACTCCACCATGGTACCAGTGAGCCATCGTCTCTTCATGCAAAGAGCTCTTTTTTATACTAGCGGTAGAACTTTGACAGATTCTTAATATTTGCAATACTTTTATATAAACCAGGACACTTGTTGCAAAATGATGCTGCTTTAAACTGTATGCATCAAACTCCGGTCGTTTTATTCTCTCATACACTATGAAATGAAATCAAAGTTTGATGCAATTGGTTCCAACAAAAAAATTTAATGGAAAAAGAAATGGTGCATACATTTATTATCTAAATTTATCATAGAGAAAGAAAATTGAAAAAAAAAATACACGTGCAAATTTAAAGAAATAAACAAGTATTCGCTTGGAGTTTCTCAAATTTTTGGTAATAATTACAGAAAAGCAATACGCATCGCTTTCATAATTGATATGTAAACAGTTAACCCATGGCAGCTTAAAATTACGTTTTTTAGGTGACAAGTCATACATTATAAATTAAGCTTTATAATTTAAAATAAAGAACGATAGCTATATAATTAAAAATAAAGAACGTAAATTATTATGGCAAAACAAAGACATGAGTTCAAGAGCGCTAAGAAGATATAGAATTACAAACCACATTTGAAATATTTTAATAGAATTGACTACCCCCTTGATCTCCTTTCTCAATTTACAGCTGGTATAACCAGTTTGACAGATCGATGTCCTACTATACCACTTGAAATCACTGAAATGGGGTCGATTTTTATGACCGAGTTCCATATATGTTATGTGGTTTTAGTCATCCTTTACGTTTAAGTTTTAAATTAGTTCAAAATGCTTTCCCTTGTCCTCCCTCCAAATGATCAATAAATGTAATCCCTAATCTCGAGTAAGCCGCGAGTAATCGGCCCCCGTTCTACTAACATTAGTTGATAGAAATGATATTAATGTAAAAAATATTTGGCTCCGCAAAGCTAACGCATTTGAGCCTTGACAAATAAATGGATTATTAAAAAAAAAAAAAAAAAAAAAAACTACGGTGCATACAAGATATATATTTTTTTTTATTTTGATCCTAAGCCACTTAGATTTACTGTCCAGCCATGTTATTTTTAAGTCAAGAATTCTTCTTAAATTCCTTTACAACTTTCTTGGCAATTAGATTCTTTTGAAATTCTGTTCTAATTTTGTTTTTTTTTTTAAACTCAACTCTCTTCTCAGAAAACCTCAAAACTCTCTTCTGATTTTTTTCCCTTCTTCTCCTCTATTTTATTTTTACTATAATCAGAATACGATGACTTTGATATTTTTATCGGAATCCCTTTTGAAGTTATTTTTGACGTAGGACTACGTCTGTGAATTCTATATGGGGGTACACTAAGTGAAAACCGAAAATGGAACATGTAACGAAAATATGAAAGATTTTGAACGTTAATAACTCAGCTGCCCCTGGACCAATTTCAATAATTTTATCACCAATCGATCAAACATATTTCTAAGGATTTGTTTCAATTAAGACTTCATCATAACGTCTATATTAAAAATTGCACGAATGTGCAACTGTTGCTATGATAATTAAAACTATCACCGATTGCCTGCGGAATCGATTTCCCTACCACAGATTTCAAAGTTGAATTCCATCCGGTCTCACCAAACGGTGTTTATAAAAACACCGCTTCGTGAGTGGTGGTGTTCTCCAGTACACAACGACAGGCTCCCCACATGCAGCTAGCTATCAAGGCTGTCCATAACCGCTGCTCGGATTCAGTTCCAATCACCGTGTGTGTTGGTGTCCGGTCGTCGGCACCATCATCATCATCATCACATATAACGGTCGATGCGGGAAGCACAATTGACGGCGATGAGATGAGGAATATAGAGAGAGGGACAATGAGAATCATTGATATGCGATACGAGATTAAGGAGAACATAAACAAAACTGATTGGATAACTAATGATAGTGTTGTTTGAAAAACTTTGGATTTATATCGTAAAATTACAGTGAAATAATTTACATTTATGAGATAAATTATTTATAAAATACTAAACTGTTATATAACTAAACGCAGAAATTAAATTACAGGCTAGATTTAACTAAAAGAGTTAACTAAAAGTACTCTGTTGTGACTAGTTTAAAAAAAAAACAAAAACGGAGACTGAATTGTAAGTAGAAAGCCTAAAATTTATTAGAAAACCTATTATAAAATAAAACTTATTTCTAGCTTTAAGCTGATACACACTTATTGCTGAGTGGTTTATTGCTGAAAGAACTCCGAGAAAATGTGTCTGTCAGATCACGATTCTACACACACGTATCTTTTGGACGGGTCGAATTTGCTTGACCACCGTATAATTTGGATGGCTTCCAGTTTCTCTTCCACTGCCCGACCGCTCACGTTGATATGAGAATGAAATTTAAGGTTTAAATTAAGAATGTAAACACAATCACAAAAGTCATTAGAACTTCAGGGTTGCCAAACTTATGAGTCATTGACACCTTGATTGGTACGCTTCGGACTACTTCGGCATGTTTGGCGCAGCGATTTGCACAGCTATCGGAACTGCAAAATCTCACGGCACATAATAGGGTGTGCAGAGTTGAATACCCCTTTCACTTCGCTGCTTGTATAGCTGATCACGTCAGATGTTCGATCAATTTGTGCAAAATCAAGTTTTTGCTCTCAATCTGGCACAACTATTTTTAAACACACAAATTACAAATCATTTTAGAACCGACCACTAGGAGCGCTGCTGTAAAATAAATTGTCGGGATTCTCTGGATCTGGATCACTCTTAAGTTCACTTTAAGTTCGATTAAAAAATTATGTACTACTTTAAAAACCCTTAATTACCTCATGTACTTTTTTAACGCTACGGTTCTGAGTATTGAGTGCCCTAGCATTTTTTTATTTTTTTTTTCAGAGAGCGTTTTACTTCTTTTCCCTTATAGTATTGTCAGGAATAAACTGCGCTTTTTACGTGGCGTATTCGTGGCGGATTTCTTCAACCCGTACTTTTTGTTTCAATCAGAGTATTGAATAACAGCAGCACAGTGTAATGCCAAGAAGTTCCAGTTTCCGATTCTGTGGGCATCAATGCAGCTTCAGCTTCTTTCAACGCGAAAACTGGCGGCAAAATCAATAATAGAAGACGTTAAATTGGAAAAGTTTTTCCGTCAATGCAAATGAACCACCCCCGTGTGCCTTTGCTTTGACTTGATTAAATTTGATACGGTCTTTGATTCCCACGGGATGAAGTAATAAAAAGGATTCAGGAGAAAATTCAGTGCGAAAATAGCATATTTTTTTTCTTTGCATAATGTTATATATTATTATTTTTCCTTTTGAGCCTACCTGGTGTTCTTCAGCACGGTGTAACAAAGTAAATAGTTTGATGTTGAATAAACGGAGTAAAACAAAGCATACAGCACATTTTATTCTTTGAATGCAATTTCCAACCATGCAGATGTCACCCAACTTTATTCATTAGACAAAGCACAGTGGCTGCCAACTGCAGGTGACAGAAAAATGTCTTGCCTTACTTTCCAAAGAAACGGATTAACACCACATCGACCCGAAAGCTGCACCGGGTACATAATTCATGTAGCGACAAAATTACTAGCTTTGTCCCACAGCAACTCAGCTAACAATTGTACCTGTTTCTCCAAATGTGAAAGCCAACAGACGTGCGAGGAACTTCCTTCACAGCATCATCGGAACCTACCAGCGACTCCACTCTGCACAGACGGATATGCTAGGTCCTAGGGCTTGAGTGTGTGTTTGTATGGGTCGTGTTGCTGAACAATGGAACAGTGAGCAAACACTTTCCTCCGTTTTCTGCTTTCCACTTGACACTTTGTAAATTGCATAAACTATTTTCCTTCCAATTCGTTTTCCTTTTATTTTGTCGCACCTCCACGATGCTCAAGCATTTTTCACTTTTTTTTTTTATTTTACTTCCCATCCCTAGCCACATGAAAGTCCCACTTTTACGCCAACCGTGACATTATTCAGTTAAAGTTTCGTTGAGTGCAATGTTGAAATATGGCTATTTTTTTTGTCCTTCGGTCCTAAAAACGTGGGCGTTATTTTTGTAAGGCTTTACGTAGAACGATTCTCGCTTGCTGTTTAACCTATGTATAACTGCCAGGTAGGTGGGTGGGGTTGTTAACGATACGATGGAGGAAAGTAAATTTACTTTAAACTTTTTATTTTTCCCACCGTGCTGGTGAAATAAATACCGCACCACGGCAACTGTTTATTTTTTTAAGTCGAGGACATTTATCAAGGAACCACGGTTGCGGTGGATGATGAAGTGCTCACCAAGTTCATCTCTTCATCAGAAAAGAGTGTTTATACGGAGCTGAAGGGTAATTGTACCAGTTTGTATGGTGTTTTAAAGCGTAATAACATCGTTTAAATTGACCAATCTGCAGCTCAATACTGGCTCTCGTGCAACTTTTTGCAATTCTTGACAGAATAAATCGGCGATATTGTACACAAGTTTGTTGTTTCTGCAATTTGAGGCTCAACATTATACGAGGAAGTTTTAAGTAATGGCTATTGGTTATCAGCTTGCACAGTATATAGGGTTAAATGGCTCTAATCTATCCTATGGATCTAAGATTGGGCTCATCGCAAAACATTTGCTATTTATCAATTTTATCTAGATGAACGCGTCATCATGACGGTACTTATGGATATTTTTGGTCGCTATTGAAAATTTAGTCGATTGCTGAATTTATGTATGGGACCACATTAGAGGCATAACCAGAGATTTTTATGCCTCAGAAAGATCCTACCAATCTCGACTGGGATTGAACCCAGACCCATTGGAGTGAGAAAGCAGTCACGCTTACCACTTCACCAATGGCACTGGCTATGCACATACATTAGATATTTATTGTTTTTATTTATTTATTTGATTATTTATTTGTTTATTCAAGATTCATCATCAGGCTTTGTCGATGATGATTACTTAATGCATGAATGTATAGCACCAATGACTGATACATTATAATTACAACAGGTTTACAGAAAACAATATTTGTTTTTAGCTCATATCAAACAAGTCTTTGTAGCAACTCCTGTTGATGTTTTCTATTCTTTGTACTCCTTAGTTAGCAAAGAGTTATGGAAAATTTTGAAATCTTTATTAAAACCTAGTAATTGCAAACCGCGGTCCATAACTTTTAATGGCACATTAGAACAGTCAGAACAAGTAATTGTAGCTAAGTTTAATGATTATTTCGTAGATAGCGTTTCATTGATTAATCAACTTTGAATTAGTCGATGAACCTGACGAAATAAAACAGCCAGTTAATAGTAGTTGTAGATTTGAAGTTTTTCACCCAATGACATTAGATGAACTTAGAGTTATTTGTTTTTCATTAGGAAAATCGGCTGAAGTAGATAATGTTAATGCTAGAGTTATTCAGGATTGCTTTCATGTCATTGGCCACATCTTGCTGGACCTTATTAATGAATCATTACAAACTGGACATGTGCCACAAATTTGGAAGAAATCCTTAGTGGTCCCTATTCAAAAAGTTGCTGGAACGATTAAAGCCGAAGAGTTTCGTCCCATCAACATGTTGCACACTTTAGAGAAAATTTTAGAACTTGTTGTTAAAGGCCAGCTGTTGGAGTATTTAAATAGTAATAGTTTGTTGATACCAGAACAATCGGGATATCGGGAAGGTCATTCTTGTGAAACCGCGTTGAATTTGGTGTTAGCAAAGTGGAAAGACAACTTGGAGCGTAAAGATACGATTGTTGCTGTTTTTTTGGATCTGAAAGCGCTTTTGAAACAATTTTTAGGCCCTTATTGTTAAGATCAATCAAGCGCTTTGGAATTACGAGTACTGCATATAAATGGTTTGAAAGCTATTTGTCTGACAGAACTCAACGGACTGTTTTCAATGATTATGTGTCCAGTCCCGTGGGGAATAACCTTGGAGTGCCCCAGGGAAGTGTATTAGGGCCCCTGTTATTTATTATGTATATTAATGACTTGCGACGTGTTTTACGATTTTGCGACATTAATCTTTTTGCAGATAATACTGTGTTATTCATTGCAGCTAAGGATTTAGATTATGCCGTTTTACACTTGAATGAAGATTTGCGTTCTCTAAGTAGATGGTTGAACTATAAACAGTTAAAATTGAATACAAGTAAAACTAAATTTATGGTAATTTCGCGGAATAGAGTAAATGAGAACGTCTCTGTTGTAATTGATGATGAGACTATTGATCGCGTTCGGGAGATTAAATATCTTGGCGTGATTATTGATGACACACTTAATTTCAACTCTCACATTGACAATGTCATCAAGAAAATTGCCAAGAAGTATGGAATTCTATGTTGCCTGAAAAACGATTTAACTATTGCCAGTAAAATACAGTTATACAAATCAATCATCTCTCCTCATCTTGACTTTTGCCCTTCCATTTTATTTCTGGCCAATGCAACACAAATATCGAGATTACAGCGCTTGCAGAATAAAATAATGCGTTTGATTTTGAGATGTAATAGATTCACTTCCTCAACTTTGATGTTAGACGCCTTACAATGGTTGTCGGTGAAGCAAAGAATTGTATATTTGACTATGGTGTTCATTTTTAAAGTAGTTAACGGTTTTCTGCCTCGGTATTTGTGTGATCGAATTGAAAAAGGAAGTGACTTTCATAGATATAATACTAGAAACGCGGTTGAAATAGGAACACCACATTTTTTGACTTGTGCTTCACAAAATTCATTATATTATAAAGGAATAAATGTTTTCAATTCGATGCCTAGACATATCAAACGTTCAGCAACACTTACAGAATTTAAAAGACACTGCATTTCACACGTTAAAACTGTCTTTTGAACAGTTATCCAGTGATTTTGTTTTATGAATTGACAAATTATGTATCTTGACGAAGTTATCTCTAACGGATTATTTTATATGGATAGCTGTCATAACGATTTTTTAATAATTATTGTAGCACTGCAAAAACTATTTCTGTTCGCCATGATGATGGATTTTTAATATTTGATTTAATAGTAGATTAATTTAAAAAAAAGTAGTCTACAAAGGTTTAAGCCTCGCGCGCGTATTACGGATATAGAGGACTGAATTTAACATTTGATAAAAAAAAATGCAATTTGAAGCTTATTTGAAAGATACCTTGAGTTAGTAGTAAGTTTTCTGGCAAATGTTAGGGGTTCGTGAGCATTCCTGACATTGCTGAAAATTATGATAGCATCAGATTGCGGGGTTGCTAGTGTAATAGGATGCTTTGTTGATTGTTAATTAACTCTTGATTGCTTGTAATACTTATGTATATTTTAGGTGGACAAAAAGGCAAGCCTGAGCTTTTCCACATTTATATCGCTGTGAAGCAACTGTAAACTCTAGAGGGAATTTATATCTGTAACTGAAACCAGTTTGATTTTGTTTGCCAACCTGGTTAAAATGTCATATTTAATTATCTTAAAGATAAATCGTCCAGCTCAAACCTTTGAAGGGGTAAGAGGTAGAACTATCATCATCATCATCATCATGGATACACTTGTGATGTCAGGCCACGGTGTCTTTAGTCAATAACTTTAAAACAAAAAAAATCGGCAGTCATTAAGCCTTAAATGCATGATTTTTTTTTATTTCTCGGTGATTTTTTTTTCTTGTGATTTATATTGGGCTAATAAATACGGAACAAGTGATACAAAACACTTAAAATGTGATTCGATACTTTATTTTCCAAAAACAAAGGTGTGTTGCCAAATGGCAACACTATGCGTTAGACGATAAAATAATGACCTCACATTCTAACGCCAAAAGCATACCCCAAGTAACATTTTAAGTTTTATGAAATACTACAAAGCAACTATAAAACAACATTCATAAATCCTTGGTCAAGACAATTTTGTCATTAATGCATCTACCAAAACCTCAGTCTTACAATATGTCTAGTTGGCCCACCCTGAAGAAGTTTCTGAAGGGTGTATTCTCGAAGCTCTTCAAGATTGATTTACTACAAAAGGTTGTATGACGACCCAAGTAACATTTAACGTTTCATGAACTACTACAAGGCTTCTATAAAACAACATTCATAAAACCCTGGTCAAGTTATCTTTACCTTTATAGCATCCACCAAAACCTCATTAAGACTAGAATCTGTCTAGTTGGCCCACCCTGAAGAAGGTTCTTGCATGCAAAAAGGTTATATGACGAATGCATTGAGAACCATTTAAAATCCTTATTAAAACTACAATAAAAGCCATTAGCACTAACACTTGTGCCATTTGCCTTTGACAATTGCTAAGCGCACTAAAAATAAAGCATCAATCAAGATAAAAAGGAATACATAAATATCTTCCGATCTTGCCAAATTAATCTGTCAAAAATCCTCATAAATTTCTTCATTTAATTAAAAAAAATACTAAATTTATCGAAACTCATATTGTGGTCTATTTTAAGGTGAGAGATTAAATCGAAAAATCCTTCGCAAAATCGAAAAAAAAGTCCGCCTTCGGAAAAAGTTTATTTGACTAATAATTTTTATTTTAGGAAACAAAGTTTAGTTATCTGTAATGTTGATCATTGCTCCTAGTCGAGACAATTGAATGATTTTCGTAATATCTATTACTGCTCATTGATGAACTGATGAGAAAAAATTTATTTTAAAGCAAACTTGAAAAACGAAGATTGTAAAAAAGCAAATGGAATAGGGTTAACTACCTCATTTCCGGCCTGTTAAGCACAACCCGCACTTAGTCTTTCTTAATCAATCGTAGTTTAGCACAAAACGGAATATTATTATTACTGATGGCTTCCAAATTTATTTACCTTTCCGTACGTACCGTAAGATTTGATAAAGAGAAACCAATCGTTGAGATATTGTCAAAAGTCTAACACTGCTTCTTGACGCCAAACTCGGCCTACGGATTCTAAACTCGGCCTAACGCATTGAAACGCCATTGAAACACTAATGAATTCACTTCGGTCAATCTGCTGAAGATAAAACATGATTCGGTAGGAGCGCTTCTTTTGTTTTTGGGAATAATGGGTGCAAACATTCATATCACGCGTTCTCATTGACTTCGTTCGGTAGCTTACTAACTAAAGTATCGTATCAAACGCATAATTGACTTGTTAACTCTGAAATCATGTATTTATTTGAAGTTTTCTGCTCGATTGGCCCAAAATGGGCGATTAGGCCGAAGTAGTTCTGTACAATATTAACAATATGGCAATAGCATAAACATTAATTTTCCATAAGCCATTTGTAATAAAGCTGTTTTGCTTTCATGAAATCGCTAACAAATGCAAAACATTTTAATAACATAATTTACAGACTGAATTGTTTTCATCTAAATTCATTTTGCTTGACCTATTCCGTTTAGTTTTATGACGGCATTAATGGTGGAAATGTTGCCTGGAAAAAGTTTCGTTGTGCGGTCATTGCAACAGTGTTCTACTCTAGCGTTGGATCAACAAGTTGCGTGACATCGGTGATAAGGGCAATTCATCTGTTGGAAGCAGTTACTCAGGAAGTGAGTCTACGTAGCTTAGAACAGGTGGAAGCTCAATCGTTCCCGAAAAGTTTTCCTTCTTCCGGATGAGTTTCCTGTCAGCAGTTTTCCGCCGTCCCAGTTTGGCGCTGATGCTATTCGGATCATCATCGCAACGTTATTACTGCAGAAGGCTGCCATTCACAATATGCTGTGTATTCCCATCAATGTTAAGCGTCTCATTTGACGGCTTCCAGTGCTTCGTAAACCGCTTTCACTTCGCTCCTCTCAGTTGGCTGCTCTGTTGCAATTGACCGTTTTTGTCGGAGCTACCCTCCCTGAAAGTTCTGGAATTGGATTCCTTTTCTCTTCCGTCGACAGCATTGCTAGAATTATTACTCGATTATCCTTTGGCATTTCCTTGTGACTCTGCATTTGAATACCCTACCCGATTAAGTTGTTCTCTGTCTCTAGGCGGATCCATCTTTTTAGTTTTATTTGTAAACAGTGGGAGGTTTTGTGAAACACTACATTGACACCGAAAAGCATCAATATATGCTTTTTGATCCCGTTTTAAACCGAACGGTTTCATAATTGCTTTTATAATGATTAAACACCTTTATGGATATTTTTGACATCAATAAAACAAATACCAATTGATTTACTGAACAGTTTTGTAAAGAGATAGAGTGCTGCATTCAATTCATCTTTAAAACTAGACTTTTTCTGATTTTCTCGTCAGACTTTAAAAGGTTTTTAAAACAGCATAAAGCTGAACTACTTATCAAGAATTTTTTGCACTGTTAAATGCTGTATTTAAACTAAAAAGATTGCTTATTGCCGTTATAAAACCACAATAAATCAGAGTGAAAGCCAAAAGGCTGTTAAATTGTTACTTGGGGAACGCATTGAGAACCATTTGAAAGCTACAATAAAAGCTATTTAGCAACAATAAAAACCCTTTCCAAGCCATTTTCCCTACCCGCTTGCTAAATCATCTAGGAAAGTATCAATCAAGATAGAAAAGGATTTATGAATCCGATCTAATCAAAATAATTAAAATAGAAACTGATGGAATAAAAATCTTTTTTTTTCCTTGATTTGTTTTCCGTTGATCTTGTTTTCCGTGCTGAGCACCATTGCTACCGACGCCAAGAAGGCAGCTCCCACACCTGAACCCTACCTATCGACCCATCAACTCATGAACCGGGGACCAACGGCTTTAAGTATAAAAATCATGATGAATATCCAAATTTATTACAATAGTTCTCTTTAAGTGGCCTAGTTTTATGTGCCTTATTAAATGTTATGTGAAATGTACGTGAAAACATCGAAAAAAAAAATAAGTTCGCCCTCGTAAAACTTCGGTTTGACTTATTACTTTACATTGAAAAAAAAATTCCTCAGATCGAGTTTGGCCGAGATTTTTTTTTATGATTTTCGCATTTAAATATTTGCTCATTGCAAAATTCAAGGAAATAAAGATTGAAAATCGAAGCTTTAAAAAAAACAAGCAAACTAATTGTAACATGGCGGTGGCATAAAAGTTGATTTTTGGGGTCATTTGTAAAAAAAGTTGTTTTGCTTTCAAGAAAGCCTTAAAAAAATTCATAAGGTTTTAAAATAGTTTTTATGAAGAAAACTGGCCCCGAGCAGGAACCGATAGCTAATCGATAACAAATGCACATTTTAATGTGGTTTGATACCAGATTTTGGTATGCTTGTGGTATAAAATCTTGCTTTGTTATTATTCAGTTATCGAAATATTTTGTAAAATATCAAATGAATACCAAAATAACAAAATGTAATCTTTCAGTTTTTAGACAATAACACCTAAAAGAGCTATTTAATTGGAATTAGAAGACCTTCAAAACAACAAACTATGGTATTCAAGCATCTTAAAAAGCGTCTTTTATCCGTTTGTTATTGTTATAACTAAATTATTTATTAGTTCGTTATTCGTAGAATATATCTGAGGTATTATTTTTGATATTTTACCTCTTATGTCAGCCGAACTATTACCATATATAGGTTACCAGTTATGCTATTTTCATACCTGCATTTGGTATTAATATGTTATTTTTCCTGCTCGGGCAGGCTGAATTGTATTCATCTAAAAACATTTAGCTTGATCCTAACCCGTTCAGATTTATGGCAGCATTTATGGAGGCAAAGTTGCCTGCAAAAAGTTAAACGTCAAAGGTTGTTTATCTTTCGATAGTTGCGCTCTGGGATCCAGGGTTCTTCCAGGCGGTTTTCTCCCGATGGATTGTGAGCAGTTACTCTGATAGTTTGCGATACTGTTTTACAAAATTTCGCATTTAGAACAGCTGGAAGCGCAATCATTCCCGAAAAAGATCCCCTTCTTCCGGACTGTTTCAGAAGTGCAACATCCAACGATGCAGGGATGTAAGCTTGAATGAACTTTTCGAAGAGTTGATTCTTTCGCCGAATAAAATCGCTGCTATGGATCGGAAACCAGCTAATCTCGGCTAACTTACAGTTTCAGTGGTTTGCTGCCGGTTGTTATTTCGATTGTCATCTATTCGCAAGACCTGGAGAAGGCTGATATGTTTTTAAACTTTCGACAATGTTTTATGAATTTCGTGGGCCACGCTCACTTTACTCTTCTCCGCCAGATGGTCAGTTGTTGATGGTGTGCTGGTTCTTCTAAAAAAGTAAATTTTGCTGAAATCGACTTAAATTTTTCATCCTACTTCGTCTACGCACTTTAAAAAGCAAAAATAAATGCTTTTTGCTCTATTGCAAAATCTAATGGTTTTATGGTTGCTTTTATAATGATAGAACACGTTTATAAAGCATAATATCAAGACATTTATAAACTATTGCTAATAGCGTTTATGCTTGAATTACAGAACAGTTTTAAGGAGGGATTGAGAACTGGTTTAGATTTATTTTTAAATCAAGACAGTTTTTGACTATAAAAGGTTTTTAAAACAGCTAAAAACTGAATTACTAAGCAGGAATGTTTTACACTTTGAAATGCTGTATTTAACCTAAATGGATTGTTCATTTCCGTTATAAAAACCATCATAAATCAGAGTGGATGCCAAATGGCTACTGAATTGTTACTTGGGAGTGTTGCCATTTGGCAACATACTAACTTTATGTATGAAATGTGTGAAAACAATGTCTTTTGTTAGTGTGACAAAATGTAACTTTACATTTAGTACATTGTATGCGAGAAAACCCTTTACATCCAGGCAATTTACATTTTTTTCTAATCACATCATTGCCCAAAGTGATCGCTTCCATCGGTACAAACGTCCTGTGAAGGAACGTATCTCATCGGACCGCGACTTTTGTTTGTTCTTGATATTTTTTCTACTTTATGTGAAAGCCTACCTCTTTTTTTGACACTACTTGTGCCAAATCTACACAACGAATCGGCCAGGTCTGTTTTGAAGGCAGCCAAATCCAGTAGTTTGGGCTCTTTTCTTGCGTTTTGCCTTGCAAAATTCAACGTCGCAAAAATCACCGATGAGTTTTCAGGTTCAAAAATTCATTGCTTAATATTTTTGCGTTATTCATTGTTATTACTCTTGTTTGTGCATCAGGGGTTGGAAAACTAACACAACATGCATAGTCATGATATCAATTGACGTTTGAGTGGTTTTTATGAGTTTAAAGCTGGAATGATTTTTTGGCGTTGTGAGTGTGAGTGTGTGAATATGCATGAGAATTTCAAGCGTGAATTTTGTTTGCCGCATTCGCACGCGAGTTTATTCTCGCAGGGAGGCTCAATGAATGAGATTTGAGAATGATTTTCCGAACATTGCTCACCCCAATGGGTCTGGGTTCAATACCAGCCGAGGTCGGTGGGATTTTACTGAGGCATAAAAAATCTCTGGTCACGTCTTCCTTCGGAAGGGAAGTAAAGCCGTTGGTCCCGGCCCATGTGTGTTGAGTGGGTGCGATATCCTACGCAGGTGTGGAAGCTGCCTTCCTGCACATTCGATTGCCGTCAATGGATTACAATCGATGTCCGTCAGCGTTGCTAGATTATTTTCATGGTTATCGGTATCAAATGATTAAAAATCGGTATTTATCGGTATTCACTAATAATTAATTTTATATTTTTTTCAAACTTTTGGAATAAAATAGAAGGATGTACTTTCAATGTAAATTAAATGATGTGGATGATGGTCCCACCTCTTACCTCTATAAAGGTTTGAGCTGGACGATTTATCTTTAAGATAATTAAATGTAAACATTTTAGGGGTTGGTTGGAAATGCTAACATGAAGCTTTAGTGTGATAATTTATTAGCTAGAGAATGATCTTTAGAAGAGAGTAGGTGGATAGTTCCGTTAGAGTACGGCAGTATGAAAATTGAATAGAAGTTGAAAATGAGCGAAGGGCCATTAATGCGACATTTTTTAAAGTTAGACGCACATCTTTTGCCTAACCCGTACGACGTACGCGGAGACTTGAAGTATGTCTCCAAGTCTACAGGCAAAAATGTGCGTCAAACTTTAAAAACTGTCGCATTAATGGCCCTTCACTCATTTTCAACTTTTCCATTCTGCAATAATTTATTAATAAGGTCCAGAAAGATGTGGCCAATGACATGAAAGCAATCTTGAATAACTCTAGTATTAACATTATCTCGAGGGGTGTGACACATCTAAACCTCGATTTTAAATGGTCGAAAAATCTTTTTTCATCTCTTGTATCTAAACCCATCTACTCGCTTCGTTCTCCACCTTTTTGCAGGAAATCTTCAAAATCACAATCAATCGTGTTTCTATCAATTAAGCGCTAGTACATCTCACAACAGCAAAGCAAAAAAATTCCTGCATCTTAGATAGAGTCACCCCCCTCACATTATCTACTCCAGCCGTTTTTCCTAATGAAAAGCAAATAACTCTAAGTTCATCTAATGTAATTGGGTGAAAACCCAGTCCCAGTTGGAAGAAATTTCTGGGAAATATTTGAATTTGTCTCTTAATGGTACCGACAAAACTTCCAGAGGAAGAATATGGAAGATCTTATGGAGGAAGTTTGAAGGAAGTTTTAAGAAATGTCGGAAAAACATCCGAAGGGGATCTTCAAAGACACATATTGAAAAACTTCTGGAATTTTTTATATAAACTTTCAGAAAAAATTCAGAAGCCAGAACTCGATAGATACATGCAGTAGAACTTTAATTGAACTCCCTGGAGAAGACGGAAAAAATTCCAGGATACACTGGGAGAAACTTCTTAAGATAGATTGGAAGAAACTACTGGAAAAAGTGGAACGCCAGGCTTACCGAACAGTCGAAAGATACTTCAAGGAGAAGATGGAAAATATCTGGAAGAAATAGTTTTCTGAGGGATGTTAGCACAATATTTCTTGAAGTTCCTCTCATGCTCTATTGATCCAGCAATTTTCATATTCATAAAACATCCGTGAAGCTCTTGGAACATTCCTGAATTGCACTTCGGAATATCCCTTAATTCATCGGAACTTTATGAAAGTTCTTGCAATTTTCCTAAAATTAATGGGGCTGTTTTGAAGTTCTCTGATCATCCTTGAAGTGCTCGAAACTTCCTTAATTATTATAAAATTACCGGAAAATCTCTTTTATAAAAGTCCCTGGATCTTCTTTAGCGCATTATTTTTTTTTTTAATTAATGAACAGCAGCATTAAAGTTCTCTGATCTTCTCGATTTTGTAATTTTTTTTTTAATGTTCTCTAAACTACCGATAAAAAACACAGAATTTTCCTTAAAATGTTCTCACAATTTCCTAATATTCATGTAACTTCCCTTACGTTTCCAAAATGTTCATGGACCTCTCGGAGCTTTACTGAAGTTTTCGGAAATTTTCTGAGTTTCTCGGAACTCATTTAAAGGTTCAGAAATTTCCTTGAATTTATATGTGCTGATACTCTCAGAGCTTCCCTAAAGTTATCTCAATTCTCCTGAAACAAATGGAACTATCCTGAAGACCATTAAATTTCTTTGAAGTTCTTTGAACTTGTGAAGTTTCCAAAATACTTCAGTTTCCTTAAGTTCATTGGAGTTCTCTGGGCATTCCTGAGATTACCGGGTTCTCGAATTTGAACAGAAGTTAATGAAACTGTCTTCAATTTATGGGAACCTAAACAAAATTCCAAACTATTCTGAAGTTTCTGAACTTCTGAAAAGTTCCTGTAGTTTTCCCGAAGCTTCCAAGGGAAGTCAAAATAACTTTTCGGAAGGTATCGGAAAATAACTTACGGGGTAAGGTGGACGGAAATTCCTAGGGAAAGTTGGAAAAACTTCAAAGGAAGATTAAAAAAAAATTCAGGAAGTTCAAAAATTAACGATTTTATGGACCTATTTTTCCACTGAATAAAAGTATTTCCCGATTTCCAGAAATTACCGAGATGAGCCATCAGCTGTTTCTCGACTCCTTGGTAATCAAAAAACGGCGAGAAAATCGAAGCATTAGTCGAAAGAGTATCAAGCATAAGACATTTATGAAAATGAATTTTTTTTAGAGCAGACTCAAAAATTTTAATTTTCTAAAAGATAAAAGTCTCTCACAATAGTTTCCTCTGACAATTCAGTGCGGGCAGGCAGCAATCATTTTGTTTATTTATGAAAAATCGGTATTAAAACTCAAAAATCGGTATTCTGAGAAACCTTATCTGTATACCGATATCAAGTTTAAAAATCGGTATAAATACCGATAAATCTGGCAACGCTGGTCCGTCGGTGATTGGCATTAGATTGAGAAACAGGGACAAACGTTAAATAAAGGAATGAAGAATCATTAATATAGTGAATAAATTGACATTACGTTGCTTTTACTGCATTTGTTTATTGTTGTGGCCATAAAAATTACATGAGATTTTCAATATGATTGAAGTGCATCTTCTTGGATGTAATATTAAAATTATTATTTTTTTTGCTGTGGGTGCTACGAATTGATTACAGCCATATCCAACATATGGTAAAAAGTCTCATGTACCATGTTCTATTTTTTTTACTCTTATCTTGTACCTGCCAAAAAAAAACTGTCCATAAAATCCACCTCATCCATATTAACGATATAATCATTTATGATTTTTGGACAAACAATTGTGATCTGCTGCTTATCCTTCTTATAAATCTTCTGATACGTGGAAGCTAGGGTCATGGATTTGTTATCTTTACAACAAGTTACAGTTAAAGCCACACTTTCATATGTCAGTAAGTTAATCTTCATAAGTTCCATGTGTTACAGACGGCTTCATGAAATATTTTTGTGGTGGAAGATTGCAATGTTTGCCCAGGCAATTTCTTTGAATGGTTACGAATGCGTGAATACCTTGAGTAAACAAATAATGTAGCAATGGCAGAGTGGGGTAATAATTGTCAAAGTACAGTATATGGTTCACATCCCTGGAAAGTAGGCGACATAAACGAACTACTTTGCTATTTCAAACCTGTACACAGCAAAAAATTAATTTTGATATCACATCAAAGTGGATGCACTTCAATCGTGTCAAAAATATGGTGTAATATTACTCGCCAAAAAGGACAAAAATATCATCAATACAGTGCATGAACTGACATTACGCTGCTTTTACTGCATTTGTTTATTTTTGTGGCCATAAAAATTACATGAGATTGTTGACATGATTGAAGTACATGTAATATTAAAATTTATTTGTTGCCGTGTAGCCATAGCCACTCAAAGAGCATAAGACATACAGCTTAAATCCCCACTTGTGAGGCCTGTTTGGCTAGTATTGCTTCATGAAGTGGCCAACTTTGGTAGCACACATTGCCTCATAAAGAGACAATCTTTGTCCGGAAGACGTGACGCAAGCAAAAGACGGGTTAATATAATCTATAAGATGTCTAATTTTTAAGAGGCAGTCATGATCGGGGTGGCCAACAGTTTGTAAAGATCATTATCATTGAAATGAATCACGGAACGAATTCTTTCGAACCGATTAACCGAACGATATTTTGTATGAAAAAGTGCCCCGATGACTCAAGAATTTGCGTCGAAATGACAGGAAAAGCCCCCTCTTTTGAATGGTGAAGGTTTCGTAAATGCTGTTTTTTTTTAATTTAAAGTTATTATAACAAAGACACCATCATGCACACCCCCCCCCCCCGGTCCTTTTTGGAGTCGCTCTGGATAAAGGAAATAAAAAAATTAAACAGAAGTGAATGTATTTTAGCCCAACATTGTTACATAATCAGACTTCGTTTGCCCTATAGGGTTATTGAAATGTGTGTAGAAGAAAACAGCTTGTAGAATTTACTCAAGCTCATTGGTGTTTCATTTGTAAGTAATATCGATTTCATCTTCAAGCAGACATTGAACCTCCCATTCAACTTCGTCATCCAACGAAATTAACAGTTCCTTGTTTCTCTTCGAACTAATTTTTTTCGGCCGTAACTTCAATTTCGTGCCTAATTATGTACCTCTAAGGTTCAATTTACTGTGATGCATTTTCGAAAAAATTCAATTGCAGTTTTTTTTGACGCATCACTTTAGGTTGCAAAAAGCTGAAATGATGCGTCAAAAACAACTGCAATTTGAATTTTTCAAAAACGCATCAAAGTAAATTGAACCTTAAAAGAACGTCAGATTCTAAATACACTGGAGTCGCTTTTAACGCGGTTTTTTTTACAAGGTTTTTTGTACGCGTTTTTTTTTACGCGGATTTCGGAATTTACGCGGTTTTTTTACGCGGATTCCGGAATTTACGCGGTTTTTTTTTACGCGGATTTTGGTTTTTTTTCTACGCGGATATCAGAATTTACGCGGTTTATCATTTTACACTAGAGTTGCTTTTTACGCGGTTTTTTTTTTACACGGTCTTTTTTTACGCGGTTTTTTTTTACGCGGATTCCGGAATTTACGCGGTTTTTTTTTACGCGGGACGTATCACCCGCGAAAAAGGGACTCCAGTGTAAATTCCACAATCCACGCAAGTTCGCCCTGTTAACTTTGTAGCAACTGATGGACAAAATAGTCATATGGTTGGCCCTCTTGCTCAAAACATGCAAGACTTTGAAAGAGTGTTGCAAATCGCAAATCGCAAAAGATGTGTGATCCTGAGATGCCATAGTTATAGACGGTGTGGATGTCCTCTCCAATGAAATAGGAGAGGACAAGAACCGTCGTTGAATATAACGCTAATATGAATTTCTGAAAGCAGGACAGCAGCTTTTGTGTTGGTACAATTAATAAATTATAGCAAGAACTGCGCAGAACGGATGTGCTCTGCCCAGGGTTGCTTCCACTCACTTGCTATAAAAAAATGTTTTTCGGAAATATAAAATCGTTAGATGTTGCCTAGGTTGCTTCTGCCATCTAAACCGCTGACTATCCCAGAACTGTAATTCTTTACTCCTATGGTAATATCCCATAAGCATCTGACAATCTGTGCTAGAAATCTAACGTACTTTGCCTTATCTCTTCATTCCACCATGGTACCAGCAAGCCGGCCTCTTCACGAAAAGATGGACAGTATCTTATGGGATTTTCATAGGAGTCAAAGGGTAAGGAAATGTTCGCCATGTTTCACGCACAGACTGATGTTTACTTGTGACATTTTACCAAAGGAGTTATGAATTACAGAGTGACCGAAAAGGCGAATTGTCAATTGTCAAGGTATTGCACAATAAACTGTTAACAGGTGAGGCTCAGAGCATTTGTCGTCTCTATTGTTCCTCCGCTGTTTGAATGGTGGACGGAGTTTGACCTCAAACTCCGTCATCCATTTAAACCGCGGAGGAACAAAAGAGACGACAAATTCTCTGGACCTCATCTGTTCACAGCTCATTTGATAATGCGGTCATTCTTTTTTCGACAAACTCTAAAATGGGCTTTTCAAAGGACTTTTGACGTAGGTCTACGTCTGTGATTTCTATATGGGGGTACACTTTGTGAAAACCGAAAATGGAACATGCAACAAAATTATGAAAGATTTTGAACGTTAATAACTCCCCCCTTGGACCAATTTCGATCATTTTATCACCAATCGATCAGAAATATTTCTAATCATCCTTATCCTCATACCTTATCATTTTTCAAAATGTCACTATTGAAAATTGCACGAATGTATAACTGTTGCTATAAAAGTTAAAATTATCACCGATTGCTTGTGAAAAGTGATTTCCCTAACACAGATTTCAAAGTTGAATTCCATCCGGTCTCACCAAACGTTTTGGTGTTCTCCAGTACACAACGAAAGACTGTCTGCAAGCAGCGAGCTGCAGCCCACATGAGCATCCATAGAAGGAGGAAGAAGCCGCACCGCTATTGATCGGAATCAGTAGCTCTGCATGAGTCGCTGTGGGCCATCTATGCCAAGCCGGTCATACTATAGAGTATGAGTACACAAGCTCCTGCTGCAGTTAACAAACAACATTTATTATATAAGAACACATATTCCTACGTCACCATTGCGTACAACCCCATAGGGCTGTCCCTTGTAGTTTTTAACTAGTATTTTCAAGTTGGTAGAAGCCAATCAAGAGCGCCCTTGATTCCTTTTCACATTTTACAGCAAGTATAATCAATTTGAAAGATCGATGTCCTTCTCTACCATTTGAAATAACTGAAATGGGGTCGTTTTATGTTATGTGACCCAAGATCTTCTACTCAGTTAGTAAAAACGGTAGCTACAAGGTCTCCACTCCAAGTCCCACTAGAGCAGTTCCACGTCAACTGATGAATCGGAAAAAAAAATCTACCTTCCCCGATTTGCATACTACTTTGCACAACTGTGTGTTTTGGGCAATCATTCTCATTTTAAAAAAAATTGGCCTTTTTCATATTGTAGTTTTTTTCTTCAAAATGGCGTCTGATCGAAATTACTTTTATTTCAAAGTTGTAGACAATAGAAAAGTCTTGCTGAAAAATATTCTCTTGGTATTTTTTTTTATTTTGAGTAAAAATTTAAAATGCGTGTTGCATAAATAATGGATTTTTTTTTTTAAATATTTAAAACCATGGACACTTCAAAATTGAACAAGAACTTTTGGTCTAATATTTTAACTTTTTGCTAGTACGCTTTTTTATGCAATTTCTACACAGGAATAAATATTTGATATATTCTTAATCGTTATCTGTGCAAAAATTATTTAATCAACTAATCAACAAGAAGTTTAAAAATTTAACCAAAGGTTTATGTTCTACGATTTATGTAAATTTTCAAGTGTCCATGGTTTCAAATACTCCTTCTCTACTCTTCCATTTTCATGAACTTTATTAAAAATTAAAGTATAAATAGCAAAGATATACTTTAAGATATATTTCAGTTTAAATTTTTTTTGTAACAGTGTATTTTTTCCTAGACTTAATTTGCTTTTCTTAACAACTTTGTCTCAGATTTCGATCAGAAGTAACGTTTTAGTGCTACAATTTATTGGAAAGTGTTAAAGACACCATTTAAAAAAAATACGAGATCCAAAATGGCCGAATTTTTGCATAAATGTGAATGACATACATGCCCATAACACATAATTATGCAAAGTTTCAAGCAAATCGGAGAAGGTCAAGCCTTAAAAATTTGTATTTTTATCATATAACTGGTAACAAACCACCTCGACTCTTACGCACAAAATGATCTTTAATTGTTCGGTAATGTCGAAGACTGCCACGCAATATAAAATATCATTAAGAAGCGATTATTATGAAGCCATTCATAGACATAGAATTACCTCCGTTGAAGTAATCAACAATGATGTTTAATCAGGATCGATCACACGCCCCATTACACCACAAATATGACGAATGGTTTAACCACAGACAAACAGACATAGCACATTGAATATGTTTCACTTTAAAACATCGTCTGTTGACTATACTGTGATGGGCAGTACGGCAGTACGGATGGCGGTTGTAGTGTGTAAACGTCAAACGCAAGGGAATTGACTATGCACGCCACAGGTGTCGGTACTACCAACTAAAAAACAACGTTATGTCTGCGAGTGCTATGTCTGTTTGTCTATGGATTAAGCATGTGATTTTACCAAAATTCATTTCATCGTGACGATCACATCATTACAGCCCTATAACCGTAATCACGGCATTACAACTCGATCAAGGCTTCCGAAAAATCTCACCCTGTATGGTGGTACCTTATATTTTTGCACCACAAATCTGCTCTAAGCATTTGTAAATTTAAATCCGAAATACACGCAATTGTCGTTGCTCTATTTCTTAATGGTCTTTCGTTCATATGATCATCAATATCTCCTGCATTGGAAAATGTAAAAAAAATGAGTGCTCAATCGTTTTTTTTTCCCCTTTGGTTTGTTTTTTCCGTCGATCTTGTTTTCCGTGCTGAGCACCAATGCTACCGACGTGCCAGGAAGGCAGCTCCCACACCTGGACCCTACCTATCGACCCATCAACTCATGAACCGGGGACCAACGGCTTTACTTCCCATCCGAAGGAAGGCGTGATCAGAGATGTTATGCCTCAGAACATCCCGGCGGCGCCGACTGGGATTGAACCCAGGCCTACTGGGGTGAGAGGTAATCACGCTTACCACTACACCACCGGCGCCGTTGTGCTCAATCGTTGAAGGATGTGTTTTTCTTTGAATGTTTAATAATATTTGAAAATTGTCTCATCTGTAAACTTTCTACCTTTACAAAAGGTTTAATGCGACATCTACAGCTCAATTTTTGTATCATAGTTTAATAAATCATATCAATATGTATATAAACGCCCTTGCTCAGAGAATTTAAATCAATTTAATTCATTATAACAGAGTCAAACGCAAGAAGCTCTCGTGTCACGTTGTCTCAATATTATTAATATGCATATTCAATTACCAAGAAGGATATACAAACATATATTGTGCCGTTGCTCGTTACTCATCCCACTGGCTGCACTTCATATGTACATTATCCTTATGCTGTATAAACAGACTCAGATTGCACTGACACTGAATGCAGACATGCATGCATGCATGCATGAATAGAAGCAGTAATTTTCACTTCATGATACTGACTTTACGATCATGACGCACTGTGCAGTCTCTGAGGATTTATACCTTCCGTACTGGAATGCAGCACAAATGTTACGAATTTAACCTCAAGAGCTATGTACAGCACCAACAAAACCACCAATTGCAGTATTTGAGAACAATGGAAAAAGCTAGATATCTGATTTGGAAGTGAAACAAATGCCAAAAGTTCATCTGGATACACATCTGGCCATTGTGTGTACTGCTGTTGCATTTATCTTCGAACTGATATCATTGCGTAATAGATGTTTGAAATGTGCAAATAGTTAAAGATTGAAAGAAAACAAACGGTTTTGATTGTGAAACTTAAAGCAGATATATGTTAAAGGACAATGCTTATCAGTTGAGAAATATGACCTACTGTGCTTATTATACTAATCATTACAATATTGTGGCAACTATCTTTGATCGTGGCTGTTTGTCTCCAGTTTATTGAGATCTGATCTGTATGATATGTGCAGGAAATGCGGGGAGAAAGGTCATATTGCAATAGGCTGAACGAAGAAACCGAGGTGTATGCTCTGCAAAAAAAAGGACGGAAACGATCATACGACGGGCGGCTTCAAATGCCTAGCATACAAAAAGGTGATGACAGGCCAACAGTAATGGAGTTTACCCAAATAAACCCCAATCATTGCGACATTGCTCAGCAACTGTTGTGGCAGTCGACAAGAGAAACAAAGTGCAACGTTGCAATCATTGCGGAACCGTATCGAGTCCCTCCCGATAACAGTAAGTGGATGAAGCTGGGATGGCGGCTATACAAGTTATGGGCAGATTCCCTATTCAAGAAGTGGTTGCGAGCTCATACGAAGGTTTTGTGATCGCCAAAACCAACGGAATCTTCATGTGTAGTTGTTACGCACCCCCCAGATGGACGATGGAGAAGTTCCACGAGATGCTGAATGGACTTACCGAAGAGCTGATCGGACGACGACCGGTAGTCATCGGAGGAGACTTCAATGCTTGGGCAGTGGAGTGGGGAAGCAGATGTTCCAATGCAAGAGGGCACAGTCTGCTGGAAGCTCTGGCAAAACTGGAAGTTATGCTGACCAATAAAGACACCAGTAGCACTTTTCGCAGAGATGGCCGGGAATCCATTGTCGACGTTACTTTCTGCAGTCTGTCGCTGGCAAACTTGGATTGGAGAGTGTGGGAAGGATATGCCCATAGCGACCATCAGGCGATCCGATATGGCATCGGCCAACGGAATACTGTGGCAGTACGGAGGACGAGAACTTGTGACCGGAAGTGGAAGACGAAGGCTTTCGACCAGGATCTTTTCGTTGAGGCACTCCGTGTGGACAGGAGTTCCGCTGATCTAAACGCGGACGAGCTGACAGAAACGTTAGTGAGAGTTCCAACGGTGCCCGCTGAAATGTGCCCAAAGAAGCTGAAAGTCATCGTGGAAGGAATTTTCCCGAATTACGACTCAACGACCTGGCCACCTACACCGTAAGGAGAAGGAGAGGAAGATAAAGTCGAAGTCACCAACGAGGAACTCGTAGCAGTGGCGAAAGGATTAAAGGTGAAGAAAGCTCCCGGTCCGGATGGAATCCCCAACGTAGCGTTGAAAGCGGTGATCCAATCATCTAAGGACATGTTCAGGATGGTGCTGCAGAAATGCCTGGACGAGGGTCTTTTGCCTAACAGGTGGAAGATACAGAAGCTAGTGTTGCTGCCGAAACCAGGAAAACCGCCGGGGGATCCAGCATTGTACAGGCCTATATGCCTGCTGTATACACTCGGAAAACTCTTGGAGAGGATCATCCGAAACAGGCTGACGAAATCAACGGAGAGTGAGCACGGATTGTCGGAGAGGCAGTTCGGATTCCGAAAAGGGAGATCGATGGTGGATACAATTCGGACAGTGGTCGAGAGATCTGAGAAGGCGTCCAAACAGAAGCGGAGAGGAGATCGATATTGCGCCGTGATAACGATCGACGTCAAGAATGCGTTCAACAGCGCCAGCTGGGAGGCCATCGCCGAAGCGCTGCATAGAATGAGGGTTCCTGATTACCTGTGCAGGATCCTGAAGAGTTATTTCCAGAACCGGGTTCTGGTCTACGAAATAGACATGGGACAGAAATCGATTAGGATCACAGCGGGAGTTCCACAAGGCTCCATCCTTGGCCCAACGCTCTGGAACGGGATGTACAACGGCGTGCTGACGCTGAAACTGCCCAAAGGAATTGAGATCGTTGACTTGGCGGACGACGTCGTGTTGGCGACCGAAGCGATCGACATGATTGGTAACTGGATGCAAGGAGCGAAGCTGCAGATAGCCCACCACAAAACGGAAGTGCTATTGGTCAATAACTGTAAAGCGGTACAGCGGGCAGAAATCACCGTCGGGGAGCACGCCATAGCCTCGAAGCGTGTGTTGAAAGACCTGGGAGTAATGATCGATGACCGGCTAAACTTCAACAGCCACGTCGAATATGCCTGTGAGAAGGCTTTGAAGGCCATTAACGCGATAGATAGAATCATGCCGAACAACGCTGGTCCCAGCAGTAGCAAGAGGCGTCTTCTGGCCAGTGTGTCGTCATCGATACTGAGGTATGGAGGTCAAGCCTGGGTTGCAGCATTGGAAACGAAGCAGAACTAAAGGAAACTGAGCAGTATGCGTTATCGCCGGAATGATCGCTATTAGCATCAGCGTGGCGGAGGACACCGAGTGCTACAGACGGAGAGAAGCCGTAAGAGTATGAAAAGTTGTGAGAGTGGAGTCATTGGCTAAATGGCAATAGGAGTGGAACATGACGGAGAACGGTAGATGGACACATAGACTAATAACGATTCTTTCGACCTGGGTGAACAGAAAACACGGAGAAGTCAACTTCCACCTAACAAGAGATGAACTAGCCTAAGGCTAAAAATCTCTTAAATAAAGTTAAAAAAAAACTTCCACCTAACGCAGTTCCTGTCTGGCCACGGCAGTTTCAAGAAATACTTGCATGCCTGTCCTTAACGTGGAGAATGTCGTCGTTGAAATGGGTCGATAGGAGGGCACTTAGAATGCCGTCAGTAGGGCAGTCACGCAGATCATGTCGGAGCTGCAGCGTAAATGGAGAGAAGAGCAGCGATCTAGCAACGCCAGCTAGCACTGAGAGTATGACAAGTGCATGAGCACAGCCACCCCCCGAAGTAGTCGCTTCACATTGGTCCCGGGGGGATCCAGGCAGAGGAGAGAGTAAGGAATGGGTTTTAGTGGAGCTGCACTAGGCAACTAGTGGATACCACACCGTGCCAACTTCACTACAGGCCAGGCTTCTTAAAGCTTTCCTAAACCTTACTATAAAAAACAACAACACACTCACACATACACACATGGTTCATGTAAATAGTACAAAGCAAGACCATGCTGGAGGTGGCTGGGTTCAATTCCCGGTCCGGTCTAGGAATTTTTCGGGTTGGAAAATTTCTCGACTTCCCTGGGCATAGAAGTATGATTGGACTTGCCACACAATTATACCAATGCAAAAATGGTACAGGTATCGAAAGCTCTCAATTAATAACTGTGGAAGTGCATCTAGAACACTAAGTTGAGAGCACGCAATAAGCTAATATGGGATATGCAATAAGCTTGAAATGCGAAGAAGAAGAAGAAGTGATGAAAGTTGTCGGGCGCAACTCTCAGTTCACTACCCAAGTCGGCTGACATACATTTCTGAAAGTACGTTTTCAAAAATATCCATAAAACCCAGAAGAGACTCAATCCCTCTTTCATTAATGTTTACACACATTCAATGATTTCAATTGATTCTAATTATTGAACGCTTTTTGCTGTAAAACAAACTGATACGTTGATGGGTTAAACATTCAAAAAGTTATTGTCATCCCAACTAAAACAAGTATTAATGAGTGAAAAAATAAGCGCTGCTATCAAAAATAGATACGTTCCGAACAACGAACGCAAATGCCACCTAAACATTGCCTTCGGTGTTGAAATTACTTTTTGGACACTTGTCAATACACTTGTCAATATCAAGTGTGTCCAATTTCCAATATATTACGACAGCGATGAAATACATATACGTTCAGAATTGCTAGTTATCTAAGAAAATCATCCTCATGTTATTTATCATAATGTTTCTCTAAGGGCTCAAGCGCAGAACCTTCTTATTGTAAACATTTTTAAGGAAGCTTGCTATCAATTGCCTTGTTTACGCCAGTGTAGGATGACGAATTAGCTGTTCATTAAAACTGTTGGTAAAAATACGACTTTTCATTCACGGAAATGCAATTTTCTAGGCGCTAACGAACCGTGCTCAATACGTCGTAGATGTACTAAGTCAAATGCCGTGTGCTCATATAATTGAGTAATTAAAAACTTTTTCTCGTACAACACACTCTTCTAATGAATTTCAATGGGAGCGGCAAGCATGAGAAAAAGTTTTTGATGCGACGGTAGTGCGTGTGTTTGACATTTTAGCAATCATTTTTGATCTTATCTTATTTAAAAAAAAAAAGTAGAATGGTCTGTGGCTAGGGGCATGAACGGAAGCTTGACGTAGGACCGCTAGTGAACGGAACAAATATGTTGGTTCTTTTAGTTATTTTAATTGATCGGTTATCTACTATCATAACTCTTTCCGTTTTTGAATGGTGGCCCTGAGAAGGACTGTTATTTGTTTTTTTTTTCTGGTGTCCTTTTGATCGTTTGTGATTATTGATACGTGTAATTTTAAAAGTTTGTTGTGACATTAAATTCTGAATGATCATATTACTACTTACCTATATCAGTAAGTATAGGCCAATAGTAAGAGAAATAGGTGATGAATACTATACTTCTAAGGGATGATGCGTATATTATGTCACGCTCAAGGGGGTTGGGAGTTGCTCTATGTCTAAGATTTTGTGACAAGCAATGCATTAGGTATAGGAAAAACGTCACGATAGAGGGGGGTAAATTTGTCCTCGATTTAGCGTGACATAATTAATGCATGGGCCCTAAGATCTGGAATAGCGCAAAGGATGTGAGTGGTCGGTACAAACGTGTTTGCTCTTAGTTCTTTTAATTATTCGAAAATCTATTATCTTAACTCGTTCTGTATTTGAATTGGTGACCCTGAAAAGAAACTATCATGCTGATGTTTTGGAAAACATTCATAAATGAAAATTATGCATATAATAATTAATTTACGTTACGTGTAGGTATGTGAAACGCTGATAGTATTTCTTTTATTTTAAAGTAAAAAATAACATGATTATGCTTGTGATTTTGTAGAAAATATACATTCATATAAACGAAGCCTGGATGATGGTGACTGTAAAAAGATAAATTATTTATTTACTGTGAATTTTTTTTTATATCACACACGAAGATTTAAACAAATGGCAACACCGCATGCCTCACTGGCATGCGCGAAGGTGCTTCGTGAGTCAGTCAATCTAAATGACGTACGTTCTCCCTCCTCTTTAGTACACTCAAAAAATTCCACACGTTTGATCGAAGTGTTTAAACACTTGATTTTTTAAATGCACAATCACATTTACTTTAAGTGTATTTCACCTTGGTTCAATGTGTTATAAACGTTCATTTCTAGTGTTTCAATCTTTGAAATGTTGAAAATCTCTCACTATCTATTCAAGTGTATTGTACATTGAATCACACTACTGTTCAAAACAGATGTTTAAATCCATCGTGTTTTGCATTTCAATACGATATGAATTGCTTGCTCAGAAAGGTAAACATCGAAAACAAGAGTTGTGACTTTATCCTATCAACCCGCCTCATATATGAGAACAACCGTGTCACAGTGAGATCGAACGAAGGCTCCGGCAGCAGCACACCCCAACAGGTCAAAAATTGTCCAAATCCGCCCATACAATTTTTTGTTCTGAATTTCTGTATGGCAAAATAGTGAACTTTTCGTGAACATTAACGACAAAGAACTCACCAACACTGAGATACCGTGAGCTCCTGCCCACCTGTCATAGAACTATCTCGGGCCCAGTCATGCTGCCTATTGCGGGAAGCCTTTCCTCATGTCGATGTGGGTGGATTCAACGTCGTCTTCGTATTGGTGCGATGCGTGCTGTTCCATTCATACGCTTATCCGTCCGTTGCAAAAATGGGTCCAAAATTACCCAAAATTCAATATCTCAACAGCACGCTGAATTCCGGCCATGAAAAACGACTTTTCCGAAGGGAAATCGTCCGGGGAATCGATTGCACATGATCTCATGGACCGAAGAGCCTTGTAGGTATGTGTTTTGGACAAATTTACCCCATTTTCCCCTACTTTTTGGAGGAAATGTTTTTTAACAGCTCTATTTTTCGTAAAGCATAAGCACTTTATGCATGGTTTTAGAATACTATGTCTTCAAACAACAGTTCATGAGATATTAGGGGAATACGGGGTACACTTTATAGGGGAGTAAGGGGTTAAAGTGAATATACAATCAATGTTTTTTAATACAAAATCCATTTTTTTAATAACATAATATTTTTTTCTGAAAAATTCTTTTAATTAAATTTTATTTGGTATTTTGAGTTCCGTCATCGGCCAAACAGTTCAAAAGTTATAAATTTTTGAAAAAAATCGAAAAAAATTTTTTTTACCGCCCTAATATATAAATAGTCACCCTAATGACAAAATAAAAAAATAGGGGTCTAATATGTTGCGATAAGGAACAAAACTACCAATTTTTACAAAATTCTGAGAACCACTATATCGTTTTGCTGTATACAGACAAAAAAAGTGAAAACTCTTTTAAAACAGATAGCAGTTAACTAAAACTTATTTAACCCCTATTAACCTTAAAATTTCGAAAAAAAATCTTATTATTGCAGACAACCTTTGAGGTCATTCAAACCATGAATTAAAATAAATTTAGCGAGGGTTCACTTTAACCCCTTACTCCCCTATAAAGTGTACCCCGTATTCCCTTCATGTATCATGAACTGTTGTTTAAAGACATAGTATTCTAAAACCATGCATAAAGTGCTTATGTTTTACGAAAAATAGAGCTGTGAAAAAACATTTCCTCCAAAAAGTAGTTGAAAATGGGGTAAAATGGCCCAAAACACATACCTACAAGGCTCTCCGGTCTATGGGACCACGTGCAATTGATTCCCCGGACGATTTCTCTTCGGAAAAGTCGTTTTTCATGGCCGGAATTCAGCGTGCTTTTGAGATATTGAATTTTGGGTAATTTTAGACCCATTTTTGCGCATAGTGCGTTGTTTGAAAGTAAATGACGAAGAAAACTAGTAGTTAGTAAAATTATGTTTATTTCTGTTGATTATGGTAGTACATTGATTTAACATTTTAATTGATTTGCGTACCTGGCGCTTCATCTTTGTTCAATTTGATATTCTAATTTAATATTTGCGTTTTTCAACTAGTTTGCAGAATACCCCTTTGGGGGGGGGGGGGGTCTGTTTTGTTTGAATTGAAAAAAGTGAAAACCTACCAAACTACGACCATAACTTAACTTAAAGTGCTAGATCACGTATGATCTGATGAGTTGATCTCAGACAGGTGTCTCTGAACCTTTCCAGGCTGAATACTCTCCGTTCTTCTAATGTCTGAATTCCAGCCAGGAGGTGGATCAAAGAATTTCTAGTCCGCGGGGGACTGTTTAGGACCATCCTAAGAATCGTGTTCTGGATCCTTTGGAGTTTAAGGTGATGGCATTTGGCGCAACTCTCCCAGATTGGCATCCCGTATTCTATTACGGGAAGGATGATTTGTCTGTAGACAGCAAGCTTATTTTTCAGGGATAAAGGAGACCTCCTGTTGATGAGTGGATACAGTGATCTTATCAAAATGTTACATTTGGTTTTGATTTTGTCAACGTGCTCCCTGAAAATCAGCATGCTGTCTAGTGCTAAGCCGAGGTAGACTACCTCTTTTGACCATTCCACCACTGTGCCGTTCCGTTCAGGCAGATCTTATTATTCACCGACGGAACAAGTCTGGGAGATTTAGAGTGTGGAAATATGATGACCTCCCAAGTAACCAAAAGTTCTGATAAAAGGCTATTTGTGGCTTAAGCAGCTTGGTTGAAGGTGGTCTATAGAATTCTAAGCAGCCTCAGTTTTAAGTCGTTATAAGAACTTTAAAGTTCCGGTACCATAATTTAAGAGCATTCTAAGCAGCCTCTGGCGAAACTTGAACGGAACTTTTAGAAAATAAATTAAAAAAGGTTTTTGTCCTCAAAACCCATTCTATATTTAGTTCGCACTTTTATGAAAGTGATTTCTAACGTTAGGTATTAATGTGTATTGATTTATCATCATTAGTAGTAGAATTGGAGCTGTTTGAATAATTAAACCCAGTCCTTCTGCGTGAGAGCCCCAGCACAAACCGCTACGTCATCTGAGAGTGAGCTGTTGTCCCGCCTACTGTTGGAGTTTTCAGTGCCATCTGACTGACTTGAGTACGAAACACAACACCTTGATGAATTTTAAATTGGTGTTTGCCGCATGGTATTCAAACACACTTATGGCTCAGTGGTTAGCACTCGTAGATCGCATGCCGGGTTTACACGGGTTTGAATCGAGAAAATTACTCTTTATTTTTTTTTATGTTTGGATAAAATGTTGATGCACTGCATAAATACAAGAATTATGATTTATTGAAAGTTCTGTCGGAACTTTATTTGAACTTTATGGAACTTGAAGGTTCGGTCGGAACTTTATTTGAACTTAATGGAACTTGGAAGTGATTTTAATCGTTGAATGCGAAACTTTTTGCTACTTGGGCTGGGTCTTTGCCGCGTTGATACGGATCTTCCAGCTGTTGAAATATTTAGACAGGACGTCCAGGCATCTCTGAAGTTTGGCAGTCAGAGCTCCGATGACCCTACCCTTGAAGACGATGGATGTGTCATCTGCGAATAGAGACAACGATCTGCCATCAGGGAGAGTAGGCATATCGGAGGTGAACAGGTTGAATAGAATGGGGCCAAGGATGCTTCCTTGTGGAACCCCAGCACCGATGTTGAAAGCATCCGATGTGATGCCATTAAGAGAGACTCGGAACGTCCAGTTCGATAGGTAGTTGTTAATTATCTTCACTAGGAAGATTAAAAGACCGTAGTACTGAAATTTGAACACCAAGCCATCATGCCAGACATTGTCGAACGCATTTTCAACGTCCAACAACGCCATGGCAGATGTTTTCGAAACAGACTTGTTCCGTCTGACAATGGTTACTCGAGTCAGCTGGTGGACGGTCGAACGACCTTTCCGAAAACTAAACTGTTCCTCGAGTAACAAGTTGTTTTCTTCGGCAGATGTTAGGAGCCGGCGGTAGACTGCTCTGTCGAACAGTTTTGATAACCCTGAGAGAAGGCTGATTGGTCGATAACTTGAAGGAGAGGATGGATCCTTCCCAGGTTTCTAGATGGGTATGACTTTAGCTGACTTCTAGCACGAGGGGAAGTAGCCAAGTCGGAGGCACAGATTAAAAATCAGTTCCAGGTGGTTATATCTGAGTGTTTGAGTTCCAGATTCAGCATGCTGTTGAAACCTGGGGCCTTCATGTTTTTAGATTTGATATAGGCCAACAGTTCGTCAGCCGTATGACGAAGAAAACGATTTGGCAAGCGTTTTTATAACCGCTGCTTTTTTCTTCCCTTCCATTCATTGATGAAATGGTGAGCGGTCAACCGAGCGGTCGACCAAGCGGTGAGCTCGCTCATGTGAGCATGCGCAATGTGTCGTGTGTTTGATTTGCGCTCTATCGTTACGTTCGTGTTTGGGATTTTTCGTTATATATCTGAATTTTGATTTTTTTTTTAATGTGACCCCCAGCATAGAAACTAAAGACGTTGTCCTACGTAGAAAAAAAATCCAATGGAGTGCGCTTTGAGTATCCGATGTGTTTTTGCTCCGCTGCGCGCTTTTATCTTATTTTATTTTTTTGAGTCCGGCCTGTTTTTGTGCTGGCGTGGAGTTTTCCGGTGCTCATATTTTGTTGGTTTTGTGTCCGGGCGCGATGATTTGGTTTGGAAAGGTTTGCGCAGCTGTTTCCCCCTGTTGCTTTAGTTTTTGGTGTGCTTTCGCTTCCCTTTGTTACTGGTAGTGTTCGGAAAATCATTCTCAAATATCATTCATTGAGTCTCCCTGCGAGAATAAACTCGCGTGCGAATGCGGCAAACAAAATTCACGCTTGAGATTATCATGCATATTCACGCACTCACACTCACAACGCCGAAAAATCATTCCAGCTTTAAACTCATAAAAACCACTCAAACGTCAATTGATATCATGCCTATGCATGTTGTGTTAGTTTTCCAACCCCTGATGCACAATGAATAACGCCAAAATATAATGCAATGAATTTTTGAACCTAAAAACTCATCGGTGATTTTTGCGACGTTGAATTTTGCAAGGCAAAACTCACAGGCGCATAAACTCATGCATGAGATTTGAGTTTTTGAGTTTTTCCGAACATTGGTTACCGGTGTGACTCAACCGCGATCTATTGTTGGGTTTTTGCGATGAGCATTGTTATTGTCCACGGAGTGGTTTGAAGGGGAAATTGAATAAAATGCCCTGGTTTGAGCTTGGTCTGTGGCTGATCGGTGATGACCATGCCAGCCGAGAGAAATGAAGTGATATGGATGAGAAGTTTATCATATTTGTGCGGCTGGAGTCGAACGAAAAAATATGGTTTTTATGTCGCTTTGTGAGGGTGGGTTATACAACAAGCAGAGTGAGACGAAGATTTGTCGGTGCTGTGTGAGGGGAGCCGATCTGATTGATCGGGGAAGTGCTGATGGAAAAGATGTGCGTGCCGAGAGGAAATGGAGCGATATGAAAAAAAAGGTTTGCTCTGCCAGGTTGCCGTGCAGCTGTGTTGTTGGTTAGAGAAAAATATGCATGGAAGCTTCTGGAATACGCTCCCGCATATTATGTGGACGGGATACATACATGTATTGATTTGGTGAGTGTGTTCCAGTAAAGGTTTGTATCATGACTTTCATTTGCTTCCCGGCGCGTTTGATCGGTTTGTAAGGTCTGATGTGTGTGATGTCCTGTCCTGTCCTGTCGATTAGATTTCAATGCGTTGTAAGTGTTTGCTAGTTTTATTTTTTGTATAATTTTCAGTCGCGTGTGATCCGTTTGCTACGCTTTAATTGTATTAAGGTTTAGTTTGCAGTTTCATTAATAATGTATTATTGTACTAATGACGTAAGATTTTGCTGTTGAACGTGCGAGCAAACTGTTGAATGTAGAATACAAAAGCATTATTTTCGGTAGAATTTGACTTTTACTCGACCCAGGTTTATACACATGTTTGAGCCTTGCGGGGAAACGATGTTAAGATCTATCCCAGGTCACAATTGTAGAAGATCGTATCAGATATAACTCGGGCGTAACGGTACGGAATAAGTAATAAGTATATTAAAATTGCTTGATCCGGTTTGAAAAACATTGTTAACTGCTTTCGGGGGCGTCATTTAACTTGAATTGATTTTTACCCATGCTTAGCATATCTTCGGTAGTAGCTTGGTGTGATGTAAATGGCGCGGTGGCAACCGTATTTGATTACTGAGCAGAAGATCACGGGTTAGCACCCTAGCCTGAATTGATGTTTCCCGGGCCTCTGTTTTAAAAACCATTACTGATATAATTCGGACTGAACGGTACGGACAAACATTTCTTTAGATAATATATGAAGTACGTTAGATATTTGTTAGATATTGTTAGATATTTATTTATTTATATGACAGCAACTCGATGACTAAAACGGAGCTCGTTTGCCTAGTGTCAAACGTCTTACTGAGTAGAAGACCGTGAGTTCAATCCCAAGCTCCTTCGCGTTAAATGATCGTTAGGACATCAATTCAGCTTATCGTTTACAAAAGCGAACCATGCTGCAAGCCCAACTCTCTTATCCAACAACTCAGTGATTCCACGTGGAAGTGCAAAGGTGTTCTCGGCTTCAAAGCGAGTGTCACGTTAACACATTCCTACCCATTCCTTGCTTAACCTGTGTTCGGGCGCGGCCGGCGCTGGTATTGCCTAGTTTGAGATTACCAGCTTTTACACATTGAGGATGATTGCTAATCCCAAGCATCGTCTATTGGTTCTTTGAGTAATTACAGCTGATCTGACAATAACAGAGTAGCAACCGTGGGTGATCATGCTGGTCATGGGCTCATGCTAATGCTATCTTATTTAAAAAAAATGAATGGGAGGATTTGTGATGAGTTGTCGTCGAATGTATTTTTAATTACCTACCATACTTTAAGAGTTTACATTAGTTTTAAATCAAAGCCTTTGTATCTACATCATTTTGATAATAGTATTAATCCCATTTTGCTCCAAAGTAATAGCGAAATAACTTTGCAGTAATCCACCTACAATCTATGGACTAAACCTTGTGCAAAAGAGCAACAAAAATTAAAAAAAACAAGCCCATAAACACATTTCACTCGTTATAAAGTGCCGTCGGCTAAATGAGAAAGGGGATTTCGCTGTGCTCAGATTTAAAATATTCTCACCTTGTTTAACATAAAATGCATTAAACAAATTACTTTCGAGCATCGGGGACCAAGTCCAAAAGAGATTGTTCTGAAAATTCCCTTTCCAGAGAGAGCAAAATGACGACAAAAAATAAAATGCCCGGGTAAGAATGGACTTCGCAGAAACAAAACAAAAAAGACCTACAAGGAGAGAAGCAAAATTCTTTCCCAGCCACCTCTGGCAATATATTATACCGGGAAAGTAAGATTGAGCAGTGAACCTTTTTTATCCCCGCATATTGTACCGATATATATTTTGCCGGTGAAAATAAATGAAGGTTGAAATGAAGCCTTTCAACGAGAGTTTACTTCAATGATCTTTTGGTTGGACAAAGAAGCATGCTTAAGTGGGCTCAATATTTTCTAGGTGGGCGTCTTAAGTTATGGTTCTACACGTGGAGTAATTTGACAGCAGTTTAAATCAAATTGGTTTGGGGTTACATTTTAAATCAGTGAATTGTTATATTCTGAAGTAATAAACTATGGAATTCATGTACTCAAACCCCACACAACCACGTGAAGATTTCAATTCCCGGTCCGATCGAGGATATGATTGGGTATTCTGAACGATTGTTCTCAATCAACAGCAATGATTTACTACAACCTGTCCTAGTTTTACTCGTTAATTGGAAGCAATGTAATTATCAGTTTAAACAAACATGACAGATATAAAATCCTATTGCAAATAAACAATCAGTGTGATGGGGGAAACCGCAAAACGATTTAATACTATCTGAAAAAAAAATTAAATCAGCTTTAATCAGGATGAACAGTTGATCTACCTATATTGAACAGCAAAATCAGTTCTGTGTGCTACTGGAAGCGCTAGATAGTGTAGATTGAGCAACCACTGTTAGAATTTTAATTATGTTCGTTCCCCGGGAATTACGGACTATACGGTATAATTTTTGTGGTTTAAAATATCATAGCAGGGTTTGCTGTTTGTCACTTCATAATTGGTAGGATTAATTGAATTGAGTAGCTATTCAAGGCAATGATTTGATTTATTATTAACACGTAGTACCTTGCGGCAGGAGGTGGGCAGACCAGGAGAGAGGATTTATTTCATCCACGGAGAGCCTACATACTGTAACCAGTGATAATTCCCAGAAATTAATAAACTTCGCTCTCTTTAATAACGAATAATCAATCAAATAAACTTCGCCATTTCTAGAGATATGGTCAACAATTCACTTACTTTACACACACACATATCCGAGTTGCCAAACTTGCTCCCAGATCCACGTGTTGGCAAACGGCTGGCATCCCTCGGATGTCATTGATGTTAGATCACTCATGAGACCTAACATTGACTAAGATGATTAGCTCATTGTTAACAAAATGTATACGCGTTTGTACATCCTTACGTATTCAAACCAAGAAGATTTTCTGTCTTCCCCTAAAAGAGCCTTCCAACTATTCCCGGACGTATTTTTTTTCTGCTCTATCCAAGAAACTTTTCCAATTTTAATCGGAAATCTCTTCAATGTTTCGGCGGAAGCTAGTTCCAGTTTTATTAGGTTGTTTCTAGTTTTCTCCAGAAGCTTCTTCTGACCTCATCTGATCTGTGAGTTTTATCTAGACTTCCTCCAGAAGTTTCTTCTGGTTGCTACCGGGAGAATATTGCAGTTTATATTGCAGAAGCTCTTATTGACTTGCCCCGAAAGGGTCTTCCAACATCCTCCGCAAGTCCACAGATGCAAGGAATTGCGCCAACTGCAGCAAGTGCTGCATCGAACGTCAAAATTCACCCATTCAACCGGTCATTTTCAAACTTTCAGGGAAAATAAATCATATTATTTAGCTTTTCCCATGTTCGTTTTATTCAATTTCGTTATCATACCCAAATGCACGTACTTTTCTCATAACACTACACATAAGATCTTGTACAACGTTTGGACCAACTGTGCATTGTGTGGAAATCCATTTTTTCTACATATCCTACGAATTGCTTCATGATGTACTTCTCAATTGGCCGCACCACTCCAGAAAATCTTTCGACTGATAGCCCGAGGCTAAATCCGGCCAGAAAAGCGTAGGACCATTTTCTGATCTCAGAAGTCGAAATAGACGCTTTTGGAGGCATTCCTTTAGGTATATCTGCCCATTGACCGTCCCGGTTGTCACGATTGTAGTGCTTCGCTTTCCAGCAAATTGCTCGCCAAATCATGTTTTTTTTTGGAAAACTTTGACATCTTCTGCTTTCTAACGTCCTCAGAGACATCGAACTTATGATGAGCAGTGAAGAACATGTTACACACGTCTCGTCATCCATAACAAGACAATGCGGTTTCGTCAACATCTGGGTGTAGAGCTTCCGTGCACTTGATTTCCTCATCGTATTCTGCCGTTCATACACACTTAGAAATAACTAATTTTACACGTGATGGAATCCATCTTTGACATAAAAGATGAAACGTAAACAAACATGTCATGTAATATTTAGTGCTCTGAGACTGAAAAGTTCGTTGCTCAACGAAAAGTACGTTTGAATGAGCTATGTTTCGCGTCTGTTATGATTCAAATTTCTGTCAAAATTGACGCTCGTATATGTCACTTTCAGAGCACCTAAATTTACATGAATGTTTCTAAGTGTGTAGCAATTCAGCCGAGGGAACGAAAGTAATCCGTTCTACATTTCTTTTAACGAATTTCAATAAAATTTGCTTAATTTTCTCGAATTTGTTTTAGATAAATTTGATTCGCTATAAATGAACACGCGCCTTTCGATTTTATCCGATTTCATCCACTATTCATCGATAACCTTGAATGTGTTAGAATTATCGAGCATTATACTGAAATTATTCTTAGTGTGTAGCGTGATGTGAACTGTCACTTCCTGAGCACCTGCTTTTGTGACTCTGCATCATTGATGCCAGAGTTGGAAATTGATGAATTTGACCTCATTGAGCTGCTTCCGTAGTGCCTGCTTTATAATAGCCCAGTATTTTTCAATGGACCTTTGTTCATGTCCTTGGAAACGAAAGTGACCCCGTTGGCTTTGTACCACTCCAGGACAACATTTGAATAGTGGCAAGAAGTTAGATCCGGCCAGAAGATCGTAGGGCCCTCGTGGTGCTTCAACAGAGGACCCTTCATAGTGTGCATCGTGTGGCTTTGCTACTTGTGCTATTTCAAGTCGTAGTTTTATTCGTTATTTTTCGTGTCTTATCTAGTCAAAAATATTTATTTCTTGACCAAGTTTCATCCGGACATTATTGTTAAAAATTGTGCTCGTAAAGTAGTTATTCGAAGTACAATTTAACTGTTTTTGTCCGCGCTGTGCTGTGCTATAGAGTTGTTTTTGTTCATTCTTCACCTACGTGCTATTGTTGAAACAGCACTCAATCATCCTGAGCTTGTTTGTCATCACCGTCCTACCGCCAACTTTTGTTCCTGCAAGAAGTCTAATTAAAGGCGTTTGACCGTTCAACTGCCAGCATGGAGACAAATTGTGCCAAGTGCTCGTTGGAAATTACTGGCATTGAGTATGTGACCTGCCGAGGATACTGTGGCAGTGTGTTTCACATGACGTGTTCCGGAGTGTCTCTTGCCCTGTCTGGTTACTTCACATCCCATCGGAAAAACCTCTTTTGGATGTGCGATAAATGTGCGGAACTTTTTGAGAATTCGCACCTCCGATCCATCACCAATTTGGCAGTTGAAAAATCACCGCTGCTTTCTCTCACGGAAGCTATCACGAATTTGCAGACGGAAATTAAACAGTTGTCATCAAAGCCTGTCCCGTCAATTCTGCCACCTGCTGTCAACCGATGGCCAACACTTGAAGCAACTCGACCATCAAAACGATTTCGTGGATCCGACTCTGTGGTGCCTAAAACATCTGAGTGTCAGTCTGGTTCAAAACTGTTGGGTCAGAACGTCATCTCTGTACCTACATGTGAAAAACCGGCGGCAAAATTCTGGCTCTACTTGTCCCGTATCCAACGTGATGTGAGCAACGAAGCAATCTCTGAAATGGTGAAAGCCAACCTGGAACTCGAAAATGAACCTGATGTTGTGAAATTGGTCGCCAAAGGAACCGACACCAGTAACATGACCTTTATTTCATTCAAAGTCGGTCTAGACCCAGCTTTGAAGAAGAGAGCTTTGGATCCGTCATCTTGGCCCGAAGGAGTTCTATTCCGTGAATTCGAAGATCACTCGGCTCAAAAATTTCGGAGTCCATCTGGTGTGAATCTAACACCCACGCCAGTGACACCGCAGACGACGTTTGCAGCAAATCAACCGATGGATGGACCCCGGGACGCGCAAAAATAAGCATTTTGGAAGCCTCTTATCCACTCAGCACAGTCGCGCCGATAAATGGTGAATGCAGTCGAAGTCGTCCCGGCCCTGTGTCTGATGTGCGAGAAGAGGTCTTCCAGCTTGCTTGTCTAGGCAAGTATCAACATAATTTTCATAATTTCCTGCCTGATGATGATTCCCTCCTCAGATCACCAACTTGTTCTGCCGGGAGTACCTCCAGCCAACATGGACAACGCCTTGAACGTCCCCTACCTATGTCGGGACGCGCCGAAAATTCCTACACGCCGGCATCTCGTGACAACAGTTGTGGAATTGTTGGTGACAACGATGTTTGGCTTTACTTCCAAAACGTACGTGGTCTAAGAACCAAAATTGACGACCTGGTTGTAGCGGTATGTGATTGCAATTACGATGTCATCATATTGATAGAAACGGGCCTTGACGACAGCATCAACTCACTGCAACTTTTTGGTACTGACTTTAATGTATTTCGCTGCGATCGCAGTGCTCGTAATAGCCAGAAAGCGAAGTTTGGAGGAGTGCTTATTGCCGTGGCCAGCGTTTACAAGTCTGTTGAGATAAAGACTATTAATGGTAGTAACCTGGAACAAGTAAGTGTGTCTGCCTGTATTCGCGGAAAGCGGTTCGTGCTTTGCGCTGTATATATTCCTCCAGATCGTAGTCGGGACGTAGGTGTTATCGATGCCCATTTAGCTACTCTTCGTGAATTACGTGATGCAACTCCAGATGGTGACCTTTTGCTTGCTTGTGGTGACTACAATCAACCACACATAGCATGGGATTGTCTTGATGATGGAATCTTAAACCTTGATCCTTCGACGACGTCTGCTGCCAGTGCTGCTCTGATGGATGGAACGAGCTTCCTGAATATCCGGCAATACAACTCTATTCGCAATCACCTGGGGCGCATCCTAGATTTGGTTTTCTGTGATTCCGATTGCAACATTGTAGTTAACGAAGCGGTGTCCCCATTGTTGGCTATTGATTTGCATCATCCACCGATTTTATTCTCCTTACCAACTCAATCCGGTTGTGTTGACCGTGTGGAATCCCTTGATGCTGGTGAACATACGCTCGACTACTCAAAAATCGACTTCGTCATGCTCAACGAGTTCCTGATGAGCTGTGATTGGAGCAGTATTCTGGCAACAAATGACGTCAACGATATGGCAGCACAATTGTGCAACATAATTTGCAATTGGCTCACCGATAACACTCCAAGACGAAAACCTCCTATATCTCCTGCTTGGAGTTCTCCTCTCCTGCGGCTTTTGAAACGCGATAAAAATTCCTGGCAGCGTAAACTTCGCCGACATCGAACTTCTGAAACGAAACGCAACTTTCATCGCGCTTGCAACGCCTATCGTAAGCTTAATTCAACCCTATACAAGTCATATGTCTTGCGTGTCCAGACCAATTTACGTAGAAATCCCAAGACCTTCTGGAAGTTTGTGAACTCCAAGCGAAAATCGTCTAATATTCCTTCATCCGTATTTTTTGGCGATTTGGAGTCTACTTCTATGCTCGAATCGTGTGATCTATTTTCCCGCCACTTCAGTTCTGTTTTTTCGGATTCAGCCGCCAACGCAGATGAAGTAGAAAGAGCGGCTTGCAATGTTCCTGAGGGTCTCATCGATTTGCGTACATTTGTGGTTAGCAATATGTATGTCGTTAAAGCTGTTAGGAAGTTGAAGAAATCTGTTTCACCGGGTCCTGATGGTGTACCTGCAATCATTTTTTGCCGCTGTGTTGCTGTTTTAGCTAATCCCCTAGCTCGCATCTTTACCGCTTCGTTGCACCAAGGAGTTTTCCCCGAAATATGGAGACATTCCTTTATGTTCCCTGTCCATAAGAAGGGCGACAAACGTGACGTGACAAATTATCGTGGCATAACAAGTCTATCTGCAGCTTCAAAATTATTCGAGATCATTGTGAACGATGCTATCTTCTTTCATGTCAAGAGCTACATTTCAGCAACGCAACACGGATTTATGCCAGGACGCTCAGTTACATCAAATTTGCTGGAGTTCACCTCAACATGTATAAATCACTTGGAAAATAGGGCTCAAGTTGATACCGTTTATACCGATCTGAAAGCGGCATTCGATTGCATCGATCATGGTATTCTTCTTCGGAAAATGTCTCGCCTGGGAATTTCGGATGGTTTGGTTGATTGGCTGAAATCATATCTTTCCAACAGAACACTTCGTGTCAAGCTGGGTTCGTGCACTTCATCACCATTTGCTGCAACCTCCGGTGTTCCCCAGGGCAGCAATTTAGGACCATTGCTGTTCACAATCTTCTTCAACGATGTGACGCTCCTCTTGCCGAGTGGTTGTGTGCTCATATACGCCGATGATCTCAAACTATACATTGTTGTCAAGAACGTCGAGGATTGCCGTCAGCTCCAAGCAATGTTAGACCAATTTGTTGATTGGTGCCGCTTAAACAAGCTTTCCGTCAGTATATCAAAATGTGTGGTCATGACATTTAATCGCACAAGAACGCCAATCGTATTCGATTACTCAATTGATGGATTTGTACTAGAAAGAGTAGAACAAGTAAGCGACCTAGGTGTAATGCTGGACCCTAAACTTACGTTTGACTTACACCGTTCAATGGTAATCACTAAGGCTAATCGTCAGCTTGGTTTTATATCAAGAATCTCAAGAGATTTTTCGGATCCGTACTGTTTAAAAGCACTGTACTGTTCACTCGTTCGTCCGATTATCGAGACTGCATCTGTTGTTTGGACTCCCTACCAACTTTCCTGGAACATCAGAATAGAACGTATCCAAAAAACATTCATTCGTCGAGCATTAAGACAACTTTCTTGGAGAGATCCACTAAACTTACCTCCGTATGCTGAGAGATGTCGCTTGCTAAGCATGGACACGTTACAACGACGGCGACAAATTCAACAGGCAACATTCGTCGCGAAGTTATTAAGTGGTGAAATTGACTCTACCAACTTACTCTCTTGCTTGAACTTTCGTGTGCCAAGCAGATTTCTACGCTCAACGTTCCTATTGCGTCAAGACTCACACCGCTCTTCTTTTGGACAATATGAACCTGTTACGAGTATGATTCGCACGTTTTCTACAGTTGAAGAGTTGTTCGAGTTTGGGGAACCTGCTGCTCAATTCCAGAGACGTATTATTAACTCCAGATACATTTAGTATTTGTTATGGCTTCTGGTTCATTAAGACTTATTGTCAGATAGATGTATTAAATAAAAATAAAATAAAATAAAAAAAATAAAATAAACAATGCAATGCGTCTAAGCTTTGATATTGAACGGTTAAAAGATAAGCAGACGAATTTATACAGATTTATGATATGCTCTATAGTCACCGTCCATGGTTGCTTGAAATTGCTGAGTGTGGAAAGGAATCAGCGAACCTACGAAAAAACTGAAACCAGGGATCGTCAGTTGCGCAGCAAGGTGTTGAGGTGATTTAAAGCCAACCCCGGTCTTTCGATCCGAGATGTGGCCAGAAGGTACAACGCCAACTTTCAAACGGTGTGAGAAGGATACAAGACGTACAAAGCCAGTAAACTAAACATCCGAATCGGCGCATGAAGCAGAATTCCGTGGCCAAAGAGCGTGCACAGCTCTTGTACGACCGTGTTTTGGCGAAACACAAGGGCTGCACTTTGATCGATGACGAACCATACGTCAAACTCGATTTAAGCAGCTTCCCGGTTAAAAGTTTTACATCGCGACTGGACGTGGGAAGATTCAAGTTCGTATTTGCCGACAAGTTCGCGAAGAAGGCCATGATTTGGTAAGTGATTTGCAGTTGTGGCCTGAAAACGGAACCATTCGTCACATCCTCGACGATGACATCCCAAGTTTACATCGAAGAATTGTAACGTTGTGCGTTTATTTCGCTTCAATGTTAAACTAAACTTTAGAATAACTATGGTTAGTATTTGAACCTTGTAATTAATTAAGAATTTCAATGCAATTAAAAAAGAGTGATTCGTTTCCAATGCAATGTAGCAAAAAGCTTCGTGATACGTACATTTGTCGGGATTTTTATGGCAAGATAAAAGTGAGCTTATAGATATAAAGCTTTTATAGCAAGCTAGCAGATGTAGCTTTTGCTTATAGATTGGGAAATACGTGAAAGAGATAGGATTCAAATGAACACCTGAGTAAAATGGCTAAGCTGAACATTGATTTTTCGCGCCATATCCGATCCTTTTATCTTTAAGTAATTCCGTGGTTTCTTGGGAAAAATAAATTCTAGTCTCTACCATTTCGCTAACGAATCGGCTGGAAAGCAGTGGTGTTTGACGCGGTTTTCAAGTTCGTCAGTCAAGTGTGAACTCAGTGAAATTCGATCAAAAAGATAAAGGTGATTAATTTAAAAGAATTGTTAGAGCCAGTTAATTAATTCGATAGCTCTTTTTGTGCATTTAGATTTGTCTTGCCTGTAGCGAGAATTTCGCGTTTCAAACCGCTGTGTAGATAGTGTGTCTAAATACAAAAAGGTAATTGTTAATTAATTTTGCAAATTTAAATATTAGATGAGTAATTCTGTGATTTCGCGTTGGATAGCTCGTTCAACGGGCTTTTTTTGTACGGGCTGGAATTTTCGGCAAGTTCGACTTCCATCGTCGCCGAACCGTCTGGTTTGTCATGGCGTCAACTTGGCCACCATTTCCGTCCGTTGGATTCGGACAAGACCCGGGTGCGTTGCGAAGGCCCGCCTCTTGTAGGTAGATAAACGGAGTGTCGTGAAGTCGCTAGTTTGGTAGAGTCCCCATTGCGTTACAACCTCGGGAACCGTGACATTCGAGAGCTCGGACCGCATAAGTACGAAGCCAATTTTCGTACCTCGGTTCGGATTTTAACCAAAGAGGAGAAGATTACATTTTATCTCGGGCGGTCATAGCGGAAACATAGTCTCTCTTTTCCGCGGAGCAAATCTCCCGGGAAATGCTCGACTCCGTCGATGCTCAGCTCTCTAGAAAGCAAATCGAAAGCCTTCCGTCCAGCCGCCACTACCTCCGCACCTCTAATTTCACTCATACGGCACACGGGTCACTTTTCGTCGCTGCACGCCATTTCCGCAGCTTGATCGGCGCCATTCCGAGACCGCCGTCATCATCACAGGTCGTCGCATCGCATCGAAAAAACCTGCGCAGGTATGTCCGTACTTTTTTTTTCATGGCCATGAATAGTTTGCTTTTTGAACCGAGTTTAGTCCAACCCGAATGAATGATAAGGAATGATGTGAATATAGATTGAAATTTGAAGTTTTTTCGTTGAGTTACTTATTTTTCTGTCACGGTTTTTTAGTTGACTCGCTCGCCATTGAGTTCTTGGGCTTCGCATCAGACACAATCGGTTTATGTTGGTTCGTTAAATTTAATGAATATTGAGACTATAATTTGTGGACTTTTTTGAGATTGCGGGTTTCCCTGATGGTAAATGGATCGGATAAAGGTGTTCGTTCGATAAAGATTAGTTTTGAATTTCATTGAGGAAGGTTTTTAATCATACCGTTCGAGTGGTCCACTGAGGATCAGTCTCTAAGTCGGACAAAGAAAACACGACCGGTGGTCTCTCGTAAAGGTAGTGGCGCTTAAGCCACCGAGTTTCACTTGAACCTCGAGCATTCTTCGCGAACGGTTACAGAATGCCTGAAAAAGCGTGTATTGCCGTTCATCCGCAAGCATAGGGGTAAAGCCATCTTTTGGCCCAATTTGACCAGTTGCAACTACTCCAAAGTGGTTCCGAAGTGGTATGCTGCCAACAAGATCGTTTTGGTCCCCAAGCTTATTAATCCTCCGAATTGCTGGAATTTCGACCAATCGAAAAATACTGGTCAATTTCAAAGCAGCGACTTGGACGAAGCGGCGGCGGGGCAGTTAAGGACATCCAGCAAATGCGGGCAAAATGGAAGAAATGCGCTGATTCCGTGTCCGTTTCCACTTTGTGGGGCGCTGATGGGAAGGTTTGAGATAACCATTAATTGACTTTTTAAACTTATTGAAGCACGAATTACAGGTCTTTTTGTGCATACCAATTTACTTTTAGTCAGCCTTTATATTCTACCCAAAATTAAATTTAATTCAGATTCGGTCCAATCTCTCGTTTCTTTTTCGGCAACAACAACAAGTGAAAGTGAGAAGTTCAACTCAAAATTAAGTAAAGAACTCAAATTTAGGTGAGTATTTTTCTCCGTGTACACGATCTATAATGTATGTCATATGTATGATATTGTGTGTTGCAGGATAATGTCTCAAAAAGGGATTATACCATCTGTTTTCTGTTTATAGCCGTACGACTGCACCCATTGATTTAACACACGGCAGTTCTTTATCCAAGATTCGCTTCTTAAGCCGCTGCTATAAAATACTATCAAAGTTATACACCTGTGTATAATCTTTATAAGCGGGGTTGCATCGCGCTTATGAGCGGCGCGCTTCGACCGTAACCAAATGAGAATTAAACATAAGCGCGAAAATATATGACCCTCAATTTATGTGCGTCATAATAACAGGAATTTCCATTACTTTTTCGAACTGTGTGGCCAAGTAACTCTAACTCGACCGTTTTGCATACATTGTTTACTAGTTGCTCGTCTGCATGAAATGAAATACAGCTTTACGAGAGTGAATGTTTACATTACAATTAAAATTCAGATTTGTTGCTGTTTCTTGTTTCTATACGCCTGATTAATCCATCCTAAATAACCTATTCCGAGAAGGCTTAGGTGGTTTCGCTAGGATTCCCTAAGCAAGTGGGTTAATTCCAGGAAGAAACCTTATCGAAACACTGTTCATGGCATTAGATTCCACAGAGCAAAAAAATCTGAATTTTAAGGGTGATGTAAAGATTCATTCACGTAAAATTATATTTCATTTCACGCAAAGGAGCAACTTGTAAGCAATGTTACTTACAAAAATGGGCTTTTCTATACAATATTTGCAACTTTTCATGAAATTTCTCAGAACTGTACACGATTTATAATCTAATATTATATCATACTAGCTGAGTGTGCCCGGTCTTGCTCGGGATTCAATATTAGCTTGAGTTTATGCGCCGAATTAAAAAAAAGCATGCTATATTGTACATAGCCCCCCCCCCCTATTATCTAAGGGGCTACCCCCTATGATTATCTCCTTATACCCCCACACTCTCCCCCACATGCCTAATTTGGTTCCATTTGCTTGATTAGTTCTCGAGTTATGCATAAATTTCTGTTTCATTTGTATGGGAGCCCCCCTTACAGAAGGTGGAGGGGTCTTGAACCATCATAAGAACCTTCCACGGCCCCAAAAACCCCTGTATACAAATTTTCACGCCAATCGGCTCAGTAGTTTCCGAGTCTATAAGGGTCAGACAGACAGACAGACAGAAATTCATCCAATTTTTTCACGAAATAATTTGCAATCCAGATTTTTCAATCACTAAACGTATCTTTCCGATGAATTATGTAAATGCTGATTCCATATACATATGCTCCTTGAATCATCCCCATTTAATGCCGCTTGATTTAGAATACCTCGATTCTGTTGCTCATTTTACCATCTTCAAAACTCATCAACCACGCGATAGCAGCCTTTCATCATGCTTGAAATTTGATACGGCATTACGATACCTTTCCATCAAAAGCCACCTCCCTTACTACCACCCACGACTGCCGATGGAGACAAGGGCTGCTGTCCCGGTTACTTGTTCATTTTTTAAACATAGAGCAAGGAAAACGTTTGGAGCCTTGTTTCATTTTCCTGGTATGTTACCCGCTGTGGATCCAATCCGTCCTACGAATGATGTTAGATGTTACACGCATACACAAAAACGTTCCTCCCATGACGCCTTTGAAATATGATTTCCAACGGAACACCTCCGAGGTTGCGCGGCAGGTAAGATGATTGGTAATCGTTTCTCTTCAAGCCATGGCAAGCAATGATCAAAAATGTGATGTAGGTTTCGTAATCCGAACTGAGGTGTGGGTGTCAGACGGGATTTTGCTGTACGGTTTTCGGTTATCGTAAGTGAGCTCAATCAATTTATGATTAGAGAGAATTTATAAATAGTAGAAATATTGCATACGTATACTGTTCATGATAAGAACGGTATATGAATTACTCCGCTGCTTCATTTAACGGATTAATTTAGATTCCATTAAAAAATGGCATATATGTTTTTCATAAGATAAGACTCTCGTAACTCATCAATATTAAATCTGGTCGAAGATATTTTGGGAAGGACATTGTCTCTGCTTCCCTGGATGCAGAACATGATTTATATGCTGAATTGTTGAACTTTTGAAAAGCTACTTCTTCATCGGTTAGAAATACCGCTAGCGTTAGTCATTTTCAGCGAAAAGTTTTCTATGGAAAATCAATAATATAATAAAAATTAGAGTATACGCAAAGAAAGGAAGCTCATCTCTGCTTCGAAAAGTGAAAAAAAATCAATGTATTTTAGAAAGCCACCTAGCGGTGGAAAGTACGCTTTTTACACGGAAAATATAGTTAGCATTATACCAGTTTTAATGACAGGTATAAGTACAGCTTGACTGCTTTAAAGCGGTTTTATAACAAACGAAATATTTTTCTACCAATACAATTCATTCGTATAGTAACGTATACGGCAAAGTAGAAAACCGAAAATTCCAACACGGGCCAATTAACCACTTCATTCGAGCAGTTAAAATGACGTTTACTACCACTTGAACTTCGTAATAGAAGAATAAAAAAAAATTCTTCTAGAATAACGAGAAAAGTAGCCGAAATTTGTGTGTTTCATAAAAAAATAGTAATTTGTTGGTCCTGTTTTGTGAAATTGCTGGTAGAAAGTCACACCAAAACTGCTTGACAAAGTGGTCAATTGATTTTACTCTCGATTTGTATGTAAAACATAACGTCGGACAAAATGCGCTGTATTCGCACAACGTTGTATTTGTACAATCTGTCGAATTGAAATATGCTTATGGCGGTAACCCTCAACGAGTATTGTCATTCCACTTAGAAGCTGTAAGATAAGACTCACGAAAAAAAAATTATTTCTTTTGTTTTATACGTTAAACGCATCATTGGGTGATTACAAACAAGAAAAAAACAAATCGATTTTCACAAGTCTGATTTTCCCGAAGGGCTATTCCCTGCTCTTGATTATTGAATCGAAAATACGAAAGTGAAAAAAAAACACAAAAATTCATCATTACTCATTACAAAATAAATAAAAAACAATAAAAATGTAAAATTCGAAAAAAAAATACATAAATATTTGACGAATAAAATAAATACACAAATATTCGCTACTGACAAAAAAAAAACTAAAAATACGATAAAACTGCCAAACACAGACAAATGCGAGCTCAAATCACAAAAAAAATGCATTAAAATATATTAATGACGTTCTTTCACTGCCTGGTAACTTTATAGTACCCATTCATGTGTAGGATTTCTCCCATTTTGTGAAAAACACTATTATGACGGTAAGCTCCAACTCGGATTAACTTTTAATACCGTCCCTGTTTGGATGATTTGTAATTTTTTTTCTTCTAAGAGTCGTGTTGATCAATTCTGATGTCAACATCAAAGCAGCCAGACATTCTTGATCGGGATTTTATCCGAGGATAATAACGGTTGGAGCTCACCACCATAAATGATTAATAAATTGCCTATTAATCAGTAACTGTAATCCACAAATGAGTAAAAATTGTTCATCGATGGATAACACATACTAATTCATGAGCTCGTTCACGAGCTTATTAATGGAATATGTGTGATACAAGAATTTATCAAACTGCATGTAATTTTACTCATCACTGAGTATTTTATAGTTAGCGTGTGATTAATGCATTTGTCAAACAGAACGCGAGAAAAAACGTCAAATAATATCAAAACAACAACATATTTGAGTTGTTGTCCTCGGTTCCAGTATATGTTTCGGCTTAACTTTTAATATCGTCCCTGTTTGGAAGATCTGTCAAATTTTGGTTTAAGATAGAACTGATCAACACCGACGTCAACACCAAATCAACCTTACACTCTGGATCGGGATTTAATCCGAGGATAGTACCGGTTGGAGCTTACCGCCATAACTGATTTCAATACATTCATTCAAGAAAAATACACTTTTGTTTTTTTAATGTAGACAAAATAACTTTTCCTATTAAAATATAATATAATACATTATTACGCAAAATTAATCCAAAATACACAAGTGAATCGCCTTTCGGATTTACCAGCTTTCAAGTGGTCAACGTCAGTTTGATTTGGTATCGACATTGGTGTAAATCAATACAATCATAAGCAAACATTTAGCAGATTTTCCTAACAGGGCCGGTATTAAAAGTTAATACGAGTTGGAGTTTGCCGCCATTAATGTAGAATTGGGATCTTCTCTCGCTTCTGCTCATACCAAGTTTGAGATCATGGTTACCAATTTGGAATCTGTTAGCTAGCTTTGAAGAAAATATATTTGTTCCAAAAGTCTGACGGTATCTTTATTTCCGGTTTATGGAAAAATATTCATGGAAACATTTTTTACAATGCGATAAAATTTAATTATTACGTTTGAAAAAGAACATTATTTATGTTCAAATTTTAAGGAGGAGAGAGGGGGGTCTGGAAACTGTGACGATCCATACAAAATTTTCTAGCTTGACAACTTCCCACTTCCGTGTGAAATTTTTAATGGATCTTACCGAGGGGAAGTCAGCTTTCCTTAGAGTACCTCTTGTATTCAGATTTCTCATAGTTACTCTGGATTAATCTGGTTTGCTGCGAGAACACAAATAACTGAGCATATTGTTTTGGATCCTGATCCTGCAGTTGACAGTCCATCGACGAAAAGAAAGCACTATGAAAACAAACGTCTAACTACACAAAGAAAACGATCCTATTTCTAGTCTCGGTTCTAAAAGTTTATTATTTTCTCTTGTAAATAACAAAAACAAGATGCAACATAATTCTTAGTTTGAGTGGTAATCATTAATTTACAGGCAACCTATTCGCGATATATTCCACGTAAAGTTGACCGACAATACAAAACCATCCATGGACCTTACTGACTACCATAACCATTACCATTAAAATTCTCAAACCATAAGTAAAAAGGTTCTAATATAGTTTTTTTTTCAGAAAATGTATGGAGAAAACAAGAATTTAGAATGGTAATGGTTCTTAACAACCCATTATTTGTAAGGTTCACTTCCAAAAAACCATAATACATAAGGTTAAAACTTTATCACACAAACGTTCATGTAAAGTTCCATAACCATTTCAGTTAAAGTTTAGCAGGGATTATAATTTGTAACCATTTTCGGTAAGGTCAAGATATGGTTCGCGTTTATGCGGGAAGTAAACCTCAGAATTTCAAAAGCACCGATCTCAACTTCCGAAAAACATACATTGACGAGATTGTAACTCTATGTTTGCTAGGAATTGGTTAACTGAAAGTGTTGAAAGTTGTATGAGCGGAAGAGCTGACAAAATCGGGTCATTAATGTAATTTTTCACAAATTCTTGAGTGCAAAAAACTAACAAATAAATTTACATTCAACATATTGCATAATTCGATTTTGTCAGCTCTCGTCGTCTTCACAATTTTTTTATATCGTTGCAAAAACATTCACTGTTGTGATTGTTATTATATGTGGTAGATATGTAATACATTACATCTTTTAGAGCCTCTCTTAGATGTATTCATACTATTTCTGCTACATAGTTTGATAAAGGAGCTTATGGAGAATAGCAACCGCATCAAGTAATATGTATGCCACTGAATTATTAACGAAAGACGAAGTCGATGAAGAGAATAAATCAAAATCACTTGCACCCCGTTGCCTCTAATCCCCTCATTTGAGAGCAAGCGTAAACTTCTAGTTGGGGCATAATAGCCAAAGAAGAAAAAGAAGAAGATTACATTTTTTTTCTTTAAACCATTTGGCACAAATAGCATGAAGCATGTTTGCAAAACTGTGGTTACTCAATTAGAATATCGAATGAATCCTGAAATTAATAGATAAATGCAGACAGGACCTCTTGAAATGTTAATCTAGATATGGCCAGCATATGCATAAATACAAAAAATTGTTTGTACAAATTTTTGTGAGCTTTAAAACAACAGTTCGTATTAAGCAGGATGAACTGTTACGCTAACGGTCATTTCAAAACGTAGTCAGAAATTATACCGTTTTATGTCAGATTAAGCTGGCATAAACGAACACGCTAAATATAAAATGATTGAAGGAAGAAAAAATCGATGTTGATTTTTCAATCGTCAGAGTAAACACTTTCTGAATCAGCGTTTGTATGAAGTTGCTATTCCTTTCTTTGGTATACGGCAACTACGGTAGAAAATAATAATAGAGGCCCCTCTATTATTTTGCCTGAAAGGAGTTGTAGCGTTTCTGTAGCAAGCATATCGCCGGCTCTCAGCTTAATGTTCTAGATGTTTCATCTTCTTCTTCTTCGAATTTCAAGCTTATTGCTTATCGCATAGTAGCTTATTGCATGCTCTTAACATAGTATTCTAGATGCACTTCCACAGTTTTTATTTGAGAGCTTTGGATGCCTGTACCATTCTTGAATTAGTATAATTGTGTGGCAAGTACAATCATACTCTATGCCACACTGAGATAATTATCCCTACAAATTTTATAAACTACATCGTATGAACGCATGCAGATACAAGCCTGAATCAATTTCATAATTATCTTAATATGTTTTCATACTCCATCTATAGTATTCATAATTTGATACAACAAAAGGTATACGAAAAACATTAAAATTTCATAAACACATCGTATGAATTATTTTGGTTCAGCTTACGGCAAAAAATCATACGATGATCGTATGAAATTTATTTAGACAGTGCCATTCAAAACAACAACAAAACACAAGATGGCGGATCCAGCTTCAAGACGTGGCACAAGGCTCCGTAAACCTGTAAGTAAATTTAATTCGTATTGTTTCATTGTAGTTTACAACTTTATTTACATTTGTAGACAACTACTGCTGCTTCTGCTTTATCGATTTCAATAGCACGTCTCTTCCGACCGGATCGGGTAAGTGTCAGATTTATTTTTTGTTTTTGTTTTGATAATTTAATGCAACAGTAAAATTTTTTTAACAGGAATCGGACACGAGTACAAGCAAACTCGCTACTCGCAAAATCGAAAGTATAAAGTTCTCAGTTGGTTCATTATTTTTTACAATATCGAAGGTGATCCAGCCCCGAGCTAAAAGCCTCCCTAATAAAGAAAACCTAACCTAACTTTACAAAAATTGGAACCACCATCAATATCCAAATCAGCTTTTCTTCCTGCCACAGCTTCAATAATTCAACTGGAATCTTTTATTCCAGCTGTGTTGAAAGCAACAGGGTTGACCGCAAATGACGCTAAAGTGCTGCAAAAAAGAAACACACTGAAGTCCTTGGAAAATGTAGGGCAAAACAAACAACAAAATTTCTAAAAAAAAACTAATCGGTTTCATTTTCAATCGTCAGCTACCACAAATTGACGTACTTGAAAACCGTTTAAGTAAAGCTGCTACTCCAGCTAGCAAAACTGTATCTATTGCTGCAGCTCCACCTTTTACAATAGCATCAGAGTCGACGAGTACAAGTAGCACATGTTGTCACATAAAAGTTGCTGTCACTATTTTGTGACCAAATTATGTGTCGTAAAGTAATTACAGTAGCCATTAAGGCAACAGCAATGCAACCAAACAAGCGCAAGATGTGAGTTGATATGCAACAAATTCAATTTTACAAAACTAGTTACACAGTAGTGACAAAATAACAATATTGGATTACATATACAAATAAGTTAACTTGTAACGTTAAATAACTTTAGTTTAATTTCGACGATGAAAATTGTTTTACAGAGTACTTTTATTGCATAAACATTTTGAGGCGTTTATAAAATTATAAAATCATTAGAGATATTTGTAACGAAAACACGTACCAGAGAAAAAAAAATATATGCCGTTTCATATTTACGGTGAAGTTGAGAGTTTTAAATTGATAAAATAAATGCGCCATCTTATATTTCAATTGATTTATTACCATATTTTTGATGATATATGATTCAACGAAAAAAATCTTCTGTGTACGCTCAGTTCAAGAGTAACACTTCTAACAAAAAGTTTCATGATATGAAACATTACTTGAGATTATATTGAAAACTCGTTTCTATTAATTTGTCCTTAAAGCTCAGCATTCACTATTGCATCACCATTAATTAAATATTTTACCATTTGGATAAAAAACAGGAACAAACTATTAGATTACGATTGGTGAAACATTTTTGAGCGGCAGTATAGCTTTCATTTGTTCAGATCAAAGAGATTGCATTTGTGTTACCATCTGGAGACATGCGACTATTAGGGTCACGCTGAAACGAAAATGAAACTGTAATGCGGCATACAATAGTTGCCAAGCTACAAATTCGTAAATTTTCGATCGGTATTGTGTGGCAACTCAGTTACAGTTCAACCAATTGATAACATTAGATCGACACAAAAAGGTTACACTGTGTCATCATTGAGACCAGATAAGTCGCATTTTATCTCAACATCGTGACAATCTGACTATGAAGTTACCAATGACCGTTGTGTCACATTAATGTGTCCTATTACTTAGAAAGTCATGAGGTAACTTCATGTTGACTTGATATATAACTGCATATATTTCATGGCTACTTTTATGTAATAATTGTGTAACATGTTTCTCTTTATCTCTTATAAAAAGATGTTACAGGTGCTACTTGGGTAGTTACTAGACTGATGCAAAATTTGAAATTTTTGCTCCACAGTGCTCAAACGGTTCCGAATTGGGCCCTCATTATCCTCCCAAAATTTGAACTCATTTAGTGAGAAACTGACTTGGCACAAACCATTTGAAGTTTATATGGGAATTACTATGAAGAAACTATAATTTCGGTTCATATCTATCTCAAAATTCATCAGTTCCCTCTACTTTAGAAAATGATAGCTGAGTTTGTTGAAAATTTTCTCATCTACAACTTTGTTGAAGACCACTTTTCGATCAAATGTAAGGAGCAAAAATTATTAATCTTTCAAGTCACTGATGTCTTATGGTTATGCTCAATCAGCTGTTCAGCAGGCAACATTGGTGTTTATGGTGCGTAGAATAGAGGACAAAAATCATGGCTACTATGTCACACTCCAGAATACAGTGTTGCCCACAAGACAGTTGCTTAATCTTGTCATAAGATTATCAATCTCTTAAACAATTAATAACTATTTAATTTGACGTTTGGCTGAAAAACTATTTTCTGCAAAGTTGTAGCTGATAAAAATTCCCATAAGATTAGCAATAGAATTTGTTCACAGTACAATATTTAAAAAGGCTAGAAGACAATGAACAAAATGTTTTGTTTCCCCATAGTAATTTCCATATAAACTTCAAATAGTTTGTGCCAAGTCAGTTTCTCACTAAAAGAGTTCAAGTTTTGGGAGGCTAATCAGGGCCCAATTTGAAACCGTTTGAGCTTTGTGGAGCAAAAATTTCAAATTTTGCATCAGTCTAGTAGTTACCACAGTTACAGAAAACACGAGCTGCCTCGGAGTTTCACCATTCGTTTTAGCAACATCGACTGATCGAGTTGCTCCTCCGGTTGAACCAACATCGAAGGCTACTGTAACACCACTGTAACGCTACCACGCGATAACTATTGTCACTTCAATCACCATGTACAATAGGTCTCAATATAATAAATAATTGCTTGGTTTAACGGCTTTCTCAGTCTTAATATCACTCTAGAGACTACGATTTAATCTGCCCGACGCTTCGGTCATAGGTTTTAGTTCATGGTCCATGGCCGAAACATCGGGCAGATTAAATCGTTGTCGTTAGAGTAAGATTAAGACTTAGAAAGCCGTTAAACTAAGCAAATCGCTCAAGTACTAGGCGGCATCATCACTAATATAGTAATTATTCAACTCAAACTATATTTTTCATTCATATCCTTTATGAGTTTCATACGAAATAACAAACGAAATTGTTCGTAATATCCAATGATAGCTATCGTTCGTTTATATTAAGATTCATAGTTATATGCATGAAAAATCATACGATGGCTGATTGACAAAAAATTGACAGTTCTTCATAGTTCGGTCGTATGAAATTCAACATAAAATCTTGTCGCAAAAAATCATGCGATATTTCTATGAAATTCGTTTGATTAATAATCTCAGTGCAGGGAAATCGAGAAATTTTCCAACCCCGAAAAATTCCTAGACCGATTATACGCCTTGAGTTGTTACATTCAAAGTGTTTTTATGTTACTTCATAGGTAGTGATGAAAACGTCGCTAGAACTATTCCACAGCCGCAGTCAGTTTATGAGCAACAAGAGGGACGCACATTTTTGCCTGTGGACTTGGAGACATACTTCAAGTCCCCGCGTACATCGTACGGGTTAGGCAAAAATGTGCGTCTATCTTGAAAAACTGTCACATTAATGGCCCTTCGCTCATTTTCAACTTCTATTCAATTTTCATACTGCCGTACTCTAACGGAACTATCCACCTACCCTCTTCTAAAGATCATTCTCTAGCTAATAAATCATCACACTAAAGCTTCATGTTAGCATTTCCAACCAACTCTGAAAATCGTTAACTTCGCGTATGAAGTAACATAAAAACACTTTGAATGTAAAATACATTTATTTTCCTTGAGCAATATTAGTTTATGTGCAATTCATTTAAAGGAGTGTGTATAAGTGAAAATTCGGGAAAAGTGTATCTTTCCGGGATTTTGCGCAAGAGGCCTAGAGTCTCCAATTTTTTTCATTCCAGACTGTTTGATATTACATTTTACGTACCGTAAAACGGGATATCTCTAATAATGTCGTTAACTTTGATAGTAGAATATAATGATTGAATGTGCATTTTCCAAATAGCTGAAACAAAAAAAAAACAAGTTTCTTGTTTTTGCCTGGCACTCAAAAAATCATTTATTAAATGTATTTACAATACATCCAACACAAATTCAATGTTGTCTTCTTATTATTTATGATGTTTCTGATTAAAAACTCATTCAAAGTTTCATAACGCTTTAACTAAATTGTTCAAGGTTCATGCATGTTTTTCTACATTATTCGAATCTTATCAAATTAACCCCTAAACAAAAACGGATATTCGGTCACAAGTCAAAAAATAATGCAAATCCAATAATTTCCGTTGAACATATTACTAACGAATTGACACAGGGATCCTCAGTACTTTTTTGAATAAAATAATATTTGAAAAGCATTAATTGTTGTTAAATATATTTAGAGGGAGCATCAGGAAAAGGGAAGGTGGCTGAAATTTTCAAAACCATCAAACTATCGAAGTTCCCGAAAAAATATCTCGTCTGGCAGGCCATATGCACGTGTGGTCTAAAAAGCGACATTTTCATTACTACGGGCACCATCAATCAAGAGATCTACGTCCAGGAGTGCCTGGAAAAGTGGCTTCTACCATTCCTAAAGCAACATAATAGACCTGTGCTGTTCTGGCTGGACTTGGCGAGCTGCCACTATGGGAATAAGGCGATCGAGTGGTACTATGCGAATAACATGGTTGTGGTACCCAAAGACCACAATCATCCCAACAGCCCAGAACTCCGCCCTATCGAACAGTATTGGGCCTTGGTCAAACGAAATCTCAAAAAAACTAATAAATCCATGGAAAACGAGCAGCAGTTTAAATCTAACAGGCGTTCGGCGGCGAATAAGGTCGATGAGACCACCGTGCAAAATTTTATGGAAGGGGTTAAGCGGAAGGCACGGCAGTTAGCATTTGGCAAACCAAAAGAATAAACGAACAATTTTTAAGCGTTCCAGTCTTTAAACAAAAACTATTCAATTTACCCCGTTTTACGGTATTACAATAGTTTTTTATACATTTACTAAAATTTGAAGCAGAACAGGAGCAATATCGCCTTTGCCGTCTAGACTATCTGAGAAGCTCTGCAATAACACTAGTTTACAGCATTTTTGAACTCGGTAAGGTGATGATCATTTCCAATGCAAAATCCTACGCTGAATTCAATGCCGTGGTCAGAAAAAATTAAAGTAGAGCCATTTTTGAGATATACAAAAAATTTGATTTTTTGAATTTTGGACAAAAGTACGATTATTAAAATGTCAATATCTTTGGAACTAGTGCACCAATTTTAAATCTTTTTTTATGAAAGTGAAGCGAAATAAATTTGCTATCGTTCACTAGAATATTATGCCTTAATTAAAAATTTAAGTTTGAAGTCATTTAAAAATTTACAGCATTTTTTTTATTTTTTCCTGCGAATTTTCCATAAACATCTTGTTTTCATCAACATTTTTAATGGGATAAAAAGATTCAAAAAATCATTCCATAATTTATTCTTAAAGTCCATTCAAAACCGGAGAAAATGAGCCTTTAATGGATGAAATCGGTTGGAAATTGTCGAAGTTATGAGCATTTTTGTAAAACACTTAAAAATGTTGCTGAAATACAACAGCTTTAGAGTTCCTTTTCTAGGTGTCGTTGTAAGCATCCAAATCGCATGTAAAATTTTCATGGGAGATTCTTTTCTCTACATATCAATTTGATTAAGGCATATCAGGATTTAAAACCGAGTTGATACAAAAGAAATTTATTTAGGTTTTATTAAAAATGATTGAGAATCGAATGACTTTGTCTTCGATGTTTTGAACTTGTTTCTCGAATCAGAAACCAACAATAGTCACCCATCATTGTTTCATCCCAAAACCCTTGGTAACGACGTTCCATCATCTTCATTTGTTGGTGAAAACGTTCGCCGTGCTCATCACTCTCGTCACCAAGATTTTCCGGGAAAAAATCCATGTGAGAATGTAGGAAATGTATCTTCAAAGACATATTCACACCTGTGTTCAGTGAAATAAAAGGATTTGAAATTAATTATATGTAACAAACACAATATTTTTGATTTATACCTATTTTCTCATAATTTTTGAGCAATTCATCGACGGCTTCCTCATAATCTGGGCTTCTGAAATTTCCTAAAAAGGTTGTGACAACACGCTGGAACGATTTCCACGCTTCTTCCTCATCTGGTGTCAAAACTGTATTGAATGCGGAATCATTGAGCAGTTTTTTGATCTGTGGGCCAACAAATACACCTTCCTTTATCTTTGCGTCAGATAAATTTGGAAATACTGATTTCAAGTACTGGAATGTCGGCCCTTCTTTTTGCAACGCTTTGACGAAATTTTTGAATAGCCCAAGTTTTATATGTAGTGGTGGAAGTATTATGCGTTCTTTTACCACAAGAGGATCATTTTTAACGTTGTCTTTATCAATTGTGAAATTAACCCGTTTTGGCCAATCTTTTCGGACGTAGTGTTCCTTACGAGCTCGACTGTCCCATTTACACAAAAAAACACATATATTTTGTGTATCCCTGTTGCAATCTAGTCAACATGGCAACCACTTTAAGATCGGAACAAATTTTCCAATTGTGTTGATTGTAATTTATCAAATTGAGCAATAGAGCCATTGATTCATACGTTTCCTTCATATTAACGGCATGAGCTAATGGAATAGAAGGCTTCTCATTCCCTTGATGCAGTAAAACGGCTTTCAAGCTCAACTTGCTGCTATCGATGAATAAACGCCATTCAGCTCGATCATATGGCTCACCAAACTTTTCAACAAGCCGTTTACGTCATGGTAAAAACATGCCTTGTTCTTTGTAGAATAATATTTGTCAAATTTCTTGTGACGATTCCTGTGACAAGAAATTTTGACCTCCTTGCTCAGCATGTTGTGTTCTTTCAAGCGTGATGCCAGCAATTCGGATTTCTCCTTCGATAAGTCGAGATCTCGCACCAAATCATTAAATTCAGATTGTGTAAACAGTTTTGGGTTTCTTTCCAATTCCACATTGAAGTATTCCTCGCATTTCTCCTTGAATTCCTACTCACTTTTTGTAACGGTCGATTCAACAGAGGGCGCTCGTTTCCGCTTTGGATAAACAGGATACGGGACCGAACTTGAATGTGGAACAGGTTTTGTCATAGAAGCCACTTGTGGATACTCAACTGTTTTGTGACGTCCTTGTTGCTTAACTTTTGTCAAGCAGAAATAACAATCCGTTGCATGACAAAACGGTCGACGCCATATGGTGGGCATGTCAAAGGACAAATAGCGACTGACAGATAACAAATAAGTGAGTTAGTAAGTAAGACATTAACACTTATCAAAAATAGATGAAGTAAGATAATGTCGATCAGGAAAGAACAAAGCACTACCATGCTGTACATAAATTGTTTATATGAAAGTTATTCAAAAAATCAATTTACCTTGCGCCTGACATCCACCTAGCCAAGCACGTTTTGCACGAACTACATAATACTTTTGGAATCCACGGTTCGTCAAAGTCTCCAGGATCAATTTTAAAATAAAGCCTGTATGCAGTTTGCAACGAAGCAGTGAAATTGACCGATTTTGTAAATATATAGTTGCCACACGCGTAACAAAACTTTTGAGGATAATTTTTACACTTGAATTCACGTTTTGTCGTATACATCGTTAAGCAATGTTAAAGAAAGAAAGCTGTCAAATTGAGTTGGTTGCGTTAGGTTCTCGCCGAGCGGTCTCACAAACACTAGGGTAAATTATATTGTTGAAAATATCCCATTTAATTTTGCGTGACAGCTGGTAGTGTTAGTGAAATGCACCGTATGCGTACACGTCCGCAGAAAGGCTTACTGGAAGTGGTGCATGAACCTAGGAGCGGGACAACGGCCAATCTTTTTTTTTTATAATGCGTTTATTTTTCCAGGCTCATTTGCCGTAGCTTTGCGGAGCCGATATTCATCGTTTGGGTACAAAATTACTTAAAACTAACGTTAGTAAAGCGGGGGCCGATTACTCGCGGCTTTCTCGAGGTTAGGGGTAACAAATTGTAACAAACGGGTGGCAGGGTAGGGATTGAGAACACAAGGTTTTTTAGAGCAATGTGCTCTTGATCTAGAACTAAGCGACATACTGGAGAAAAAGACAAACATGGGGGTACACCGATGGAGACCTAGCAACTTGAGAGAACACAAGATGACACTAACTACTAAATCCTCAGATCGATCCGTTTTAAAAACACATAAATTAAATTAAAATAATCGAGATCTCGGCTCGCCAAGATGTCTCTAACGGGCCGCATAGGTTGTTTTCCTCGGGCCCTGAGGGATGCGGATAACTCGGATCTAGCAACACAATGTAGGGTGCATGACCAAAGTACGTGGTCGATATCGTGATAGCCACTACCACAAGCGCACAAATTGCTGCCTGCGAGCCCGATTCGGAAGAAATGCGAGTCTAACGAGTAGTGATTGGACATGAGCCTTGACATGACACGTATAAAGTCACGGCTCATGTCCAATCCTTTGAACCATGGCTTGTTCGACACCTGTGGGAGAATAGAATGTAACCATCTTCCCAGATCACTCTCATTCCATTTTTGTTGCCAGTTGGTGAGGACGTGCTGACGGGTAATTGAAAAAAATTCCGCAAAGGCGATTTGTCGATCAAAAATATCGCCTTCCATAGCGCCCACCTTAGCTAGCGAGTCCGCTTTCTCATTACCCGGAATTGAGCAATGAGATGGGACCCAAACTAAGGTGATAGTATAGGAGCAGTTAGATAAAGTACTCAATTTAGCTCGGATTTCGGTCAGGAAATACGAGGAGTGCTTCATCGGCCTCATTGATCGAATAGCCTCCAACGAGCTAAGGCTATCAGTAAAAATAAAATAGTGATCAGATGGTAGTGAGGCAATTTGCTCTACTGCGTAAAATATGGCTGCTAGTTCCGCAACGTATACGGAACAGGGTTTTTGCAGTTGATATGAGGCGCTATGAAATTCGTTGAATACTCCAAATCCAGTGGAAGCGTTTATAGTTGACCCATCTGTGAAAAAACTCTTATTGTTACTAACATGGTGGTACTTGTTTGCAAAAATTAAGGGAACAACCATCGACCGATGGTGATCTGGTATTCCACGGATTTCTTGCAACATGGTCAGATCAAAATTTACAGAGGAACTATAAAAGTCTTGGAGGCAAACACGAGAGGAATTGAATGAAGAAGGGCCAATCTCCAGCGTCATGTACTCGTAATAGAGACTCATGAATCTTGTTTGAGGATTTCTGTCGAGCAGCTTCTCAAAATTTTCTATTACCAATGGGTTCATTACTTCACAACGGATAAGAAACCGGAAGGACAGTTCCGCGAAACGATCTGTCAGTGGGAGAACACCCGCGAGTACTTCGAGGCTCATCGTATGCGTCGAGTGCATACAGCCAAGCGCGATTCGGAGGCAACGGTATTGAACCCGTTGCAGCTTCAGGATATGTGTTTTCGACGCGGATTGAAAACAGAAGCTACCGTACTCTAGAACCGACAAGATGGTTGTTCGATACAACCTGATCAGATCTTCCGGGTGTGCTCCCCACCAAGTTCCGGTAATTGTACGAAGAAAATTGATTCTTTGTTGGCATTTTTGTTTCACATACGCAATATGTTTTCCCCACGTGCTTTTGGAATCGAACCAGACACCTAAATACTTGAAAGATATACTTTGAGTGATTGTTCTACCCTTTAGTTGAAGCTGTAACTGTGCAGGATGATGCTTCCTAGAAAAAACAACCAACTCAGTTTTCTCCGGAGAGAATTCGATACCCAGCTTCATTGCCCAAGTAGACAAATTGTCTAAGGTATCTTGCAATGGTCCTTGCAGGTCCGGTGCACTTGGCCCTATAACGGACACAACCCCGTCATCTGCAAGCTGCCTAAGCGAGCAATTTTCATCAAGACAACCATCAATATCTTTTACATAAAAATTATAAAGAAGGGGGCTTAAACATGAGCCCTGGGGGAGACCCATGTAACTAATTCGTGAAGTTGTCGAGTTTCCATGAGAAAAGCTCATATATTTCTCAGACAACAAGTTGCTCAAATAGTTGTTCATAATTGGTGAAAGCCCACTATCGTGGAGTTTATCCGAAAGGACATCGATACAAACAGAATCAAAAGCCCCCTTAATGTCCAAGAAAACTGAACCCATTTGCTGTTTTTGCGCATAGGCCAGTTGAATTTCAGTTGAAAGCAACGCAAGACAGTCGCTCGTTCCTTTGCCTCTCCGAAATCCAAATTGCGTATCTGAAAGTAAACCATTCGACTCGACCCATTTGTCTAGACGAAAAAGAATCATTTTCTCCAACAATTTCCGTATACAGGACAGCATCGCGATGGGACGATACGAGTTATAATCCGACGCGGGTTTACCGGGTTTTCGAATGGCGATAACTCTTACCTCCCTCCAATCATCCGGAACAATGTTGTGCTCCAAAAATTGATTGAATAAGTTCAACAAGCGTCTCTTCGTGACGTCTGGGAGATTTTTGAGCAAGTTGAACTTGATTCTATCCATTCCTGGAGCTGAGTTGTTACATGAAAGGAGAGCAAGTGAGAATTCCACCATCGAAAACGGGGAATCTACTTCGTTATTACCCGACGGACGATCACGAACGTTGGTTTGAACCGGTACCGAATCCGGGCAAACTTTCCGCGCGAAGCTGAAAATCCATCTGTCCGAGTACTCCTTGTCTTCATTAATCGGTGATGACGCGTTTCGCATTCTCCTGCCGACATTCCAGAGTGTTCTCATGGAAGTCTCTCGCGACAAACCATCGACGAACCGACGCCAGTATCCGCGTTTTTTTGCTTTAATTAAGTCCTTAAAGGTTTTCTCGAGGTCGGTGTACCGCTCGAAATCCCCGACCTTACCGTGTTTGCGGAAGCGTTTAAACGCGGCGGACTTCTCGCTGTTCGCGTCGGTGCAATCCTTATCCCACCACGGGGTGGGAGGTCGCTTGCGGACGGAAACACCCGGAACACGTTTCGTCTGTGCTCGCAGCGCACAATCGATGATGACACGCGCGAGAAAGGAGTACTCGTCCAGCGGAGGAAGTACGTCAACCGATTGACTGGCATCAAGAACCGCGGACGCGAATTTTCGCCAGTCAATGTTTTTCGTAAGATCGTACGCGATGTCGACCGAGCGAGTAGAAGATGAACCATTGGTAATAGAAATTTTGATTGGCAAATGGTCACTACCGTAGGGATCTTGAATTACTTTCCACGAGCAATCCAACGATAGTGAACTCGAACAAAGTGAGAGGTCTAATCTGCTTATTTTTGCTGGAGGTTTGGCTACTCGTGTTGCTTCCCCGGTGTTCAGAATTGTCATTTTGAAGAAGTCGCACATGTCGTATATCAAGGTTGAGCGGTTGTCGTCGTACAGTTCCCCCCAGCCTGTACCGTGAGAGTTAAAATCTCCCAAGATCAACCGTGGCTCCGGCATAGCCGTGCAGATATCCGCGAAACTTTGACGAGAGATCGCGGTTTTCGGTGGAAGATATACTGAGGCAATACTGAGGCATTTACCTCGAATATTAACCTGACATGCAACTGCTTCAATGCCTGTCACTGAAGGCAGATCGATTCTATAGAAGGAATGGAGCTTGTTGATCCCCAGAAGCACCCCTCCATACGAATCTGCGCGGTCAAGGCGTATAATGTTGAAATCGTGGAAAGCAAGATCGTTGTCTGAAGAGAGCCATGTTTCACAAAGGGCAAATGCATCAGAAAGTGAGTTGTTAACTAAAAATTTAAATGTGTCAAGTTTTGGCATAAGACTTCTACAGTTCCACTGAAGAACAGAGATCATATCCCCGACCGCATTCGGAGAATTATCCATCAAAGGATATGATCGATGCAAGGAAGGACCACCTAGAAGCTAGTTGCTTCAAAAGATTTTTCACCATTGGCAGCACTAAATTAATAATGCTCCTCGTTGAGTCAGAGATATTGAATATACTGAAGAAGCTATCCACAATACCAGAAAACGTGAACATGGGGGCATGTTCTTGCTGATTATTCAGCTGCTTTTCTGGCCGAAAAACTGGGACATCTGGGGTTTTAGATGATCCTGGAAGTGACGGAAAGTTCTTGTCATAATTACAAGGTTGAAAACCCGGTGGAATGGGTTTCGGTGCATTTCCGTTACCTCTTGATTTTTCCAAGGTGGGAGGGTGGTCCGTACGAGTGGCCTTACGAGGCTTTTCGGTGGTGTGTTTTTTTGCTCGTTTTCTCGTATTGCCTTTAAAGACAAACGGACTACCCTCACCGCCCTCTGAGTCAGAGTCTAGATCATCAACTGGCAAAATGGAAAACGTGTTACTGTTTTTTGGTGTGGTCTGGGAAGATGAAGCGGTATTCTTCAAGAGTTCTGCTAGTGTTCTCTTGGAGCGAGCTTGCAGAGACCGCTTAAGTTTTTCTCCCTGCTGTTTGTACCTCGGGCAGTCAGTCAGGGTATGCAGGCTTTCCTTGCAGTACACGCATTTTGGAGGAGCACCGCAAGGGCCCTCTTGATGTTGCTCGCCACACTGATCGCAGCGTGGTTTGTTCGAGCAGTAGTCCGATGTATGACCAAGTTGTTTACATTTCGAGCAGTTCATTACCCGAGGTACAAACAGACGTACAGGCAGCCGAACCTTGCCAATAGCGACGTAGTGAGGTAACGCTGAACCCGAAAAGGTCACACGAAACGAGTTTGACAAGGAATACGTTTTTTTGGAGCCTACTACGGATACTGACTGCATTTGAAGGCAGTCCAATATCTTCACCTTCGGCAGGGCACGGTTTTTAAAGATTCCGAAGGAATCGGGATCCAAGAAATCATCACTAGTCAAACTCGCTTCGGTGACCACTCCTTCAATTTCTACCTCACTACTGGGTATGTAGACTCGGTATTCCAATGAAAAAAGCTCGCACGCAACAATTTGGTTAGCCTGCTTCCGGTCATCAACGGTAACGCGCAGTTTTATTGGTGTTACCTTGAAAATATCGGTAACGGCCGAAAAATGTGTTGTTAGATCCTTAGAGATCCTCGGAATGTTCAAAGGTTTTTGTTTGGGCCGGAAAAAAACAACCCATGGGCCTTTCGAGGCTTCTGGGTAAGCCTTTAGGCGGGGGAGCGCAGAGGTTTTCGGGGGCAATGGTGTGGGGGGTGCAGGTGGACGAGGAGGAGATGGTGGAGGAGAGGGTTGTAGGCGATATCTTTTCTTGGGATATGCTCCAGTATTTTTGCTGGAGAGCGAGTCAACTGGAACGTCAAGAGTTTCCATTTCCACAACTTCCTCGAGACTTTCGTGTGAGGTGGAATCAAGAGTTTCGTCGTCTGAGATGGAAAGCGACCATCCCCCGCCTTTATCATTTTCATCCATTGCGGTTAAATATCGCCGCAATGGTGTTTTTGGTAAATATTTTACAAATAATTACAGTAATTTCAAATAATATCAAAAATATAAAAACAAAAATGCAAAAATAAACAAAAAAAAAATTGATATAGTTTTACTCTACTAAAGAGTAATATGAAAGAAACAAAAAAAAAACCAAGAAAAAAAAATAGAAAAAAAAAATATATATATATACTGAAAAAAAAAATTGGATCACCCTAACTATACTCTACTTAAAAATAGTACGAGAAAAAAAAAATCAAGAAAAAAAAATAATTATAGATATATACTATTTACAAGATTTTGGATCACCCTAATTATGACCCAGCCTAATCTAATACTGGACCATGCGGGGAGATGCGATACTGGTGAAAACAAAGCGACACGGTATACCTATTGCACTGAGGCGGCAGATGACTGGTGCGATGCTATTGTATTCCCCAACGGCTGTTGGGTCGATAGCCTTGCAGCTGGTATGCCTCTTTCGCCTCGGTAGGCAATTTAACGTGCTTTCGTTGTTGCTATCAATGGGCCGATAGTGGTGATGATTTTACAGATGTTGATGTTAAAGCTGGACCGTAATCAAAGCGCTCGGCGTATGATTAACGGCTTCCTCACTCGCGCACTAGTTGTCTTAACACTATGCCAACTAACTTTGGCGAGAAAAAACCCTCGCGTGGGGAAAAACTCAAAAACTCAAAAACTAGTGTCGTACAACGAGACCGATGCGACTTGATCGGCTCAGCGTGCGAGACGGAATGGCGTCCAATCTTGGAACATTCAATTTCCATGATTTTACAAAAATTTCATAACTTCGACAATCTCCAACCGATTTCATCCATTAAAGGCTAATTTTCTCCAGTTTTTAATGGACTTTAAGAATAAATCATGGAATGATTTTTTGAATCTTTTTATCCCATTAAAAATGTTGATTAAAACAAGATTTTTATGGAAAATTTGCAGGAAAAATAAAAAAAAATGCTGTAAATTTTTAAATGACTTCAAAATTAAATTTTTAATCAAGACATAATTTTCTAGTGAACGATAGCAAATTTTTTTAGCTTCATTTTCATAAAAAAAATAAAATTGGTGCACTAGTTTCAAAGATATTGACATTTTAGTAATCGTACTTTTGTCCAAAATTAATAAAATTAAAATTTTTGTATATCTCAAAAATGGCTCTACTTTAATTTTTTCTGACCACGGCATTGAATTCAGCGTAGGATTTTGCATTAGAAACGTTGGTCAACCACTAAAGTTCACACTTTTTATGTTGTTTTGTAAACTAGTGTAATCAAATTGATTCACATTGCACTGCTGAAGCATATTCGTTTACCTCCTGTCCTAATCAATTATTCTTAATACAAGTCTGATCATCTATCTCCCGTCATTGAAGTTTAAATTTTACACCAAGAGAAACGTTGCATCGAACAAAGAATAGAAAGACTCTTTATCGTATCTCTCGTCTCGTATCTGGCAGATATGTCAATGCCCATACGGCTTAACGAGTGCTACGATATCATTAAGTGAACCTTCTTCTACATCGTTCAACGTGGCATGCACTTTTTCAGCGCTGATATTTTTCGATCTATTTCTCTTCCACTGGCATTTTTTCCTGCATCACATCGAGTTTGCGAACCATATCCCTACGAATGAAAAATGCTGGGCTTTCAAAAAATTGACAGCGCAGAAAATTTTCATTTGATACTGTTCTCCATCAAATTCTTCGACCAAGCTGGAAAGACCTATCCTAGTGAACTATGCACAGCAAGTTTACGATATCAACTCTCGCTATTGAGATTTGATTGAGTGTGCTTCCTTAAGAATAGCAGGCAGCGCAAAATTATACATCGCAAAATTGATCTGCCATCGACTACATCTACCTATACCAATGCAAGTGTACTTCTTGTTTCATAATATCATCAAAAGAACCCAGAAAAGTGCACTATCCCAGGACCTCTTTTGAAGTCGTTATTACATTTTGAGGAGACCTGAAAAATAATTTCGGCTTCCAGAAAGAGCTACTCGAAAATTCCTATTGCGTTTGCTCGGTAAAACTTTCTGTCCAAAGTAGAAAGGAAATAATTCTGTTTCTGCTCCATTGTCTCTAGCCGGAAAACACTTTTCCTCAATAGCATATTGCTACAGATCCTTCAACGGAAGAAGCTGTACCAATGATAGGTAGGTCCCTGTAAGTAGCTTTCTGAAACAAAAGGGGTAAGACTATCTCAGTTTACCTCCTCCCCCTACGTAGGAAGATAAGAAATGGAGAAAGATAGTAAACCACCGTCTCTTCCCTTTTTTTTTGGATCGTCCATTCCACAGATCGAAGCAATTTTCTTCTAGTACCTATTTTCCGCTTCGGAGCTGATGCGATTAAAGGAAGATTATCTGCCACAATTTGGAAGTGAAATCATTTGGATTTGTTTTAATTGACAGTTTTATAGAATTCCGACGAAACAAAATTTTCAAAGCCTTGAGCATTGGAGATGGAATGGAATTGATTTTCCCGACTCCCTCCGGCTGATTCATTAATCGAGATAATTTAAATGCTTACCCCTTGTTGGTCTTGGAGGAAATCGGATTATTCGATTTATTCACAAAGAAGCTCAATGTTGGGAAGAGTAACAATGAACACAAATTAAGGAAGTTGGTTTTGCCGTTGAGCATCAACGGTTGATGCTCATTTGTAAGGTATACCTAATAAAATCTGCAGATGAGTCAGATAACTAGCAAGAAACTTTCTACTTTCGATAAGTTGCTGCATGCAACACAAATAATAACTAATACAGTAATGAATCGATTTTATCACACTTCTTTTTGAAAATATTTTCTGGTGTGCTACGAAACTCATGTGCTTTTTCAGTGGTCCTATTGCACCACTTGTTACTGCTATTTAAGCCTGGGAAGGGTGCTGTCGAATCAGTTTACTGATCATTCTTGTATGAAATTGGTTCCAAACGTAAACAAACCCTGTAGGTTTCTTATGGCTTGTTTACGTTTGGAACCAGTTATGCGAGGTAGGCGACGATTGGTCGTATTTGACAGCCACCTCCCCCTTGATTTAAGCTTCCCTTAGTCCAAACGTGGAAGGGAACGCTCCCAGGGTCGTTTTATGCTTTCCCTGTCTTACACTGTAATCGCAGCACAAATAAGAAACATCAAAATTTGCACGAATATTAAAGTATAGACGAACAGACATAACACATTGAATATTTCTCAATGTAAAACATCGTCGCTAAAACATAACCGCCATCTGTTGAGTACACTGTGGTGGGTAGTACGCTGAACAGATGGCGGTAGTGTGTAGACGTCAAACGCAAGGAACTTGTCTATGCGCACCACAGGTGGCGGTACTACCAGCTACGATACTTTTAAATTGACCTTTAAATGCTTGTACTATGAACAACTTGCGAGTGTTATGTCTGTTTGTCTGGGATTAAAGGGTTCATCAGCCAGGGTTAAACCTTTTAATTTCACCATCGTTACCTTTGCTAACCACGGCAAGAGTTCAGAAAGCGAGGGGTGGGAAACTTCCCCTTTGTATGAAGTTTTCAACGTAGTATAATGAATTCAAATAAAAGGTGTTAAACCCAAGGAAGATTATCTTCTTCTACTAATAGAAAAGCTACTAATTTGTGGTTCTTTTTCCTTTACTTAAAGTCACTCTCTGTTTGCAATCTAGTGCAAATCACCGACGGACATCGATTGCCATCCATTGACGGCAATTGAATGTGCAGGGCAGCTTCCACCCATTCAACACACATGGGCCGGAACCAACGGTTTTACTTCCCAGACGTGACCAGAGATTTTTATGCCTCAGAAAAATCCCACCGACCTCGGCTGGGATTAAACCCAGTCCCACTGTGGTGAGAAAGTAGCCACGCTTACCACTACACCACCGGTGCCGACTCTAATTTGTGGATTGAAAATAGAACTTCGTACATGCAAACTACTACGTGATCGCGTTTTCAACTTGTTTGTGCATCTTGTATATATACAAATTTTACAATTTTAACACTTTTCGTGCTTTGTCTTATGTCCTTACTTTGCATGCCTATCGGTTTTCAACCAAAAAAAAACATAACCAGCGCAACTTACGGTTTTTCAGGAGGGTGCTGTGGTGGTGGTGAATCCGCAGGTGACTGGTACTCTTCAATGGCTACCTGACAGTCGATCTAAAGGTAACAATGGCCCGCCAAACGGGAGGCCTCTGATGATGGCCTATTGCAATAATCGCTTTCCGTGGTCAGCGAAAATGGCCGAAACAATGGCCTTATCCAGAGGACACGATGCTTCCAAAATGGCTGACACAATGGATGGTCCCAGCCTTTGTTCTGGAGGTGTGCAGCTCCTAGAGTGGCTAAAACAAGGACAAGGAGTTTTGATGAATTAAACTTGACGGATTTCTTTTAATCGAGCATTTAGCACACCTGAGCAGTGTGTGAGCACGATGATGCCTCTATTTTGATATCAAGAGTAAATTTTCATTACGTCAAAAGTAACATTCGCACCGATCCGAGAAAATGAAATTTTGTTTTGATGACCGAAAAGTTATTCCTATTTCCAATTGAACACATATAATCTCATAGTGATAGCAATTTTTAACATATTAAGTAGGGTTTCAATCATACAAAGCACATCGCAGTTTTCAAGCTAAAAAAATACTGGTTTTTTAGTCAAAAGTGTATTTACCAGGATATTCGGGAGAATTATCAATCTTACGTTTTTCATCATTTTAGGACTACATAAATCATCTGGGGGAGGTAGCTCATCGATTCTTCCGGTTCGCCTCCTAGCATCGTGCTATAAGGTACCAGGCGATAACCAGGGTAGTTGATCGATAGCTCGATGACGTCATTTCGTTGGCGTCTGCAATGGGAAATTCTCATGGCAGGCGTTGACGATGGGACGTTGTCGAGTTGTTGAATAGCAACTATCGTGGTAACTCACCGATTACCTGTCGATCTGCCAAATTTGGAAAGACGTCTGCATTGAATTGTCTCATATAATAATATTCCGCCCACTATATCACAAGAAATTGCGAGTAGCTGAGTGGAATGGAGATAAGTTAAGCATTGGGTACAGGACCAAGTCTCCCCTGGGTGGTGCCAGAAGATGAGCGCAATAGAATCACGTTTTTGCTTACTGAGCAGAAGACCGTGGGTTTAGTCCCAAGCTCCTTTACGTTATATGATCGTTAGGACATCAATTCAGCTTATCGTTTACCAAAACTAACCCTGCTGCAAACCCAACCCTCTTATCCAACATCCCAGTGATTCCTCGTGGAAGTGCAGAGGTGTTCTCGGCTTCCATCAAAGCGAGTGTCATGTCAACACAATCCTTTCCATTCCTTTCTTGACCTGTGTTCGGGCGCAGCCAGCGCTGGTATTGCCTAATTTAAGATCACCAGTTTTTACACATTGAGGATGATTGCTAGTCCCAAGCATCGTCTATTGGTTCTCTGTGTAATTACAGCTGATCTGGCAATAACAGAGTAGCAACCGTGGGCGGTCAATCAAGCTCAAGCAAGCTCAAGCTCAAGCTTTAGAACTACATAAATCATCTTAGCAACAAACAGTTCGATCTATTTACTTTTATAACGAGAAAGCGAAACGACGAACGTACACTTTTCACGGGTTTCTCTGCGCTGTTACTTAAGACAAACGGCATCTCCATAGAAATCGGGTGACTTAAGTAACATCGAAAAATATTTTGATCGGAAGGTGATTACGTCAAAAAGCAATTTGACTCGTAAATAAATACAAAAATGGGATATGATCCTATATTCGGACAGTATATAGTGTAATAGCTGGAGCATCGATTTACACTGATAGCTCGACTTTGTTTACCTTTGTTACTTTCGACGTAATGAAAATTTGCTCTTGATATAGACATTTGCTCTTCAGGTATCAAATGGCGTCCAAGCAACGCATCGTGAAATTCCGAACTGCTCGCACTTCAGCTTCCTGCCCTGTCCTATTCCTGGCCTTCGGGTCATATTGCGGTTAAAAATATAAATTCAAATGCGGCTGTGGTTGAATCAACCGCCGAGTTCGACTGCACTGGAATGCACTGCAAAAAAAACCTTACTTTTAGGTAAGGTTTGAATAAAAAATGATAAATTCTAAATAAATTAATATTTTAATGTTAAGTATTAAAGCATACGTATGAACTTTGATATTACATTTAACATTTTTAATAGATCAACATTTTATGAATTTCCATGTGCTCAACATTTGATAGAAGACAATTGAAATGACATTGAAATGAAAAATTTAACATAATCTATAACATTATTAGTAAAAATTTCGATGTTAAACATTGAATAATTAACAATGAATATAGTACATTTAATATTTAGCATTTATCATACAACATTTATCACGTAGCATATAAAATTCAACATTCATAACATAACATTGAAAATTGAACATGTAAAATTTAACCTTTTAAATCCATCATTTATCGTTTACCAATGCAACAATATAATTTTAAATTAAATATTAAACAAAATTAATTTAAAAACGTAAACTTCAAAAATAAAATTTTAAAATGATAATTTACAAAATTCAAAACTTAATAATTGCATTAAAAATTCAAACATATCAAATTCAAAATTGTAACATATAACAAGTATTAAAATATCGGTTAACAACGTCCCGGTCTCAGTCGCGCGGCATCTAATTTTTTTCGGTGTTTTTTCCGCCCGAGCGGTTTTTTCACCCCCCCATTGGGTGCCCCAAGTGACCAGTGTGCAACAGAGGAAGTGGAATTCCATGGGCCGAGCCCCTTGGAGTTGCCATCCAGCTTTAATCCACCCCGGTAATCCATCCGGTCGTCAAGTCATTTTATCATCATCGTGCCGACCCACCAACACCAATCATCACCACCAGCAGCAGCAAACGGACCATCTAGCTGCAACGGCTGATAGGTTGTTTACAACCGGCATAAGTATTAGACAATACATTTTGCAAGTCCATTGCCTCCCTATTGTAGTTTAATTTTGCCTCGTGGCGCGTGACTCTGTCTCTCACCCCTGGTAGGGGAGTATGGGTCATAGTGAGACAACTTTTTGCAAGTAGATATAAGTTTTTTTTTTTGTTTCGATTTTTTTTTTTCTTTTTGATTTGTTCGTACGTCGGGCAAAAAATTTAATTACTAGTAATTAAAATTAATTAATTAGTGAAGGTTTTATTTTTTTTCCTTCTTAAGTGGTTGCGCACCGCTTTTGCGCAACACTTATGGCATCTTCCGATGCCTACGTTACGCGAACCAGATACTATGAACCGTCTTCGAAAGGACCATGGGTTGTCTTTTTTCGGCCCAAAAATAAACCTTTGAAAACTCTCGACATAACGAGAGATTTGCTGCGTAAGTATCCGGGAATCTTGGTACACAAAGAAAGATTCAACAAACTGCGTGTAGAAGCACCGACTTATGATGTGGCAAATAAAATTGCTGATCACGAGTTGTTTAGTGTTGAGTACAACATCTACATCCCTTCTCGAGATGTGGAGATAGAAGGCGTGGTCTCCGACGCGAGTCTGACTGTCGAGGACTTGAAACATGCCTCGGGAACTTTTAAAAACTCGACATTCGCTACCGCGCTAGTGAAGATACTGGATGTAAGGCAACTGCATTCAGCATCTTTGCTAGACGGTAAAAACAGTTTATAAACATTCAGACTCGTTCCGGGTGACTTTCGCAGGTTCAGTTCTCCCAAACTTTGTTAAAATTGATGGTGCTTTTTTTCCGGTGCGGTTGTTTGTACAGAGGGTATATAATTGTACCAACTGCAAAAGGCTGGGACACTCGGCCAGCCATTGTGGCAACAAAACTCGTTGTGGCAAATGTGGTGAAAACCACAAAGAGGATTCTTGCCACAAAGAATCAGTAAAATGCGCTTACTGTGGCGAGAATCCTCACCCCTTGCAGGAGTGCCCGATGTACAAGCAGCACTCCGATAAAGTGCAGCGTTCAATCTCTGGACGCTCCAAGCAGTCATATGCACAAATGTTGAAGGCTGCATCAGCCGTCCAAGATGCAAACCAATTTTCGGTTTTGTCAGTTGAAGAATCGGACTCTGACTCATCCGATGAAGGTGATTCTACGGTGGTACACGCACCTTCAAAAATAGACGGTTCCTCAAAAAGAAAATGCCCCTCCCCGAAAGTGCGCCGTAAGAAAACTAAAGTCACCTCCAGACGATTGCCAAATTCCCAGGGTAATGGGGATGAAAAAACAAAACCGAAGGCTCCTGTTGATCCAATCCCTGGATGCAGCAAGAATTTTCCGCCATTGCCCAACAAAGATAAAAAAAATAAAAAAGCTGCTTCTCAAACTTCTCAAAAGAAATCCAAGTCCGAACGAGGTTTGCTAGCTTTTTCGGACATTGTGGAATTCATATTAAACATGTTCAACATACAAGACCCTCTAAGAAGCTTAGTTTCTGCCTTGCTTCCAACGTTAGAATCATATCTTAAGCAATTGACTGTTTCATGGCCCCTCCTTGCATCAATCATATCTTTCGATGGATAATTCGTCGAACGAGGTTGAAGATATGATCACTGTGCTACAGTGGAACTGCCGTAGTCTAGTGCCTAAACTAGACTCGTTCAAATTTTTACTTCACAATTCTGATTGTGATATATTTGCTCTCTGTGAAACATGGCTTTCTTCCGATAAAGAACTCAACTTCCACGATTTTAACATTATACGCCTGGATAGAGACGATTCTTATGGAGGAGTACTTTTAGGGATCAAAAAGTGCTACCCTTTCTACAAAATTTCCCTTCCTGCTCTATCCGGCGTCGAAATCGTTGCTTGCCAAATAAATGTGAAGAACAAAGATCTTTGCATAGCTTCAGTATACGTTCCACCAAGAACCTCCATTAGCCGTAGTCAACTCTGGAATCTAGTTTCGATTCTTCCATCCCCAGTATTAATTCTGGGTGATATGAACTCCCATGGTACTGGGTGGGGCGATCTATATGACGACAATAGAGCGGCTATTTTTTACGATTTATGTGACGATTTCAATTTGACTATTTTGAACACTGGCGAAGCGACACGTATAGCAAAACCTCCGGCTCGAGAAAGCCGACTCGACCTATCTTTGTGTTCAAGATCGCTATCATTGGATTGTCAGTGGAAGGTTATCAATGATCCCCATGGTAGCGATCATTTGCCAATCATCATTTCAATAAAGTGTGGCCCTCACTCTGCAGAACCATCTCGGGTTCCATTTGATCTTACAAGGAACATCGACTGGCAGAAATATGCAACGGCGGTGACAATCGGTGTCGAATCAATAGATGCGCTTCCACCATTGGAAGAATATCGATTCCTAGCCGATTTGATTTACAAAAGCTCACTGGAAGCACAAAAAAGAAAAGTTCCAAGTGCACCCTTTAAAAGGAGACCAGCCACACCTGGTTGGGACGAAGAATGCACAAAATTGTATGTAGAAAAATCTGATGCTTTCAAAGCTTTTCGTAGACACAAAACCTCCACTTACTTCGAGGAATATTCAAAGCTTGAGACAAAGCTGAAACAATTAATCAAAGCAAAAAAAACGCGGTTATTGGCGCAATTTCGTCGAGGGACTCTCACGAGAAACCTCAATGAACACCTTGTGGAGGGTGGCTCGCAACATGCGTAACCGCTCATCTTTCAATGAGAGTGAAGAATACTCCAACCGATGGATATTCGATTTCGCTAAAAAGGTCTGTCCGGACTCAGTTCCAGCACAAAATATTCTTCGAGAAGCGTCTCCTAGCGACGGCTCTCTGGATAGACCATTCTCAATGCTGGATTTCTCTATGGCTCTTCTTTCATCGAACAACTCCTCACCGGGAAGCGATATGATTAAATTCAATCTTCTGAAAAATCTCCCAGATATCGCTAAAAGACGCTTGCTAGATTTATTCAATTCCTTGCTAGAAAACAACATTGTACCGCCTGAATGGAGACAGGTCAAAGTAATAGCCATTAAAAAACCTGGCAAATCAGCGTCTGACCATAACTCATACCGTCCGATTGCTATGCTTTCGTGCATTAGGAAATTGTTGGAGAAAATGATCCTTCGGAGACTCGATCACTGGGTCGAATCAAATAACTTGCTATCAAATACACAATTTGGGTTCCGCAAGAGCAAAGGAACAAACGATTGTCTAGCGCTGCTTTCCACAGATATTCAACTGGCCTTTGCACACAAGGAGCAATTGGCTTCAGTATTCTTGGACATTAAGGGGGCTTTTGATTCAGTTTCCATTGAAATTCTGTCAGACAATCTGCACAGATGTGGACTTTCTGGAATTTTAAATAATTTCTTGTACAATTTGTTGTCAGAAAAGCAAATGAACTTTTCCCTTGGACAACTGACAACTTCCAGAATTAGCTACATGGGCCTGCCCCAAGGCTCATGTCTCAGCCCTCTTCTTTATAACTTTTACGTCAAAGATATCGACAACTGTTTGGCAGAACAATGCACGCTAAGACAACTTGCAGATGACGGTGTGGTTTCCGTAAGAGGTCCACATGCCGTGGACTTGCAAGGACCATTGAAAAATTCCTTAGATAACTTGTCTTCTTGGGCTATGAATCTAGGGATCGAATTCTCGCCGCAGAAAACTGAACTGGTAGTGTTTACTCGAAAGCGGTACCCAGCCCAAATGCATCTTAATCTTTTGGGCAGAAACATTACTCAATCATTGTCTTTCAAGTACCTTGGGGTCTGGTTTGATTCAAAGTGCACTTGGAATGCCCATATTACGTATTTGAAGCAAAAATGTCAGCAGAGGATCAACTTTCTCCGTTCAATTTGCGGCACATGGTGGGGTGCTCATCCGGGAGACCTCATAACGCTTTATAAAACAACTATTCTCTCTGTTCTAGAGTACGGCTCTTTCTGCTTTCTCTCGGCAAGAAAAAGTCACCTAATAAAATTGGAACGAATTCAATATCGTTGTCTGCGTATTGCTCTAGGCTGTATGCACTCAACGCATAACATGAGTCTCGAGGTTCTGGCAGGAGTAACACCCCTCCAGAACCGTTTCTGGGAGCTCTCTCTCAGAATACTAATCAAATGCGGAGTGACGAACACACTTATAATTGCTAATTTTGAAGAAATTCTTGGGCTGAACACACAATCTCGATTTATGAGAATCTACCACCACTACATATCATCAGATATGTGTCTTCCTTGTTATACTCCAGACCGTGTTCACTTCACCAATCGCAGTTCCTCAATTGAATATGATCTGACCATGAAACAAGCAACTCATGGGATTCCCGATCAACTTCGACCTATTATTATCCCACGTATTTTTACTGAAAAGTACCAACAAGTCAATTGCATGAAAAGATATTTTACAGACGGGTCCCGTCTCAATGGATCCACTGGCTTCGGTGTCTTCAATGAAAACTCTAGCGCCTTCCGCAAACTTCAGGAACCTTGTTCCGTTTTTGTTGCTGAGCTGGCAGCAATCAACTTCGCATTGGGGATGATTTCCAATATGCCCACAGACCATTACTTCATCTTCTCGGATAGTCTCAGTTCGATTGAGGCTATTCGGTCGATGAAACAAGGTAGGCACTCATCTTATTTCCTTTCAAAGGTAAGGGAGCAGATGTGTGTGCTGGTCGAAAGATCATATATGATTACCTTTGTATGGGTCCCCTCACATTGCTCAATCCCAGGCAATGAGAAGGCGGACTCTCTCGCAAAGGTGGGCGCGCAGGAAGGCGAATTGTATGACAGGCAAATTTCACACGATGAATTTTACCATTTAGTGCGTCAGAGTACCTTTTCGAGTTGGCAAACCGATTGGGACACTGGAAATCTTGGACGGTGGTTACATTCAATTATTCCTAATGTTTCTTCGAGAGCGTGGTTTAAAGGCTTGGGCTTAAGTCGTGACTTCATTCGCGTGATGAGTAGACTTATGTCCAACCACTACTCGCTAGATGCTCATCTCAATAGAATAAACCTCGTGGACAGCAACATCTGTCGGTGTGGAAACGGTTACGATGACATCGAACACGCAGTTTGGCAATGTACGGATAATGACGCCGCCAGAGAGCGACTTTTGAATACCCTCGAGGCCCAAGGAAGACAACCCTATGTTCCTATCAGAGACGTGTTGGCAACCCGTGATCTCTGCTATATGCAGTCCGTTTATGTTTTTCTTCAAATGTCTAGTATAAGAATTTAATTCCTTTTGTCTTTTGTCTCTCTTTATTAGTTTTTGTTTGTCTTGTCCCCCCGTCTCGATGAGTCTCATCGTCGCCCACTGGTCACCCACCATAGCCGGTCGAACTCCGGACGAAGCTAGAACAGCACTACCGTTCATACTGGCGACAACGCTCTGATGAGACAACGAAACCCTACCCCAAGCTCCTCCCCTGATCCTATCCTTCGAAAATGTACCCTTCTAACCTCGAGTAAGCCGCGAGTAATCGGCCCAACTCCTACTAGACATAGAATTAAGTGAATTTTGTTACACACAGTGAACAATGAATTATCGGCTCCGTAAAGCTAACGCGATTGAGCCTCCCAAATAAACGAACTAGATAAAAAAAAAAAAAAAAGTATTAAAATAAAAAATAAACAGCATTTATAGTTTAAAATTTAGAATTTTAACATTTTAAATTTCAAATTTAAATTCAACTTTTAACAATCTATATGTAACATTTAACATTATTTGAAATTTGTGTTCGATTTTAGTTTGCGATTTTTTTAAGTGTACAGTAGTTTGTAAGCTGTGGTAGTAACTATTCTTCGTATTCTTCTTTATCTTCTTATTAATATTTTCTTGTTTTTCGTCTTCTTCTTCTTCTTTACTCCGTCAAATGAAAAAAATCTGTTGATCAGCAATATTCCTCTTTGATCGCAAGAGTCAATGTTCGGTAGATAAAGTATTAAGGTTCCACGCCAAATGACAAATAGGGAAACTCGACCTTCTCCGATTTCCATAAAACTTTGCAAAATTGTGTGTTATGGGCAATACAATACTTTGCAAAATTGTGTGTTATGGGCAACACACATACCCATTTTTTTCAAAATGGCGTCTTTGAAATTTTCCAATAAATTGTACGTTAACGTCACTTCTGATCGACATGGCAAAATTGTAGATAGTCTTTCTTGGCAAAATTATGCATAGTATTTTTTTTTCTAATCATGAAGGAAAGTTACAAAACAGTGTTAGAAGCTCATTTTTTTAACAGTTCACAAAAAATGCAAACTTTTGAAATATTTAAAATATTGGACACTTGGAAATTGACAAAAATCAATGAACAAGAACTTTTGGTCAAATATTAGAACTTTTTGCTAGTAAGTTTCTTTTTTCATTAAATTTCTACACAGGAAACAATATTTGAGACATTTTAAATCGTTATCTGTGCCAAAATTACATTAAAAATCCAAAAACAACAAGTTTACCAAAAGTTGATGTTTTGCAATTTTTGTCAATTTTCTACTGTCCATGAATTCAAACCCTTTTTTTACACGGGGGATATGTACCGTATAAAATAACCGTGTAAAAAAAACCTACAAGATTTTGATTTTTTACATGCTTAAATGTTTTAAGAAAATCGGATTTTGATGCCATTTGTAATTATAGCATGCTATGGTCTAATAGACATATTTAAAAAAATTCTGTATTTACACCAAAAATTGTGATTTTTTTAAAGTATGCCATTCAATTACCTATAGTTTGAAACGGATAATGTGATTGGAATCAAGTCGATAGGTTGTATAGTTGTCGAAAAACCGTTAAAAACGTATCGTGTAAATCGCGAAAAACCGTATGAAAAAAAACCGAGTGAAAACCGTGTAAAAAAGACTTCAATATACTCCTGAAGTTGGAATTGTAATAGCTTTATTAAAAAAAATAATCATAAATATCTAAGTTTAAACAAAAATTTTGGATCAAAATTACAAAAAAAAATACCGTTAATCCCAGAACTACAACTTCGTGTCAGACGTCATTTCAATCAGAGGTGGCTTTTTTAAGTGCTACATTTTATTGAAAAATATCAAAGACGTGGTCAAAAAAAAAGTGTGAATGTTTGCCCATAACACATAGGGTTATTACCCCATTTCTGGCCTATTAAGCACAACCCGCACTTAGTCTTTCTTAATCTAGCGTAGTTTAGCACCAAACGAAATGTTATTATTACTGATGGCTTCCAAATTCATTTACCTTTCCGTACATACGGTAAGATTTGATAAAGAGAAACAAATCGTTGAGATATTGTTCAAAGTCTAACACTGCTTCTTGACGCCAAACTCGGCCTACGTATTCTAAACTCGGCCTAACGCATTAAAACACCATGTTAACGCCGAAATCATGGACAAAATGGGCGCTTATGCCGAAGTAGTTTTGTGCCCTAATTATAAAGATTCTTGCAAATCGGAGAAGGTTGAGTTTTAAATTTTTATATTTTCATCCTATTTGATCTGGAACTGGTCTTTTGCTTGCTTTCGCCACCTACATTTCAAAGAGAGAACAACTAGAGGGAGCCATAAAGAAAAACTATGATTTCCCGCGGTGACTTTCGCTTAAATCGTATAGGAAAATGTTTTTGCAAGCTAAATGTTATTATTTCGGTTTTTCCGTTGATTTTTTCACGGCAAATTATTCATAACAAGTTTGCACTCAGGACAAGCTACCCCCGCATTTTTTTTTTTTGAAAATGGTGAAGCGTGCTTTTCACTAAGATGAATGTAAAAATTTAGTGAATTTTTCACGAAATTTACCCAGGAAAGCTTTATAGCTATAGTCTGATGATACCCCGTTGACATTGCAGCCTATATCACATAATATAGGCTGTCTTGCAATGAGCACTCATACATAGGATTTCCAGTGAAAACTAGATGTATGAGTGGTTATTGCACATGTGTAGAGGCGAACCAGCCCAAGGCTGAAAGCCTCCCTAATAAAGATAAATTAATTAATTATATTATATCACATGATATAAGCCATAGTCTATAAGTACGGGATATTAATGTGGAATGAAATTAATATATCTTATGAAAAATCATCTGGGAAAGTGAAAGATGTCTGATCGTAAAAACGTTTTATCGTCTTTCTTTTCTTCTTAAATTTTAAATACAGCCTCTCGACATTATTATCGTTATGTAGTGGGGACATCTGCGTTAAGTTTTTACTGAAATCTCGCGTCACTTTTCAAATAGACCAACGTAACACATCCGCTATTTTGAGAAAATCGAAGTTGAAGTTCGACTAGCAAATAACGGCTATGGTCTGGCTAAACACCCCATTTAAATAATATTATAATATTTTATGAATAACCTTTATTTCCTGTATTTTTTTCAGAATCCAATCATGATTGTTTTAGAACGAAATGTTAATCTTCAATATTCGCCATTTTCTCCTAGGATTGGTAAAATAACCTTCCATTGGAAACAACTCTCAAACAGCATTAACTCTACTGCCTATAATTGTATATCAGTTCCATATGGAAAAAATTAGGCATTGAGAAAATTGCAGACGAAGCTATGAACTGCAATTCCCATTTAAGTGTTTGAAAAATCATAACTAATTTAGTGATGTTTTTCAAGTTAAAATCAGTTATAATGAAGCTTGCATGTTATTTTTATCTCAGTGAAACATATGGATACTCAAAGAGTAGAACCATAAATTAACGTCTGGACGATTGAATTTCAGGGTGGGATTGACATGCGATTACTTTGCTTGATAGGTTAAACGCATTTGATGTTCTTTTCACATTTTTCATGATCAAAGGCATTAGTTTAATCACATCATATATGAAAGTAGGTGCCAATTGATAGTGAATAGCAATGATACCTCAAAAATTATGAAAATCCACATGGAACTGATATGCGATTATAAGTCACACAAAACCTAAACAGCATGATATGGTCCTTCAACAAAAGCAGAAATTTAAGCCAGATCTATTCAAATCACGGCATTGTAATTTGTAGTGGCCTTAACTAGATTCCAAACAAAGAACGTTTTTTACTGCACTTGTTTTCACACAAACCCACATAAAAATGTTCGTCTCTCAATTTGTACAATTTTCACCTCCGGTTCCAGTGTTTCACACTTACCCACCGGATCTGGCTGTGCTATAATCTACTTTTTTCCTCGCTACTAAAAGAAAAACTAGCACTAGGTACACACCGACATCACACGCGGATTACCACACTTCGTACCGTCCGACCGAGACAAGCACAACTTGTGCAACTTTGCGCGCTCTGCCGTATATCTGTCACCTTCCTCGCGTGGTTCCGACTTTCTCTTTCCCAGCGCGCAGAACCAATATTTACTTTGATGAAATTGGAAAAGTTTGGATGAAAGGAAACTCGAGGTGACATTGTGGCACCTTGATTAAACTTTCAGCTCGCATGTTTTCGCGCGGCTTCTGAAACAAATCCACAGATTACGAGTTTGGCAACTGCAATCTAGGTATAGAAGAGCAGAATGGAAATGCATTTCTAACCAGTGACTCTCGGTATAACGTGATTATGACTGTTGGTTCAGTATAGATGGCAAAACTGATTCAAGTTCAACAAGTGTACCTTCTCTTAATAAACTGAAGTGTTGATCCAAGAAGTATGATGAACTGATAAAACTTTATCTTCTATCCCAAATTGCTCGACTTCTTTGGGCATATACTATTTACACGCAAACCAAAAATATATTACATTCAATGTTATTTGCATTTCCTATCATCCTCCGCAGCAAATACTGCAGAGAATTTATTTATTTATTTATTTATTTATATGACTGAACATCAACAGGCGTTATTTGCCCCAATGATGTAACTTAAACTAAACATGAAAAGTTCTAAAACAAAACATCAATAAGTACATAGATAGTCATCTCGTAAAAAAAGGAACATTACTAAACAAACTAAACTGATCTTGAAAAAAAAAACGAACTAAACCTCCGGCGAAGCAGCTGGCGAGTCAGGTCAAAATCAAACAGTGCGGAGACCCTATTGAAGAGTCTCTGTAAACCACCGATTTCACCGAACATGCTATAATTAGTTCGCTGCATGGGCAGACGCAGCATTGAATTATTCCGTAGGGCTCGGGGTTGAACATTGATGTCAATTTGCTCAAGGAGGACAGGGTAATCGGTGCGTCCTTGCAAAATATTCGCAATAAGCAATGCCCTTGCTGTATCTCTTCGGACGGACAGGCACTCCAGATGGATCAGTTGCAAACGACTTTCGTAGCTAGGCAATCGGAAGGGATCCGTCCACGGCAGTTTACGTAGCGCATATCTCAGGAACCGTCGCTGAACAGACTCAACTCTTTCGACACCGTTGTTGTAGTGAGGAGTCCAGACAACCGAGCAGTATTCTAATATGGAGCGAGACAAGGAGCAGTACAACGATTTAAGGCAGTAGATATCCGTGAAGTCTTTGACAATCCTGAAGATAAACCCTAGAATTCTGGAAGCTTTGTCGACGGCGTGCGAGATGTGCTGCTTAAAAGAGAGTTTTGTATCCAGAATCACGCCTAGGTCCTTAATTTGGCTGACGCGCTCAATTTCAGTGCCTAACAAAACATACTTGAACATAATAGTCTCTTTCTTGTGCGAAAAAGAGATAACCGAGCATTTGGACGGGTTAACCTCCATACGATTCAGAATACACCAATCAGCAAAAACATTCAGCTGACGTTGAAGGAAGCAACAGTCTTCAATTGAGTGAATTCGGAGGTAGAGTTTAAGGTCATCTGCGAAAGATAATCGTGGTCCCTCAATTACCAGATTCACGTCGTTGAAATAAACCAGGAAAATCAGCGGTCCCAGGTGACTACCCTGGGGTATGCCGGATGTGGCAGCGAACGTACGGGACTGGTGATCACCAATGACAACAGTAAGATAGCGATCGGTGAGGTACGACTGAAACCATTGCAAAAGGCAGCTGTGGAAACCGAGCCTGTCCAGTTTAGCGATTGATATGCGGTGATTCAATTTATCGAAGGCAGCAGATAAGTCAGTATAAATGACATCCGTCTGAGCACGATCCGACATACTGTTAGAGATGTAGGAAGTAAGGCACAGCAAGCTAGTGGCAGTGGAGCGACCAGCCATGAAACCATGCTGGTCGATACTAATATACGGCTTACAGTGAGCGAGTAACGGTTCCATAACAACGAGTTACGCCAACAACAATTTAGCAACAGCGCTAAGCGAAGTAATGCCACGGTAGTTGCCAACGTCCTGTTTGTTGCCTTTTTAATGTACTGGAAACATGTGCGCTAGCTTCCAACAGGATGGGAAAACACCGACGTCCACAGACCGTTGAAAAACGTGCAGCAGTGGAGACAACAAACTGTCCAAGTGCGTGTTGAGGAACACCGATGGAATTTCCTTCAGGACCCGAATTGTACGACGACTTGAGTTTCGAGGAAGCCCTGAAAAACATCTCGGGATTGATGTCAATTCTGCTCATGGTTTGGCCAGAGAGTGGTACGTAACTGGCAGCCAGTCGGGTATGGTCGTCACTCAGTCTCTCGTCCGTGAAGACGCTAGCCAATTTTTCAGAGAACAGCTGACAGATATCTTGCGTAGATGAGGCCACGTTACCATTATGTGTCATAGACGACGGCAGACCAGCTTCATGACGTTCCCAACTAACAATTTAAGCTGCAGATAGGCTTATACAGCCAAAATTTGCTTTATGTGGCTAATATTTGCTTGTATAAGCTGGTCGGCAGCTAAAATTGTTTGTTGGGTTGTTCGTTGACAAACTTCCAAAACTGCTTGGGACGTGATTTAAGCTTTCTCTGCAATCCACGTCGATACTGAAGAAAGCACCGTTTCGCAACTCGTTTGTATGCGTGATTGATCCTGACATAGTGACGTTGAAGGGATAGTGTTCGGTGCTTGGTGAACTTCCTAAGAGTGGCTCTCTTTCTGGATTTCAGTCGACGAAATTCGCTCGTATGCCGTGGTGGATGGGTCGTATGATGATGAATCTTTTTCGGAACGTGTCTGTTAATGATATATGCCAAGACATTGGAAATAGTTTGAGTGGCGGACTCAATCTCAACGGTGTCCAATAAGTCGTCTCAATCTAAATTGGAGAATAACTCGGCGATACTACCATGGTCGGCGTTGCGAAAATCGTAGGAAACGGGTGGCAGGTGAAATATTAAAATCATGCATCAGCTTTGTACTTAACGTCACCAGTAGCGGCGGGTAGTGACGATCCATGCCATGTCCTGGGCGCTTACAAAACAAAGATCTAAACTGCGGTTGTTCTGGTTAATAACATGGTTGATTTGAGAAAGAGTGGCTGAGCTGTATATATCCAGAAGGAGCGAAACTTAGGAATGGATGACAAATTGATCCATGTCAGGATAGAGGAAGCCGTTGCGAGTTTTTTTTTTTCCATGAAATCCCCGGGAGATTGAAGTCACCAAACAAAATAACTTCATCGGTTGCTTTGGCGGTATCCAGAACAGAGAAGACCGATTGGCAATGGGTTTCGATGAGGTCACGCTCCCGTATACGGTCGGGAGAAAAGTAAACCGCACAGAGAAAAAAGGTACGATCACCCAGTTTAATCGACGTCCACACCTGCTCTAAGCATATCCAAGCATTATTTTCTAGTAACCTCGCTTTAAACCTAGAATTTATAGCCACTAAAACACCTCCACCTTTAACTTTCCAACTATTAGCAGCATTCCTATCGCAACGGAAAACTTCATAATCGTCGCCGAACACCTGACGAGAGAGCGTGCGTGAATCCAACCATGTCTCTGTGAGAATAATGATGGCGTAGCAAAGATCCGAGGTAGCTACGCGAAAATCGTCGACATCACCGTTGATACCACCGACGTTCTGATAATACAGCAGCAAGTCTGAAGGAACAGGTATAGTTTCAATACGTCCTAGAGTCTGAGCAACTTGCGAAGGATGCCTTGATGGTGCAGGCGAATATTGGCTGGAAGCAATGAGCGGATCAGGAGTCGTTGAATCGATAACAGAAGTTGACTTGCCTATGTTGTCGAGTTGGAAGACCACTGCACTACTCCCACACACAGGGCCGGGACGACTGCTGAACGCTGGCTGGAATGGCTCGACTGTGGTGGGAGGTACAAGGGCTTCCATGAGGCCAACTTCGGTGCGTCCCAGTGTACAGCTGCATAACTGTGGCTGATAAGAAAAGCCAAATGGAAATTGCTGGAGTGGCTAAGAGTTTGGATGAAGTTCGGTGGAGACAAGTGAAACATGTGTCAAAGAAGATGGCAATGACGAAACCGGCCATTCAGGAACAGGTTGGTTGACGAGCTCTGTGCAGCGATGGGATTTGTCACTTATTATGTCATGGCGTTGTCTTGGTGATTCGGGTAATTGGGTGACTCCATGCTGGGGGATAAATTGGCATTTGGCGTTCGAGAAGGGTTCCAAAAATTTGTAACATTCCTGTTGTCCTTGAACTCACGGAATAGTATTCCCTTTGGCCACGTTGCAGTCGAAAGAGCCTTTGCTTTCAGCTCAGGCCTCATACCGAGTTTGAACGACATGAATGACAGACTGCTGACATTCTTACCATTGGCGACTAGTCTGAATGTCTCAACGTCATTTATTCCTAACCTCTGCATCGCTAGTTCACGTACTTGCTCCACTGTGACGTCACGAGAAATACGCGAAAGGTAGAGCCAAAACTTCTGCCTAGGAGGTGGTACAGCAAAAGTGCCGATAGATGGAGATATAGAGCTTGCAGTTCCACACATCAAATCCTGTTGACGGAGTTCAGCAGCTTCAGGTTTACGGAACAATCGTCGGATTCGCAAAGACCCAGTATTACGAGTTGATGATTTTGGTGTAAGTGCACTGGAATTGATCAAAGCGGTGAAGTTCAGACGAAGTTCACTTTTGAGTTCGTTCATGATTTCCGACTTAATTCATTGAACGATCTCATTATGATCGCCAAGGACATGTTCTTGCCCTGCCTCATATGCGCCTCGAATGGAGTTGCGGAAACGAATATCATCCATTAATTTGATACACGACCTGCACATCCAGAACAATTGTGAGTTCATTTTCATCTCATCGTTAACAGCTGAAGTGATATTGATCAGGGCTCTACAATTTCGAAGCTCTAAAATGAACTCGTGTTTTGTTTCTCTCATACATACGTGTTCGACGCTTCATTTCTATAACGCCTAGCTAGACTATCAGCAAGAAACGAAAATAAAAAAGAAGGACGCTTGGAAGGAAAGGCTGGCTGTGGAACTTCTCGTCGTTGCTTTGCTCATCGCTTTCAATGTAAATAACGTCGATTTTCTAGTTAAACGAACTTCATTATGGCTTTCAATCCCCTTTCACGAACACTCTATCGCCGCTCTTTCAATTTGTTTAAAATGCGTTATGTCCCGTTTTCGATCATTTTTTTTAGATAAATATATGGATGGAAGATAAATTAGAAATATGACGTGTAATCTTCAAGTGTTTTGACGTGAGAAATGCTTTAAATGTGTTATTTCATTTTCCGTCATATACGTCTTGAAACCTCTGTTGATGTGTTTCATGAAAGAGAAAACTATCAAAGTCGAGCGCTCTTTCGCTCATCCATTTCGACGAAGCTTGAAAGGAAGACCAATGGAGCGACGGGAGAAAGAGAGACAAGCGATTGAACATTTGTTTGTGCACGCCGACTGAGGTTCTAGAATGCTGCGAAGCTGTTCGACTTTAACAGAAAAAGAAAGCCAGCAGTCTCTTCGTCGCATCGATTTGGTCGATTGAAGCTGATATTGTGACGCCCTGATATTGATGCATTTGAGGTGAAATTCCGCTTTGCAGAAGCCGCTGAATGAAATGAAACCGTCAATGACATCAGTAGCACAGGAGTGGCAAGTAGAAGTCATTTTCAGGATTGAAGTAATTCTCAGGATTTGATGCGATTGCCAAAGCAGCGCTACTACACAGTTTAAAGTAATGCGCCTAGAGTAGTATGCAACAACAGAGCAGGTAAGCTTGACGGCGAAAGTGCAATACAACGGTAGAATCCAGGCGATAGCAATGCGCCAAAATGTTTGCAACAGTTTCACCACGAGCTCAAAAAAAGGTTGCAAACTTCAAAATTTTGCTGGTAGATGGCGCCTCGGGAAAAAAATCGCGGGGCGTTTGCTTAGGACAGTGTTTGTAAACAATGTTCAAAATGCTTCACTTTCACTTTAAAACAACACCACGAAAACACAACACACCGAAAGAAATTCACGGCACTTGAATGCAGTAGCACATAAATTGACGATCGAACGATGAAGGTATGATTTATAACCGTAATAACAACATAAACAAGTGCAAGTAATTAACGACGAAACGCCACCAACGAACCGACATGCCACTGAAGCATTTCGTTTGTCCGCAATTCGATTTGTCAAATGAGCGATTTGATCTGTCCAACGGGCGATCAGATCTGTCAAAGGAGGTTAGACGGCAACCAAGCCAATATAAATGTTACGTGTGTTCGTGTCCTTGCTCATGATATGTCGCGATCGGATGAGTAGATGGCGGTAGTGTTTAACGTATTTTAAATATGGCGTCTTGGGCAAGATTTTGAAAGAAGCTTCTATGAGCTGTCACGTCGGTTCGTCGGTGCAAACGCAACGGTATACGTAGCTAACAGTGTTGCCGAGAATGATATAAGTTGGCCATGCCGACGATGCAATGATTTTTTTTTTTATTGTTCTGTTCTGTCTACGCTTTCGAATCACAAAGCATTTTATTTATTGCATTGTAAAACGACGCATTGTGGACAACGACGGAGTTTTTAGAATATGATTTTTCATTGCAGTTTTTCCACCTCTAAAACGCCTCTTTCCAGTTTAAAATTGTAGGCAAAATGACGACATTTCTAGCTTAAGATTAAAAAAAGGTAGAAGGTAATAAACAAAAACTTTGCTTTTCCCATAGTCAATTCCATACAAACTTCAAATGGCAGTGCAGTCAGTTTCTAACTCAAATTTTGGGAGGCTAATTAGGACCCGATTTGGAACCTTTTTGGCACTGTGGAGCAAGTTTTACATCATTCTTATATACTTATACAGTATTTTTTAAGTAAAAACAACATTATTTGTACTTTTATTATATAAGATCATACACGACCAATTAAGGGAAAATGTAAACTTGTAAATTTACATTCTATCGATTGTTTTATCCGCTCATCAATTATGAAACCGCCAAAAGGAGCTTTTTTCACAAGGATGTAGTATACTTTTCATTATGTCATAGAAAAGATAACTCGTGATATTATCCAAAGGTCTCCAAAGTAAAAGGCTCTTTAAAATCTTTAAAAAAAATAGTCTCCATCGACTGACAAATTGTTTCCATTTTTTGCCCTGCATTCTCGACCATTGATGGATACCACCAATAAGGGCGAATGCTACGAACGATTTACAGCGCAAAGCAAAGGATAATCAAGCTAATACGATGCCGTTACTCGTGCCAACAAAAAACATCAATTAATCACCACTCAATCTTTGCCTGATCAGTGCCAACACTTTGGACTAAGCATTGGATAGAGTACCAAGTCATTCTTATCCCACCCGAACCAACCCTCCGACCCAACCACCCTGATGATGGTGTTCCTATCCCAACGAGGCGCAGACGAGTTTCTCCCTCGAATGGCGCCAACATAAATCAGTGAAGACGAATCACCGAAGCGTGCCGGAAAATTTCAGCACTTTGTCCACCACCTCCGGAAAAGTTGCCATCGTCCGACGGTTTCTTGAGCACCGGATAACAAAAGGAAAGTGTTTAAAGAAATTATGCAAATTTTGTACAACCGTTTCAAGCGCTTTCTCGTCATCATTGTCGGAAGTAGGATTTCCGAGTTGCACTTATACTTTTTATCGATTTGCAACTACCGAAAATGGGTTCTAAGTGGAGAAGAAAAGTATGTTAAGTGCAAAGAGACAAAATCTGAATGATTCCTAAGGTGTGAATTCTTAACATGACAACCCAAATACAAGTTTAATGGTAGTCATAATGAGTGCCCAGGACCAAACTGGCTACATCTGGACAGTAGTAGATAGTTCATAGAACATTATGCTTTCCTCATTTATACCATTATATGTGTGATATGAAATACTAACGGTATCCTACGGAGGAATGCGAATCTCGATTAATTACCACAAAATTTCATCTGTCGCTCTACTTGAAAAAGCTGCCAAGCTAGTTTTAATCCCTGACAACAACGAAGCGTACAAAATTCCAACGCACATCCACCAAAAAACACCTATCTTCTACATTCCCCATCGCTATCAAAGCTGAATAGTGAAACCAAATCTTTACCATGTATGTGCCGCTCCCAAATTCTATGCACACGGTATAGGGAGAACCAGTCTAAAATGCACTTCCAGGGCAAAATGGCCCGACGCAGTTTTTCAACTCTTTTTTCATTATCTGAACTTGCAATAATCAAGTATGGAAATGCTAACGGCGTTGGGCCATTTTACTCCACAGGTGCATATTGGATTGTTTTCCCCTACCAATCATGGTATTTGGCTCAGAGTTTCAGGAGTTAGAATGTTATTGAACGATCGGATCAGTATTTCGCATTAGCGTTTCAGCTAATTCCCGCCGTCACTGGTAATGGATCGTTTCGAAAATTTCCTTCCGGTGAGCCAAGCACGCGAATGTTTCCGTTGATGATAATGCCAGTCAATTCTGATAGGATTCTCGAACTGCGTGTTTTTAGGAACAAACATAACGCTATTTAGACTCCTAGCAATGATATTGTGAATTGAAAATAATGAATGTGGTATCATTATAAAGATACAAGAGGCAGGTATGTGGTGGTGGAGGTAATCCGGACGGCGTGGGTAAAATAATCATTTCTCGAGTCACTTTTTTTTAAAGGTCAAATCTACGTTGATCGAATCTCTTCATCAGCTTTCGCGTTTGTTAATAATTCAACAGCAAAAACATTAGCTTTTGGGTTAACGTTTTGGGTATATAGCCTATTGGTAATATCTCTTTTATCAAACTAGCATGCAATGTATTTGCATGGTCGTGGTAATCCAAAAAGAAAGTTGATGAAGAGATTCGATCATTGTAGGTCGATAGGACGTATTGAAAAGTGACGCTTGATTTTTACATGTTTACCCTAGGGGCATCCTATTCTAAACTTTGTATTTCCCGCATTATACTCAGAAATTTCTTGCGAATGTCTGAGATACCAAAAATACTTTAAAATACTTAAGAAATATTCAGCGCTAGTTTGTTACCACCATTGCTAGACAGATTTGATTCGATTATCTACCCTGTGTCATCTAGGATTTTGAGTGCGCGTATTTAAAAAAAAATCAGCTATTATGATTTAATTTATTCGTTTTTTGTAGGAATCCATTTTGATTCCAGAAATATTACGTTGACTTCTCAACGCAAGATCTCACTAATAGCGAATTCGTTTATTATTCAGTTCCAACCTGGATCGGGTATCAAAATTGGGCCTGCTTGTTTTCGGTTCGGTTTCGCACTGGGTTGGAACTGGTTCCAACCCCGATAATAAACGAATTCGCTATAACATAACATTGCTAGTGTAGCCGTGTAAAATTGATTTGTTTATTATTTTCAACCACGAAATCAGCTGTCAAAGTCTGGGACGGGACATGGCAATCGGGTAGCGATTTCGAGCAAATTTGCTGTCAAATCCGAGCCAGTTTCTGATTGGTCGATTTGACAGTAGCAATCGTGGAATAAAAAAGACAGACGGATCGCATCAATCTGACTGGCAGTGATGCCTGAATCAATGTTGACGTCAATGGCGTTGTTAATTGTTTATATTTGCAAAAGGAAAGTTGAAAAATTGAGTGCACTGCGTGTTTTAAGCGATGGAAATTGTTGTTTGTTTATGGTTATTTTTATTGTGTATAGCAAAAATATGTACAAGCTGCTAAACTGCGGTAGAAATTCCGAATAAAATCCAATATATATTTTACATTCCTGGCATCATTGGTCAACTCCGTCAAGCACCAAGCACAACTTTTCGAAGGGCATTCTTCAAAAATATTAAGAAGAGTGAGAAGCTCGATTGTCAAGTCTCTTCCCGGGTACAGAACAGTCAGTCAATACAAAGTGTCAAAAGATTTCATGGCGGTGTGATCCGAGGTGTGATCTTGTGCTTTAACTCTTGCATGTCGTGTCGAAGTGTACATTCAATTGATGAATTTAAGGTTCATTTTACTTTGATAAAGAATAGAATGTCACGAGCTTTTTGCAATCTGAAATGATGCATCGAAAAAAACTGCACTTGAATTATTCGAAAATGCATCAAAGTAAATTGAACCTTAAGCAAAGGTAAAATTGGCCATGCAACACCTAGTTTTCAGATTTGCAATTACAAAACTTATGATGTATTAAAAATAACGTCATTATCATTTTCACATTTTCCATCGACTGGTCGACCGTCATTGATAGTGATTAATTGTTGTTACGTTGCTGATATCTGTAACCAAGTCAAGTAGAGCAATATTCGCATTCAGAAAGCATTGTATGACAATATCATAGAACATCACTAACTCCTAGAGCTGCTCCGATTTGGATTTCCATAGATACACTCGTCTAGGAAACGGAGCAGACGATAAAAAGCACAGGATCGTTCCTTTGTTTCCGAGTATCGCTAATTCATTTGGGTATGGTTACTCTATTTGCTAGATTTTATTATGTTGTACAATATCACCTTGATCTCTACAGAGTCCAATCTTTTCAAAATTGATTTAAAAATTTTAGAAGTGAGACCAAATCAGAAGCGATTCAAGAAATTCCTTATTGAGGTGACACTTTTCAAAGCAGATTCAAAACTGAGTCTGAACTTTTTTCTAACTGAGTCTAAACTTTTCTGTTTTGTTATTCAATCCTTTTTAAACAAAGCCCAAACCCAAGCTTTAAATAATTGATTCCACATTTTCTGGAGTGAGGCCATATTAGCTGATTTAATTCCTTTCTCAAATAAATTCAAGGTTCAAATTTTTCCGAACTGAATCCAATCTTGTCAGAGCGGGGTTGAAATTTTCCTAAGTGTGCCCCAAATTTTTGTTAACTGCTTAGGCATTTAACTAGGACACAACCTTGTTTAGGTCATCTAGCTTTCCTAAAAGTGTAGAAACTTTTCCGAAGTGAACTGACACTTTTTTGGGGTTTAAATTTTCCAAACGGAGTTCAACCTCTTCTGAAGTGGTTCAATACCTTCCTTAGGGAGTTCAAACTTTTCTGTTGAGTGATTGAATTATATTTAATGTTAGTCTGAGGTTTCCTTAAGTGATTTAACTAACATTTAACGTAGATTCCACTCCCCTCGTTCTTGTAAGATTCACATCTTTTGAAAATTAAACTAAGATTTTAAAAAAAGGACCTTCAGATTTAATTCCACTTAATTAATAATATAACCTTTTTTGCTGTTTTATTTAAGCATTCCACTAACAACCCAATTTCATTACTTCATGATGATGGCTACCAAGCCTTTGGGATTTTTCTTATTAGAGAGTTGCATAGAATTTTTCCTTTAGTTTACTTAAATCTTTGGTTTTTATTAGTTAGGTAGGTTCCGATTCAATACATTGTAGTTTCATTTTTATACCTGTGATCTTGACTTTTTTTACCTAGGGATGAGTACTTAAGGGGGTTAGTTTTTGATAGGTTCTTTAGAGGGGATGACACTGATGAAGACTGCACATTGTAGTCGAAATACGTATCTATCATGGATACCAAAATTAGATAACCTTTTTTGCTGTTTTATTTAAGCATTCCGCTAACAACCCAATTTCATTACTTCATAGTTGAAGATGCTTAACATCAAACATCAGACGAGGACATTTTATATGATAGATGATGAGATGATAGTATGGAGGAGAAACCCCTCGCCACCCCTCCTCAACGGGGGAGTTTGGTAAAGGGGATGATCAACCCGATTCGTACCTTCTTCAAAATTGTACTTTGGTCGCTTTCTACTTTCTAAATAAAATTTCTATTCAACACCATCGTCAAAATTCATAAGAAAAAGAAGGATTCTTAGTTTTTCTCTAATATAGACTTTCCTAATATAGAATTTCCTCGATCAAACTTAAAATGATCCCTATCAAAAAAGCAGCGACAAAATTCATCTTGGCAGTCCTTCACATTTAATTAAAATGTTTTCAAACAACCAACAAACGTTGAACTTTTCTCAGCCGGCAAACTTTGAACGTACTTCAATTTGTCAAAATAAATATTGCTAGAAAAATTTCCCTCCCCATTACTGGTTGAAAAATAAATCTCAAACAGTCATTCTCGCTTCATTCGCCCGCCGGGGGACAGTCAGAAACAATGGCGAAAGCTTAATTTAATTGTATGCATAATTTTGCTTCTGCATGATTAAAAAGCATCGTCATCCTGTGAGATTTACATCCTCCCCCACTAGTCAGAGTCGTTAGAAATGAAACAAAATAAAAAGAAATCCATTACGAAGAAAAAGCGCGGGCACGGTCGGATCATGAATATTTGAGCTTTCCGGTATGATGAACAAATTTTCATCATTTCACATTGTCAAGCATTCTCGTTCTTCTTTCACTCCGTATATCATTAGTGACACAACTGAGCTGGATGGAAAATTATACTATTTTTTGTTACATAGAACAACACATATCATGAGCTCTGAGGAAATAAGTTTACGATTTTTCTAATATCCATTATTCACATGAGAATATGCAATGAACTTTATGATCAATCAGCGCTGTCTAGTAGATTTTATTCCCGCTCTTTCGTAGGGGGGCAACCTGTCGACACTAACGCTTTAAAATTAATTGATATTAGTTTATGATGATTTATTTTTTTCAGGCTACCATATATTAGGATGGGTCATCATGATCATTTTTTTTCAGATCAATGTTTTTTGGCTCCGTTTTGGGTCCGAAACAACTGTGCAAAATTTGGGGACGATTGGTTGTAACCCGGCTTTCCGCATTGCATTTGAAATTTGTATGGGAAAACCTACTTTTTTGCATCTTTATTACTAGGGACCACCACGCATCTAAATACGTTAAAGTATAGCCCAGGAAGTGACAACTAACAGCTTTGCTTAAAAATGTAATGTACTAGAATGCCCCTAAAAAAAGTTATAGCTGTTCAAAGATCAATGTTTCGAATTAAATGCCAAAATTCCCTTTTTCTGCCAACACTGCCGGTGTACCAATGAAAGTCAGACTCCAAATTCGAAGTTAATTATTTTATCGTTTTGGTATGTTCAGATGAAATATTCAAAAACAATAGATCTATATCATATGCGTAGTTGGAGGGGGTTATGAGGGGGGGGGGGGTCACTCAAATCAATAGAAGTAAAGATTCAAACTGAAATAACTTCGGAGTTTCTTATCTTATCGATTTGGTATGTGCTGATGAATTATTCAAAAACAATTTTTCAATTTCATAGGCATATTAAGAGATGAAAGGGGGGGCAAACTATACCTCGGCCCCATCACTCATATAAATGGAGGTAAGGCTTCAAACTGCAATAACTTCAGTGTTTCTGATCTTGTCAAGTTGGTATGTTCAGATGTATTCAAAAACATGTGCTCCATTTAGTAGGCGTAGCTAGAAATGGGGGGGGGGGGGCTTACTGTATGCTTTCCGGCCCTCACTTATATCAATGAAAGTAAAGATAAAGACTAAAATAACTTCGGAGTTTCCCATCTCTCGAGTTGGTCGGATGGGTTATTCAAAAACATTTGCTTCATCTCATAAGACCAGTTGTAAAGAGAGTACTACCATTCTCTTCCCTACTATTTTGGTGCAATATACAATGTCAGATATATTCCATCAAGAAAGCAACTCGTTGTATCGCATTGAAATAATCTGTATAATTATTCCACTCGTTTGCCGGTTTTTGCTTGAAGCCGGTCGAAATTTCGAAAAGGAATCAGGACCGTTAGAAATGACGTTTGACTTGGGAGCGAAACTGAAACGTAGCCCACTTAAAGCTAGCCCAACAAGCGAAATCCGACTGTACCTGTGTCTGAGACGAAACTGGTGAAGACAGTTTTCGTTTTCTCTTGTTTTTGGTTCTTGAAGTACGACTGCTTCTGTGTTTTCTATATGCGGGTGGCCCGAATGGCAGTTTAATATTTCAAATAAAAGCTTTGTATAGAAATTTAAAATTTCCCAGCTGCTAATAATTCAAACATTTCCTCACTAACAAATTAACCGATAAGTGGATATTAAATATTTACACTACAACAATTTTCGTTTTAAAATCTGCATCTGCATCTACAGGTAAGGAAATGATCGTAAAATGGTGTTCATGTAGTGCAAAATTTGTCATGTTTGTGACTTTTTTCACGTTAATTTTTTAGGAGTTTTTTGTCATAATCGATTGCTACTAATGCCTCTTTTTTACTACTAATAACAACAATTATTTTTTCTGCCACGCAAAAATAGTATACCATTGAACTAGGTTTCAAATTCATATTTGACTTAACTTGTTGCTTGACGGTATTTGGCTTATGTCAGAATCTGATCATGTCCGGAACCAATGCGGTCTTGAGAACTCGAGTGAACACGGATCATATCCTGGGCAAATGGTCCTAGGCACTTGATATGACTACCATTGAACTAATTTTTGAATTCTCGTGTGATTTGAAATGCCGGATGATTTTGGTCCAAGCCAGAAATTGACCACTTCCCCGGGGGTACCCAGAACATGCTCGGATGTGGCCAATATGGTCCTGGGCACTTAATTTAAGTACCTATGAACTAATTTTTGAATTCTCGTGTGATTTGAGGTGTCGCATGTTGTATTTTGGTTCAAACCAGAAACTGGCCACTTCCTCGGGGTACCTGGAACATGTCCGGATGTGGCTAATCTGGTCCTGGGGACTTGACATGATTACCATTAAACTAGTTTTCGAATTCTTGTGTGATGGTGTCGCATGATGAGTTTGGCTTAAGTTAGAAACTGGCCACTCAGTCGAAAATAAGCCTACCAAACGTACACGTCGATCAAACTATCTTGCGATAATTAGAGGAGTGTAATAAATACAAGTCTCCCTTAGCTCAGTCGGTAAAGGCGCAGCTACAAAGCAAGACCATGCTGGAGGTAGCTGGGTTCAATTCCCGGTCCGGTCTAGGAATTTTTTCGGGTTGGAAAATTTCTCGACTTCCCTGGGCATAGAGTGTGATTGTACTTGCCAAACAATTATACTAATACAGAAATGGTACAGGCATTGAAAGCTCTCAATTAATAACTGTAGAAGTGCATCTAGAACACTAAGTTGAGAGCACGCAATAAGCTAATATGCGATATGTAATAAGCTTGAAATGCGAAGAAGAAGAAGAAGAAGAAGAATAAATACAAGTGAAGCTCAATGAAGTGTCCTTTCTTTAAGCGCTAATTCAGTCGCGATTTCTACTGTGTGCGTAATCCGAGCGTCTCGTAAGTGTCCTCTATTATTTTCACATCATTTTACGGAACAATTCGTTTTCGAGTAAGACAATAATCTAATTTTCAGTCATTCAAAGTGTTTTTATGTTACTTCATACGCGAAGTTAGCGATTTTCAGAGTTGGTTGGAAATGCTAACATGAAGCTTTAGTGTGATAATTTACACTGATAGGCAAAATAAAGTGCCCACCCCATCATTTTTTGAATTTCTCTCATTTATTTGGTTCAAATTAAAGTAAATACACTGTAGTATTTTTTATATCTTATTCTTTATATTCTTTTTAAGTTTCACTTATAGAATACCAGATAAAAAGAAGAGACTGACTCGAAGAAAAAAAAATCAAAATGGGTGTAAAAAAGAACAGTGACAAAAAAAAGTGCCCACTGCATTTTAACTCCAGAAAACATAAAATAAAGTAAAAGAATACCAGCCTAATAGTTAATGTGTCCTCCTTTGGCCTTCAGGACCAGCTGCAGGCGCTTCGGCATGCTCTCCACTAGATTCTTCAGGTGCTGTGGATCTAGTTCTTCCCAGGCGCGCTCCAGGGCTTCAAAATAGTTATTTTTATTGGTAACACCAGTTTTGTCAACCCTGGCATCGAGAATCGCCCACAAATTCTCGATGGGGTTGAGGTCCGGGCTTTGTGGAGGCCATTCCAGTGGTTTAATTCGACATGACCGGAAGAAAGACTTAGTCTTCTTGGCAGTATGCTTCGGATCGTTGTCCTGCTGGAATACGAATTTCTCCTCAAGGCCCGTCTGGATCAGCGAAACTTCCAGATTTTCCCGCAGGATGTCGATGTAGGAATCTGCCGTCATTATCCCGTCGATTTTCACCAGGCTTCCCACTCCACCCCACGAAAAGCACCCCCAGACCATCACATTTCCTCCTCCATGCTTCACCGTGCCTTGTATGTGGCGCTCCTGAAGCTCCTCACCCGATCTACACCACACACGAACCCGTCGCTTCCGGTTGAACAGTTCGAATTTTGATTCGTCCGTCCAGAGAACCGTTTTCCAGAACTCTAGGGGCTTATCAGCATGCTCCTTAGCAAACTTAAGCCGTTTGACTTTGTTTGCCTTGCTGATAAATGGGCGCTTCCGAGCAACTTTGCTGTTCAACCCCTGTGCTACGAGACGGCGACGAACAGTTCGACTGGAAACTGTTAGCTGAAGAGCCTCCTGGATCTCGCGGACAGTTACCTTCGGGTTCTTCTTCACTTCACGCATGATCTTGGTGTCCGTTCTCGCATCCGTTTTGCGCATCCTGCCTCTGCCAGGGCGATCCACCACTGATCCGAACGATTTCATTTTCTGCAGAATTTTCCCGACCGCTGTTTTGCTGATATTGTACTTCCTAGCGACAGACCGGTGCGATTCACCGTTTTGCACATCACGAACAACCAATTTTCGGATACACACGGGAATTGCTTTCGAAATCACTACGTCCTCCATTTTTTTCAACTGATTCAAATGCGATCACGTGTACAAATGCACCAGTTCCACCCGTTTGCTTCAATACATGTCAAACTTTCAAAACAAAAACAATCGAGGGGTTTTCCGATGGAAACTTATCGAAAACATACCGATTTTTGAAGTGGGCACTTTTTTTTGTCACTGTTTTCTTTTTCAATCCAAATTGATTTTCTTTTACTTCAAGTAAAACTTTATATTTTCAGTATTCCATAGGTGTAACTTTAAAAGAATAATAAAGGTAAGACATCGAAACAGACTACGGTGTGTTTATTTGAATTTGAACCAAATAAATGAGAGAAATTTCAAAAATGATGGGGTGGGCACTTTATTTTGCCTATCAGTGTATTAGCTAGAGAATGATCTTTAGAAGAGAGTAGGTGGATACCGCGTACATCGTACGGGTTAGGCAAAAATGTGCGTCTATCTTTAAAAACTGTCGCATTAATGGCCCTTCGCTCATTTTCAACTTCTATTCAATTTTCATACTACCGTACTCTAACGGAACTATCCACCTACTCTCTTCTAAAGATCTTTCTCTAGCTAATAAATTATCACACTAAAGCTTCATGTTAGCATTTCCAACCAACTCTCTTATTTTCAGTGTTCACTTGGCTGTCGACAAAAGCAGGCCACTCTCGATGTGTGCCACGCGATCGTCTGTTTACTCGGCAGCAACCATTGTATGGTCCTCAGCAGCAGTTCTTTGGGTCGATGCGTCGTCGACTTTGGAAAGCAACCGTTTAGTGATGAGTGTGTGAGTGCTGACCACGTTTTGCGTACATTGCTGCAATGGAAGCGCTCTGACCCCTGTTGGGGATACTGCCATACAATGAAACCACTGGAAGCGGCTCCCGTTCTGATGGAGGTGGCTTTTTGGATAGCGGAAGATAAAGTGTTTATTGTGTTGTACCTTTTGACTATAGTTTTAAGGTGTAATGTATAGTGACAAAGAATCCTCGGCGCTGTAAAGGTCATTCAATTGAGCCTAATCAAATAAATTAATAAACAACAAGAATCTAATTTTCTACGCGCGCGTTTCAATTTGGTTGTCTTTTGTTTGTGTGAAATTCGTAGTAAACATGCAATCGTATGAAGTGAAAAGTTGGTGGATAAAATGGCAGTAAGGTGATAAAAAGGTGGACTGGGGTGGACGCCATTTTGATGGCTGTGAATTTTTTGGTGAGGCCTACCAAACAGCTTCATTCGTGTTAGGGTTGATGCATATATTATGTCACGCTCTAAGGCGGGAGGGATATCTAAGATTTCGTGACAAGCAATGCATAAGGTATAGGAAAAACGTCACGATAGGGGGAGGGGGTAATTTTTTGCTCGATTTAGCGTGACATAAAAGATAAAAACAGTTGAACTCGCATCACGGTTTTCGAAAGATTCCCTTTCTTTTCACTTTGCAACAGAGGATTTCTACATCAACTTCAAATGACTACCAGCGAGAAAAAATATAGCGGCTTTATTAAATCATTATATCAGTGATTTAGTCAAATTATCTTAACCAAAAATAGTAGAAATTCTCATAAGTGATCATTACCAAACGTATCCCATGACAATTTATTGCTCACTGCGTGTTTATGATCATTTCTTCGATTATATTTTATATTTTATTGCAATACCTTTCGTGGATCTTTCATAGCATCGTAATGTTTGTGTACTTTGCGCGATAGGTAGCCGGTTTGACAGTTCAATAGGTAGACTTGGCTTCACTCTTGGCGTGACTCATTATACACCGACTCTAGTGCAAACAAGTGTCAGCGAGAAATATAAGAAGAACGAGTTTTCTGGGTGGGTGGCTACATCAAGCTGAACATTGCATTAGGTCCTAAGTAACATTGACAGATTCTCTTCGTCGACTTTCTCTTTGTATCCCCACGGCCATTTAAAGACATTTCCAGGTATTTTTATCTGGCTTCTAATATGACGAACACAACAAGAAATGGTTATGTGCTCATGTTATAAACGAAAGAGAAAGTCGACAAAGAGAATCGAACAATGTTACTTAGGACCTAATGCAATGTTCAGCTTGATATGAGCGTAGCAAGCGTGTTATTTGCTATTTTCTCTGTTGCGTATCATGCATGTGACTATCGTTATACCTATTGCGAGTGTGTAAGTGTAGGTTGGAGGTGCTGGAATTAATATTCGTAGCATAGCCAGCGTATGTTTGTGTATAATATCGTGTCGGCATAGGCGTATCCAGAGGGAGGCAGGAGGACAACTGCCCCCTAGACTCAGCAACAGAAAGGCTTTCGGTGAAATGGCATCTGGCCAAATTTTCCATTTTTTTTCGCCCCTCCTTAGCTCGAAACCTGACTACGCCCTTGCGTGTCGGTGTTGTGGTCTAGCGCTTAGTTGTGGTATGCTTCCATAAAATTAACGCTATTAACGCACATAAAATTAACGCTAGATTTGTTATAAATTTACGCGATATTACGTGTAAATTTGAGCGCAATATCGCATAAATTAACAATATTGTATGCAAACTTGTAAAAGATTTTGCTGTTGATGCCAAGTATAGCTCAAAATTAAACGAAGGGATATTTTACGCGATAGTTAACATTCACATTTTTTTTCTGTGTATGCTAAATGCCCACACCTTGGACTTAACGCTACCCATCAAATCCTGTGCAACACCTACGCCATCTTTCTTGCACACTTTCTTAAAATTCTTGTCGTTTTGATGACCTTCCCTGTATCCGGAACTTGCCCTTCATAATCGCCCAGAATTTTTCTATTGAGCGAAGTTCTGGCGAGTTTGGCAGATTTGCCTCCTTCGGCACAAAAACAACATCGTTGGCTTCGTACCACTCCTTCACCGGTTTCGCTTAATGGCACGATGCCAGATCCGGCCAAAACAGAGTGTCACCTTCGTGGGACCGGATGAAGGACAGCACGAGGGGGACGACTCTATCTACGATGCAAAAAAGATTGTGTCTTGCTGTGGCTAGCTGCGCACACGCTGAGTAGATAGAAAGAAGATTGATGACGATTCTGAAGATTTCCTGCAAAAAGATGATGAGCGATGCAAGTAGATGCGACAAATGAAAGAAGATTTTTCGAAGATTGATTCGCTAGTGTGAGATTTGTTGAGCATCTAAACTTGAGATTTAGATGTGTCGCCCTCCTCGGGACAGAAGGCGCTTCTGGAGGCATTCTTCTTTATATATTTAGCCGTTGATGGTGCCGGTTGTTATGTACGGCTTGCTGAATTTGCCGCACCCACAGGTCGCCTGCCACACTAAGTACTTCTTGGCAAATTTATCGACCTCTTTCTTCCGGAACTACTCCGGCACATCCAGGCGGGACTTGCTGACGAAAAAGTCCAGCTTGTGGACCTGCTTGACGTCCGCTTTAATGTACACCTCGTCGTCGATTACGATGCATTTCGGGTGCACCAACCACTCGCGTTCCAGCTTCCTGGCGCGGGTTTTGGCCCCCGTATTCTGTTTATGGGTTTGGTTAGGTGCCTTCCTCACGTTGAAGGCATGAAGTCCGGCCCACTTCATTGTCTGGTGGACGAACCAGATGGAAGAATTGACCTTCTTGGTTACGTCCCGAATCGAAAGATTCGGATTGCGCTTAAAGTAATCCCTCACCTTCCTTACGTTCCCGGTCGTCTTCGCTTTTCTTCTGCTGCCAGCTCTAATAACTTTAACACTTGGATGAAGGACAGCCGAGAAATAGCGGTGGGTGGACGGTACCACCCTCCGCATAAATGGAGATATTACTGTATACCCACTAAAACCACTGCCAACAAAGACAACGGTGTGGCAATGAAGACGACGATAGAAACCGTTATTCCTCGAAAACTTATTTTACCCATGACTTCTTGGAAGTTCAATTTTCGGGCCGCAGCAGCTCGAAGGAGCATTAAATCAATGTACGATGAACCTTTTCTTAATTTCAATTTATATTTTTAGATTCGAGACTTCCCGTCAGTGGCAGGTGCATCTCCTACGATTGGTACCAATAAACACAGGCAATTAATAAAATAAAAATCGATTTCAGTCCTAGGAAATTCATAAATTTAAATATGACATTTGCTTATAACGTTTCATAATCCATGTACCAAGTTGCCCCCCAGCATCGGTAATTGGCACATATTAACATGCGGAACAGAAAAAACCGTACGTAAAATAAACATGGAAAATTGTGATTTTATTTCATTTTCGTGCAATGATATCAGTGTGATTAAAGTTTGCTATCATCCAATCATAACAGTTCTATTAACGAGCCTCTCTACCAGAACTGTCTCTTTTTCTGAGGACGATAACAGCAAAACGCAAACCATCATCATCGGATCGGTTTAATCGAATTCAGTCGATAAAAGTTCCATTAAAGATCTCCTATGTCACCATAGTCACAACAATCCCATTACTTAAAGTAGCTTCCACTGCTTCTGTTGCTGTCGGAACAGTTGAGCTTTATTGAATCCCTCGAGTACGTACCCTACCCCTCCCCTCCCGTTGATGATATCCTTGTGCTGCCATAGTCAATGAAAACGGATCTCTGGAGCGAGTGGCATATCAGAAGCATAGAGAAATAAACAAGAGAAAGTATAATATCGCTAAGGTAAGTGTACCAATTTTGTCCATACGTTCCTATTATGGTGCGAACCAATTATGGCCTATGGAATTCCCATAGGCCATAATTAGAACATTCCATATTAGAAACGTATAGCCATAACTGGTATATCTACCCTAGTATCCAAAATGCTAGCATAACAACGGTGACAGTCGCTTGGGGCATTATTTTATTTTTCTACATATAAACATTAGCAGATTAAATTCAGTTGCTTAGATAGATCAGTTTTCAAATAGAATCAAGCCTACTGCAAAACATTATAGAGCATTTTAAAAAAACGTTTTTGAACAGCTGATCTTTCAATTCTAGAATGAAATTTGACAGGAGACAATTACCTAACGACTGTCAAATGCAACATCAATATCATCACTTCTGTCAGGCAAACTGACTCTTGTCTGTTCAGCTTGAGAATCTTCGAATGGCAATAAAAGCAAAATTTAATTATTTCAATAAATGTCATTGCGAAATCCCGCACTTCTAAGGAGATTCTTCAAGATACTGCTTCATTTATAATCCTTATCCTATTTACCGTTCACTGGCGACTCGTGCCAAATGGATGATAAATCTTGGCAGATGATAAAGGTAAGCTAGGTACGGCCACCCAAGCTAAGCGACACATACAATAAATCGAAGATTTCATATATATAAAACACTGGCATCTTTGGCAGAATCCTAGGAGAAGATACAATATCACTGCACTTGAGAAAAAAAGCATCTTTGCTATCAAATCCGTTGACACGGTTGTGAGTATATTGTTCAAAATTACATGATAATACGTTTCAAGTGACAATACTTCCCCACAGATGATCTTATACACGGTTCACGGTATCGGTTAACACTAACTTGGTTCAAAAAGTTAAAAAAAATTAAAAAAAATCTAATAATGTATTGACCAGACGTCTTATTGAATACGCCGCATTTTTTCTTACTAAACTATCTCTTAATCTAATAATCTTACACTTATTCTTTGGGTGTGAAAATTTTGATTGTTTCTTTCCGTGCGTCTTTTGGTGTATCTCAAAGTAGCATTTTCCACACAACAAAACGGGAAAGCTCCTATGGTCGTTGGATGGTTGTGGCTGTCCCCAGGCAACAACAAACAGCGAGTGAGTGTGATAAGAGCAAACGGAAAGGAAAGTTTTACGATATATTTATTGTTCTATAAACAGACTAGTATCCGTTGAGACTTGATTCGATATGATGGAATGTAATTGATAAGGGGATATCATGAAAAGCACGAAAGAAAATTAAAGCGTTTTCTTCAATAATTTTAAATTGTGATTGTTAAGCGATGTATCACTGGCACAAATATTATATGAAAGCTGTAAGTAATGGCGATGAATACGTGATATTGGGAAATTTTTATTCATTTAGACTCGAGTGATTATAATTTCGCCGATCTTATAACGGGTGTTCAATAAAAAATGAGAATGATTTCAATACCGTCCAGCGCTCTTGTGAGAGCATCGCGACTAAGTTGCGTCGTACGGCTGACCAGGGCCCCTTCTCCAATATTCATTGACATTTTTTTAATAAAAAATACTGAATTCGTTGAAAAAAATTTTTTTTTCACTAGCTATATTACTGAAAAAAAAATCTCATTTTTTATTGAACACCCGTTATTTCACTTTCGATTTCGCTCTCACCGTTCCTACCTTGGATTGAATGAATCTAAATTTGTATGCTGATCGAAGCACCCCTCGGTCCAGGGGAGCATTTTCAATTGTTTGAATATATTGATTTTCAAGAAAGCACTTCTTTCTTTTATCAATATCTACGGAACAAATGAAGCAAGAATTAACATAATAGAATGTTTTTATGAGAAAATCTGACAAGAAATCTAAATATGAGTTTATAATTTAAGCACAGTGTCGCCAAATATTTTTCAATCGCGTTTAAAAACTAAAAACGCAAATTTCTCAGAATGAGTATATTTAGATTTCCAATTTGACAGCACCCATCCTTTTAACATGAGAAACAATTCATGAAAAATTAATTTGCGTGTTTCTTGAGATACAGAATTTCGAAGCAAATAATGTCAAAAATTATGCGAATCAATATTTTTTTACAATTTTCTTTTCGCACACTCTTCTAAGTAAGAAATCTCATGCTTCAAATGTTTTTTGAAGCTCAATATTTTGTCCATTGGACCTTTTGTTCCTCTAAGTTCAATTCGACCTTTTGTTCGTACTCGCATTCGCCTCCCGCGTGATCGCAGAAGCACTATTTACTACAATTGAAGCGGTTTGGGTTAAAGCGAAGACATGATATCAAGAAGACTGGCAACTTTGCCTCAATCTAAGCGATAGATACAGTAGCGATGCGCTTGAGTGAGGGTGGAAGCAACGCATAGAAAAATGAGCAAATACACAAACCTTTCTTCTGATGATGTAATGTTTGCTATCAAATTAGTTCGAAGCATTTACCTTTGAGCGACATATGACGCGATTGTAGCTGTCTTATAGCGTTCGTATGAAAAAATGGAAGAGTTGCTAGTCTTCTTGATATGTTGTCTTCGGTTAAAGTTAGCCTCACTTCGCGGCACATCCTCATTGGAGCGGTGTATATTCCCCTTGTACGTTGACATAATTGCAGCTTCATCTGGCTGCTTAATCAGTCTGGGCTTATCTGGTCGCCCTCAGACCAGGGTTATGCGTTTCCAGATCGGATTACGTCTTCAACTAGTCCTCCCAGGCAGCCGCTTGCTTGTAAACGGCACGTGGCTATCTATGGGCTGAGCCAGATGTACCTCGTTTCCAATTTGCAGTCTCTTTTTCTTCACTTGGTTTTTGTGTTGTATTGCCATTTGATTAAAAGTTTTAAAAGCTGTTGGAGCACTCTTAAATGATTGTTTACGTTCGGTTTAACTATATGCTTTATAAGACCTACGATAACTTTTATAGCACCTTAGTTAAACTGATTTACAAGAGCTATACAGAACGTGGAATAAATGCATCAAAACAAACCATTGGGAGCTCTTATAAAACACCTGAGTTGATCAAACGTTGAATAATAGCTTCCAGAGTTGTACAAGAATGTAGTTGTATTGCCTTTTTGGTAAAACGCTTCAAAAGCTGCTTGGAGCACTCTTAAATGATTGTTTACGTTCGGTTTACCTATATGCTTTATAAGACCTACGATAACTTTTATAGCACCTTAGTTAAACTGATTTACAAGAGCTATACAGAACGTGGAATAAATGCATCAAAACAAACCATTGGGAGCTCTTATAAAACACCTGAGTTGATCAAACGTTGAATAATAGCTTCCAGAGTTGTACAAGAATGTATTGCCTTTTTGGTTAAAAGCTTCAAAAGCTGCTTGGAGCACTCTTAAATGATTGTTTACGTTCGGTTTACCTATATGCTTTATAAGACCTACGATAACTTTTATAGCACCTTAGTTAAACTGATTCACAAGAGCTATACAGAACGTGGAATAAACGCATCAAAACAAACCATTTGGAGCTCTTATACAACACCTGAGTTGATCAAACGTTGAATAATAGCTTCCAGAGTTGTACAAGAATGTAGTTATATTGCCATTTGGTTAAAAGCTTCAAAAACTGCTAGGAGCACTCTTAAATGATTGTTAACGTTCGGTTAAACTGTTTGACAGGAGCCATATAGGATGTGGAATAAACGCATCAAAACAAACCATTGGGAGCTATTATAGAACACCTGAGTTGATCAAACGTTGAATAATAGCTTCCAGAGTTGAACAAGAATGTAGTTGTATTGCCATTTGGTTAAAAGCTTCAAAAGCTACTTGGAGCACTCTTAAATAATTGTTTACGTTCGACCAACCACCAACCACAATTTTGTTGCTAAAAATAGCACAAGTGATAGGCACGTTTATATGACCATAAGGCAATGATTATGTTCCTGAATTACTGATCAAAATTAATCTGTATGCCCCTGCACGAACACTCCGTCCGAGAACCTTGCGACATGAAGTACTACATGCAACATGCAACCAACTATGCTGCAAACAGTTCCTTTGTCGCCATGATTCATCAATTCAACGAAGTATCTGACCTATTTGATTTGACATCAATGCCTTCAGATTTAGTCATCGTTTGCTGTCGGCCAATTTTTAATTTCTAATGAGTAACTACATTTAGATTTAAGTGTTTCATTGAGATTACCAAGTAAGATGAACTATAATAATTATAATAAATAAAATAAATAAATTAGACCTTTTGTCCTTTCGACCTTTTGTGGCACAACCCTAATCCCAAACCCCATTGATTTGGTTATTTGTGCAAATTTCGAGTATGGTCAACCACGGAATAGCAACTACGAAATGTACAGTCATTAATGCTAATACTAATGTTCATGATCTCATAATTAGGATGATTTCAGAAATGTCATTACCATCATATTTTTCTTTATGTTTTCTTTGTTTTTTAACAAGTTGTACTAAATTTGATTACAATTTGAGATCATACGGTCAAAAACACGGATGGGTATGATATTAATAACAACAAGTAACATATGGCATTCTACCCTCAACCAACTAACCAACACGTTTACATTTATGTAAATAGTTTCATTTTCGAGCTCTGGCTGGACTTCACAGCACTAAATTGTAAAATGTAAAGGAGGAGTTCAACTTCCTTTCCTGCTGCTTTGACCCATTCATAAATGACGTAGACAAATTTTTAACCCCCTACGAGCGAATTTTATATACATTATACATGGGACGTCACAACTACGTCATTTATGGATGTTCCCTTTGCACAGAAAGCATGGCATAATTAGATTTCGCCATACTCCTCGCCGTCGCCATATTCGGTCGGATGAACTGGTTGGCGGAAAAATAGCGGCTAACTGTTTTCCTAAAACAGGACTCTGTGGTGGGTGAGAAATATATGGTTCAAACAGATGTGTTGGGTGGAAATAATAATGCAATGTTTTACGTCATGTTTTCCGGTTTTTGGTCGTGCAATTCATTGGCTCAATAAGCCCGGACTGAGATTAAAAGGAAACTTCCTATGGCTTTTTTTAATTAATATAAAATTAGCTGTCCATGCGGTCAGAGACGCTTGATTCAGTCCTGTTGATTTAGTGCACACTGTAAACTGCCGAGCAAAGGACTGACAGTGAATGCAAAGAGGATATAAGCGGACGAAAGCAGAGAAAAACTTTAAATGGAATTAAAATTACTAATTAAATTGCCGTCATCTTCACAACTTTATAAGAATAAATATTTTCATTTAATCTCCGTCCTGCTAAGTACTTTGCAAATATTATTTGTGTACATCCGATATAAATCGGAATAAACAATTAAAATTTTCATTGTCCATTCTACCATTCATAATCTCGCCATGTTCACCATAAACTTTTCAAATGCTGCGAACATTTTGTGTTTCAGTTGCACCTGAACACAAAAACCAAAAGAACCAATTTGTTGTCGTTTTGTTCAAAATCATAAACCATAATCCCGTCGTGACCCGCAGTCACACATAATGAGCCAAACCATCCGTATCTCCAGGTAGGGGCGGGGGAGGGCATCATTTAATTGTGCTCTCACTCTGAGCTCACCGACCAAATCCTATTAACGGGTCATACAATCAGCAGCAACCTTTTACGGCTCTCTGGAGATTGGAGCCCACCGAGTCCGCACCCCGCGATAGCGCTACAATTTTCCCAAACTTTTCCCCATTCAAAGCCCAACTCCCTTTGTTGCTGCAAGTAAAAGTTGCACAATATTGGACAACAGCTGGGAGCGAAGCTCAAATTTGTCGGTAACACCACCTTCACCCTAGGCTGTTTGGTTTATATTGAGCGAAAAGTATTATTATGCCTCAGTAATTATGAACTGTTAACCGCACATTGCTTGCACCCTGCATGAAAAATACTTGGCGTTTTAAATAAATAAAATTGCTGTCGGAAAATGTGCCACGTAGCGGGTAGGTCGGGGAGAACAATACGAAACGTACTCGTTGGTTTTCATTACAGTTTATTTTATAGCTTGCAATAATGATGGTACTTCAAATACTAAAAGAAACTGCGGGAAAAACTGGTACATCACTGAGAATTCTCAAGAATAACGGGTGTTCAATAAAAAATGAGAATTATTTTCAATACCGTCCAGCGGTCTTGTGAGAGCATCGCGACTAAGTTGCGTCGTACGGCTGACCAGGGCCCCTTCTCCATTATTCATTGACGTTTTTTGAAGAATAAACATTATGTTTTTAATAAAAAATACTGAATTCGTCGAAAAAAATTTTTTTTTTTGGTTTTACTAGCTATAGGTATGACTGAAAAAAATTTCATTTTTTATTGAACACCCGTTGCGTAAAAACATTGGAAACACCAACAACACTCTAAAATACCCGGAACTGCAAAACTGTACGGAACTGTACTTCAGAACTACTGGAACCAGTGTTGGCAAAATCAGAAATCAATTGATATTTTTCCGCTCTCATGCGCTCGCAATATTACGCGTGATATTAAAACAAAATATCATGCTTGATATTGATTTTACAAGCTCCTTTGATATTGCGAGACTATTTACAATGTGCAAAAATCAAGCTGAGAGTTGACTCGACACAAAAATGATTCCATTGCACATCGTTTTCTTAGAAAGAGAAAGCATACTTTGCTATCTCTTTTTAATCTTCACCGATGGCAGACGCGAAGGGACTGCTGCAAGCCGTTATGAAAATTTCGGTTGCAATTGGGTGTAAAGCAAAAATCATTTATACATCAATCACACCACAGTTTGGTGAGATTTGCAGTTGCACAGCTTGCAAAAATAAACCGCAGCTGTTTGCTTGTTGATTTTTGTCTACGAAAATCAAGCGTGATCTTGGGCGTTGATGAGCTTTGATTTTTGATATTTTCCCAACACTGACTGGAACTCTTAAATAGTACTGAATGCACTTTCAAGAAATTACAGTACACGGCCCCGTTTTAGTGCCCTACAATAATAGATAGCTGTGTTCAGTAATGGATCGCTCTTTTGGGACTTGAAACAAGTGTGAGTGTTGTTTCTTGCGTGAGAAAGTAATGATTGTACACTTAGCTGGGTTGACTAGGGGAAACAGTCCTATGGAGGTCTCCATACACAACAATTGGCTTCTAACGCTTCTAACGTACCGCAATAGTAGGACAGTTTCCCCTACCAGTCAGCAAAGATGTCAATCTGATGTTGGAGAGAACGTCAGTCGGCGAGTGAGCGGATGCACAGAAAAACTTTCAGATCGTCTGCAAACGATAATCGTGGCCCTGTGGTGAACGTCGTCGTAGTAAAGGAGAAATACCAATGGTCCAAGTTGGCTACCGAGGGATTCCATCCAGAATGAGCTGAAAAAAACCTGAAATCGTGCTCGACCATCTTCGATCTGGATGATACTTGGCACATATTTTCAGTATGATAGACCAAGTATTTTCCGCAGGAGAGGAGACCCTTTTGACTCAAGGGTAATTTTTGAAAAGGGCCTATGTGTTTTTGCACACATACTTTAAAAAAAAATGTAGTTCGAAAACAGTTGGTTGTAGAAAAAAATTTACTAAGAAGGAGTTGTAGGAAACTAATAAGGCTTTATAAAAAAAATATACACGGATTTTTTTTTTCGTTTTTTTACAAAAAAAAATTAAAAATAAACCTCCAAATTCAAATAACAAAAAAAAACGTATTTTTGATTTTTTTTTATATTTTTTTAATAAAAACTTGAATAGAAAGCAGAAGTTTTGAAAACAACTCCAGGATGGACAAACTTTTAATAAAAAAGTTTTTCTAAGAGCTACTTTTAAGGCATTTTTGAAACTTTCATTATTTACGGCAAAATGTTCAGTTTGATGTCAGTATATGAATATTAAAATCATTTCAAACGATAATGCTCATACCGATAAACTTCCTAAATATAACCGTTTTCGAGATATTTCAAATTTACTTTCATAAAAATCATTTTTTTTTTTTTTGTAGAAAATATGCCATTTTCATAAGTTAATCGTGATTCTCCATCAGCCTTGATAAGTTTAGCAAGATACACATATATTTACCTTCAATTTGTCTTTTGACGATTGAACAATCAGACAACCCGTTTAGAATTTACAGGGTGTTATTAATGAACAAAACCTCGCACCGTTCTTGATAGCAGGTATATTTTATGCTTCAAGCTGGAAAACAAATTAATAAACACCGTGTACTATTTCATTATAAAGTCTTACTCACATTAAACAGTGCACTATTACACTGATAGTGACTCCTCTTAATTCCTCGTCCGTATTGGTCTAATTATCTGCTACGATAGTTATGGGAACATAATTAATCTCTAGCATTAAACAATTAAGTGTTTCTAACCTACCAAAGTAATTCACAATCATTGAGTCGCTATTTCCAAACAACTTTGCTATATCTAGCAATATTTTTAGCTGTAGTTTTAGAGTAGGGTAATTAGCATTAATTAAGTTAATTATATAAGCACAACTTACTCTCACCTATTAATTTCAAGTTAATTTATAAGGTAGGTAAATAGATAAGATACCACATTATCGCAATAGGTAAACATTCCAAAATCGATTATTCTATTGTATTCTATTCTATTGATTTCAACCTGTATAGAGATCTGTATTGCACTCATCCGTCCACTCAATGCGCACCTAGTGTTGTTTGAGCGAACCTTCGTTTCGCCCAATCGTTTACAGCGAAAGCGCCGCGGGCCGGGTTGCCGGTGCTGTGGTCGTGGCAACACAGGGGAAATGAAAACACTATTATTTTAAATATAGAAACCAACACAAGTTAAGTTGCACTTATTTTCATTATCAGGCGTAGTTTCATCCTATTTAAGTTGTTAATATTGATGCACCTATCCATCTCATTATTTTAGGGACATTATAATGTCTTCCATGGTATTTTTCATGAAAAAAAGAGCTTCTCTGTTAGAGTAGCTTCAATACCAAAACAATATTTATACCTTAATATCCAAATGGTACCTACGTTTGTATTTAAGCATGACCATCCTTTTGAAAACAGACATCACTAAAAATATCTTTTTGAGTGAACAAGTATAATTTGAATATGGAATTCAAGAAGGTCAAGTGTTGCAAGCCGTTTCCTTATAAACGGTGTTCGTCAATGCTTCGTAAATTATCCGAAAATTTGATTGAAAAACATAAGTTCCTAGAGTGGAAATTTAATTTGGATACATCTCTATCAATCTGTGATACGTGTCGCTTGAATTTGAATAGAATCGAACCATGTGCTGGAAATCTGGAACTAGAAGTGCAACCGTCAGTCATGGACATCGCGGAGCCGCAGCCATCTACATCTCGACATGGCCTCGAAGAAATACCATCAACTACGTCAATAACAACAGCATCATCTCAAGATAGTGGAGAGCAACAATTTTCCAGGATGCATAATATTGAGCTGGCATAGCTGGTATCAACGTATCGCCAATATCGACAAAAAAATTCCAGAATGTTAACTATCCCCGGAGAAAGTATATGGACATTACCAATGGCATTAAGAAACGCATCTTTGGTTTTCAAGCGGAAGAAGATGACCTGGAGCAACTTAAATTGAAAACTGCGGAACACAATGAGATGATCGGAAAACTGAAGGAGAGATTTGCTGATCCAGGTTCATCGAGCGACGATCAAATAAGGATTCTGACGATTTTGCCGAAATCTCGGTCATCGCAAACGGTAATGGACGAATTTGAAACAAATAAATACATTGTATTGCAAGCTCGATGCTTGGCAAACGGGAAAGGAGTATTGGCCACCCCCAACGAAAGGTTAGGACACGGTTTGGATCCCGAAATTAAAAACGAGGTATTGCAGTTCTTCGAAAGCGACCAGATAAGCAGAGCCACGCCAGGACTAAACGATTACGTTTCAGTGAAGAAGGAAGGTAAGAAGATTCATATTCAAAAGCGACTTTTAGTTTGTACATTGCGAGAAGCTTTTATTAAATTTCAAGAAGTTAGTAAAAATAGCATTGGATTTAGTTCATTTGCAGCACTTAAACCAAAGAATTGCAAATTACTTGGTAGTTCAGGTTCTCACAATATGTGTGTTTGTACCATCCATGAAAATATTAATTTAATGCTTCATTGTCTTAGAAAATATTCATTCGAAAAAGATTTCAACCATTATTTTGAAGAAATATTATGCAGCTCATCATTGTTACCTCCGCGAATGCGAACGTTGCCCAGGTCTCTCAGATTTTGAAAGTAGTTTTTCAGAAAAATTCGAGGAACAGGGTATGTCTGAAATATGTTTTGAACAATGGGTTTCAACTGATCGATGTAGTTTAGAGAAACTTGTAAAACCAGTAGATGGATTTGTTCCTTATTTTTGCGAAAAGTTGGAAAAACTGGTATCCCATGATTATATTAAAACTCAGCAGTCTAGTTTCTTGAGAAATACAAAAAATACTCTTAAAAATGGAGAAGTTGTCATAATTTGTGATTTTTCCGAAAATTATTCATTTGTTCTTCAAGATGCTGCCCAAAGTAGTTACTGGAATAATCAACAAGCTGCTATTCTTCCTTTTTACATTTATTATTCAGAATCAGGTTATTCAGAATCATATAAAAACATACCAATCAAAAGTTCATCAAATAAAAATATATTCAACGAAAAGGTTTATGTACAAATTATTATTATTAAAGACGATCGAAAGTAATAAATGTAAGATGCAAATAAAAACGCATGGGTATTTCATTTATTTATCTTATTTATCTTATAAGTTTAAAACCAATCTTCCAATAGTCTATTGGTGTAAGGGTAAGTTGAAGGTAAGTACATGCATATCTTGCAAAACTTATCATATTTGATGGACAATCACGTATAACTTACGAAAAGGGCATATTTTCTACAAAAAATTGATTATGATGAAAGTAAATTTGAAATATCTTGAAAACGGTTACATTTAGGAAGTTTATCGATATGAGCATTATCGTTTGAAATGATTTTTATATTCATATACTGACATCAAACTGAACATTTTGCCGTAAATAATGAAAGTTTCAAAAATGCCTTAAAAGTAGCTCTTAGAAAAACTTTTTTATTAAAAGTTTGTCCATCCTGGAGTTGTTTTCAAAACTTCTGCTTTCTATTCAAGTTTTTATTAAAAAAAAATATAAAAAAAAATCAAAAATACGTTTTTTTTTTGTTATTTGAATTTTGAGGTTTATTTTTATTTATTTTTTGTAAAAAAAACGAAAAAAAAATTCCGTGTATATTTTTTTTTAAAGCTGTATTAGTTTCCTACAACTCCTTCTTAGTAAATTTTTTTCTACAACCAACTGTTTTCGAAGTACATTTTTTTTTTAAAGTATGTGTGCAAAAACACATAGGCCCTTTTCAAAAATTACCCTTGAGTCAAAAGGGTCTCCTCTCCTGCGGAAAATACTTGGTCTATCATAGTGAAAATATGTGCCAAGTATCATTCAGATCGAAGATAGTCAAGTTTGGTGACTGACCGATTTGGCGTGGAATTGGCCTACCCTGAAGCTTGCTGAGCGACAAATACCCAAAGTTACTGTCAGTTGGCGCTCCGTGATGTATGAAATAAACCATCTCAAAAGATTTCCACCGATCCCTCGCCTATCAAGCTTACCGATCGCAAATTCGTGGTTCAGCTTATCGAAGACTGCCGTAAGATCTGTGTAAATAACATCCGTTTGGGTCCGAGAAACCAAACTGTCTGTGATGTAAGACGTTAGGCACAGCAGGTTCGTAGTTGTGGAACGCCCAGTTATGAATCCGTGTTGATCTATACTGTAACAAGTGTAAGTGTTGTGTCCAAGATTGGAGAGATTAATCGCGTGTAGTTTTCGTATATTTTGTTATTAAATTCCAAGAAAAAGTTTAAATGTTCGTAAAAGATAAAACGTCCCAGAGTCCCCACTTCTTTATAAATTGTAGAACAATGCCACTAGCCACCACCAGAGCACGCTGTGTGCAGTCATGAATGGACGTCCATAGTGGTGGCGTAATGGGGCCCACGGTTCGGGGTCATCGTTCACCAAGAGGCACAGTGATAAGCCTGGTGATCATTAAAGACTACGTACACATAGCAAAAGTCAGAGCGAAAGGAGTTGTAGAGGAAGTTGCCTCGTACAATTGGACAGCCAGGACCTCGCGGTTTTACCATAACGTTTATGTATTTAATGTATTTTTCCAGAGTGGATAACGCCAATCTCCGGTAGTGTGTCCGAATCGTAGATCGTTAAACCAACAATCAATACGAAACTAACGATTTTAAATTGGCCCACCACTTTAGTAGCCTATTGGTCCCAAGCAAACGATTAACGTACCCTATTCTAGTTGAAATTCTATTACTACACTATGTTTGTTTTGATTCGCTATGAAAGTTTGACAGATAACATCAGGGGTGTGTGGATTCATGCAGAACATGCAGGGGTGAGTGAAATAGCTTGGGACTGCTTGGGACCGTTGTTCTGGTACTGAGTGAGCCAAAAATAATAATGATTTTCTTCGGGACCCAGTGGTCTTAGAGTTACCTCTATGGTTAAACTGATCCCACAGCTACAGTGTGCGCCACCAATCCAGGCAAGCCAACTTACCCTTGTAGTTCGTTGAAGCCTCGAGTCCGTCACCATACTCGAGGGGCGTACGGGACAGGTATAGGCGTCCACCCCTGGCCCAAGAAGGTGACGCGGTACCAGAGGAAGGAGAGGAACGACGACGACGGCAGTGGCAAGTGAAGGGGCTCCAAAGAAAATACGAAGGGTAGTGCTAGCACAGTTAGGAGTAGTCAACTAAGGAAGTGGGAGACGTCAGAGTCTAGACCGTCCGTGAAGTGAGAAGGAAGTGAAATTAACAAAAGCGAATAAAGTGGGAGTTTGTCTTGAGCGAAATTTAAGTGTTTTCTTGGTTCGCGAAATTGTCACGAGCATGTGCCGACCCTGAAGCTTGGAGACGGGGGTCTCATCAGTGCTGGGAATAACACTGCACTGACGGAAAGATGCCACTGGAAAGAGAGAGCTGGAATATGCTGCACAGTAAAAAAAAAGATAAGTGATGTTCTTTTTAAGAATAATCAACGGAACACCAACGGATCCAGCCTTAACTGAAGTCTTAAGTTTAAATGCTGCTCTAGAAATCGTATCTTTAGTAGTGTCGTCGACAACGCTGAGCGTTTGGTTGACCAAAGGAACATTACTGGCCGCGGAAGTAATGAGATTATCGGAGAGTTGCTCGTCTTCAAACACACTAGCAAATTTGGTTGAGAACAGGTTGCAAATGTCTTGTTGATTGCCAGCAGTTTCATCATTAAAAATCATGGAAGAGGATAAGCCGACTTCCCTGCGTTGCTCATTTACGAAGTTCCAGAAGGATTTCGGGTGTGATTTTAGCCGCCGTTGAATCCTCCTTTGATAGCGTTGAAAACAGAGACTTAACCGCTTATACTCGTGGTTGAGTATGACATAGTAGCATTTCAGTGGCAGGGTATGGAATTTAGTAAATCTTCTGAGAGCATTTTTCTTAGTACTTTTCAACGAGCGAAGATCTTTCGTCATCCACGGGACGCGATGGTCGATATGGATGATCTTTTTTTGGAAACATATGCCAAGACGTTAGAAAAGGTTTGTGCAGCAATGTTGACGTCTACAGGATCTAGAATATGCTCCCAATCACTAAGCAGAGATCCAGGGTGCCGTTGTTTTCATTCAACAGGCCATTGATTTGTGACAGAATTCCGGTACTATAACCATAGAGGTAATTCTAAGACCAGTAGGTCCCGAAAAAACGAGCTCAACTTTTTGGTTCAGCTCTGGTACTATCTTCGGTCCCAAGCTAATTGATTCACCCCTCGAAACATACGAAAATCCACTAACCCCTCATTTTATCTGTCAAACTTTCATAGCGAATCAAAACAAACTTAATGTAGTACTGGAATTTATACTAGAATGGGGTACGTTAGTCGATTTGCTTGGGACCAATAGGCTAGTCAAGTAGTGAGCCAATTTAAAATCGTTAGTTTCGTATTGATTGTTGCTATAACTGTCCAGAAGCTGGATGGTTCCTACGTGGAAAGATGAACGCTCGTGATAAGGACAAAAGAAACCACTATGGGTTGGAGTCCATGCAATGCCCGGTAGGTTAAAATCGCCAAGAACAATAACTTCGTCAGAAGGGCCTGCTTTGTCTAAAGCGACCAAGACGGATCGACAATGTGTGTCAATAAGCTCCAAGTCACGGGTTCGATCTGGAGGGATGTACACTGCACAGAGAAGCAATTGACGATCACCAACTTGAATAGCCACCCACACTTGTTCAACCGTGTTCCGTGTTCGTTCTCGATAACTTCTGCTTTCAGCCTGGAATTAACTGCGATAAGGACGCCTCCCCCAGTAGTTTTCCTACTATTATTAGTGTTTCGATCGCAGCGAAATATTTCGTAGCCAGCACCAAAGACATAGTTTGAAATGGTTTGATAATTGAGTCATGTTTCGGTCAAAACTATAATGTCCACGACGGACAGATGAAAATCTTCCACGAGGCCGTTCATACCACCCTACGTTCTGATAGTAAATCGTTATGTCCGACCTCCGCTGTTCGGGAACAATGGAAGGTTCAGCGTGTGGTTGCATTTGGGAACTGGTAGATGTCACTGGGGCCTCCCTTAGCTCAGTCGGTAAAGCCGCAGCTACAAAGCAAGACCATGCTGGAGGTGGCTGGGTTCAATTCCCGGTCCGGTCTAGAAATTTTTCGGGTTAGAAAATTTCTCGACTTCCCTGGGCTTGATGATTGGACTTGCCACACAATTATACTAATGCAAAAATGGTACAGGCATCGAAAGCTCTCAATTAATAACTTTGGAAGTGCATCTAGAACACTAAGTTGAGAGCACGCAATAAGCTAATATGCTATATACAATAAGCTTGAAATGCTAATAAGAAGAAGAAGAAGAAGATGTCACTTGACGGAGGAAGGATATTCGAGTAGGGCCACTGGAAACCAAGATACTATTATTATTATTATTATTATTTAGCTTTATTAAGGAGGCTTTCAGCCTTGGGCTGGTTCGCCTCCAACAAACCAAGATACTATCAGGCGATAATAAATTCGTCGGTAGATCATACTTGCCAATAACAGGAGTGTGGAAGACCCCTTCTCCCATCTCAAACGGTGGACTGGGACGACTGCTGGTCGCTGGCAGGAGGGGCTCGACTACGATGAGCGGAATAGGGGCTTCCTCGGGGCAGACGGCAAGAATGCGTCCTGGAGAGCAGTTGACTGTGATGGCTCCATGTTACCCACTGGCAGATGTTTGAGGTGAGTTGAAGGCACTGGAATTATAATCATCATCATGCAGTGAAAGTTCGCTATTAAGTGTGTACTTGCCTAATATAGGGAGACCCTTAATCTACATCTAAACTCAGGCCAGGACGACTTGGATGAACGCTGGCTGCAATAGGCGCGACTGATTTAGAGGAACTGAGGACTCTCAAAATGCTTTCTATGGTGCGTCCTGGTAGAGAAATAATTTGGCTCAAGAAATTTTCAGAAGGCGTCACAGAAAATTCGCTTTGGACCGGAGTCAGAATAATCTGAGTATGGGAGAACTCATCACGCAACGAAAAACTTAAATCACAGAGGTACTTGTCTACGCAAGCATGGAGGAAGACCCCCTTTCCACCACCAACTGCAGGGCCGAAACGACTATGTTGAACGAAGGCGGCGGTAGGCGAGACTGTGTTGGGGCGATTGAGGGTTTCCATCAGGCTTTCTACGGTGCGTCTCGGGGACATTGTTGATTCGTCAGATGAGGTGATTAAGGAGTGACTGTTATACTGGGTGTAGCTAAAGGGGCTGGCATATCGAGAGGTGCTGGTCTCCCAAACGGTGTGCCCGTTGGAGAGCCACCGGGAATAGTCTCTGGAACAGCAGGGAATGCTGGGATATCATGAGGTAGCCGTACATTGGTTTTTCGCCTGAGTATCCTCGAACTCTCTGTAAGTTTCAGGGTTCAAAGCGTTCTCTTTTAGTTCCATTGGAACGCCGACCTTGTAGGAGATGAAGTTCATCGATTGTGGGTTGGTGCCTTTTTTCACTAAAGAGACGACTTTAACTGGTTCAGTCGTTCGCAGTCCATCACGAACAAGTTTCTCAACCAAATCCCTCTTAACACTGGGGTGAAACAGGGAAAGTTAAACACAAAACAGGTTTGATGGTGCATTGACAGCGAGAGAATCGCTAGTTCCAATGACTCTTGTTCCAGTAGTCGGTTTAGTCGGTGTTTCCTAGGGCGTTTTTAGGGGATATCGGTCTAGCATATGTACCTGTGGTAGCCACGAGAAAAGTAGCCAACATTTGTGCGTTTCATAAAAAAATAGAAATTAGTTGGTCCAGTTTTGTGAAATCGCTGGTAGAAAGTTACACCGCCAAAACTGCTTGACAAAGTGGTCTATTGATTTTCTCACGAAGTATCCTGGCGAACGGCAGGTTTAATTTAATGCTTCTCACATTATACACTTGGTCGCAGAACCCCATACATTCGATGTGGTCCTTCCTTCGGTTTCACTGTTTTGGTACAGCGGTTGCACGCACTTGTACCAACAATCAATACGAGACAAACGATTTTAAATTGGCTCACTACTTGACTAGCCTATTGGTCCCAAGAAAATCGATTAATGTACCACATTTTACTACAATCCAGTACTACACTATGTTTGTTTTGATTCGCTATGAAAGTTTGACAGATATAATGAGGGGTTAGTGGATTTTCCTATGTTTCGAGGGGTGAATCGATTAGCTTGGGACCGAAGATAGTACCAGAGCTGAGCCAAAAAGTTGAGCTCGTTTCTTCGGGACCTTCTGGTCTTAGAGTTACCACTATGATATTACCAACAATCAATACGAAACTAACGATTTTAAATTGGCTCACCACTTTAGTAGCCTATTGGTCCCAAGCAAACGATTAACGTACCCTATTCTAGTTGAAATTCTATTACTACACTATGTTTGTTTTGATTCGCTATGAAAGTTTGACAGATAACATCAGGGGTGTGTGGATTCATGCAGAACATGCAGGGGTGAGTGAAATAGCTTGGGACTGCTTGGGACCGTTGTTCTGGTACTGAGTGAGCCAAAAATAATAATGATTTTCTTCGGGACCCAGTGGTCTTAGAGTTACCTCTATGATATTACTGAATCCAGATGTTGGTGGTGCGTCGAATGTTAGACGAATGGTGGTTTTTGCAATGCCACTAGCACAACAAACAGAAAAATTTATTGGTGAATAAAAGGAAAGCTAAAACTGGTCATGCGACACCTAGCTTAAAGATCTGCAATTACAAAAATGATGATGTACTAAAAAAAATTTCATGCGATTTGACAGATATCAAAACATCATTACCATTTTCATCTACTCGCCATCTGTGAGTCAATCGTCGCTTTGATTCTTCGATGGATGACTGGTAAAATTCACAACACCAAATATACGGTAAAACTAAATAAACTCAACACGAATCAACTGATTTCCATTTTCCACGTAAATTCATAAAACTAGAGTTTACAGAGGTACACGAATAACTTCAGTGAAGTGTACTTGAATAGACTAAAAAATCAAAAACCAACAGCGATTGAGCAGTGTTACTATCAAAACAAACAAATTGGTAGCGATTTCCCTATCTTGTTTGTTTTAATAATAATAATCAACCCTAAGTTGAGTTAGTGTATTTAACAGTGTAAATGTTTATCTGTCGTAGAGCTGGATCGAGATCGGTGTCATGTGCGTCATGCGTGTCATGCGAAACAGAGTCGATAAATAGGAAGAGATCTGTCAATTTTGTTTTCTTTACCAAAACAAACTAGCTTCGTAATCAGATTCTGATCGCTTAAAATCATGGTGAAAAAATGAGCTTCCGCAGAAATCCGAAATTTTAAGCAAAAATAGAATTAGGTGCATCGAAGTGCTGGTAAATTCTGAGCGGAGAAAAACCACAAAGAAGTGGCTTCAGTCTAGTGAAAAGGAAAAACGAGATGGCGCCTAAGCCGTTAGAAAAATAACAGTGATTCAAGAAGCAAGAAGAAGAAAAGAGAAGAACGAAATCAAAATTCTCAGAGGAAATTAGTTTTAAGCTTCGAGAGATAATAAATAAAAGTGATGAGGATCTAGAATAGTTATTAAAATTGTTTTAATCCAAGATTAAACTTAAGGAAAAGAGAAGAGCGAAGTGAAAAGAAGAAAATTAGCCAGAATGCGGGCGGAAGAAGACATTGCAGCAAGCAAAATTCCCAGGGCCCAAGGATCTCAAGGAGGAATCCAAAACCTCAGCCGACTCAAACCTGGATCGAACATTGCAAAGGAACAACAGAATCAACAAGCGACCAAAAAGGCTGGACAAGCTCGGAAAATGCTGAGCAAACTTTGATCGACACAGATGGGAATCAGTCAGTGACTAGCAACACAGACAGTTACAAAGATCACCGACGTCAGGAAATAGGGAAAATTTAGCTTGCGACTGGAAACGAATGACCCCAGGCGGAGACGAATGTGAGGCGGATCAAGCCTGGAAGACACAGAAGAAACTGCCGGATACACCCAAGCTCAAGGTCACATTCAAGGGTACAAAAGCTCTGGAGCCCGTAAAATCTAAGAATGCTACTTTCGGTGCGAGCTCTACGTTTTTCCTATTAGACAGTGCGAAAAATGTTGGAGATTCGGCCAGGACACCGCATTTTGCACATACAGAAGAGCAAAATGCAATAGCTGTAGGGCGGAGAACTGCAAGAACGGCTGCATCGGGAACACGAAATGCGTAAATCGCCAGAGGGAGCACCGGGAAAACTTCAAGGACTTCCCCGAGAGAAAAAAGAGACAACATATCCTTTATTTTTTTTATTTTTGTTTTGTTTTTTTTATTATAGTCAGTCTTGGGTCATTCGTGACTTGTCCGGGGGTGAGATTTGAACTCGTGACATTGGCGTGAGAGGTATGGATGTTAACCACTACGTCGAAGTCGCCCCCACATATCCTTCAAGAGATACGGAAGAACAAGAAAACATATACGGAAGCGGAACAACTTCTACCCCAAACTGACCAACCGTATTAACATACTGGACGAAGAAGAGTTCTCTGATCTAGAGGATATTCCAACCTCAAGCAGACCACGAATCATCTCACCTAAACTCAGGCGAAGCTGATCGTCCGGTTCGGTGCAAAAGACGGAAGCCCCACCCAGTCAAACCATACAGACGGAGAGACAACCAAAAACACAATGCAAATGCGCTGAGAACGCCCATCATAAGACCTGGGACTCACAATCTGCTGAATACTCCAAGGGAAAGTTCCTCATCAGTTAGATCGAGGGCTCAAAATACATCCTGTTGAACGACGAAACCCCAACGTGCCTAACCACACACGACAGAAGCAGCACTGCTGTGGATATTTCCTTGGCGACACCGAGACTAGCCAGCAAAGCCAGTTGGGCAGTAGAAGATCATGAGTTTGGAAGCATCCACCTTTCAATCTTAATAGAACTAGGAGGCACCAACCCTGTCGTGAAAGGAAAAGTTAAAAGAGTCAACCCGAAGACGGTCAATGTGACCGCAGTTCTTCAACGACCTGACGGAAATGAAAGAGATATTCGAAGAATGTATAGAAGAAGCAATAAAAAACGAATTACCTCTACACAGCAAAAAAATAATTTTGATATCACATCAAAGTGGATGCACTACAATCATGTCGAAAATTTCATGTAATTTTTATGACCACATAAATAAACAAATGCAGTAAAAGCAGCGTAATGCCAGTTCATGCATTGTATTAATGATAATTTTGTCCTTTTTAGCAAGTAATATTACACCATATTTTCGACATGATTGTAGTGCATCCACTTTGACGTGATATCAAAATTATTTTTTTGCTGTGTAGAAATGGTGGGCAGAAGAAATCAACAGAGCATATCTTTAGAAAAGAGTATGCTTAAGGAAATATAACTGGTACAAAAATATAAATAACTACAAGAGACTGCAGAAAGCCCGAGTCACAGTGAAGAGGATGATCCGGAGAGCCAAAAGGAGCTACTGCAAGGGAAAGGACGGAAGCTATCGACGAGACAGCCCCTAGCAGGCAGTTGTGGAACATCGTAAGAGGTTTGGATAGTGCTCTGAAAGCTCCGTCAAATAAGAGGAACGAAATCAACATGGAGTTCCTTCAAGGATCGCAAGCTACTACCAACCGGTGGAAACTAACGATTTTAAATTGGCTCACCACTTGACTAGCCTATTGGTCCCAAGCAAACCAAAAATCTATTACAATGAATGTTAGTTCCGTTTCCTATCATCCTCTGTTCATGGACATCGCAATGAATGTTAGAAATTGAACATGCAGGCGATGTAATGGTTTTTTGTCTTTTTTATTTCGTGTTCCATCTACGCTTTCGACTATACTAGTAGGCTTGTAGAACGACGCACATTGTAGAACATTGTAGAACGACGCACATTGTAGAACATTGTAGAACGATGCACACACTTGCCTCGAATCTCTCCAGCAGAAAAAAGCATACGAAGTCAAGTATGCGAGAAAATGAGCGCTTCATGTTTGCTTTTAGGCTATCCATATTCAGAAGCATGGAGAGAGCAGTGGAGAAAGCACAGGTCTGATAATCGCAACGTTCGTGGTTCGAGTCCAGTCCGGCAATTTGAGTCCTATTTTTTTCGACATAACTAATTTATCCCACTAATACACTCTACATTTTTCGGTCTCCAATTTTCTTGCATTGGACCGCAGCTAGGTATATCGCATCCTCGGTTCATGCGGTCTCCACTAACATCCTCTGATGATGAATCCCACATAATTGTAAGCGAATCATACATCCCCCGGTTGGGTGTAGTACTACACAATGTTTTTTTTATTTGCTATGAAATTTGGACAGATATAATGAGGGGTTAGTTGATTTTCCTATGTTTGGAGGGGTGAATCGATTAGCTTGGGACCGAAGATAGTACCAGAGCTGAGCCAAAAAGTTGAGCACGTTTCTTCGGGACCTACTAGTCTTAGAGTTACCTCTATGCTACTACCTCGACAACAAATACGAGTTCGTCCCGAGAATTACCACAACAACCAAACCAGAACTAATGGGCTACAAGATGTTTTTGGCATACGAACAAATCCTGACAAACCTAGCAAAGAAGAAGAACCACTCCGCCCTCGAAGAAAATGAGATGTCCTACGCCATACTTAAAGCTCTAAAGCCTGAAATGCAGCTCAAGTAGCGGAAATGATCAGTAGAGTATTCATCCTCGAGGAAATTCCAGAGAAATGGAGAATCACTATCATTAAACCAATATGGAAGCAGAACGGAAACCCTGCAGAACCATCGGGTTGGAGACCAATTGCCATGATGAACGTCAACCTCAAACTGTTAAACGCAGCAGTCAAGGATAGAATAGTGGAAATAATCGATCGAGAAGACCTCTTACCGCCCCTCTCGATCGGGTTCAGGAAACACTGGACAACAACAACGTGCGTAAACTACGTGGTAAATGAGACGACGGTGGAAAGAAAGATTAGGATGGCCATCTCCTCGAACTTCCCCAAGCATTTGACTCGGGTAACCTACAAACTCTGCTGGAAACACTGGTCAGGCAAAACCCAGACAAAATAGTATCCTGGCTGTATGAATACGTTCATTGAAGAATCCTGAATCCAGACCAGCGAGGGGACAGTGGAAGTGGTGATATGCGAGGGACAGCAATTCAGAACCTGAATCATTAGAAAAGGTAGGAAACGCAGGAGCAGAATAGAGTATGGGACACGGTGCAGAATTTTTGGTGCGGCAGCCAGTCGGCGATGATATACCTAAAATTAACTCCGATTCACGTCATACATGCGGAAACAGGTCAACTGGCCACTAAGGGTCGCATTAAGAGGCTCACGTTAAGGGAGGTAATACGGAGCACCTTCCACAACAACCAAATCCATCAGTTTATTGAGGAAACGTTCTTTTCTAGCGCTGCAGCAAAGCACATCGACGTAGTGGCCCAAATCTGAGACAGATCCATACTCAAAATCAACAAAAGGCAATATCTAGACCTGGACTTGGGAAGAAGAATACGCACTAAGCTGTTCGAAAAGCGAAAATAGAATACAGCCAAGCAGTCTGGATCAAGTACTTTACCGAAGTCAAGGAGCGATGGGTCGAAAACGGCAGACGGGACTGGAACGGCAGTACAGATGGATCGATCCTCAAGGACAAAATAAATGAAAACTTCTCCATCACCAATGCGGAATTGCAAGCGATCAGTAAAGCCATAGATCTGATCATAGACAGAAACTACACCAAAGCAATCATCTTCACGGACTCAAAAATAGCATACCAAAGACTGTTGAACAGAAGCGAAACCAAGGAAAACTTCCTAGCCGATTCTTTATTTGAGAAAAAAAAAACAATTTACTTAGAACAGACAATTAAGTCATTTTATACCTGCTTGTGGATCCTATAACCAACATTGTTGCTTCGTCTTTCTGCACAAAATTGACCTGTTTTTTTTTGTCCACAGGTCGCTGCAAAATGTCTACGTTTTCCGCATTCATTCATTCACAAGCTACGGAAGCTCAGCCAAAGATGGAAAAGTTCACAAAAACTCACTGTGACTCGCGAACTTCGCCCTTGGTGAAGTTCGTAAAATGTCGCGAACTTTTCAAACGCTGGCACTGACTACATTAAAGTCCTCCTAAGAGAAAAATAAATGAATCAGTCGGATAAAACCGGTAGATGCCAATTAATTTTTCACATCTGATAAAAAAAAAATAATTAACTGTCTAAACACTGATCTTGCAAATTTCATGTCGATGCTTTGACAAAGCACGACTGTCCCATTGCCGAGAAGCGAGCTTGGTCACAGAGCATCGACACGCATTTTGCAGGTGCCGCATTGTGAATATTTTCTCCCGTAGATCAATGTTTCCTGAAACATAAATATGCGCTGCCTCATCTCATTGCACAGTGGTCCAGAATGCAGATTTAGGTGGAATGATATGCTTTGAGCCTGAAATTGAAACTTTAGACTAAAAGTCTCTTCTACAAAGTTGTTCCTTATAGCTATGCCCTCATTTTTATGACAATGAATTCTAGGGTGGTTCCTATTATCATTAAAATCAAAAATCTAACTTTTTTGTTTGAATAAATTAAGGTATACATTCTTCGGCAAATTTCTCATAAAAGTCATCTTCTAGAGACTTTTAAAACTCTTTAAGACGAATGTTTTATAGCGACATTTGTTGCCTGTATCTCTTCTAATAAAAAAGATATACACGAATATAGTAAAAAATATTAATAAATTCATATTAATTGATTTTATACGAGTTTAAAAATAACGTACTTCCATTTTTTTTATATTATTGAGAATAACATACGCCCTTTCAAATGCCGAAGAAAAACTTTTTTTTTGTTTGCCCCAACCAGAGATATTAACATTTGAAAAGTGCATATTTTTAGTATAAAAACGTCAATAACTCTTAATCGGCGAAAGATATTGACAAGTTTCATGCAGCAAAAATTTGCGCCTTCTTAAGATCTAAAAGTTATTTCAAGACTCCTTTGCTGAGAAATTCGAAATAAGAAAACTAGAGCAAAACAACTGTTTTTTAGAGCCACCCTAACTCAATTCAAGAAAATAGCTCTAAATCGGCCAATTTAAGAGATACAAAAAAGTTTTTTTCAACAAAGTTGCTTGAAATTAGCTCAGCCATAACTTTGCTCAAGAATGTATACCTTAATTTATTCAAACAAATAAGTTAGATTTTTGATTTTAATGATAATAGGAACCACCCTAGAATTAATTGTCATAAAAATGAGGGCATAACTATAAGGAACAACTTTGTACCAGAGACTTTTAGTCTAAAGTTTCAATTTCAGACTCAAAGCATATCATTCCACCTAAATCTGCATTCTGGACCACTGTGCATTGGATGTATCGACCGCCATCCTATCATTACTGTATCAGACCGTTAACTGACTGCAATATTTCGCTGTCAATTAATTTTCTCTTCTGAGTGGTGGCATTATTTTAATTAAAATTCGTCCACTGAAGCCCAATAAGGGTCCTCCAGAGAACGAATATTACCACCGGATGTTAGGTATGATATTCTACGGGGAATTTTCACTATGCTCAAGAATCAGTACCTCTAAATCGTATTCACTCACGTCGAGTATAACAAAACTGTCTTAAATTGACCATCATGGTGTCGTTTGTCAATGACTTAAGAAAAATCCTAGGGCAGTGTGTTGTTGTGACAGTGCTGGAACTGTCTACAATTAATTCAACATTCGTCATAATAATCTATTGTCATGGGAATAAAATCGTTCATTAAACTGATCTAATATGGTGATATAGGCACACCGATTCTGTTTGAAGTTTTCAATAGCTCACATAACGAGCTTGTTTCGCTTTTCACACTTTGCTCATTGTCAATATTTACACTGCACGTTTTAACATCATTGTTTAATTTAGTTCAGCAGGTACTTCCTCTCCACATCAATTTATCATGGAAGTGAACAATTTAATCTGGGTAAATTATCATGTCCATAATCGGCCTAAGTGGTGATCAAATGTTTACTCATTCATTATTATTGCAATCTGCTCATTACCAATTCTCTAATATTCGATAGTTGGCGAATCATCGTAATGCAGGTCAAATCCTGAGGGACTAGCAAAAGTTGTAAGGGTTTGAACCAGCAAAATTACACACTATGAAAAAGTTTACCAAATTATACATAACCGAGTGCTTTTGTTTTAGATCAAATGCGGTTGTAACATCATACATCGTGCATGATGCAGGCTATCTGTTTCGGGTTAAATTTTCCAATCTCAGGGCAAAATTAATCACATCGTAGTCACATTTGCCGTTTCCTACCGCTCGAACTTTGCCGTGGAGCATTATTTTGAGATTGCTTCTTCTAGAGCCTCAAGAAAATAGGGTTTTAATGAGGCTCTCCCTAATAAATATGCATTTTATAACCTCATTTCTTCATAAATCTCCAGTAGATAAGATTGCAAATACTCACTTCGTTTCATAAAAAAAAATCGCTTTCCGAAATTATGAAATCATTAGACTGTATGATAGGATTTTTTGAGGCATACAAATCACTGGTCACGTCTTCCTTCGGAAGGGAAGTAAAGCCGTTGGTATCGGCCCGTATGTGTTGATGGCTGCGATATCCTAGGTAGGTGTGGAAGCTGCCTCCCTGCACATTCGATTGTCGTCAATGGATGGCAATCGATGTCCGTCAGTGATTGGCACTCGATTACGTAAAAGAGACCGACGTAAAATAAAGTTATTAACACAGACAAACAGACATAACACTCACAAGTTGTTCATCGAACAAGCATTTAACGGTCAATTTAATAGTATCTCAGTTGGTAGTACTGCCACCTGTGGCTCGCATAGTCAATTCCCTTGCGTTTGACGTTTACACACTACCGTCATCTGTTCAGCGTACTACCCACCACAATGTACTCAACAGATGGCGATAATGTTTTAGTGACGATGTTTTACAATGAGAAATATTCAATGTGTTATGTCTGTTTGTCTGTGGTATTAAGTTATATTTCATGATAATATTCTGTACTTGTACTTTTGTGTTTAAAGGTGTATTTAAATAACTGATCTTTTATTCGGATATGCTATAGTTTTTACAAATGAGCACTGTTGTATAAAATGGCGGAACGGAGCAAATAATCGTCGTAATTTTCTGACGTCTCTGGAACTTTCATCTTCTGCCATGTTAGTCCAAAATAAAAATGGACAGTTTCACAACCCAAGTAACATTGCAGGTTTTATCAAGGTTTTATAGCATTCTACAAGTCTAAATCATGGTCTACAGAACCCTCATAAAACCAAAATTGTTACTTGGGAAGCCTGTTCACCATATAGCCATAGATGTAACTCTAAGACCAGAAGGTTCCGAAGAAACGTGCTCAACTTTTTGGCACAGCTCTGGTACCATAGAGGTAACTCTAAGACCACTGGGTCCCGAAGAAAATCATTATTATTTTTGGCTCACTCAGTACCAGAACAACGGTCCCAAGCAGTCCCAAGCTATTTCACTCACCCCTGCATGTTCTGCATGAATCCACACACCCCTGATGTTATCTGTCAAACTTTCATAGCGAATCAAAACAAACATAGTGTAGTAATAGAATTTCAACTAGAATAGGGTACGTTAATCGTTTGCTTGGGACCAATAGGCTATTAAAGTGGTGAGCCAATTTAAAATCGTTAGTTTCGTATTGATTGTTGCTGGTACTCTCTTCGGTCCCAAGCTAATCGATGCACCCCTCGAAACATAGGAAAATCCACGAACCCCTCATTTTATCTGTCTAACTTTCATAGCGAATCAAAACTAACATAGTGTAGTACTAGAATTTCGTGTAAAATGGGCTACGTTAATCGATTTGCTTGGGACCAATAGGCTAGTCAAGTAATGAGTCAATTTAAAATCGTTAGTTTCCACCGGTTGATATAGCCCCAACCCTGATCCTACGAAGTTGCAGAACTCTGGAACATGGAAGCAAAAGATATGAAACTTGAAGTTATTAGGTAGTCCTGCCTGAATCCAGCTCTCTGCAAATTCTTCAATTCTCTGAAGATATCCAAAAATTAAGTTTCCTTAAAGGCAAGCTTCGAGCGCCTCAGCAAAACGGTCAAGTACCAACAAATAATCGCTTAGTTAAGTTAATGATAATAAGAGAAGAGTTAAATTGAATTCTTACATTTCTGAAAATACTGAGCGGTCCATCAGACTTCAACAAAGTCCTCTTCTCAAGTAATTTGTGGCAGTTTCTACCTGAAAAGCCATACTTGTTATGACGTTTACATGAACTTCGCTTCCCCCACTGTTCAGCATTTGTTGGATCAACAGCTTCAACACCTTTATACATGGCGTTTATGATCCCAAGTACGATATGGAGCACGGGTGGTGGACAAAGCAAAACAGTTCTTTGATTAGGAACTCCACACAACATTGGTTTTTGAACGCAATCATAAAAACGCTTTGCTCGTTTATCATCAGCACCATCAGTCTTCCATATTACGAGAAAGCATGGACTTACTTGTGCAGCAATAAAGACAAGAATAAGTTGAACTGTGACCTATGATACCTAGCAAAAGATTGATGATTTTTAGGTCATCTTCCAATTTGTCCAACGCGAGAAGTGTCGACCAAACTTGTACAATATTGGTGCACTTTTCCGGAATGCTGGGTATTAATGCAAGAAGAAACAACTACTTCACTCTTGTATCTTTAGGTCCATTCCCTCTTTTTCGCTTCTTTTCTATGATAGATAACATAATCTTAACCTCCCTCATCTGCTCCTATCTTATAGAATACATCGGTATTAGATAGAAATCTTTCATGTTTAACATACTCGATTATAGCCTTCACGTCGTTACAATATATGACTGGTTTCATCAAGACTCTTGGAGAAGACCCCTTACTGGTCTGCTCAAATTCAAATGAGAGATGTGTAACAGAAAAGAACTCCTTTAGCTTCTGGTTGATATCTTTTATCTTAAGACTTCGATGTCCATTCCTCGGAGGGCACTGCTTAATTGCAATGTTTTCCTTGTGCTCATGCATTTGGTTTTTATTAGAAACAAGTCATCAACAGATAGAATTTTATTACTATGCGAAGTCGATGAACCTGTGACCCAACGGGAAGGACGTCCTTTTATGTTAGCAAGAGTTATGGAGACATCTTCATCAGAACGGTTTTCTCTCAGATAGGATGCAACAACAGAATCGCCGGTTCGTGGTTGTTCACCTTGCACGAGCTGCAGAAGGTTATTGTGTCGTTCAAGGAGGCTACATGAATGCCGTTTGCCTTTGGAAATTTCTGATAAACATGCCGTACAGAATCTTGAAGTGCGCATCTTTTTGGAGACCTCCTTCGCTGAAGGCCTCCCATGCTTCTTCACCTTATTCTGTAAGTCGCATAGATTTGGCAACGTTACACGAGCAACTATACATACGTCACATTGGCAATTCATTTCACTCCTCGTTGAAACACGTTGACCATGTTTATACTGATGCACTTATTTGAGCTGATTATGATCACTTAAAGAGAAGGAACAACGACTACATTTTTTTTCGGATAGTACCAACTTTTTGCGTCGATGTCCGATAGATAACGTTGTTAAATTAGGCAAATCGATTTTTCGGTTAGTTTTCGCAAATTAGTCTTCTTTAGGCATAAAACACAAACTATGTCCTGATTTTCCTCATGATTTCTTAGTTTCATTTTAGCACTTTTATAAACAACTACATGTGTATCTAAAAACTTGTCAAAATTATAAACTAGCCTATTGGTCCCAAGCAAATCGATTAACGAACCCCATTCTAGTCGAAATTCTAGTTTGTTTTGATTCACTATGAAAGTTTGACAGATAAAATGAGGGGTTCAACTACGGTGGTACTGTTCGGACGACCCATTAGGAAGTGACAACCGTCAAAATTACCATTTATACTAACGACTGTCCACCGGAGGCATCCCGTCGTCCTCGTTGGCGGTATGAACTAGCTGATTTGGGCCTCATATGAGATGACCATCAACGACAAGCTCAAGAACAGGGAAACAATCAATGTTGAAGAGCTAACTAGCACCATTCTTACCACTACATCGGAGTCCATACCGATGACCAGTCCAAACGCGGGACGCAAGGCCTCGCGCTGGTGGTCCCCCGAAACTCGAACCGCCGTTAAAGCGAGGAGAAAAGCATTGAGGAAGCTAAAAAAAACTCCCCATCGATCATCCGTCACTGGAGAAGACTGGTTTGGATTATCGCACCAAAATAAACCAGTGCCGCCAAATCATAAAAAATGCCAATACAAAGAGCTGGGAGAAGTTCCTAAACTCTATCAATAGCAGTATCTCCACAACGCACAGTGGTTGAAATCAGCATTTTCGTGCGCTTAATTAAAAGCTCCTTTATCATGAAATTAAGAGATATGATGTCTTGACAGAAGTTTTTCAATGTGTTACTGCGCTTCTTTTGATGTTTTTAGTTAAAAGATTAATCCCCCTAAAAGTGAGATCGAAGATTTATTTTTTCAACTATTCACTGGTGTCTTCAACAAAGTTGTAGAAAATACTTTTTTCAAAGAACTTTGCTCAAGACGCTTAATTAATACTTTTACTTTTCAAGATATGTGACGTTTATTGCCGACGGTCCCTCAAAAATGGTTTTCTCAACATAACTTTTTGGTCTACATTTTTACGGCTTTGCCATGGTCTAGTAAGTTGTAGATATTTAAAAATACACAATATTGTAGAGAACCGCATTGCAGTATCTTCTGTAGAAAAAAAGTTATTGAAGTTTTTGTAGATTTTTAGACCATAATTTATGAACTTGTAACTTAGCAGGGGGCAAAATGGGGCAAAGTACCCATGGTGTATCTGAAACTTTAATAAATTTACTTCAGAATGATAGCAAACATCTGTGAATGTAATCGATTGTTGGTAAACTATGATTTAAACAAAATAGTGATTGCCGTGCCTAAATGTGCATGCTATTTCATCAGAATTGCCGCACATAGTGTTAGAGATATCTTGTATACATTATAATGCTGCTGTTGAAATCAAGTGAGCCATGACTCAAGACTTCAATAATTTTTCTGAGTCCCTTAGCAACCATCGACAAGTGAAGTAAAATAATTTGTCGGATTATTTGTTGGACATTGAGTGGTTTGAAAGCTCTATTGTATACACGAATCACGGTAACAGTGCCCAATTTTCAAACTGTATAAATGGCCTCCATCGGTCTGTAAAATATCTCAATTTGAAATTTGACTGTCTATGTTTTGGAATTGATGCCAAGAACTATTTTTTAAATCATTCTTATATTCCAGTTGAAATCGATAAACATCATCTATTTTCAACATGGAGAGCAGCAGGAAGGAGTTCGGCGATAATAAATCGCAGCGTATTCAAAGAGGCCCTGAACGCCTATTCGATTGATTCAGACATTATGCCGGAAGTTGCTGTGGAGGTTGAAAAGTATACCAAGACTATTTGTGATATTTTTCAAAGGCTTTGGATAAAATATAATCGCACAGCTGACAGGGTGCTGCTCCACCATTTTGAGAATTTCAAAATACCGTTCAAACTTCCAGCAAACATCCTCAATATGCATCCTTTGTCATCATCGAGTGTCCCGGCTGGGCGTAAGCCAATGCCATTCGAAAAGTGTAGTGACTCGACTAAAAGAAAGAAAACAGCATCCATTCGTGAGAACCATCAAGCAGAAGAGCTTGTATTTGCAACGCAGATGAAGCTCCGCGAGTCAGGTCAGAAACATGCTGCTGATATTCTCAAAAAGGTTGCGTGGACAACCCCGTCGCGGGCAAGCATAATTGCTAAATCGTGGAAAATATCATCGAACAATCCATTGTTCGAGTATAACGATGCTGAAGCTTTGGCATTATTTGTTGATGCAAAGCTGCAGTACGTTAGAATTCAGACCGAGGCCAAACAACGAAATGCGAATATATATCCGCCGTACCACCACATTCTAGAAGCGAAAAAAGCTGTTATCCGAATGAAAACTATATACACCGTATGAAAAAATCTTGTTAATATTTCTGTTACTTGCAAGCATCTTTAAATGCTTAAAAGTTAGTTATATTTAAATGTTTAAAAGTTAGTAATTTAATTTATTTAATATATTTAAATGTTTAAAAGTTAGTTATATTTATACTAAATATAGTTTAAATTTATGTTTTTTTTTTGTGTTATAGTCAGCGACACATGTGTGGAAGTAAAACTACAACAGCTTCTTGACCACACGTTTGAGCGAATAGTCGATGCAAACGAAGAAACTTTGGATAACTTCACAGATGAGGAGCTTCTAAGCATCAATTTGACGATCAAGTGGGGAATGGACGAAAGTACCGGAAATGCTGAGTATAATAAAAAATTCGAGGATGATGACGGTTAAAAAAGCGATGCCGGCCGATAAGAATACAGATAATGGCCGAACTTGCTGAGCTTGCCATTGGGGAGAAAGAATATATTGAAGAGCAAATTGAGAAACTGTTGCCAACGGAGTTTACTAAATATGGACGGGACATACGGGATCGGTACAGTATGTTGTTAACTATGGTGGACGGGAAGATTTGTTCTGCACTCACTGGGACAAAATCGTCCCAAAGATGTTTTGTCTGCCTAGCAAAGCCTACAGAAATGAATGATATAGACAAAGTTCGACAGCGTAAAGTGAATGAGACTGCATTTCAGTATGTACTAGGGGAATTTACGTATTCTCGTCAATCTAAGCAGCGTCTGCACTTCTGCTAGCATTTTCTCAGCGTCACGCACATATATGATGTGTCTGTTTGTTTACATGCATCTGCTGCTTGCTTCTCTATCCATTCCAATCGACAGAATTTTTCAAAACGTTTTGAAAGCGTTTTTACAACGCTCCAAACTTCTCAGGTGAGTGTGACTATTGTCGGCAGCCTCTTTTTCTTCGGCAACCTTCCCATTAGAACTGCGTGTTAACCAACTGTTCTATTATCGACAACTCGAAATCAACCCCATTTTGTAGTGCGTATGCTTTATTTGAAGAAAAATGTAACATTACTGGATAGCTCGATCGTTCAAATGTAATCAGATTGCAGCTGAAAGGCTAAACAATCGTTTGGACACATTCAGGGAAGTGCGTTGATGGGAAAACATAGTGAAATTAACGTTTAAATTTTGGTTGCCGAAATCAGTCAATGGGTGCCGAAGCCAACATTTACCCTATGTCCTCTGCACGCATGAATTAGATTTTTCGAGTATTTTATGCATATCGTTGCATATCGACTTGAAACGAAGAAATGGCAGTCCCGCGCAGAAGATAAACAGAAAATGCTAGAACAGAAAAAGAAAATCCAACAGCGTTTGAAGGTAGAATTGGGTATGAATGTGGATCAACCACGATCTGATGAATCTGGAACATCGAATAATGGAAATTTAGCTCGAAAAATTTTTGCGAACGCTGAACAAGTAGCAGACATCACTAAACCAAATTTCACAGCAATCCAGTGCTGTGGTTCAATTCTCCAATCTATAGGATCAGGTTGCGAAATCGATTCAATATCATTTGACAACTATTGTGTTGAGACAGCACGTTTGTTGGTGAAATTATATCCCTGGTACTATCTACTAGCAAGTGTCCATAAGGTTCTTATACATTGGTCTTCCATAATTGACAATTTTATGGTACCAATCGGACAACTCTCAGAAGAAGCGCAAGAGGCAAGAAATACAGATTGGAAAAGGTAGGTAAATACAAGCATCATGATGTAATTATTTTATTGAAATATTTTTACATCCAACAGATACCAAGAATTCAACACCCGAAAGCATTCAAGACAAGCTACGAACCGTGACCTTCTGAACATGCTACTAGTATCTTCTGATCCATTGATCACAAGTATTCGTGGATGGCCGAAGAAAATCGAAAAATCACTATCGGATGAGGCGAAAAGCCTGCTGAAAAGTTTTTCTTACGATAGTGAGAATGACAACGAGAACGACAACGAAACAAAAGCAAGGACGACAGTGATTCATGAAAAAGATATGTTGAAAAACTTTTATTATCAGTTAAATTTAATAAAATTAAACTGAACCCAATTAGCGTGCCATATTTTTTACTATAACGAAGAAAAAGTTTTAACACGAAACATACTTTCCAAAAGCTTACATAAACAGATGTTTGCTATCATTTTGAAGTAAATTTATTAAAATTTCAGATGCACCATGGGTATATTGTCCCATTTTGCCCTCTGCTAAGTTACAAATTCATAAATTATGGTCTAAAAATCTACAAAAATTTCAATAACTTTTTTCTACAGAAGATACTGCAATGCGGTTCTCTACAATATTGTGTATTTTTAAATATCTACAACTTACTAGACCATGGCAAAGCCGTAAAAATGTAGACTAATGAGTTATGATGAGATAACCATTTTTGAGGGACCGTCGGCAATAAACGTCACATATCTTGAAAAGTAAAAAAGATATTAATTAAGCGTCTTGAACAGAAATTTTCTTCAACTTTGTCCAAGACACCAACACTGTATCTTGAATAGTTGAAAAAATAAATTTTCGATCTCACTTTGATTAATCTTTTAACTAAAAACATCAAAAGAAGCGCAGTAACATATTGAAACACTTCTGTCAAGACACCATTTCTCTTAATTTCATGATAAAGGAGCTATTAATTAAGCGCACGAAAATGTCGATTTCAACAACTGTGCAACGGAGCTATGGAACAGAGCAAACGCTTTAAGAGGCAAACGTAGAAATTCCGACCTGGCAATCCGCCAGCAATCTGGGGTCACCAGGGACCCCATTGTAGTCGCAAACGAGCTTGGCACATATTTCGCCAAGCTCAGTGCGATCGAAGGATATGACAACGAATTTCGACAGAACGAGGCCATCGACAAAACGTTGGAGTCCATAGTAATTGCGGATCCAGAACCACCATCGACCATCAACCAACCATTCTCGTTATTGGAAATGTACTACGCATTGGCAAATGGAAAAGGTAAATCCGCTGGCCCAGACGACGTTGGCTACCCTCTCCTCCAACACCTCCCACCTTGTGGTAAACAGCTCCTCCTGGATATCTACAACAAAATATGGACTGAGAGAATATTCCCGACGCAATGGAAACACAGCCTGGTCGTTCCAATTCCTAAAAATAACACACCCTCCACAGACCCTCAAGGATATCGGCCAATATCGCTAACTAACTGCATCTGCAAGGTAATGGAGAGAATGGTGAACCGACGCCTGACTGAATATCTCTGTACAAATAATCTTCTAGACAACCGGCAGCACGCCTTTCGTCAGGGTTTTGGCACCAACACTTATTTTGCCACACTCGGATAGGTAATCAACGATGCTCTGGAGAACAACAAACACGTAGACTTGGCTGCGTTGGACCTCTCATAAGCATACAATCGAACCTGGACACCGGAAATCTTGGCTCAGCTAGTGATATGGAACGTCTCTGGTAACGTTCTCTTCTTCGTCCAGAACATCCTTAGCAACAGAACCTTTCAAGTGAGCGTCTGAAACACAAGATCAGGATCGTTTAGAGAGGAAACTGGGGTCCCTCAGGGCTCCGTTCTGGCCGTCACTCTTTTCCTGATAGCCATGAACGGGGTCTTCGGATTCTTACCACGGGACATCCACATATTTGTGTTCGCGGATGATATTGTCCTTGTGGTAGTGGGTAAACGCCCGTCTATATTCCGGCGGAAACTTCAAGAGGCGGTAAACGCGGTGGACCGGTGGGCAAAATCTGTTGGCTTTGAGCTATCGTCCAGCAAAAGCCAATTTTCGCACTCCTGCAACGGAGGCCACCACGCAGGAAAGAAGCCCGTGAAAATCAACAGTATCCCAATACCTTACCACACCACAGTTCGAGTTCTTGGAGTTCAGCTCGACCGGCGATTGAATTTCAACAAGCACTGCGAGATTACTAATAAAGAGTGCGAACCCATAATCTCTCTTCTTAAATCCATCACCAGTTGGCATCTGGCGAATAATCGAGAAACAGTTCTAAGGGTGGCAAAGGCCATCATAAACAGTAAATTGTTATACGGTGCCGAAATCATCTGTCGAGCGGCTGACACGACAATCGACAAGCTGAGCGCCACATTCAACCGCAGCATTCGAATGGTCTCAGGGCTCCTTCCATGCACCCCAGCGCCCTCGGCCTGATTTGAAGCTGGCATTCTACCATTCAAACACATCTTCATCGAGGCGGTCTGCTCCAGAGCACTGAACTTTTTGGAGAGAACAGAAGGAAGTGATGAGGGAGTCTTCCTACTTGATGAGGCCAATAAACTGCTGCGCTATCTGACCCAGCAGGAACTTCCCAAGGTATCAACAATTCATCGTATCGGGGACGAAGGATGGGACGCCGCCCCTCCGCGTATTATATGGAAATCAAAGGACATCCGAAAGAAAGATCCTGGTTCAATCTCGGCTGTACAATGTTTCAGTGAGCTAGTATCTACAAAACTCAGAGGCTACCAGATAGTCTACACGGACGGTTCGAAGGCAAGCGGTAAAGTAGGGATCGGAGTCTCCGGTCCACAGCTTAACTTCAATAAAAGGCTTCCAGATATGACTTCCATCTTCTCTGCCGAAGCGGCAGCGATCTTTTCGGCCATCACGGAAGTAGATTCTACACGGAAAGCCATCGTCACTGATTCTGCCAGCGTGCTCAAGGCTTTGGAAGCGCAAAGGATTCGTCATCCGTGGGTTCAGGAAATTCGCAACGTAGCAAAGCAAAATACAATTTTCGTGTGGGTACCAAGTCACAGCGGTATCCCTGGAAACGAACGGGCTGACAGTCTAGCGGAAATTGGAAGGGACTCGCTGTTTCTTACAGATGAAATACCAGCACCAGACATTAAAAACTGGGTCAACGGAGCAGTAAGGAACGCATGGTTAATTGAATGGAACCAAGAAACACGGGCTTTCCTGAGGAAAATAAAAGGAGAAACAGGCAAATGGGTCAATGTGAAGAGCTGGCGAGAACAGAGAGTTTTCTCCAGACTTCGGACTGGCTACACTGGTCTAACGCATAACCTAACAAGCACGGGCAACTTCCACACTCACTGCGATTCGTGCTCCGTCCAGTTGACGGTAGAACACGCGCTAACATCTTGCCCCCTCTACCATGAAAACAGACTACTCTATGGTCTTGGAAGGTAGCGTGCGGGACCTGTTATGCAACGAACCAGCCAGGGAGGCAGCACTAATCGAGTTCCTGAAAGCCAGTGGACTTTACCACAAAATCTGAAAAATACCTACAATAAACCTACAAAACAACACCCAAAAGCGACGACAACTCACAAGATCCCCGATGAGAAACCTAATAGCAACTACTAAACAACGACAACACGGCACACAACATGATCTGAGACAACCCGGCACGAAATACGAACAGAGACGGTAACGAAATTATAACCACAACAAGTAAATGCAGCCTCCCTCCCTCCACCAACCGATGACGACCCAGCAAGCAAAAGGTACGCGACCATAAAATCCAAAACGCACAGCAATGATTAGTTAGTATATGTATTGTAATTATGTCGAAAACCCAGGGGGCCCCATTTAGGCGCCCTCTCCCATCAAAGAGACGAACCAGCCACTGGCTGATAATCTCTATAATAAAGGAAAAAAAATGAGGGGTTCGTTGATTTTCCTATGTTTCGAGGGGTGCATCGATTAGCTTGGGACCGAAGAGAGTACCAGAGCTGAGCCAAAAAGTTGAGCACGTTTCTTCGGGACCTACTAGTCTTACCTCTACACAGCAAAAAAATTATTTTGATATCACGTCAAAGTGGATGCACTACAATCATGTCGAAAATATGGTGTAATATTACTTGCTAAAAAGGACAAAATTATCATTAATACAATGCATGAACTGACATTACGCTGCTTTTACTGCATTTGTTTATTTATGTGGTCATAAAAATTACATGAAATTTTCGACATGATTGTAGTGCATCCACTTTGATGTGATATCAAAATTATTTTTTTGCTGTGTATGGTTTTACTGTGATCGGTCAAAAGTTCTTGGTAAACGAAAAAGTCAGCTGATCGCAACTGTCTCGTGGACAGCCTTATTTTAATATTTCAGGAAAAGTCACCACCCCTTAATCTCCTCTCGCTACTTCTTTTTCTTCCCTGTTTCCAATGACTAACCTTCTCTTTCCTAGCCCCATACCTATCTAATTTAAGTCGATAGATGTGTAGATACTGCAAACTGCATTCTAAAGCCAATGATCTTAATGAAAATAAACTTTAAAAAAAAGTTTCTCTATTTTCAATAAGGTCGCAAATGATAGGGAAATCCATTGCATGAGCCAAAATATCATACATGCCGATTTTTAAAAATAAAGTGTAGAAGCATGCATATACTTTACAATATTTTCAGCTGTGTACATAGCCATCCACACAACCACTGACCACTCTCAGTAGGATCAAATTTGAACCGAAATAACCGCTCAACTCACTTTTTTACAATGCCGACCTATTATTTTCCCTGGCATTGCCAATTTTAAACGAGCTTATGTCTGCTCTCAACTTGATGTTCTTTGTAACACTTCAATAGTTAAAACTTGAAAGCTTCTATACCAACCAATGTATGATTTTACATATTGTGTAACAAGCATAATGATGTTCTATGCCCAGGTAAGTGGAGATTTTTTATTTAGTCCGGAAGGATTTCTAGATCTACCCGAGAGTTGAACCCTCCGCCTCCGGCTTGGTAATGCCGTGCCTTAGCCAGGGCTGGGTAGCGGGATTTTTAATTTTTATTGTAGTCTATTATTGGTTTATAAGATCAATTTAAAGCTGTTAATAAAACTAAGGCCGTTCGCAATGCTAAGTTTCAAAATCGTTTCAAAATATTTGACAGTCTAAAATTGGAAATTGTCAAAAATGAAACTGCAATACGATCAGTGCTACGTACAGTTTTAAACTGTTTGGTATTCATTCCATCATATGTGTGCGAGTTCAAATTTTATTTGCTTCGGTGATTCGTAATCCAGTATCAGGTAACGAGTTTGAACCACGAGAAGAAGTCCCGGACGATTCTGCTGTCAAAACATGTAAATATTTGTTAGTAGACTTTTGCCTGCTCCGCCTGATATTACTATAAAATCTTATTTAGTTTAAATTTTGCTAGTTTCACCCTAATCATAATTTACTCCGGAAATCTGGTGCAAAATAAGCTTCTCTGACGTTTGTGAATTGCACAAGTATTAGTGCAGAACATTGGGTATGTTATGCCTTAGAAAATCCGAGTGGCACCGACTGGAATCGAACCATTACACCACCGGCGCCCCTGAAAAAATAAAACTTCTTGGGTTCTGATTTGAAAAGCACCGATTCTGACACCGACTCCAAGTTTAACAAAATACATTGAAATTTGAAAAAAAAAAATACTTTTGCCGAAATGCCTTGATTTCAATCCATGAAATGTGATAAATTTAAATCAAATTTGTGACTGTAAAAGATATTAGATATATTGGATTGTTTTTTTAACTCAACTGAACGCAATCTTCAACTTATCGGTCACCACCAAGATCTGTTAAAACTTTTGCCGCAACTTCGAATGATACTCCATCGAAGAAAAAAATCATAAGCAACCATCTTGTTCCCCTGCACATGGTCACCAACGATAACGCGTAGTTTGTTTAGCCTCACCTTAATACCATAGAGGTAACTCTAAGACTAGTAGGTCCCGAAGAATTGTCCTCAACTTTTTGGCTCAGCTCTGGTACTATCTTCGGTCCCAAGCAAATCGAATCACCCCTCGGAACATAGGAAAATCCAATAACCCCTCATTTTATCTGTCAAAATTTCATAGCGAATCAAAACAAACATAGTGTAGTACTAGAATGTCGACTAGAATTGGGTAAGGTAATCGATTTGCTTGGGACCAATAGGCTAGTCAAGCTGTGAGTCAATTTAAAATCGTTAGATTCGTATTGATTGTTGTTAATACTCTCGGTCACGACCGAAAAATGTTTTACCAAATCCTTCCGAAATCTGATTAACCTTAAAGCCCATGTGCAATAACATCGGAAGCGAAACGGCAGCGACAACGGAAAAGCCCGATCTGAGAAAAACTACTTGTCGGATTGAAAAGTAGTTAGAACCAAATCGACTTCGGTTAGGTATCTTGATGTCATTTGTGACAACTGTCAAACTTTCCGTCTCCGTTCCGCTTCCGCCCACATTCCGTTTAAGCCTTTGGGCCCATGCATTAATTACGTCACGCTAAATCGATCAAAAAATTAGCCCCTTCCCCCCCCCCCCCCCTATCGTGACGTTTTTCCTATACCTAATGCATTGCTTGTCACAAAATCTTAGACCCACCCCCTTAGAGAGTGACATAGTATACGCATCAACCCTTTAGAGCGGATGCAGCTGTTGAAGAAGGAGTATACTCAACCGGGAAATATAAGATGCTATTACTAAAGGGCGAACACGAAATTATTGCGACACCGAAAATGTCATGCCAATTCTCTTATAATGTTTAGAATCAAACCAAAATTTTAGGGTAGTTTTATACATATATTTACTTCAAAAATCAAAAGAAAAGTTAATCGATGGAGCCTTGAGTGTAAAATTGAACGCATTTTTGCTTGATGCCCTCCATCAAAGTCTTTACAGTGTACCAGTTTCTCAGTTTTTTTTTTCATTTTCTTAACATGTCCTTCTCGTCTTTGACTGTCTTCTTGCTCTTCCGAAGTTCCCGCTTCATTATTGCCCAGTACTGGTCCACCGGGCGCAGCTCCGGACAGTTTGGCGGATTCATGTCCTTTGGAACAAAATGGACAGAATTGGCCTCATACCACTCCAGGACACTTTTAGAATAGTGGCATGATGCCAAATCTGGCCAAAATAACGGAGCTTCGTCGTGCTGCTGCAAGAACGGCAAAAGGCGCTTCTCGAGGCACTCAGATTTGTAGATCTCGCCATTTACTGTGCCCTTTGTCACGAAAGGCTCACTCCTCAGTCCGCAAGAGCAGATGGCCTGCCAAATGAGATGTTTGGAGGCGAACTTCGACATTTTCTTCTTCTTAAATTTGTCGTCCACATCGAACTTGCTCTTGCCGGTGAAAAACTCCAACCCCGGAATTTGCTTAAAATCGGCTTTTATATACGTTTCGTCGTCCATCACACAGCAGTCATATTTTGTCAGCATCTTCTCGTAGAGCTTCCGTGCCCGAGTTTTAGCCGTCGATTGTTGCCGCTCATCGCGGTTTGGGAAGTTCTGTACCTTGTATGTATGTAGTCCAGCTTTCTTCTTTGCATTCTGGACGTAGCTCTGCGACATGCCGATCTTTTTAGCCAAATCACGGCTTGAGACGTTGGGATTTGCTTTAATCATCCGCTTCACCTTTCCCTCCGTCTTTTTGTTCTCCGGTCCCGGTTTTCTTCCAGCTCCTTTGCCGTGGTCCAACGTCAACCGCTCCTGGAACCGCTTCAACACTCTGGAGACGGTTGAATGGTGAATGTTCAACATTTTTCCCAACTGCCGGTGCGACAGGTCAGGAAATTCCAGGTGTTTGGAAAGAATTTGTTCTCTCAACTCGCGTTGGTTCACCTCCATTTTCGTTGAATCGAAAAACACGACTTCGAGTTTGACAGCATGTACACAATACACATCAATGAGAAAGTGTGCATAATTTGGTTGATTTTTACCCAATGGTAAAAAAGTTATGCCCTATTGAATGTGTCGCAATAATTTCGTGTTCGCCCTTTATTAAGAAAAGTATGCCAAATTGACAATGTTTCGCGACATGAGCAGATTCTGTAATGTGGTATCCGCAAGATTTTTTTTATTAATTTTGTATTTTTAATGTTCACTGAATGTTCAAACAATTTTTGTTTACCCAAATGCATTGCGTCTAGGAAATAATCTCGTGAAGGTTTCATACAAAACTATGCATTCTGGAAGAATAACTGCCATGTTTGCATCGAGCGGAGCGACTCTATCTAAGATGCAGGAAATTTTTAGCTTTACTTTTGTGAGATGCACGCACGCTTGATATGGATGTTGATGCACGAAATGTAAAAGATTATTCGTAGATTGATTCGCTAGCGTGAGATATTTTCAGCCATCTAAAATTGAGATTTAGATGTGTCGCACCCCTAACTTCACTCATATGCAGTCATAATTCCCATTCTTCAACTCTTTCACATTCACACTAATCAAATGCGGAAATCATATCCAATTGTAAGCCTTTCGGTAATTATAGAAAACCACATCCAAACAAGTCCCCACAAACAGCGCGCTAGAGCATATCCCTTTAGCATCATTAATGAGCCACATTTCCGACAGGCTATTAGGTTCCTTTTGTGGTTTGGTTTCATAGAGAAAGCATATGTCACACAAAAGTCCCCTCTATTACTGTTCAACTTCTAAAGCCCCAAGTGCGAACGAGAAGGATCAAAATGTGACCGCCATTACGGTTCGGACAGCGTTTACAAATGTCCTCTCATGGCTCACACCATCGCTCGTTTGATAAACGTGCGACACGATGATGCCTCTTAGCCAAGGAAAACGAATGAATTTAGATGACCACAATCATTTGCAACATCGTGTTCGCCGTCGCCGCCGCCACCATTTCAAACCAGCCAAAGCAATTTCCAGGATCCGTTGACGATGATGGTATGCCGCAAATCTGAGAGCCGAGGAAAACCCCACACCAACTAGGTATCAGAAGGAAAGAGAAAAAAACTGATTCACATCCCCATTATTGAAGAGGGTCTTCCTCTCTGCATACTGTTCCTCATTGCATAGAAAGCTAAACACAGTTCGATTCCTGTTGACGCGGATGATCAATTCGTCACCGCGAAAAGGACTTCGCTGGGGGCTGAGTTGGGGTAGGGACTGGCGTCCATACATCTCAAGCTAAACATCTCCAGTTTAAATCACAATGTATGGAGAAAGGCGGATATGCTGTACTTGACATGGAACCCGCATAAATGGTTCTAATGCTGTATGTATGTATGTCGCATAGCACCAGTCGAAGCATAGTACAAGCATTTTGCCAGCCACTCATGGGCAAATCTTTCAATCCCGTGTCCCCATGCATAAATCAGTTCGCCGTTCCTGACGCTGATGGACATTCCCATTTATTATTCAAATTAGGAACCGTCACCGATGTAAGTGGATCATTTTGTCTCCGGCGCGGTCCAATAATCGTAACTGTGGCTGTGGCTTCATGGGAACCATCTGGTTTGAAGAGATCCTATGTAGTAATGCCATCTATGTATAATTATAGCACAAACGAAGTGACAGACGGAGCGGCTTGAAAACTTTGGTGACGAACCTGCTATTGCAATTTTTCAGTGTACCACACTACTACCAACAATCAATACGAAACTAACGATTTTAAATTGGCCCACTACTTGACTAGCCTATTGGTCCCAAGCAAACGATTAACGTACTCCATTCTAGCCGAAATTCTAGTACTACGCAATGTTTGTTTTGATTCGCTATGAAAATTTGACAGATAAAATGAGGGGTTATTGGTTTTTCCCGAGGGAGGCGACACATCCAAATCTCAATTCTAGATGGTAAAAAAATCTCATACTAGCGAGTAAATCTTCGAAAAATCCTCTTTCATTTCTCGCTTCTACTTGCATCGCTCATCATCTTTTTGCAGGAAATCTTCAAAATCGTGATAAATCTTCTTTCTATCTACTCATTGTACGCGCAGCTAGCCACAGCAAAACACAATATTTCCTGCATCGTAGATAGAGTCGCCCCCCTCGGTTTTTCCTATGTTTCGAGGGGTGAATCGATTAGCTTGGGACCGAAGAGAGTACCAGAGCTGAGCCAAAAAGTTGAGAACGTTATTTCGGGACCTTCTAGTCTTAGAGTTACCTCGATGCTACTACCAACAAGCAATACGAAACTAACGATTTAAATTAACCACCCTAGTAGCACGCTTGTCACAAATCAATTGTAGAAACTTATATACGACTTATTTCAGTCATAAACAAGTTTTTTTTTTTTTTTATAATCCATTTATTTGTCAAGGCTCAAATGCGTTAGCTTTGCGGAGCCGAATATTTTTACATAATTGTGTGTGAATATCATTTTCTTACAACTAATGTTAGTAGAACGGGGGCCGATTACTCGCGGTTTACTCGAGATTAGGGATTACATTTATTTATCATTTGGAGGGAGGACAAGGGAAAGCATTTTGAACTAATTTAAAACTTAAACGTAAAGGATGACTAAAACACAAAACACTAAACACATAAATCAACAGCTTTAAGAAAGTCGTAAATAAGCTTCATAAAGTCGATATCACGGCAAGCCAAGACGTCTCTAATTGGCTTAAAGGGTTGTTTTCCTCGGACCCTAAGGGAATCACACAGAACGGATCTCGCCTCATGATGCAAGGAGCAGGACCAAACAACATGCTCGATGTCGTGATAACCGTTTCCACAGGTGCACAAGTTGCTGTCGGCAAGCGTAATACGGAAGAGGTGGGCGTTTAACGAACAGTGATTGGACATGAGCCTGGACATTACACGAATAAAATCACGACTCATATCCAACCCTTTGAACCAGGGTTTGATCGACACCTGTGGGACAATAGAATGTAGCCATCTTCCCAGATCACCATCATTCCACTTTTGTTGCCAGTTGGCGAGGACTTGCTGACGAGAAATCGTGAAAAATTCGTGGTAGGCGATTTGTCGCTCGTAAATATCGCCTTCCATGGCGCCCACCTTGGCCAGCGAGTCCGCTTTCTCATTGCCCGGGATAGAGCAATGAGAAGGGACCCATACCAAGGTGATGACATGCGAGCTGTTTGATAAAGCACTCAATGACGATCGTATTTCCTGGAGGAAATACGCCGAGTGCTTCATCGGCCTCATTGAACGCATAGCCTCCAGGGAGCTTAGGCTATCCGTAAAAATGAAATATTGGTCAGGTGGAAGTGAGGCAATACGCTCTAACGTGTACGATATAGCTGCTAGTTCAGCAACGTATACCGAACACGGCTTTTGAAGCTTGTATGAGGCGCTATGAAGATCGTGGAATACTCCAAAACCAGTGGACGCATTTATCACCGACCCATCTGTGAAAAATCTCTTCTCGGTGGGGACGTGGCGGTATTTGTTCGCAAAAATAGTTGGGACAATCAGGGCACGGTGAGGCTCTGGAATTCCTTGAATCTCCTGCCTCATTGTGAGATCGAATCTCACGGAAGAACCACTGAAATGATGGGAGACAGCGCGATTGGGGTTGAACGAGGAGGGGCCGATGTCCAGAGTCATGTACTCGTAGTACAAGCTCATGAATCGTGTTTGAGGATTCCGCTCTAGCAGCTTCTCAAAGTTTTCGATCACCAGCGGGTTCATGACTTCACAGCGGATGAGGAACCGGAACGATAAATCCGCAAAACGATTTGTTAAGGGGAGGACGCCCGCAAGAACTTCAAGACTCATGGTATGCGTCGATTGCTTACAACCTAGCGCGATTCGAATGCAACGATATTGAATCCTTTGGAGCTTCAATATGTGCGTCCCCGCCGCCGATTGAAAGCAAAAGCTACCGTACTCCAAAATCGAGAGAATGGTGGTCTTGTAGAGTCTTATCAGATCTTCCGGATGGGCTCCCCATGAAGTGCCGGTAATGGAACGAAGGAAATTGATTCGCTGTTGGCATCTCTGCCTCAGATACGCTATGTGTTTTCCCCAAGTGCACTTGGAATCGAACCAGACACCTAAATACTTAAACGACATGCTGTGAGTGATTGTTCTACCCATAAGTTGAAGCTGAAACTGTGCTGGATAAAGCTTCCTAGAAAAAACAACCATCTCTGTTTTCTCCGGAGAGAATTCGATACCCAGATTCATTGCCCAAGTAGACAAATTATCCAAGGTATCTTGCAATGGTCCTTGCAGGTCCGGTGCTGTTGGTCCAACCATGGAAACCACGCCGTCATCTGCAAGCTGCCTTAGCGTGCAATTTTCGGCCAGACATTCATCAATGTCTTTGACATAGAAGTTGTACAGGAGGGGACTTAAACATGAGCCTTGTGGAAGACCCATGTAGCTGATTCGTGCAATTTCCGTGTTGCCATGAGAGAAGCTCATTCGTTTCTCGGACAACAAATTAAACAGGAAATTGTTGATAATCGGAGAAAGCCCACTCGCATGGAGTTTGTCCGAAAGGATGTCGATGCAAACAGAATCAAACGCCCCTTTAATGTCCAAGAAAACTGAACCCATCTGCTGTTTTTCAGCATAGGCTAATTGGATTTCAGTTGAAAGCAACGCAATGCAGTCGTTCGTCCCTTTGCCCCTACGGAATCCAAATTGCGTATCTGAGAGTAAGCCATTCGCCTCGACCCACTTGTCCAGACGAAGAAGAATCATTTTTTCTAACAGCTTCCGAATACACGACAGCATCGCGATGGGACGGTACGAATTATGATCCGAAGCGGGTTTACCGGGCTTCTGGATGGCGATAACTCTCACTTGTCTCCAATCATCCGGAACAACGTTGAGCTCAAGGAATCGATTGAACAAGTTCAACAATCGCCTCTTTGTGACTTCTGCGAGGTTCTTGAGCAGGTTGAACTTGATTCGATCAATTCCCGGAGCTGAGTTATTGCATGAAAGAAGAGCAATTGAGAATTCTACCATCGAAAACGGGGAGTCCATGTCATCGTTTTCCAGCAGCGGATCGCGAGTGTTGCATCGGACCGGAACCGAATCGGGACAAACCTTACGCGCGAAGTCGAAAATCCACTTGTTAGAGTACTCCTTGCCCTCGTTGACCGACGATGCCGCGTTACGCATTCTCCTGCCGACATTCCAGAGCGTTTGCATGGAAGTCTCTCGCGATAGCCCTTCGACGAACCGACGCCAGTAACCGCGTTTTTTGGCCCTGACCAAGCTCTTAAACTTTTCCTCTAGCTCCGTATACCGCTCAAAGTATTCGCGGGAACCGTATTTACGAAACTGTTTAAACGCGGTAGACTTCTCTTTATTCACGTCGGTGCATTCCTGGTCCCACCACACAGTGGGAGGACGTTTGCGAATGGTAGTGCCAGGAACAGGCTTCGTTTGTGCTTGAAGCGCGCAATCCACTATGAGCCGCGATAGGAAGGAGTACTCATCCAACGGAGAGAGAACGTCGACCGATTCTGAACCGTCACGGACCGCGTTCGCGTATTCTTCCCAATTGATGTTTCTCGTGAGATCGTACGCGATGTTGATTGGACACTGTGAAGATGAACCGTTGGAAATCGAAATTTTGATGGGCAAATGATCACTACCATAGGGGTCTTGGATTACCTCCCACATGCAATCCAATGATAGTGAGTTCGAACAGAGTGACAAGTCTAGTCTGCTCTCTCTTGCTGGAGGTTTGGCTATTCGAGTTACTTCACCGGTGTTTAGAATGGTCATATTGAAATCGTCGCATAGGTCATAGATGATGGTTGAGCGGTTGTCATCGTACAGCTCTCCCCAGCCTGTACCGTGGGAATTAAAATCCCCTAAGATCAACCGCGGCTCAGGTAGCACTGAGCAGATGTCAGATAGCGCTCGCCGAGAAACAGCCGTTCTCGGAGGGATGTATAACGAGGTAATACTGAAGGTTTTACCTCTAATATTCACCTGACATGCGACAATTTCAATACCTGACACTGGAGGAAGGTCGATTCTGTAGAATGAGTGTTGTTTGTTGACCCCTAGGAGCACCCCACCGTACGAATCTGCACGATCGAGACGGATAATGTTGTAGTCGTGAAGAGAAAGGTTAACATCTGGAGAGAGCCATGTTTCGCAGAGAGCAAACGCATCACAGTGTATGTTATGCAGTAAAAATTTGAATATGTCTAGTTTTGGTAAAATGCTTCTACAATTCCATTGAAGGAGAGATACCGTATCATTTTTTGGAAAATTATCCATCGAAGGATACGAATGAAGCAAGGAGGGGCCACTTGGAAGCAAATTGCTTCAGAAAAGGTTTCACGATTGGAAGCATCATGTTAATGATGCTCCGAAGAGGGTCAGTGATGTTGAACAGATCGAGAATGCTGTCCACAATTCCAGAAAGCGTGAACATGGCGTTCTGCTGTTCTGGTTGCAAAACTGGGACATCTGGGGTTTTAGATGTTCCCGGAAGCCCCGGAAATTCTTTGTCATAATCGACAGGCTTAAAACCCGGTGGATTGGGTTTCGGTTTATTTCCGTGACCTCTTGATTTATCCAAGTGGGCTTGGGAGTCAGTTTTTTTAGTTTTCTGCGAGTCATTCTTGGATCGCTTCCTTGAAGGACCTTTGAAAACAAAAGGACTTCCGTCATTGCCCTCTGAGTCAGTGTCGTCCTCGTCAACTGGGAGAAGATTGAACGGATTATTGTTTTCTTTTTCCGGAGTGATTTTGGGAGGAGGATTGAAAGTCTTCAAGATCTCCGCAAAGGAACGCTGAGAGCGTGCCTTCAGAGACCGTTCAAGTTTTTTTCCTTGCTGTTTATACTTCGGGCAATCTGCGAGAGGATGCGGAGGTGCCAAACAATAAACACATTTAGGAGGAGCACCACAAGCACCCTCCGCATGCTTCTCGCCGCACTGATCGCATCGTGGCTTGTTGCCGCAGAAGGCGGCGGTGTGGCCTAATTGTTTGCACTTGGTGCAGTTCATCACCCTTGGTATAAACAACCGCACAGGAAGTCGAACCCTCCCAATTCGGACGTAATCTGGCAGAGTCGATCCGGAGAAAGTCACTCGAAACGAGTCAGTCAGCGAATAGATTTTTTTTGTCCCGTCGAGGGATGCTGACTGCATTTGGGTGCAGTCAAGAATCTTGACTTCTGGAAGAACGGGGTTCTTGAAGACACCAACCCCCCTCTTCAAGAAGTCATCGCAGGTCAAACTCGCTTCGGTGACCACTCCTTCGATTTCCACGTCACGACTGGGAATGTAAACGCGGTACTCTAACGTAAAAAGCTCGCAGGCAACAATCTCATTCGCCTGCTTGCGGTTACCAACAGTGACGCGCAGTTTGTCTGGCCTCACCTTCAAAATGTCGGTCACTGACGAGAAACGTTTAAATAGATCTTTTTCGATCTGGTTAACGTTAAGCGGTTTTTGTTTGGGTCGGAAAAAAACAACCCATGGGCCTGTCGAGGCGTCTGGGTATGACTTATGGCGGGGGGCAGTTTTTGTTTTCTTCGCGGGGTTAGGCGGAGTAGGGGGAGACGGTTTTGGCGGTGTGGGGGGAGAGGGATTAGGTGGGGTAGGGGGAAACGGGTTTGGTGGTGCGGGGGGTGACGGTGCTGGTGGTGTTGGTGGCGATGGATTAGGCGGGGTAGGAGGAGATGGGGTAGGCGGTACGGGCTCCGGTGCTCGTTTTCGCCTGGGCCGCTTCGGGATGGTTCCGGTGTACTTCTTCACCGTGGCTGACGTTTCCACGTCGGACAGTTCGTCTTCAGTGGGAAGGGCAGGAAGGGTATTCCCCCCGCCATCACTATTACCATCCATTGCGGGGCAACTGCCACCGCAATAGATACAAAACAACTACACACAGGGAACACACAGGGGCAAGAGAAAAAAGAAGAAGAAGAAGAAAATATTTGCGTGGGATGGGAGAAAGGGGAAACTAAAACAAAGGGGCAATAAATAAAACTTATTCGCTACTTAACTACACCGGCACAAAGCGTGTGTGTGGAAACGCTGTTATCACGTGGTGCGTTGGTGTTGGTCCACGCTGCTATCCGGTGGTGATGGTTGGTGTTGGTGGGTCAGCAAGCTGGTGATACGACACGCTTCACTATCACTTGCACACCCTCGCGACGACGTGAAAAAATGATGGACTTGACGACGCCGTTAACTCCGGTGATGGATTACCGGGATGAATTAAAGCTGGATGGTAACTCCAAGGGGCTCGGCCGATGGAATTCCACTTCCTCTGTTGGACACTGGTCACTTGGGGCACCCAATGGGGGGGTGAAAAAAAACCGCTCGGGCGGAAAAAACACCGAAAAAAACTAGATGCCGCGCAACTGAAACCGGGACGTTGTTAACCGACTGAATGCTCAACTAGGAATGATAAACAAGTTGCTGTAACTAACTTTGATGAAAGTGTGCTACTCGGGCACTTCATTCGGCAACTCGATTGAAGACGAAGATCTTCCATGAGTTTGACTTGGATTTGATACAGTGTAAGACCATAGAGGTAACTCTAAGACTAGTAGGTCCCGAAGAAACGTGCTCAACTTTTTGGCTCAGCTCTGTTACTATTTTCGGTCCCAAGCTAATCGATGCACCCCTCGAAACATAGGAAAATCCACGAACCCCTCATTTTATCTGTCAAACTTTCATAGCGAAACAAACATTGTTTAGTTCTAGAATTGCGACTATAATGGGGTAGGTTAATCGATTTGCTTGGGACCAATAGGCTAGTCAAGCAGTGAGCCAATTAAAAATCGTTAGTTTCCACCGGTTGGTAAGACGATTGTAGAGTCACTCCAAAATGCTACTGGTCCAGTGAAGTCAGTATTTGTATGAAGATTATGGCACACAGCTCCAGAAAGCACACAAATTATACAAAAAGGAAAGCACTAACACAAATTTACAACACTATCATAACATATGCACAGTCATTGAAACACTTGTAGTGAAGCTTCAGATTCTTCGTACCCTTCAAATACCTAGCAGTGCTTACCAGGTTAACTTTGAAAACGCCCTAAGTATCCAACAGCAACATATTTATCAAGTCGAACACACAGCATTGTGTACATAAGGTTTACCAGCAATTCACGATACGGATAGATAACAGCACTATCAGTTTGTACAGCGAGAAAACAGTTTTTTTTCCATCGGTGTCTTGACGTGGTAGCAGTCCTGCATTCCGAACTTTTCCAAAACGCGATCCACGGCAACTTCTTGATTAATTGACATACTACCAGCGTTTTGATTATAGCATATCTTGATTTCTAGGAAGTGATTTACGGTGTCGCAGTCAGGCATCTACACTTTCTTGGGTAGAAAATTTTTGATTTGCTTCACTAGTTCGAGCCGATCGCCAACGATGAGCAAGTCATCAACATAGATTTTTTTTAAATCTTTATTTTAGAGATTTTTAGCCGAAGGCTAGTAACTGTTCATCTCTTAATCAACATGAATGTTCTTGGCAAGAATCTGATACTTGGTCGGTTTTCTTGAGTTCTTTAGCAAGAAGGCGCTTTCGAACAACATCCAGTTTCAGGTTTTTTTCACCAAGATTTTCCAGGCGGTAACTAGGGGATCGAACGACTCTGGAAGAGTCACTAAGAGCTGAGATACGACATCATTTTGACGTAGAACTACGTCTTTATGGACTATACTGGGGTACAAATTAAAAAAAACATATGTGTAGTGAAATAGTGTGAAATAGTGTTGTCATTCACGCTTGTAACTTTGTCATTTATAAATGAAATTAAAATCCGAATACGCCAATCGATAGGATATTACCAACCGGTGGAAACAAACGATTTTAAATTGGCTCACTACTTGATTAGCCTATTGGTCCCAAGCAAACGATTAACATACCCCATTCTAGTCGAAATTCTAGAACTACACAATGTTTGTTTTGATTAGCTATGAAAGTTTGACAGATAAAATGAGGGGTTATTGGTTTTTCCTATATTTCGAGGGGTGAATCGATTAGCTTGGGACCGAAGAGAGTACCAGAGCTGAGCCAAAAAGTTGAGCACGTTATTTCGGGACCTTCTAGTCTTAGAGTTACCTCTATGATATTACCATAGAGGTAACTCTAAGACAAGTACACACTAATCCAGGCCTCAGTCGTTCGGTAAATTTTAAACTACAGAACTTTTCGGTAAAAGTTAAAAAATCAATGAAAAATCCATTTTTTAATAAATTTAATCTGAGCTTGTACAGAATTTGTTCAGTTTGCCCCATTTATTCATGAAAAATAAAATTTATTCATTTTCTTGATTTCTCATGTGCAACGGTCATTTGAAAATTTTACCGAAAAGTTCTGCTGTTCAAAAACCCGGTAAAATCCTACCGACTTCGGTGATCTGATTTAAGTGTGTAGGTCCCGAAGAAACGTGCTCAACTTTTTGGCTCACCTCTGGTACTATCTTCGGTCCCAAGCTTGTCGAATCACCCCTCGAAACATAGGTAAAACCAATAACCCCTCATTTTATCTGTCAAACTTTCATAGCGAATCAAAACAAACATTGCGTAGTACTAGAATTTCAACTAGAATAGGGTACGTTAATCGTTTGCTTGGGACCAATAGGCTACTAAAGTAGTGAGCCAATTTAAAATCGTTAGTTTCGTATTGATTGTTGATATTACCAACAATCAATATGAAACTAACGATTTAAAATTGGCTCACTACTTGACTAGCATATTGGTCCCAAGCAAACGATTAACGTACCCCATTCTAGTCGAAATTCTAGTACTACACAATGTTTGTTTTGATTCGCTATGAAAGTTAGACAGATAAAATGAGGGGTTAGTGGATTTTCCTATGTTTCGAGGGGTGAATAGATTAGCTTAGGACCGAATAGAGTACCAGAGCAGAGCCAAAAATTTGAGCACGTTATTTCGGGACCTACTAGTCTTAGAGTTACCTCTATGATATTACCATAGAGGTAACTCTAAGACTAGTAGGTCCCGAAGAAAAGTGCTCAAATTTTTGGCTCAGCTCTGGTACTATCTTCGGTCCCAAGCTAATCGATGCACCCCTCGAAACATAGAAAAATCCACGAACCCTAGCACGAACCCCTCATTTTATCTGTCAAACTTTTATACATAATCAAAACAAACATAGTGTAGTACTAGAATTTCAACTAGATTGGGGTACGTTAATCGATTTGCTTGAGACCAATAGGCTAGTCAAGTAGTGAGCCAATTTCAAATCGATAGTTTCGTATTGATTGTTGATATTACTTAACGAATCTGCTAAAATAAATACTTTTCTAATTTTTATCGCTGTTTTCATGAACTAATCGTTTTCCCCAAACCCAGTCATCATAAACGAATACCACTTGGTTGCACATCATTCTGCTTGAACCTGAAAAGATATAAAACAGCGCTGCTTTCCTGACTCTGCTCATTACCGCTTCGGACGGCGTGGTACTTAGGTCCTGCAGCAAGCAGGATCAAGTCAGCGGCTAAAGGTGGATCACGGCGTGACCATGACCACCACAATGAGGAACGAGACTTGGAAAATTATGTATGTAAAATCCCTTCCCCCCTTAACAACAACCCGAAAAATACATGGACTTTGACGATCACTTTTTTCCGGGAAATAAATTTTAAGCAAACCACAATTAGGGGCTGTCCATTAACTACGTAGACAGTTTTTTGGGATACTTGACCCCCTCCCCCTTCGTAGACAATTGTTCATACATTTTTTTTAATTTGTATGGGCTGTGGATAATTTCCAATCCCCCCCTCCCCTCCGAGACTCTGTCTGCGTAGTTTATGAACAGGGTTACTTCCACTCACTTGCTATAAAAAATGTTTTTCGGAATTATGAAATCATGAAATAGTATAATGCAAATTAGTTCTTGTAAGTTACAAGAATAGGTCATGAATTATATGTTTGACACATAAAGTCTGTCAATATTGCTTTCAATGCGTCACAATCAGCGATTTTACGACTCGTGAGCGCTCACTCTGAGTGAATGCTCACGAATCATCCCAAGTAACATTGCAGGTTTTATGTCGGTTTTATAGCATTCTACAAGTCTAAATCATGGTCTACATAACCCTCATAAAACCAAAATGGTTACTTGGGATAAGATCACTGATTGTGACGCTCTGAAAGCGGAATTGATAGGTTTTATGAGTCAAACACATACTTTACACCCTCTTCTTGTTACTTACAAGTATTTACTACATATCATTATAACATCTAATGATTGCATAGTTCCGAAAATTATTTTTTTATAGCAAGTGAGTGGAAGCAACCCTGTTTATGAACAGCCCCTTATAAGTAAAAACTATTTTTTACACGCAGAGCCAAAATGTTAAAAAAAAATTGCTTAAGAGTTAACATATATTCGATGAATTACCAACAACTAACTGTAAAACATATCTGGTACCTCTATATATGCAATTAGATTAACATCCTAAGTCCATCCTTTTTTACATATTCTGCACGAAAGAAACTTTCTGCCCCGCCCCATTCATAATAATAAGTATAATAGTCAAAAATGCATGACAAACATCAATTTTGCGAGGTTCTACGTCATACCAACAATCAATACGAAACTGACGATTTTAAATTGGCTCACTTCTTGACTAGCCTATTGGTCCCAAGCAAATCGACTAACGTATCCCATTCTAGTATAAGTTCCAGTACTACACTATGTTTGTTTTGATTCGCTATGAAAGTTTGACAGATAAAATGAGGGGTTAGTGGATTTTCCTATGTTTCGAGGGGTGAATCAATTAGCTTGAGACCGAAGATTGTACCAGAGCTGAGCCAAAAAGTTGAGCTCGTTTCTTCGGGACCTTCTGGTCTCAGAGTTACCTCTATGTTTAAACTTCGTATTTGCATGTTGTAATGAACTTATATTTACTGTTTAAGATAATACCGGTAATACATCTGGCTACGCTTATTCAATGATTCATTTACGTTCGCTAGCAAAGAAGTGGAGTCAAAGTGATTTTCTTGGTGTTTTATTTTGTTCATCAAGAGATTTGACCTCCAGTTTAAATTAGTTTTTTGTATTTGATTACTTGCTTTAAATTTTCGGATGGCTTCCCTAATAAAAAAAAACCATAAAAGAGAGGTTCGTTTATAGTATTTGTTTATTAGGGTTGTGTGTGAATGTATGTGTATACTAATGATAATGATTGAAGAATATTTCAAAAACAAGAAGAATCCATATTGATTGACTGTGTCTTGAGCCTTAAAAACGCAATAAAATTTTACCGACTTCGGTACTCTGAACTCTGTTTGTAAATATTAAGAAAGAGATTTATAATACAACGCACTCAATTGGCGTCTTGCAGTGAAACTTTTCCATGCTTTCGCCACCTACATTTCGAGGTAAGAACTACTAGAAGGAGAATAGTTTCCAAATTTTCCAAGTAAAACAGATGTTTTTGGGGCAAATCGGTCCATAAAGAAAAACTAATAATTTCCCGTGGAAACTTTTGCTTGAATCGTGTAAGAAAACGTGTTTGAAAACTATTTGTTATTATTTCGGTATGGATCGGAGATGTTTTCATGGCAAATTATCCATAACAAGTTTGCACCCACAGGGAGAGGTTACCTCCAGCGCAGCTGCATTTTTCGGAAAAAGATTACTATGCGCGATTTCCACTAAGATGAAAGTGGAAATTAAGTGAATTTACTTAGGAAAGGTTGTATCATGCTGGTGATAATAGAGAATTGATTGTATAGGACGCCAATATTCAATAAATGTTCATTTTGTCCGTTTTTAAGCAAACATATTGATACTCACAATTTTCGACGGAAAACGCACCGGAATTTGATTTACTCAACACGCACCATACTACACACTCAGAAATTTTTACCGTACTCGGTAATTTTTTACCGAACTTTCAACAGCTGAACGTTCGGTAATCAGTTCGGTAAACGAAATGCCTACCGAACGTTCGGTAAACCAATTTTTTGATGAGCTGTCAAAATTACCGAACGATTCGGTACTTTTTTGCGAAGCGATTCGGTAATTTTTTACCGAACTGTTCTGTTAAACTGATTTTCCCACTATTTTTTAATTTTACTACCGTTTTCAGTTAATTTGAATTAAAAAGTCTTGAAATAATATTTATCAGTTTTTATTTAATTTTAAAACCGTCACTGCACTTGTGATACGTGCAATAAAAAATGTATTTGACGCCGAAATGTGTTAGAGCCCGATGTTATGCGATGCAGTCCAGATAAATAACCTGCAATCAAATCATGCTATCGCTGAAAATGCCTGGAAAATAATTGGATTTGCTAAATAAACAGTTACTCACGAAATATGTCGGTGATCCATTGATTGTGGTCAAGAATTTTTATCCTTACCTGCTGCACTTGATTCCGGATGCACTATTTACCATTCACTGGTAAATAAAGCCTCTCCAGAGTTCATCAAATTTATAATCAAACTACCGAAACTTCGTTAAAATTTTACCGAATATTGGTGAAATTATTTTTGTTTACCGAAAAATCTGTAATATACTAAATTTACCGATTATTTCCGGTAAAAAATTACCGAACAAGCAAAACGTAGCTGAGTGTGTATAGAATGGTGCTGGATGGTCTTCAAAGTGATAACAAGATGACAAATATCATCTTTATTTTGAGTAATTGAGCAATTTACTTCTGTTTACATTATGTTTACGATGCAGCATTGATGGAGCCGTGAAATGAAATGAATATATCTTATGAAAGTTTATCTGGAAAAGTCAAAGATGCACATCAGTCTGATCGTAAAAACGTTTTCTTCTTCAATTCGAATGTTATATTGGAAGGATTTTACGCAGGCTTGATGAAAATTATGATTTAATGCCAATTTTCACAAATTTTATATGCAGTCTGTCAACATTATCATCATCATGCAGTGGCGACATCTGCGTTGAGCTTTTGCGGCAATCTTCCAATACCACCTTTTAATTTCTGTATACACCTTGCTTTTTGGAGCCCCTTTTTAGCTCAGCTCATAAGTTTGCGCGCCACCTCTGCTACATTTGCTTTAGCTTTTGCGCATTCAAATCCCAATTTTGACAGTACCGTGCTAATGAGAAAAATATTATCGCTTGCCAGCGACATTAATCCAAATCTTATTGTTTAATTCGGTATTTTACCCATAAAATCCAAATTTTTCGAGGTAACTTAACTGTTCGATTGATAATCTAACGTTTTGCAATAAATTAATTGTGTTTTGATTACGTTAAATACTGAAATTCTTGGTTGCTTGGAAGCGACGCAGAATGACTCCTCCCCGCTGCATGGGAGCGGAAAAAAAGACCGAAATCGTACATGTTTACTTTTATTCTTCTGTAGGTGTCTTCCAACGCAATTCGGAGGAAATCAGCTCAAAATGAGTGCAACGGAGCCGGAGAAGAGCAATAGCAGTGCCGCTTCCTTCGCCAATCTTCCGGTGGAAGATGGATCACTTACTGCTCCTGCAGCTTCCGGTGTAAAGAAGACCCATCTCGAAGCAGACGCCGTTATGAGTGACGACGACAGCAAAGTGATCACCACATTAGAGACGGCAAAGTCAACTAGTGAGAAGGTGATTATCCACAGTCAGACAATCATCAAGCCGGCTGGGACAAAAGACGGGGCTGCAAAGTCAGCATCTGCAGCAGCGGATGATTTGCTGGCCAGGATGAAAAGTCGATTGAACAAACAAATCGATTTGAATGTTTTAACTACTCCAAAAATGCATCATCACGTGCCGCACGGAACTCACGATACCAGTGGATCGATCGAAATTCCGGCGGATTTCATTTTGGGCAGTGATATTCCGGCAACGCCAGCGAATGTTACCAAAGAAGAACTGGAGGATCACGACCTGATAGCGATTCTCGAAGGTGATGATGTGGAAATTATGGAAAATGCGACCGAAATTGAAGTAAGGGTTGGTGGAACTGACGAAGGTATGTATGATGACGAACAAGTGTTGGAGGAAATTCACATATCTATCGTAGATGAGCAGGATCTGGAGTCGGAAAAGAAAGAGCGGGAAAAGGAGATCGCTATGAGACAAATGGCAAATCTCCCGCAGCTACCTAAAGGACGAAGACCAAAGCAAGCCCTCGACGCCAATGAGATTCAGGAGGCTAAGCTGGCAGTAGTGAAACCGGTAGCTTCAAAGCGTGGCATTTCGAAGTCTACGGCCCCGTCACTTCCGACGCTGAAAGTAGAAACTGGACCTGCAGAGGTAACACCACCTCCAAAACCCAAATTGGAAACGAAAAATTCTCCCGCCAGACCGGTCACGGGAACTCTAGGAGGGATTACCATCAAAGGACAAACAACAATCACACCTCTTCCGAAACCGATAATCATCAAAACCGAACCCTCTGAAAAGAAGGTTTCCCCTTCTCCGACGAAAAAGGTAATGGTTCCGCCTTCAAAACCTGCTTCTGTTTCAACACAAGTGGTGCCGAAAACAGCACCAGTTCTCAATTCACTGCCGCAAAAACCGTCACCAGTTTCAAATGCATTGCCGCAGAAATCTGTACCTGTTTCCAAAGCGTTGCCACCGAAGCAAAAATTAAACCCATCAGTTCCAAGACCGATTCCTCTTCCCCCTCCGAAGAAAAAGACCGATGATCTGATCAGTTCAATTGTTTCCGATTGGGATGATGAACCTTTGGTATTAAAAAAAGAACCAGTAAGTCCGGTTGCTTCACCTGCCCCAAAACAAGCGTCAGTTTCATCTGCACCTGCGACAGGTCTTCCGATGGCGCCACCGCAACCACCATCAGCCGAGGAGCCACTGAAACGTTCTCGTGTTATCAAGAAGAAAATTATCTGGGACCCGGACAACCCGGAAACGCACATGTCCTTTGCCAGCTTTGTTAAGTCCAACAGAACAAAACCCGAAAGCCAAAATGAGGCCCAAACGACACCAACTACGACCCGACCTCCCGGTACTGGAATTCGCCGCAAGCGCGCGGAATCCGTTGCCGTGCATATGATTAAAGATACCCCACCTCAATTTGCTCTGCCACCTCCGCGGAAACGAGCTCGTACTCCTGAACCAGTATCTAAACCACCTGTTACGTCAGCTGCTCCTGTGGCATCGAAAAAGAAAAAGAAAAGTGAAATCGATAAGCTTCTCGGAGACGAGGGAGCAATCAAAATGTTGTATGATTTAGAATGCGAGAACAGTAACATAGAAAAACCTTCTGAGTTTGACGATTCCGACGAGGAAAGTGAGAAGCGCATTGCAATTATTAAACAAAGAAGTTCTCCCAACGAGGGCACCACTCACGTTCCTCGAGTAAGACAGAAACGACATCCGGTGCAAACATCTACCAGTCCGGCTCCAACGGCAACGGCATCCACTTCAGAACCACCTCCCAGAACAAGCACCTCTGGTGTCGTTGGCCGCAAACGTAAACGGCCAAATTCTGCTTCGGAGGACTGGGACTACGTTTACAACTCACAAAAAAACTGTGATGACGCCATGATCATCCGTCGACGCTCCAACAGCTCCTACTCTAGCTCCACCAGTCCTAGACGTCTCAGCGTCGATCAACCGGGTGCCACTTCTACTGAAACCACCCCCGCAGACACTGCGGGAGCGTCCAACTTTGAATTCGTCAAACCTTCGAACAAAACTCCACCTAAACAAGAGGACATAAAACTTGATTCATCCCTCGTAGCCAACATGAAAGGAAAGCTTAGCAAAGTTCTCGGATTCAAAAAGGAAGAACAAACAGCCAGCATATCATCCCCGCCGACGTCCACCGGTAAAAAACCGGAAAAGAAGCTCAAAACTCCACCTAAGGTGGCGGAAACCGCGACTCCAACGACTTCAACGACGCCGACGACAACGACAACCGTTCGAGTCGAAGAAAATGGGACCGACAAGAGTTGGGAATCCGTACACAAACAGCTAACCGAGCTGAAGTTGCAGGAGCTCACCTACAAGCGTGCCGGGAATTATGTTGAAATCATCCTGGCATCTAAGGATAACAAACTATTGGATGTCTTTACTGTTGAGGTGAGCTGAAACTACCATATGGGATGTTCCACATATCCAATTTTGCTTTATTCCAGTTATTGAACGAATTAAAAACCGTACTGAATATTCTTAAAAGTGACTCGAACACGAGAGCCGTACTCCTGCGGTCAAGTGGAAAACACTTCTGCAGAGGAATCGATTTGGCCTATCTCATTCAAAGTAATGCAGAGAAACGGAAAACCGCCGCTCAGGTGTACAGCGGTCATATAAGGTAATTCACCTGCGCATGGTTCAATCCGGTTAGCTTGTTAATATTTTCTCTGTGCCGCAGGAATTTTCTCCAAACGTTGGCCATGTTCAACAAACCCCTGGTCGCAGCCGTACATGGCGACCTCCTTGGAATGGGTGTAACGATCCTACCACTGTTTGATGTCGTCATCGCACAGGATACAACAACGTTTCTCACGCCATATGCAGTTTTCGGGTATCTCCCGGAGGCGATGAAGCTATTTTCTTCGGCGAAAAATTTGAAACCAAAAGCGGTAAATTTCTGCAGCATTTTAATTTGGATGTTTTTCCAGCTATAGACATCAATCTCATTTCAGATAACGGATATGCTTTTTCTCAGTAGAAAAGTGTCGGCCAGTACAGCATTGGACTACGGGATTGTTTCGGAGGTGACAAGCTCCGAAAAACTGCAGGAACGGGCCGATATTGTGACGAAAAAATTGGCGACACTTTCGCAACAGGTAAGCTTGCTAACACACACATACAAATCCTTTTTAATATTGCCTACTAGCTATAATATTCAATCACCACCAATCGTAATCGTAAATCGGCACGCATCGTGCCCGGTAGGCCGGTCCTCGGTAGAACAGTTCACTGATTTCCGACGTTTCGTAATCGTCCAAATCAAACTTGCACTGGTGGGACATCGGACAGGTGCAGCGGTGAAAGATGAAACCGTAATCGGGACGGGCGTATCCACAGAAATCGTACGGTTTGCAGCGGTCCAGGGCTGTAAATCAGGAAAGAAATAAAAGTGATTGTTAATTGGTACCTACTTAGGTTGGTTCGCTATGAACAGTAAATGATCCGGAGATCCCGGCAATACAAATTAAGGGTGTAGTGTCGCTGTCTATTTGGCAACCAGGATATTGGCAACCTCTGTCTTCTCCACTACTTACCCAGCTATCGTAAAGTTGGAAGTTAAACCCCTTAGGATCGTAATTCGTATCACAGTAGACAGAATCACTAGAATGTTGCTGACTACGTGGTAATGATTGGAGTAAATTCCAAGAACTTACATAAGACATGACTTAAGAACCTGTAAAAATTTGGTTACATAAGACATATACGGCTAATCGACTACTAAGTCAAGCTATTTTATTAGTTATTTTTGGAAAGAATAAGACACTTATGAATTCTGAAAATCTCATTAATAAAGATAACCAATCAACCAACATCAAGTTCTCAGCGGCGCCGGTGGTGTAGTGGTAAGCGTGATTGCCTCTCACCTCAGCAGGCCTGGGTTCAGTCCCAGTCGGCGCCGCCGGGATGTTCTAGGCATAACATCTCTGATCACGCCTTCCTTTGAAAGGGAAGTAAAGCCGTTGGTCCCCGGTTTATGAGTTAATGGGTGTATAGGGATAGGTAGGGTCCAGGTATGGGAGCTGCCTCCCTGGCGTCGGTAGCATTGGTGCTCAGTACGGAAAACAAGATCGACGGATAACAAATCAAGGAAAAACAAAAAAAACAACATCAAGTCAGTTTATCCCATCAAGCAAAGTGTTTATTGTTTATTGTTTATTGTTTATTGAAAAATTCAACTGACAATTACTGTCTAAATGAATAAAACTTAAACTAAATAGTTACGGTCAACGGTACGGAAAAGGCCAAGTAGCCGATGACGAAACACGTCAGCTGATACATTGAAGTCGAACATATAAAAAAAAAAGTTGTTGAATTGCCGGCTGATTGCTCGAATTGGCTCGTGTTGTGTATAATTCCGGCTCCGTGGTTCCAAAAACAGAAAGTCGCGTTGACGAAGAGACCTCTCAGGGGCATACATATTTAGCTGTGACAGCAGTGTTGGGCAGTCAATGTCACCTGTAAGCAGCTTTCCAGCGAACATAGCTTGAGCGACCGTCCGTCTCACCTCTATTTTTTTTAACTTTATTAAAAAGATTTTTTAGCCTTAGGCTAGTTCATCACTCTAGTCACCTCTAATGGCTCGATTCCCAGGAGACGGCAACGCTCCTCGTACGGTGGCAAGTTCGTTGGGTCACGCCAGTTGAGAAACCGAAGAGCATATCTCACAAACTTGCGTTGAACGGATTCAATTCTAGTGATCCAGCTAGCATGGAAAGGGCACCAAACAACTAAACTTGACTCCAATAAGGATCGCACAAGCGAGCAGTAGAGTGACCTGAGGCATAGCGGGTCACGGAACTCGTTGGAGATTTTGAAAATAAAGCCCAATTGTCGATTAGCGCTGGAGATGATGTCATTGTAGTGGATTCTGAAAGTGAGTCTGCAGTCCAAGATAACGCCGAGATCCTTTATGTGCTCTACACGAGCGAGACAGTGTCCGTAGAGAACATAGTCAAACATGATTGGTTCGATTTTTCGGTGAAAGGAAATAATGTTGCATTTTTCTATGCTTAGACTGATCAAATTTCCTGGGAAAACATCCGATTCCGACGCGCCAATCTTGACATGTACATAGCGATTCACCAAGTAAGATCTGAACCAATCCACAGCAGTTGACGAGATGCCAAGTATTTCCAGCTTGGCCAGCAAAATATTATGGTCCACCGTGTCAAATGCACCTTTTAGATCCATATACGCAGTATCGACTTGCCATCCTGAATCCATGCATCGCAGACAGTTAGAAGTGAACTGCACCAGGTTCGTGGACACGGAGCGCTTCGGGTAGAAACCGTGTTGTTCTGTATCGATATAATTTTTGCAGCGTGCGAACAGGGCACCATTTATGATAATCTCGAACAGTTTTGAGCAGGCACACAGGGAGGTGATTCCACGATAATTTATGACATTCCGTTTATCTCCTTTTTTGTGCACTGGGAACAGATAAGAAAGTTTCCAGCGGCAGTGGAACTCACATTGCTGTGCCGATAGATTGAATAGCCTCGCAAGTGGAAGGCAGAGATTGGCTACACAACGTTTTAGAACTGATGACGGAATGCCGTCAGGTCCAGAGGCGAAGGAGAGCTTCAGTTTGCGTGTTGCGGCTATCACCATGTCTTCTGAAATGCGCAGAATAACGAAACTAAACGCATCACGTGGCATCCCAACAGTAGCGTCCAGCACTTGTGTTGGCGAAGCGGAGAAATCGTTGAACACTTGCTTGAAATGACGAGCAAACAAGTCGCATTTTTCTCTTTCACTATTAGCTGAGTCATTCCCGAGAAACATGGAACAAGGCAACCCGGATTCCTTCGGTTTGGAGTTGACAAACGACCAAAAACTTTTCGGATTCGTGCGAAGGTTCGCTTCCGTGCGTCTCACGTGTCGAATATAGAGAAAACGATTGTAATTTCGATAACTACGACTCGCAAAATTGAACAGTCGTTTGTAGTACGGCGAGCGAGAGTTACAATAATACTTTCGGAGGGCGGCAGAGCGTTGGAGACGACTGTATTCGGTCGGAGTGCTAACACCTGCGAGTACGCTCCCTGCGACGCTGAGCTCTCGAGTGACTCATTTGTCACTGCGACGATGCTGGAAGGCGCATGTAATGGATAGTTGTCATTATCCAGGAATGACTTCCGGTTTAACTCGTCAGTAGAATGTTGCGTGTATTTTAGCTAAGTTATAAATTCTGTTTTATCAGTTAATGTGCACGTCAGTTATTCCGTATATAGGGAGACCTTTCATTCACAGACCGAGTTTCTCTTAAATACAAAAGTGGCGACTAGGATGGGGTGCCCGCAATCTTGGTATCAGACAATCGAACACAGTTCACCAGCACTGAATTCGCCAACTTCTGCATGGCGAATGGGATAGAACACATTACAACATTCACAGTCGAACGGGCAGGCCGAACGTTTTGTGGACACGTTCAAACGCACCATCAAGAAGATTCGAGAGGGGAGAGGAGCGACGAAGCTTTGGACATATTTCTGCTTACATATCGGAGCACACCAAATCACTCCTTACCGCAAAGCAAATCGCCATCTGAGGTCATGTTTGGTCGCCAAATCCGGACATGCCTCGAGTTGCTTCGTCCACCAACAGTTCGTAAGCCAGAACAAACAGTAAAACCAGACAAACAGCCAAGGACCTACAGCAAGAACGATCTAGTTTACGCCAAGGTCTACACACGAAACAGTTGGAAATGGGCACCAGGCGTCGTGTTTCAACGCCTGGGAGACGTCATGTACAATGTGTGGATCGAAGACTGTAGAATGCTGCGCTCACACATTAATTAGTTACGAAGCCAAACCGTGATAAATTCAGCACCAAGCCAGTCAACTCACCCAGTCAGCAGTTGTGAACAGATATTACCATTGGATGTTCTACTTGAAGCCTGGAACTTGTCTGAACCAGGTCCGAATACGCAAGCTTCACTTCCAGCTCCAGTAACACCATCGTCTGAGCAAGCTTCTGCTCCCGTGATGGATTCCACAAACAATGTGTGTGATTCTTAACCAAAATGTCAGTTGAGCATCTCATAATAAATTGCCCTGCATATCAAACACTCCGAGACCAATACGGTATCGGTCCCAACATCAGAGACGCATTATCCAATGACACAGACAGGGAAAGATCACTTCTCGACACGACAACGAACGAACAACGGCACTTGGCCAACACCAGCTCTCTAAATGACAGGAAAAACGGAAGAACGACGACGACAACCCCGCATGCTACGGACATTGACCCTCTCTCGCAAATTAATCCTCGAATTAATCACAACTTCGTTCACTTCCCTTATGCTGGGTTTAGACTAGGCAAGTCAAATGATCAACTCAGTTGAATTCAATTGGCTTGAAAAGTTGAGCCTGGTTCAACTTTTTTCAATTCAAGTGAGTTGATCAAGTCAGTTGAATGGCATGGTTTACACGTTCAATTCGCGTTCAAGTCAGTTGAATTCAACTGACTTGATCAATTGACTTGCCCTGTCTAAACCCAGCTTTACTCTTACAACAGTCGACACAGAAAAAGCAAAAGAATAAGAAGAATAAGGTTGTATTGGCTATGAAAAGCAAATGCACCGATAAATGTTAATCCAAACCGAGGGGTGCGACACATCCAGATTATCTACTTTACACCATAAATCTCACATATCTTTTGATCATCTATTTACTGTGAACTATCTGTTTTTATCTGTGCCATCTATTCATCTACTCTCGCATCTTGCGATCCACTCACATTTTTTCTTGATCGAACCAATTTACGAACGAGCAAAAGCAGCAAGCGAAGGCAGCACACCAATTGGCGTTGACGGCACCGTGGAAATTATCTGTTCTAGCATAATTTGACAGTATCTTATTTGTATTTTCGGAGGAGTGAGGAGATATTACAAAGGTCACCATGTTTCACGCAGTCTGACGTTTTCTTACAGGATTTTCCATAAGAGTAAAGAGCTATAAAGTTACCGTCAACGCCAATAGCGTTTGTTTACGTGTGCTGCGAGTTGTTGCTATACACAGAAAATGCATCGTCGTAACGCGGTAATTAATGTTTCGTGAATCAAATATGATCCTGTCCGTTGTGAGGATGAGCTGGTGTCACCGACCGATCTTCCAATCGGGAAGCTTGTATTGCTGATCGTAAGTTGCTGTGCTATGATAGATTATTTGTGAAGTTTTCATTTTATTTTAATCAATATTTTTCAGTGCTACCAAATTCTGCTAGCAGCGGTGAGTACGCTGCTGCGGAAGCTGAACGGAAATCCTGACCTAGCCATAGGTTTTATCAAAATCACCAATCTTCTTTGAAAGTAATGGCTTATAATGTGCTACAACATGAAATACGGGAATTGAAAGATGGATTGAAAAGAAAGTGCGATAAGTTTCATTTTCATTTGACAAACAACACTGCCGGAGCGGGATTTTTGGTACGGCCTTCATCCGCATCAGCAATAACTGGGCCAAGGGCAGTCCAATGGTAAGCAATGGATCGCTGGAGAAACTGTCCTAGGCTAGTGCGGCCAACGGCTAACTATCAATGATTATTAAAATTAATTATTTATTTTTTCATAATAATTTTATTGTGTTGCAGTCGAGATAATAAAAAATAATAATAATAACTTAAGAACTAATAGTCTATTAAGCTGAAGCCTAAAGCTAACTAAAACAAGGAGAAGGAACGTAAGAACTGGTAATTGAAAAGTAATAAAAATGTACACCAATCCCAGTTTAAATACACCTGAATTAATCCACAATAGAGTCAACATAGATAACATGAAGGAGAAAGAGGAACTACAGAACATAAGTCCTCTCGTATTCATCAATATCGGATAGAATGATGTCGTTACGGGGAACTTGGATTCATACTTTTTCCATGGCTTACAATTTCTGAATTATAAATTAAGATATGATTCCCACTTATTTGGATAGATCTTTCAGCGTCGAGCAGTGAACTGTATGATTATCAATCCATAAAATAGTCAGACCTATTCTTCGAGTATGTATTGCGGTGCAGCTATTGAAAATACTCCAAAAAGTCTACCTCCCTCGTTTATCAGGGGAGAAGAATCGTTGACGTGTTAAAGGAGGAAAATAATTCTCACGCTCGAACAATTATTATTGGACAAAACTACTTTTCTGTTCGAGCGAGATAGAGTGAACAACAAACAAATTTAATTTTAATGCAATATTTTACGTTACACTACAAGCGCATCTTAATCAGAATACAATGAATAATGTTGTATATCATCTTAGATTATGAAATATGCACTGGAGCATTCGGATGAGAGATCCCTCTGGTTTGGATGTCCAAGTCGCCATGCGCACCATGTCGGTGCATGGGAGCCGCATGCGAACCTGGATTAGAATAAACTGCAGCCTTTGGATGAGCGCTGAAGATAACTCGTAGCTTTTGTAGTAGCCGCATGCCATCGATAGGACTATTTCTGCGAAAAGATTAAACGAAACATGGAATTAATTGTCGACCTTCTTGCCAAAAATAGCAATAAATTAAAACAGAATTCGGATGGTCACCACTCACTGCATATGTATTATCATTATTTATATTCAACTACAACAAATGCCAATATTATAATTACAGTTAATACCAGTGGTATCCTTGATCTTGATTTGCTATAATGTGCAAGTTAATAGAAAAAATGATAAAGTGGATGGTGACCTTACGATACGCAGCAAAAACACATGTGAAATCGATCATCGTAATTTAACCTGATGTATAATACCCAAAAGCAGATACAATATTACCTACATCAAAACGAAACATTTTTTGTACGAACGGTTGCATGAAAAATATTTTCATTTCGAGCTACGCTACGCCGGTTGCAGCAGTATGGAAGTAATATTCAACAACTTTTTTTTACTGTTTCATCTAATGTGTTGATAAAGAAGAATTTGTGTTGTATTTTAATTACGTAGGGGAAATTACGGCTTCGGTAATTTTTGTTCATTTTTTAACAAACGATGCTCTACAATATGATGCACCTTCATGCCAAAAATCAGCGCCCAAGGAATTCATTTACCTCCCTGACAATAACATATAAAAAAGTGCTATAGCCGTCATTTCCCCTAGTAGAAAAAAAAACGTGAAAATTGTTGAGTGTTGTGATGGTATCAATATTAGTTCGAAGAAGTCTGAGAAGGAACTCTGATAAATAGACTAAAATTAACTAATGCTGCAGATACACTTATCAGACAAACTATGAGCATGGCGCTATGGTACGGGCTGCTAGTAAGTGGATATGATTGACCGGAGTAGTGGAGTCGAGTTCTAAAGGGCCACTCACAATGACGTTGCGTTTGCGTGGATTTGAGTTAAGCCTTGGATCAAATTTACGTCAACGGAACGCCAACGTATCCATTGTGGGTGCCCCTTTAGTACTCGGCTACTAGAATTGAAGATTGATATCGTATGGACGACGGTCCCTGCTGAACCTTAGGGCGCTGAGACTCCCGCTTCATAAGGGCTTCCTGTTATCCAACGATTTGGTTATCGCTCTATCAAAAATGTAAACGACGGTAATGGTCTCTTAAAATTTGCAATTGTGATGATAGGCAAGCAGATTTACCGCTGGTACGTTATCGGCAATGTTGGAATGCAATTCATCTAGCTAAAATTAAGAAGAAATCGAAATCGATAACAGGAATTTAGCAATGCATTATTTTAACAAAATGAGACTCACTTGACACATTTTTTTTTAACTTCGCCACAACAGAACAACAGAAGTTGCAAAAATATAGCGACGCATCTTCGGCGAAAGATACATATCGACAGTGAGCATGCATAAAGGCGTAAACACGATGATCGATTCTCTGCGTCGATTTTTTTTTGTTAATAACTAGATTTAACGTTTCTCAGTGCGTTTACTGTTGCTTTTGAAAGCCAATACAACCTGTTACAACTCTGCATTGAACAAATTCTAGAAAATTGTTCCGCTTAGCTGTAGCAATGCAAAGAGAAAATCGATGAAGAGAATCGATCATCGCGTATACGCTCTTATGCATGCTCACTGTAGAAATGTTCATGAATAATGAATAATGAGCATTTAGTATTCATTATAAGTAAACATTGCGCGCAGCTTTTTCTCGAGTGAGTGAACTCAAATCCATCCGTGCACTATTGACGAGTGCACGGATGGATTTGAGTTCACTCACTCGACAAAAAGTGACACAACAGCGGGGCCCTGTTTACTAAAAATGAACACATATGTGTTCATTTTTAGTAAACAGGGCCCCGCTGTTGTGTCACTTTTTGTCGAGTGAGTGAACTCAAATACATCCGTGCACTCGTCAATAGTCTATTTATGTTGCTATAAAATTATGATTGGTTGCTTACCCGCTTAAACCTTAAACTGCTAAATTTGATCTTGTACACGGTAAGAAAAAATTACCAAAAAGTAAGTTCTTTTCACTCATCTCGGCACTACAGTGCAGGAAGCCAAAAGTATGTTTTTTTTTTTTTCTTTTGGTTTGTTTTCCATCGATCTTGTTTTCCGTGCCGAGCACCAATGCTACCGACGCCAGGAAGGCAGCTCCCACACCTGGACCCTACCTATCGACCCATCAACTCATGAACCGGGGACCAACGGCTTTACTTCCCTTCCGAAGGAAGACTATGCCAAAAGTATGTAAAGCGGGTCAAATTAGTTTTCATTTTACTTGTGTGCAATTCGTATGTAATTTTCCATTTGCTTTCTACTCAAAAGTAAATTAGTTGTACCCTGAGTGGTGCGGATTCAATCACTTAAAATTTTCAAGTTATTTTGCTTGAAAAATAAATCACAAATTGGCATCTATTTTCCAGAGAAAATTCACTTTATTACCCCTTTTGGTTGGTTTTACTTATCTATTTTAGACAACATTAGAAGGATAAAAAGAGACAAACAAGTTAAAAGTACGTAAAAGTGAACTGACTGCTGGGTATTTTTCTTACCGTGATGATTTAGAAGTCTTCTGAATGTAAAAATGATCCTTTGGCTCAGATTTTGGCATAACTGGCTCAAAAAATCATATCTGCTCATCGCTTCCTCTACGCATAGGCGTAGCCAGAGGGAGGCAGGGGGGCAAATTCCCCCTTAAACCCAGCAACACAAAGGCTTCCGGTGAAATGGCGTTCGGTAAAATGACATTCGACCAAATTTTCCATAGAATTTTTTTTTCGTCCCTCCCTAGCTCGGAACCTGGTTAAGCCCTTGTCTCTACGTCTGAGTATTTCTAATCACTTCGATCAAAAATATTGTCAATACCCAGAAGTATTGTCAATTATAAGATGCAAATATTTATGCATAATAAGAAACCGCGAAACACAGGTGCACGTATAAATTCGAATGCTATCAGGTGTGTAATATTTTGCTGTACGATGTACACAGCACTTTCGAATAAATTTACAGCTTTGGATGTAATTTTGTATCTGCTTTGTATTATTAATGTTTACTGTAATTAACTGTTTATATTCGAATAAAAAAATATATACCTTTATAAAAATGTTTACTACAGTAACTGTCATGTTTACTGGATCGGATAGCAATTGAATGTTAAATTTGTCATTCGTATTCTTTAAATAAATCATTGCTCTTTTAACTATATAATTCAAATATAAAAAAATACATACCCATATTGAAATAATGATTAGAACTGCTTTATGTAGGAGACGCACTCGTTGGGATAGTAAAATAACGCAGATAAAATCGAAGGCTTTTTCAGGTGACTCACGTAGTATTTAACATTTTTTGTTGAATTGTTGCTAGAAAAATCTAGCACATACTCTCCATCGCATTCTAGTATTTCAAAAGCTGTTCCTAGAAGTCCTATGCCTCTGTGTTGCACATCCTTAGGAGGTTTTATTGGAACCATCGGTGATGAATAAGAGCAATTTTTCCCTTTTAAGTATTTAAACCCATACACTTTCAGCACACTCAACATCTCATTCTCCTTGATAAGTACAAATTCTCCTACCACAATATTGTCGTACACTTCATTGGCATATTTAGGGTAGTGCCTTTCCATGTTGTTGTCCATAAAACGATATGTGCGATCAGTCGAGCATTTTTGTAAGCCAGAAATTAACATCCACAAGAAAGTGCGTTTTTTTACGTGAACTACTTTGTTCTGTTGGGTTTTGATTTTGAATACGTTTTTGTGGTTTATTGAATTGCGTAGCAATAACTCGCTGCCAACATTTTGAAAGAGTTCAGAGGCATCATGGATGTCATTGTTGCTGTTTTTTTCGAAAGTTTCAAATTCGTCGGGAACAGTGATGAACTCAACATCACCTAAACTGGTAGTTGGCTTCTCTTTTAGACTTTTGGTCGATACACTGCATTCAAACGAAATGTCATTAGCATCAACTCCTAGATCGATCAAAATATCCCGTGCTGATTGTTGGGCTTGCTCTACTATATCAATAATTTCATCGGTTGTCGGCATTTTGAAACTTGTATCATCCATTGATCTTTTCTTCACACCAGGGAATTTCAACGCTTGTTGGTTCCTGTGCATGACGTCTCTTTTGAACTGAATTCTGTTTAAACGGGATTCGAAACCTTGGATGGTGAAGTTTACTACAGTTGATTCTGTTGACGTGAAGGCTCTAGCATCTCTAAACGTCCCTTCGCAGGTTTGGCTTTGGAGTAACGTTGTGTTGAATTCGGTCCCGTGGTCTCGGCAGTACACAACATAATTTATAAGCGCATGTGCATTTATTTCAAGCCCCCAATAGGCATTCGATGTGATACAATTTAGAATATTGTTGAATTTCCTCACACACCAATTACGCCAGCCTCGTATAAGAAATAATGAGTGCCTGTTAACAAAAAAAAAAAAATAAGTAAAAGTGGCAATAAAAAATAAAATATCAAATTTTAGGCAGTCCTAGCTTATAAGTTATTGGCAAATCAAACTTGGCAGCCGTGGATAATAGAAGAACTATGAAAGTGATGATTTCAAAATTTTCCACGGGAACGACGAGTACAATCTTGACATTCATTTATTTTACAAACAAATTATTTAAAAATTTAATTTGCTATGTTAGTAGAAAATTAAAGGGCTGCTCGATAGACATATAAAATACAAATCGTATCTAATTTTTAGTTATGCACATAGATTTAAACTTTTCTACAACCACAACTCCATTGGCATACTAGAAGCATTTTAAGATTTCACTCCTGTACCTCACCGTGCAAAATTTTGAAATCAATATCACTTTCATCGACCATGTAAAGACATTCCCAGGTATTTTCAGCACACATATCGATAAAAGAAGCTTTTATTTAGCATCTAATACGACAAACACAACAAAAAAGGTTATGTGCTCAAGATATTAACGAAAGAGAATGTCGACGAAGAGAATCGATCAATGTTACTTAGGACCTAATGCAATGTTCAGCTTAATTTCTTTTATTCTTCATGGGGCAGCTTTTTTTTGCAAAGTGCGTGCGTATAATTTTTATTCCATTAATTGCATGTGTATTTTGTGGATTTCTATCAGTGTACTATACTATTTTATAGCAATGAATAAAATTCTTCCCTTTTATAATAACCTTGAATCATATAAATAAAATTTGTAATAACTAAAGAGACTGAATTGACGAGTGCACGGATGGATTTGAGTTCACTCACTCGACAAAAAGTGACACAATAGCGGGGCCCTGTTTACTAAAAATGAACACATATATGTTCATTTTTAGTAAACAGGGCCCCGCTGTTGTGTCACTTTTTGTCGAGTGAGTGAACTCAAATTCATCCGTGCACTCGTCAATTGGATAGTGCACCGATGGATTTGTATTCACTCACTCGAGAAAAGTGACAAGCTGCGGGCAATGTTTTCTAATCATGAACACTAAATGCTCATGAATAATGGATAAACATTGCCCGTCACTTGTGTCACTTTTCTCGAGTGAGTGAACTCAAATCCATTCGTGCACTAGTCTATTATAGCGGGAATTCATCTTGCACAACTATTCAGAAGGTCCAAAATACATTGATCAATTCTCTTTATCGAGTTTCTCTTTCAATCACCAAAGTCTTGTGAAAACATTTCCGGAAATTTTTGATATCAATATTAAGTAAAAATAGTTTATTAAGTACCAAGTACAAGCACGACAAGAAACGTATTTAGTGGAGTTATTAACGGAATAAAGTGTTGTTGAAAAATGCTAAATTTTAGACTGGAACTTATGAAAAGTTTTGCGAGATTTATGTTTACTGTTGTTCTTTTCAGTGTTAAACGTGATATTTTTTTCAGATTTTAAATTGACAATTAGAGAAAAATAATCACACATTTCGCTCAAAATTCATCTTTATTTGGGCCGTTCGTCAAAACCGAGGATTGAGGTAACTTGTTGCTATGTTATACCACGTTCAGACTACATAGTTATAACATGTTTTAAAAATTATCAACAGAGAACAACAATTAAACTACCTTCAATATAGCGCTGGCCAGACTGAGCATTTAAAACATGTTATAACGGTTGTCAAATAATTGGCCAGCGTTTTAGAAATTGGCTCAGATGAGGAGCATAGCCTAGTTCTGTACCTCACTTCTATTAGTTTTTTTTTTATTTTTTAGGAAAGAAAAATGGTAAGTACTCACCAGATATTATACACTTTCTGAAGCGGTGATAATTTTTCGTCCATATACGATGACATGATATCGCCAATCGCTCTCAGCAATGTTGCAGTACCATTGCTGTTGGGAATCTGGCTCAAACAGGAAATGACTCTTACCTCGGTCATTTTTTCAACCGGTTTAAACTTCATTTTATCTTTCTCGTCAATATCACTCATACATAGTCCGTGTTTATCTTTGGAAACAGTTGTTATGAGTTCCAACAAATGTATCCTAGATACATTGTAATTGCCTTGAACAGTAAGAAGAAATACAATTTAAAATTATTATTTGGATATACATATCAACAAATCTGGATTACCCAGTAACAACTGTTTGCTGGCCTTCATCAAACGGGTCCTCAATTTGTTTGCCAGATGAGTTGGGTCCTGAACGCATATTGAATTATTTGATGCAAACCACTCTCCAAAGCTATGGTCATTGGATTTATTAAACTCCATCTCGTCGATCATTGCCCTTATGAAGCGGGTATCACCGTCTGTCGCTTTGCACACTACTTGGATTTCTGCCTTCTGGAGTTCGCGTTTTATATGGTGCCATTTTTTTGTAACTGATTCCGTATCGAATCTATTGTCCGTACAGTAATATAAACAACAAAATGGTGCGGCGCCAGTAGCCATAGGTTGAGCCATTCCCAGTTCAACATTCATTGCAATTGGATAATTTCGAATATGTTTAATAATTTGTTGTGGCGTTGAGCAATTGAAAAGTCCTTTTATAGGTAAACCAGTGTTGCTATCCAGTGTGGCCACGAGACCACTTAGCTGGTCGGTGTCTGACCTATATTCTACCCCTCCAGAAATCCTCGTGGCATCTTCGCTCCAGCAGATGCTCAATGGGTAGCCATTAGCAACGAGGTATGATTTTAGCTCAGAGGCCATAAGTTGTCCTTCATTAAGCTGAGAGGCGTTTTGTTTTAGGTGACGTTGTAGTGTTCGAATGTGTGGAGATGATGCATTGGCCTTATCAAATTGATAGAGCTCTCTGCCACCTTGAATGAATCTATAATCAAAATTAATAATCATAAATGAAGCATTTTGTAAGGTTAAATAGTACAAACCTATAGGCATAAAAGTCCTTTTCGAGCGACGAATATCGCATCCCTTTAACTTTTGTAGAAGCAGATCTACTATAAACATTCAACTGTATTTTCAGACTGGCCTCCAAATCCGTGCTGCGATCGGCCACATCGTAGCACTTCAGTAGTTTAAATGCTCGATGGAACATTCATCATCGCCATCTTTTGCTTCTGAGACCAATTCCCTCAAATTTTCCTCATATTCACTGGATTGTTCAGGCATGTGAATCTCGTTCTGTTCAATGTCGATGTCTGAAAAGTATATCTCTTCGATAACTTCGTCGAAATCAGCCTCTACTACAGCCAACGGATCCTGAGTACTACAGTCTGCTGTGGACGAGCAGGAAACGTGATTGGATGCTTCGTCCGCTACCGTTGGACTTTTGAGCATTTCTTCCATTGAACTTTCGTAAATTACTTCCTGTAAACTTTCGTCAATCGCTTCCTGTGAACTTTGGAGAATCATGTTCGATGAACTTTCTTGCATCACTTCCGTTGGACTTATCCTTATTGATTTCCGATGAACTGCAGCCGAGCTGATGAGATCAGTATCTTCCAGCTCAAAGATTGCTCGCTTTCGATGGCTTTCTGATGGCTTTGATGTTGTTTCAAGTTTGTGGACATTTTTTATGTGCGCAACGAAGTTCGATAACTTCCATTGTCCGGATTTTTCTGGCCGACATGAAATGTAGCTTGCGGTGGTGCACAAAGGACACTTGATTTTCGCCATCATATCCTCATGTTCAATCGGGGCAACTATGGTTAGCGACTTCAGCGATAGTAAGAACGCTCGATGTTCTTCGGAACCATCGTACCTAGAAAACTGATGTTTTATAAAACTTATTCAAAGGAAATAAAACCTAATTACCTTTTTTCATAGAACCTTACAACTTGTTCACGGATTGCAAGCTCATAGTCTGTAACCGGACTGTGTTGCGTATGAAGCTGCGATGCTCTCGAAGCTGTTACATTCGATGTTTGCGAGGGTGTTTGCTTCTCCTTCCTAAAGAAATAATTGATTCCTCGCTTCCTAACTGCTGCTGCCAGCATCTTCATGATAGCTCTTTCTCCGGCAAGAAAACGAAAATCTGCGGGATTGTTCTCAAATTTTTCGAAGCACTTCAAAAGATCCCTGTTGGATGTTTTAATAGACACTCGTTGAACATCTTTTTCAATGTTGGCGATTTCGTGGTCGTCGATATTCCCCAATGCAGCGTTCAAATAACCCGTGTATTCTAGGGCGCACTTTACGGGAAGCGGGATCCTACCCACATCTTTCTCGGCTGCTTTCCAAAACTCCTCCTCCGGAAGTATAGGTTTATTGTATATTTATTTTTATTTTCAGAAAAGAAAACGTTACTTACCATTGTGACACTAGCATTCACTTCCTCACTTGCATTCACTTGCTAACTGTTGTTATATTCACTGCACTTACTTAATCAGTTATTTCTCAACTTCAACTTAGAAAATGGAGATTTTTTTCTGCGGCTTGAAAAGCTGCTACAATTCATTCGCTGCCTCGCCTGCTGTTGCTTTTTTTTCACTTTTATCTGGTCATTCATCTAGCATTTTTCCACATCCTTGCTCGCATCTTCTTCCATCTTCGGCAGCGTTGGCAGCGATGAAAAAGTAGATGCAGCAGATGCTAGGGAAAGTAATCTAATGAATGTACACTGATCTAAAAAAGCGGTTCGATTCTTTACAGAATCCAATTGTAATTTAGATGTGTCGCACCCCTCGATCCAAACGAGTTATTAACAAAAAAAAAAAGAAAATCGCCGAAGAGAATCGGTCATTGCAGCTGACTTAAGTCTGCAATAATTTCTTTTCGCTAGGTATTATGAAAAAATACATGGCAAATGTTATTTGGATTCCTGAACAGATTGCGATCTTCATAAAAAATACCTGATGGTGAACCAGAAGACTTTAACGCTCATCTAGAAGGCTTAATGTAAATCTTATTCAAATGATTATACAGTCACTTCTTTCTAATTCGACATTGAAGGGACCGTGGAGTTACGGAGATAAATTTGGAAAAATTTGTATGGAGAGAGTGGTCCAAGTAGCCTGGATTTCCATCGAGCTAGGGAGAAATCGAGTAAAGGAGAGTTCACTGTATATCCAGAAGATTTTATGGAGATGTTTGATTACTGATTTTGGCTTGTTGGACAATTTAAGATCTTCATAATAAAACCTGATGGACCAGAAATCTTAAACAGAAAAAAAATCCAGAGGACATTATGAAGGTCATTGATTACCTGAAAAAGTTAATGAGAATTCTGGTAACGCAAGAATATGTGAAAATCGGGATGTCAATTGTTGTATGGTTGGAGATTTTCAAAATTATACCAGATACATCTAAAGCCTTAAATACAGCAATATGAAGAGGATTTTATGAAGAACTCTTATCTGTCAACGTGACATTATGAGTGAATATCTGAGAGAAGTGGTTTGAATTGATGGACAGTTAAAACCTTCAATAAGTAATCATGACCAACCTGAAGTCATGAACAAATATCTAGACCTCCCATAGTTATCAGGGTATTTGTTCAAGATTTCAGCCCAACAATTCAAAACCCTTAGATAGTCTATCAACATACCAGGTTGATCAGAAATTATTCAAAATACAAGGGCCTCATAGCCTAGTCAGTAAAGGCACGGTATTACCAAGCCGGAGGCGGCGGGCTCGATTCCCGGTCCGGTCGAGGGAATCTTTCGGGTTGGAAATTTTCTCGACTTCCCTGGGCATAGAGTAACATTGTGTTTGCCACACAATATACAAATTCATGCATTGGTATTGGCATCGAAAGCTCTCAATTAATAACTGTGGAAGTGCATTTAGAACACTAAGTTGAGAGCACGCAATAAGCTAATATGCACTAAGCTATAAGCTTGAAATGCGAATAAGAAGAAAGAAGAAGGGATCATAGGCCTCAACATATTTATGTCTGTAGTAGATAGAGTTAGTGTGGAATAGAAATAAATAGAATGAAATAGAATTAAGTGAAGCGTGATAGACCATATGTAAACGGAATCTGATTGGTTCGGAAATTTAAAGTGTGGGGTAGTAAAGTGTAACATTGAGCATAATCGTATTTACCTAGTTTAAGAAAGTTAGCTCTTTTGGATAGAAAGCTAGTGGAAAATTCCATACTAATTGCACACAAGTAAATAAAACTTACTTTGACCCGCTTTACCTACTTTTATAGCTGGCAGACTGTTCCTGCACAGATGAGTGAAAAGAACTTACTTTTGGGCACTTTTTTCTTATCGTGTAAGCTCGTTGACGGCATATTTCGCTGTTGAGCAGTACAGTAGACGTTTTTCTCTCGCTCGTTTCATTCGTTCGATTGCGTTATTTCGCTTATTGTCGTGTTGAGTAGTGACGCTCTCGCTGACCCAACCATGGGTTCCGGTAATCCCGGAAAACGGTCTAGGCCTGAAGACAACAGTGACAGTGCGACAACTGCGAAGTAGCTGCTTGACAATAATCGGTTCTCCGTTCCGAAGGACAACAAGGCCGCTGAAGAAAGACATAATGCCGCCCTTCTACGTGAAGGACTTCCCTACCGGACTGCGGGGAAAAAATAAACTTTACATCACGTCCGGTGCACCATCCAGCTGTGCACGGAAGGATACAAACTGATGGTCGTTTAACCATTACAAGGCGGTTCAGACCATGCTGGACAAAGCACAGGTGAAGTACTTCTCCAACGACATCGAGGCTGTTAAGCCGCTCAAGGTGGTCCTGCGAGGAATATACGACATAGACACAGGCGTCCTCTTGGAAGAGCTGGTGGCTAATGGACTGAAGCCGGTTCAAATTCACAAGATGGCCCGCCACAACAAGGCCGACAAGTACCGCGATCAGCTATACCTGGTCCACCTTGAGAAGAACTCAACAAGTTTGAAGGACCTCCAGGGCATTCGTGTCCAGTTCAACATCGTGGTAAAGTGGGAGCGGTACAAGCCGGTTAACCGCAGAGTCACCCAATGCTGTTCGGGCATGGAACGTAGAATTGCCGTATGGCCAGCCGCTGCACCAAGTGTGGCAAGCAACACACAACCGACGCCTGCGACAGACTCGATAAAGCTAATCCCATTTGCGTAAACTACGGTGCTGCTCACAAAGTTACAAGCAAGGTCTGACCGAAGCGCGCTGAGTATATAGAGATCCGGAAAAAAGCATCGACGAGAAACCAGCCCGGCCGCAAGAAGGTGCCGGAAATGAATGACCAGAACTTCCCACCGGTTTCACGACGACCAATTACAGTGCTGCCAGCGCTACCACTCAATCAACGATTGGCTGCTGCTCGTGTCTCTGCTACTGCTGCGGTGGCCGCCGCCGCTCAAGTTCAAACTGTCGGAGCCCGTGCAAACCTATGTCAACAGACGACTACTGCTCCACAGCAGGAGGATCCTCCCACAGCCCCAGGGTTAAACGGACGTCAGGATCAAAATCGCAAACTGGAACACTTGCTCGCTCAAGAGCAAAATTTTCGAGTTCGTTGACTTCCTCAACATCGACATCCCCATCATCACCGAAACTCACCTGAAACCGGAGATGAGCGTATTTCTTCCTGGATTCCGGCTCGTGAGGCTGGATCGGACAAGCTCTGGGGGTATTGGAGTGGCTATCGCTATTAGGAACAACATCTGCTGCCGGCTGATACTCAGTTTCCAGCTTAAAATGATTGAAGTATTGGGAGTGGAAGTCTCCACACCCGTCGGCCCCGTCACCATCATTGCGGCCTATTTCCCGAAACAAGCCAATGCCAGGGATGGATCCGTGGCAGACCTGTGGAGGGATATTATCAAGAAATCACGACACCGTGGAAAGTTCATCATCGCTGGCGACCTGAACGCCAAACATCAAGCTTGGGGCAACCAAAGGCGGACTCTGAACGGCACCATCCGGAACAACAACCAGCAAGAGGCCCAGTACACCATCCTGGCGTCGGACGCTCCCACCCGGTTGAGCCAGTTCGGCGTGCATTCCATCATCGACATCTTCGTCAGCAACATGGAGAACATCTCCCAACCGGTAGCCCACCTAGAGTTAAGCTCGGACCACTTTCCGGTGGTGGCCGAAGTGGGCTCCTCTGTTAATCGGGTGAGTAATTATCTGAACCTTGATCAGAATACTAAAAGCCTAATCAGACTCCGTAACGCCATGCGTAGGCAGTACCAGAGAACTCACCTTGAAGACCCATTCCAACCGTCTAACCAAACTTATCAAAGCGAAAATGGTTGAACTCAGAAATGAGAATTTTGCCAATAACATCCGTTCCCTCCCAGACTGTGCAAAACCCTTTTGGAAACTAACAAATGTCCTCAAAACCGAGGCCTATTCCACCGCTGGTTCCACTGAATTGTCCTGACGGCTCAGTGGTTAACCTGATAACTCCTGAAGAACAACATCGTCAGCCCTCACGAAGCTGAGGCTGCTGACAATGTAACTAATTTCCACCAGGTTCCTAACATCTTTCCCGAGGAATCCGAGATCACGGCTGACGAACTGTTGGCTTTTATCAAAACTTCCAAAAACATGAAGGCCCCAGGTTTTGACAACATCCTGAATTGGGAGTTCAAGCATTTTAGTTCTTGAAGCTAGCTAAAGTAATCCCCATTTGGAAACCTGGGAAGGATCCTTTCTCTCCTTCAGGTTACCGACCCATCAGCCTTCTCTCAGGGTTATGCAAGCTATTCGAAAGGGCAGTCTATCATCGGCTACTAACATCTGCCGAAGATCTCAACTTGTTACTCGAGGAACAGTTCGGCTTCCGGAAAGGTCGCTCGACCGTCCACCAGCTGGCTCGAGTGACAAACATCCTCCGACGGAACAAGTCTATTTCAAAAACTTCTGCCATGGCATTGTTGGACGTTGAAAAAGCGATGGCCTGGTCTATAAATTGCAGCAGTACGGTCTTCCAATCTTCCTCGTGAAGATCATCCAAAATTATCTATCGGAAAGGACGTTGCCAGTATTTCTGAATGGCATTTCATCGGTTGCATTCAACATCGGTGTCGGGGTTCCACAAGGAAGTATCCTTGCCCCATTATATTCAACCTGGAGCTCTGACTGCCAAACTTCAAAGAGGACTGGACTTCCTGTCTGAATATTTCAACAGCTGGAAGACCCGTATAAACACGGCAAAAACTCAGGTCATCATCTTTCCACACTCTAAATCTCCGAGGCTTGTTCCGTCAGAAAATACCAAAATCTGCCTGAACGGCACAGTAGTGGATTTTTCCAAAGAGGTAGTCTACCTCGGACTAACATTCGACGGCAAGCTGATTTTCAGGGAGCATGTTGACAAAACAAAAACTAAATGCAACACTGTACCCGCTTATCAATAGGAGATCCACCCTATTCCTGAAAAACAAGCTTGCTGTCTTCAAGCAAATAATCCTTCCCGTCATAGAGTACGGGTTGCCAATCTGGGAGAGTTGCGCAAATTCTCATCACCTCAAACTACAAAGGACCCACAACAAGATTCTGAGGATGATCCTCAACAGTCCACCGCGGACTAGAAATTCTGATGTCCACCGCCTGGCTGGTCTTCAGACCTTGGCGTTACGGAGAACTGCTACCATCGAAAGGTTCAGAGATTGCTGCATGCGATCCGATCAACAGATCATCAGGGTTCTGGCCCGTTATGTAGGTTAAGCAACTAGGTTAAGTAGGTAAAATCACAAATTTATAACATGCTTTCCTTAAAAGCAAAATGTAAACTATTACAATGTAGAACTAAAATCAAACAGTAATTTGTTACAGATATAATGATCAAATATGAAGAGCTTTCGGGCTAAATCAATTGAAATGTACAATAAGTGTAAACCACAAGACAATAAGTAAATAAACGAACATTTTCGTAGTACTCGATCAGCAAAAGACCACCAGCAGAAGGGATAGCAGCACTAGTGGATCAACAGAGGGAGCAGACGATTTGTGGAACCGTGACTGAGGCTGAAAACCTTGGTCTAGTCACGACAGTGTATTCAAGACTTAATTAGGCATCATTCTGAAGATCGTTATCTGTTCTAATTTTCAAATCACATCTCTTAGATATTCTCTCAAATAGCAGGTTGCTCAAAAATTAATTAAAAGACCTCCAGTTGATCAGACATCTCCAAAAGTCATCAAATATTTGTTCAAGACTTCAGTTTGATCAGATATTATTCGGAAGATCTTCAACTACACAACAATCAGAGACGTCTCGTGACTAAAAGTTCTACCTGTTCTATAAGTTGAGATATTAACATTTGAAATGGGCATATTTTTTAGTAGAAAAACGTCAATGACTCTTGATCGGCGAAAGATATCGAAAAGCTCTGTACAGCAAAAAAAAATTGTCCCTTCAAAATATCTAAAAATTATTTGAAGACACCTTTGCTGAGAAATTTGAAATAAACTGTTTTTTAGAGACACCCTAACTCAATTCAAGAAAATAGCTCTTAATCGGTCAATTAAAAGATACATAAGATAATAGTTCTTTTGACTTGTGATTCTTGTGATTTCTATATGGGGTTACACTTTGTGAAAACAGAAAATGGAGTATGTAACAAAATTATGAAAGATTTTGAACGTTAATAACTCAGCTACCCCTGGACCAATTTCCATAATTTTATTACCATTCGATCAGAAATATTTCTACGCATCTGTTACATTATCGTTTTTCAAAATGTCACTATTGAAAATTGCACGAATGGGAAACTGTTCCTTTGATAATTAAAATTATAACCGATTGCCTGCGAACAGCGATTTTCCTAACACAGATTTCAAAGTTGAATTTCATCCGGTCTCACCAAACGGTGTTCATTCAATCACCTCTTGGTGAGTGGTGGTGTTCTCCAGTACACAACGAAAGGCTCCCGCAAGCAGCTAGCTATCAAGGCTGCCCTCAACCACTTGATCGAATTCAGTTCCAATCACCGTGTGTGGTGGTGTCCGGTTCTTGGCATCAGCAGCACAGCAGCAGCAGTGCTTTAGGCGCGTGGCGTTGAACATTGTTCTCCAGTACACAACGAAAGCTGCCTGCAAGCAGTAAGCTGCAGCCCACATGAGCATCCATAGAAGGAGGAAGAATCCGCAGCGCTATTGATCGAAATCAGTAGCTCTTCGTGAGTCGCTGGGGATCATCTATGTCAAGTGCGTCATACTTAAGAGTATAAACAGATAGAACCCCGCTCAAATTCCTATTCCTACACAAAATACAAGCTCGTGCTGCAGTTAACAAATAAGATTTATTATATAAGACCACGTAGTCCTACGTCACCATTGCGTAAAACCCCATAGGGCTGTCCCTTGTAGTTTTCTACAAAGATGCTTGCAATTAGCTCAGCTATAACATTGCTGAAGTATATCTTAATTTCTTCAAATAAAAAAGTTATATTTTTGATTTCAATGATAATAAAAACTACCCTAGAATTCATTATTCATAAAAATGAGGTCCGAACTATAAGGCACAACTTTGTAGAAGAGACTTTAAGTCTAAAGTTTAAATTCCAGGCTCAAAATATATCCTTCCACCTAAATCTGCATTCTGGACCACTGTGCAATGCTAATCTTAAAGCGGAAACAGAAGAACCGTTCGGTTTGTTCAGTGCTAGGCAGGGATGGATCGCAATTTGAGGATTTTTTCTTTAGTTCTTAATATAGAATGCTTACGTTAAATCCAATTGAATTTTTAATTAACCGATCTAAAAATAGATACTTTTGTACTATTAATCTCCCTATCAAAATTCAAAATATCCGCACCGTAGAGCCACACTCTGTGTTTTCACTGAAGGTACACTTGAGAGCGCAGAGTGTGGCTACGGTGTGGATATTTTGAATTTTGATAGGAAGATTAATGGCATTAAACATTAATGCACTGATAAGGCTATTTAAGGGTTGATCAATTAAACCCCATATCGAATTTTAAAATGTTCAAAACATCCAATATAATAAGTAATCATGTAGAACGATTGAATCCTCATAGATGATTTCAATGTCGATTTTAGTTGAAATTCATTACGATATTTTCATTAAAAAGTGGTAAATTTACCCCCAGATTACGGTACGCATAATTTCTTTATACTTGTTTTGCGTAGACTGCTTGTCGGTAAGCATCGAAGCTAGCTCGTTCCAATCATTATCATAAATGGTAGTAGGTATTATTGAATTTAATTACCAACGCAGCGATAATTGTCCACCACTGTCAACTGATGTCGCTCGTCGTTGATGTCCTCTCCCGTTTGATTCACGAAAATCCAATGTTGCTGTGTATTATCGCACTGGCAATGTACCACAATCGACATATTCTTGATTCCGTACTTCTGATAGAGTGTCTTCTTTTGCAATGCGATTTGATTCGATCTGCATCGTTCCAAATGCCTCGTCGATGAACAGAACTTCATCTGCGTCCGCGTGTTGATGTTCATGATATGACCATGCTGGGTATAGGTCACCGGACAGCTAGGAGTATTCAAAGGACATCGGCAGATCTTTTCCACTGCACTTGGCATCCAATACCGATGATGGACTATGTTGCACACTTCATTCTCGCGGCACGTTCCCATCAAGGTGTCCTGGAAATTGTATGGACTTCTTAGCACTTAAAGCACTACACTCATTCACTGACATGCTTACATAATCCTCGTAGTGATATCTATAGGTTTGGACTGCCAATGCCGAGGCAAAGATCGATAACAGTAGAAATAGGATTTTTGCATCTCCGAGCGGCATTCTACCGAATAACAAGATCGGCACTTTCAAACGAGCTAAACGCTACATCAAGACTGAGCTGATGCCAAACGTTGCAAATCGCGTGAATATTCCGGCTTGGCTGTTAGACTGTTGGAGATGTGTGCGTCTTGTGTGCTTGTAGTCGAAATCCTCCAATCTGAAATCTTCCAAACAGATGTAAACACAAACTGCTGCAAATCGATGAACCGCCGGTAGACGCACGAGATTTCTTACCCATGGTCGGGAAATAGCACACGTTCCCGTCGAAGCACATGCAATGTGAGTGCCAGAATGTGTGACATGGGAAATAAATTTCACACTGTTCTTTGGCCGGTTGGTTATCGCTCATCTCTGCCGACGTAGACCGCTTAGCACGTAGAGCGATGACTATAAAAAGATGACGTTGGAAATCTAACTTCTCGTGAAATATTTTCTTCGAACAGGTGGCCACTCTAGTTGTGTTCGTTGATTAGTTTTGGCTGACTTGAGTAGACATTATAGGTATATAGCAATATTTTGACCGGCACTGTGTTGGGTCATAAAGTATCCACTCGGCATTTAAGTGTGTAGCAACAGGGAATCCCATCTGCCGGAAAATTCATAATCTGTCTTTTCCGATCGATCAGTGCTCAACTCAAGAAAAGGGGAAAGAGATGGAGCAGAGGACGCGCAAAATTCAAACTGCGCGTCGCGACGGCGGGCGCTCCGAACTAGGCCAGTGATGCGGAGAAGTCAGTGTCAGACAGTTGGGAGACATAAATAAACACTCTAGGACAGGAGCAATATTGATTGAAAGCGATTGCTAGTGATTAACGAAATAATCTTGCGTCTTTCGATTCGAACTAGAGCGGTCGTAAAACGGTTTGCAATTTTATATTTTCGGTTTTAATAAAAGTGATTAGTTGTGGTGATGTCATCCATGTTTTCTGGATATGTAGGTACCTAGTACTACATATGTACACGCTTCGATTATTTTACAGGAGTCAGTATTTTTAACTGGGGTTTTAAATTGCTGAAAAAGTTGGTAAACAATCAAATGACCGTTATCCGACAAATTTTATTTTCTGTTGTTAGTCATAATTTTTGAATTTTCCACAGATTTTAAAACTTTTACCGAACAGTTCCGCTATTCAAAAGCCCAGTAAAACCTTACTGACAGGTTTAGTGTGTACATAACTATAATATTGCTCTACATTCCCCATAATTCTCATTCGAGTACTGACATTCGGAATACTGCATAGAGTTCCTTTAACCATTTACTTTTGTACTTCCTCTACTTCCTCTCAACTAGGCACTAAAAGCAATGAAGATTAACCTCCGCAAGGAGCTGCTCGAGCGTTTGGAAGATCAACTCACATTCGAGCAAAGGAAACAATCCCAACAGTGGGTAACCGCCGAGTGCCAGGAGAAGTTCAAGCTGTTCGTGTCCCGGGGTGGAAATTGGTGATGCCCTGGGCCAGGTAAGTACAGGAAAATCCAATACACTCTGCGAGGGTTATGAGCAATTTAGCGTATAAGTACACAGATGCTTTTATTCTCCATAACGGATTGATCGGCTTAAAACCACGTTTTAGTTTATGCCAGATCAATCTTTTTGTTTTCAAACTTGAATTTGGCACGAATTGTTTTCATTGCTACTCTAATTTAACAGAATTAAAGTTATCGGTTATTGATAGGAAAAATTGAACTCTGTTGCCCATACGCATAGAGCTACTCGTAATAAGAGATGTTGCACTTTATCTTCGTTTTACTAAGATCAACTTCTATTTACTATCCATTACAAATAATCATGATGAATTCAATTGTTTAAAATAGAATTTATTTTTACAAACGCGAAAACTTTAATGCATTTGGCTCAAAATACCGCCAATTCAATGAAAAAATTACATTTAAGCCGATAAGAAAAAGCAAACAGAGCATATATCATTGAATGTCATACAAGTAGTAGTGGCTGATTGGATTTATGAAACATTTTCAACACTTTTAGTTTATTATTTTTTTCAATAAATAGATACAGCAGAAGAAAATAGAGTTATACCTTCTTTCCATTAATAAAACTATTCAGTCTATATTATTTTTTATAGGAATAATGAGAACTCCTTTCATATGCCTGTGTAGACCGTTGGCAGGATTTTACCGTGAGTAGTAGATATAATAAAACTATAGCATTTTTTCTTAATCTTCATGGTCAAACTGTAAAACGGTGTATATTGAACGTTTAAACAATGTAAGGTTAACAATGAACTTTTTTTCCCTAATATAGTGTTCGACCGAAGTACCCACGTAGCTACAGTACCGGAAAAAAAGTATTTAACATTGTTATTAGTTATTTATTTTTTTCAGGAAATGTTCAATGAGCTATAACTTTTCAGAATTGAATATGCATCAACATTCCTCAAATTTTGCCGGCTGGTTATCAGCTATTCAAGATTTATCGGTATGTTTTTATGTGAGCTATTTCCTTTGATTTGCCTGTATCGCTAAGAGGAAAAATTTACATCCTGTGAACCATGTGATGAAAAGCGGCCATTTTGCGTTGATGGGAATGGTTTGAAGAGCTTGGTATTACTCTCTTTATATTTGTTGATTTCCTATAAATTTCGAAATTGAACGAAGGCGTTTCCCTGATTATGAGAAGATCTAAGAAGGGGAGTTTGTCGTCTTTCTCTTCTTCGTGAGTAAATTTGATGTCCTTGTGAACGTGGCTTATGGCCTCCAAATTTTTTGATAAATCTTCCCTTTTGACAATGCTAAAATGTCATCTTCGTACCTATACAAACACTTGGGCAACAAATTCCTATCCTCCACAAATATTTTCTAGGTTAGCCATGAACAATTCACATAAAAATGGGGAAAGCAGATTGCCCATTGGAGCATCTTTAGTTTGTTTATAAAAATTTCATCTGAAAATGAAATAATTTTCCTCCATACAAAGACGAGTAAGCTTGAGATATAACCGAACTTTGTTTTTCCGTTGCTTCAGGATCCAGCCCTCTAAAAGGCAGATGGCAACTCCTTTTTTTAACTCTTTATTTGTTCCAAATTCAAAATAAATTACATTTCATTTTAACCTAGGTGCTCCACTTACTACAGTAACTTACCAGCCTCAATTGTTATGTTATATATCTATGTGTTTTTACATTGTTCCTGCCTTAGCAATTCAGTATTTTAAACAGGTTTTTTTTTAACCTGCATGTCAGTATAACAATTTACATCTTAAAACTAAAAAGAAAAATTTGTTTTGGGTCTTGTGTGTTCTTTGTTCTAAATCTTAATGGTCAGTTTACTTGTCGTATGTAGGTATTTAGGAAATAAAAAAAAACTAAACACTAAAACTATATCTTAACTAAGCATAAAGGGAATTAATCGTTGCAATTGAAGATTGCAACGATTTTTGCCTGAAATTATTAATTATTTTGTTGGACATTTGTTATACATTCGCGGACAAGAGCTCGTTCTGCTCAGACGTATACTAGAGTTGATCGTGAAGTATAGAGTGTTTTAAAACAATAGTCCTCTGTGGCTATTGTTTTCACTTTTTTTTTTGTCTTTTGTATAAAGGGTGATACGGTCAAAATTTGGTCAAGGGAAAACGCGTGTAAATCGGTGAAATCGTTTATTTAAAAAATCAAATTAAATTTCTTTTTCAAGTTCAATTAGTATAAAATTCAGGAAAAATATTCAGTTAGGCTTCCGCTTTTCCAAATCCGAATTGCCGGGCCTTACGCTTGACCCCTGCCATCAGATTTTGTACAGCCACCTTGTCCACCTTCTTCGCCGCAGAAAGCCAGTTTGCCTTGAACTGCTGCTCGCCCTTAGCAGTTTTTTTGGTCTTCTTTAGGTTCCGCTTGACAATAGCCCAGTATTTCTCAATTGGGCGGAGCTCTGGCGTGTTGGGAGGGTTCTTGTCCTTGGGAACCACCTGCACGTTGTTGGCGGCGTACCACTCCATGGCCTTTTTACCGTAATGGCAAGATGTCAAATCCGGCCAAAACAGTACGGAACAACCGTGTTTCTTCAGGAAAGGCAGCAGACGTTTATTCAAACACTCTTTCACGTAAATTTCTTGGTTGACAGTCCCGGAAGCTATGAAAATGCTGCTTTTCAAGCCACGGGTACAGATGGCTTGCCAAACCAGATATTTCTTTGCGAACTTTGACAGTTTCATGTGCTTGAAAACATCTGCTACCTTTCCCCTTCCTTTTGCCGTATAAAACTCCTGTCCCGGAAGCTGCTTGTAGTCGGCTTTGACGTAGGTTTCGTCGTCCATTACCACGCAGTCAAACTTCGTCAGCATCGTCGTGTACAGCCTCCGGGATCGCGCTTTGGCCATCGTATTTTGTTTATCATCGAGATTTGGAGTCACTACCTTCTTGTAAGTCGATAGTCCGGCTCGTTTTTTGGCTCGATGCACGGTTGTAGACGATACACCCAGCTTATTTGCGGCATCTCGGAGAGAGAGGTTAGGGTTTCGCTTGAAACTACCGGCAACTCTCTTTGTCGTCTCAGCGGCTTCCGGTTTTCGATTTCCCCCCGATCCAGACTTCCTGGCTGTCGACAAACGTTCCCCAAACACTTTAATTACATTTGTAACGGTTGATTTGGCAACTTTTAGCGATTTTGCCAACTTTGCGTGCGAGTAGCTCGGATTTTCGCGATGCGCGAGCAAAATTTTGATACGCTGCTCTTCTTGCTTGGACGGCATTTTGACAACTGAAGAGTGAATTCCAAAATCAAAATAGGAGCAACATTCTACACACACACACCTTCAAAATGAGGGGTGTTCAGGTTTTTTAAGGTTCTACAAAGGGTAAGTAATTTTGTGTTCTTCTTCTTTTTTAAATATCATAAAATCATCATCATTAGTTTACACATACATTCATATATTATGAATACGAAAATTTAAAACATGTATTTCATGGGTAAAACACGAAAATTTCCTGGGGAAAACACATTCACTGTATTTACTTACTTGTGTTCTTCGAAGTATAGCACAATTAAACGCAATCGAATACACGAAACTCAAAACAACTGCTTCACAAAACTCTTGGTGAACAAAATTCATCACAAAGAAAACCATTTCTACTTTACTGCTTTGCTAGCAATCGTGAAAGTATCATTGAAACAGCGGTGCCAGATGTATTGCCTCTAGCAATGAATTTAAGTTTATTAAAACAATTAATTGCGAAGTCTGCCTTATTAACATAGTATTTAATGGTGGATAAATATCAAAAACTGATTAAATAAAACATAAATGACCATTTTAAACATTTTACCGGTCCAATTAAAAAAGTCACAGAAGATTGAATTCAACACTAACAGGGTTGATGGCAGCAGTGCACGTAGCCTGTTATACATTTTCCCGCTCCGGGGTGTAAACAAACTTGCATACAGCGCAGTCTGGCAGTGCTTATGTTTTGTCTGCTACATTCTTATCCACTAGATAGTGTGACATCACATTTGCTGTTGTATTGAAATGAAGGAAGAAAAGAGATGGTTAAGTTTTCCTCACCATACCAGTTGATATAATGAAAAATGGGCAGTTTTGGCGTGGGGACATGCACTTCCAATGAATTTTACCAATACATTTAGAAAATGATGATCGAAGAATATTTCAAAAAGAAGAAGTGAACAAAATAATGACCCTTTGTAGAACCTTAAATGCAAAATTGAAAGAAATACGTCAAGTTGATATTGACCAAATTTTGACCGTATAACCCTTTAAGCGGAATCTTTCTGTATAGGAAGAGTAAAAATGGCAAACAGCGTTAGAAAGAACACAGTAAAGTTGATTTTTGGACCGGACAGCAAAATACCATCGTACCTGGATGTACTCAAGTTTTCTATGGACGTTTTGAAACTTTCGGCGGCTGACATTCACACAATCTACAAAGATGACAAAGGGCGGACAATTCTACATCAAACTAATCGACGATCACACGTTCTCTGCGTTCATTTCCGAAGCACATGAATCGTACAACTTCCAGTACGAAGATGGAGGAACAGCAAGGGTCCAAGTGGACCAAGCATCACGGATTTTCAGGTACGTTCGCATTTTCAACTTACCACCAGAAATCGATGATCGGGAGATCCAGTATGTACTGGGTCAATACGGAACAATCCGACAGCACGTGCGAGAGAGGTTCCCAGGTGAAATGAAAGTGAACATTTTCACTGGAATTCGAGGCGTCCATATGGAGGTTTCGAAGGAAATTCCTGCCAACCTCTACATCGGGCATTTTCGTGCTCGAGTTTTTTATGAAGGTTTGAAAGGTCGATGTTTTTTTCTGCAAAGCAGAAGGACATATGAAGTCGGATTGCCCCAAGCTGGTGGCGATACCTTCAGGAAGTTGAGGTAAACCGAACCACTCTGGAGGTGGCGGTTCACCGCAGTCGCCGAAGCCGTCAGGCAGCGGGATTAAACCCAATTCTGCCGGTGACACCGGGGTGAAGCCCAGTCTTGCCGGGGGCAGTGGTTCTCCCCTGGGCAGACCGAATAAACCAGTAATTGACAACAGTGCACCAGTTACTCCACAAATGACGGTTCTAAGGAAGAACACTGAGAGTAAACCTGATCCAAACGTGCAGAACGCCGGATCTCAAAAAGCAGCGACATCAACAGTCTCGACAACGGGAACGGTTCCGAAGGATAGTAGCGGTGCTACAACGAGTACACCAACAAGTACTTCTGGTGGTGATGCGTGTGAAACCACGACTGCAATGAGCTTGAGCTTGAGCTTGCTTGAGCTTGATTGACCGCCCACGGTTGCTACTCTGTTATTGCCAGATCAGCTGTAATTACACAGAGAACCAATAGACGATGCTTGGGACTAGCAATCATCCTCAATGTGTAAAAACTGGTGATCTTAAATTAGGCAATACCAGCGCCGGCCGCGCCCGAACACAGGTCAAGAAAGGAATGGGAAGGATTGTGTTGACATGACACTCGCTTTGATGGAAGCCGAGAACACCTCTGCACTTCCACGAGGAATCACTGGGATGTTGGATAAGAGGGTTGGGTTTGCAGCAGGATTCGTTTTGGTAAACGATAAGCTGAATTAATGTCATAACGATCATATAACGCGAAGGAGCTTGGGACTAAACCCACGGTCTTCTGCTCAGTAAGCAAAAACGTTTGCCACTAGGCAGACGAGCACCTTTTTAATCACCGAGTTGCTGTTATTACCATGTAGTCATATTAACAAATAAAACGATTGACGAATCTTGATTGTGGATGGGCCTGAGATTAGACTCATGATGTTCTGCTCAGTAAGCAAAAACGGTTGCTCTAAGGCCACCGAGCCCCTCATATCACATAATACCGTTGCTCTAATTTTTGTATCCATTCAAACCCGGAACCAACGACAACAACGAGATTCACAAAATACACGATACACAAGCGATTTTACTATAAATCTCTTTGATATGTAAGGACCTGGGACCGCGTTTTTCTGCTCAGTAAGCAGGCCACTGTAACCGACGATCTTTCAAATCCGAAAACTAAAAACTACGAAAAAGTACTTAGGCCTTCATTAAGTTCCACTTTCACGCGACGTACAATGTTTCAATTTGCTCTTTACGTATTGTTCAGGCTAGGCCCTTTTCAAAATTTACGCGAGAAATACGCACAATCGTCACCTACCTCGCAAAACTGGTTCCAAAGGACAACAAAGACATAAGCAACGATGGATTGTTGAACTTTGCTGGCTCCGGTGGTGTAGTGCACAGCAAAAAAAATGTAATATCGATCAACGTAATTCAAGCTGATGTATGGAATAATGATGTAATTGTAATTTTGTAATTTATCAGCACACACCCTGGTCGACCACTGTAAACCAATCTGCCGTTCAGCGTTTTCGGTTTTTGTTTCTGGATCTTTAGTTGCCTCTGTGATATACTTACTTGCGGCATACTATTTTGGGAGTGTATATGAGCGTGTACCATGTACGGTAGCTCATCTCTCATCGTGATGGTGGGACATAGTAGACAAATTAGAGAGAAAACAAGGAGGTATTAGTATTAGTTATATGTAAACAAACAAAACAAAAGTTAGATAATGCGGCACTGTAACTACTACTATTTTAGAGGTATGATTCGTCATGTTTAACTCAATGTTTCAATTTAGGCAAACTATCTATCTTACAATTACAAAAGCAAACCTAAACTTACAATTATATGCAAATGCAAAATGAAACTTGACTAATCATCGTCAATTCCCTTATTCCAGGGAAGGGCCTGACGATTTGAATCTAATTTTGATCAGTGAACGGGCACCATATGGTACATTTTCTCACCATGAACCTATCATTTCCAGCCTATCTGAACTATTTAATAAATGGAAGCCATAACATGGGTTACGCTCCCCCTAAGCGGGCCCTCCGCATCCTGTTTCTGTCTTATCTCAAATACAAAATGCCAATGGTATGAATGTATCTATATATAACTTGGAAATGACGTACAATCAAGTAAACCCGTAACCCACTCACTTGGTCAGGCTTCAGAATCGTCCAGTGGGCAGTGCACTCTACACTCCAAGTTCCCTTTTTTCAAATTTACCGCAAATTTGATATTTTACCCATTAAGTGTTGATAAGTCACAATGAAACATTGTGACAGAAGTTGAGGTTACTAGTGTATTAAATAATCTAGGTCCTATTTAGGATTATATCTGAAAAATACAAATCTGGCCAACGCCCACCCTAAACCTAAACCTGTTCTAATCCACCTGAAATGACTAACGAATGGAAGACTTTGACTACCCAGCCATGCAATAGTCTCATTCCGTGCCTTATGGCAACTTGATGATTCTATTGCGCTCATCTTCTGGCACCACCCAGGGGAGACTTGGTCCTGTACCCAATGCTTAACTTATCTCCATTCCACTCAACTACTCGCAATTTCGTGTGATATAGTGGGCGGAATATTATTATATGAGACAATTCAATGCAGACGTCTTTCCAAATTTGGCAGATCGACAGGTAATCGGTGAGTTACCACGATAGTTGCTATTCAACAACTCGACAACGTCCCATCGTCAACGCCTGCTATGAGAATTTCCCATAGCAGACGCCAACGAAATGACGTCATCGAGCTATCGATCAGCTACCCTGGTTATCGCCTGGTACCTTATAGCACGATGCTAGGAGGCGAACCGGAAGAATCGATGAGCTACCTCCCCCCGTGTGAAACCACGATTGCAATGGAAGATGAAGTAAGCGAGCAACAACGATGTGCTACAATCAAGCGTCCTGTAGCCATGGTTACGGAGAGTTCAGAAAGCGAGGAGGTATCAACCGAAGATACAGCCAGTGGCCAGCAAAAAATGAAACATGGAAAGGTCAAAGGAAATAAACAGACACCGCAATTCGTGAGTAGACTGCCAAGGAATAAGAAAAACAAGCAGTAAGATATGATCATGTATACAATTTGAAAGTTCATCTCTTTTTAATGAACCAAAAATGTTTTCTAGGATTTTAGCTACCTTAAACATTAATGCCATCAGCTCAAGAATCAAGATTAACATGCTCAAAGATTTTGTGTGGAGCTATGACATTGATTTTGTTTTTCTACAAGAAGTTTCTTTCGAAGATTTTAGTTTTATTCCAAGTCATATTGCTTTGGTCAATATCAGTGAGGATCGTAAAGGCACTGCTGTATTGATAAGAAAAAATATACAATTTTCCAGCGTTTTGATGAATCCCAATGGACGAATAATTTCGGTATGTATTGGTGGCGTAAACTTTATCAATGTGTATGCTCACTCAGGATCAAAGTTTCGTAAAGAACGTGATCGATTGTTTTCGGAAGATATCATTCCTCATTTGTCTACTGATGCACTAAATGTGATTTTAGGAGACTTTTACTGCATTCTGCTAAAGCGTGATTCGAACGGAGCCGTCAAAAATTTGGGTCAAGGATTGAGCCAGCTAATTTCATCTTTTGATTTGCAAGATGTCGGGAGGGTTAGGGATAGAAAAACAATATATACATTTTTCCGATGTGAATCCATGTCAAGGTTGGATAGGATTTATGTTCCGAGAAACTTTCTTGACAGAGTACTAAAATTCGAAACCACAGCTACAAGTTTCTCTGATCATCATTCGTTAATTTTGAAATTTCAAGTAGATTCAAATGAAGACGTCATCTCATACGGAAGGGGGTTTTGGAAGATTAATCCTTCTCTCTTAAACGATGAGGACATTTGTGGTAGCTTTAAAAAGGAGATTCTTGCGGTTAGACGAAGAGTAGTTTACAGAGAAGATTTTTGCCGATGGTGAAATGATCATTTTAAAACTAAAGCACGTAGTTTCTTTAAGTCAAAATCTTATGAAATTAACAAGAGAATCTCTGAATCCAAGAGCTTTTCATACGGCTGTTTGAAGGAAATATCTGAAAAGCAAAATTTAGGAGTAGATATGACGAAAGAATTAGGTTTCGTTAAAACAAAAATGATGGACATGGAACAAAACCGGGTAAATTATTTAAAACTTAAAATACAAACAGATAACATAGTGGAGGATGAAAAGCTAAGTTTATTCCATTTTTCTAAACACGTGAACCATAAACGTAATATAATGCAATTGAAAATTAATGACCAAATAACAACACAGAAAAAGGATCTCCAATTGTTCTTGGAAAATCATTTTCGGAATCTGTTTGAAAATGATAACACATTTACACCAGGTGCAGGAAACGTTTTAAATTACATAAGAAATACTTTGTTGACAGATGAAAAGACAGACTTGGTTAGGCCTATTCAGGAGGATGAACTTGAATCGGCTTTAAAGCATGCTTCAAAGAAGAAAAGCCCTGGGCCGTATGGACTCACTTATGAATTTGACTCGACTTTCTACGATTATTTAAAATCTGATCTTCTAAAATTATTTAATGCGTATTTATCAGGTTCGACGATCACTCCCGATTTTGTAGAGGGAGTTATAACATTGATCCCTAAAAAGGAGAATTCACACGAGATATCAGACAAAAAACCTATTAGCATGTTAAATTGTGACTATAAACTTTTTTCAATAATTTTGATGAATCGCTTACAGCCCATTCTAGACTCCCTTATTGGACCTGGTCAAGCAGCTTGTATTTCTGAAAAATCTTGTATTTTCAATTTGAAAATGCTCAAAAACATCGCAATCAAATCTAACGCTTCGAATAGGTTCAAAGGTTTAATTGTAAGCTTGGACCTCGAAAAAGCCTTTGATCGAGTGAATCATGGTTTTTTGTGGCTGATTTTAGAAAAGTTTGAGTTTCCTCAACAGTTTGTGCATTGCATCCGCAATCTTTATTCAAATGCTCGTTCTAGAATTATTATTCAAATGCTCGTTCTAGAGTTATTTTTAATGGGTTTTTAACGAATAGTATAGCAGTTCGTTCATCTGTGCGTCAAGGTTGTCCTTTAAGTATGGCGGTATTCATTTTGTACATTGAGCCCCTTATAAGGATGTTGTATGATAACGTAATGGGATGTTACATTGATGAAGAATTCATAAAAGTTTTAGCATATGCAGATGATATCACTATTTTCATTCGCAACAACCATGAATTTGATAAAAATGCTGGAATTGATAAACTATTTTAGTATTTACAGCAAAATAAAATTGAACATTAAAAAGTCTCTTTTTATGAGATTAAACAACTGCACTAGCGGCCCTCATTTATTAAAAGAAGTTGATTCAGTGAAAATCCTCGGAGTCGAATTTTTTTACTCCTTTCAGGACACTATAATGCATAACTATTCCAAAATAATTAGTAACATTAAATATTTGATATCAATACATCTTAGGAGACGATTAAATATTTTCCAAAAAGTATGGGTTTTAAATTATTTGATTTTTTCAAAATTATGGTACTTGTCACAAATTTTTCCTCCACACAATGCTCATGTAGCGGAACTAAAGACTATTAGCAGAATTTTTATTTTTAAAGGTATTGGACTATTTAAAGTTAGCTTAACTCAATTGTATCTCGATGTAGACAAAGGAGGAATATTTCTCATTGACGTTGAAAGCAAAATGAAATCCTTATTCATTAAAAACATACTACATATTTGGAAGTCAAAACTCTGGAAAAGATAACTTTTTGATTTCTCAAAAAGATAACCGTTGCCTCACTCGAAATGCACGTGAGTGGATAAACTGTGCCATAGTAGACGATAATTTCACTGATATGGTCTCAAGCAATAGAATTTACAATTATTTAATTAGTATAAAAAATATTAAACCTAAAATTGCCACTAATGAGAAACAAAGTTTATTTTTAGTTTCAATGACATCGTTCCCACAAAAGCTAAGTTGTTGTTTTATAAAGTTAGGGGGACTGATAATAATTTATGTAAGTTATGCGGTAAGGTAGACACAGTAGAACATCGTATAAAAAATTCCAAAAGTAATGAAGAAATTTGGTTTTGGATAAAGGAAACAATTGTAAAAAAGCTTAAAATTACAGTTAACGATCCTGAAGAAATATTAAACAGAACTATCGAATCAAAACAATACCAAAGTAAAACAGCTTGTTGCTCAAGGCATAAACTATAATTTGTCAAATAGTGAAAAACGTTCAGTACATGATTTTACTGAAATGTTGCGAGAGAAGAGATGGAATAATATAGCTCTATTAAAGAACGAGTTTAAACATTGGATTAACTTATTGTAATTTGAAAAGAATGTAGTAGGGGAATCCTTTGAAGTGCTTTTTTCCTGGTAGTGCAACAACTAGATCATATTGGCACAGCGTAAAGCATGGCCGGTCTAAAAACTTGTTTTAATATTAGATGTTTATTCGTCAGGCAAAGTTTGGATTTCCTGTTTATAAGAGGATACAAACATTTTATATATTTGTTACATGTGGCTTGGATGCCCTCAATGTGATCTTTAAAAGTTAATTTTTGGTCAAGTATTAATCCAAGATATTTCACTTGGTTTGACCAGGAAATTGAAACTCTGTTCATAGTGACTATGTGATTACTACTAGGTTTCAAAAAGGAAGCTCTAGGCTTATGTGGAAATATTATAACTTGAGTTTAGGAAGCGTTTGGAGAAATCTTCCATTTTTGTAAATAAGAAGAGAAAATATCTAAACTTTTCTGCAGTCTGCTGCAAATAACACGAAGACTTCTTCCTTTAGCGGAAATGCCTGTGTCATCAGCGAACAAAGATTTGTGGCAACCCTGAGGCAAATCAGGGAGGTCCGAAGTGAAAATGTTATACAATATAGATCCAAGACTGCTACCCTGAGGAACTCCTGCTCTAACAGGTAGTCGATTAGATTTGGAATTTTAATAATTTACCTGCATAATTCTGAACTAATTTCATAATATAAAGTGGAAAATTAAACTTTTTCAATTTAGCAATCAAACCTTCATGCCAAACACTGTCGAATGCTTTTTCTATGTCTAGAAGAGCAACTCCAGTTGAGTGGCCTTCAGATTTGTTTGAACGAATTAAATTGGTAACTCTTAAGAGTTGATGAGTAGTTGAATGCCCATGGCGAAATCCAAACTGCTCATCTGCAAAACTTGAGTTCGTAGTGATGTGAAGCATCATTCTACTTAAAATTATCTTTTCAAAAAGTTTACTTATTGAAGAAAGCAAACCTATTGGACGGTAGCTTTTTTAGGATTAGTAAGATTTTTATCCGGCTTCAAAATTGGAACAACTTTTGCATTTTTCCATTTATCAGGAAAGTATGCCAAATGGAAACATCTGTTAAATAATTTTACCAGGAAAGACAAGGTACTCTCTGGGAATTTTTTGATGAGGATATAGAAAATTCCATCATCACCTGGAGCTTTCATATTATGAAACTTTTTAGTTATAGATCTTACTTCGTCCAAATCAGTCCCCCAGGAAGCATCAAAAATATTTTCCCGAGAGAAAATATTCAGATAATCCCGAGCAACCTGATTCTCAATAGGACTAGTAAGACCCAAACTGAAATTATGGGAACTCTCGAATTGCTTAGCAAGTTTCTGAGCTTTTTCCAAATTTGTGATCAAAATTTTACCACCTTCGTTAAGCGCTGGAATAGGCCTTTGAGGTTTTTTCAAAATTTTTGTGAGTTTCCAAAAGGGTTTGGAACTCGGGTAGATGGCAATTCCCTTACAAGTAGTTCGTTAGGTGAAGTCAGAATTTGTAAAAGCAAGCATTCAGCCCGATGTCAGATAGCACTGAAATGTCTTCAATCAACCAGGATAGAATCTTCCACTCCGATGGCTTGGTATGACATTAAACAAGGTGTTGTCGAAGCTGAGCTAGTTAACGGCGCCGGTGGTGTAGTGGTAAGCGTGATTACCTCTCACCCCAGCAGGCCTGGGTTCAATCCCAGTCGGCGCCGCCGGGATGTTCTGAGGCATAACATCTCTGATCACGCCTTCCTTCGGATGGGAAGTAAAGCCGTTGGTCCTCGGTTCATGAGTTGATGGGTCGATAGGTAGGGTCCAGGTGTGGGAGCTGCCTTCCTGGCACGTCGGTAGCATTGGTGCTCAGCACGGAAAACAAGATCGACGGAAAAAACAAACCAAAGGAAAAAAAAAAAAAAGAAGCTGAGCTAGTTAGCTCCACAATCGCATTCATCATAAAGGAGTCGTCTGAAATAACTTATGTTATAAGAGGCTTTTGATAGCAGAGGTATTACACCAAGGATGTACTCTATTGCACGCTCAAACTGTAACTGAGCTTTCGTTTATTGATTGCTCTTATCGAGCCGATAGCGAGTGGTGTGGAAGATTGTTATGAACTTAGCGGTTTTGAAATAACATATCCTGCTAAACCATCTGGAAGGGACAAGTGGCAAATTTTCTGGAGAGATGGAACTATGGGGCGACATCAAAGAAATTCAGGAAATTTAATATAAATTAAGTGAACTTCGTAGAGCTCCCTGGACATTGGTAATTGCTTAACTGCATGCAGGACCCAACCCTTGCCTGTATCTTTACATTTTGAAAGATGCACGCTAGTGATGCCAGTTGTGATATAGAGGACCAAAAGTTTGTTGGAATTTAACTACAAACCAAAATTAAATAATTGTGTAGTTTAGAATTATTATTTTAACAATGAATTGTTTTCTCTAAATAATTGAGTCTAATGGCTGCAAAAATAAAAAGATTTTTTTATTATTATTATTATTTATTTGGTTTAACACTTTTGAAATGCGACATCACACAGGTACTACCTTTGAATTTGGCTTGATGAAGGCGATGACGTTTTGAAGAAGACAACGATCATAAATCACAGGGAAGAAAAAAGTTGGTCACCGTCTTACACCTGAAAAACTAGTGTGAAACAGGATATCAAGCGATCGGGCCATCCCTTGAATTTCTGGAAAGAGCTGGCAAATAACAGAAAACAATTTCAAAACGCCACCTACAACGCCACTACAATGGTTGAATCTGTGTACGAAGCGAGCCATGGAACAGTATCAGACGATAGCAGCAGCGAAATTTGAGGGATTCCTGATGAGGAAATAAACGCCATGCTAGGATTTTCATCGGACTCATCGTCAGACCTATATAGGGGGCGGCGTCATCAAGAGCGCCAACAACAACATCACGGTAAAGTCAGGCATCATAAACAATCAGGTAATTTCTTACTGATTTTACCTATATTTTACTTATACTCGAATTAACCACCTTAAGTTGCAGCTATCTATGAATCGACACAAACCCCCCTCCCATGTCTCTTCCCTTATGGCAGCTAATACATTAATGTTGAGATGGGGTCTTGCCGATACGTTACCCTACTGGTGATGTAACTATGGCTCGCCCTGTTTCACATTCGTGGCTTACACAGAACTTATTTAACCTGCTGGTAAAGATGCTGTGATGCCACCCCTGTCTACTGGTATTGATATAGCACAGACAAACAGACATAACTCATTGAATATTTCTCACTGTAAAACATCGTCACTAAAACATTACCGCCATCTGTTGAGAACACTGTGGTGGGTAGTACGCTGAACAGATGGCGGTAATGTGTAAACGTCAAACGCAAGGGAATTGACTATGCGCGCCACAGGTGGCGGTACTACCAACTACAATACTTTCAAATTGACCGTTAAATGCTTGTTCGATGAACAACTTGCGAGAGTTATGTCTGTTTGTCTGTGGATATAGCATGTACGGTGCATAAAAGCATCGGAGACCTGGCCCTTGACCCCCTTCTATTCTACACAATCACAAAATTTTAAGATAATTCTGAAGTGAATGTTTAGGGAATTCAAAAGAGAATTAAAGCAAATTTTGAATGAAATTATAGCAGGAATCTTCAGCAAATTCTTAGAAAAAGCTTCACAATTCTAAGAAAATCTCAGGATTAACTTCATGTTTTTTTAATGGATCTGCAGAAAATTTCTATTTTTTTAGGGACTGTCAGAGATAATCTCAATTTTATTTTAGAACAATTCAATTGTATTCTCCCTTCGTGTGGGCAGTGCACGTTGATGATGCTGTAGTTGAAGATACGGCCCTTAATCCTCAACTTGCACATCCTCGCGTTGATCGGCTACCAACCAATCACGCTTTGGCGCATCTTACCCAGCACTACAAAGCTGGTTCCCAGCTCGTTGGTGGTGCCACAGCTCTAGTAAAAAGTAGCCGCTCGATGCCCGCTTTTCCATACCTTTTGTCCAGCAAAGTTCCTGCAGTGCTACGACTTCGAAGTTGCGTGGTTGAAGTTCGTCATAGATTAACCTATCGCAGCCTGGGAAACCGAGCGATTTGCAGTTCCATGTTCGAAGTTTCTAATCGTCGTCCTTAATTCGTCGCGTAGGTCTGTGCCGATTGTTCCGATCCGTATTTCTTTCTTCAGTATTTGCAACTTTGTTTTTCCAAGGCGGCTTGTTGGGCCTGCCCCAACCCCCTGTCTCGCCGGGAGACCATCGTGCACAGCTCTGTTAAGATTCCCACGCACGCGCTAGGACAGTGATCAGCCGCTCCTAACATAGAGAACAGACGCCGTTTTGAGCCGCACTTCCATGGTGAACAGACGCTCAGGTGTGTTGAAGCATTTCCTCTATCACCGTACTATGGTTACAGCGCCAGTGTTCGCGTCGCACCTCTTCAGTTTGCTACTGCCGGACTGGCAACATTGCCCAGGCTATGTCCATGTTTCAGCTGGTAGTCTTTTGTTATCATATGACTCGGGGAGGCGTGAAGTAGGAACTTGTGAGGACCAGGGCTAGGTATTCAGCTCCTTCCAGGTTGTCAACTCACCATTTTGCCCAATCACAAGTGCAGGTACTTATAAAGAGAGATTATAATAATATTATCAGAGATTTCTTATATTTATTAAATTGTACTAATGAGATATCATAATCATTAAATGAACTTAAATTTAAAAAAAACGGATAGTCTAATAACATTATGTAGATTAACAAAAGAGTTGGGATGCGGGGGGTCCGCTTAGGGAGGCAACTAGGGGCTGTTCATAAACTACGCAGACAGTTTTTTGGGATTATTGCCTCCCACTCCCCCTGCGTAGACAATTGTCCATACAAAAATTTTAAAATTTGTATGGGCCGTGGATAATTTTCAACCCCCTCCCCCCCTAATTGAATAATTTATTGAAAGACAAGTAGTACACCTTTATTAAAACATTGCTTTGCGTTTTAAAACAGTATTCTGCTCTAATGAAACTTGACATGTTATACATCTAACTAACATAGTAGTAGTAGCAGTGTCACACGATCTAACAACAATTTCCTTGCGAATACATAGTGCTAGAATGGTCAGCAGGGCTAAATACGGATCAAAACTAACTTAATTCTTCCTCATTTTTATTTAATTACCTTCGGTGATTTGATAGCTTTTCCAGATTTCATAAAACAAGATTTACTTTTACTATTACCACTGTTACTCTGACTATCCCCTATTTGAAACACTATTCCTCCCTATCCGGCATCTTAAGCAGGATTCACTTGATCCCTGTGATTATTATTCTGTGGTGTCAAATCTTTACCTCTACCCTTGTGCAGCATGGACAGTGATATTTCACTGGAGACCTGGTCCTATGACTCCCTTCTGTGCTTGAAAATGAACTACCGATACCACCGCGATCCTGTCTCGGAAAATGACGTCATCTTTGACATCGCCATGGTCACAAAATCACCAAGTATCATCCATTAACTGTGGAGTTGATGGAATTGTGTGCATTGGTGGAGGTCCCGAAGATTGGTCCAGTCGTACTCTCAGCAACCGGAATCGTACCGAAGAAGCTGCTAGAATCCCTGAAGGCGCTGAAAATTGAGGAGAAATTGCCAGAATACGGAGATACTGAGCATCTGCGCCAGCTTCCTGGACGATGAAGACGCCAATCCGGTTCCGCAAAAATAAAATGTAGAGTAATAAATTCAGATTCAGATAATTTCACGTAACTCGGAACTTCCGAAACTGGATGAATGGACCTATAAGATGTGCTTAATATTTGTTTTTTCGGCTTGTTTTTATTTTTCTAAAAATATTGGGAAATATTATCAAAAATCCAAGAAAATCAGTTTTTCCTTAGATTCCTTCAAAATATTTTTTTTATCATCATGAAAAAAAATTGTACACAACGAAAAGTCGATGTTTTGTGGTTTTGTGAGTCAAATTTTATGCCATGATGAGTTTTTTACACATTTAAGGGGAAGTTCACCGCTACGAAAAAAAATAATTACGTTTTGATTTTTATAAAAATATTGAAAAAAGGAATCAAAAATCTAAAAAATCTAATTTCTTAAGAAAATTCGGGTGCAAAAACATTTTGTATAAGTCATTATGGCGTAAAGTTGGACTCAAAACACAACACATCGACTTTTCGGTTTTGCTGAGGGTCCAATGTTTTTCATGATTAGATAGAAAACATATTTTTGCATGTAATTTTTGACAAAAATCTAAGGAAGAAACTGATTTTCTTTGAATTTTTGATAATTTTTCCCAATATTTTTAGAAAAAATAAAAACGTACCGAAAATATATTTTAATAATTTTTGGGACGGTAAGTTTACCGCCTCGAGAATTTCTTTTTCGGCGCGTTTTTATTTTTCTAAAAATATTGGGAAATATTATAAAAAAATCCAGGAAAATCAGTTTTTTTTTCTTAGATTCCTGGGAAAATTTACATGTCAAAATATTTTTTTTATCTCATCATGAAAAAAATTGGACCCTCAGCAAAACCGAAAAGTCAATGTTTTGTGGTTTTGTTGAGTCAAACTTTATGTCATGATGACTTTTTTACACATCTAAAAATATAACATTTTTTCTAATTTTAATTCTCGTTCAAAAACATTTTTTGTAAGTCATCATGGCATAAAGTTGAACTCAAAAATAAAGATAAATTTATTTAAATGATGAGAGAGACAAAATATTTTTGCATGTACATTGTCTCAGGACTCTAAGGAAAAAAAGGTCACATCTTACCGCAATTCAAAAAAAATCTGAAGATAACAAAAATAAAGGTTGCATGATTTTTGTTTTATGCTAAGTCGATCATTCTATATGGTATATGTTCCTTTCACTTTCAAGCTGTGGAGAGTTGACTGTATATTAAAAACTGATTCGTAGGAACATATTTTCGATATTTTGCCTATTTATGTTATCTCCTACATTCGGGTTGACATCGTACATACATAGTACTACAGGAAAGCATTAAAACTACATGTAACGATGTAACAGCTATACGTATAGAAATGAATGAGTCCAATTGGCAAATCAAAGTTGGCACTCGTGGAGAATAGAAGAACTATGAGAGTGATGATGGTTTCAAAATTTTTCACAGTGTGGTATACGAGTGCAATTGAGAACTTGCCGTAAAAGCTCTACGCATATGTCGCCACTGCATGATGATGATAATGTTGACAACTGCATAGGAAATTCATAAACATGAGCATTAAAACACAATTTTTATCAAACCTGCAAAACATCCGTCCAATATAACCAACCGGTGAACACTCGTGTTTATTTCAGTTACCATGGAGACGTAATTTGTGATTAGTCCCGGTCCCTTTCAAATTGTATCATTATTTATGAACGGCCTTATATTTGAAATGACGTTTCACATTCATCTAGTGATGTCCGATTTTCATTCGAATAATCGTTTAATCGATTAACGAACCGAAAAGTAAACTATTTATAGTCGGTTAGATCATGCCGATATAAGCATTAACATCTCCACAGGATCATCACCGATCGTTTCAAACATGTGCTGCACTCTCATTGGTGGAAAAATGGCAGCACAGCGAACAAAAAATAATCGATTAGTTGTTAATCGAGTAATTAAAAAATGGGACATCTCTGATTTTGGTGTGATTGTTTTGATAAAAATGAGCGCAAAATTTCATCTCTTCCGAGGGGGCAGCAAAACCACAAAATTACCTTGAATACGGGGGGTTCTCATTGGATGAAAGGGACCGTGAAAGAAGACACTAAAATAGAAAGTTTTTCTTCCGACAGTTTCATCTTAGTATTCATCTTTGATATAACCTTCGAATTGCGTAGGAAAACGTCATTCCGATGAGACTGATGTACATCTATGACTTTTCCAGTTGGAATTTCACACGAAACTTTCATTTCATTTCACGACACCGTCAATGGTACATAGCATAAAATATGTAATCAAAAGTAAATTTCTTAAATTGTTCTAAATAAAGGTGATTTGCTACTAATCACTGTGAAAACCATCTAGAATCATTCTAAGTTAGAGTGCCAGTTTATTACATGAAGTTCAGTAGTATTTTTCATCGAAATTTGTGAGTATTCAAATGTTTGCCTAAAAAGGATTATTATGAAGTATTATTGTATAATACCGTCCTAAACAACACTTTTTTCCGTAATCACCAGCATGACAAAAGTTGTCCTTAGAAAATTCACTTAATTTCCACTTTAATCTCAGTCGAAATCACGCATTTTAACCATTTTCCGAAAAATGAAGATGCGCAGGAGGTAACCTTTACATGTGAGTGCAAAATTTAAATGAATGATTTACCATGAAAACATCACAGAATAACACCGAAAGAAAAACAGTTAGCTACCGGAAACCTATTCCTACGCTATTCAAGCAACAGTTTCCCCGTGAAAACATTAGTTTTGCTTTATAGAGCGATTTTCCCCAAAAATAGCCCGTTTCCCTTGGAGAATTTTGCAACCATCATCGATTTAACAGTTCTCACTTCGAAATGTAGGTGGCGAAAGCTCGCAAAAGTTTCACTGCAAGACGTCAATCTTAAAATGCTTTTATTTTGTAAATGGAGCATTTTATTTAAATCTGGTTAATGCTACGCTAGTAGAAAACTTAAGGACTAATTAATAGGCATATAATGTAGAAAAAATAATTTCTTTTCAGATTTTTAGGTGTAGACATAGATTTTAGCTTTTCTACAACTGTAGCAGCAACCAGATTTAAATAAAATGCTCCATTTGCAAAATAAAATCATTTAAAGATTGCACTTGTATACCTCCCCGTGGAAAATTTTGAAAGCATCATCACTCTCATAGTTCTTCTATTCTCCACGAGTGCCAACTTTGATTTGCCAATACCACTCATTGTTTTTCGTGTTTTTTACTCGAATCTATTTTCATGGTGAAGCTTGGGAAATTATGTGCTTCATGCTGCTTCTGTTAGTATTTACCACCAAAGGGTGACCCGCTCGGATGGCGAAATTCACTTTTAATTTAAAATATCAATACCGATTCAATTTGTTCGACATATTATTCCTACATTATGTCGCTATTACTAAAAAGAACAAATTGTAGAAATTTATTCACCCCAAGAAGCAATGTTTGAAGAGGAATTGCCGATTTTTTCACAATCCCCATACCGCAAAACTAGTTCATCCACCACTGGCGGAGCGACATCTGCCGGTTTTGAAGGTGGAAAGTATTTACGTATTACCCAATTCGACCAAGAGCAAATTTTCATTATGTCGAAAGTAACATTCGCACCGATCCGAGAAAAATAAAGTTTTGCTTTGATGACCGAAAAGTTATTCCTATTTCCAATTAAACACATATTATCTCATAGTGATGGCAATGTTTAACATATTAAGCAGGGTTTTAATCATACAAAGCAAATCGCTAGCTTTCATGTTAAAAAATACTGGTTGTGAGTCAAAAGTGTATTTACCAGGATATTCGGGAGAATTATCAATCACGTCTCCTTACGTGATCATTTTAGGATCACCGAAATCATCTTAGCAACAAACAGTTCGATTTATTCACTTTAATAATGAGAAGGCGAATCGACGAACGTACACTTTTCACGGGTTTCTCTGCGCTGTTACTTAAGGTGATACGACACGTCACGCTTTTTTGCTTTTTTTTTTCTCTACTTTCTATGTGTCAGTGAATTGATTATCATTGATGCTGTAGTGGTGTGAGTGTACATCATGCAATACCGCAACTACCATAAACATAGCTGCTAGAGTTCGTTATCATTAGGTCGAATGTGTAACAGTTGATAAAAAAAATAAAAAAGGTAAAGAATAAGTTATGTTCATCTTACTGTAAATTTCAACCTTCGTCATTTTTAAAAAGCCACCAAGACCAACATGTCAAGTCATCATAGTAGTTAATTGATTCAACATCACACTTTGTACACTTTGGTTACATACGACCTGTCCAAAAGTGATTCCAGAGCTAAAACCTCCAGATACACGGTAAGAAAAAATATCCCAAAGTGACTCATTTTCACAAATCTCGGTACTATATTGCAGGAAGCCAAAAGTAGGTAATGTGGGTCGAAGAGTTTTCATTTGATTGTGTTCAATTAGTGTGGAATTGACAATTCGCTTCTACCCAAAAAATAGTTGTACCCAAAAGTAGCTGAATATGATTATACTCAACGTGATTATACTCAAAGTCAAAAGTAGGCAAAAATGAACTGGACGCTGGATATTTTTTCTTATCGTGTATGTTTTTGTTTTCGAATCATCCTTTTGCCGCCTTTTGCATATCAGCTGATGGCTTCGAGAAGTGCAACCAGAACGACACATATGTTTTCTATAGAAGATTTCTAGGTTCATTTAATTTCATTTTGTGTCTTGAGAAACAAAATAAGAAATTGTTTTTAACATTTATTAGTGGTGGTTTCTAAATTGAACACAGTTTAAGCACCTTAAAAAGCAATAACAGCATTGCTTTTACACACTTTGTTTCAATTAAATCGATAACACTGGATACGATGATAGATGATTCGTACACACACCTTCGTAATGCGGTGTGTAGAAAAAGGTAAACAAAACAGTTTCAGCTTGCAAAATTATTCGCGGCTCGCGTTTTTAACGATGCAAATGATATTATTTAAGTAAATGTCGTCTTTAAAAGTGAATTAACTTGAAAGTGATTGGAGAAGCACGGGTCGTAATTGTTTTTAGTGTGTTTCTGAGAAGTGAAAGCTAGTGAAAACAGTAATTGAAATGTCGTGCCCCGAGCAGAACAAAATCGGCTGAACGTACTTTTTAATGCAAATATTACCAAGGCGTGAATGAATTGGCAATATTTTGGTGGAAAAGTACTGAAATATGTATCCAGATCTTATTCATACAATTCAGGCCAATTTTTTAAGGTATGTAATTAGTAATTTACTGTTTTGTAGGAAGATGTCTTTCGTACGCATACCAAAGCACGTTTATTTAATGATTGTAGGGACAGCCATTGTTGCATGACGTGCCGTATCACCTTAAGACAAACGGCATCTCCATAGAAATCGGGGAAAACATCGAAAAATATTTTGATCGGAAGGTGATTACATCAAAAAACAATTTGACAGGTAAATAAATTTAAAAATGGGATGTGATCCTATGTTCGGACAGTATATAGTGTAGCAGCAGGAGTATCGATTGACATTGATAGCTCGACTTTGTTTACCTTTGTTAGTTTCGACGTAATGAAAATTTGCTCTTGATATGCTATACACATTGTGTAGTAGGCTACCATGCGTCTCCAAGATTTTATATTTTTTCATACCGCTTTGACTAAACTAATCACTTTTGAAACATGTAATTTAGGATATTTTCATTTTGTTTGAAACTTGGAAGAAATTAATTATTAATCATTCCGCAATTCACGAGTATGCAATTGAAAAGATTGAAACCGACGCCTGTGGTACTCCACTCCACTCTACATGCACACAGTCACACAAAACCGTCCAAACCAAGGTGACTACATATAGGTGTTCTAATGTGTCAAATTCATGATTCAGCCATGTTGAATTTTTGTATGGGACAGAGACCGAGTTTGCTTACAACTTGCTCTAAAACCGCACTTTTCCTCCCCGAGACCTCCTCGCCCATATAGTGACAAAGCTGTATCACCATGTATATACCCACCATGGTGCAAACAAATCAGTATGACGATGGGATGGAACCGATGGAACGAACACATGGTAGCACAGTAAGCATATCAGTCTGTCTGTCCTGCCTAACGTATAAATATAAGAGCGCGAGGGAAGCCCGCTGACATAGTATCTTTATTGTTTGTTTATTGTGGTTCGTGTTTGAGTGCCTATAGCCTACCTCGCAGATAAAAATGGTTCTCCAGCTTGGTGATCAGTTTCCCAACTTCACTGTGGATACTACCATCGGCAAGATTGATTTCCACCAGTGGGCTGGCGATTCGTGGGTCATTTTTTTCTCCCATCCGGCTGATTTTACCCCAGTTTGTACTACGGAGCTATCCACCGTTGCTCGTATGGTGCCGGAATTTGCCAAGCGCAACGTGAAGCCAATCGCTCTCTCGTGTGACTCGGCGGAATCGCATCGACAATGGATCGCGGATATCAAGGAATATGGCAAATTGGACGACTTAACCTACCCAATCATTGATGACGAAAGCCGGGAATTAGCTGTCAAACTCAATATGCTCGATAAAGACGAAATTGGAGCCGAGGGACTACCGTTGACATGCCGCGCCGTTTTTGTTATCGATAGTAACAAGAAGCTTCGCCTGTCGCTCCTGTATCCGGCCACCACAGGTCGAAACTTTAGTGAAATTCTTCGTGTCATCGATTCGCTGCAGTTGACCGACAAGAAGAAGGTAGCAACTCCTGCCGACTGGAAGCAAGGTGATTGGTGCATGGTGCAACCGAGTGTCAAAGAAGAAGATTTGCCTAAGATGTTCCCTAATGGAGTGACGAAGGTTCAGTTGCCATCGGGCAAAGGTTACCTTCGCAAGACCACTATTTAAGTTAGGATAGAAAGTGATATACTTAAGCAAGCTTGTGCATTCGAGACTTACTATTTTATAAATCTTTATGAACCCAAAGCATTTTGCTGTCACATCTTCGGCAATAAATCATTCTGTTTTCTCCTGTAATATTTTCATATTCTTTTATTTGATGACAATCTAAGTTGATGCAACCAAGGAACAATTATTTCGAGCTGGGTTTATTGAATAAAATGAGTAGGTAACACCTCGTTTTACATGGAAATTGGTTTTGGGAGGTTTTTTGTTATCGGTGCACAGTGGTTGAATTCCCGATAAGATTACAACCAGTGAAAAATTGTGTAATAGTTTTGTTTGATTTATCAAATTCAATGGTTTTGGAAGGATTTTCCCATCCATCAATAACGCAAATTAGAAACATTGCAATTGATTGAAGACCTTTACCCTTATTCCTGCTTTCAAACAAAATGTTATTCAATGTAGGCCACCTTCAATGGTAATTTACCTGCAGAGCTTTGCCAGTTAAATAATGTTGAACTAATTTCATAATAGAGAGTGCAAAATTAAAATCTAACAATTTAGCAATCAAACCTTCATGCCATACTCTGTCGAATGCTTTTTCTATGTCTAGAAGAGCAACTCCAGTTAAGCAGCTTTCAGATTTGTTTGAACGAATTAAATTGGTAACTCTTAAGAGTTGATGGGTAGTTGAATGCAAATAGTTTAGGTCATCTGCAAAAAATCGACTTTTCGCGGCTGTCGGGACTCAACGCTACCTACGGTGCTTGAGTAATGTGCAATTCGATAGAGCTTACCAAACGCGTTCTGGGCTTATGTAGTGTTTGGAATTTAGTCGGTACGGACGCGAAATCTCTTTAGTAGTGAATATTTAGGGAGGAAACCAAAATTAATCACCTTTCCAACATAGGCTATCACATTTATTTTGGTGGCACTCTGCAAACTAACTAATTTTTCTGCTGCTTCGCGCGGCGTTCGGGACTCGCTCGGTTAACGGAACTCACTTAGTTTAGATATGTTATACTTAAACAGATTTACTGTTTCGATCGGAGTACTAAGCGGACGTATCCGGGATTCACAATTCCATACTGATCAAATTGGATTACTACTTGCCTCGTTAATACGAACTCACGTCACAGGCTTTTTTCAAAACTATCTTGAAACAATATACAAGAACGAGTGTTCAAACAAACAACATAGGCTAGTCCTTCTGTAGTATTGTCGATAGATAGAAGCAAAATTAGTACACATGGGTCAAGTTTTGAAAAGTAAGCTGTCACGCAGCTCCAGCTTGATACCATAAAAAAGTAATATCAGGGCTGGTAGCGAGTCACTTTTTAGTGACTACTTAGTCACTATTTTCAAGCCAGTCACTAAAAGTCTCATTTTTTAAGACCAAGTCACCTAAGTCACTTTTTCTTGTAATCAGTCATTATTTTCATCTTTTTTAGCGTGAATTTATTTCAAGATTGATCATTCTTTGCTTTGTGACGTTAGACGTCTTTCTCTATCTACAGGTGTCTGCTCACTTCTAAATAAAATTACATGAGTTTTACAGGTTTTTCCAGAACTTTAACGTATAAATTCCAGACTTATAACAAGCTATTTTTTAATGCGTTAATTTTTTTTTGCAGTTCAAAAACAACAGGAAATAGCCCAAACGTTTTTATGACATGACAATCAGTTTTAAAGAAACAGTTTTACAATCAAATCCATTGAATGTTGAAGTTTAACTCTTATTTAATTTCTCGCTTTAATAAAGCTTAAAAGCTTACTTAGGTTTATTAAGACCAAGATATAAAAATACTCAATGTCTTGAATTTTCGTATTTCATGTACAAGTTTCTAGATATTGAAAATTTTCAAAGTGCCAGAATTAAGGAAAAAAATAAATGATTTATTTCAAGTTCGTAATTAACTTTATGAAAGATAAGCGATCTTCATGGCAGACCCATTAAGTTCACAACAATTGTAGGAACTTTAGAAAAGTTCTGAGGAATGAAAGGGAATGCTGAGAATTTCAGTGCAGCTCCATAAACAAACTGCGGGAACAAAAAAGAATTTAACACGCTGAAAATATGGGAAACTTTCTGGATGCTTTGAGAACGGTTTTTTTTAAATTAATTTATTTGATTAGGTTCAACCGAATTTACTTTACAGCGCCGAGGATTCTTGGTCACTATACAATAGATCTTAAAACTATAGTCAAAAGGTCAACACAATAAACACTTTATCTTCCGCTATCCAAAAAGCCTCCTCCAGAACGGGAGCCGCTTCCAGTGGTTTCATTGTATGGCAGATTCGCCAACGGGGAGCAGAGCGCAACAATGGACGCAAAACGTGGTCAGCACTCACACATTCCCTTAATTCCAGATAATTTATGAAAACTTCAGAAATATTTCAGGAACTACACAGTCCAGAGAATTCCAGGGACATTTAAATGTGTTTACGAGAATTCCATCTATTTCCGAGCAGAACCGAGATCTTCAATAGAATTGAGAGCTTTAGAGAAGGTTAGAGAACATCAAACAGATCAGAGAATCAAAGGGCAGTTCAAATAAGTTCAAGGAAATTGTAGAAATGTTAAAGAAGTTTCGATTTCTACAGGAAATGTTCGGAAACTTCAGCAAAGCTTCGAGAGAATTTCTGGAACGTGATAAAAATTATATGAACATCCGGAAAACGTGTGAGCATTTAAGGGTGTTATATCATGGAGGTTTCAAGAACTTTAAAAAAATGCGAAAATTTAGCTAAGTGGATTAGACAAATAACGAAGTTCCATTAATTAATACCGATACCGATAATTAAAAAAATGCGAGAGCTTTTAGCAAGCAGCGATATCTAAAAGAAATTCCAAAGAACTTTTAATAAATATAGATATTTGTCGATGTTTTATGATATTCAGCGAAGTTCCGAGTACTTCGAGGACGATCAGCAGGCTTCAGAATCCCATTAACTTAAGTAAATTTGCAGCGACTTACAAGAAGTTCCGTGGGAGGTGTTGAGAATTGTTTGTGGTCCCTGTGGGGCTTTGACTGGAATGGTTGTGGAGCTTTGCATGAGTGTGTCGCGAATTGGTTGCCTGTAAATTACTGATTGCCAGCTCGCGATACATTGCAAGTAGGGTTGACCGATGGTGCAGGACCGTTAGTGGACCCGCAGGTGTTCATGTGGAGTTCCATAGCCGTTTCTGTTGGAATTTGCCGTGGATTGTAGACGGTTTTTGGCAGTTTTTAGTAGGATCAAGTTGTGGTTAGCGTTGACTACTTATATGATTTATTTGATTACTTCTAGGTGAAACACGAAATGAGATGCAAAGCGTAGAGAAAAGCAAACCTATGGAACCCATAGATTGGAGCAGCAAGTTAATATGATGAGACCATTCCAAATACTTTTCACAATTAAAAAATAAATAAATAAACTAAATACGTGCCAGGTTCAAAAGAACATTTTGAAACTGGAAGTGTGTGTGTAATACTAATATCCTATTGATAGAGGTAATACATACATGCGGGACTTATTGTAAGTGAAAGTAACCTCGGAATGGGCGTGACTCTCCAGACATTCTGAAATGGGTTGCTGGATCTGCAATAGAGCTATCACCTTCTAACTCCCGGACTAAAGCTGTCTACAATGACCATAAATGCGACATTGTAAGGAGAGTTCTTCCATAATACCACTGCCGGCCAGTGGGGGTTAGATGGAACACACACACACACACACACACACACACACACACACTTACAAGAAGTTCCGTGGAATTATGGGGTATTCCAAGAATTCTATGATTGATCCGAAAACGTCAGAATTATGAATATATATCAGAAAATTTGCCGGATTTTTAAACAAATTTGGAGAACTTCATGTAAACATAGATAAGTTCAGGGAAAATTAGTGAGCAATTATAAATTGTCGAAATTTCAAGGCATATCAATAAATATCAGTAAGATTGCGGGTTCTACTGATAAATTCAGAGCAGTCTAGAGAACTTCAGAAAAATTCAGTGAAAATCATAGAACTACATTAATTATTTCGTTGTAATTCTATGGAAATTGCGGGAGCACAAAAGTTCCAGAAATTTAGAAAAACTTAGAAAACTTCACTGAAGGACAGTGGTCTTCAGAAGCATTTCGAGAGCTTCATAGAAATCTATGGAGCTTAAGGGGAGATCCCCGAACTTCAGGAATTGTTATGAACATTAACAAATTGCGGGAGCACTTGAAAGAAGTTTAGTTAGCTCCGAAAATTGGAGGAATTTCAGGGGGAGGTCAGTTCCATTAGTTTCAGAAAATAAGTGAAAAAACTTAAAGCAGTTCCCATATTTTCAGTTAACTTCAGAGACGTTAAAAAGTTAATTTGGGTCTTCACATAAGTTCAGAAGTTCACTAAAGCTTAAACAATTTTAGGACGGTTCAATTCAATTCAGCGCAGTACAACATGCTTCATGAGAACTGCAAAAACTTTAGAGAAGTTTTGAGAATTCCATAAAAGAACACGGAACCTCAGAACAGTTTCGTTAACATTAGAGAAGTCACATCAATTTTAAAGAAGTTTAGAGAACTTAGCGAATTGTTAAACCTTTAGAGGAGATCCATGATCGTTAGAAAAATTGAGGAAACTTTAGGAAGCCCTATAAAGTTCAGGGAAGTTTAAGAATTTGATGAGAAGTATTGTAAGCATCAGGCTAGTTTCTCAAACTACAAAAGAATTTCAACGCAGATTCATTAATGTCAGGAAAAAATTGGGAACTTTCAAGTAGTTCTGAAGACCTCAGAATTGTCCATTCCATATTCAACGGAGATTTCCATTGAAATATTCCTCAAGGTTTCGATGAAGCTATCTTCAGAATTCAATTTTCTTTTAATTGTCCTTGGAATTTCCTTGATATTCTTCACAATAAGAAACTCTTTGGAAAGATTCTCCGAATATTAATTGAATTCATTTCAGATTTCCTTTTGAATCTCACTCGTTCCCTTGGAATTCTACTCACATTGAAAGTGTCCTAAAAATACATTGGCATTTTTCCACACAAATTCCTTTGATTTCTTCTCATAATTTGTTTGGCAAACTCTCCTAAATTTATTTTCCCAATTCCTTTGAAGATGTCCTGGAGTTATTTTCAGATTTAATTGTAATCCTCCTTTTAGGGATTCTTTTTCTCCCATAAGCTTTTGAAAATTATCCTCTGAATGCCCTTGGAATTTTCATCTGGAGTTGTGCTCCTCACAAATTCCTAAGAGTTTTCATTCAAATTAACTTTTAATTCAATTCAGGGTTTCTGGAAATTATACTCAAAACTTCACATGAAATCTAAAATTCCTCAGAACTACCTTGAAAGCAGATTGCATTTGATGTTTTTCTGAAAGATTTTTTCCAAGGGAGTTGGAATTATAATAACATTCCACGAGCCTTTAAAACTGTGCATGGAATTTGACTACAGATACTTGAAAATTTTTAATACCGTGGGTGTGGACATAAACTTTCCTTTGAATCTTTCGCCTTAAAGCTTCATATCGTACATAAGTGTTTATGAGATACTAATTGACTATATCTAAAACATCAAACATTTATTTGGTGTGCCATCATAATGGCTACTTTTCTTCTCTTAGGTCACTTATTTCTTCGATATGGTCACTAAAATCACTATTTTTGACAGCGGTGATCGCTACCAGCCGTGTAATATGTAAAGTATGGTAATTGAAAGTGGAGCTATTGGGATTAGAAATTATTTCTTGGGATATTTCAAAAGTTACTGGAAGGTGATCAGAACCAAAGTCAGCATGGGTGTAACCAGTTGGCTACAATGTTGACATGAATCAGTTAAGACCAAATCAATAGTTGAAGGATTTATTGCTGAAGAAAAGCATGTTGGGCTGTTTGGATATTGAATAGTGTAATAACCTGCAGAACAATCAACAAACAGAATATTACCATTGGAATTGTTTTGAGCATTAATCCATGAGCGTTGTTTTTCATTTTTATTCACCAATAATGAAGAATTTAGACCTATGACGGGTAAGTTTCTGAAGCTCACCCTTGAAAAAGTTCTTTTGTTAGCCGACGCATTGGAATGGCAAATAGGCAGCATTAAACGTAAGTTGTCCAAATTTTGTTTCGACAGAAACTCCAAAAGTTTCACAAAACAATTTAAACACAAAACACAAAATTTAACTAAGTTCAAGAGTTCCGTACGAAGAAGAGCATGGAAATCGGAAGTGGTTATCATAATAGGGGGACCTTTTCCTTCTTGGCATTAAGCCGGGAATGTTTAATGAAATTTTGCCTGGATGATGGATCATTGATCTTCTTTCCTTTATTTAACGTCGGTCTCTGTTCCGCAATCTAGTGCCAATCACCGACGCACATTGATTGCCATCTATTGACGGCAACCGAATGTGCAGGAAGGCAGCTTCCACACCTGCGTAGGATATCGCACCCATTCAACACACATGGGCCGGGACCAACGGCTTTACTTCCCTTCCGAAGGAAGACGGGCCCAAAGATTTTTATACCTCAGAAAAATCCCACCGACCTCGGCTTGGATTGAACCCAGACCCATCGGGGTGTTAGAAAGCAGTCACACTTACCACTACACCACCGGCGCCGGGATATCAAATTGAATGCTCAAATAAATTTTATCAGAAGGGGGATCAAGAGATTGCTCTTTCCTTTTGCGTTTAGGTACCATTGTGACAGAAGAAAGTTTCTCCAAATCGACTTCTAAGCAGATTACTATAAGAATCCGAAGAGGAATTTGCCAAATCGATATCCAAGCAGGATTACCTCGGGTAGGGTCCAAACAAAGATCGAAGAGGAATAAGAATCTAACAAGGTAGAAAATTTGCAGGAAATATTTAGCACTGAAAAGTGCTGTTTAAATTTGTTGTAGCTTAAGTAGCAGTAACACTTTCTTCAGCAAAAAGTAAGACAAGAGAGCACGATGCGGACTTTCCAAAAACAGATCATACTCAAAAAGCAGTAATATCAACCGGTGGAAACTAACGATTTTATATTGGCTCACTGCTTGACTAGCCTATTGATCCCAAGCAAATCGATTAACGTATCCCATTCTAGACGAAATTCTAGTACTACACTATGTTTGTTTTGATTCGCTATGACAGTTTGATAGATAAAATGAGCCAAAAAGTTGAGCACGTTTCTTCAGGACCTTCTGGTTACCTCTATGGTAATATTCTGTAACGGCAATAAAATGCAATTACCTTATTATGCTAAATGGCAGCTATGCCAAATGTTTAATATACCAATGGACATTATGTCGACCGGCATTATACCAGATATGGCAGAGAAGGCCTAATTTATATGGTTCATTCTATATTATTTTATTAAACTGATTACATGTATTGTGAGATTAGTTTACAATAAATTTAATTTTTTGCTGTTATCATCTTCTCGATTTTGTCCTCATTGCACTAAAAATGTTGATTCGGCCTTCCATCTCTATTGCTAGAAATTAGTAACCCTATTTTTTATGACTGAAAACCAGAAATATATGTGCTTCAACGTCATTAAAAACCCTGACCACAAATCAATAGTTGACAGTCAAATAGAGTTTCTAAAAGCTTGATCTCCTTCCTGAAAGTGTACTTCATATATTTATTTACCCTAATATAATCAGTAGTCCCATTTGCGTTCTATTTATACAGCTTATCACAAATCGCTTATATTTTCCCTTCAAGTCCGCAATTCGGAATACCATATGGTGCAATAAATAAAATTAATCAATGGTTTTATCTACGGTAGCTTTTGATCCGGCTCATATCAATTATTCCCTAATTACCTATGCATTATTTTTTGACAACTGATTCGAAAAAAAATACTGTTTTCTCTGCAAATTACGGCTTGTCTTAACATTTTCTTACAAACCACCAACAATTAGGTATCAATGCAACAAAATATCAATACCATTGGGTTTCAAATTTCAGTAACTTGCGCTTTTAGGATTATTCTCATATAAGATTGTTACGCCAGAAGTTGCTCACATTATCTTCGCATTTATGTACAAAATTTCGTGTTCGATATTTGGAAACAGCGCGTTAATTGCATCGCTGTCTCCATCCTCAATCGCCCCTACTACATTAACTCCAAACAGAAACCGTCACATCAAACCAGCGACTCATGATGACGGTGCAAAAATCGGCACCTCATCCGCAGATGCAATAAATACATTCACCGTACACCTAAAACAGAACTACGGATCGAAACAAACATGCCGAGAACTAGACCTAATTCAACGTCAACCTTGAACTTGGGCTATACCGACCCGGTTGTTTTATCGTTTACAAACTCTTTCTGTCTTTTTGCCTAACGAAGAGTGAAGATTGGTTTACTTCAACTGCTGTTTGATACGCGATTCATGTTGCCTAAGCAGAATCGTGAGGTACCCACAGTTTCTGAATTACGCGAGTCATCGTGATTTGGCACGGTTTGTTTGAGGTTTCGTTGCTTCAAATTCGTCGGCTTTTGGTCTTGGATGAAACTGTATGCTCTACTGGACCGGAGTCGAGAGTTGATTTTCTTTATTATCTTAATCTGTCGAGTGTCTTGACACGCAGAGGAATCCCGGGAAGAATCGATAAACTTCATAGAAATGTGCTATGTTCAATAATGGGGGATCCTACATTATGACACAACTGAGCACTCAAATAAATCAATAAGGTAATTTTATCAGAAACATCATACTCCAAGTTTGGCACTTTTATTCCAAATGAATCCCTATCCTATCAAGTGTAACGGGTGGCAACTAAAATTTTGGAATTTTTTCGAGGCCTCTATGCTCAACAACAAACGAGCTCAGAGAGAAATAAGAGTGTGTATGTGTTAGCTCTCTCTCTCCTCTTTCTGCTAGTATTTTCTGTTTTGTTTATGCTTGCTCAGTTTTGCTCAAAATGCCGTCGAAACAAGAAGTATTTCGCGAGCGCGTTGTACAGTTCTACGAACTGCACAGAAATCTCGGCAAAAAGTATACGGTACAACATTTTAAAAGCGAAAATGTTGCGGCTTCGACTGTTTACCATATCCTAAGATCCCCAACAACTGCTCGCAAGCAAGGTAGTGGAAGACCAGCCAAAATTATGGACGCAAAAGGACTTCGTTCTCTTTCTCGTGCCATGGTTCAAGCCCTCTGGTTTGGCAATCAATCAATATGTGTACCAGAACGAATGTTTGAAGAAAATTTTGATCCCGTTTCTACAAAAACATCATGCTGATGGACAGTACGTGTTTTGGCCGGATAAAGCGTCATCGCATTAAGCCAAAAAAACACAATCGTTCCTGAATACCCATTCGATCCCATTTGTACCCAAAAACCACAACCCGACAAATCTGCCTCAGTGTCGCCCAATTGAAGATTTCTTCGGGGTTTTGAGCTCCTTGGTGTACAAAAATAACTGGAGAGCCACGAATTGCAAACAGTTGATTGGTAGAATCAAGAGATGCATTCGCAAAGTTGACATGAAGGCCGTACAACTTTGGAGGTCTCTAGACTTTCTTGAAGATTATGAAATTTCTTGGGCGCTCTCGTAACTTTCCTGAATTTATTGTAACATCAGCATTGAAGTTCTCTATCCTCGCGATTTTTCTAATTTTTAAAAGTTATCGACACTGCCCTTAACAAGCACGGAACTTCTCATAAAATGTTCTCCCAATGTGCTAATGTTCATGTAACTTCCCTTAAGTTTCTTAAATTTGCATGAGCCTCTCGGAACATTGCTGATGTTTTCGGAAATTGCCTGAGGTTCTCGGAACTCCTCTAAAATTTCAACGATTTCCTTGAAATTTAATAATCTGATCCTGATCGGAGCTTCTTGAAGTTCTCTCAATTTTCCTGAAACTAAACTGTGCTGAAATCCTTTAAATTATCCAGAAGTTCTTTGGACTTCTGAAGACCCAATTTCATTACAAGCTGTTTTCTTTTGATAGAACATGGCATTGATATTCAAGAGCTCTTCCACCATAGACTATGGAACACTTGAAAAAGTATTGCAGTTCGCCAATTTGAGCGACGGATTTGGTTGGAACACACAGAAAATCTCCGACACCGTAGTGCAGTGGCGACCGAGGTGGCGACAGAGAAACGTGAGCCTTTATTTGTAATGTTGCGAAAATTATTGTTCAGCAGATTTACTTTTCCTGCAGCAAGTGGAACATCGGAACTTCCTGGACTGTGAAAACAATCTGGCTTCCCTATCACCGTGGATAGTTTTGGAAAGCAAAGTGAAGGTAGAAAGCAATTCAAATCAAGAGCCGGAACAGATAAAATCTTCATCACAGTTTTCTTACAATGTTTTTTTTTTCCTTGGTTTGTTTTTCGTCGATCTTGTTTTCCGTGCTGAGCACCAATGCTACCGACGCCAGGAAGGCAGCTCCCACACCTGGACCCTACCTATCGACCCATCAACTCATGAACCGGGGACAAACGGCTTTACTTCCTGTCGCCGCCAAAAGCTACTTTCTTCTCCGTTTAGGGAGAGTCTTTCGCTTCCAGGTCAGACACTGTTTCTCGATTCTAGGAGCTACTTTTTTCCCCGGTTAAGGAGAGAAGTTTTCACTTCTAGGCCGAAAGTTCTTTCGGATTCAAAAAGAGAAGAATCTGGAGTAACCTACGAAACTTAATTTTATTCAACAAAATTGTACAAAGTGATCTTACGGCTACGTGTTGCATTAGCAACTTATAATTATGTAAAACTTTTACTTGGTTCGTCCAGGGTTTTACATATCCCTTTCAATACCGGACTTTTGACCTAATTTTGCCTATTCTATTAGCTAGGATTTCGATCGCCCTTGAAAGGGTAAATTTGTGTTATTTGGATCTTATATACTATGCCCTCTCAGATCTGGGATTTCTCGGGTTATCTTGTAAGTTTATTTCTTTTTGTAACTCAGATCTGATATGGCTCTACAAATAAGAATGAGACATTTGTAACGTTTAAACATTATAATTATATCCTTCGTTAAGGATAAACAGAGAGGGAAAGCTAAACGTAACCTAGATGCGCAAGCATGCCATGCGTGGGCGTGTTTATCCTACTTGAACGCAGAAACGTTCCTAAGTAAATACTGCAGTTAGATTATGTAAAACGAGCTCTCGCTCCTTTTGCCCTACTTTTCATTTCATATTCTTGGCCTTGGTATCAACGTCAGCTAGGGCTATGCAAACGTAATGCAACTGTGAGTATCTTTTGGTTTTGGTTTGAAATTAATTGCCTCGCGGTAACATTCCGGAGCCCGTAAATCCTTCTAGGTTTACTTATATATGATCGTTATTCCGCGAGTGTAGGATTGTACTTTGTGTATCATTCCCACAAAGCAATCTTTTTTAATGGTAGTTTCAACATCTTGGTGTTTCAACACCCGTTTTGATGCTACTTGTTCTTTTTTATTGTCTTCATTTGAAAAAGCTTCGCCTGGCGGCTCAACATCCATAATAGCCAATTTGACTACTGGTCGAGTGTATTCTCCAGAGGCTGTTTTCACAACAGCCGATCTTACCTGACCATCCTTGCCTACATGTGTTTTCAAAACAACTCCCTTTTTCCACTTTGCCTTTTGATCATCTTCAGCAATCATAACGATGTCTCCTTCCTTTACATTTTTCACAGCTTCCGACCATTTTGATCTTTTGGCTAATGAAGGAAGGTATTCGTGTAACCACCTATCCCAGTAAGTTTTAGCCATAGACTGCACTTTCTTCCATTGTTGTCTAGTGGCCTCTGCCTTCGACACATCATTCAATGATGGTTCGGCACCGCCGGCACAACCAATTAGGAAGTGGTTTGGAGTGAGTGGTTCGTCATCCGTGGCATCTAAAGATATTTTCGTCAAAGGTCTACTATTTATTATATTTTCGATTTCTGTTAATAACGCACGGAATGTGTGTTCTGGCATAGTTTGATTTGGTAAAAGACTTTTAACTTCTTGAACCAACCTTTCCCATGCTCCACCAAAGTGTGGAGATGATGGAGGGTTGAAATGCCATTCAATTCCTCTTGACGCAAGTCTGTGCTGAATCTTTTTTAGTTCATTGTCAGCTCCTACAAAATTAGTACCGTTGTCGCTATAAAGGAATTTTATTCTGCCTCGTCTGTTCTGCACTGAGTTCAAGCATAATAAAAATGCATCTGCAGACAGATCATGGGCTATTTCAAGATATACTGCCCTTGTTGTCATACATGTAAACAATGCTCCCCATCGTTTTTCTGTTCTCCGTCCGATGGACACATTGTACGGCCCAAAGTAATCTACTCCGGTATGGGTGAATGGTTTCACGAACGGTTGCAATCGACACTCAGGTAGAGGTGCCATTTTAGGGGTATTTATCTTCGCATTTTCATTTTTACAATGTTGACATTTTTTTTATTGTCCTCTTCATTCCAGCATCTATTTGGATAACATGATATTTTTGTTGCACTGCTGCTATCGTAGCCTTCATTTTTTTATGTTTAAACTGTTCATGTTGATTTTTCAATATTAAATCAACTACATGATGCTTTGCTGGAAGTATGTAAGGATATCGAGCCGCATAAGGAACGCACTCTGCATCCTTATATCGTGTTTCTGATTTTATTGTACCATTTTGATCTAGGAATGGTGTTAGCGTTCGTATTTTGCTAGATTTGTCAACCGTCTGTTTAACATTGAGTTCCGTTAACTCATCTGGAAATGCATCCCATTGAGTTTTCAGAATCAGCAAAATTTCTGCCCTTTCCATATCAACAGCACTGATGGTCTTATCGAATCTCAATTCTTTGTTTGTTTTAGACCTAAGCCACTCTATATATTTTATTGTAATGCATACAGACCTCTTTAAACGGTCCCAATCCGAACACCATTTAACGTTCAGCCAATCTAAATTTGGTTTGCTTATGCCCTTTATCGAATGTACGGGACGTAATTCTTCATGACTTAAGTCTGAACTATGATTGTCCCCATTCACGGATGGCCAATGTTTCTCGTCCAGCTTCAAAAACGCGGGTCCTTCAATCCAAGACGATTTCGATTGCCTTACTTTAGTTCCTTCATCAGCCGGGTTTGCTGCTGAACTAATATATTTCCATTGTGATTCAACGGTGCTTTCGAGGATTTCACTAACACGGTATTGAACGAATTGTTTGAACTTTCTTAATTCAGATTTGATCCAACTTATGACTGTTTTTGAATCGGACCAGTATATAACCTGGTCTATTTGTAGTCTTAATGCTCTCTGTACTGTATTAGATAATCTTGTCCCTAATACAGCAGCTTGTAGTTCTAAACGAGGTATTGACATTATTTTCGTGGGAGCAACCTTTGATTTGGCAGCAACAATCGTTACATCAATGCCGTCTTTGCTTACTGTTCTCATATATATAACAGTAGCGAAAGCATTCAGTGAGGCGTCGCAAAAAACATGAAGTTCTCGACGTATCACGCCTTTAAAATAAGAGTAACATCTTGGGATTTTTATCTTAGATAGGGAAGACAATCTATTAATCCAGGTTTGCCAAGTCTTATTTATGTCATCGGGAATTTTATCATCCCAGTCTATACCACGTCGCCATAAATCTTGCATTATTATTTTAGATTCGATTGTTATATGTGCGATTAACCCAAGAGGATCATACACACTCATAATAAAAGACAACACTTGTCTTTTTGTCGGTTCCAACATTACTAAATTGGGAATGTTGATTTTAAATGTAAGTTTATCGTTTTGCGTGTCCCAATACATACCCAGGACCTTTTCATATACATTTTCGTTATCATCCAGTTTCACTTCCTTTATTGGAGAGATTCTATCATTTGGTAATTGCTTCAAGCAGGACTTCGAATTTGATATAAAATTCCTTATTCGGAAGTTAGCTTTATCATGTATCTGAATGATGTCTGATACAGTTTTTACAGCTTCTTTTACTTCGTTGAAGCTGTCTAAATAATCATCTACATAGTGATTTTTAATTATAGCCTCAACTGCTTTAGGTCTTTCATTTATGAATTGTTTAGCATTTTCATTCTTGACAAATTGCATACAAGCTGGTGAGCAAGTAGCTCCAAAGGTCATTACTTGCATTTCATAGATGTCCAATCTTGTATTAGGTTGCTTTCGAGATACCATTCTTTGTGATTCTCGATCTTCTTTTCTGATTTTCACCTGATGGAAGGCCTCCTGAATATCCCCGGTTATTGCTATTGGACCTTCTCTAAATCTCATCTTTATATCAAGAGCTGACTCTGTCATGTCAGGTCCTGCTAATAATTGTGAATTTAAAGAAACTCCATCAATCTTAGTTGCCGCATCAAATACCATTCTTGGTTTAGGCGGTTGTTTACTTTGGTTGATAGTTATAAAATGAGGTATGTAAAAGGTTCTCGCAGTATCAATCATATACTCATCAGGACTTAACTTTTTAAGATATCCTTTCCTTACATACTCATCAATTTGTGTACTATACCATTCTTTTAAAGAAGAATCCTTCTCTAATTTCTTTTCTAATAACAGAAAGCGATTCAGAGCCGTAGAAAAACTATTTGGAAATTCGACCTTATCATTTTTCCACAAGAGGCCGATTTCGTAATCCTTATCAGTTGGTTTCCATGTTTCTTGCATAATTTTTAGAGCGCGTTCGTCTAATTTTGATATTAATTCGCTCTGAGGTACCTTTACGCCAAAGGCTTCTGTAGAGAAGTAATCTGCCATTATCTCCTTCATTGTTTTTTCTTCTTCATTCACCTCATTCATTACAAACACATGATTTTTGTTTTCGGTGTTATTTCGGCTGGTACCGAATATAACCCATCCCAACTTTGTTTTCTTGGCAATAGGTTCAGAGAATCCACGCGATCTTTCTTCAATACCCTTAAAGAGATATGCATGTGGTAATCCTAATAATATCGTTGGGACTGCCTTATCGTAAGATTGCAGTTCTATTCCCTTTAGATATGGGAACTGTTCTTGTATTTGTTTTGAATCAATAGATTGCATGGGTAAAGCCAGTTCATTAATTGTACGTAAATCCTTAAGCAAAAACGATTTCTCGTTTTCACCTTTGATATGGACTTGAACGGTCATACTCTTAGTTTCTTCTTGGACCTCTCCGTTTGTCCAAGCTATAGTCATAGGCTTATTAAATCCTGAAATATTCAATCGTTCAACTACGCTATTATGAATTAAGCTTACCGATGAACCTGAATCGAAAAATACGTGAGTTTTTAAACTGTCTTTTCCGTTGTTCAAAGTAACAGGCAAAATTTGATAATACACCATGTTGTGTTTTTGTACGTGACAGTTTACTTTGTCAGACGCAATAGTGGTTTCAGAACTTTTCCTTAATTTTTCTTTTTTATCAGTTCTTGGATGTAGCAATCGATTATGTTTACTGGTACATCCGTCAATATTGTATGGTCGTGCTACTCTACAATCCTTTAATATATGATTTGGATTGCAACATGAAAAACAAAGTTTCTTCTTCATTATAAACTGTCTTCTTTCTTCGGAAGACAATCCTCTAAATTCATTGCATCCTGTTAATCGGTGATTTTGTCCACACTTAAGGCACTTAGGATACCCTGTACTGTGGTAGTTCACTCTATCGGGTCTTTCCAATCTGGAAAACTTTTCATTTTTAATCCCCTTATCAGCTATCAACATTGTAGCCAGTTTTTCTTGGGGCTTTAACCATTCATAGAAATCACATAGTGTTGGAGCGATAAATGGATTTAATATAGTTGACAATGTCTTATTTTCATTTACATGCATCAACCATTGTTGATGCAGCCCATTGGGTAATTTTCCCGCCAGATCTCTAATTAATCTTTGATCATTTAGATATTCCTTATGATCAAGACACGTCATATTAATTACCAAATTCCCAATTGCAGAGATGAAATCCACCATTGTTTTTGGGGTTTCAAAACGAGGATTTCTAGTTGCAAGAACCTCTTGCAATAATCCAGAATAAACCAATTCTACACTTCCAAATTGGTCCTCTAATTTTCGTATTATCAAATCCACATTATCGGAGTCGAGAAGAAGTGCGCTAACCGCGCGCAATGCATCTCCTTTTAGACTTTTCTGTATACGGTGTAAATTTTCAAGGTCCGAAAAATTTCCCCGCTGTGTGGTTTCGAGGTATGTTTTTTTAAATCTTGGCCAAGCTTTGAAGTTTCCATCAAAATATGGCAACTCCAGTAATGACTGTCTTAAAATGTATTTTTCCGTTGTGTTTTGTCCGCTAGCATTGATACCATTAATTTTTTTAATGATCGCTTCGAAAGCTTCTACTTGGCTATCTGCATTAGTCTTGTATTCTTTCCTGTTTTGAAGAGTTTGTATTTGCTCTTCCTGTGTAGCCAAATGGACTCTAATCTTAGTACATTTTGTACATGTCCAAGGCTCTTTTTTCTTCGGTATGTGATCTAATCCTACACAGGTCAGGTGGAACCAGCGATCGCAATCGTCGCAGGCCACCATGTTATCACTGTCGTCTTTCTCAAAACAAAGACGACAGTGTCCGTTTTTATTAACAACAAATTTTTCACTCATCTTGTTTTTTTTTTTTTTTTAATTTATAAATTTCTACCTGATAATATAATAGCGTCAACTCTGATTTTACTCACACTTTAATTTGAACTTTGTTGATATTAATGGCCTAACAGCTCGCCATTGGTCTGCTCCTTGCCACTGGACGTCCTTCTAGGATTTCGGTTGGCCTATAGCTTTTGTGATATTTTCGGCCTTCAGCCGTGGGAGTCCGGATTTGATGAACTTGTAGCCTTGTTGCTTGTGGTCTGCTTCTGGCCTTCAGCCGTGGGAAAGTGCGGCGTTTTATTACTCTGGCTTGAGCTACTTCTTTGTGGCGTGGTGTAAAGTGAATTTGCTAATATGTTGCCGGAACACTTTTTCTTTATCGGTACCGCGCCACAAGGTCACTGGAAACGCCTTGCTTACACAATACACTCCCTTTGGAAAGGGTTCATTTAGCCACTTTTTATATTTCTTTACTTTTTTTAATTTTGCAACCTGAATGTCGATTTCGTTGAAATACTCGACCAATTCATCAATTTCTTTTTGCAAATCGTTCATGTCCACTTCCACCGATGTCCGGATTTTCTGAAACTTTTCAGATCACTTGGCTATAAGCCTACTTGGCTTTGACGAGCCCAAATGTTCGCACTATCTGACCTTTGTCAGATTTGCACTTTGGCTCAACGGCCCACTTAAAACGCCAACTTTGCGGTTCTTTGCAGTCAGATTTCGACTGACTGCTATTTGGCTTAACGCCACACTATTTGGCACAAAGGCCCACTGGAACTGCCAACTTGCGGTTCTTTACAGTCAGATTTCGACTGACTGCTATTTGGCTTAACGCCACACTATTTGGCACAAAGGCCCACTGGAACTGCCAACTTGCGGTTCTTTACAGTCAGATTTCGACTGACTGCTATTTGGCTTAACGCCACACTATTTGGCACAAAGGCCCACTGGAACTGCCAACTTGCGGTTCTTTACAGTCAGATTTCGACTGACTGCTATTTGGCTTAACGCCACACTATTTGGCACAAAGGCCCACTGGAACTGCCAACTTGCGGTTCTTTACAGTCAGATTTCGACTGACTGCTATTTGGCTTAACGCCACACTATTTGGCACAAAGGCCCACTGGAACTGCCAACTTGCGGTTCTTTACAGTCAGATTTCGACTGACTGCTATTTGGCTTAACGCCACACTATTTGGCACAAAGGCCCACTGGAACTGCCAACTTGCGGTTCTTTACAGTCAGATTTCGACTGACTGCTATTTGGCTTAACGCCACACTATTTGGCACAAAGGCCCACTGGAACTGCCAACTTGCGGTTCTTTACAGTCAGATTTCGACTGACTGCTATTTGGCTTAACGCCACACTATTTGGCACAAAGGCCCACTGGAACTGCCAACTTGCGGTTCTTTACAGTCAGATTTCGACTGACTGCTATTTGGCTTAACGCCACACTATTTGGCACAAAGGCCCACTGGAACTGCCAACTTGCGGTTCTTTACAGTCAGATTTCGACTGACTGCTATTTGGCTTAACGCCACACTATTTGGCACAAAGGCCCACTGGAACTGCCAACTTGCGGTTCTTTACAGTCAGATTTCGACTGACTGCTATTTGGCTTAACGCCACACTATTTGGCACAAAGGCCCACTGGAACTGCCAACTTGCGGTTCTTTACAGTCAGATTTCGACTGACTGCTATTTGGCTTAACGCCACACTATTTGGCACAAAGGCCCACTGGAACTGCCAACTTGCGGTTCTTTTACAGTCAGATTTCGACTGACTGCTATTTGGCTTAACGCCACACTTTGTCAGATTGACACTTTGGCTCAACGGCCCACTTAAACCGCCAACTTTGCGGTCCTTTGCAGTCAGATTTCGACTGACTGCTATTTGGCTTAACGCCACACTTTGTCAGATTGACACTTTGGCTCAACGGCCCACTTAAACCGCCAACTTTGCGGTTCTTTGCAGTCAGATTTCGACTGACTGCTATTTGGCTTAACGCAACACTTTGTCAGATTGACACTTTGGCTCAACGGCCCACTTAAACCGCCAACTTTGCGGTCCTTTGCAGTCAGATTTCGACTGACTGCTATTTGGCTTAACGCCACACTTTGTCAGATTGACACTTTGGCTCAACGGCCCACTTAAACCGCCAACTTTGCGGTCCTTTGCAGTCAGATTTCGACTGACTGCTATTTGGCTTAACGCCACACTTTGTCAGATTGACACTTTGGCTCAACGGCCCACTTAAACCGCCAACTTTGCGGTTCTTTGCAGTCAGATTTCGACTGACTGGAAGTTCGCGGGCTCAAAACGTCGGAAAACGTCCTCCAAGATTCCTCTCTGGAGCCACCATGAAATGTCGCCGCCAAAAGCTACTTTCTTCTCCGGTTAGGGAGAGTCTTTCGCTTTCAGGTCAGACACTGTTTCTCGATTCTAGGAGCTACTTTTTTCCCCGGTTAAGGAGAGAAGTTTTCACTTCTAGGCCGAAAGTTCTTTCGGATTCAAAAAAGAGAAGAATCTGGAGTAACCTACGAAACTTAATTTTATTCAACAAAATTGTACAAAGTGATCTTACGGCTACGTGTTGCATTAGCAACTTATAATTATGTAAAACTTTTACTTGGTTCGTCCAGGGTTTTACATATCCCTTTCAATACCGGACTTTTGACCTAATTTTGCCTATTCTATTAGCTAGGATTTCGATCGCCCTTGAAAGGGTAAATTTGTGTTATTTGGATCTTATATACTATGCCCTCTCAGATCTGGGATTTCTCGGGTTATCTTGTAAGTTTATTTCTTTTTGTAACTCAGATCTGATATGGCTCTACAAATAAGAATGAGACATTTGTAACGTTTAAACATTATAATTATATCCTTCGTTAAGGATAAACAGAGAGGGAAAGCTAAACGTAACCTAGATGCGCAAGCATGCCATGCGTGGGCGTGTTTATCCTACTTGAACGCAGAAACGTTCCTAAGTAAATACTGCAGTTAGATTATGTAAAACGAGCTCTCGCTCCTTTTGCCCTACTTTTCATTTCATATTCTTGGCCTTGGTATCAACGTCAGCTAGGGCTATGCAAACGGGATGCAACTGTGAGTATCTTTTGGTTTTGGTTTGAAATTAATTGCCTCGCGGTAACACTTCCCTTCCAAAGGAAGGTGTGATCAGAGATGTTATGCCTCAGAACATCCCGGCGGCGCCGACTGGGATTGAACCCAGGCCTGCTGGGGTGAGAAGTAATCACGCTTACCACTACACCACCGGCACCGCTCAGATTTCTTACAATGTTATTACCACAGACAAACAGACATAACACTCGCAAGATGTTCATCGAACAAGCATTTATCGGTCAATTTAAAAGTATATTAGTTGGTAGGACCGCCACCTGTGGCGCGCATAGTCAATTTCCTTGCGTTTGACTTTTTCACACTACCGCCATCTGTTCAGCGTACTACCCACCACAGTGTACTCAACAGATGGCGGATATGTTCTAGCGACGATGTTTTACAGTGAGAAATATTCAATGAGTTTTATCTGTTTGTCTGTGTTATTACATACAGTTTTTTCAAGTCTTCAGTTACAGGCGATTTTACAGCAATCAAGCTTTCATGTAGATCATATTATGAAAGTTTGTTATATCCTATTCCCTTTGATACTAAACTTTAAATATTAGTATCGTATACTTGTCGGTTTAAAAGAACTCTTTAAAGACAGTATCGTTTGTAACAAGAACTAGAGATCATGTCACTGAATTATATGAGATACTGGAAACAATAACTGTCAATCAAAACTTATTTATTGTAGGTCAATTATGGCAATGTGGTCCATTTAGCGATCATATTTTGGCGCATGAAGCTATTCGTTGCAGTGGATTGAAACAGATTCACAGCTGTAATGATTTTGATGGACCTCCTGTCAGCATTCACTCTGTAAACAACCACTAATATTAAAAAAAAAGTATAATTTTTACGAAGAAGGCAACGATCTGTAAATTCTGAACCGATTTTGTATAAAACGTGTAAAGATGAATATTTTAGCTCAATGAACATGTCAATATATTTAAACCAAATATTTGTATCATATTACCATTATATTGAATATTAGCACTGTACTATGGTTATTTGAAGAGTATGAATAAATAACATGGGAACTGCATATAGATAAAATTTATTTTGAATGTATTTTGTTTAACGAGCAATATTGATTTATATTGTATAAGCTAATTATTTCCATATACTCTCACCGTTTGTTAAAATGAAATCTATTGAACACAATAATAACATGACTTCTTGAGAGTCATGTCATATGCATTGCATATAAATCATAACCAGCATTTTCATTCTAAGATGAATTTCATAGGAAATTCCAATAGTGCAAAATTATATGCCTACCATATAACATTGAACGTGGAAGTTGGCTCAGTGCGATGAGAGGATGATTTGAAGATTCGAAAAAGTGATGAACGACAATCACTATCACTCTGAAAAATCTTCACGTCCGATTGTCGTGAAAACATAGGTGGATTTCATCCACCCTATTTTGCTCGTAACTTTTTTCCGGAATTGCACGTAGCCGATCAAAATTCAGCTCAAAATTATCTACGTGATTAGTCAGGTAAATAAGACCTGATTTCCACGTACTGCTTACGTGAAATCGGGGTGAAAACAACTGGACTTCTGGTAACTTTTACGTGACATTACGTTTTGTTTAAAATGCTTTTCATGTAATTTGTACGTGAATTTTTAATGAGAGTAATAAAGAAGCAGTCAATATCATGCAAAAAAATTTCGGAAAGATATAAATTTCACGTGTTTAAATTTATACTTATATCTTCTCATAAAACTGTAAAATATTGACTAATTAATTATTATAATGTAGAAACGTGTGTGCGTTTTTTATTTCTGACAAAATATTAACACCTGTTTGCAGACTCAAAATGCTGATGTAACCGTCTGAAATTAAAAAAAAACTAGAAAATGGCTACATATAATTTTTTTTCCTACCTGAAAATACCGTAAATCTCGTTTCACGGAAATATCGAAGTCCCAAACACAAATACACTAAATCTTTTAACGTGAATATATGGTCAATTTCACCAACATTTTTAGTGGACATGACGTGTAATGCAGATCAAGGCTACTAACGTCACGTAACATTTGAGATTTTATAAACATAGATCAGGTACACTCAAAAATATTATGAAACGAATATAGATTAAAATGTATGCAAATGGATTTTCAAAATTTATACACTGGTTCGATTAAAATTTTCGTCAAAATTATACTAAGTCCGAATAACAGAGTGGAATTCGATCAGTGTTTACTAAATGATAGGAAAAAGATCATCTGGTTGATCTTCGGAGCTTCGTGCTGGTGAAGAGCTTCGTCTCGGCGGATTTACACAGCGCATGTGATCAGCTGTGCAGCTAGACTGCGTGAGCACGAGCTCATCCTAATGAACATCGAAAAGGTATGTATTTTTTAAATAAAATTCATTAAAATAAAATAATTAAAAAACCTTCCTGAGACAATTTTAATTTTGATTTGAAAACAATAATATTTGATTTGAAAACAATAATATTTGATTTGAAAACAATAATATTTACCATAAATAAAATAAAAAAGCGAAAAATACATTCACTCGCATAAACCGTATCTATGCATTGTAAGTATATTTCGATTTTATACTATGGCACGCAGAAACCATTTTCATACTAAGTTTGCATTCTCTCCCTTTATACCGACCTTTGCGTCGGTACGGAGAGTTGCGATTTAGCATAACTTTTATACTATTTAGATTTCAATATTTTTTGAGTGTACGTGATATTTCACGTAAATCGGATGTGAAGATTTTTTAGAGTGTACACCAGAAGGTAATCCTTGACCAAAAGGGGAGTCAGGTTTGGTAATAGAGTGATGCAAAATCTATAAATACAGTGATGTTCGATATAATAGCAGCGCATGCCAATTTTCATTCAAAATTGACAACTTTGACATGTTGTAACTTTGTTCTCTTAAGATCAATTGAGCCGAAACGTCTGCTACATAACTACAAATATGTTCAATTTTACGATTACAAAATACCAAATTTTTGAAAGCACCTGCCGGAAAGTGAAATACTAGGTAAAATTGTTCGACGTTTATAGAGTTCTTAAGGTTCAATTTACTTTGATGCTTTTTGGAAAATTTCAAAGGCAGTTTTTTCCGACGCATTATTTCAGATTGCAAAAAGCTCGCACTATTCGATTCCTTCTGATATTTTACACAAAATGACGCGAGCTTTTTGCAATCTAAAATAATGCGTCGAAAAAAACTGCTTTTGAATTTTTAAAAAATGCATCAAAGTAAATTGAACCTTAAGCTAAGTCCGAGGTTTGGTGACATAATAATAGCAGTTTTATGAATTTGCATTTCAGCTCAATTTTTAGATATTAAATTTTAAATTTCTCAAATTCCAAGCAATCCCCATCTAATCAACAAATGTACATATTAGTTTAACACGTTTAATCTATTTGCATTACATAAGTTTTCAAATCAAAAACTGCTTTTATTTCGAAGATTTTTACCAAGTATCTCGCTTTCCGGCAGGTGCTTACAAAAATGTGGTATTTTGTATTGAACATATGTGTAGTTCTGTGGCGAACGTTTCAGCTCATTTGATCTTAAGAGAACAAAATTACAACGTGTAAACGTTGTCAATTTTGTATGAAAATCGACATGCGCTGCTATTATATCGAACAGCACTATTATATTAAACTAGCTGAGTGTGCTCGGCCTTGCTCAATATTCGACCTCCACATGCCAAATTTGGTTCCATTTGCTTGATTCGTTCTTGAGTTATGCAGAAATTTCTGTTTCTTTTGTATTGGAGCCCTCCTTAAAAAGAGGGGAGGGGTCTCGAACCATCATAGGAACTTTTCCCTGCCCCAAAAACCCCTGCATACAAATTTTCACACCGACCGGTTCAGTAGTTTCCGAGTCTATAAGGGTCAGATAGACAGACAGAAATTAATTTATATACCTACATATAGATTTCAAATGAAATATCTGTTTTGAAAAATCATATAAGAATTTAAAAATTCAATCCAAATTCGGTGTTTCAAATATTTTGTCTAAGATTCTTGATAGTTTTTTTCAATATAAGTCAGCAGCATTTTTTCTGGCTCGAATTTGATTCTGCGTTCGAATTCTTCAAAATGTGTCTATGTTTCAACTACCTTTAAAATTCACTCATAACTCTTTACCAGTGATAAATCGCTCTTTTGGGGCTTTTTCATTACTTTTTATTATAGAATGCTGACGTCCAGTTGAATTTTATATTGACCCATCTTAAAACAGATAGTTTACTGCTGTTAATCTCCCTTCTTCTTCCTCGCATTTTAAGCTTATTGCTTATCGCATATTAGTTTATTGCGTGCTCTCAACTTAGCGTTCTAGATGCACTTCCCCAGTTATTAATTGAGAGCTTTCGCCTGAACCATTTTTGCGATAGTATAATCACAGACAAACAGACATAACACATTGAATATTTCTCACTGTAAAACATCGTCACTAAAACATTACCGCCATCTATTGAGTACACAGTGGTGGGCACTACGTTGAACAGATGGCGGTAGTGTGTAAACGTCAAACGCAAGGGAATTGACTATGCGCGCCACAGGTGGCGGTACTACCAACTACGATACTTTTAAATTGTTCGTTAAATGCTTGTTCGATGAACAACTTACGAGTGTTATGTCTGTTTGTCTGTGGTATAATTCTGTGGCAAGTACAATACCTTATGCCCAGGGAAGTCGAGAACTTTTCCAACCTGAAAAATTCCCAGACCGGACCGGGAATCGAACCCAACAACCTTCAGCATGATCTTGCTTTGTAGCTGCGCCTTTACCGACTGAACTAAGAAAGGCCCCAATTAATATTAACCTCCCTATCATAGCAAAGCCTTTTCACGGATTAATAACCTACTTGAGCTTGAGCTTGATTGACCGCCCACGGTTGCTATTCTGTTATTGCCAGATCAGCTGTAATTACACAGAGAACCAATAGACGATGTTTGGGACTAGCAATCATCCTCAATGTGGAAAAACTGGTGATCTTAAATTAGGCAATACCAGCGCCGGCCGCGCCCGAACACAAATAAAACGATTGACGAATCTTGAATGCGGATGGGCCTGAGATTAGACTCATGATATTCTGCTCAGTAAGCAAAAACGGTTGCTCTAAGGCCACCGAGCCCCTCATATCACATAATACCGTTGCTCAAATTTTTGTATCCATTCAAACCCGGAACCAACGACAACAACGAGTTTCCCAAAATACACGATACACAAGCGATTTTACCATAAATCTCTTTGATATGTAAGGACCTGGGACCGCGTTTTTCTGCTCTGTAAGCTGGCCACTGTAACCGATGATCTTTCAAATCCGAAAACTAAAAACTACGATAAAGTACTTAGGCATTCATTAACTTCCACTTTCACGCGACGTTCAATGTTTCAATTTACTCTTTACGTATTGTTCAGGCTATAAATAGGCTCTTTTAAAAAGTTACGCGAGAAGTACGCACAATCGTTGCCTACCTCGCAAAACTGGTTCCAAACGACAACAAAGGCATAAGCAACGGTGGATTGTTGTACTTTGCTGGCTGGTGTAGTGCTGCTGAAAAAAGATAAGTCTATTATTTTGGTTAGTGATCGTTTGGATTTGGGTCACCCCACGTTGTGTTTAGGTTAGTATAAATAAATAATACTATATAGTCATATAAATCACCACAGCTCATTATCTTCAGCGTTATCGGTTTTCTGGATCTTTAGTTGCCTCTGTGATATACTTACTTGCGGCATACTATTTTGGGAGTGTATAGTAGCGTGTACCATGTACGGTAGCTCATCTCTCATCGTGATGGTGGGACACAGTAGACAAATTTGAGAGAAAACAAGGAGGTATTAGTATTAGTTATATATAAACAAACAAAACAAAAGAATAGAAGAGGAAAGAAGAGCAGAAAAACAAAAAAGGGATGAAGTAGGTAATAAAGAAAAGAAATGTAGGCAGATTATTAGAAAAGGCATTATCCGAGACCGAGACGGCTAATACATAGGTGTAACAGTCGGAAGAAGTGTTAGTTTGTTTACTTAAATGAACCATGCCCATTTTCTTATGGCATGTTTGCTATAAGAAATGCGCCTCGTGTTTATTAGCGAATTTCACATCAAAGATTGATTAATTGAGTAGGAAATCAGTTTGGCACGGCATTTGTGACCAGCATACACCTTCCGGTAGTATGAAACAGGTCAAAAACTGTTCAAATCCGCAGATAAAATTTTTGTTTTGAATTTCTGTATAGCAAAATAGTGAACTTTTCGTGAACATTAACGGCAAAGAACTCACCAACACTGGGAGACTGTGAGTTCCTGCCCACCTGTTCATTTTCCATCGTGATCCGAGACTCAGCAATCAAATGTCACTCCCGCCGAGATCTCAGCGAAACCCCCTCCCCGCCGAGACCCGCACAGCCGAGCTTGGTTGAAAAACTAAGTGTGTAGATAGATTAGTAGGAAAATAAATAAAACTACTTTATGACTCAAAGTGCAATGAATGAGCGTTAGTTTCGGGATCATTTCAGTGTTAGAGTTATGTTAGTTTTGATCCGTAATCAGCCCTGCTGACCCCTCCAACATTAGTTGCAGGCAGTGGTTGTTAGATAATGCGGCACTGTAACTACTACTATTTTAGAGGTATGATTCGTCAAGTTAATACAACTCAATGTTTCAATTGAGCCAAACTATCTATCTTACAATTACAAAAGCAAACCTAAACTTACAATTATATGCAAATGCAAAATGAAACTTGACAAATCATCGTCAATCCCCTTATTACAGGGCAGGGCCTGACGATTTGAATCTAATTTAATTTTGATCAGTGAACGGGCACCATATGGTACATTTTCTCACCATGAACCTATCATTTCCAGCCTATCTGAACTATTTAATAAATGGAAGCCATAACATGGGTTACGCTCCCCCTAAGCGGGCCCTCCGCATCCTGTTTCTGTCTTATCTCAAATACAAAATGCCAATGGTATGAATGTATCTATATATAACTTGGAAATGACGTACAATCAAATAAACCGGTAACCCACTCACTTGGTCAGGCTTCAGAATCGTCCAGTGGGCAGAGCGCTCTACACTCCAAGTTACCTTTTTTCAAATTTACCTCAAATTTGATATTTTACCCATTGAGTGTTGGTTAGTCACAATGAAACATTGTGACAGAAGTTGAGGTTACTAGTGTATTAAATAATCTAGGTCCTATTTAGGATTATCCAAATCTGGCCAACGCCCACCCTAAACCTAAACCTGTTCTAATCCACCTGAAATGACTAACGAATGGAAGACTTTGACTACCCAGCCATGCAATAGTCTCATTCCGTGCCTTATGGCAACTTGATGATTCTATTGCGCTCATCTTCTGGCACCACCCAGGGGAGACTTGGTCCTGTACCCAATGCTTAACTTATCTCCATTCCACTCAGCTACTCGCAATTTCTTGTGATATAGTGGGCGGAATATTATTATATGAGACAATTCAATGCAGACGTCTTTCCAAATTTGGCAGATCGACAGGTAATCGGTGAGTTACCACGATAGTTGCTATTCAACAACTCGACAACGTCCCATCGTCAACGCCTGCTATGAGAATTTCCCATTGCAGACGCCAACGAAATGACGTCATCGAGCTATCGATCAACTACCCTGGTTATCGCCTGGTACCTTATAGCACGATGCTAGGAGGCGAACCGGAAGAATCGATGAGCTACCTCCAACCCCCCCCCCCCTTTTCACGGATTAATAACCTACCCACATCAAAATTCTATCCAATACTTACTTACGTCTCAACAAACATGGTTCTCTTGAAATACATTGTTAAATGCTTAAGGTAACCAATAATAATAATAAAACAACGCAATTGATACTTTATTGTATGTTCAAATTCAAATACATAGAACAATTGATAACTGTATTTACATTCTCAAATATAAATCTTTCCTCAACTCCCAATACACCACCAATCGCCCGAAGGTCAAGATTTGCCCCCGGAGAGAAATTCATACTGGTTCAAAACCGAATCCGGAATGTATCGCTCCAGTTGCTTGCGTTGAATTTCCGCTACGCGTGTAAATATCTCCAGGAAACGCAAAGTCATCACCGCTTCGTGACAAATTTCTTGCTTTGCTCTAGAATGAAACACGAACATTTTACATTTCCCCCCAATTACTATTACACTGTCATTGTACTTACTTCAGGTTGACATCTACGAAGGACATCACATACTGGCACAAATACTGGATGAAAACATCCATCTCCGTCACTTGGAATTGTCTGAACAATGTTAGCAAACCAATCACGCTGGGAAACCCATCGATGAGATCATTCTTTTTCTTGGCTATCAAACTGTCCACGTTTTTCATGTACTGGAATCGTGGTAAATGCACAATTACAAACAGGAACGCCAACAGCGGTAGAAATGGGGGGCTCTTTGTGCTGATGTACTTTTTCCTGTAAGGGTTGTACAACCCGGCACATTCCAGATATTGATTCAATTCGAACGCCAGATCAGCACTGGGAAGAGGCTTGTTCACGTCCAGCGTATGGCGTTTGACATCCATCAGGATCGCGTCGTTCAACGCCCTTAGCGATGATTCCAGCTTGGTAGACTTAACCTTACAGCTGCAGTTCAATTCGAATGCAATGTGCGTTCGAAGAATCTGCTTCTGACCGATTCTCAGGATCCAGTCTTGCAGCTGCGGCCAAATGCGAGTGAAGGTAGTTGTGAGATTGGCGTACGTTTTTGCTGGGGTTTCAATAAAGTCCGATTTATGCAGTTCGGACTCGACATTGTTCAGAGCGTCGTACCAAACGGGTTCGTGTTGAAGTTTGCGCTGAATGGTGAGCAGGAAATTTTCAAGTTCTGCCGTTATCAAGAATGAGTAGAGTTTATCCAGCCCGACTAAGCCAGGTGGCCCGAAGGTTTCGATTATGCGACTGGCAAATTTGTTCGTCAGGACAGCTTTGTGGGTTTTGTGGTCGTACCAGGTGCTGCAGATTTCAATGTAGGTGGTTACTCTGAAAATTGGAAATGTCGTTTAGGAAATGGTATGAAGCTTGAAAGCTAGGAACTTACTTGGGATCGGTTATACGCAAAACTTCCCGTGCCAATCTGCCTACGAATGTAATCGATGCCATATCCGCTGGTTCGTAACTAGGAATCGGTATCGTATCGCTCTGGTATTCGGAATTCCATTCCTGAATTTTGTTCTTCATGAACGGATTGCATTCCCTTTGCACGTTATAATTGATGATCCGCTGCATTTCTTCGTTCCATATGCGGAGGCAATGAATGTTCAGATAGTCCTGGACGTATTCAAAAGATCGCTTGTAGCCATCAATTATTCTGTGCAGTGCAGCTAGTTTTGCATCAAGCTCCGATTCTTTCGCTTTCGGATTAAAGGTTAAATTATTGTGAAAGGCATCGGAAACGTTTTTTACGAATTCCTTTCTGATGCCATCTTCGAGCAGTTGCTTCGGATCAAGTTCAACCACCCCTACCAGTGTGGTTTTCATGGCCAGGATCCCTTCCGTAAACGTAGAAACCGAGTAGGTCAACTTGGCGATGATGAAACGGTCATCCAGCTGAGCGTACTCCTTCATCTTTTCCTTTTCCAATCGCATGGGAATCTGTTTGATCACATTCGTCTGCAGGGCGATGATTTGGGCCAGGATTGTGAACATGGTTTCCGGAATGATCTGTACTACCTTTCGGACAAAGTTTGCCAGCTCGTTGCTGTAATATTTGGAAACATCCATGAGATCTTCGCTCTCAGCTTGATTCAACCGAAGTAGTGGAATTTCTAGCGCGGAAGCCAATTTCAAGAAAGTGGATCGTAATTTGATGACCAAACTTGGATTCTTTTTGATGTTCTCCTGCATCATCGGGGTGTAACTGTCGATTAATCGCCAAGCGTAACTGAAATCACCAATCAACTGTAGATTTATCAAATCATCCTCCTTAATGCTGATTGTGTGGAACATCTGATGGAGATATTGTCGAGTTTCCACAATGTTTTGCTTGACTTGCATATTTTTGCTCAGATCATGAAAATCTTGCACTTCCTCCAGAGCCTGAATCAGTTGGATGATTGTCCTGCCAGAAACACTCAGCAATTTGTCCTCGTTACTAAGCGTGTCAATCTCTTTTCGAATGTTTACGAACCACTTGCTAAGGCTGGTATTTTTCTTCATCTTTCCGAAAGGTTTCTCACCAGAATAAGCATCTACCAGGTCCTGTATTCGTTCACAAGCTTCCTTCTTGAAGTTCTCCCATCGTTGCAACCGCTCATCCAGTAAAGTCTTCAGAATATCCCTTATCTTCGATTCCAGTTGCGCAGTGTTCAACAACAGTTCAAAAAATTCGATCCCTTTGAAATCAATATCAGCCTCTATCAGATCCTTTACCTGTTTGCACTTCTTCAACGAAGCCGGACTGCCGATGTCGATCACTGGTGTTCCGGTATGCAGCATTACCCAACGTACGGTCAAGTTGCACTCGCGGATCAGTGGTGTTACCTTTGGAATGTTATCCAGTAGCTTTTGCTCGGTAAGGTTACCTTCCTTGAGAATGTTTCTCGTTCGATTGAGCAAAGTGTCCAACGAACGCTTCTGCTTTGTACAAATTTCTTTCAAATTTGCAGTGTCGAATGTGTTGAGAAGAGCAGATTTTGCCGCCTTGAATGGATCCCATGCATCTGGGGAAAAACAATCAGAATCAGATTTCGTCTAATACGCACTATCAAAGACTTACTCAGCAGGCTAACGGTGATTCCCATATAGAATGACACGATCCAGTTATCGGAAAAGAACTTATCCACAATCTCACGCATCCTGGCCGCCTGGTTGTGCAATGTATTGGTGGCGAAAAACAAACACACGTACAACATACCGGCTTGATTGGCCAATGCCGTCGAACGATGCTCAGGCAGCGGGTATACCGAAATCTGATTGTACACATCGTCCGATCGAAGTCTCCCGATGACCATCTCCACGTAGATTGCATTGACCGGGATACGATTGAAGTAGTCCTCCGGATAGGTGAGGATCTTCTTCGCATTAGAGCTACCATCGTTGAAACCGGTGGAACGCAAAAGTTTGCACACCTCGTCGATGTTACTGTCGCCGTCGGTTTTCAAGGCACTGTACCGGTTGTACGCTACGAGAAGGCGTTCACGAACCACGCCGGGTATTTGAAGGTCAACTACCAGCAGCATGACACCGTACAGGTACAGAGCTTCACACTGACAAAGAAAAACGAGGATTAAATTATAAAGTTATTGGTCATATTTTGCAAATCCCTTACCATAAGCTGCTTTCCTTCCTCGTCCTGAAATACTTTCTCCATTGATTGTTGAATAAACATGCCCATACTCAGCTCCTCTATAAACGTATTCAGATCCTTGATATACCTATGCATACTCTCAAACACTATGTAGAATCGATTCAAGATGACCAAATAGTTCTCCCGGATCTCCTCGTCCAGAGCTTGCAGTTTCTCATCAGCTTCAATCTTTGCTTCCTGTGCATCCGAAATTTGGAAATAGCTAAAGTCCATAATAATCTCTCCATATTTCTGTTGTTCTTCTTTAGTTTTCAGACTAGAACAGAAAAGGATAGTCAAGAACGGAAACTCTTCGAAGCAAATATCCAATCCACTTACCAAAACACCTCCGGAATGAATTCCTTCAAACGCAGCAATTCGCAAATAATCGTATTTCCTTCGGCGACTACCTGCAGAATCGTCTGACCGCAAACATTATTCTCAGCCAGGAATTCAGCTGCCATCTTTGAGGTACCGAATAATAATTACCATGAGCCACAAGCAATAATTCTTCGAGCAAAAAGCCACCGAACTCACTGATAAGAATACCATCAAGTGCATACGTCTAGGATGAGCGCAGCATAAAACATGTAAACAACGAACCCCACCAGAATGCTACCCACGACCCAAGGAAAAATAATGGCAATATCGCATAAAAGCTCCTCATTTTGACAGATGCATAGGCACAGCAGCTAGCATCGAGACGGCTAATACATAGGTGTAACAGTCGGAAGAAGTGTTAGTTTGTTTACTTAAATGAACCATGCCCATTTTCTTATGGCATGTTTGCTATAAGAAATGCGCCTCGTGTTTATTAGCGAATTCCCCAAAAGAGAAAAAAAAAGTTTGATAAAAGTGCAATTGTTTTGGTGTCTTAGGCCGTTCGCAATGCTGTTATATTTTATAAGGACTGTTTCAATTTGAAACTAGAACAAAAACGCATCTCTCGCAATGCTAAGTTGCAGTTTCATTATTCGAGCACTTTTTTGCACCAAATTTGCAACTGCTCGACTATTGTGTTTTATTTCTGAGCGAGTTTGAAACACGAATGGAACTCTGTTTCAAATTTCGGTATGTATTTAAAGATGTTTCGAAGAATTTCACAAAAAAAAACTCTATGAACTTCATGGGGAACAGTAAAGTTTATGGAACTTGATGATTACAAACATCTTTTAAAACTGTGCGTTGCGCTGATCGTGTTGCAGTTTTATTTTTGACAGTTTCAAATTATAGAATTGTCGAGTCGTTTAAAACAATTTTGAAACTCAGCATTGCGAACGGCCTTAGGAGTACTTTTTGCTTGCATCGAAGACACCAGGACGATTAGACACTTTTATCACACATAATAATAAATAAGTGAAAATGCGCCTATTTGTCCAGTTTGGTGTGAAATGCGCAACGCACTTGCACTTGTGCCGGGGAATGTGCGTTCAAAAGCTTTCGTTGCTCCAAAACATAAACAACCCCAGCTACGTGCGACATGAAACGTACCAACTCTCTCACACACACACATACGATAGTTGTTTTCTATTAGCAAACAGGAGGGTGGTGGGTGGTGTGGAATTGGGAGGATATGCTGCTACACCTTTTGACATTTTGAAAAGTCAAAATCAGCGTCCATAAATAAACATCCGAATCTTGTTGTCAATGGTGTGCAAGTGTAGTGTGTAAAAAAAAGTGACCAATAAAAGTTATTCAAAGTGATTGCGGTTTTCCTGAAATCGTAGAAATGACCGCTATTGAAATGATGAGTGAGTAGAGTGATTTTTTAGAATTATGTTGCACCATTTCGATATAAAATAAACGGCGCCGTTCAAAATCTGCCTTTTTTGTGACACAGAGTAGAATGTCCCAAAATTGTTTCTTCAGGGCCACACGAAATTTAGTTTCTTATTTTGCGCCTTTTCTTACGTACGATTAGTCGATAATGTTTTCTGCATTTCGTGATAAAAAACTCCGAATCCGAAAGAAAATAAAAACATGGAAGCTTCGAAAGCTCTTCGGATGACAGTAAGATTTCGCGGCAAGATAAGATGAATTAAAATTTTACATGACGTATATGTTTGATGACGACTGGAATGTTCCTTGTTACTGCTAGTAATTAATTTAATGTTCATGAAATGGCATTTTCCTAAAATCACTACTTTATTATAACGAAGCGATCCCAAATTTTAATCACGATGATAAAAGGTAGTGTACTTAACGGTACATTACTGATTAGTTTACAGTTCATAATGGTAACGGTATTAACATTGTGTTTTGTAAAACATTGACAGATGTCAACTGTATCGACAATTTTCGATAGTGTTTACTGATGTTAGTGAAACGGCATTATTTTGTTAATATTTATATTATTACATGCTAAAGCACCAATACTCCAAGCAGGATTTCACGAACACCAGTGCAACCGCGTAAAAGCATAGGTTTTTGACGGTTCATACAGCAATTCATATGCAAGATACAGCTATCTCCCGAGCTGTGCGGTGGGTTATATCTACCAATCGCTATTATCTACTTGACAGAACTGATTTTTATGTACATACATTTTTTCTTGCATTTTTGACGTAGGTTTGTGAAAACCAAAAATGGAACATGCAACAAAATTATGAAAGATTTTGAACGTTAATAACTCAGCTGCCCCTGGACCAATTTAAATAATTTTATCACCAATCGATCAGAAATATTTCGACGCATCAAATTTAAGACTTTATCATTTTTTTTTTCAAAATGTCACTATTGAAAATTGCACGAATGAAAATTATTACCGATTGCCTGCGAAAAGCGATTTCCCTAACACAGATTTTAAAGTTGAATTCCATCCGGTCTCACCAAACGGTGTTTATTGAAACACCGCGTGGTGAGTGGTGGTGTTCTCCAGTACACAACGAAAGGCTGCCTGCAAGTACCGAGCTGCAGCCGACATGAGCATCCATAGAAGGAGGAAGAAGCCGCACCGCTATTGATCGGAATCTATGTCAAGCTAAAGTCATACTAAAGAGTATAAACATAGAGAACCCCGCTCAAATTCCAATTCCTACACAAAACACAAGCTCCTGCTGCAGTTAATAAATAAGATTTATTATATAAGTCCGTCCTACGGCACCATTACGTACAACCCTTGTAGTTTTTAACAATGAAAATAACCGTTTATAAAAAAAAATTTAAAGGTTGTGCCAAGACATGACCGCATTATTGACGTAGGACTGCGATTATTTTTGGTGCTCCATTTAAACAAAATTTCAAAAGCTTCAATTCAAATTCATATAGGGGAATTTACGTATTCTCGTCAATCTAAGCAGCGTCCGCACTTCTATTAGCATTTTTTCAGCGTCACGCATATATATCACGTGTCTGTTTGTTAACATTCATCTGCTGCTTGCTTCTCTATCCATTCCAATCGACAGAATTTTTCAAAATGGTTTGAAAGCGTTTTTACAATGCTCCAAACTTCTCAGGTGAGTGTGACTATTGTCGGCAGCCTCTTTTTCTTCGGCAACCTTCCCATTAGAACTGCGTGTTAACCAGCTGTTCTATTATCGGCAACTCGAAATCAGCCCCATTTTGTAGTGCGTATGCTTCATTTGAAGAAAAATCTGGCATAATAGGATTGCTCGGTCGTACAAATATAATCAGATTGAAGCTGAAAGACTAAAGAATCGTTTGGATACATTCAGGGAAGTGTGTCGATGGGAAAACATAGTGAAATTATCGTTTAAATTTTGGTTGCCGAAAACAGTCAATGGGTGCCGAAGCCGACATTTACCCTAGGTAGGGCTTAGTAGTCCCGAAATTAAATCTAAGCCCTATTTTGTATTTGAATTATTATTTTTTTCAATATTATCTTTAATTTTAAAATTAAATTAGGCAACATTCTCCCCTTATTATGTGAGCCACGTGACTCTTTCTCACCGGTGTGGTGACGATTGCCCGTAAAACCGATTGATTTGCACGGAGAGTCACCTTAAATATGCAACGTTCGGTAAGTGAATATTGTTTGTTTTCCCAAGAGAACGATATTCGTTAATTGAAATGCATTTTATGAGTCAATACCGTTGCGGTTGTTAATTGCTTTTAAAATTAATTGAAGACCACTCGACACCATCTGACATTTTGATGTTGCAGAATTTCTACAGACAAGTGTTCTTTAAAAAAACTTACCGGGCTGCTAGTGTAATGGTCATTTAGACCATCATTCTCTCCGACTAAAATTAATAGACCTCTTCATAGGTAAATATTTACCCTCACGCAGTGATGGATCGCTCTTTTTGGACTTTTTCGTTACTTTTTTAATATAGAATGCTTACGTTAAATCCAATTGAATGTTCAGTGGACCTATCTTAAAATAGATAGTTTAGTGCTATTAATATCCCTATCAAAATTCAAAATATCCGCACCGTAGAGCCACACTCTGCGTTTTCATTGAAGCCATACTCGAGAGCGCTCTCAAGTGTTCCTTCAGTGACAACACAGAGTGTGGCTCTACAGTGCGCATATTTTGAATTTTAATAGGGATATTAATAGCACTAAACTATCTAATTTAAGATGGTTTAACTAAAATTTCAATTGGATTTAAATTAAGCATTCTATATTAAAAAGTAACGAAACAGTCCTAAAAGATCCATCCCTGCCCTCACGATATTGTTGCAGTAAAACCATAGAGGTAACTCTAAGACAAGTAGGTCCCGAAGAAACGTGCTCAACTTTTTGGCTCAGCTCTGGTACTATCTTCGATCCCAAGCTAGTTGAATCACCCCTCGAAACATAGGAAAATCCAATAACCCCTCATTTTATCTGTCAAACTTTCATAGCAAATCAAAACAAACATAGTGTGGTACTAGAATTTTGACTGGAATGGGATACGTTAAACGATTTGCTTGGGACCAATAGGCTAGTCTAGTAGTGAGCCAATTTAAAATCGTTAGTTTCGTATTGATTGTTGGTAAAACGCTGTCCAGACTTACAGTGGTCTTAGAGTTACCTCTATGTTATAACTCTGTAGTCTGAACGTACTATAAATCGGCAATCAGCATAATTAACTGCATTCGGCGAGAACGATCGAGTAATTTGATCGGTTGTCATTTACACAGTAAGCGATCGACTCGAAGCGTCCCGGTGTTGAAATTTATTACATATGCTTTCAGAATGACGACGTCCGAGTAGGTGCAATTATAACATAGAGGTAACTCTAAGACTAGTAGGTCCCGAAGAAAATCATTATTATTTTTGGCTCACCCAGTACCAGAACAACGGTCCCAAGCAGTCCCAAGCTATTTCACTCACCCCTGCATGTTCTGCATGAATCAACACACCCCTGATGTTATCTGTCAAACTTTCATAGCGAATCAAAACAAACATAGTGTAGTAATAGAATTTCAACTAGAATAGGGTACGTTAATCGTTTGCTTGGGACCAATAGGCTACTAAAGTGGTGAGCCAATTTAAAATCGTTAGTTTCGTATTGATTGTTGATTGTAATTTGTATGCTACACTAGGGGCAGATCACTTGAGGTGCTTTTATTAAAACAAAAAAAAAATGCATTTTCTCAGTGCATTTTTTTGCTGTGTGTAGTTCTAAGCGACACCTCCAACCATGTATACATAAAGGGTTTTGTCCTGTTTTGTTGTTCGCTCAAATCTACACTCCTGACTTGAGAAAATTATTCCGCAGAAAAAAAATCTGTCGAAATTTCCGGTGGCAGCATTAAAAATCTCCACCGGAGTCGTGCAGAGCCTCCTCCACCGAAAACGCGAGAAAACTCCGTCGAAGCTCACTTGAACCTCCTTTGGCAGCACCGAAATCTCTCGGAACCCTCTCCGCCGTGAATATCTGAAAACTCCGTCGAAACTCTCCTCAAAAATTCAGATGCTGCCAACGGAGAATTCCCAGAGACTTTCGACGAAGTTTCCACGCATTGTCGGCGAAAGAGGTTCTGCACGATACCAGTGAAGAGATTGGATGCTGCAGACGGAAGCTCCAGGCATTTTCTCACGTTATCGATGGACGAAGTTCTGCGTGATTTCGGTGATTTTGGATGCTGCCAGCGGGAGTTCCTGGAAGTTTCAACGGATGTTTTTGCCTTTTCGGCGAATTAAATTCTGCATGATTTCGAAGACGATTCTAGCAGCTGCCAAGGAAGGTTCTAGAAACTTTGTATTGTTCTGATAAAGGGTTCATCCAACACTCAAAAAATTCCACACGTTTGATCGAAGTGTTTAAACACTTGATTTTTTAAATGCACAATCACATTTACTTTAAGTGTATTGCACCTTGGTTCAATGTATTATACACGTTAATTCAATACTGTTCAAAACAGATGGATTTAAAGTGTTTTGCATTTCAATGCGATGTGAATCCCTAATAAAAAATAACCATAAACGAACGATAACCCAAATCATTGAACTATTCCATAAATGGTTTGGATGATACCCAGAACACGTCGTTAAGCAAATTAACCATACAATTTTTATTAGGGATTGCTTGCTCAAAAAGGTAAACATCGAAAACAAGACTTGTGACTTTATCCTATCAACGCGCCTCATATATGAGAACAACCGTGTCACAGTGAGATCGAACGAAGTCTCCAGCAGCAGCACACCCCAACAGTCCATGATCGAATCCCAAATCAGACCCATTAAAAAGATATGTGAAAGCTCTGGCCTCTGGCAGTTTTGTTTATATATTTGTCGATTCATTGTTAGAGTCGGTAAAGTAGAAGTCGATAAAGTAGAATATTGTAGAATATTGAACTATGATGTGCAAAGCTATTGATATCTCCAAATGAGGCACATAGAATCCACGGAGAACAAATTATAGCAGACGCAATTATTTTTCCGGTCAAAATAACTATATTGTTCAATTCTTTTAGAGATAACCCGAAACTATAGTTGATTTGACTATATATAGAGGGCAACAACTATAGTCCATAGTTGGCTCCTCGGTTGGCTCAACAATATTTTTCAGTACACAGCAAAAAAAATGTAATATCGATCAACGTAATTCAAGCTGATGTATGAAATAATGATGTAATAGCAAAAAGCAGATACAATATTACATCAATGGATGTAATTTTGTTCGCAAAATCGATGTACATCGTACAATGTGATATTACACAACCGATGGATTGACCTGGTTGCAGCAGTTTCGATGTAATATTCAACAACTTTTTTTGCTGTGTAGATGAACAAACGCCAAACTTCAAAATACAACTATGCGTTAGTTGATTCAAGAAAACTATTGTTAGAAAAGCAAAATTTTACAATGTTCATTAAACGAACTGCTCTTCATTATCGACATATTAAATAAAGTTTGTTTTGCTTCTTTATCGATCTCAAAAACACAACTGCAAAATCATAAAAAAGTGAACAAGAATCCCCCCCCCCCCTTTTTTATTGTAAATTTTCCATTTACCACGAAATTTACTGTTTTGTACAACATAAATCAAGGTAAATTTATTGTAGACGTAACAATATAAATCATTGTTAAGACAATAATTTTCGTCTTATTGTTACATTGTTTTTTAATGTATTTTTGTTGTAATTTTTTTTTGGTTGGTTTGACTAAATAAAATACATTGAGTCCGTTGATGTTGACAAATAAATACATTACAATTACATTTAAAAAATGCGAAATTTCGATGGCATTTTCTTGCAATCATGGCAGACGAGGTAGTCGGAGATGAACTAGCCATAGGCTAAAAATCTCCTTAATAAAGAACTAAAAAAAAAAAAAAGCAAACGAAGTTCCATACGGTTTTGGTGGCGATTTATGATGCTACCAGCGGAGGTTCCAGGGAATTTTAACGGCGTTTTCTCGCGTTCTCAGTGGAAGAGGTTCTGCACAATTTTGGTGGAGGTTTTTGATTCTGCCAGCGGAGATTCCAGTTTCGACGGAGTTTTCTCATATTCACGGTGGTGATTTTCGGTGCTGCCAACGGAATTTGGAGGAAATCTGTACGGTATTTTCTCGTGTTTTAGGTGGAGGAGCTTCCGCATGATTCCGGTAGAGATTTCCGATGCTGCCAACGGAGGTTCGACGGACTTGTCTCGCATTCTCGGTGGAGCAGGTTTTGCGTGATTTTGATGTTGGCCGGGGACATTCCAGAGGGCGCTTCTGCACGATTTCTTTAGAGAGTTTCTTTGCTGCCGGAGAAGGTTACAGGCAGATTTTCGTGAATTCTTCTTCTTCTTTCCTTTATTCAACGTCGGTCTCTGTTCCGCAATCTAGTGCCAATCACCGGACATCGATTGCCATCCATTGACGGCAATCGAATGTGCAGGAAGGCAGCTTCCGCACCTGCGTAGGATATCGCACCCATTCAACACACATATGGGCCGGGACCAACGGCTTTACTTCCCTTCCGAAGGAAGACGTGACCAGAGATTTTTATGTCTCAGAAAAATCCCATCGACCTCGGCTGGGATTGAACCCAGACCCATCGGGGTGTTAGAAAGCAGTCACGCTTACCACTACACCACCGGCACCGGCTTTCGTGAATTCTCTAATCCGAGTTGTCTTTTCCTGTTGTGTTTGTTTATCTTCACCTCGATGCATTTATGTATGTATAGGTGTCACCGAAAAAGCGCATGCTGCTTTGTTTTGATTTCCACAGCATACTGAATATTTGATGCAAACGATGCAAATTAAATGCGTTTGATTTAAATTAAATGCTTATTCAATGGGCATTCTAAAAGTGAGAAGGCTAGAAGCAACCGGTAGAAACTAACGATTTAAAATTAATTGTATGATTTGAGGAGTAGCTATACTGAAGATCCGAGAGATGTCGCCCCTTCAGTGGTAGGAAAATCATTTTTGCAGTATGGGAATTATCAGAAAATCCCGAGGGGGCGACACATCTAAATCTTAAGTTTAGATGCTCAACAAATCTCACACTAGCGAATCAATCTTAGAAAAATTTTCTTTCATTTGTCGCATCTACTTGCATCGCGCATCATCTTTTTGCAGGAAATCTTCAGAATCGTCGTCAATCTTCTTTCTATCTACCCAGCGTGCGCGCAGCTAGCCACATCAAAACACAATCTTTTCTGTATCGCAGATAGAGTCGTCCCCCTCGGAAAATCCACGATTTGTGACTAAACATGCTTTCACAGAAGGAAACAAATAAATGAGTGTTTACCTTATCACCATAGTAATGTACTCGTGCAATTTTTGTGCATCTAAAACTGCCCATAAAGACGATAATGAATAAAAACTGAAAATTTTCATGTATTTCCATTTGCAAATGGTTTCCTACCATTCCCATACATTCGAAAGTGACTGGCCCTCTGGATGTGGATGGTGTCAAAAACAACAAAACATGATTAATTGACTCACTACTTGACTAGCCTATTGGTCCCAAGCAAATCGATTAACGTACCCCATTCTAGTCGAAATTCTAGTACTACACTATGTTGATTCACTATGAAATTTTGGCAGATAAAAGGAGGGATTCATGGATTTTCCTATGTTTCGAGGGGTGCATCGATTAGCTTGGGACCGAAGAGAGTACCAGAGCTGAGCCAAAAAGTTGAGCACGTTTCTTCGGAACCTTCTGGTCTTAGAGTTACCTCTATGCTAGAAGTGAGACTCCCCTAGAAGCTACATTAATTTTTCACTTCAGACGTCTATCTCTTCTGCTCTAATTGAAACATTAAATAATTACGATGTCACACCTGTAACCAATCATGTGTATAAACCAAATAATGTAAAATAAATCAATTCATTATGACTTCAAATTTCAACTTGAACTCTGCTGCTCCTAACCAGACCGGGTACCACCGTAATCTTGTTGGGACACCAACATGAGCAATAAAGAAATCCCTGAATGTTTAAGGACAAAACAAGAATTTGGAATGGTAATGGTTCTTAACAATCCATTATTCGTAAGGTTCACTTCCAAAAAACCTCGCAAAAAACCATAATACATAAGGTTAAAACTTTATCACACAAACGTTCATGTAAAGTTCCATAACCATTTCAGCATTTCAGTTAAAGTTTAGCAGGGATTATAAACAATGTTTAACCCAAGGGATTAGAATTTTGTCAGCATATTGTGCCGAAATTAGATCCGGCACAGCTTGGGTACATCCGTAGGCATTGGATTGTTGTAAATAAAATGAGAGCACACAAATGCTGGACAACTGTCATTGAAGTTGTTCACAACATTGCGTGCTGTTTGACTGACTGAGGAACTCAGACCAGCTGTTCATTTATAAATCTAATTATCAAATGTTGGTTCTAGAGTGGGCTCAAGAGAAAGAGGCAGTTAATTAAACCCCATTAATACCCTTAATTCAAATAATGCTGCAATTCATATAACAAAAACTACAGAAGTCTTCAACAATGTTCCCCAACGGTTCCAACTCTTTCCGGTTGCTATTAGACCGTTGTTTTTCACATCAAGAAAGGCTATGTTTTTGGTCTGCCTTTGAGGGCATTATAAAACCCTAAAACACAGGACTTTTATTATACTATGAACTCAAAACACCGAAATTTTGCATACCCGCCACTTCCCGCGTCATCTTCAATCCGGTTTATCCTTGCGATTTCAAATGCGGCATACTGACAAAAAATATGACCCAAACGGAGTGACTTACCCCTTTGTTTAACCATTTTTGGTAAGGTCAAGTAATGGTTCGCATTTATGCGGATTTGGACCTCTTAGAACTCAAAAATGGTCCCATCAATCGAATGCGTCTGTATAACATAAATTGCGAAGAAATTAACATCACTATGTCCAAAAACCCAATAAAAACTCGACTAAGAGGAAATAGAAATAATACAAAGTATGTAAGTAAAACATTGTAAATATTGTATGTAGTCTACTTTGCTTGACGAAGTAAATAAATAAGTAAATAATGAAAATTACTGATATGGAACATCATTTGGTCGGGAAAATTCGATTTTTTCTGCTGTTATGATCCCCTCACTAATAAAAAATACTATACCCGAACGACAACCCAAATTATAGAACTATACCACAAATTGTTCGGATGATACCCAAAACCCGTCGTTAACCAAAATAACCATACCAATTTTATTAGGGTCCGGTTTCACTGTAAATTTTGCAAATATGTTTTTGTATTGTTGTGAACCATGAATTACGTAAGATTTTTGATGTAATGGACAATGTATGACTGAACGGGTACAGACGGACGTTATATATACCGATCTATGCGCGGCATTCGATAAGTTGAATCATGACATTGCGATTGCTAAACTTGACAGGCTTGGGGTGAGCGGAAATCTTTTGAGTTGGTTCCGTTCGTATCTTACTGGTCGCCAACTTATGGTTGCTATAGGAGATTGCAAATCAGCTAGCTTCTTTGCCACATCAGGTATACCGCAGGGAAGCCATCTGGGACCGTTGATTTTTCTACTCTACTTCAACGACGTGAACCTGGTTATCGAAGGACCTCGATTAGCATATGCAGACGACCTCAAAATATTTTTACGAATTTGCTCGATCGCTGACTGCCACAATCTTCAACATCAGCTTAATGTCTTTGCCAGTTGGTGTACTTTAAATCGAATGGTAGTGAACCCAGCAAAGTGCTCTGCCATAACGTTCTCACGAAAAAAGCAACCGATTGTATTCAGCTATGACCTGCTTGGAACGACACTCGAACGCGTGAATCAGGTGAAAGACCTGGGTGTGGTGTTGGATTCACAGCTAACATTCAGGTAACACATTTCTTATGTCATCAATAAGTCGTCTAGGACTTTAGGATTCATCTTCAGGATAGCTAAGAATTTCACCGATGTCTACTGCTTAAAATCTCTTTACTGCTCCCTCGTACGATCGACGCTTGAGTATTGTTCTGCGGTTTGGAATCCGAATTACAACAATGGTGCCGAGAGAATCGAATCTGTTCAACGTCGCTTTCTTCGTTTTGCGCTTCGTAGACTGCCCTGGAGAGATCCGCTTCGGCTGCCCAGCTACGAGAGTCGCTGCCAACTGATAAACCTTGAACCTCTCCGGATTAGAAGGGACACCAACAGAGCTTTGATTATCGCCGACACTCTACAGGGACGAATAGATTGTGAGGCTATCCTAAGGCAAATTGACCTAAACGTGCAACCCCGACCACTCCGTAACAACCTCATGCTGAGACTGCCACTGCGTCGCACGAACTACGGGGCATATGGTGCGATTTGTGGACTACAGCGTGTGTTCAATAGAGTCGCATCTGTATTCGACTTTCACCTCACACGTGATGCGCTTCGTCGGAGATTCTCATCTGTTTTCGCCGGCCGCAGTGACTGACAGAGAAAATTAGTGTATTTCCATTTATGTTTTTTTTACATTCTGACCATGTTGCTTTGTTTTTCTTTCTGTGATTATTTGACATGTAATTTTACTATTATTATTTTTATGATTAGTATTTTTAACATCATTTGGGCTACAGCCAGCCTGTTGATGTATGGCAACAATAAACAATAAAAATGTCCAATGTTTTTTTCAGTATATAACATGGATACAGCAACAGTAACATTAATTGTACTTTTATTTGATATTTTTTATCTTTCGTCGAGTGTTATCGTTCGTCCGACTGATATGAATTACAACAAGCGCACCAAACTCCCCTACAGATTTTATGCTTGTAAACATGTAGCATAAAAAATGCAGTCTACACACCGTAAACAAACTAACCTGCCCATACGGCCCATACCAACACACTGAGGTGGTGGTTGAGTGTGTGCGGAGAAGCTTTCGTTCCTGCAGCTATGTATTCCGCCATTTTGTCTTTTCTTCGGCTGGCGATATTCATCGTAGTTTTTTACCGCGGACGCTCTGGTCGACTATGTCATTCTGACAGTTCGTGTTGCATTGTGTGGAAGGCTTTTTGTTATTTCTCCGCTTAGTTCGTCACATTTTTGACAGCTCTCTGGTTTTTAGCAGCAAAAGTGGAAATTTTCAAAGCAGTTTAATTCGGATAAAAGCTGGTGCAATTTGTGTGAACTTCAACTTTAAAGTGCAACGAGTGTAGTTGGAAGAAGGGTTTGATATTTTTAGGGTCAATTCGGCCGGAAATCTGCCCATTGAATGTGTTGAAAAAATGCTGTAAAAACTGGACTCGGAAGGGGTCGTTTTAGTTTCAAGGTGGCGTTTGGAAGTGGGGACGAGTTTGTGTGAAGGAAAAACTCAGCAAGCCTCGCTCGAATTTAGAGCTGTTGCTAGAAGCTCTGGCGAACACCATTTTCGTTTGCCCGTAAAGAAGAGACGTTACTTTGTGTGCTCCGGTTCAATCCGGGAAGCAATTTCTCGTTAGCGTAGTTCCACAAAAGCCGTCAAAATTGAGGAAATAGAGGAAATCGTGGAGACCGAGGAGGTCATCCTCTCTCCCGATGAAATGCAGCATGAAGAATATGAAATCACCTCGGTTCCGATCGAAACTACTGTGTCAAACGTCAAGCGGACCGATATTCGGGACCTGACTCGGGAGGCTCACTATCAGACCAAATTGCTGCAGCAGGAAAATGAAGGTAGGAGACTAATTCAACCGTCTTGATGCTTGTACTGTCGCTCCGTTCGTAAACAAGAATCTATCAAAATCTATTGCATAATTTGTCAGATATTTCATGTTTCATTCCGACTTTTTCGGTGTCGCTTCTGCCGTCCGTCAAATGTCAATTTGTCAATGTCGTGTTAATATTAATAATGCCTGAAATTCATATATCCTTGTTAATGGGAAACTCAAATAAAATAACGACTAATTCTTAAAACCTCCTGGTACTAAATTTGTACTTTGGCAAAACGCAGCAATTGTACGAAAAATATTTCAATTTTCAAGCTTTGTTGCGAACAAAATTTCATTGCTAGCTGACTTTTTCAGATGACATTTCAATATCCAATATGGCGACGTAGCAGATATTGCATTATTTTGGGTGGGCATTTTTCAGATAGTGAATTAAAGTGCTCATTAAAATTGTAAAATTTCATCTGAATTACCTCCGGTGTGGTTTGTGGAAATTGTAAAAGTAATGTTAGTGTTTAATTATGGAAGCATCTTTCATTTGATTTGGAATTTTGAAATTTTGTGACGGATTCGAATTTTTTCCGACCGAAAGCAAGCTGTCATTCAGTGTGCGTTAGTTTTGGTGAACTTTCTTGAACGCGCACACACACAAACGGGTTGGTGTTTGATGCAGGGTTGCCAGAATTGCGTCACTTTTATTCAAAAATTCTAACTTAGCATTATTGAAAAAAAAAACTTTTTTTTTTTCAATTCATATATTTGAATGGCTCAATGGTGTTAGCATTACGGAGCTGATAATTTATTGGTTGTAGATTTATAAAAATATCTAAATACTACGTCTAGTAGGGATGAATGCAATAAATAATAAAATTTGAATGGTTATTTTGCTTTACGACGTGTTCATGGTATCATCCAAACCATATGTGGTTATCGTTTAGGTTATCGTTCAGGTATGATATTTTTTTATTAGGGTTGCGGTTTATTCGAGGTTAAAAATGGCGAGCTAAACTAATTTTTGTTAAGCACTGGCGAAGTGGGTTTTTAAATCAAAATTGGTTTGTTTACGCAAATTCGAGTTCAGTAAGTTTTGCGAGGGATGTGGGGGTGACACATGGGTCCAAAGTGATCCGAAAAAATAAGCAGATAACAATGTTGGTTTTATCACACTGTTTTAGGCCATGATTTAGACTTGGTATTTAATACTTCGATAAAACTTATGTTTCCAATTAATTTAAATTCCTTAGGCCGTTCGCAATGCTGAGTTTCAAAATTGTTTTAAACGACTTGACAATTCTATAATTTGAAACTGTCAAAAATAAAACTGCAACACGATCAGCGCAACGCACAGTTCTAAAAGATGTTTGTAATCACCAAGTTCCATAAAATTTACTGTTCTCTATGAAGTTCATAGAGTTTTTTTGTGAAGCTCTTCGAAACATCTTTAAATACATACAGAAATTTGAAACAGAGTTCCATTCGTGTTTCAAACTCGCTCAGAAATAAAACAGAATAGTCGAGCAGTTGCAAATCTGGTGCAAAATAGTGCTCGAATAATGAAACTGCAACTCAGCATTGCGAGAGGTGCGTTTCTGTTCTAGTTTCAAATTGAAACAGTCCTTATAAAATACAACAGCATTGCGAACGGCCTTACCCTGTACAGAATAAATTTTTAGACTTTCTTTTGGTGTCATTGGAAGACACGTCTCGCGTCACTTTTCAAATCAACCAATGTAACATATCCACCATTTTGAGAAAATCGATGTTGAAGTTCGATAAATTATTATTTTAACTGATTAGAAACTAAATGTATTGCTATACTATTTTTAATGTAGGCAGTGAATAATACGTTGAATTTCATACTACAATTTAGAAAAAAAAACCACATAGGACGTTTTGACTAGTCAAGCTGTACATCGGACATGTTACATTGGACGATTTTTCTCAATGACATAATCAATGAGTGTTACATTGGACGTTTTGTTCTAGATTCAAAATCATCCCTCCCATGATACTAGCACAGACAAACAGACATAACACATTGAATATTTCTCACTGTAAAATATCGTCGCTAAAACATTACCGCCATCTGTTGAGTACAGTGTGATGGGTAGTACGCTGAACAGATGGTGGTAGCCCTAATAAAAATTGTATGGTTAATTTGCTTAACGACGTGTTCTGGGTATCATCCAAACCATTTGTGGAATAGTTCAATGATTTGGGCTATCGTTCGATAATGGTTATTTTTTATTAGGGAGCGTATAAACGTCAAACGCAAGGGAATTGACTATGCGCGTCACAAGTGGCGATACTACCAACTACGATACTATTAATTTGACTGTTAAATGCTTGTTAGATAAACAACTTGCCACGGTTATGTTTGTTTGTTTGTGATACTAGATGCCCTTTCACAGATTTCAGAGTAGAGTAGAATACGTTGTTTTTCCTTTTAATTCTACTATTTTATCACTTTCACTATTTACTTTCATTATCACTTTAAACTATAACATTAAAGTAATAGTAAAAATGAAAGTCAGTGAGATCGGAATCCATACTTACTTAAAAGTCATGCGTTCAAATCTAACCGGGATAAGTCACGAATGATCCAAGAGTGTTAAAATGACTATAATAAAAAAAAGATCTGTACTCCAGGCATTTTGGAAAACCTAATAAACCAAACCAATGATATTTTGGGGCTTCACGAAGGTTTACCCTGCACAATAGGTGGATAGATGACGATACTGTTCGACTCATGCAATTGCTGTCAATTTACACATTGTTGCAAAACGGTCAACTCTGCCATGATGGCCTCGACTTGACCTTATTATTATTATTATTCAGTGTTTTTTTTTTAATAAATGTTCCATTTTTGAGTCCTTTTTATGATGATGCTGGTCCTATCTCTTACCCCTACTTTTGTTTGCTGGACGATTTATCTTTAAGATAATTAAGGAAAACATCTGTTTGATATTTTTCCTTGTATTTCGAAAATATTAGATAACAAAAGTTTGATGAAGAGAATAATAAATAAATAAGAACTTCATGTCAGGCATAACATTTGATAACGGCACAAAAGCATTTGTAAACAAACTTTCTAAGGCCCTTTACACGCGAACCAAAGTACGCCCACGCAAACCTACGACATCATCGGATGGGGGCAAATATCACCTTTTCGAAAGTGGTATTGGTTTGCGTGGGTGTTCTTTGGTTCGCGTGTAAAGGGCCTTAGAAAGTTTGTTTACAAATGCTTTTGTGCCATTATCAAATGTTATGCCTGATGTGATCGAAGACCACATGACCATGCCAATTAACCAGAAGCACTTCAAAGTAAGGAAAGGACTAGAAAAAAAGCATAAAAATCTCGAATGTATATGATTGATCGCGAATATCTTGCGATTGGAACATTTAATTCCTCCAATCAATTTTCGCTTTTTTATGATCTATTGAATACACCAAAAAATCTGTGCGTTTTTGCGCCAAAATGCGTAATTTTGTCATTAGAAAACGAGGCGTTTCCGTGACGGGAAAAGTGGTTTCCCTAACACAATCGCCGAATATCAATACCGAGCACGTAATCCTACGTCAAATCTTCGGTCGTGTCTTGGATACAACCTATCACTTTTTTGCTACAAAGGAGTCTAAGACGTATTGTAGAGCAATTCTGCTGAAAAGATATATGATTATCTATATATTTGAACGCCTTTCTTGTTAAGACAGGGGTTGTGTTTGGGTTAGGTTTTTTTTTTAATATCCGGGAAAAACCGGGCATTAAATAATTTGAATTGGACACTTTGTTATCTTGATGACATTTTTCTTGTTGATAATCCGCATATACAATAACCAAAAGAAGCGCCTAATCACCAATTTGGGATATTAGTGTATGGTACCCGTCTATTAGGGAATTTTTATAACAATTGTAACCTTTTATAATTCTGCAGTCTGAACAAGGCATTACACCGGTGGAAACTAACAATTTAAAATTGGCTCACTACTTGACTAGCCTATTGGTCCCAAGCAAATCGATTAATGTATCCCATTCCAGTCGAAATTCTAGTAAAACACCATGTTTGTTTTGATTCGCTATGAGAGTTTGACAGATAAAATGAGGGGTTCGTGGATTTTCCTATGTTTCGAGGGGTGCATCGATTAGCTTGGGACCGAAGAGAGTACCAGAGCTGAGCCAAAAAGTTGAGCACGTTTCTTCGGGACCTTCTGGTCTTAGAGTTACCTCTATGGCATTACCCTAATAAAAAACTACCGTACCCGAACGATAACTCAAATGATCGAACTATTCCACAAATGGTTTGGATGATAGTCTGAACACGTCGTTAGGCAAAAAAAAACATACCAGGGTAGTTGTATGCACAATATTTTTTTTTTTTTAATCTATTTGTAATACAGAAGCAGGCAACACTGTAGTTGTTTTGCTTTACTCACAGTAAAAGCTGATTTTGACTTTTCTTTTGCATTCATATGTGTTTTGCCGAGGCAGTCTTTTGAATGTGTAGGTTTGACGAAGAACCTGGTTGGCTTTGCTAGTTTTCGTGATGTTTTTCTCCGTATTTCCTTTTGGTTGACGTTCCAAATTCATGTTTATTTACGAACAAAGCGAAGCTATTTACCCGAGCGGCTTTCATCCGTCGTTCTGTGCTGTCAAACTTCGGCTTCCTTTTGTCCGTCCCCGTTCGGGTGGGAGAGCTTTTTTATGCTCTTGCATTGAATTTGACAGTCACTCGAAGAGGGAAAGCTGTGTTCATCTAAAAATGTTTCGATGCTTGGTTGTGTTGTTGCTTCAGCAGTGAGTTGTCAAACAGTGACAACAACAGTGGGTTGTTGAGTTTGTTTTGTGACCAAAATTTACGATTTGCAAAATGATTTATGCCATGGTTTTATTTTTCGAATTTTTCAGCTCAAGAGCTCAACTTCCAGCCGGCATCGAGTGCCGAGGACACGGAGGGCTCCGATCAAGAGCATACCATGGGGGAGCACAACTTCAGTACCGAGCATGATGATGGAGACCATATGGACATGGAGGGTATTAGTCCAAACAATCAGTCAGCGATTCGTAAGCGTCGCGGAAATCTTCCGAAGCATTCTGTGAAGATCTTGAAACGCTGGCTCTACGAGCATCGGTACAACGCTTATCCAAGTGATGCAGAAAAGGTTACCCTCTCGCAGGAAGCCAACTTGACGGTTCTACAGGTAATGGGTCTATTGAGTCTCTAACAAGAAAACATAGTCATAAGCGATCGTTTCTACGTGCAGGTTTGTAACTGGTTCATCAATGCACGGCGTCGAATTCTTCCGGAAATGATTAGGCGAGAAGGCCATGACCCGTTGCACTACACCATTTCGCGACGAGGCAAGAAGCTGAACAATCAACTGGCCAGTATGCAAGGCCCGAATCCAATAACTATGAGCCCCGCGTCAGAGGTGATTGTTGGTGCCACTGAGGAGATTATCGAAGAGGAGGAAGTCATCGAAGAAGGAGTACCCAATATCATTACTTCCAGCATTGGTCAACAGTACGTTCAGACACCGTCTGGCCTGGTTAAGGTTGAGGAGGATATCGACTTTGAGGATCACATTATCTATCGGTGAGCATGGTTCAGTAAATTTAATTTACTTTAACAGAAAACCCCCAACCCAAAATTTACATTAACCCTCTTGAATTCTTGAAGCTATTCCTATAATATCCATTCCTACCGTACCCAAATACCCGTTTTCGACTATGTTCCCAAGAAAAGAAAATATCAAAGGCGCAAGAAATATCAAGCAAATCTCAAACGTCTGAAGAAGCTGCGCAGGTTATAAGCAATCTTTCATCTCCTTTCAATCATTTAAAATAGCGCTAGAATAAGTATTTTGATAAATGTTTTTATCTATTTCATGCAGATCGGACGAAAGCAATATTGAATATGAGTATCCCGAAGAAGAAGAAGAGCTACAAACCGAACAAACCGAATGGGATGGTATAATTCGATATGCCAACGACAAAGATGACGAGATTCCCGAAGAGTACGTTTCCAACAGCGTGGATGGAGAGTGAACCACCTGCAATTTACAATATATTTTTTTCTTTTGTATTAATCCAGAATCACAGAAGAAGAAGTAATCGCGTCGGATAGTCCCGAGTACTTTGCTGCAACGCAAGCCAATATCACCCATCTGCCACAATTGCCACAAGCGTTGAACGCCAATACATCCGGTATGTAGAACTTAGGTGACGCCAAATCGGTTGTATTCTTGACATACTTTTTCTGTGCTTTATTTTTTGTGTGTGACAACATCAGTGCGGGCAACCATAACCAAGGCAACGCATGTCGTTACCAATCCAGGTACTAATCAGAAGCCTTTCATATTCTGCTCGCTCTGTTTCTTTGATTTTGCTTTTATTGTCTCTGCCAATCGCAAAACCGTGTTAACTTATCCAACGTTATAATTTTCTTTCAGCAGTTCCCGTTGGATTATCCCGGGTACATGTGGTATCCTCCTCGGCAACCACCGTCAACGCGAGCAGTCCAATTGTGGCGACCGTTAAATCGACGGGGGGTGCTACCATCGTAACGACACCGCTGGTCACTAGTAAAACGACGACGGTGAAAAAACTAATCACTACCCCAGTGGTGGAAACGAACGCCAAAACGATAGCTCCAATAACGACGACGACAACAGGAACCGCAGTGCTGACGACGGTCAACTCGAACATCAACAATAATAATAATAATAACAGTAGCAGCAATAACAACACCACACAAGCCAACTCCCAGCACACGACGACTGCCGTCAAAGTAAAAGGTGAGTGTCTAGCTCAAATCTTTCAAATCACAGCTTCAACCGATTTATGTACCGTGTGTATAATGCAGATGTATGAAAATCATTCTGATTATCATCCTCCCTGTCCTCATTTTTGCAGGTGTCATCCGCGACGACAAGGATCAGTTCAAATGTCTCTATCTTTTGGTGGAAACAGCCGTGGCCGTCCGCCAGCGAGAAAAAGAACAGGACGACGTGCACGTTCTCGGTAATTAAGAATGACGCAAAAACCTACAAGGAACCCATCTTGTCCCCCTTTCCTCCTTCTCGTCTTCGTCATTCTTCGTACATTTCATCCAAGGTCGAGAAAAAGCATCTGACGGTCCATCCCCCATCATCCCCAGTAGAGTATCATCGTATAAGCAGATTTGTTATTTTTTCTATAAAAAAAAACATAGAAAAGCGAAACCCTGAAAATGAGAATTTTACTATAACTTTATAAGGACAAATTTAAGCTAGGTGATAATATGAGGTAAATCTACGTACGCCGAGGAGAATACAAACCCCCCCCCCCTCCCTCCCCTCCCACACACAAACACACAATTCAGCAAACAAGAAACACACAAAACAACCTGTATATACATGAACTATATACACTTACTCCTAATCATAGGGCATACAGAATAATGCAGAAAGGATCATTATTACGACGGATCGGAAGGAACTACTATTAAAAAATAACTATTACTACTAGTTAATAAGACATCGTAGAGAAAAACACACAGAGAGAAAGAGAGCGAACGCGTAATTTCATCTGTCCGTTACACGACAACACACTTTTTTTTAAAGCCAACCACTTTCCAGTCTTACAACACCGTATTATTTTAGTCAGCTCAGAAACATTTCCGTTATCCTGTTTTTTTAATAATTTGCAATGCAGATTCGAGAAACCGAAGAACAAAGTGATTTGACGTAGCGCGGTCCTTCGATTAAGTTTCAAAATGGCTAGAGACCTCAGATGGAAGAAGATTTGCCAATAAAGAAGCTTTTAAACGAAGAAAACTGCTGCAGCAGCAAAAGTCGAAGCGTTCCAATCTCTGTGCTATGGTTTATCTTTCGGAAGCAGCCACGAGTGGGTGAGTGCAGGAAGTTGACTGTCCTGGATCTCTTCCGCTGCTAGCCGCCTGTGTTAGTGTTTTATAGAACGACGATAATTATTAACCCGTGGACCTGGGAATTTGTTTCTTGCTTACATTATATTCATAGCGCGTGTAGTCATTACTGTGTCAGGTTTAGTTTTTTTTTTGTTTAGTTGTTGAACAATTAATGAAAAATATTCGATTTTTTGTTTTCTTCCTTCTGCAATATAGCAACATATACACAGATCACACATTTACGCAGTGAGCTAGATCCATTTCAGTCATTTATCGAGAAGTTAGTAAGTGTATCCTATTTGAATCGAGTCACGTGTCTACAATACAATGTGGTCCTTTATATAGTTTCCCCTGTGCGGTTTATTTTCCTCTGGTTGAAATTGGCACGATTTGCCCCTGTGTCTGATTTTATTTACTTATTTATCGATTTATGTTCAGTCAAAAAAAGAAAGAAAGAATAGAAAGCAGTGAATTTCGGTACAGTTAGAGAAAAATGATGAAACTCTCATAAATAAGTACATTTTATAAATAAATGTAAAAAAACTATTCTATAGAAATAATCAAAAAATTTAAATAAAAACCCTCACGAAAAATTTAAATACGACGCTACTTTAACTTATTTCCTAACTATCACTCTCATTTTGGGTCTATTGTTTTATTATTTATTCTCTTCCTCGAACTTTTGATGTCTAATTTAAGACTGATGGGAAAAAGCATATTTTGCAAATAGGACACGAAACCTAAAAGGCCGGTTTTAGCCGTATAACTAAGAAAGCGACCTACTCAGAGAAGCAATATTTTGAAGTTAAATGTAAGCTGCTGAATTGAGGGATTACGAATTGTAATTCTGTATTTTTGCTCAATAGATTCTTCAAACTATTTTTTTTTTATTACAGGAGAACAGAACTTTCACCGGTGGGTAGATTACTCATGGTCATGGTTGATATTTTTTCCTCAAGCTCCGGATTTTGCTGTTTATAGTACGTTCAGACTACAGAGTTATAACATGTTATAGCGCTATCTTAACGGTGGTTTCTGTGTTGCAATTATTTGACAACCGTTATAACATGTTATAACTCTCCAGTCTGGACAGCGTTATTACGTAGCTTTCATCATTATGCAGACTGTTTGTTTTTATTTTATTTCAGTCAAACCATGCAGGAGGAAATGTGGATTAACAAAAAAAAAAACAGCATTTGAAACACATCCGAGCATTTATTTCAAGTCAATTTATTTTTTGTATAATTTAATGAGACGATCAGCCTCACGGTTCCCACTTCCGATAGCTCCATGAACGGTGCCATACTGCTTCTGGTTTGTGGCTTCACCAGCAAATAATAGTACCGGAATTCCCAAACAGTCTGTAAGCGGAACGGCCAAATCATCTGAGGATGTGTTCAATTGATCCGTAGCCAGAGAGTGGCTTGAATACGATCCTCGGAAGTTACGATCCGTCGACCACTTTGATCTATTTAAGCGTAAGTAAATTTAGAATAACATATTGAGCAGCTAAGTATGACTTACCGAACGATCTTAACAGGTTCCTCTATGTGCTCATTTTTGAAGAATTTTTTCAACAAAAACATCATGCCCTCTATCACCTCTCGATCACTCAGCAGTTCAGTTTGACGACCTTCCTTGCCAATCATCCACGCGGCCAACAAATTAGGCTGACGATCAATTTTAAAGAACGCCGAAGCACCTTCAGTCCACGCATAGTTTGAAACTTGTATATTTTCCAACTCTTCCGCATCCCACAGGAGCCCAAAAGTATTGCCCTTGTCGGTCCAAAAAGGCTTCTCAAATTCCATTATAATTTTGTTGACAGTTCCCAAATGGATTCCTCTGATAGCGTTTTGTTTGATCATAGGAAGTTCCGGGTTGAATAGCGTAGTGAAGTTTTCCTTCAAAACTCCTACCGAGGTGGTTATAATGACGTGGTTTGCGTCATAGCTCGATCCGTCGGTGCAACGAACAGTGACTGGAGAGTCGGGAACCTTGGCCCAATTGATATTCGATACGGTTTTGTTGAACAGGGTTTTATCTTCGATCGGGATGGGCTCGCTCGATTGGGCAGGGTGCTTTTTCTGAAATCAAGTAATCCTAATATTTAGGGGAGATGCATATATTACGTCACGCTCTAAGGGTTGTAGGATTTTGTGGCAAGCAAAGCATTAGGTATAGGAATAACGTGACAAAAAGGGGGAGGGGGTGAATTTGTCTAAATTGAGGACCCCTCTCCACCACTGGGGATACCCCTCACCCCCCCTCTCCAACGGGGGAGTTTGGAAAAGAGAGATGATCAAACCGATCATCGATGATAAACAAAGAAAGAATGGTTTTGCAGCTAATAAGAGCGTACTAATTACAGTATCCCCCCGATAATCTGACAAATTTGTGGTCGGATTAGCAGGGTTGATCCGATAATCCGAGTGTCAAATCCATCAAATCAATATTGTAAAAAAAAGGCCCAATCGAGACCGTGGTGTTGGATTATCGACTCATCGGATTAACGAGAGCCGGATTGGGGAGATACTGTAAATGCAGCTAGTACTGCAAAATGTATCATTTGAGGTACTAGCTTAAAATAGTACAACCAACCGGTGGAAACTAACGATTTAAAATTGGCTCACTACTTGCATAGCCTATTGGTCCCAAGCAAATCGATTAACGTACCCCATTCTAGGATAAATTCTAGTACTACACTATAATGAGAGAGAGAAGGATTAGTATTTTTCATTTAATTCCACTACTTTATTTGCTTATCCTTGCCAGATACGCGTATTTCGTCTACAATGTGCAGACTTCTTCAGTCCCCCCTATTCTGCGAGTCACGTGACTCTCTCTCACCGGTGAGGTGACAATAGTCACCTCGTGTGAGGTGACTCTCCATTTGATTTGCACGGAGAGTCACCTCACACGAGGTGACAATTGTCACCTCACCGGTGACAGAGAGTCACGTGACTCGCAGAATAAGGGGGAGTGTCTTGTACTAATACTCGACTACTACACTATGTTTGTTTTGATCCGCTATGTAAGTTTGACAGATAAAATGAGGGGTTCGTGGATTTCGATATGTTTCGAAGGGTGCATTGATTAGCTTGGGACCGAAGATAGTACTAGAGCTGAGCCAAAAAATTGAGCACGTTCTTTTCTTAGAGTAACCTCTATGGGGCTGTCCATAAAATACGTTGATAGTTTAGGGGGGGGGGGGGGTTGACAATTATCCACGGGCTATACAAATTTTAAAAATTTTGTATGGACAATTGTCTACGCAGGGGGAGGGGGGGGGGGCAAGAATCCCAAAAAAGCTGTCTACGTAGTTTATGAACAGGCCCTATGGTACATCGGTGTACTTTGTACATCTGACGAAGGCCTTAAATGCATTTAAGCTAAATATGTAATATATTATTAAATTTTACTAATTTTCAATTTCAGTGTTTCAAACCGTTTACTTTACTTACCCCGTAAGAGAAACACTGGAGAGTCAACATTTTTTATTGGTACACAAAAACATAAATCTGAAGACTGATTATATTCGTGAGCAAAATATAATCGAGGAAACCAAAGTATTTTATTGTAATATTATTATAGAAGAATGTGAACCTCTATCAATTTAAATTCGTTTGGATTTATTGATCTTCGCCACGTAAATCATAACCCAAGTAAAAATTCTATCTTTTCTTGTCTGTTGTTTGACGTCCACGCATGGCGAAACAAAAAGTTGGTTTCCCATAGAAAAAAAAACCGTTGCAGCGCTGAAGGACAATCATTTTGTTTATGTTGTGTGGTGACATCTACTATTTATAAGTGGGTACGTGAAACTACACGGAACCGAAAAGTTACCCAAAATTAAGTTCTTTTCACTCATCTCCCATGTTCCGTTCAATAAGCTAATCTTCAGTAAACCGCTTATAGTAGTTTGCATTTGGCTACGGCAAAAATAATTACTTACTCGTATGTATTTTCTACCCAAAATTAAGTTCAATTGACTCAAATTTGAGAATATCTCATATACTCACTAGTAGCTTATTGAACGATAGTCATGCGAAAGTCGAATCTCTCGTTCCGTTTTTGACAACAACAAAAAGTGAGAGTGGGATGCAAAACTCAAAATTACTTAAAATTAAGTAAAAAGAACTTAAATTTAGGGTAATTTTTTTTCTCTGTGTAAGCTTATTGGCGTTGACGGCACCGTCGAAAAATTTGCTCTTCCACCAAATATAGACAGTTTCTGGTAACTCTAAGACCACTGGGTCCCGAAGAAAATCATTATTATTTTTGGCTCACTCAGTACCAGAACAACGGTCCCAAGCAGTCCCAAGCTATTTCACTCACCCCTGCATGTTCTGCATGAATCCACACACCCCTGATGTTATCTGTCAAACTTTCATAGCGAATCAAAACAAACATAGTGTAGTAATAGAATTTCAACTAGAATAGGGTACGTTAATCGTTTTCTTGGGACCAATAGGCTAGTCAAGTAGTGAGCCAATTTAGAATCGTTAGTTTCGTATTGATTGTTGGTTATACAGCATTTATTCAATGTGTATGCTATTTGTGACTTTGAATTGTTTGTTGGGTTACTTGGGTAATTTTGAAGGCTGATCAAGACCCGCTTTTAAACTATTTTGAATCAGCACAAGGCTATGTGAACTTACCATTAGCAAATCCAAAACACTTTTGTATCCCTTCCCCATCCAGCTTAGCGCTTGATCTCCTTCGCAGTCTTCGTACGCAGCCAAACTCGAAGCAGATAAATTGTACCACGAATCAATCGCTATGTATCCTTGTTGATAATTTTCGTAGAACCTCAAAAACTGCTGTATCAGCTCACGGTTGATATCTTTCATCTTTGCATCAGTCACGATTTTCATGAACCGTTCCGTAAAGTAGTCTCCCAATGTGCCATCGTACGAGCTCATATCTTCTGCCTCCATGATCCCTTCAGCGACAGCCATTAGCCGTTCGGTGATTTCATTTGGAACGGTTTCACCAGTACTCTTCACCAGAACGTTACCACTCGAAACGATCGATGATTCCAACAACCCCAGAGGGCCAGCAAGTTCATGTACGGCATTATTCTTCTCGCCGTGACACCACTGAGCTCCCAGATCGATCATATTCACACCAAAGGGGATTGTATTGATGCGTCCTCCGATGCGATCCGTTGCTTCCAGAATTTGAAAATTTGTTAATCCATTTTCATATAGACGCGCGGCTGCGGCTATTCCAGAGGCACCCGCTCCCACGATTAGTATTCTTCTAGCACTCATTTCCACGAGCGTCCGTTCTAGTCAAGCACTGGTTATTAACTAACCTACGGCCGATTTGCCGATTACGATTCTTTATCGCACTGTCATATAACATAAACCTACAGTTTGCGTTTTTTTTTGTGATTGTGTAGCATCGAGCAAGACCGATCAAATGTTTTAGGGATGGTTCAAGAAAAACGTTCAATGAATTTCATGAAGACATTCAAAGAAAAATAAACGTGTTTTATGAACGTCCGTCTAACTTAATCAATTTATAGCATAAAGCTTCACTACACCACAAGTCACAAGTGGATATCACTTATCTCGGTTAATGTGGTGTGTGACGACAAAGTAATTGCTAAAAATATCCGTTTCTAGTTTCTAAGCGGGATAATCAGAACGAAAAATTATATCTTAGAGGTGGTGGAGGTCAATTTTCTCTGTAAAAATATAAGAAATTTAATTATTCTTTAGTTGGGCAATTTATGCACAAAATGATGTTGTTGAGTGCAAAGGCGTAGTGAGGGTTTACTGAGCCTTTGGCAAACTTTGGAAAAGACGTCCCTTACCCAAATGAAAAAAAAACACGTGCCAGAAATTGACAGCACCAGTGGTTGAGTGGTAAGCGTGACAGCTTTCTCACCTCAGTGGGTTTAAGAGCTTCGTAGAAGTTAAGGGAACATTATTTTATTTCAGGGAAGCTTATTATTGATCGGAAACCTCTAAGTATTGGCGCTATGTATCTACCTCCAGACCGGAAATCTGATTCGAGCAGCATTGCAAACCACATCAGTTCGATTGGTACCGTGTTCTCTCGACTAAAACAAAACGACCTAGCTCTGGTATTTGGTGACTACAATCAGTCTGGGCTCTCATGGAACGTTCCTGCAAACGATCTTCCTAGCATTGATGTTCTTCGCTCGAACATGCTCGCATCCTGCTGTGCTCTCATTGATGGTTTCAACCTGCATGGCTTAACGCAAATCAACTCGATACTGAATAGCAACTCTCGGCTGCTTGATCTCGTTCTGGCGAACGAAGCTGCAGGACTGGAATGTTCTATCCTAGAAGCCCCAGAGCCTTTCATTGGCATCGACACCAATCATCCTGCGTTGGAAGTTTCCATCAACCTATCTGTTCCTGTTCGCTACGATAACCCACCTGTTGATGTATATGAGCTCGACTTTCGTCGCGCTGAGTCACTCGCTTGCCTATGCAGATTTTGCAGTTCCTTGACACGTTTTCATCTATTGATGAAGCCGTCAACTACTTCGCTGAGGTCGTTGGCCGGGCAGTAACTGATTCTGTCCCATTGAGGAGACCCTCTCCCAAACCCGCATGGTCCAATGATCGACTATGGAATTTGAAGCATCTGAGATCGAAGGCCCTCCGTAAATACTCTCGTACTAGTAACCCTGGGTATTGCGGACTCACTCAATGTGCTTGTCACTTGGGAGCCAGTCAGAACTGTCAAACGGGAGCCAAACATTCAGAAGCAACAAACTCAGTTATTGTTCTTACCTCTCGTCAAACATTGCAATCTCATAAAAATGATTCATACTTTTTCATAGCACATTCTTAATTATAAGCTCAAAGTCAAAAACCAACAGGCTCAATAATGAAAGTATAAAAACCAGCATAGTTTTTATAACTCAGCTGAGTTTTCAATTTCAGTAAAACATACTTTGGCGAAACATGTATGTAAACAAACTTTGATAGAGTCATGGGGGCTCGAGCACTCCTGGCTAAGAGCTTTTGGCGGGAATCAACTGAGAAAGAACAAAACAATTTTAAACTTGAACAAATTTTCAAGCAGTTTTCCATTGGCTTGCAAAATTAAATCGATTTACTCCGCAGTACTCAGTCGTAACTATAGTCGCTATATTCATAGTCTGGCGGATAGAATCTCGGGAACCAATTGAGCTGTCAAATAGCGGAACCAATCGAGCAAATCACGATCAACAACAGAAAAGAGCACATCAGTTATTGCGAACAAAACTTCGGAACCCCTTTTCTCGTGACTCAAGACTCACCTACGCAAATTAATACCATCTTTGGGTTGGGGAAAGCTTCTCCTATCCGATGATGCTGGTAATTTGCGTTCGATTGGCGAGGAAAGAATAATCAACGTTTTGTTTATAAAAGTTGATAGAACCTTTTCAATTGTTGGTCTACAATATATTGAATTGGTTCTGCTTTTTGATAAATCGAAATTCTATTCGCCAGACTATGAATTTAGCGACTATAGTCGTAACCCATTCACCAAACGATTACTTTCAACAGCGAGCAACGAATATCGCACATATAACCGCATTCTTTACAAGAGCTACACAAGGCGTGTGCAGGCTAATTTACGGCTTAATCCAAAGCAGTTCTGGTCATTCGTGAAGACCAAACGAAGCGAGGAGGGGCTACCAGTCGAAATTCACCTGGGTGATAGAATCGCCAGCAATTCCCTTGAGAAATGCAATCTTCTGGCAGAACATTTCAAAAGCATTTTCAATGACACTACGGCTTCGTTGTCCCAAGTTGCTGAAGCGGTGAGGGACACTCCCAGTGATGCTTTCAATTTTTCGATAACCTCGGTTACAGTAGACCTCGTCGAATCCGCCATCAAGAAGCTGAAATTTTCTAATGCTGCTGGCCCTGACGGGATCCCCTCAAGCATCCTGAAGCTATGCTGTTCAGAGCTTACAACACCGCTTTCGAAGCTGTTTGATATTTTTCCTACGCGTTGGAAATCGTCATTCATGTTCCCGATCTACAAGAAAGGAGACAAGAGAAACGTCGAAAATTACCGAGGGATCACATCACTCAGTGCCTGCTCTAAAGTTTTTGAAATCATCATCAAGGACGCATTATTCTCTAGCTGCAGAAATAACATTTCTCCTGACCAACACGGTTTTTTTGTCCCAAGAGATCAGTTTCAACAAATCTAGCTCCGTTCATTTCTTTATGTCTTCGGAGTATGGAAGCTGGAGCGCAGGTGGACGTTGTATATAAAGATCTTAAGGCTGCATTAGACCGGGTTGACCACTCCAAACTGCTAGCTAAACTTGAAAAACTCGGTGTATCCTCGGGTTTAACTCGTTGGTTCAAGTCCTATCTGACCAATCGGGAACTTTGTGTTAGAATCGGATCAGAGCAGTCGGACTATTTTACAAACAGCTCCGGTGTTCCTCAAGGTAGCAACTTGGGACCATTGCTATTCTCGATTTTTGTGAATGAGGCCGGACTGATCCTCCCAACTGGTTGACGATCGTTCTACGCGGATGATGTGAAGATCTATGTGATTGTTCGTAGCTTCGCCGATTGCTTGCGGCTTCAGCACCTAATCGATACTTTCGAAGAGTGGTGCTCAAGAAACTATCTCACGTTGAATGTACAAAAATGTAATATTATCTCATTTCATCGCAAGCTGAAACCAGTGGCATTCAACTACACGATAAATCACCAACTTCTGCAACGTGTGGACAATGTTCGTGACCTAGGAATCACGCTGGACTGCGCCTTAACATTCAAGCTTCATTACTCGGGCATCGTTGCGAAAGCTAACAGGCAACTCGGATTCATTTGCAATATCGCTGACGAGTTTCGCGATCCTGCCTGTCTAAAAGCTCTATACTGCTCTCTAGTGCGATCGATCTTGGAATTCAGCTCGGTAGTATGGTGCCCGTATAAAGCAGTTTGGATAGCGAGGATTGAATCTGTTCAAAGGAAATTTGTTCGGTATGCCTTTCGTCACCTTCCTTGGAATGACCCTGTGAACCTTCCGCCGTACGAAGATCGTTGTCAACTTCTGGGTCTTGAAACACTAGAACATAGGCGGACGATTAGTCAGGCCGTGTTCGCAGCGAAAGTACTTATTGGTGATATCGACTCTCCAGGAATCTAGGCTGAATTCGAAATCTACGCACCCGAACGAGTTCTTCGGTCGAGGAGTTTCCTGCATCTTGGACCTCGTGCTGCGAACTACAGCTTGCATGACCCAATACGGTTCATGTCTGGGCGTTTCAATGAGTTTTACGAGTTTTTCGACTTCAACTGTGCAGCGGAAACCTTTCGTCACCGTATTCAACGCAGACTCCTGAGAAGGTGAGTGTGAGGATTGTGCTACCTGTTTATTTTTTGTTTCCGGTTCAACTGCATGACGAGGATTTCTACCTGATTCACGGACAACTCTATGCCATAGGAGGATAACTTTTTTTATGCTATAGACTTGATTAATGTTCGTTGTAATTGTATTGTATTATTGTGATTCATGTATTTCGAAAAGATATGGGGTTTTACGCCTTTTCTAGGCTTTTCCCCATCAGGCTTCATTTAGACACGTTAAGTCCGATGAAGAAAAACAATTGGGCCCATCGCTAAAAATCTGCTATTTATCAATTTTATCTAGATGAACGCGTTATTGGGACGTTACTAATGAATATTTTTGCTATTGCTATTGAAAATTTAGTCGATTGCTGAATTTATGTGTGGGCCCAAATTAGGGACACCTAGGCCGACATTACCTGCATTTCCTCTAGCTAGTAAAAAAAATTTTTGACGTGGGATTACGTCTTTCGGCAACATATTGGGGGTGCAATTTCAAAAAAACCAAAATCGACCGTATGACGAAAATAGGTCAGGTTTTGACCACATATAAATCTGTCAATAGCAGATGAATTTTAATTCTAAACAAGCCAAAGAATTGGGAATTTATCTACCAATCTGCTAAATTGAACACTTTATTAATTTTCAATAGGTCACTATTGAAAAATACACAAATGTTCAAAATTATCACCGATTACCTGCAAACAGCCCATTCCCTAACACAGATTTAAAAATGGAATTCGATCCTGTCTCACTGAACGGTGCTCATTCAATCACCGTGTGTGGTGGTGTCCGACCGTCAACGTCAGCAGCAGCATCAGCAGCAGCAGTGCTTTCAGCGTGTGGGGTTAACATTGTTCTCCAGTACACGACGAAAGGCAGCCTGCAAGCAGTAAGCTGCAGAGCCCACATGAGCACCCATAGAAGGAGGAAGAAGCCGCCGGATCGAAATCAGTTTCCTCGTGAGTAGCTGTGGGTCATTTATGCCAAGCGTGTCAACCTTGCTCCAAACAATTAACAGCTCGCCAGCCTCACCCGCTCAGCATTACTCAACGACTAAACTGTCCTTTTCAGGACCACCACAAATTTGTTAAAGAGTATGTTTTGGATATTGTAAATGTCATCAATTGGATGTCAGTTCTCGCAAGCAGCTAACTATCAAAGCGCAACCTGGTATATAGAAGGTGTGGAATTGTAGGCCTGAATGTATTGGTGCAATTCGTTTAAAGCATTACTCAACCATCACGACAAAACGGTCCTTTTCAGGACTATCATAAATTTGGTAAAGAGTATTTTTTTACGTAGGATTACGTCTTTCGGCAACAGAAAATCAAATTCGACCGCATTACGAAAAGAGGTCAGGTGTTGATCACATACATATAACTCTGTCAATAGCAGATGCATTTTAATTCTAAACAAGCCAAACGACTGGAAATTTATCTATCAAATTGCTAAAATGAACTCTTTATTAATTTTCAATAGGTCACTATTGAAAAATACACAATGCCCAACTGTTGCAATGGTAATGAAAATTATCACCGATTACCTGCAAATAGGGTTGCCATATAAAAAACTTGAAAAGGAGGACATTTCATTTGAGGTTTGGAGATTAGGGAGGACAATGATTCCTTTTCTTAACATTAAAGGAGGACAATGAGTTTTTTATCAAACGTTTTAATAATATGTGCGCTATCACAAAATTCAAGATTTGCAAAGTTTCAATTGAGATTGTCATAACTTGTAGTCGTTACCAATTCAGTTAATCTTCTTGTTATACTTCTGAGAAATGCATCAAACTAGCCTTCATAATTCATTGTTTATACTTGGAAATGATCTAGTCTAGCTGATTTGGATGAAAACTACAGCTTTACAGTCTTAAATCCATCCCAAATTTTATCATGTACATAATCAAATTACATCATTCGATGAATTTTCACTGACACTTCGCAAATAAATTATAATGTTCGATCGTCCGATTTTCGAGAAATTGTTTGTCAAAATTGATTCCTGGTTTGTCTGAAGTATGCCTGGTAGAATAGCAGGTTTATTCGAAAATTTTCCATCTGTCAAATTTAAGTTAAAATTCATCAAATGAACCGCAGCCTAAATGTAGGGGGGTTGACAGCTGTAGTATACCCCTAGTCCCACCATCGAATGACATTTGCTAGATAAGATGAGGTTGTGACATAATTAAACAAATAATCTCTGCAAACAACGCTCTTTGAAAACAATTTTATGAATATGTTACTGGAAAATGAAAGGATTAAAAAGGAGGACATTTTTGGGCAAAAGGAGGATGCAGAAATATTATTCAAAAAGGAGGACATGTCCTCCTTTAGGATACCATATGGTAACCCTACCTGCAAACAGCGCATTCCCTAACACGGATTTAAAAATCGAATTCGATCCTGTCTCACTAAACGGTGCTCATTTAATCACCGTGTGTGGTGGTGTCCGGTTGACGGTGTCCGCAGCAGCAGCATCAGTAGCAGCAGTGCTTTCAGCGTGTGGCGTTGAACATCGTTATCCAGTACACCAAGAAAGGCAGCCTGAAAGCAGCGAACATCCATAGAAGGAAGAAGAAGCCTAGCGCGTCAACCTTGCTCCAAACAATTAACGGCTCGCAAGCCTCATTCGTGTTGAACACCCTAATAGCTCAGCATTACTCAATCATCACGACTAAACGGTCCTTTTCAGGATCACCAAAAATTTGTTAAAGAGTATGTTTTGGACATTTGTTAAGGTCATCAATCGGATGTCAGCTCCCGCAAGCAGCTAACTATCAAGGCTCAACCTGGTCAATTCGTTTTCACTCGATGTTCATTCCGCTTCGCACGATTCGTTTCATTCGTTTACTCAATCACCCTTGCAGTGACGTCAAAAAGTTTGTTTCGATCGGCGCTTACATAGGAAATTTAATATGGATTATAGAATTTCTTGTATGTTGCCGAAATTTATGAATGGTCTACCACTAAATGTTGAGATAATTAATTGATTATTGAATTATCGCACTGTATACCATGAAAAGCAGCCTGTTTGTGAGTTTTTGCCTGTTTTCTAGTAAGGAGTTATCATAAAAAAAAAAACAAATCGCCAGCTGGTATTTCCCGGCGGCTTTACAAAATAATACAATCATACAAAAACATCATGCAGAATTAGCTAGGATTTGTTTTACTTCATATTTCACAAATTACTTTCGAGTGCTATAACATCGTGTCCCGCAAAGTTTACATTTTTTCCTCCCAACACATACGTCAGGGCTAGATAGATCTCCACAGGATCTATAAAATCCACGCATTTTCAAAAAAACCAAAATCGACCGCATTTCGAAAATTGGTCAGGTTTCTACCAATAGCAGATGGATTTTAATGCTAAACAAACCAAACGATTGGAAATTTATCTACCAATCTGCTAAAAATGAACACTTAATTAATTTTCAATAGGTCACTATTGAAAAATACACAAATGTCCAACTGTTACAATGGTGATCAAAATTATCACCGATTGCCTGAAATCAGCGCATTCCCTAACACAGATTTACAAATCGAATTCGATCATGTTTCACAGAATGGTGCTCATTCAATCACCGTGTGTGGTGGTGGTGTCCGGTCGACGGTGTCCGCAGCAGCAGCAGTAGTAGTAGCAGCAGCAATGCTTTCAGCGTGTCGTTGAACATTGTTCTCCAGTACGCTACGAAAGGTTGCCTGCAAGCAGCGAGCAGCAGAGCCCATATAAGCAACCATAGGAGGAAGAAGCCCCACCGCTAGGAATCAGAATCAGTAGCCCTTCGTGAGTCGCTGCGGGTCGGTCATCTATGCCAAGCGTGTCACCCTCGCTTCAAACAACATACAGCTCGACAGCCTCATCCGTGTTAAACACCCAGCTCAGCATTACTCAACCATCACGACAAAACGGTCCTTCTCAGGACCACCATAAAGAGTATTATTTGAACATTTGTCAAGGTCATCCATCCTAGATTCCTACAATCAATTTTCGCATATTTTTCATTTATGGAAAAAATCCAAAAATTCCGGGCGTTTTTTGCACGGAAATGCGTAATTACGTCATCATAAAACGAGGCTTTTCCATGATACCGTGATAGCATGCTAGACGGTACCTATCTTTATGCCTTTTGATGCAAATTTTAAGCCCGTCCTATTAAGAGAATTATGCCAAAAACAAATCTTGCCGAATTCTCTTAATAGGAGGGGCTTAAAATTTGCATCTAAAAGCATAAAGGTAAGTACCGTCCGATATGCAGATTTAATTTCCGAATACCAAAATTTATGGGCAGTCTATTCAAATTTCTACAATTGTACGAAGTAAATGATAATTGAGAAATTGTTTGCGAGTTTATCGATAAAGCCATGTCGCAGCATTTGGCTACACAATACAAGCAACAATCAATACGAAACTAACGATTTTAAATTGGCTCACCACGTGCTGTAAATTTAGCCTACTGATCATTCTTGTATGAAATTGGTTCCAAACGTAGACAACCCCTGTAGGTTTCTTATGGCTTGTTTACGTTTGGAACCAGTTATGAGGGGTAGGCGACGATTGTTCGTATTTGACAACCACCTCCCCCCCTTATTCTGATCCTGTCTCGGTAACACCGATTTCTTTCAGCATCAGTTTTGGCTGGTTCTTCGGAGGTTTGTCCGCTTGCTCTTCCTTTGCGCGTTTACGTGATCGGCACTTGTATCATAGAGGTAACTCTAAGACCACTGGGTCCCGAAGAAAATCATTATTATTTTTGGCTCACTCAGTACCAGAACAACGGTCCCAAGCAGTCCCAAGCTATTTCACTCACACCTGCATGTTCTGCATGAATCCACACACCCCTGATGTTATCTGTCAAACTTTCATAGCGAATCAAAACAAACATAGTGTAGTAATAGAATTTCAACTAGAATAGGGTACGTTAATCGTTTGCTTGGGACCAATAGGCTACTAAAGTGGTGAGCCAATTTAAAATCGTTAGTTTCGTATTGATTGTTGGTCCTAGTGCCAGCGTGGGACTCTAAACAGAGCTGTGCACGATGGTCCCCCGGCGAGACAGGGGGTTGGGGAAGGCCCAACAAGCCGCCCTGAAAAAAAAACAAAGTTGCAAATACCGAAGAAATAAATACGGATCGGAACAATCGGCACAGACCTACGCGACGAAATAAGGACTACGATTGGAAACTCGGAACATGGAACTGCAAATCGCTCGGCTTCCCGGGTTGCGATAGGTTAATCTACGACGAACTTCAACCACGCAACTTCGAAGTCGTAGCACTGCAGGAACTTTGCTGGACGGGACAAAAGGTATGGAAAAGCGGGCATCGAGCGGCTACTTTCTACCAGAGCTGTGGCACCACCAACGAGCTGGGAACCGGCTTTGTAGTGCTGGGTAAGATGCGCCAACGCGTGATTGGTTGGCAGTCGATCAACGCGAGGATGTGCAAGTTGAGGATTAAGGCCCGTTTCTTCAACTACAGCATCATCAACGTGCACTGCCCACACAAAGGGAGACCCGACGACGAGAAAGAAGCGTTCTATGCACAGCTGGAGCAGGTGTACGACGGCTGTTCGCAACGGGACGTCAAAATCGTCATTGGCGACATGAACGCTCAGGTAGGACGGGAGGCAATGTATAGACCGGCAATCGGGCCAAACAGCCTGCATGCCGTATCGAACGACAACGGCCAACGATGCGTGAACTTTGCAGCCTCTCGGGGTATGGTAGTTCGAAGTACCTTTTTCCCCCGCAAGGATATCCACAAAGCCACCTGGAGATCACCTGACCAACACACAGAAAACCAAATCGATCACGTTCTAATCGACGGGAAATTCTTCTCCGACATTATCAACGTCCGCACGTACCGCAGCGCGAACATAGATTCGGACCACTACCTAGTTGCAGTATGCATGCGCTCAAAACTCTCGACGGTGCATAACACACGTCGAAGTCGAACGCCGCGACCCAACATTGAGCAACTACGGGACGCCGGAGTTGCCCAGGACTACGTGCAGCAGCTGGAAGTTGCACTACCCACGGAAGAGCAGCTTGGCGCAGCTTCTCTTGAAGATGGCTGGAGGGACATCCGTTCAGCCATAGGTAGTACTGCTGCAGCGGCACTAGGTGCTGCAATCCCGGACCGAAGAAATGACTGGTTTGACGGCGAATGCAAACTGTTAGTAGAGGAGAAGAATGCAGCACGGGCGAGAATGCTTAAACACCACACGAGATTGAATGTGGAGCGATACAGACAAAACTCGGTTTTCCGAAGGAAGAAGCGTCAGCAGGAAGACCGAGATCGCGAGGCGATGGAAAATCTGTACCGCGTAAACGACACACGGAAGTTCTACGAGAAGCTAAATAGTTCACGCAAAGGCAACGTGCCGCAAGCCGATATGTGCAAGGACTTGGACGGTAACCTTCTCACGAACGAGTGTGAGGTGATTGAGAGGTGGAAGCAGTACTATGACGAGCACCTCAACGGTGAAGCAGCAGAAAACGAAGGTGGCACGGCAACATACCTTGGAGCACGCGCAGAAGACGACAGGCTACCGGCCCCTGATCTTCAAGAAGTTGAGGAGGAGATCGGTCGGCTGAAGAACAACAAAGCAACTGGTGTAGATCAACTACCAAGTGAGCTATTGAAATACGGTGGTGAAGCACTGGCTAGAGCGCTGCACTGGCTAGAGCGCTGCACTGGGTAATTGCCAAGATTTGGGAGGAGGAGATATTACCGGAGGAGTGGATGGAAGGTGTCGTATGCCCAATCTACAAAAAGGGCGACAAGTTGGATTGCTGCAACTATCGCGCGATCACACTGCTGAGCGCCGCCTACAAGGTACTCTCCCAAATTCTATGCCGCCGTCTGTCACCATATGCAAGAGAGTTCGTGGGGCAATACCAGGCGGGATTCATGGGTGCCAAATTTTCGCGATTCGGCAGGTTCTGCAGAAATGCCGCGAATACAACGTGCCCACACATCATTTGTTCATCGATTTCAAATCCGCATACAACACAATCGATCGAGATCAGCTATGGCAGATTATGCACGAGTACGGATTTCCGGACAAACTGACTCGATTGGTCAAGGCGACGATGGATCGAGTGATCGGGGACACTCTCGAGTCCCTTTGAATCTCGAAGGGGGTTACGGCAAGGTGATGGACTTTCGTGTCTGCTGTTCAACATCGCGTTAGAAGGTGTGATCAGAAGAGCTGGGATAGACACGAGTGGCATGATATTCAGGAAGTCCATCCAGCTCCTTGGCTTCGCCGATGACATTGACATTATGGCACGGAACTTTGAGATGATGGCGGAAACGTACATCAGACTGAAGGCTGAAGCTAGACTTATTGGACTTGCCATCAACGCATCAAAGACAAAATACATGAAAGGAAGAGGTTCTAGGGAAGACAATGTTAGCCTCCCACCCCGAGTTCAGATTGACGGTGACGAAATCGAGGTGGTCGATGAGTTCGTGTATTTGGGCTCACTAGTGACCGCCCAAAATGATACCAGCAGAGAAATTCAAAGACGCATTATGCCAGGGAATCGTGCCTACTTTGGACTCCGGAGGACGCTCCGGTCGAATAAAATTCGCCGCCGCACGAAGTTGACTGTCTAAAAGAAGCTGATTAGACCGGTGGTCCTTTACGGCCACGAGTCCTGGACTATGCTCGTGGAGGACCAACGCGCCCTTGGTGTTTTCGAACGGAAGGTGTTGCGTACCATCTACGGTGGAGTGCAGATGGATGACGGAACGTGGAGGAGGCGAATGAACCACGAATTGCATCAGCTGCTGGGAGAACCATCCATCGTCCACATCGCAAAAATTGGGCGACTACGGTGGGCTGGGCACGTCGTAAGAAAGCCGCACGACGACCCAGTGAAAATGGTTCTAGAAAGCGACCCAACAGGAACAAGAAGACGAGGCGCGCAGCGGGCAAGGTGGATCGACCAAGTAGAAGGTGACCTGCGGACCCTTCGCAGACTACGAGGCTGGCGAACTGTGGCCATGGATCGAGTAGAGTGGAGACGACTTCTTCGGACAGCAGAGGACAACAAGGCCTTAGCCTGATTGGTAAGGTAAGTTTTGTTTGTAACGCATCTGAGGTAAGTGATAATTCACGATTATTTCTAGAAAAATACGTTTCAAAAGAATAAATTGGTAAACAACATGAGTAAACCTATTGTTTGCATTGCGGAATTGCATTGCGATAACGTTATTTTTTAATTATATTTAATTATAACAATTTAATATTTACTATACTTTTGCTGTGACATCATCACTACCTTTCGTAATCCTACGTCAAATCTACGGTCCTGTCTTGGATAGGGTAAACGCTCCTATAGTTGCGGTACGTTAGAAGCGTTAGGTTCCTATAGTTGTGTATTGAGTCTCCATACACAACTATAGGAACCTAACGCTTCTAACGTACCGCTACTATAGGAGCGTTTACCCTACAACCTCTTACTTTTTTCAACGAATTCGGTATTTTTTATTAAAACATCATGTTATTCTTCAAAAAAACGTCAATGAATATTGGAGAAGGGACCGTGGTCAGCCGTACGACGCAACTTAGTCGCAATGCTCTCACAGGAGCACTGGACGACACTGAAATTATTCTCATTTTTTTATTGAACACCCGTTAGCTTCCAAGCTTCCAATCCATCGGTCCTTTTCAGGACCACAAATGACTAATAAAAGAATAAACTAAATAGTAAGAGCTTGAATCCAAGACATATCGTCCAGGATTGGCTTGTACTACATGAACAACGACAGAGCACCTTAAAAACAGAACTCTCAAATTGCTTCCGAATTTCAACCTATCGAAATTGTTCACTAATAACGAGTTAAGAAATCAATTTAATATTTACTATACTTTTGCTGTAACATCATAAGTACCTTTCGTAATCCTACGTCAAATCTACGGTCGTGTCTTGGATACAACCTCTTACTTTTTTTCGTTATAAAGTTTCTCCATATACACATTGTGATTTCATCCATGGATCTAAAGTTCTATCACGCTGAATATAAAAAGAATCTCAAAATTCGATCCATTTAGCTCAGTAACGTTTAACCTAACAGACTTAATTTTTTAATGGTTTTGTAGCTCAGAAAGCTGTGAAACTTTGATAAATATCACTAAAATCCTGGGGCTAAAATAAAAAAAACTTATTTCTGGGATTTGGATAATTCGTAGAGATCTACGTCCATGTTGGAAGCTCCTCAATATATTCACAAGACGTACGCAATTATGCCCTGATATAAAATCAGGCATCTACCATTGATTTTGATGTTGGGGCTGGCCATAAACCAGATCAGTTTGCCAAGTGACTATGGTTCATACAATTTGAATAAAAAAATTTAGTCGACGACACTGTTTTCATTTTCAATGATAACGATAAGTAAAGGATGCCGTCATATCTTACAACAGCGACCAGGAGAACAGCTGTTGCTTGTATTATTATCATCAGAATTATCAAACATATTTGTTTTGCTGCTTGTTGCTATAGCCCACCGCATGGCACTCCGACAGATCGATTATCATATTCCACAGTATTTTGATACTTCGCGAGCGAACCACTACCATCACAAGATTCAAAATCTTGGCTGCCCGTACACAGTCTATCTCAGTCGCTGGTTGACTCTCGACGCGTTAGGGGTTTCGTGCACACTTACTGCTAAGCATAGTTTAGTGACGTTCACGGGTGAGCACTATGAGTCCGAAAATACTCATCATTGGCGCCGGTGCGTCCGGAATTGCTGCTGCTACACGTTTGTACGAAAATGGATACCGAAATTTGATTATACTGGAAGCTGAGAATCGAATCGGAGGACGAATTCACACGGTACCCTACGCAGATAATGTACTGGATTACGGTGCCCAATGGTAGGATTAATTTCAAATGGTTGAATGAACATTATTCATCAAACATACCGTTCTAGGGTTCACTCGAACGTAGACAACGTTGTGTACGATATGGCGGCAAAGTATAATCTGGTTGAAGTAGAAGCTCACCGCGAAGACGAGCTATGCATCAAATCAAATGGAGAGGAAGTTCCGGTGGAACTATCGAATCGAATTGTGGATGTACTAGAACATTCTGTAGATGATGTCGATGATTTGAAACGATATAGTAGATCGTTGGGTGATTATTATTCGGAAAGGTATCAATCCAATTAAAGATAACAATAGTACACATCTAATCGAAGGTATTAGTTTCCATAAGGCTCTACAAGACGGGAAATTTGCAGATATCGACAGCGAAACGTGCTATCAAATTTACCAATCCTTTTTAAACTACCACAATACCTACAATGCCGTAGATAGTGTGTTTGAGATGTCCGCACCGGGGTTATTGGAGTTTACCGATCATCAGGATGAATATCTTATCAACTGGCGAACACGTGGCTTCAAAACGATTCTAGACCTTATGATGGCATGTAATCTACATGCTTTGATTGGTTTGAATGTCTTCTAATTAAATGTTTAATTGCAGAAACGACTTCCGGAGCAAAAAGCGACGCCCATACCGATCGAGAACCATGTATTTTTCAACAAGCGTGTAACGAATATCAGTTACCCATCGGACCCCGATCAACCCGTCCGAGTGACGTGCAGTGACGATAGTTGTTATGTAGTAGACCATGTGATAGTTACTGTCTCCCTTGGAGTTTTGAAAGAGGTCTATCACACACTGTTCACTCCAAAATTACCTCAACTGCATCAGAATGCAATCGAAGGACTCTACATTGGAGTAATCGATAAAATGGTATTGGAATTTGAGAAACCTTTCTGGCCAAATGGATGGCACGGTTTTGCAATGTTGTGGAACAAGAATGATCTGGAAGAGCTCCGCAATTCCGATAAAAGTTGGATAGAAGGCGTTGCCAGTTTCTTCGTTCCGGAACACCAACCCAATTTACTTGTCGGATGGGTTTACGGAAAGTATGCTAGGACTATGGAAGGTCTTCCAGAGAAGGAAGTCGTCGATGGACTGCTGTTTACTCTCCGGAAATTTTTAGTAAAATATGAGATACCTGAAGCAAAATCTTTCACCCGCAGTACCTGGTACACAAATAGGAATTTCCGTGGATCGTACACCAGTCGCTCGATGAAATCGGACATTCTAAATGCCAAAGCAGCTCACTTGGCCCAACCTTTGGTAAACTCACTCGGACTTCCGGTGGTGCAGTTCGCAGGTGAGGCTTCACATCCGGAGTATTACTCAACGGTGCAAGGCGCTGTAGGAAGTGGCTGGAGAGAAGCGGACAGAATAATTGAACTTTATAGGAACAAACGAATGACAGTAGAATTTAGCAAATTGTAAGCAATAATTGGAACATACAGTATTCATAGATTTAGATTGTGCATGATTAGGATCCTAATACACGTGAAGCATTTTTCGTCCGACTACCTGTCTAATTTTTTCTATAGTCCCACGCCCTACACACTAAGATTTTAATTCCGTGTTCGGTAAATTTTACCGAAATCAGAACAGCTGAATGTTCGGTAAAACTTTGACCTTAATTTTAAAGGCTATTGAATTTCGAAAATAATTTTAAAACATGTTAAACCTTGTCATTTAATCAAATCTTGTCATTATAGTGGAGATTTAGTTTCAAAGTAGATGAAAAGCAATTGAATTGAATTGCATAAATTTTACCGAACAGTTTAGCTGTTCAGATTTCGGTAATAATTTCTAAGTGTGTCAGCGATAATTTCTAAGTGTGTATGTCTCACTACACACTTAGGCCCCTGACAGAGTGAATGAATAACTTTCTCGCTAATGTGGATTGGAATGCGACACTAGACTCCGGGGATGCGAATCTGGCTGCCTTGATCATGTGTGGTATCATATTCTACGCTATCGATCAGTTTGTGCCTAAAAAACTACGGTGTAAACCTGCCAAACCCGCCTGGTCGAACTCTGATCTTAAGCATCTGAAAAAGGTGAAAAGGGCTGCACTGAGGAAACACAGTAAATATCACACAGATTCTACGAAGGCTAATTACGTCCGCGCCAACAACGAGTACAGAGATCTCAATGCAAGCTTGTACAACGCACATCAGTCTCACTTGCAGAGTCGTCTCAAAGCTAATCCTAAGGAATTCTGGCGATATGTGAACGAGCAACGGAAAGAAACGGGATTGCCGTCCAATATGACTGATGGCGTTACTGATGCCAACTCCGTCGCAAATATCGCCAATATGTTTCGCACACAATTCAGCAGCGTTTTTTCAGACGAAGTTCTTGATGCTCAGGAAATTGCTGCTGCCACGAGTAATGTCCCTCGTACGTCGGTGTTTGGTTCTCCATTCACCATCCACAGCGACATGGTGATTTCAGCCGGGAAACAGATGAAAACATCAACAGGATCTGGTCCAGATGGCATTCCCTCATTAGTACTGAAACGTTGCTTAGACACTCTTTCAGAGCCCTTAGCTAAGGTCTTCAACTTGTCAATGACCTCCGGAGTTTTTCCAGAATGTTGGAAGGATTCGTTTGTTTTCCCTGTTCACAAAAAAGGATGCAAGCAGACTGTCGCCAATTACCGCGGAATAGCTGCATTGAGTGCTATCTCCAAACTATTCGAGCTAATTGTCCTGGAAAAGTTGGTTCAAGACTGCTCGTACAGTATTTCTCAGGATCAACACGGCTTCATGCCTAAGCGCTCGACGACGACTAATCTAACTGTTTTTACATCGTTCATTATTCGTGAGATTGAACGTGGCCATCAAGTTGACGCCATATACACCGACCTCTCTGCAGCTTTCGATAGAGTGAACCATGAAATTACCATCTCTAAATATGACAAAATGGGTGTTCATGGGAGTCTACTTACCTGGCTTCGCTCCTATCTGACTGGCAGATCTATGTCTGTTAAGATCGGTGACTACGCTTCTCCACCCTTCATTGTTACATCTGGTGTTCCTCAAGGCAGCCACCTGGGGCCATTGCTTTTCCTGTTGTATATGAACGACGTGAACTTGATCCTCAAATGCCTTAAACTCTCGTACGCCGACGACATGAAGCTCTAGCTCTACTACGTAATAAAAGGGCCTCAAGACGCTCATTTCCTCCACCAAGAACTTGAAGTCTTTGATGATTGGTGCCGGATAAACAGGATGTCTTTAAATGTGTCCAAGTGCTCGGTCATCTCCTTTGGCCGTAAACGGGCGATGCATTTCCACGATTACACCTTAAGAGGAATAAGCTTGAAACGCGAATCGACTGTCAAGGACTTGGGAGTCATGCTCGATTGCAAATTAACGTTCAAGGATCACATTGCTTATGTTGTATCTAAAGCTTCATCGCAGATAGGAATTTTATTCCGTTTCGCCAAAAGCTTCAAGGACGTGTATTGCCTGAAGGCTTTATACTGTTCCCTGGTTCGACCTATACTAGAATACTCTGCAGTTGTTTGGTCGCCATTCTATCAGAATGCCATCCATAGAATTGAAGCTGTTCAGCGAAAATTTATTCGCTTTGCGTTGCGACACCTTCGTTGGCGCGACCCGCGTAACTTGCCGAGCTATGAAAGTCGCTGTAACCTCATCGACCTGGAGCTCTTGGAAGGAAGGCGTAATGTGGCGAAGGCTTGTTTCGTTGCGGATCTTCTGCAAGGGAACGTCGACTGCTCCACACTTCTCAGTCTTCTTGACATCAACACTCAACGACGGGACCTCCGGCTGCATGCGTTCTTCAACAACCGGCGTTCGAAGACCAACTATGGCGTACACGAACCAATGTTGAGTATGTGCCGCGTTTTCAATAGTTGTTATTATGTGTTCGATTTTAATGTGTCCCGCGAGAAAAATAAGCGTAGCTTTAAGAGTTGTTTGCGTTAATTTTGTGTTTGAAGCAGTTTTGATGTTTAGATATAGAAAATTGTCATTAGGGTAACTATTTTATCTGTTGCCAAGTAGAAATAAATAAATAAATAAATAAATGCGAGAAGCCGAGCTTACCAGTAAATGAAATTATAATTGATCTTTTGTGCGCTCGGACACTCGCATTCAATCTGCCAGGGGCATTAAACATTATCGCCGACTATTTTAAATGTCTGAATTTGTGAAGCTGTCTGAGAGCTCATGAACTTTTGATTAAGTAGAGAGCCTAACGTTTTTTTTTGTTAAGGTCTTGAATAAAAATGAACTCCGATAATAACAAGTTTCTTGTATAGTAGATAGAGCTAGTGTGAAGTAAGTGAGCGTGAAGCGTGATAGACCGTATTTAAACGAAATCTCATTGGTTTGAAAATTTTGATAGGTTAGTAGGTGACGATGAGGTTAGCATCGGCACCAGTTTCGAGAGACGGAGCGCTTGAATTATCAGGAACAATCACTGCAGAGACTGCCTCACTGGGGTGAGTCACCGTGTAGAGGATTTCAACTATTGTTTTAATTTAAACATGTCGTTTTCATTTTACTGTAAAGGGTCATTCACAAATTATGCAAAGGTTTTGAGTGATTATTAAACCTCTCCCAATTTAGGACTTAGATCTTAAGATGAACTTCTCCCTCCTAAAATCTTAAAAAGGCTCCTAAATGTTCAGAGTTGGGAACATTAACATATTAGTGGCTTGTTCAAATATGCACCAACCGGTCTAACTAACGATTTTAAATTGGCTCACTACTTGATTAGTCTATTGGTCTCAAGGAAATCGATTAACGTACCCCATTCTAGTATAAATTACAGTACTACAATATGTTTGTTTTGATTCGCTATGAAAGTTTGACAGATAAAATGAGGGGTTCGTGGATTTTCCTATTTTTCGAGGGGTGCATCGATAAGCTTGGGACCGAAGATAGTACCACTTACGCTTCCACTAAACCAGCGTCCGCCCCCGTTGCGTATCCACCATCAGATCAAGTGGGTCCCAGCCACCGTTCAGTTCAGCCACAAACGAAGTGACAGACGGAACGGCTCGAAAACTTTGGTGACTAACCTGCTATTGCAATTTTTCAGTGTACCACATGGCAACACCACTACTACTGGATTGTACCACATGGCAACACTACTACCATAGAGGTAACTCTAAGACCGCTGGGTCCCGAAGAAAATCATTATTATTTTTGGCTCACTCAGTACCAGAACAACGGTCCCAAGCAGTCCCAAGCTATTTCACTCACCCCTGCATGTTCTGCATGAATCCGCACACCCCTGATGTTATCTGTCAATTTTTCATAGCGAATCAAAACAAACATAGTGTAGTAATAGAATTTCAACTAGAATAGGGTACGTTAATCGTTTGCTTGGGACCAATAGGCTACTAAAGTGGTGAGCCAATTTAAAATCGTTAGTTTCGTATTGATTGTTGCTACTACTAGATTGAACTAGCATTTTAACCGAATGTACTAGAATGTTTTGGTTCTATCTCTTTCACTCTACTCAAAACTGAAATGCATAAAAAAATGACAAAATGATACGCACTCTTTGCACACTGTCAAAGAATCATTGTACACAAAATCAACTTTGTTCAAATCAAAACAAAAAAACTAACCCATCTGGTGGATGATGGCACAAGCTTCCAAGAAAATTCTATTACAGTGAACCACATTATTTTAATGGATTTCTTCACCAGTAAGTCGTCTGTCACTTCGTTTGTGGTTCAGCATCGCCTCACTGCCGCTGCGGCCCAGCCGAGCCATGGCTCTACTGCCCGGGATTTTCGAACACCCGTGCTGTGTCAGGTGAGTCAGAAGACAATTCTCCACTCACAAGCGACGAAGTGATCCTCGTGACTGAGGTGATCATAATCTTGCGAACCATCAAGACACTGCCTGAACAGCTTCTTGCAGTTTTGTCCCTCATGCAAAATTATGGACCGTGAAGCCATCAAAATAGCCAACTGGAACGCTTGTTCGCTCAAGAGCAAAATCATTGAGTTCGTTGATTTCCTCAATGAACATAGCATTGACATCGCCGTCATCACCGAAACACACCTGAAGCCGGAGATAAATGTTCACCTCCCCAATTTTCGGCTCGACTGGACCAGCTCCTGCATTAAGGCGAAATATTGGCTGTCGACTGCTACCGAGTATCCAGCTGAAGATGATCGAAGCGGTGGGTGTGGAAGTCTCCACTCCTGTCGGCTCTATTACCATCATTGCGGCCTACTGTCCCAAACAAGTCACCATCAAGGACGGGTCAGCAGTAGACCTGCGGAGAGACATCATCAGACTAACTCGACGGCGTGAGAAGTACATCATCGCTGGCAACCTCAACGCCAAACACCAGGCTTGGGGCAACAGTCGACACTCCACCATCAACATCTTCGTCAGCAACATGGCAAACAACATCTCGCAACCTGTGACCCACCAGGATCTGAGTTAGGACCACTATCCGGTGGTGGTCAATGTGGGCTCATCCGACAACCGATTCCAAGCTTCCCGACGCAACAACCATCGCTATCTAACACTGTGTTGACTCCACTGTAGACTACGGTGTCTTGAGTACAGTATCCAGACAGGTGAGCAATACTCTGAACCTTGATAGAATTACCAAAAATCTTGTTAGACTCCGCAACTCAATTCGAAGGCATTACCAATGTTTTGGCTTGCCTTTCCTCACTGTAATCGCCTAAAAAAAACCATCCATGCCAGGATGGTGGACCTCAGAAATCAGAACTTTGCTAACAGGATCCGCTTTCTCCCAGATTGTGCAAAACCCTTTTGGAAACGAACCTTAAAAAAAATCCTTAAAAATAAGCCAAAGACCCATTCCATCACTGACTGGATAGTCACGGCGACCCAGTGGTTTATCTGATAACTCCTGAAGAGAAGGCTGCCGTGATAGGTCAACACTTCGTCAGCTCCCATAATCTCGGACAAAACATCGTGAGGTTACTGAAAAAGCAAACAAGCCTCCTTCAGATTCCTAACATTTTTCCCGAGGAATCCGAGATTACGGCTGACGAACTGTTGGCCTATATTAAATCATCTAAAAACATGAAGGGCCCACGTTTCGACAACATCCTGAATCTGGCTACAACCATCTGGCACTGATTTTCAATCTGTGTCTCCGACTTGTTGGAAGTCAGCTAAAGTCATACCCATCCGGAAACCTGGGAAGGATCTGTCCTCTCCTTCAAGTTATCGATCAATCAGCCTTCTCTCAGGGTTATCAAAACTGTTCAAAAGAGCAGTCTATCACCGGCTCGTAACATGTTAACTTGTTACTCGAGGAACAGTTTGGTTTTTCGAAAGGTCGTTCGACCGTCCACCAGCTGACTCGAGTAACAAACATTCTCAGACGGAACGAGTCTGTTTCGAAATCATCTGCCATGGCGATGTTAGACGTTGAAAAAGCTTTCGACAATGTCTGGGATGATGACCTGGTTATCAGTGAAGCTAATTAACAACTACCTATCGAACAGGACGTTCCGAGTCTCTCTAAATGACATCACATCGGATGCTTTCAACATCGGTGCCGGGATTCCACAAGGGAGCATTCTTGGCCCCATTTTATTCCACCTGTTTGTGGTAGATAGAGTTGATGTGGAATAATAATGATAAATGAAAACTTTATTTGAAGGCAAATCAATTTGACAATTAAATCAAGTAATTAAACATTCTATATGAGCAGAATCCAGTTAGCATGGAACATGGCAGAGGTGATAGTAGAAAAGAGAGCGTGAGAACAAAATCCCATTACTTCATGAGGGGAAATCCCGACACAGCTAGTAGCACTGGGTAAAGAAGGGGAAATTAAGTAGGGTATAAATACGGGCTAGTTGAGCTCGTTGAAGCATTCTTGTGACGATTGTTGAAAGCAACGGATGTACAGCAGCAGCATCAGAAACAGCAACAGCAGGAACAGCAGCAGCAGCAGAAATACCAGCAGCAGTGGAAGGAAGCAGATCAGCCGAGATTCGTGTAGCCGTGACCGAGGCTGGAAACCTCGGTCCGGTCACGACACTGTTCACCTCCGATATGCCGGCTCTCACTGATGGTGGATCGTTGTCTCAGTTCGCAGATGACACATCCATCGTCTGCGAGGGTAGGGTCATCGGAGCTCTGACTGCCAAACTTCAGAGAGACATTCTGTCTGAATTTTCAACAGCTGGAAGATGCGTATCAACGCGGCAAAGACCCAGGTAATCATCTTTCCACACTCTAAATATCCCAATCGTGTTCCGTCGAAGAATAATAAGATCTGCCTGAACGGCTCAGTGGTGGAATGGTAGAAAGAGATAGTCTGCCTCGGCCTTACATTAGACAGCAAGCTGATTATCAGGGAGCACGTTGACAAAACCAAAACCAAGTGCAACATCTTGATAAGATCACTGAGTCCACTCATCAACAGGAGGTCTACCCTGTCCCTGATTGTTGCGTACATGCAATTACTTACGTCACAAATTGCATATACATTGGTTTTTGGATTACTAATACTTGAATGGTCTTATGGTGGTATGCACCAACTGATATTATCCTCGGTTTAAATCCCGATTACGAATGTTGGGTTGACTTGGTATCGACGTGGCTATTAACCAATTCAATCTTAAGGGGAGGTTCTCATTCAAATGGCCAAAAAGTAAGCAAAGTTTGACATTTTTTTGTGGGCCAATGAAAAAACATAAAAGGACGCGGTTTTTACATTCATAAAGCTTAGAACTTCGTCTTTATTTATTTTTACAAGGCGAAAAAAACAAACTGGTGCTAGTGCTCACGTTTTGAGTAAGGTAGTGTACGCCTGGAATTGTCAAACTGCGTACAGTCTGGTACCTCAGGATCGATCGGAAACACAACATGATTAATGAGGATTTAAAGTGAACTAATTTTATTAGAGGAATGGACAATAGGTCATTCCTCCAATGAAAAAAGTTTTCTTGCGAATGGTCAAAGGTAGAAGTCGTTAAATTGAACCATTTTCAAATGAGATTGTACACAATTTTGAAAAATCATGTTTCGAGATAAGCGCGTTCAAAGTTTTGGCAACAGTTTCGATCGAATATTAGTGCTGGGACTCCGCTCTGAACAATGGCCTATAGAAACTTTTCTTGTGCGCGGATCGAAAAACCCTTTCAACACAATATAGTAGACACTTAGGGGAAATGACGGCTTCGGCATGACAGACTATTTTCGGCAACCCAAATTGAAACACTATTTTCACTGGATTTTCTTACGAAAACACTTCGCTGAATGCATGCAAACGATTCTTTATGCTTTCAGCTTCAATTTGACTTTATTTTTACCACTGAGAAAAAGCAATCTAGCAGGGTTTTCTTGAAATGAAACACACGCACTACAAATTGTAGCTGATTTCGAGTTGCCAATAATAGAACAGCAGATTTACATGCAGTTCAAATGGAACGGTTGCCGAAGAAAAACTGGTTGCCGACAATACTCGCTCTCACTAGAGAAGATTGGAGCTTTGTAAAAGCGTTTCAAAACAGTTTTTGACAATTCTTTTGACTGAAATTGTTAGAGCAGCTGGTAGCAAAAGATTGTAAACAAACCAATACTGCATATGTGTGCGTTCCATAGAGAAAAAGGCTATAGAAAGAAGGTCGCTGCTTAGGTTGCCGAGAATACGTAAATTCCCCTATACCTTTTAAAAAATGCAATAATAAAATAAAACGATGTACTGAACATTTTGAATGAGAACCTCACCTTAAGCAAATATTTGGTAGATTTTCCAAACAGGGACGGTATTAAAAGTAAATCCTTAACGGCGCCGGTGGTGTAGTGGTAAGCGTGATTACCTGTCACCCCAACAGGCCGCCGGGATGTTCTGAGGCATAACATCTCTGATCACGCCTTCCTTCGGATGGGAAGTAAAGCCGTTGGTCCCCGGTTCATGAGTTGATGGGTCGATAGGTAGGGTCCAGGTGTGGGAGCTGCCTTCCTGGCACGTCGGTAGCATTGGTGCTCAGCACGGAAAACAAGATCGACGGAAAAAACAAACCAAGAGAAAAAATAAATAAAAGTAAATCCGAGTTGAAGCTTACCGCTATTCATGTATTCGGCGCAAAACATGCTAACACGATTTGATGCAAAAGCGCACTTTAATGACCGTTACCGCACTTCCAACACTGGAGTGAAATACGCAATATTAAAACTATACAGATATTGATACAGATTTTTCGAAGAAGAAATACAGATGAAAAGATTTTTATAAGCAAAAATACAGATTTGCTATTGGCAACCCTGGCCACTATGCTACCGAGCCTCGTTCCTTGTTATTTATGTTTTAAACGTCCTAAATATGTTCATAACACTTCAAATCAGCGTACCCAACCGAAAATAATGAAAAAGACTAGAAAAACCTTGGCAATTTAAAATCTTATTCAAGATGGTATAACCATATAGAAGTAAGTCTAAGACTAGCAGGTCCCGAAATAACGTGCTCAACTTTTTGGCTCAGCTCTGGTACTCTCTTCGGTCCCGAGCTAATCGATTCACCCCTCGAAACATAGGAAAATCCAATATCCCCTCATTTTATCTGTCAAACTTTCATAGCGAATCAAAACAAACATTGTGTATTAGTAGAATTTCGGTTAGAATGGGGTACGTTAATCGTTTGCTTGGGACCAATGGGCTAGTCAAGTAGTGAGCCAATTTAAAATCGTTAGTTTCGTATGGATTGTTGCTGATACTCTCTTCGGTTCCAAGCTAATCGATTCACCCCTCGAAACATAGGAAAAACCTGGGTACTGCGGAGTCGACCAATTTTATTTTGCAAGCCAATGGAAAACTGCTTGAAAATTTTCTCAAGTTTAAAATTGATTTGCTCTTTCTCCGTTGATTCCCGCCAAAAGCTCTGAGCCAGGAGTGCTCGAGCCCCCATGACTCTATCAAAGTTTGTTTACATACATGTTTCGCGAAAGTATGTTTTACTGTAATAGAAAACTCAGCTGCCTCATAAAAACTATGCTGGTTTTTATACTTTCATCACTAAGCCTGTTGGTTTTTATCTTTGAGCTTAAAATTAAGAATGGGTTATGAAAAAGTATAGAACATTTTTAGGAGATTACAATGCTTGACGGTAGATAAGAACAGTAACTGCATTTGCTGCTTCTGAATGTTTGGCTCCCGCTTGACAGTTCACACTGGCTCCCAAGTGACAAGCACCTTGAGTGATTCCGCAGTACTCAGGGAAAAACCAATAACCCCTCATTTTATCTGTCAAACTTTCATAGCGAATCAAAACAAACATTGCGTAGTACTAGAATTTCGACTATAATGAGGTACGTTAATAGTTTGCTTGGGACCAATAGGCTAGTCAAGTAGTGAGCCAATTTAAAATCGTTAGTTTCGTATTGATTGTTGGTATAATCACAGCCAGTATGTGGCATAACACTCCACACTTCCGAGGTCGGTGGGATTTTTCTGAGGCATAAAAATCTCTGGTCACGTCTTCCTTCGGAAGGGAAGTAAAGCCGTTGGTCCCGGCCCATGTGTGTTGAATGGGTGCGATATCCTAAGCAGGTGTGGAAGCTGCCTTCCTGCACATTCGATTGCCGTCAATGGATGGCAATCGATGTCCGTCGGTGATTGGCACTAGATTGCGGAACAGAGACCGACGTTAAATAAAGGAAAGAAGATGTGGTATAACATTTGGAACTCAGTTACGAATAGGTGATCATTCAACCTATCAACATCCCCACATCCACTGAACTGAAGTTGGACGGTTTGAATCATCCATAAAGGGTGGCAGTTGCGTACTGTTTACCTGCCATTTCATTCACCCGCAGCCACGCTACATAGTGGTATCCCTGTTTTTCCCTGAACCAAACTCTATCGCTCTGCCACAACCGGGCGGTTCAACAAGTGGTTGTTCGGTTTCTATTTTGATCAATTTTCTTCACATTGCGTCCGTTGTACGCACACTCGAACCATTGCGGAGCATTGAGATGTTCAATCTAATGGTTTATTAAATAATAAAATTTGTCATGATTTCTGTCATGTTTCTGTGTCAACGTTTGGTAACTGAAATATGTTTACTTTGCATTTTAATTTTCAAACTAGTTGCCAAATTCGTAAACCCTAACAAACGGGTACCATACGAACGATATAATCAGAAATAGTCACCATATCTCACAAGGTTGGGATTATATTCCGAATGGGTGATAGGAAATCTTCAGTCTCGTTTCATGTCTGGAAAGCAGAACACCCCCACACGTGCAGAGAAGACACAAAACAAAACCGAGAACACACAGGCTAACGTTTCTCGACTTGGGTTGCCTCCATTCAATCAGTCAGTTTACGTTCATCGTCTGAAACGGTTCGCTTTGGTGGAGCTCTTGCTTACACGACGTTGTGCTCCAAAACGGTTCCACACATTCGCTTTGTTTCTTCGCAATGCTGATTGTTGTACGATAAAGAAGGCTTTTCCCAGTGTTGGTTGCACGTCGTCGAGTGCAGTTTCATGTGTGATCGCGATTTGACGGGCTTCTTCTTCTGCCCAGGTTGCACTTAAGCGGCCTATCAGTTTCGCACTCGGTAACGGTGCTTTGGAAGCACTTTGAAGTGTGTGCGCGAGAATCTCTTCATTTGCACCGTTCAGGGTGTGCGATCTCTATTGTTCTGTGAAACGCAAGTCTATTTGAGGAGTTGAGTTCGTTGGTTGCAGAATATTATTCGAAGGATTTTACATAATAAATTAATCCAACGTTGTATTTGTGTTGAATGTTAATATTTTCAACCGTCACTTTGTAGTAGTGGTCAGATCAATCGTGAAAAATAAGCTTAAGGTACCTTCGGTTGCGCTCATACCAACACAATCCGATCGCAGCAGCAGCAGCAGTTGTGGAGTTGATTGAAGAATAGGCACTGCTGAGTCAGTACAGTGCACTAGAGAAACACACGTGCGTGTATGGGTTGGCCGAAAAAGAGCACTTGAGAAAAGTGCAATCTCAACCTCAACCAGCAACGACCAACAGGCCGGAGATGTATGTCGGTTAAAAGTGTACCAGAAAGTTAATCATTGATGAAAAGAGTGTGCACCTAGTGCGTGTATGTAGCGTTGTTTTTATTGCAAAATGTGTAAAATTCGGTGATCTACTTTTTGATCTCTTTGCGCGTGAGTGTGTCGCTGTGACGGGAAATAAAAGAGTTGCACGCTTAAATCTAGAGTGAATCACTCGGTGTATAGCGATTGAGCAGAATTAAAGCAAAGAGTACGAAGAAGACGACAAAGCAAAGGTCATTGAGCGTAAATATTTTCACTACAAGGCAGTTGGCTTGTCTTATGCTATGTGCTTGGGGTAGTATTGTTAGGTGTCAGCACGGTACGGATTAGCGAAAGAAACGCAACCAACAACGGCGCCAAAGAAGCAGAATTTTGTTTTATTTATTTTGAACGACGCAACCAATAGTCGTGAGTGCGGCTGAATCAGACATCCTGGGCGGAAAGGGTGTCAAGAATTTTTCATGATTGCACACTGATGGAATAACAACTATGACATGGGATCCTGTTCGAGACGACATTTCTTGTTGTCAATATGCGTCCTGCAGTTGGTAAGTAGCACTAGTTATATTTTCTATTAAATAAATTAAATTTTATGGGACAGGCCCCACGTAGTGGTTAGCATCTAAGATGGTCAGGAGTTTAATCCCATCCTGGACATGACGAATGACCTAAAATGTAATAAAGCGACTAAACAAAAAGAAAATATTTTCGAGTAAAACATGGTATAAGACTACAACACAGTTTTCAGATTGGTTTGTTTAGAGTCGGTGTTGAAAACAAACGTGGGCTGACAATGAACATTTGAAATAGATAGGGTAGAGAACTACTTCGGCCTAATCGCCCATTTTGGGCCTATCGAGCAGAAAACTTCAAATAAATCCATGATTTCAGAGTTAACAAGTCAATTATGCGTTTGGTACGATACTTTAGTTAATAAGCTACCGAACGAAGTCAATGAGAACGCGTGGTATGAAAGTTTGCACACATTATTCCCAAAAACAAAAGAAGCGCTCCGACCGAATCAATTTTTATCTTCATCCGATAGGCCGAAGTGAATTCATTGGCGTTTCAATAGCGTTTCAATGCGTTAGGCCGAGTTTAGAATCCGTAGGCCGAGTTTAGCGTCAAGAAGCAGTGTTAGACTTTTGACAATATCTTAACGATTGGTTTCTCTTTATCAAATCTTACGGTACATACGGAAAGGTAAATAAATTAGGAAGCCATCAGAAATAATAACATTATGTTTGGTGCTAAACTGCGCTAGATTAAGAAAGACTAAGTGCGGGTTGTGCTTAATAGGCCGAAAATGGGGTAGTTAACCCTACTTTAAAAAGTTATAAAAAGTACAATTTTTCATCAGTTGTCAGTGTCAGAAAATTTGAAAAAAAACAAATGGCGTGAACATGTATGAAGGTATACTCAAAAACATGTTATTATTTTAAACCGTTTGTACTATATCTACAATGTACTGGAATTATTTGGAATTAAGTATTATTGTATTGGTTTCGGAAGAATTCATATTGCGTTGTTAATTAATTAATTAATTAATTTATCTTTATTAGGGAGGCTTTCAGCCTTGGGCTGGTTCGCCTCCAATATTGCGTTGTTATAAATACCTTAGCGACAGGTAATAATCTTATAAAACCTCAAAACGAGACAATACCTGTTTTGTGAGTATTGTATTGCGTGCTCAATGACACGTTTTGATATCGCAGTAAACTGTGAGATAATTATGTTTACTCGAATCATCTAGGCATATCACTCTTTTGTATCAGCGTCTAGAAAAAAATCAAGTCTAGAAAAAAATCGGCAAAAACAAAAACAAATTGTGCATATTTTTCTAAAGATCACGTAATTGACAAGTTTATCCTAAAATCAGATGCCTGATCAATTTTTCAACAATATTTCAGATTTTATAGGTATCTCATCTGCATGTTTCAGTTTTGGTACTCACGGGGTAGATGTTATGGGAAAACATTTCGTGAAATTAGTTTCTCCCATACAATTTAGTGGTAATATCTCTGCAGTAAAATATACATTTACCACCTATGACTCCAAGAAGATTCATTATCATCCTAAACAGCGATCCCCATTAATTTACATGTTGGGTAACCCTTAACAAATATGTATTCAAAAATGTGCTTTTTCCCTGAAAAATATTATTATACATTGAGGGAATTTAATTTTTATTATCGAACAGGTTTGGGCGGTAGGGTCTTAGACTTTTAATGTAAAAAGTAAGAGGTTGTATCCAAGACTCAACCGTAGATTTTACGTAGGATTACGTGCTCAGTATCACCACTTTTTGCAGGCAATTGGTTAAATTTTGATAACCATTGCAACAGTTGGACATTTGTGTAATTTTCAATAGTGAGCTATTGAAAATTGATGAAGTATTCATTTTAGCAGCTTTTTTATAGAAAAATAATTTGTAAAACAAATCCTAGCTAGTATTGCATGATGATTTTGTTTGATTGTATTATTTTGTAAAGTCGCCGGCAAATACCAGCTGGCGATTTGTTTTTTTTTTAATGATAACTCCTTACTTGAAAACAAGCAAAAACTCACAAACAGGCTGCTTTTTCATGGTATACAGTGTGCTAATTCAAAAATCAATTTATTATTTCAACATTTACTGGCAGATAATTCATAAATTTTGGTAACATAGGTACAACAAATCCTATAATCAATTTTCTATGTAAGCGCCGATCGAAACAAACTTTTTGACGTCACTACAAGGGTGATTGAGCAAACGAACGATTGACACGTATTTAGTAATTTTAAAAATTATCGTCTCAATTTAGATGGATAATTCCTATAGAGGAAATAGGAAAGAAAAGACAAATAAACTTAGCTGCTATGCGTTAGAACAGACAGCGTCGCATGCATCGGACAGGATGCATGATGATTTTCACTTAATGCACTTTTCAGTTAACACTTTTAAAACCGATATTGTCAATTTTTAACATTTTCACTAGAATGAAAGCGACTCAGCAATTCAAAAATACGTCATTTTCGCAGCGTGGCCTACTCCGATTATCTCCCATTTCGACAGGTGTACATGAAAATTTAAATTTCTTACACGTAAATTTCAACTTATTTGGAGTTCTGTCACTAAAAGCTCAGGTTCATTGATAGTGGGCCTTATTACGGGTTTTATTACATGGTGATAAGGAAGTGATACTCATAATAAGAGCCGTGATTGCCGTTCAAATCAAATGTGAATCACTTCACCGTGACGACAAGTGACAAGTTTTCACCGTGAAGTGACATTCGTAATAGCCCCAAGTATCAGAACAAAGTAACAACTTATCAATGTTGACCATTTTGTATGGAAGTCCTCGTCCACAGTCGCCAGCAAAGTTCGGTCATTTTATGTAATTAAAAGCTTCTCCAAACATAAAATGTCTCAAAAAGGGAAATGAATGTGTTACTGTTGAGGTTTCTTTTGCTTCTACTTCAAGTAACGAGAACAGTTTATCAAATAAATCTGTTCAGCTTGATGGTTTAACAGAAAACGAATCAAATTATAGTTCCAACATCTTCATAGGCTACTATGATAGCTGGCTCCATCCAATGATTACTTCGTTTCTCAACACCCCCTCTCGATTAATGAGGCAAATTCTTGCTCGAAGATCCGGGAAACGATTCTTGTCTAACGCTTTGGTGAATAAATCAGCTTCTTGGTCAATTGTGGAAATCGGCTTTATCCCAGTGGTTTCAGCTGCCACGTGATCTCTAATAAAATGATGTCGGACATCAATGTGTTTTACCCGCTTCGATGCAGCATTATTTGCCATCCCAATGGCCGCCTCTGTTGTCTTCAAATATTCAGTTTCTACAGAGCGCCACTCAGCCAGATTGCTTCTGAAACCGCTGCACTTAATGCGATGTATTCTGCCTCACTAGATGAAGTTGATACCGTTGCTTGCTTTCGGCTCGCCCATGGTACAGAACATCCAAAAACCTTAAAATGTAGTGATTGACTTCCGGTCCACCAAATCCGATGCCCAGTTTGAGTCGACAAATCCCACAAGCAGTTCCAATGATTCAGCTTTCTTCAGCTACCGGACGATACGTTTGAGTGATTGCCAATGGTTATCCGTAGGGTTTAGTTAAAATCTTCCCAGGTATCCAATTGGGAAGCACATATCTGACCTAACAGTTGTCATTTGATAAATCAGGCTTCCAATAAATTCCCGATACGGCTCTGCAGTCCTCTTTCCATCATGGTTCAGCTGAAGTGCATTTTCTATCGAAGTATTCGAAGCATTGCACTCTGTCATCCGGAACCGGCTCACGTTGACCGTCTGGGATAGTTTGAGCTCACCTGAATTCCGAAGTTAATCCAGTCTCATACCCAAGAAAAGTTTGGCATCACCGCAGTCGGACATTTCAAATTCCATGGCCAGTCATTTCAATTTTAGTTTCTTCCGGCAACAAGGAGATCATCCACGTACAGCACCAGATAAACCTCGTCGGATTTTTTTTATTGACCCGTAGAGGCAGTAATCCCGCTTTGATCTGGTCAGGCCCAACTTCAAAAATACGTCGTTGAGGCGCTCGTTCCAACAACGTCTATATATCGATTTTTATAACTTGCAGATAGCATTCGCTTCCTTTTTCATTCCATCGGGTACATGTACAGCTCTTCCTTCAGATCGCCATGAAGAAAGGCGGTCTTCCCATCCATCTGATGTTGTATATGGAATCCTTGATGCACAGCTACTGCTAGAACCAACCGTATCGTTGGCAGCCTCGCCACAGTAGCATATTTCTCTTCAAAATCGATTCCGAGACGCTGCAGGAAGGCTTTCACCACCGGCCGGGCTTTGTGTCGAACGGGCCGTCCATTTTCATCCGTTGGGACAGGTCATCAGCTTCCACACTTCATTTCTGGCCATAAACTCCAGCTCGTCTTGTACCGCCTTATACCAGAGCTCCCGATCATCACGACCTTCGATTTGACTATAGTTTTCAGGAACATCTGAGAGGGAAGAAGAACCAACAGAATTCGCTCCGTAACCGGTAAGATAGTCAAGAAACTTACCCGGGAATCGGCGCTCCCGTTCGCTGTGCCTCGTGGACTTCTCACAGGAGTTCACGTCCTGTTCTTGTTGAGAAGGGACGCAGGGGTAGCTTCGAGGATTCTTCTTCTTCCGATCTGGAGTTCCAAATTTGAAGTCTCCGAAACATCACTTTCATTACTGCTTCCATCGCACTTGCTGTTATCTCCCTCTAGCTCGAACGTTACCGGAAGTATAAGTTCCTCCTTTTTTTGAGTCATGAGATTATCTACACCAAACACCTCTGACTTATTCTTCAAGAGAAATGCCTTCGCAAAGTGGGAGTAGTCATCAATGTATGTAAGTAGCGATATCCGTCCTTCGTCGCTGGCTAAATAAGACCACACGCGTCAGAATGTACACGTTCAAGGGGTCGTACCAACAATCAAAACGAGAGTATCGGTTTTAAATTGGCTCACTACTTGACTAGCCTATTGGTCCCAAGCAAATTGATTCACGTACCCCATTCTAGTCGAAATTCTAGTACAATGTTTGTTTTGATTTGCCATGAAAGTTTGACAGATAAAATGATGGGTTCGTGGATTTTCCTATGCTTCGAGAGGTGCATCGATTAGCTTGGGACCGAAGATAGTACCAGAGCTGAGCCAAAAAGTTGAGCACTTTTCTTCGGGACCTACTAGTCTTAGAGTTACCTCTATGGTCGTACCGCTTTGTTTCGTGTGCCATTGAAAGGTTCCCGGCACTGTTTTCCTTGAACACAGGCATTACAGAACTCCAACTTTTCTGGCTTGAAATTCACACTCGTATCATCGCTCCCATGCCACTTTCACTGAGCTGGCCGAGCCGTCGATGTTGCACATGTTGACCTCACACTGTCTCGGAGATACGCAGTAGCAATTGTTTCGCTGCACTTCGGTAGCGTTGCCACTTGCTTGTTGAAACTTACTTCAACTCCAGCCTTCGTTAACTTCTTAACAGACATCAAATTGTCTCGGAGTCGCGGGACAAACAGTACCTCCTCAGCAAACATCATGACACCACGATTACTGGTTCCAGAAATCATTCCAACTTGCTTAGCAACATTGTTGCCAACAGGTTGGTCAAATGCAATGAGCAGTCGGTTAAGTTGTGTGAGTAAAACCCCTGTACGATACATGCAATCAGTGACGTCACTAATTGCGTTTACGTTGATTTTTTGGATTACTAATACAACCATCCCAAGCAGCAGACATTCATCAAAATAAGTTGCTGCAACTTGATTGTGACTTAAATAAGTTACATACAAATAAGCACAACTGTTCAGTGACAAGTGTGCTACTAGGGATATTTCACGATCTGCTTCACCTCTCTTTGTACCTCATTGGGTCCAATGAGCTCAAAGACTTGAAGAAGTTCTTCGTATTCACCAGGTGATTACTCGATCCAGAGTCAAGCTTGAACGTTATATTCCTGTTGTTCTCCCGCTTGGAAACAGCACTGTCAGGCATGAATACAACGGACTTCGAACCAGCTGCCATGTTTGCGTTGCTTTTAGCCTTCTTGCAGTCCTTCTTCATGTGGCATTGCCGTTAAACTTGCCGAACTTCTTCAGTTTGTCTCCGGCAAACACAGTAGGCTTCTCCTCTGAATTCTGCATCCGATCTCTCCGCTTCGACACTTCGTCGAGCAATCATGACTTCATCCTGCTCGGGAAGATTCTCTAGCGCCGTCACAAGCGGGTCGTAGGATTCCGGTAACGTCAACGGTAGGTCCAGCCAATCGAAATTGACGAATCAAGTCTTCGAACTCCAGGAGATAAGCGCGCATCGACGCTCCTTCCGTCAGGTGTAGCCTAGCAATCTGCTTCCTGATAAGAATCTGCTTCCCTGCTGACTTTTTTGCAAACGTGTCCTCGAGGCCTTCACGGTAGTTTTGTGTCCAACACAGCCAAGTTATTTATCGGCTAAAAAATCACCATCATTGCCTTCGCTTTATGGTCCATCTCTCGGAATTTCACCGCTTGAGCCGCTTCTGCAGGCAGACTTTGGAGGTTTCTAAGAAGGTCTTCAGGCGAAACTGCCAGGTGTTATAGTTTTGACCAGCGAATTGTGGAATTCCGTGGCGCCTATAACCTGTTGAGGTTTCTTCTACTACGCAGTGAAACAAGTAATTCAAGTAACGTGAACAGTTTATTAAATAGGACTATTCAGCTTGATGGCTTGACAGGGAATGAATAAAATTATAGTTCCAACATCTTCATAGGCTTTTATGATAGCTGGCTTCATCCAATGATTGCTTCCTTTCTCATCAGTGAAAATCTCAATATTTGATTAACTCTCCCTCCTCACTTTTTGCACCGCAAAGTTCATCAAAATATATAAAATTTGTAAAACATTTCAATATCGAAAAACGTTAGTCAAACAAGTTAGAATTTTCAAGTGGTAAAACTTCTCTGAACACACGAAATTGAAATTCGCTCTTCTGGGCCACTGTGCATTGTACTGCTAACTACTTTTTAAGAATCTACCAATTGCTCTGAAGAAGCTACCCTTCTAAAATACCGTTTACACACTTTTTGAACTTATTTTGAAGTAATTAGGTGCTTAATTTAGAATCTTTTATCTTTTGTACCGAATCTTACATCTTACAGCTTCGAGCCAATAGCTAAATTTCTTGATGTTCAATCAAAAAGTGGTCTTCTGGTGAAAACATGTAGCTGAAAAAATTAGAATTCTTACCTATAAGTCATTATGGCGTAAAGCTAGGACAAGGAGAACAAAAAGTTAACTTTTCGCTTAGTAATTTCCATATGAACTTCAGAGTCAGTGCAGTATGAGATAACAAACAAACCAGCTCAAATTGTGGGATGATCAGGACCTGATTTAGAATGTACTGAACTCCACACTGCTTCACTGTTAAATTAAACCACCTTTTTATACATGCTTGAAAAAAGAACGCATTATAGTATTCACTGAAAACTTCACAATATTTGCTAGAAAGTTAATCATATTTGCGGCTGGAGATTCCTAGTACATTGCGATATGATTCAAATGGGTATGTGGCTTCATGAATCAACACGCAACTAATCACCACTTACCCATATATCTACGTCACAAATCCCCTCGAAGCTGCTTCTCTGTTCATCGCATCATCACTATCTAGAGGTTTCCACGCTACAAACTTATGGCTTGCGTAACGTGATAAGATAACCAGCTAGTCTACCTGTGCGTTAAAAAATCAATATTTTCTGGAAATGATTAGTGTTGATAAATTTCGTTTGTTGACAAAGTTCAGACCCTTGCCTCTGTATGTTTATTTGCTGTTGTTGTTGAGAAAGAAAACACCAAGCCACATACAAACAGACATAACATTCACAAGTTGCTCATCGAACACGCCTTGAACGGTCAATTTAAATGTTTTTAGTTGGTAGTTCCAACACCTGTGGCGCGCATAGTCAATTCCCTTGCATTTGACGTTTACACACTACCGCCATCTGTTCAGCGTACTGCCCATTACAGTATACTCAACAGATGGCATGGTGGTAGTGTTTTAGTGACGATGATTTATATGGGATAATATTAAATGAGTTATGTCTGTTTGTCTGTGACCAAACTTTGATTTCGAATGATTTGGATGTTTTCTTCAAGCGTGAATTCAATATACAGAAACTTTCATGTTCATTCCCTCATGTCGCCAGAGAAACGAAGACTGTATACATAATCAAAATGGAATTATTTATTTTCGGAAAAAGGTACAATTGCCTCCGGAGAAAAAGTTCAACCCATGCGTCAGCACTAGCGGAAACACTGTATAGACTGCAGAGTTGTTGTACCCTAGCGGAAATGATGAACTACCGATGATTTTACCAAAAACACTTCACCCGTCCTGATCCCATTGATGCCTGACAGATGGTTCTTACTGAATGAATTATTCACACCAGAGCACCCTTTCGGGGGTGGGGTTGAATGTCTGCGAACCATGTCCTAGAATGTAGTGAACGTGGGTTCTGTCTGCAGCAGTCAGCAGCTCTTATAGCAGTTCAATGGGACCCATCAATGGCGATTGAAATGACGGTAACTTCCTGGAAACGACATCAGTGACAACCACTCCAGTCAAGTGGATTTCAGTTTGACTCAAATGGGAAAATAAAGCGAAACCTCAGAATGGCCCGAACGTTCCCAGGGAGTAGGTTACGGTGATAATAATACCGTTGATTGGCTTTGGGTTGACGAATCTGCAGTAAAAAATAAACAGCCTTTCAATAGGTGGGGGCGTTTGTTATCAGTAGTAGCAGTGGTTGGGATTCGTTATTGGCGATGAGGTGAGGTGAAGAATCGCATTTAGTTGGTTTGAGTGGTGTCATCAATTTGAACATTCGAATGGCACGTTCGGCACGGGAGGAAACACACTAATGGGGTGGAAAACAGGTGAAGGTAGAAAGAAACGCCAGTTATAGACCGATGACAGCCGTGGGTGCACCTTTGTGGGCTCTGAATCACAAAGCATGTATTTCCTTTCCAATCCCCATTAAAGGAGACCGGTACGTGTAGTAGAGGACGTATGGTGCCGTGGTATTGGTCACAACACAACAAATCGTACCGAAATGCGCTTTAACTTTGGAGTGTGTAGGCTGAATCATTTGCATACATGTGATTCAACTTCTGGTTACGCGTCAGATGTTGTGGCCATTTGTATCGTTTTACAAAATGTTGATTGTTGACACTCGGCTGAGCGGCTGACTATTGTTGGCCTTGAAGAATGTTGAAGTGGAGGATTGAAGGTTTGTTCCTCTTCCAAGATAATTCATATAATTTACTTTTTTTAAGTGTGTCTCCACTCTCCCCCACACCAAAAGCCTCCATGGTGGACATTCAAAACTCAACCATAAACAAAACAAACAAAAACTAAAATTGAAGAGAAAAAAAACCTTAATGATTGAGAATTAATTTATTAGATTTTGAATCAACAAAGTGAAAAAAAAAGAACAAACGAAACAATATAGGGTAATTTACGTATTGTCGTCAATCTACACTGGCCCAGCAATGCAATCTGGCCAAACCAGTAGGCTGTGGAAATTTTACGTCTTCAAAAGAGTTGTTTATTTTGTCAAGGCAAACAACTTTGCCGAAGACATCAAGTCTCCAAAACATCAGAGAAATAAGTTAGATTGTGGCGCCATCTTTGCGGAAGAGTTTTGAACTATTTGTTTATGTCAATAGATGGTCCTTATTATGATGAGAAACTTTACCCAGGACACCAAGTCGCAGAAATGCTTCGTTTCGGAGTTATTAATTTTGCTCCGCTAGATTCTATTTCTGGCCCAGTCTAAGCAGCGTTGGCACTTCTATTAACAATCTCACAGTGTCGCGCACACTTATGACATGTTTGTTTGTTTACATTGTATTTGCATAAATACATTTAGCAAAGTGTTTTGGTAGAAAATAAAGTGAAATTAACGTTTAAATTTTGGTTGCCAAAAACAGTCAATGGGTGCCGAAGCCATAATTTACCCTATGTGTTTCAAGTGGGATTAATACACACTTAAATTTTTTCGCCGAGATTCCAACAGCCGAGTAGTTCTGCAATTTATTTTGCTGAGATTCAGCTAACAGATATCATTTTGCTGAGATATCAGATAACAAACAGATCAAGAGCCACATGTGAAAAGGGCATACAAGCTTTTGGTAAACAAACCTTTGTAGGTCCTTATCTCGCCAACCGAGGGTCGCCCACGCAAACTAACAACATCATCGGGAAAGAGAAACCTTCCCCTATTCGGCGATGTTGATGATTTGCGTTGGTGTCATATGGGTGGCGAGAAAAGGGCATAAGAATGTTTGTTTACAAAAAGCTTGTATGCCCTTTTCACATGTTGTTCTTGAGATGTTTTGCAGATATATCAGCAAAAGTAAATGCCGAGATTATCGGCTGTTGGAGATTTTACCGAAATAAAATAAATACTAATCAATTTTTAATGTGATTACCGAAAGTCTTCCTTCTTACCATAGGCCATTGCTCGAAGTTTTCTTCGTACACTGTCCATCATCTTTTGCATGAGCGACTTGTATGGCTGCCAAATTCCATTTCCGCTAGAAATCCTTCATGTCAACTGCAGTTCCACACTTTTTATTCAGTACTAGCTGAGTGTGCCCGGTCTTGCTCGCAATTCAATATTAGATTGAGTTTATGCGCCGATTAAAAAAAAAAGCAAAAAAGCATTTGCTTGATTAGTTCTCGAGTTATGCAGAAATTTCTGTTTCATTTGTATGGGAACCTCCCCAGAACCTTTCCCGGCCCCAAAAACCCCTTTCACGCCGATCGGTTCAGTAGTTTCCGAGTCTATAAGGATCAGACAGACAGACAGACAGATAGACAGAAAGACAGAAATTTATTTATATATATATATATATATATATATATATATATATATATATATATATATATATAGATATATAGATAGATAGGGTCAGACAGACAGACAGACAGACAGAAAGACAGAAATTCATTTATATATATATATATATATATATATAGATATATAGATAGATAGATTATATATATAGATAGATGTGCTTCACAACTGACCAGTATTCCTCAATTGGCCTTAGTTTCGGAGTATTGGCCGGATCTCCTTGGGAACCATTGTGACGCCATTTGCGCTGTACCACGGTTTGGTGGAATTTGAGTAGTGGCAGCTTGCCAAGTCCGGCCAGAATAGGCAATCCACCTCATGCTGCTCCAGAAAAGGCAGTATTCTCTTCCGTAGACACTCCTCCTGGTAAATTTGAAAGTTTCCCATATCAGTCCACAACTGCAGATTGCTTGCCAGACAAGGAACTTTTTTGGGGAATTTCGACTTCTTTTTGAATTTACATTCTTCCGGGGCACTCTGCCCAGAAATTTGATCGAAAACTGCCAGGAGCGGATAGACCGGGATTTTCATTTCGATCGGGCAGGATCGAATCGCGACGTGCTTGTTCCGGTGAAGCCATGATGTAAACAAATGAACTTATCCTGACAACCAATGCCTACTGTGATTCTAATACACTCTTAGCTTGATTCAGTGAAATTTTGAAATATTTTACTTAAAAAATGCTTTTTTTTTATCTAGTTAGTTTACTTGTAAGGCTCAACTGCGTTAGCTTTACAGAGCCGATAATTCATTGTTCTTTGTTTGTTTGAAAATTCACTTAATTCTTTGTCTAGTAGGAGTTGATCCGAATACTCGCGGCTTACCCGAAAATTTGGGCTTTTTTCCACAACATATATTTAAAAAAATCAGCGCTGTGTCTTTGTTTTCGTTTTTGAGATATATTTTTTTGAAGTTATCAAGTTTTAGGTTTTCGCTCAATACTCCTATGCGACTAGACTACAATGCATCGTAACAGTCGCTATAAATCAATGAAGACGTTGTCATTTTTGAAAAGCCTAACATTGAAATGGTCATCCTAATGATAAAATAAAAAATACGGGGTAAAAATTTTGCGATATGGAACAAAACTACCAATTTTCACGAAATTCTAAGAACCACTATATTGTTTTGCTATGCTGTATATATGTATTATATTATAATTAGAAACATTAAATTAGATTATATGCTACCGTCACACTTGCTTAACAGAGCAATTCAGCTCACTGAAAGTGCATCAATTGTAAATTTCGTCTGAAAAAAAAAGAAAGCGTTGTGCCTATTGGAAAATAGGCTTTATAGCAGCTAGACCACAATTGGATTTCCTTCACAAATACATGCATAAAAAAAAATCCTTTAAAATAAAGGAACCTCTGCTCTCATGTGCACATCACACCACAAGTTTCGTCAATATTTCCAGAAATATTTTGGCTGGGTTATTATCGATGTGCAAGAAAAATTACAACTTTCCTGACGAAAGATTCCCAGGATCTGGCCTCAACTACTGCTGTAGTTCAACAGAAGGGGAAAATGAGGGGAAATATTGAAAAACAGAATCGAATTTTTTTTTATTCTGCAACAATATTGACATCAATATGTTCATCATCAATATTTGCATCAATGCCAATAATCATACTTTAGGCGCTTGACACGAAAATGCAAACTCAACGTGAAGCGCTTCGTTAATAGATTCTGCTTTTGCCTAAGTTGGACGATAATTTTTCAGGCTGCTGATGTCGCAATATTCATTATGATGAGACTCATTGAAATCGAACATCGCATACACCATGGGATTTCTGGTTTCGCTCGTCTTTTACAATTGAATGAAATTTGGTATGCCTACTTGCAGGCCTCCACGGGTTGCTACGAGGAAACAACAGAGAAACGAAAAAAAAGCAGTCTCAAGATGAACTGTAATGCGAAGAAAACCTCCACGGCAAATAAGAGAAAATATTTATTTACATCCTGTCCTGGCAATGCCTACTTGCTTCGCCTTTACTTACGACGACCCTACAAAGAGAGGTTATGTTTCTATCAACTGTCTCACTCTCGTCTTTTTTTTTATTTATGTCTCCTTATTAGCATTTTTGTTTTGCAGCTCTTCATTGGACCTTTGTTTTCTTTTCTGCTCACTTTTCTGAGCATTTCGTCTTATTCCCGTATTCGCCGCTCTTGATCATGGAAGCGTATCGTCTAACGTCGTGTGTTTCTTTTCTCTGTAGGGATTCTTCGATACAAGTTTCTTCGCAGTCTTACAGTAGTTTTTCATTCTACTATCAGTGGCGCATTTTTTAGAGCTGCTACCAACCGTCCGACGGACGCCGGAATTACTTCTATAAACATTCTTTTACTGTCTTATTCTAGTTTACTTGTTCACACTATACACTGCGAAATGACTCGCGAAATATGTTCCAATAAAATGCCAAGCAAAGGAACGCTGAGAACTTTTCAGACTTCGAGGTAGGTGGGGATGCGATGGGTCGAAAAGTCATGCCATGCCGTCAATTGTTGTTGTTGTTGTTGTTGGTTGTTGAAATCATTCTTTTCCCAGGACTCACGACCCATCAGGAAGATTTGAGAAGAGGTGAGTGAGGAATTCGTGCAAAAATGTTTATGATCCCTTGCAACCGGAAGCCATACGTTCAAAGGCGGATGGGAGCTGCTTACGTGTTTGGGACCGATGATTAACTGAACGGTAATTGAGCTTTGTTGGCTTCCTTACTTCCTGTGATTCATATTGGTGCTGACTTAGTCTCAAACTGATTATTTCATTTTATGGGATGTATTAGGGTATATGGTGACTGGTGAGTGATGCTGAATCCAGAGAAATATTAATTATAGTTAACTCTCTTGGGAATATTAAAGAAAAAGCTGAAAGTCTCTTAAATATAGACAACAATCAAAGAAAGAGTGCGCTCTCCATTTGTGTACTTTATTAATCGCACAAATGGAGTCTTCGTATTAGGTGAAATTTAACCTGATTTATCCGTAATGCAAGGCAAATCTTCAAGATTTCATTGTAATGGAATAACATCTTGCAACTGCGAAATTAAATCTTTCGACTTTTCGTTATGATAGTCGGTCAGGCCTTCTTCATAATTATGTTAGCAGTCAGTGCTGATAAAAATCCTTTCTTCTACACTCAATTTAGCTGAAAATGAAGAAAACCTTAACAGATAGACCAACTACCTGCATGAATTTGAATTTTGATTTAAACAAATTCCCTTGATCTAGGCAACCTCTGAGTATCAAAAATAACATTTGTTTTTCTTCATTCGTGGCTGGATTCTCATCGTCTTCATCTTGGTCGGGATGATATTGAGGATCAAATGCAAAATGATTATTTTCATTTTAAACAAATATAGCGCTGAAAAACGTGGTTTTTAGACATAAGTCGACTACAAATTATTGCCTCAAGTAGAACTGATGATAATATCGATGATTTAGGCAGTGTGGTCGACAATATTCAAAATAATCATTTTGCCCAAAATGTCGTTGATTATCTTGCTTTTGAGGATCACTTCTGATTTTTAAAAATTTTGGTTTGATAATCGAGCACTGGTGAATATCAACAAACGCATATTCGTTGATGTATAATAAACTCATATGTTCATTTCGCTCGTTTCGTAACTAGGGTAACCAACTGATTTTGGACCCCTAGAGGAAGTGAGATCACGTTTATGTCAAAATAATATTATTTGTTTATTATTATTATGCAATTTACATGCGGTTGTGTTCGAAAGCTACTCATCTTGGATGTAAAATGTCACTAGATGTTTTATTTATTGATATATACTCGAAAAATAATTCTTTTCACATCATGATATTCACATATTTTGGACCCTTCCACTTAATTTTAGACAGTGTCCATAATATATTTTGGACACACTGAATGGGAGCGAATATATTTTGGACATGCTGAAGTTCTTTCAACCTATGAGCCTAAAATTAATTACGACGGTCACTTCTTCCTATCTCGCATTTATTAGGTCCGTCTAGGTGGGAAAATTTTCAAAGAAGGTGCCGTAAAACGGGGTGAAATTGATCAGCGGGGTGAATTTGATCGCTGAGTATACCCAATATTGTACTTATGCATAATATTTTTACAATGTATACAAAGATATATTCGTACGCTTAGTAACGAAAAACATGTTACACATGAAAAAATATCACGAGAAATTTCAGCGATCAATTTTGCCCCGCTGATCAATTACACCCCGTTTTACGGTATGCATAAAAGTTAACCCCCCGTTACTCGCGCTGTTGTACTTTGTACAACACATATGAGTTTTCCATTGCCATTTTGTTGCTGCCAAACCATCTTGTAACCAACTTGTATTCCTCAAAATCTGAAACCAACTTGTATTCCTCAAAAAACTAGTTTTGAACTAAAAAAGCTAAACTTTGATTACAATTAACCCCCAAAATGCGGATACTAGAGAAAATGTAAATGGAAACCGCGTAAACGGTGTCCATACTACGTGGGATTGACTTAATTGGTTACAACATGGAATATCTCGAGATCCTGACCAGATAGAAAGTTACTGTCTTCGGCAAAGTTGTTCAGGAGGTCAAAGCCTATTTCTTAGTGTACAATAGTTCAGAATTATCTCACTTCGTGGTGCTAGTATACATGTGAAATTCTCGTGTATAAAATATCTCTAGATCCTGACCAGATAGAAAGTAAATGCCTTCAGCAAAGTTGTTCAGGAAGTCAAGCTCTTTTCGTTGGTGGAGTAGTTCAGAAACTTCACACTACGAGGCGCTAGTATATACGTGTAATTCTCGCATATACAATAGCTCGAGTTCTTGACCAGCTAGAAAGTTACTGTATTGGGCAAACTTGTTCAGGGGGTCAAGACTTTTCGACTGGTAGACAGTAGTTCAGAATTTTCTCACCACGTGGCGTTTGTATACATATACACTTCTCGCATATGATATATCTCGAGATCCTGACCAAATAGAAAGTTACTGTCTTTGAAAAAGTTGTTGAGGAGGTCAAAGCCTATTGCTTGGTGTAGAATATTTCAGAATTTTCTCACTATGTAGTTCTAGTATACACGTTAAATTCTCTCATATAAAATATCTAGAGAGCATGACAAGATATAATGTTACTGTCTTGGGCAAAGTTGTTCAGGGGATCAAGGCCTTTTGGCTAGTGGACGGTAGTTCAGAATATTTCACTACATGGTACTAGTATATACGTGCAATTCTCGCATATGATATCTCTCAAGACCTGCTAAAAATGTACTGTAATCGGCAAAGTTGTCCAGGAGATCAAACCCTATCGTTGGTGGAAAGTACATAATTTTCTCACTAGGTGACGTTGAAAGACACGTGAAATCCTTGCATATAAAATATCTCTGAATGACCCGCATACTAGTGCCACGTAAAGGGAAATTTCTGAATTACTGTACACCAACGAAAAGATCCTAACATCCTGAACAACTTTGCCGAAGACAGTAACTTTCTGTCTGGTCAGCATCTAGAGATATTTTATATGCGAGAATTCCTCATGTATACTAGCGTTGCAAAGTGAGAAAACTCTGAACTTAAGTCCACCAGCAAAAAGGCCTTGACTTCCTGAACAACTTTGCCGAAGACAGTAACTTTTTATATGATCAGGATTTCGAGATATTTTATATGAGAATTTCACGTATATACTAGCACCATATAGTGAAAAAATTCTGAACTATAGGCTTTGAACTCCTGAACAACTTTTTCGAAGACAGTAACTTTCTATCTGGTCAGGATTTCGAGATATATCACATGCGAGAACTTCACATGTATACTAGCGCTATGTAGTGAGTAAATTTTGAACTACTGTCCACCAGCAAAAAGGTTATGATCTCTAGAACTACTTTGGCAAAGACAGTAACTTTCTATCTGGTCAGGATCTCGAGATATTCCATGTTGTAACCAATTAAGTCAGAACCCTCGTAGTATGGACACCATTTACGCGGTTTCCATTTACATTTTCTCTATTATCTGCATATTTTGGGGGTTAACTGTAATAAATATTTAGCTTGTTTAGTTAAAAGCAAGTTTTTTGAGGAATACTCGTTGATTTCAGATCGATTGGTAGCTCGGCTGCAAAATGGAAATGGAAAACTCACACTGTTGTACAAAGTACAACGCGTGAGTACACGTGTTACAAAAGTTGGCGCGAGTAACGGAGGAAATATAATATAACATAAGGAAACAACTGATCATACCATAAAAAAAAAATCATTCAGAAGTAAATCTTAATACGGAGACCTGACTCTATGCTTGCAGTCCATATTATTTTTTGTATGGGCTGTTCATAAACTACGTAGACGGTTTTTGAGAGATTTCAACCCCCCTTCCGTAGAAGACAGTCTCAAACACAAAATTTAAAAAATTGTATGGACCGTAGACATCTGCCAAGCGCTCCCACCCCCCTAAAGCGTCTACGTAGTTTATGAACAGCCCCTTAGTTAAATGCGTTTGGGAGATAGGAAAACTTTTGTGGAAAACTAGGAACTAGGAAAACTCAGAGTGGACCACTCTACGTGTTTTGCCGTTTTTCCCATTTTGAATCGCCTGATAAACAAGAAATATATTTAAAAACAATGAATTCATATAATTTTGATTGATTTACTTACCAATTTAATCAGAAATCTGAGATAATAGCACGATCGACCAACCGGAATTTTTTTTGTCGCTCTTCTGATGATTCTCATTTGATAAGTGTCCAAAATAAGTTGGTAACATTTTTTTACGATCTTTTTTGGACACTTTTTATTTAATACTTTTTAAGTAAAATCTTAAGGTGAAATCTTTATAAACACGTGAAATACATCTTCCAAAGTCAGATAAACTGATTTGATAAAAAAAAATCATTGAATTGTATATTTTAGACTGTACGAACCGAAACGAAAGGTCGAGACGAACCTGGACTAAAAATTGAAACCCGAGAACACGTTTTTCGGAACGGCGGAATTTTCTATCGGTTGCAACAAATAAAATGTGCAGACAAACTTGTCTTAACGAGTTTATATTTCGACTGTTCGAATACAAGTGTTTTGTTTGTTTTCTCTTCGCTTTGCGCTGGCAGATTTTTGGCGCCAGCAAGGTAAGTTGGTATTGTAGGTATGCTGATTGCTCGGGAGGTAGGGATGTCGTCACAAAATCCTCAAACATCCTCCCCGCCTTGAGGTAACACCTCAATCCGGAAGTGGACACAGTTTCTGCACTGGGCGCTGATATTGCGATTTGCCTCGACGCAACGTGACAGTGCGAACTAAGCCATGCTTGTCGGGATGAATTGCGGATACCCGGGCCAATTCCCAAGCGGACGGCGGAGTGTTGTCATTTTTGACCAAGACGAGCTGGTCCAGCTTGATGTTGTCTCGAGTGTTTTTCCACTTTCCTCGTGGCTGCAGAGTTGCGATGTACTCATCACGCCAACGGTTCCAAAACTCGACGGTATATCTTTGAACTTTCTGCCAATGGTCCAACTGGTTCACCTTGAGGTGCGTGTCATCAGGTTCGGGCAGTAAATTTAGCGGTTGCCCAACCAAGAAGTGCCCCGGAGTGAGGGCTTCGAGACTGTCCGGCGAAGTGGAGATCGGACAGAGAGGTCTCGAGTTGAGACACGCTTCTATTTGGCAGAGTAAGTGTTCCATTTACGCGGATGTCCTGACAGCCATTGCAGGACTATGGTCGAATCCGTCCAGGCAAACCGGTCTACCTGGAAGCGTTTGAGAGGTTCAGCAACTTGTTTCAGCAGCTTTGCAAGTAATTCAGCTGCGTTGAGCTCGAGACGTGGTAGAGACACCTGACGTACAGGAGCGACCTTGGTTTTCGCTGCAAGTAGACTAACGTGAACCTCACCGTTGCGATCAACGGACCTGAGATACACGACCGCTGAGTACGCCTCCTCAGAAGCGTCAGAAAAGCCATGTAATTCGATGTGGTTGTCGTAATTCGCTGCCCATCTTGGAATCCTGATCTTCTCCAGGTGGTGTAGGTTTGCCTTCAAATCGACCCACATTTCTTCAACGACAGGAGGTAATGGATCGTGCCAGTTTAGGTCGTACAACCAGCAATGTTGAAATAGAATTTTAGCTCGAACGATGACCGGCGCAAACCACCCGAATGAATCGAACAGCCTGGCGGAATCCGACAATAGCTGGTGCTTCGTATTGGGACCATCAATCTGCAGATTTACCTTGAGTGTGAAGGCGTCTATGTCCGGAATCCAATGAATTCCCAGGGCTTTCACCGAATTGCGTTCATCCGGAAACTGTATCTGTACTGCGGTAATGCTGACTTCAGGTAGCGACTTCAGAACCGCCGCCGAATTGGAACTCCATTTCCGTAATGTAAGTCCAGCACTCTCTATGATCTCGTTGATCTCCTTGATCAAACGAATGGCTTCTTCTTCCGATTTTGCTCCCGATGTAAGATCGTCGACGTATGTATTCTTCATGATCCGTTCAGCTGCTTCAGGATACTTCCCTTTGTATTCTTCCGCTGCCGTCTTGAGCGCCGCCATGGCCAGAAATCCAGAGTTCTTGAGTCCATATGTCACCGTGCTAAGCCGGAAGTGTTGTATCGGCTTGTCCGGCGAACTTCTCCATACCACACGTAGGTAGTCTCGATCGTCAGGGTGCGTAAGTACTTGACGGTACATTTTTACTGCGTCCGCCGTAAATACCACCTCGAAGAACCTGAACTCCATCGTGATATCGAATATCTCAGTGTTAATGTTCGGGGCGTCCAGTAACAAATCATTCAGTGAGACTCCAGAAGTCGTGGCACATGATGCATCGAACACAACTCGGAGTTTGGTCGTGGTGCTATCTTCCTTTACGACCCCATGATGCGGCAAATAATATGACTTCGTGCAATTAACCAGAATCTCTGTTTCCGGAATCAGCTCCATATGGCCCAAATCCTGATACTCTTGCATGAATGCAACGTATCTCTCCTTGAAGCTGCTGTCGGTCTCGAACTTCCGTTCCATTGCGCGTAGCCTATGGACTGCTGCGGTCAGCGAATCTCCAAGTTGCTGCTTTGAATCGTTCATTGGCAATCGAACGATAAAGCGTCCATCTTTCGAGCGAGTGTGCGTCGAGTTAAAATGATCAACGACCCTTTGCTCCTCTTCTGTCCATTGCTTAGCTTGACGAAGCTCCTGATCTTCCCAGAACAATCGCAGGGTGCGATCGATGTCGAAATCTTGATGAAGATTGATTGCCGAGTGATGTGTGTGCATACACCATTGCTTCGAGATTCTTCCTGCAACCATCCACCCGAAGATAGAACGTTGTGCTACAGGAATACCGTTTGGATCCTTGACCTGGCCGGCTTGCAGTACGGACAGGAAGACATCCGATCCCAGTATGACCTCAACCGAGCTTGGTTGATTGAAGTGGGGATCCGCCAGTTGCAGACCCTTCAAGTATGGCATGCTTGCCACGTCGAAACGCTGGCACGGCAGGGTTGCCGTGAGCCTTCCAAGAACAAAAGCTTGAGTGGTGAGTTTAGTTTCCTTGTTGAAACGCGATGAAATCACCAGCGTGACAATGCCGGCAGTGGTACCGACGACTTCACCGCTGACACCAGTGATCTCCAAAGAAGCGTTGCTACGCCTCAACCCAAGGCGGTTGGCACACGCTGTCGTGATGAGAGATGCCTGGGAACCACAATCAATTAGCATTCTTACGTCGTGTAGCTTCCCATCACCTCCTCGAAGTTTTGCCACCACCGTTGGTAGCAGTGCGAATGCAAACGGTCCGTGGTTTTCGGCCACCGTCTGCGCTACGTTGGTAGAGATCGATGCGACCTCCAATTCCGGTTCCGGTTGCGAACTTCCTTGACCATCTTCCTGCTTTTCATCCGGTTTCTTGACTTCCCGCTGGCATAGCATTGTATGGTGCCGTTGGTTGCACTGTGAAGTGCGACATACCGACTTCGACTGACACCGCTTCGCTGTGTGGGATGGACGCAGGCAATTGAAGCACAGTTTTGACTTAAGTGCCAATTCCCTACGCGCCGCCACATCCATGGCCTTGAATTGTTCGCAGTGGTAAGTTGGGTGATCCATACTGCACTTCGCACACGACACATGTGCAGCACCAGCATGAAAGGCTTGAAACTTCTTCTCGGCTCCAGTTGCCTTCGAAATCTCCTTCTTCGCAGGTTCTCCCAGCTTCCTATAAAACGACGAACAAGTTTCCAGAGCATCGCAGCGTTTTTGCAGGAACTCGATGAAATCTGCGAACTTCGGATTTTCTTCGTCAATGATTTTCTGCGCCCACAGTGAGCGCGTCTCTCGGTCCACCTTCTCAAGCAACGCTTCGACAAAAACTTTTGCATATCTGGCGGATCCATTCTCCGGTTCGAAGGACCAAAAAACTATGTACGAACCGAAACGAAAGGTCGAGACGAACCTGGACTAAAAATTGAAACCCGAGAACACGTTTTTCGGAACGGCGGAATTTTCTATCGGTTGCAACAAATAAAATGTGCAGACAAACTTGTCTTAACGAGTTTATATTTCGACTGTTCGAATACAAGTGTTTTGTTTGTTTTCTCTTCGCTTTGCGCTGGCAGATTTTTGGCGCCAGCAAGGTAAGTTGGTATTGTAGGTATGCTGATTGCTCGGGAGGTAGGGATGTCGTCACAAAATCCTCAAACATAGACCAAATTTAAAACAAGTACACTAACGCCGATTCCTCTTGACAAACGTCGAAACATGAAACTTTTTCGATAACATTTTCTAAAACTGCATAAATTGAGCAATTGTAAGCAATTTGAGGTGAACTAATGATCTTGAGACATAGCAAGTAATTGAAAGAATGTAATTACAACATCAACCCAGATGAATTTGAAGAAACTAGACAGTAAGCGAGGAAAATATATGAAAAGGGTCCAAAATATGTAGGGGTCCAATTCAAGTTGGTTACCCTACGAAGATGTTCAAAACAAACGCAATTCATCGACACTGGGTTGAAGCGATACTCCTTGCATGTGATGGTAAATGATAAAAACAGACACTGGTTAGCAGTCCTTAGAATTTTACGAACTGTTGAGTAGAACAATTTTCACGCTTTCGCATTGATCTTGTTTTTGAATTCTGATGTAATTTTATATGTCGCATGATTTTATGATATGTCGCAATGGTTTTTTGATCTTAGCAAAAAAGTAGCAATTTTCTCCGTGTATCCAGAACATATCCGAATGTGGCCGGTTTGGCTATCAATGAACTTTTTTTTAGCTCTCATGTAATTTGAGGTAGCACATGATGTAGTTTGGTCAAGTAACTTCCCCGGGAGTACCCAACATATGACCGGATGTGATCAATGTGGTTCTGGGCACCAAACACCAATGAACACCAATGAACCTGTAGTTGGATTCTCATGTTATATGAGGTGTCGCATTGTGGGTTTGGCAAAGTAACGTATACTCACCGAAACATGTGCCGTCCATATCTCCGGAACCAATTGACTGATACCAAAGATATTCAATGCCGTTCGATGGGACCTAGTACCTATCATTTGGCGTCCAATTCGGTTCAGTGGCAGCCGAGAAACATGAGTCCCACTATTTCGTTACACACACACAAACACACACACACACACACACACACACAAACACACAAACACACACACACACACACACACACACACACACACACACACACACACACACACACACACACACACACACACACACACACACACACACACACACACACACACAACACACACACACACACACACACACACACACACATTTTCCGATGTCGTGGACCTGAAAGGGTTGGTAGCAGCTCAATTTTTAGTGACTTTGTTGACACTAGTTTGGAGGCAGTCACTAAAAAGTCACTTTTCACACCAAAAAGTCACTAAAGTCACTACCTAAAAATAGTCACTTTTTCACAACTAACATAGAGTGAAATGGAAAAATATTAACATTATTTTTAAATTGAGTACTTGGCACCAGTGATGCAAAATATCATGACACTCACGTGACACTCGTCTTCGCATCAACCGACTATCGCTGACAGATCGTTTTGTCACGCAGTGAGAGTTAGAGCCATGGCAAACAACAATCACCAGTAATGGTCGGTGCTCACTAGCAAAACGTTACACTCGCTGCTGTTCGTCTCGGCAGGCGCGACTGTGTGAGTTACAAACAAAGCAGGCAACATGAAACGGAAGCTGTTGGGCTCACTCACCAACACACTCACATAAGCAAGCAAAGCAGCAACTGCTTCAAAACGAGCACAGATGAGTGTCGTGATTGTCGGGAATGACCAGATCGGTGATGGATCACAACAGAAGACGACATTCACCAGTTGCTTTTTACTTCTTCCGTCAACTTGATGGATGATCATGGAAAGAGCTTCGACGAGCACATTGATAGGAATGTACAAATTGTTACTACCATCAGCTGTTTGGCGATCGTGATTGTGATAGGTCGCAACTCTGCTTGGCACTAAGGAAATCTACAGTAGTTATGACAAAATATGCATATCTGTTGAAAAATTAACAATTTTAGCCACGATGACCAATGAACCGCAAAAATTCATTCCTTCTACACTCAACTTAGCTGAAAATGAAGACAACCTTAACAGATAGACCAACTACCTGCATGAATTTGAATTTTGTCATAAATACATTCTCTTGATTAAGGCAACCTCTAAGTATTGTTCATTCGTGGCTGAATGTTTATTATCGCCTGAGTTGTTGTCAATCTCATATCTCAATATTCATCTTCATCTTGGTGGGGATGTTTTTGAGGATCAAATGCAATAAGGTGATGCAAGAGACGTTTCTCAGTGGAACTAACAGCTATAAATCTAGAGTGTGTGAGTGATCTGGTGTTCATGGTGCTTAATGTGAACATAAACAAAGCAGAAATTCATATGAAAATAAACTGCCAGTTCTACTGTGATCTGTCAAAAGTTCTTGGTAAACAAAAAAGTCAGCTGATCGCAACTGTCTCGTGGACAGCCTTATATGATTATTTTCATATTACACAAATATAGCGCTATAGAATGTATTCTGTTGATTTTTATACTCAGATTGATAAAAAAATTATTGCCACATGCTGAATTAATGATAATATCGAGGTTTTAGGCTCTGGAGTCGACAATATTCAAAATAATCATTTTGCCCAAAATGAATATGATTATTTTGCTTTTGAGGATCACTTATGATTTTGACAATTTTGGGTTGGATAATCAAGCAGTGGTGAATATCAGCAAACGCGTATTCGTTGCTGTATAAAGAACTTATTTGTTCGTTCCGCTCGTACTTCACAGCGAAGATATTCCATACGTACGCTATTCATCTACACTGGGTTGAAGCGCTACTCCTCGCGTGTGATGATAAATGATAAAAACAGACACTGACCAGGATAAATACTGGGAAACGCCTTCAATTTCGATAAAAAATCTGGGAAAATATACCTCCTATCTACAAAAATAAACTCTAAATCTAGGAAACTTTTCAAAGGTCTGTGCTAGATTTTCAGAAGTCTTTGAAGAATTATCAAGAACTTAAAATAAATTCAAAGGACACTTTAAGACAATTTTTAATGAATTCTTGGAATGACACCAAGACATTTCAGAGAAGACTACCAAAATACAGACTACGAAAGTCTCATGTAAAATAAAGTGCTCTGAGGGCCGATTTCTTAACCTTCGCTGAAATCTTAAACCAAATTTATCCATATAGTTAAACCTGGTTGAAGGCTTAAGCGGAGGTGAAAATCCCAGCCCTGAGACTGACACATACGAGCGTTGCTTTTGATTATTGTTTAAATTATTAAAGATGCAAAATTCAGCTTTGAAACAATTCTGGAAATAATTCCAATATAATTGTGAAAGTTCTATGATGATTGGATGAGGATTCTAGGTCCAATTCGAATAAGAATTCAAAACTAGTTCGGACATTTTTTAACACTCCGAATACAAAGCCTCCGAAAAGCGTGTAACGGCAAGTGCCATTGGACCGTCCTCCGGATGCTCCGGAACATCCCTAGAAGTGGTCCATCCATGAAACTGTTACTAGAGCCCCACAGTTTTTTTTTTCCGAAAACTCGTGAACTGTGATATAAAAAAGAAATTGCGGTCGTGATATAAACATGGTCCCTCCGAAAAATCTGAAACATCCGTAAAAGTGGTCCATCCATGAAACTGATCCTAGAGCTCCGCAGTTTTTTTCTAAAACACATGGAAGTGTGATATAAGAATGAATTTGGAGTCGTGACATAAACATGGACCTGGATGACCTTGAGACCGTCCTCCGGAAGATCCGGAGCATTCGTAAAAGTGGCCAATCCATGAAACTGATACTAGAGCGAGTTTTTAAGCACTTGGAACTGTGATATGAGAAAAAAAATTAGGTCGTGACGTAAACATGGACCTGGATGGCCATGGGACCATCCTCTGGAAGATATGTTGGTATGTAAAAGTGGTAAATCCATAAAACTGATCCTAGCGCTCCGCAGATTTTTTTTTTAATTTTTTAAAAACTGTGATAGGGTAAATTATGGCTTCGGCACTCATTGACTGTTCTCGGCAACCGAAGTTGAAACGTTAATTTCACTGTTTTTTTCCATCAAAACTCTTCGCTGAATGTATTAAGCAGATTCCTTACCTTTTCAGCTTCAATCTGATTACATTTTTACGACTGTACAATCCTGTTATGCCATATTTTTCTTTAAATGAAATACACACACTACAAAATACGGCTGATTTCGAGTTGCCCATAATAGAACAGCTGGTTAACACGCAGTTCAAATGGAAAGGGTGCCGAAGAAAAAGAGGCTGCCGACAATAGTCACACTCACCTGAGAAGTTTGGAGCGTTGTAAAAACATGTTCAACCCGTTTTGATCAATTCTGTCGATTGGAATTGGTAGAACAGCAGGAAGCAGATAAATGTCAACAAACAAACCTGTCATGTATGTGTGTGACGCTGAGAAATCGCTAATAGAAGTTCACACGCTGCTTAGATTGACGAGAATACGTAAATTCCCCTATAAGAAATAATTTTGGGTCGTGACATAAACATGGACAAGGATGGCTATGAGACTATCCTCCGCGAGAATATTCATAAGAGTGCTAATTCCATGAAACTGATTCTAGAGCTTGTTTTTTTAATCGTCTTCTTAAATGTTTACATTTTTCCCTCTACCAACACATACGTGAGGGCTAGATCTCCACACCACCAGGTTGCACGAATTCAACTGTATTGCTAAATGTGCATGGACACACATACACAGTTAAAGTTAGCTGGTTCAATTCAAGATTTTTGGATAAGCTTCAGCCATTTTGAAATCCTCAGCTGATGATGAACACTTTGTTTACAAAAATGTCTAGGAATTTCATATAAACAAGATCGTTGATTGGCTGATGCCCATAACCAACCGGGCCATGTTTATGTCACGATCCCAAATTCATTCTTATATCACAGTTCCTAATATTTTTGAAAACAAACTGCGGAGCTCTAGAATTAGTTTCATGGATGGACTACTTTTATGGATCTTCCGGAGGATACTCCCAAGGTCATTTGGGTCATTGTTTATGTCACGACCCCAAATTCTTTCTAATATAAATAATCTTGGATCAGGATCAGTTTCATAGATTGAACACTTTTGTGGAGGTTCCAGATCTTCCGGAGGATGGTTCGATGACCATGGGTCCATGTTTATGTCACGATCACAAATTATATCTTATAGGGGAATTTACGTATTCTCGGCAACCTAAGCAGCGACCTTCTTTCTATAGCCTTTTTCTATATGGAACGCACACATATGCAGTATTGGTTTGTTTACAATCTTTTGCTGCCAGCTGCTCTAACAATTTCAGTCGAAAGAATTGTCGAAAACTGTTTTGAAACGCTTTTACAAAGCTCCAATCTTCTCTAGTGAGAGCGAGTATTGTCGGCAGCCAGTTTTTCTTCGGCAACCGTTCCATTTGAACTGCATGTAAATCTGCTGTTCTATTATCGGCAACTCGAAATCTGTAGTGCGTGTGTTTCATTTCAAAAAAACCCTGCTAGATTGCTTTTTCTCAGTGGTAAAAATATAGTCAAATTGAAGCTGAAAGCATAAAGAATCGTTTGCATGCATTCAGCAAAGTGTTTTCGTAAGAAAATCCAGTGAAAATAGTGTTTCAATTTGGGTTGCCGAAAATAGTCTGTCATGCCGAAGCCGTCATTTCCCCTATCACAGTTCCAAATGTTTAAAAAAAAATAAACCGCGGTGCTCAAGGATCAGATTCGTGGGTTGACAACTTTTACTAATGTTTTCGAAAAAAAAAAACACGGAGCTATAGGATCACGTTCGTGAATTCACCACTTTTATGGATGTTCAGGATTTTTCAAGGACCGCTCCGTGGTCTTCAGGTTCCATATATATTTAAACCATGACTGCATTCTGGCTAATTATGGACATTTGTGCCCATTGATCAAAATTATAGACCTTAACCCAACAATCAATTTTAGTTGCAGACTAGCTTATACAGGCAAAAATTAACTGTATGTATAAGCCAATTTTTGGCTGTATAAGCTAATCTGCAGCTAAAATTGTTAGTTGGGAAGCCACTTGCAAAACTCATAAACACACCTTTAAAAAACGTGTAACGACTCTTTTCGCTTTTTAAAAAAGTAGACAATCTGATTTTTAGTCTTTCTAAAATCAAAATAATCTACAGACCCTAGGAATTCTAGAGGTACCGTAATTTTTGAGATTCATCAAGAAATGGCTATGTTATGTTATGGTTTTCGGAAGCTTCGTAGTCGGTGTAAAGTTTTTTACCCGCCGTATTCGGAGTGTTAAGAGATCTCTGATGAGAATTCCAAGTAAATCCCGCGAAATCAAAAGATGATCTCTGCGGATAGTTATAAAAGAATTCTGGAATGATTTCTGAGGATACTGTCAAGAGAACTCTAAAGAGTTCGAAATAAATTCCGAGAAGAATTCCAATGGAATCACCTTTTGAGGGTTCAATCTCAAAAGAGTTCTTCGAAGAGTTTCAAGTGTATTCTGAAATGGATTTTTGTTTTGAGAATTCTGAGGAAATACCATGGAAATTCGGAGGAGAATGCGAATTGAATTTCCTATAGAATTCAGAGGAGAAGTTCAAGATTATTCTAAGCAGAATTTATGTAATGCTCAACTAGTAACATTAAAAAAAAACTCCGGGAAAATCCGGAAATTGGTATTTGCTGGCCATCGTATATAACATAATCAAATGGAAATTATTCAAATCATTTCAAGTGCTCTTCATAGGAGATTTCGTTGAGAGTTTCGATATAATTAGAGGAATTGATGAAATGTGATCTTAAGTTTCATGACAAAAACAGTTTATTCCAATATTAATCCTAATTTGAGTTTCTGAGTCATCATATAAATGTCACTATTGGTTACTTATTTATTATTTAAAAGTCACTATTTGGTCACTATTTCCGTAATTTTAGTCACTAAAGTTACTACTATTATATCGCAACAGCACCACCAGCCCTCTGAGTCGACTGGTATATGACAATCGACCCTTCATCTTATTTTGACTTATTAGGTCCCCACTGGGACTTTACATCGCCTCTCAACCGAGCGTTCTTTAAGCACTTTCACAGTTTTGACGTAGGATTACGTCTTTCGACAACATATTGCGGGTGATATTTCAAAAAACCAAAATTGACCACATTACGAAAAGTGATCAGGTTTTGATCACATATAACTCTGTCAATAGCGGATGGATTTTAATTCAAAACAAGCCAATCGATTAGAAATTTTGCTGCGAATCTGCTGAATTGAACACTTTATTAATTTTCAATAGGTCACTACTGAAAATTACACAAATGTCCAACTGTTGCAATAGTAATCAAAACTATCACCGATTGCCTGCAAAAAGCGCTTTCCCTAAAACAGATTTCAAAATCGAATTCGATCCGGTCTCCCTGAACGGTGCTTATTCAATCAACGTGAGTAGTGGTGTCCGGTCGGTCGTCAGCAGCAGCAGCAGTGCTTTCGGCGTGTGGCGTTGAACATAGTACACAACGAAAGGCTGCCCCAAGCAGCGAGCTACAGCCCACATGAGTGTCCATTCTGTCCATCTTATCTTCGTGAGTTGCTGTGGGCCATCTATACCCAGCGCATCACCCTCGTTCCAAACAACATACAGTTATTTTCAGGACCACCATAAATTATTGTTTTTTAAGAGTTAATTTTCATTGAACGTTCACTCACCTTGCTGTCAGCCACATCACCCACAAAGCTCTTTGATAATGTACCCAGCAACACAACGTCAAATGCGTCAATTAACCAGAAACATTTCGTAAGGTCTTCTCCAGGATGATAGAAAAAAATCTCGAATTTATATGAATGATCGTGAATATCTCGCGAGTGGAAGAATTTAGCAAAGAAATACCTCCAATCAATATTCGGTTTTCATTTTTTATCTATTGACTAAACCAAAAATTCTGTGCGTTTTGTGCACGAAAATGCCTAATTTTTTCATCTGTGACATCAAAACTACCTTTCGTAATCCTACGTCAAATCTGCGGTGCATACTCTGTGCACAGGGAAGTCGAGACATTTTTAAATCCGAAAAAAATCATATCTTGCCGTATAGCTGCGCCTGTACCGACTATAACTTGTATCGACGATTGTTTACGTAGGAGGAGAAGGCTCTAAAACTTCTCAAATTCTGTCTACGTAGTTTATTCCTCAATGCATGCATGCATACAGCGTTGATTCTTCCGACTAGGACTTTATGACAAGTGCTTTCTCCTCCGCAATCCGGTAACTTGCTTGCATCTGAACGGGATTCATATCCAGTGCTTTCACGAAATTTGCAATCTCGTGAAAAGTGGGTCTTGCGCTCCCATTGAGAACTATGAATTTGATCGTATTCTTCACTTCAACACCACACATTTTTGCTTCCACCGGTAACCAGAAGGGAATGAGCAAAGTGCAACTGTCCATCTATCCAGAAAATATGGGAAAAAATCAGGAATTTAGATTTGCCGGGAAAAAAACTTTACATCAGCATTGCATTCATGCCTTTAACAGTGTTAAACAACGACAAAAGCACTACTGTCTAATCTTCTTTTTCTCGGGGCGAACACGTTTTTGGATTTTGCCTTTCAGAGTTAATTTTTAGAATTTTCTTTGGCTGTCATTGGAGCGTAAGTTTTTTTTGATAGACGAGGCTCGGTAGCTCAGTGGTTACCGTTTCTGCTTACTGAGCAGAAGGTCGGGAGTTCAATCCCAGGCCCGTCCCCTTCCTTGCAATTTTTCACTTTGCCTTATTCTATACCCACTAGATTTTAATGAAAACAAATTCTTCTTTAACACCGATCGCATCACTTACCACAGTGTGGGTCCTGATCTAAAAATAGAAATTTGATGAGTGCGCGCGCGTGTGTGTGTGTTTGTGTATTATAATCTCTCTACCAAAAACGATCCCTGCGTGTGCGTGTGCAACCTTTCCCCACATCCAACATCCCAGTGATTTCTCGTGGAAGCGCAGAGGATTTCTCGGTTTCCTTCACAGCGAGTACCACGTCAACACATTCCTTCCCATTCCCTAGTTGATCTGCATTCGGACATGGCCGGCGCTGGTATTGCTAAAAATATTAGATCACCAGTTCTTACACATTGAGGATGAATGTTAGTCCCAAACATCATATGTTGGTTTTCTGTGTAATTGCAGCTGATCTGGTAATAACAGAGCAGCAATCGTGGGCGGTCAATCATGCTTTTTATGCTTATGCTTGGAGCGTAAGTTCTTTTGCTAAAGTTTTCCGAGTGAAGTATTTCAGTATAAAGCTTGAGCGAGGTAGTTACGAAGATAGCTGAAGATAGCGAAGCAGATTAATACCAATAAACAAATGCCCGATCTCGAACTCCATGTATGCCCGATCATGCTTAGCATGCAGGTGTCCGAGATCAGACACACTCAACAAACTAAAAAAAAAACATTACGCTTTCCAGGCATTTTGGGGAACCTAATAAAACAAATATGATATTATGAGCCACCACGAAGGTCAACCCGTTTTAACATTAAGTCGCGTTATCGTAGAATATCTTGTTGGGTCTGTAGAACTTCAAGATCAGATCTCCGGAATGTTATTTTTTAATACGATTACACCTCTGAAATGATGTTATGAGGCTTCGTGAAGTGCAAAAGGCTAAAAATTCAGGGTGGGCATGGAACAAGATTTCGATCAACCTGTAGAATATCTCCATAACAATTTGGAGAATCATAAACACATCTTTGTGTCCCACAAAATATTATTTGGCTCGTAGAACTTCAAGATCTAAACACCAGGATGATTTGAAAAACATTTAATACGGCGTTTCTCCTCAGGTTTCTTGCATTGATATATGCTTTTCCAAACATACACAGGCAAAATTTTGGCTCGTCATTTACTCCTTGATTTTGTGTGATAATTCCATGAGATTTTGGAGATCTAGGTCATCAACATGGTAATTAAAATGCCTTCCAATATTTTTTCTACAAAGTAGACGTATTGTAGAGTAATTCTGCTTTTAAGACATTATATGATTTTTGATAGTTGATTTCGTGTAGGGCAGGCATCATATAAGGCCCCCTAGTATTGAATCGGTTTAATGACAGATTTTATTACTCCATTGAAGTTGCGCTGTTTTCATAACTGGGAAAATACCGGGAATTGAAAAATTGGATTCTTGTAAACACCCTGAAAGTGCACCGGAACGTGGGTAGATCACCTTTTCGTGGTACGTTACGGGATGTAAGATCTACCACCGATTCCTAGTCCTAACTTCTTCAAACTAGGGGAACAGGATTTTTCAGTAATCAAAGGAACACATCTTAGTCCTTGGTACTTGTTATGCCTTGTTGATAGTGATAAGTCCTCGGGTTGCCTGGACCGAGGATGATCTTGAAACAAGGGAAAAAATGAGTTAGTTAGTCTTCATCTATGTGATTCCTAATCTTCTAATCGTTGTTCCCTAGTTTGAAGTGGTTAAGACTAGGGTTCTGATGCATGGTCATTATCGGTGTCATAGCTTGTTTTTGTTGTTAAGGAATCCAATTTTGACTGACAAAGGGGCGCGCCTTTGGAGGGTGTTCCAACTCCGAAGGGTATAAATAGCGGAACCTTTCAGTTAGAATCGATTCCTTGCGATGAAGGCAAGAATGACAACTGTATCAAAACCGAATACTTCATCATTTCTCAATAGTGATGGAGTAATACGACATGCACTAAACTAAGGACACGGGATATACTACAATAGATCAAATTACTGGTCGCAGTGGTGTTATGTCCCGAACAGAGAAAAAAAAAAAAAAAGTGCACAGGAACAATGCTCTTTCCAAATTGACACTTAAAACTACTGTTGCCAGTCACGACAATAACTGAGAGCAAATACACTTAAAAGAAGAATTCTAAGGTTACTGTAAAAACTTCATGCTAAGGAAAGTTTTGAGTAGATTTTCGATATATTTTTGGAAAAAAAATCCATGGACATTATGAGGTGAATTCTAAGCTATCCCGGGTGAATTATAAGGTGAATTACAAGAAACCTTTGAATAAATCACTCATTCAAATTTTGAATCAAAGATCAAGAACGCATCCAGTGGGACCATGAAAGGTTTCCATTCGGGGTGATTACTTGTTTTCGCCTTGTCCTGGCCCTGGCGCCCTGTCGACCTGCTTGATTTCTTAGTTGAAGCTCCTCCGAAATGAGCCTCTGCGTCGATATCATGCCAGATTCCAATCTAGCGCTTCGTAGTGTGTGCCCGACTCACCTTCATTCACATCCTTGAATTTCTCTTGATTTCAACTGCTGATGAATTTGACGATGGAGCCATGAAGCTCTGTGTTCGAGATCTAGTTGTGAGACCACCAGGCACGAATAAAATACCGTATGGATTGGTTGATGATGACCTGCAACATTGTCCACTTTCTCCGATGAAACACAAATCAAATATCACTGGCTAGATGTACAGATATTCTGTTAACTGTTTCCAACTGGGAAATGTAAGATTCTGTTACAGATTTGGATGAAAAGTAGGTAGATTTTGCAATGTTTTGCGACATGAACAGATTCTGTAATGTGGTCGCCGGAAAGTTTTTTATATAATTTTGTCATTTTTCTGTTAGCTTATTTTTCGAACAAAGTTTATTTCCCCAAATGCATTGCCTCTAGAAAATCATCTCGGGAAGACTTTATACAAAAATACGCATTCTGGAAAAACCTTGTTGTATAAAACACATGCAGAGGACGTAATAAATCAAACCTTAGAGAAATTTGTTTGTGTAGCAAAATCATTCCTCGTCTTCTTTAATCGCATCATCGTTCAATGGAAACTCATGGTATGAAAGTGACACACATTTCACGAAAATTAGACGTTCATACTCGCACAACATGACGAAGCAATCGCCATGGAAAACTGTTTACACCATTCTAGGGTTGGTGCCATTGCGTAACACAGTTTCCATCCAGGAGGCATCAGCTCGCACAGCTTGTGTGTTAATAAGTTCATTAAGATTTGCCCGGGAGATAATTATGGACGAGATTTATGCTGCGTCAGAGTATCTATCCGCTATCTTGTGTTCTGTATATTGAATTCGATACCAAGAAATTCTACTGCTGTGATATTTCGAGAAAGGGCGTCAGCGAGGATCTAAATTACTGAACATTAGGAGCTACTGGAAATCTCGACAAAGTAAATCGATTTAGCCTTCTGTCACATGGTAATAGACATGCTTTTATCTTCGTCTCGAAACACTCGCAAGCTCTGTAAGTAAAACGATTCGAGTTTACTATCTACCGGAAAATATCCTACCACAAGCTACATGTGCTTGTCGTAGTAAAATTTGCGATCCCGTTAGACAAGTTCAACAAATCAGAAAAATGTGAACAGTTTGTGAGCAGCGCCCAAATCCAAATCAGCCTAATCGCACGACGATAGCCGTTCGATGAAATTCTCTGAAGGACATGCCTATTTATCGTGTTAGGCCGCATCGTGAGCGGAAGAAAACGAATTGCATGTCATTCGATATCGACAGCTGACTAGTTGGAGTGGAACGAGTGCTATTGCTGATGTTGTTGTTACTCTTTTTGCGCTGGGAATTCACGACCGAAAAGCTCAAGTTCGGAACAAACGAATCCTTTCTCCGCTAGGAGTAGCATGAACCGCCGTGCATACAAATTAGCAAGGATATTTTCAATATCGAGCGAACGACCGGCGTGTGACGTCATGGCGACGGAAAGGTGGAGCAATCATGCTACTCAATCAAGAGCATGCACGCCACACTGGTTATTATCGATCAGTGGGCACCGCCGCCGCACTGGCCGTGACGCGACCAACAGCTGAACTGATTTGGATGCTCGGAATGCTTTGCGAGGGTTTCACCGCACCGTCTCAGACTATGCCAATATTGTCATTGTCGATGGAAATCTCTGCGGAAAATTGGTCTGTTTTGTTCACTAGATTCCGGGGAGTCTTGGGTCTGGTTTTGTATCGTACCTAAATGGTTGGTTGTGCGTGACAGTCTAATATTTTCCAAATTAATCTGATTTTAGCAATTGCTTCACTCATTCCGGATAATTGGATGGTTAGTTGTTATCGTGATCGTAGACCGTTGACAGGTAGGTTGAGAGGTCTTTATGGTAAATGTCAGTGCTGATTAGCGTTGCATTGGAGAGTCGGGAGTTAACAATACTACTAGGGGAATTTGCGTATTCTCGTCAATCTATATGGGCTTTTTCTCGGTGTAACGCACACATATACAGTGTTTGTTTATTTACATTCATCTGCTACCTGGTGCTCTATCCATTCCAATCGACTTCTCAAGTGAGTGTGACTATTGACGGCAACCTTTCCATTTGAACTGCGTTTTAGACCGAGGGACCAAGGTCGACACATGTAAATCTTAATTCTAGATGCTCGAAAATTCTCACACTAGCGAAATCTTCTTTTATTTTTCGCATCTATTTGCTTCTTTCCTTTATTTAACGTCGGTCTCTGTTCCGCAATCTAGTGCCAATCACCGACGGACATCGATTGCCATCCATTGACGGCAATCGAATGTGCAGGAAGGCAGCTTCCACACCTGCGTAGGATATCGCACCCATTCAAACACACATGGGCCGGGACCAACGGCTGTACTTCCCTTCCGAAGGAAGACGTGACCAGAGATTTTTATGCCTCAGAAAAATCCCACCGACCTCGGCTGGGATTGAACCCAGACCCATTGGGGTGTTACAAAGCAGTCACGCTTACCACAACACCACCGGCGCCGGCAGCAGCATTTTGTAGTGTGTATGATTCATTGTTAGAAGAAAAAACTTGGTTAGATGCGTTTTCTAAGTCGTAAAAGTATAATCACATTGATGTTGTAAGACTTAGAAATCGTTTGAATCAAAGTGCTTTGATGAGAAAACCCGTTGAGATTAACATTTCGATTTTGGTTGCCGAAAACAGTCACTATGGTCACACCCTTATACTAGGTGTAAAAATGTAACTATTGGTGCTCGATCGTCAAATCTTGTATCTATCTATAAATCATCATAGGCGGCTCCAAGAGTCATACGAAGTGGGGGCACAATTCCGATAATAGCGATGATTATAATATATGTATGATTAAATTAGATTAAATAGTGTGGAATATCACAACCTGTTTAATACCCGGATCTCCACAAATTTAATATAGCCTTTATCGTCATTTTGAATATTTCTATTAATTTCGAATATAGGTACATCTCATGTATCATACTGTGCTTGTAATCATACAGATTCATGTATTGGTTGGCATTGAAACCTTTCTATGTTCTGCCACCCGCTTTTCATTATTCAGCCAAAAGATCCCTTCAGACCGATCGCGTTTGTCATAGTGGTCTTTGGTTTTTGTGCTCTATTCGACGCGCCAGAAACACCAATGTTGCCTGCTGAACAATTGATTGAGCAAAATCATAAGACATCAGTGACTTGAATCATTAATAACTTTTGTTCCTTACATTTTAGCTAAGGAAATTTCCTAAAAGCACATTTATAATTTTCTATAGCAGAGTGGTATGGTGAATTGATAGATGGATATGAACAAAAAAGTTGGATTCCCCATAGTAATTTCCATATAAATTTCAAATGGTTTGTGCCAAGTCAGTTTCTTACTAAATAAGTTCAAATTTTGGGAGGCTAATCAGGACCCGATTTGGAACCGTTTGAGCACTGTGGAATGAAGATTTTAAATTTTGCATCAGTCTAGTACACACTTATAAAGTCAGTATATTTTAAATTTAAATAAAAAGCAAAATTTTAAAAAATCTGTGAAAAATTCAAAGTTGAGAAAATGTGTTTCGAAAATTTACAGACTAACTTCTGTTAACACCGTGTAATTATGAAAAATAAAATTTGTCGATTTTATCCAATCTTTATGAATAACAGTCGTTTGAATTTTAACCGAGTCAGTAATCCAAAAATCCAGTAAAAAAATACTGACTCTGACTCTCTGTACACAGAAGCAGCGGAGCTGCACACTCTTCACTCTTCCAGAAATAAAAGGGACATCGATTTATTACCACTACCCACTTCTCTCTTTTCCGCTCACAGAATTCGCCGATTCGGTGTCTCTCGCTGTGTGTTCTGCTGAGATTGAGCAATATTCGATACCGCGAAACATCTCCGCAGTGATGTTTTCTTTCGGCGCAGGAGATGTACGGTAATCGAAAGTTAAGAATGTAGCTCAACATTTACAATAACATTCTACCAAATTTGCATGTGCGTAGTCAACTGCAACAGCCGAACGTACGAACGAATAGGGCTACCATTAGACTGATGCAAATTTTAACATTTTCGCTCCACAGTGCTCAAACGGTTCCAAATCGGGTCCTGTTAAATCTCCCAATATTTGAACTCCTTTGATAAGAAACTGACTTGGCACAAACCATTTGAAGTTTATATGGAAATTACTATGGGAAATCCTAACTTTTTGTTCATTGTCTCCTTACCTTTTTCCATATTGCACTGTTGAAAAATTCAAAAGCTATACTTATGGAAAATTTTCTCAGCTTCAACTTAGCAGGATATAGTTGTTGAGCCAAACGTCAAATAAAATAGTTATTAATTTTTTAAGAGATTGAAAATCTTTTGGCATGATCTAGCAGCTGTTTTGTGAGCAACTTGCAGTGTGACATAGTAGCCATGATTTTTGTGCCGTATTCTAAGCGCCAGAAGCACCAATGTTGCCTGCTGAACAGTTGATTGAGCATAATCACAAGACATTAGTGGCTTGAATTATTGAAAACTTTTGATGCTTACATTATATTGAAAAGTGGTTTTGGACAAAATTGTAGCTGAAAAAATTTGCTACGAGCACAGTTATCATTTTTTAAAGCAGAGCAATATAGTAAATTATTAGATGGATATGAAAAAAATATTTGGTTTTCCCATAGTAATTTCCATATAAACTTCAAATGGTTTGTGTCAAGTCAGTTTCTTATCGAATGAGTTCAAATTTTGGGAGCCTAGTCAGAACCCGATTTAAAACCGTATGAGCACTGTGGAGCGAAAATGTCAAAATTTGCATCAGTCTAGTGACCATAGCGCATTTTAAGAAAACGTCATAAGTTTTATGGTTGTTTTAAATCAATAATTACGAAGAAACCATAAAGCCTACAAGGTTACTACCAAAGGCACAAATCTAGGGAACTGCAAGGAGAATGTTTTGTAGAACAACTAAATTAACAGTAATGAAAATTTTCAACTTAAAAACACTAAAATGTGTGAAATTTCACCAATTGTTTTGGTACTCTCCACATACTTTTCAATTTTAATGTATGATAATTAACTTTAATTGAGTTCTTTACTAAAGAGCATTGATAGTTAAGACTTTAATCTTTCATTTGGTATGTTGAAATCAGTAAACCACATTAAGATTTAAAAAATAAAGCTAACCAAAGTTGGCAATTAAAAAAAACATAGAATGTTGAATAACTCACTTAGCAGTCATTTCCGACCGTATGTTTTATGGGGATTTTTTCATAACTTTAGGAGCCCTATCTATCCTGAAAATATGTAAAATCCGAAACCAAACATCCTGTATATGTGAAAGGATGAATCAGTGGAAGATGAATTTTCAGTTTCTTTACATTTTGCAGCACAAATCTAGTACTATGTATCATTTCCTCAAAACCCCACAATAACCGACTTCTTCAATCCCTTCCTTTTCCCATGGCGTTCAAGTGGTCCGCATAGACTGTTCAGCCATTACCCTTCCTTTATCCTCGGCTTTGGATTGACTTGCGCTCCCGTTGACCCCCCCCCCCCACACCAGATTCCCGCCTGATTGTTTTTATAATTTTATCACTCAGCAATATTTCAAATGGATTTTTGCGATTCAATTTCAGATGTAAAGTGCATGAGCCTTAAAACAAAATATTGAAGATGCTGGACTTAAGAAACAAATATTTGTAAAAACTGATACTGAACTATTATTTCCCGGGGTTTTAATTTTATTATAAATTCTCATGATATAAATTTCAGAATGAATTTGGAATTCTGCTCTGAATTATTATAGAATTCTTTTAAAATTAACCAGAAAAAGCTCTGCGTAATAATTACCATTTGATTTTTTTTTTGAATTTCCATGAAACCCCTTCAAGAAATTGTTTGGAATCCATTTTAGAATTCACTTAAACCTATTCGGGAACTTTGATTTCATTGAAATCCTTTTCAAAATTTTCTTTTAACTCTAGCATAAATCTTTCGAAATTTGAAATTATTTAGAAACTTCTTGGAGTATTTTAAAGAATTTCTTTCTTTAGCATTTTTTTTTTGCAATAAATTTTGTTGGAGCTCTTTGATGAATCATTCACACTAGGGTGGAAATTATAGCCAGAACACACTTAGAACTCTGTTTCTTGTTGAATTCTCATCTCTTAAATTCTCTTGGGATTCTTCAAAAATTACCTAATAATTTAATTTAAAACTTCCAATCTTCTCCACTGAAATCCCTCCAAATTCTTCTAGCAATTTCTAAGGACTTCATGTCAGAATAATTCTGGAATTCAGATCTGAACTTCTCCTTCGAAAACTATGTGAGATCCTCCTCAATAGTTTTTTGAAATCAACACTTTGAATACTTTTAAATTTTACTGAAAATTCCAGGGTTTGTCCGCAGGATTCTATCGATTGTTCTGTAATTTGTTTTAACTCTTAAAATACTTCCAAGTCTCAGAACCTTGACAATTATGACTGCACGACTATTTAATAAATATTATTTTTTTTTCAAATCTGTGATCTTGGAAAATTTTCAAACTTTCACATTTTAACATTTTTTTTCTCTAAATCTTGCATCACGAAGCTTGTTATTAATCCCAAATTTTGAAGATAAGTTCTATTTTCAGACCCTACACAAATTTCAAAGTCCCAGAATCTTGGGAATCTATCTTTTTAGTAAATAATTTTTCAGTGAATACACATCTTCTCTATCCGATATCACTATCAATTTGCTCTAATTCTCATTTGTACCAGGTTCATTTTTCTGAAACATTTTTTAAAATTTAATCTCCCATTCTTCACAATTCACCTATTATATAACTTATTCATCAAGATAGCATTTGGCCCAGTGACCTTAATCTCTGTCACTCAATAAATTCTAGGGCTTTGAAATCATAAGATGTATTGATCATAAAAATCTACCTCTTTTTATTAGATTTATCAAAGTATCTCGAAAGATTAATAAATCGTTTTCAATACAGTAAGTGACTCATAGAGTTGAATTTTTCCTATAGGTTTAAAAAACACTTTCTGTAATTTGGCTTTCATTTTTCCCACAAATAACCACTGAAAATTTACAGTTGGCCACGTTTTAAAAAATGCGTACCGGGAAATTTTTAAGATTTGAACTGGGAAAACCGGGAAAAACCGGGAATTTCAAAAAGCAAAAGTCACTGGCCACCCTTATTCATGCATTTAGCTGGCATGTAGCAATTTTTAGTTCCGTGACCCCATCCCTGGCACTTACGGCACTGAGTGAGGTTTTGCAAATTTCCTCCAGTCTTCCTGAAGTGTTTCCACTTCACTCGGACATGGAGCATAAGGCTAGCTTTTTCTAAGGCCTTAAGGTTGTTTAGTTCACTAGACTTGAAGTGAACTAAATAAAAATCATTAGAAATCCCGTTGCGAGAATCGCCAGGACGGGATTTCATTTTCTTTTTGATTACTTAGAGTGGCACAACTCCAAGTAATTTTGCCAGTTCATCTTTGATCTGATCCAGGGATTCGCCACTGGGCAGTCCTTTCATGACAACCTTGAACACACGTTCAGTTTTGGTGTCGTAAGTAAAAAAATTGTGTTGGTTCTCAGTAAGATACTTGAGAAGACATTTAAATCCGTCCAAGGTTTCAGCCAATACACGGAATTCACCCCGACGTCCAATTTGTGGTGAAAACTTAACTTTCACGAAGTTCAAAAGTTCCATACGAAGAGCATGGAAATCGGAAGTTGTTATCACAATAGGGGGAATATTTTCCTTCTTGGCATTAAGCCGGGAAAGTTTATTAAAATGTTTGCTGATTCATAATTGTGGGGTGACTGTAAACGGATGTAATGGATGAAACATCGTTTATTTATTTTTTATTTTGTAATACATCCATGAATTGTCGTATACTTTATCATAGCCCCAGAGAAGCAGAAAACAAAACACAGACTACATGAGATGATTAGAATTAACATAGGAGTGAACGTTATGACCGGAAATTGGTACACTCATGGTAATTTTCTTTTTTACTGAATATTATAGACCGGGATTTTTTTTAGATTTGCATCGGGGGAAAAAACCGGGAATACCAAAATGAAAATTCACTGTCCAACCTGATTTCTAAGTTCGGTTGTTTTTCCAAACTTTTCTAGAACAAATTTGTTGAGTTTATCCAGTATTATGAAAATAAGGGTGATTGCTACCATTTCCATTGAGCCGATTTGCGATGAGCGGCATGGTTCATCATGCTTATGGTCAAGAATATGTACGGGTTCTAATACCTTGCCTTTACTGACTAGGCTATATCTGAGGCCTGAGCTTGACCTACAATATACAAATAAACGTAATTGTAGGATTAGAATGGTCTTAAATAATACCTAGGGAAGTGCTCAAAGGAACACTACATTTATTATCGGCATAAGTTTCAGTTGAAACGTTGTAGACATGTTATGATCCTTCTCTTGTTGAGTCAATCATTATTGATTATTTTATGTTCATAATTTGCTTGAAGCTTGTACCGGCATCATCCAGGATCAGCCCGAGTCTCTGGTTGGCTGGGAATGAATGCTCAAGCATCTTGCTGCGAACGGAGACGACCTAAGGGAAAGATACGTCGAACTCGCCGAAAGCATTTCCGGTACAGGCTGCCAAACCAGTTCTCGGCCGATCGATTCCATACCGTGAGTAGATACCTCAACCCGGCCCTACTTGAGCCAAAGAACAAGATCCAGAGTAGATTTGCCGATAATTATTAAACTCCGGGAACGGCCGGATGGTTGTTGCTCTTTTGCTTCTTCTGAGATCTTCCCTTTTTTTCGCCTCGCACACCCTGCCGACTCGTGGCACTTGGCTGTTGTTGGAGCTCAGATAAGAGATGCTCGATTGCAAAACTGGTCTGACACCTTGTATTTTACTTCATTGAGCATTTCTACTGAACTAGAGTTATTTTAAATTTCTCACTTTTATCGCCACAATCAGCCTTCCCGGTCAAGCGGTTTTCTGCGGCTCGAAGACTGCCACGGGGAACTTGAATCAGATCACATCGTGTTCGTGCACGACGCTTCCCTTCGTCCGCCACACAAAACCCATCATGTGCCTTACATACTAACCGGTGAAAGTGTGATCTTTCACTGCTTCGTTGAGCTTTGGTTTCTGATGATGCTATGCAGAGCTATTAAGTTTTGCGATTATTGTAACATCAGTTTCTCTCCGTTTTCCTTCAATTCTCCATGACGTACGAGAAACAAGTCAAAGTTGAAACAAAGTGAGAGCCACTTAATGCTCACTGTAGCGTAACTGCAAAATCCCGATTTTTGTTTCTACAAAGCACTATGAGTTTCGAAAGTGCTTTGACTTCTTTTTCCGGCTGTGTCTATAGCAGCGAGAGGAGACTGGAATAAAAGGGGTTAGGCAAGACTATTCTGTTCGTTGTCATTATTAGAGACAACGACACACAGTGGGACGAAATAAAAAAAAAGTGGGACATTTGCGACGAGACTATTGAGTGCAGAATTTTGAAAGTCTCGTTAATAAAAAAAACTAAACTAAACTTCTTTATTTTTTGAGTATCTTATTTGAGAGGCAAACATTTTTGCTTAAGAGGGAATACACTCAGATAAAAAATATAACTTTTTTAGGAGATATTGTAGATGAAGTCATTTTAAGAAACTTTGCCAAAAACGACAATTTTCTATCTCTCAACTGGACAAAGTTATAGGGTGAACATGGAGTACAAACGGTAGTTCTCCTTTAAAACTCCTTTTTTTTTCCATAAATTTTTGGTTTGAATTTTACAATTTTTTCAATGTTCTACAAAATTGCTCTGAAATTGCACATTTTTGCTAAAGAAAGCAAATCGCTATCTCTTCGTTTAAAAGATTTACATCCGCATTTCTTCCGCAGACCGCTCCGAAAAAAAAAATACGTTTTGATTTTTCTAAAAATATTGAAAAAAAAGTATCAAAAATCTAAAAAAATCACATTTTTTCTAATTTTTTAAAGAAAATTCACGTGCAAAAACATGTTTTATAAGTCATTATGGCATAAAGTTGGACTCAAAAAACCACAAAACATCAACTTTTCGGTTTTTCTGAGAGTCCAATTTTTTTTCATGATGGGATAGAAAAAAAATTTTTGCATTTAATTTTTGACAAAAATCTAAGGAAGAAACTGATTTTCTTGGATGTTTGATAATTTTTCCCAATATTTTTAGAAAAATAAAAACGTACCGAAAATATTTTTTATTTTTGGGCCGGTGAGCTTTCCCTTAAGGAGTGTATCTTGCAGGTTAGCAAGTAGTAGCAGCTTAACTCCACGTAGTTTCGTTAAGCAACTTATACCATATTGTTACATATACAATTCATATGGGATCCTAGGGGATGCCTAATGAATGTTATGTATGTATGTATGTATGTAAGGTAGCCACCATCCCTTCGAAGATCTTGTCTTGTATGCAGCTCCACTTAATAGCAAGATCAATTTGAGCTACCGATCTGAATTCACAATATCGCTGTATGAAGGGCCAAAAACGGGGGGGTGGACCCGTAAGCAGAGACACTTACGCGAAATCCACGGGAATTTAAGAATCTCCTTCCAACGATACGATTCAACAAATCGAATAACGCAATTCGCAATACTTATTAAGCTTCCTACAGGATGGTTTGTTAAGAAGGGCGAGTCAATCTCCATGAAACTGTTGGAGTAGAATTCACACCATCACAATCGAATCGGTAGGATAAAGAAAATAATAGTGTTTATTCCCTCCAAGACTCCGGTTGTCATACCACTCCAATCGTCCAGTTCCATGTCAAATGATACCCTGATGCTCCCTCCCAACCCAGTATTTATTTATATATATAGTAAACATATGTAATGGAGAAATGAAATATATCAGAACATTAAAATACGTAATAATGAAAATACATTTATATGGATAAAAAAAACTGGTATTCCGCAATGAAAATAATAATTATTTTACATTCAATGTGATGCAGCTCTATGTCTCCTCAGCTCCCAATAAGAAAGATGTAACCCTGAAATTTCCAGGTTATATTATGCAAATAAATATTTTTAGCTAGAATGATACTTGATATGTTTGTGTTGTGTTATGTTGTGGGTGAGCTTGGGATTAAACCCATGATGTTCTGCTCATTAAGCAAAACCGATCCCTCTAAGGTTATCGAGCATCTCAAAACCAAAACACTAGATGGCAAAACATGATTAAGCCCTCACCTGGTATGTAATGAACAACAGAAATACGCGATAATTCATATATTTTCAGCATATGATGCAATATCACAACTGTTAATAAAAGGAACGGATCCCATCTTATTTAAGACCTGGATGACCTGAAATGTGTGTAACCGGGTTAATACTTATTTAAATGTAATGTAATATTGAAAATGCGTTATAATGCCATGCCAATAAACACAAGATTTTTACAAAACAGATAATGAACGATTCAGATTTCTTTTCAAGCTGACACTATGCTTCCCTGGAGCCGCTCATAATAGCTAACATTAAGAATTAAGTATAATAAAATGTAATTTACAATAATATTAAATGATGTAAAGTCAATAATGAAAGATATGTAGTACTATAAACACTATACAAATAGGATAACCAATAGCTAGCTTAGCTTAGATTGACTGCACTCCGTGATTGATCAGAATCAGTGAAATTGTACAATGAATCAACTGAATGGGGCTGGGAGTGACAATTGTACAAGTTTCAGTGGCTCTATATGTTGTAGATCAATAACGGCGCCGGCCACTTCCTTGCAATCAGGTGGGAGTAGGGAAGGAATATTAGAGTGACCTTTGTTGTTTGTGGGCCGTGTTTACCTCTGCACTCCAACAAAAGACACAGAAAAGGAGATTTTGTTAGTAAGTTGGGTTCGTTGGATCAGGATTCACCTTGATAAGTGATGCGACCATGGTTTTAAATGAATCAGTGTTATCATGCATTATACTTGGATTTGCCCTAAGCCAAAACCAAATGGTGTATCATTGGGCCTTATTACGGGTGTCACTACACGGTGATAAGAAAGTGATACTCAGAATAAGAGCCGTGGTTACCGTACAAATCAAATGGGAATCACTTCACCGTGACGACAAGTGACAACTTTTCACCGTGATGTGACATCCGTAATAAGCCACATTATAATATAAATCTGAAGACGTTCCATCATCGAAATGCTGAAAATGAACTTAGAGCATGAGCATGAGCAAAATTGATCGCCCGTGACTGCCAACACCAAAGAGCTGAAAACCAATTCAAACAAATCAAATCAACAGACAAAACCAGGGTGAAAGCTGTAAGAGTGAATCATTACAGTATAAATCTAGTGATGTTCCGTCATCAAAGAGCTGGAAGAAAACTCAAATAATTTAAATCAATAGATCCAGTCTGAATGAAGGCTGCAAAAAGAGAATAATTATACAGCAATGACCCCATTTTGTCAGCTAGCAAAGTATGTGTATCTTAAACATTCATCTTGAAGGAGGAAGGTATGAAATTACAATTATGTGGAATTATTGAAAAATAACAGTCTGATGCGCGGAGAGATTGACAGGATCGGGTCATAACTGTAATGTGAATATTAGGAAAATTTATCATCATCAAACTATTCTTGAGTTGACCTGGAAGAATGCTTGTGAATAATTGTTATACAGATAAATTAAATTGATAAACTAAATGGTTCAAACAACAACTCCAGCCTGTAAAAAAGCTGAAAATAGGGAATCTTTACAATGTGGATCCCCGACGGTCTTCTACTCAGTAAGCAAAAGCGGCAGCCACCAGGCTAGTCGAGGTGCTCAATTTAAATATTGAAACCTTATTTTGTGAAGTTCTTAAGAATACCAATTGAAACACAATGTAAACAAATAAAAGTTAAGAGTCTCATCCGAATCAAATGATTCCAAACGATACGCATTCATAGAAATTAAGTTTAAATAGACAAAAGTAGAAAATGGAACAATCTCACCAAATCAGTCCAACTGAATCCCTTGCAAGCAGCTATGTCACGCTTGGTGTAGTAGCTCCGATCATAGACCCGCCCTACGGGGATCAATCATCTGGTCGAATGTAGTCGATTGCTCCATGACGCGAACACGAAGCGACCGCTCACAAAATCATACAACGCGTAAACAAACTGAAATCAAAAACTATCACACGCGACGCCACAAATTTCTGTACCGGGAGCACAAGCGAAGAAAAAAAAAAACAAACAACGCAGATAGCGACATTTCTTCTGATGCCTGCAAACATGATGCATCACGTTTTCTTTTTCGATTCCAAAACTTCTCGGAAAGCGAGAAAACCACCAATCACACACGTATAACCGTCCGGGAGGCAGAGTGCCAGCGCTAATCTGGCAAAATCAGCGAACGCACGCACAAAACAGAAATAAACTTATACACAACCGTATCCGAACAGGTTCGAAGCTGAACTGCCTAGGGGATGCCTAATGAATGTTGACGACAAAGTTGTTTGGTATAGTATTCTCAATCTAAATCCAAGTTTTGGTGACATTTGAGCTATATTTGGATTTTTGGTAAGCAAATGAATAGGATCGTTCTGTTTCCCATACATTTTCCCATACCAAATTTAAAATTCTCCCACAAATTGAGACTATAACCAAATTCGTTCAAATTTTGCCCAGTTGTTGGGGATCTGAAAAAGCAGTGGGGAACCCATCCTAATGTTAATATTTGGAAAAATGGTCATGCCAATCAGCAAAACGTAACAGAACATTGAGGTCCTTCATAAGAAAATTCATTAGACATCCCCTTGGATTCCCCAACGAATTGTATATGTAACAGTACACACGTAGAAACTAACTAATTTTACATGTGACGGAATCCATCTTTGACATAAAAGACCAGACGTAACAAAAAAGTTATGGTAAGAAAACATTATATATGGTGGTACTACCGTCCATACTCCATTTCGACCCTATAACTTCGTCCAGTTGAGAGATAGAAAAGTGTTGTCTTTGACAAAGTTTTTTTTAAATGATGTCATCTACAACGTCCTCATATATGTTCATTGATTTTAACAAGACATAAAAAAGTTATTTTTATTTATCTTAGGGTATACCCTTCTTAAGACAAAATTTTCACCACACAAATAAAGTGCTTAAAAATTTAAGAAACATTCTAGAAGACGTCAAAATGCCATGTTCCACTTTTTTGATTTCATTCCACTGTGCGACAGAGGCATCAACCGGTTCGGTGCAATTCCATTTCCACGTTGTTGTTTTTTGCTTCTATTTTAGTTGCTGATAGTTGTCGCCTGGATTCCGCACTAGCAATATTTTCCATCTGCACGACTAGCTTCAACAGACAACCTGTTCTTCCCCGTAAGTGATACTTTTCGAAAGCATTCAAGGTACACTGAAAGTCTTTTTTCATAACCTGTCTAAACAACATGAATCGTTGAATTTTTTTTTCAGATGAGATTAATAGATTCTAAATTTTGGGTGATAATCGAATTCTCAAAACAAAAAAAATTCTAATTTTGGTGAATATTTTTTACAGTTCCCAATGCAACAGCTTTGGTGAATGCCACAAAGATGAAACCACACAACTTACACAATGCAATGGAATCTGCCGAGGAGAAACTCGGGAATCAACCCGATTCAGAGTAGGATTGTTTTGCGGTATTTTTGAAGAGCTCTCACTTGTAATTGTGTGCAACTGTACTATGCAATCAGCATCTCAAAAAGGAAAGCAGCGTGACAAGATCAAACGGAAACGGGAGCAAAGTTGCACCAACGACGGACGCCGACGATGGCGACGTCGATTGGGGAGAAAAGTGTCGTGAACTGTTCGCTTACCATCCCGCTTTTAGCAGAATACAGCAGGCAGGCAGATTTACTTTGAATATGGCAAAAAGCATGAGCAATTTTGTGATTCATTGAGGCGTTAAGAAAATAGCGGATGAGTTTTCTCTGAGTGTAAGCTTTCAAATGAAAGTTTGATTAAAATGAGACCATCCAATGCTGACACGACGCAGTATTTATCGGCAAATGCTTAGTGATTTTGATTTATACTATCTAGTTAGCGAATAATGGTGGCCTGCATTAGACTGATGCAAGATTTGACTTTTTCGTTCCACAGTGCTTAAATGGTTTCAAATCGAATCCTGATTAGCCTCCCAAAGTTACAACTCATTTGGTTTGAAACAGACTTCGCACAAGCCATTTGAAGTTTACATGTAAATTACTATGGGAAATCTCAACTTTTTGTTCATTGCCTTCTAGTCTTTTTCCACATTGAGCTGCGAAACAGTTCGACACCCATTCTCAGCTACAACTTTGCTGAAAACCGTTTCTATGTAAAACGAGACAGGAAAAAGTTATTAATTATTTAAGAGATCGGTAAACTTATTACATGATCAAGCAGCTGCTCTGTAGGCAGCACTGTATTTTGCAGTGTGACATAGTAGCCATGATTTTTGTGTCCTATTCAACGCCCCAGAAACACCAATGTTGCCTGCTGAGCCGTTGATTGAGCATGATCATAAGACATCAGCGCATTGAACTATTGATAACTTTCGATCCTTGCATTTGATCAAAAAGTGGTCTTGAGCAAAGTTGTAGCTGGGAAAATTTCCTACAAGAACAATTGAAAGTTTTTGAAGCAGACCGATATTGTGAATTATTAGATAGACATGAACAAAAATCTTGGTTTTACCATAGTAATTCCCATACAAACTTCAAATGGTTTGTGCCATCTCAATTTCTCACCAAATGGGGTCAAATTTTGAGAGGTTAGTCAGGATCCGATTTGGAATCGTTTAAGTATTGTGGAGTGAAAATTTCAAATTTTGCATCACTCTAGCCTGCATGCATTGCAAAATGGGCTCACCACTGCTGCGTTTGGAACTAACTGCAATTCTGGTAGCAGGTCACTTTTAAGTGCCTTGGTCACTATTTTCAAGTCAGTCACTAAAAATTCACTTTTTTCATCGAAAAGTCACTAAAGTCACTATTTCTTAATCCGTAAGCCAGAAAGACGGAGTCAAAAAATTTCCCAATAAAGACATGTGTATGGTCATTCAATGTTTTCTATATTTCAGGAGCATTTAAATTGAAGTAATGAAATTGGGTTGTTAGCGGAATGCTTAAATAAAACAGCAAAAAAGGTTATCTTCCATTTAATTCCACTTAATTAATTTTGGTATCCATGACAGATACGTATTTCGACTACAATGTGCAGTCTACATCAGTGTCATTCTCACTAAAGAACTTATCAAAATCTAAATCTAACCCCCTTACTATGGGATGAGTACCCAGCAGGCCTGGGTTCAATCCCAGTCGTCGCCGCCGGGATGTTCTGAGGCATAACATCTCTGATCACGCCTTCCTTCGGAAGGGAAGTAAAGCCGTTGGTCTCCGGTTCACGAGTTGATGGGTCGATAGGTAGGGTCCTGGTGTGAGAGCTGCCTTCCTGGCGTCGGTAGAATTGGTGCTCAGCAAGGAAAACAAGATCAACGGAAAACAAACCAAAGGAAAAAAACTCAATAAGTTTGCCTTAGAGATCTCGAATTTGTAAGTTCCAGCAATAAAACAAAATGTTTCAAAACTCTCAAATGTTTCCCTAAATCCCTAATTTTTCACGATCAAGACGCATCCAAATTTTTATTTAAGTCCGTGATCTTTCCATCAGGGAAAATTTTCCTTGTTCCATAATAATGATATTTTTCTTAGACTGCTCTAGCAAGTTGTCTAGGTCTCAGAGTTATGAAAAAAAATCTATGTTTTAAGTGTTACAGAAGAAGCTATTATTGGGAGCAATGTAAAAAGATCGACCAGTCCGTTATAGCGACTACAAAGAAGCCCAAGTAACATTTTATGGTTTATGAAGTATTACAAGGCTACTATCAAACAACATTCATAAAATCCTGATCAAGACAGCTTTGCCTTTATTACATCCACCAACACCACATTAAGACTAAATCCGTCTAGTTGGCCCACCCTGAAGAAGGTTTTGAAGACTGTATGTATTTTCGAGACACTTCAAGATTGACTTCCTGCAGAATGGTAATATGACGAATGCATTGAGAACCATTTGAGAACCATATTTTAACTACAATAAAAGCAATTTGGCATACATAAAAACCAAAATTGTGCCATTTGTCCTAGGCGCTTGCTAAGTTTGTTTTTTAAGTTGAACAAGATAAAAAGGAATTCATAAGTATTAACCGATGAACAAAAACATAGGGGAAATGTTGGCTTCGGCAATACCTTAACCTATTATGGTCAGAGGGGTAAACAAAGTCCTAGAGCACTCAAATTTGGCCAATAGATGCTCTCAAACACAATGTATCCACATACCAAAATTGAGCTCTCAAGGACGTTGTTTACCCCCTGATGATAATGGGTTAAGGTATTGCCGAAGCCAACATTTCCCCTAATTAATTCATTGCAACAACAAAAACTGATCGAAAAATGAATTTGTAGAAATCCGCATTTCCTCATCAGTGAATTTTTTTTTTCAAATAATCAAAACAGTTCTCATATTGTGCCCTACTTTAAGGTGCCAGATAAAATCTAAATGTGCATCGGAATATCGAAAAAATAAGTCCGCCTTCGAAAAACGTTGAATACTACTAATTATTTTTAATTTAGGTTATAAATTATAGTTATTTTTTATAATAATCACTACACCCAGCCGAGATAATTTAATGATTTCCGTGATCTCGACTACTGCTAATTGATGAATTGATGAGAATAAAGTTAATTTCAAGGAAAAATATCTTGAAAAACGAAGATTTTAAGAAAACAAATGGAATAAGATCAATATGGCGATTGCAAAAACATTAATAGGCTATTTGTGAAAAGGCTGTTTTGCTTTCATAAAATCGCAAACAAATGCAAAACGTTTCATTGCGGCTTTAATGAAGATAAATTGCAGACTGAATTGTTTTTATTTGAAGCCATTTTGCGTGATCCTATTCCATTTCGTTTTATGACGGCATTAATGGCCTGGAAAATGTTAAACGTCAACATTTGTTTTTCTTTCGATAGTTTTGTTGTGCTATCATCCTTGACAAGTGTGATTTTCATCAATTGGAAGCAGTTACTCAGGAACCCAAGTAACATTTTAAGTTTAATGAAATACTACAAAGCTACTATAAAACAACATTCATAAAACCCTGGTCAAGGCTACCATTGATGCATCCACCAAAACCTCATTGATGCTAGAATCTGTCTAGTTGGCCCACCCTGGAGAAGGTTCTGAAAGGTGTATTTTCGAAGCTCTTGAAGATTGATCTACTGCAAAATGGTTGTATGACCGTATTTAAGCTACAATAAAAGTTATTTGGCAACAATTAAAACCATTTACCCTAGCCGCTTGCTAAGTCCACTAGAAAAACAACAATCAAGATAAAAAAGGATCCATAAATACCTTCCGATCTTATCAACATAATTATAATAAACTGATCGTATAAAAATCCTGTCGAATTTCCAAAATTATAAAATAGTTCTCATGAAGTGGCCTAGTTTTAGGTGCCATATAAAATTTTATGTGAAATGCACGTGAAAACATGGCAAAACTTGAGTCCGCCCAAGAAAAAAATCGATTTTACTAATTATTTTACGTTAAGAAAAAAATATATATTCTTCAGATCGATCATTAAGCTTAGTCGAGATATTTGTTTTTCATGATTGATGATATGATGCATTGTAAATATTTTCTCATTGCTAAATTGGCTAGAATAAAGTTATATACAAGGAAATATAGATTGAAAATCGAAGATTGTAAAAAACAAAAAAAAAATAATTGTAATATGGCGGAGGCATAAAAGTTGATTTTCATGGGCCATTTGTGAAAAAGTTATTTTGCTTTCAAGAAATCTCTAACAAATTCATAAGGTTTTGAAATGGCTTTTATGAAGAAAACTTGCAGACTGAATTGTATTTATCTAAAGCCATTTTGCTTGGTCCTAACCCGTTCAGATTTATGGCAGCATTCATGGCGGCAATGTTGCCTACAAAATGTTAAACGTCAAAGTTTGTTTATCTTTCGATAGTTGCGCTGTGCGATCCAGCGTTCTTCCAGGCGATTCTCTCCCGATGGTTTGGAAGCAGTTACTCAGAGAGTGTGCGATACTGTTTTACAACATTTCGCATTTCGCACAGCTGTAACCTCGATCATTCCCGAAAAAATCCCCTTCTTCCGGATAGTTCTGGAAGTGCACCACCAAACAATGCAGGAATGTACAGTTGAATGGAATTTTTCGAAGAGATGACCTTTTCGCCGAATAAAACAGCAGCTATGGATCGGAAACCAGCTAGTGTCCGCTAACTGACAGTTTCAGTGGTTTGCTCTCTGTACTGACGCAAGTTATTCCGATCGTCATCTATTCGCAAGGTCTGGAGAAGGCTGGTCTGTTTTCAGACTGTTTTGACAATGTTTTATGAATTTAAGGACCACGCTCACTTCACTCTTCTCCACCAGATGCTCAGTCGTTGATGGTACCGGTTCAGCCGGACGTGCTGGTTCTTCTAAAGAACTAAATATTATTGAAATCGACTTCCCTTCACTATTAAGATTCCCTTTTATTCACTATGAGGATCCATCTTTAAAGTTCAGTTTGCAAACATATGAGATTTTATAATACACTTTAAAAAGCCTTAAAGGCAACAATATATGCTTTTTGCTCTCATTTAAAACCTATTGGTTTTATGGTTGCTTTTATAATTATAGAACACGTTTATAGATTATATTATCAAAACATTAATAAAAAATCGCTAATGAAGTTTATGATTGATATAGAACAGTTTTATGGTGGGATTGAGAGCTATATTAAATTTAATTTTAAAACAAGACAATTTTTGACTTTACGCTAGACTGTACAAGGTTTTTAAAACAGCGAAAAGATGAACTACTAAGCAGGAACGTTTTACACTGTGAAATGCTGTATTTAAACTAAATAGATTGTTCATTGGCCATTATAAAACCATCATAAATCAGAGTGGATGTCAAATGATTGCAGAATTGTTACTTGCGAAGTGTTTCCACATAATTTGGAACAGGTGGAAGTCCAATCGTTCCCGAAAAGTGTCCTTTCTCCCGGATGATGTGATGAAGTTTATGTGCACTTGCTTGGATTTTTAAAACAGTCAACCCATTTGCCGAATGAAATCGCCGCTATAGTTCGAAAGGTAGCCAATTTCCAGCTGACTGACAGCTTCTGAAGTTTCATGTCTGGAGAAGGTTTTCTGGAGAAAGCTGGTCTTTTTTTATTCCGAACGTGACAAACACACCATCGACAATATTTTGTGCATTCCCATAAATGTTAAGCGTATAATTTGACAGCATTCAGTGCTTCGTGAACCACATTCACTTCCCTCAGTCGGCAGTCGACCTACTATCGCTAGAATTATTACTCGACTATCCTTCAGCATTCCTTTGTGATTCTGCGTTTGAAAGCCACCCGATTTATTGTAGCTCTTTCTCTAGGCGGATCCATCTTTTAAGTTGAATTTGTAAGCAGTAAGGGTTTTGTGATTCCCTTTATTGACACCAAAAATATATGCTTTATGCTCCCGTTTGAAACCGACCGGTTTCATAACTGCTTTTATAATGATAAAACAGCTTTATAGAGTATTTTGTCGGGACATCAATAAAAAAAAATACCGAGCAGGTTTATGATTGATTTACTGAACAGTTTTATTAAAGGATAAGGTGCTATATCAAATTCATTTTTAAAACCAGACTTTTTCTGACTTCATCGTCAGATTTTATACAACACTAAACTGAACTACTAATCAAGAATGTTTCACACTATTAAATGCTGTATTTAAACTAAAAATATTTCTTATTGCCGTTATAAAACCACAATTAATCAGAGAGTAAGTCAAAAGGCTGTCAAATTGTTACTTGGGAGAGAACGATCTTTTTATTAAAATACTTATGGCAAACTTAATTCTATACTACAGTCGCTTCATCTATAAATGAGATCTTTAAAATTGACTGTACTAAAATTATCAATTTGACCATATTCTCTGTACCTAAATTTTGTGATCTTATCACCAATTCACGATATGCATATCATATCCATTTAGTAAATTGTGTTTTTAAAATAAGACGAGGTAGATGAAAGACTGCAGAGTGAGGAAATGGAGATTCAAAATTGGACCGTGATCTTCCTTATTAAATTCATTCTTATTTTTCGAGAACAAATTTATGTGATCCTTAACCCATTTCCGGAGGGATTTGAGATTTGAGCGTAATTGCTTTTGTAAACAAACGCGCCAATCACCGATTTCTCACAAATAAAAGCTCAATATCGTAAGCATACTACAACAAATGACAGAGTAATCAATCATCTACCTGATAGAGTTATTACATTTCGATTTTGAGGTTTTATTCACGAGAAATCGACGATTGACGTGTTTGTTTACAAATGTAATTACGCCCAAATCTCAAATCATCTCTGGTTGTTATTTCAAAGATGTGCGTAGCGTGAGTTGGTCATTCCAGGTTTGCTAAAAATAGCAAAAGTTTGGTTAACGAGGTTTCCTAGATAAAAGTTTCCTGTACGAAACTAAAGTTTTTGTGCGAGAGCCATATGGAATGTGCCATTTTGCATTGCTGGAGACTGATTTGTGCTATCTGAACAGTAGTCATAACTCATAACTACTCAAGATGTCACAAATCCACCACCTCCAGCATAAATTGAACAGCAACGAAGAAACCAAATTTGTAATAATTTGTAAAATCCCAAGGGCGTATTCTTAATAGGTCTTAATGACCACTACCAACAATTATTCAAAGGAGTTCATAGAAGTTTCGCCAAAATTGTGGTAGAAGTTGTGAGAAATTAATAAAAGCTCAGGTCAGGTTTTTTAAAGATCACCATACTTCTTTAAAACTTTATGGTTTGATTTGGTAAACTTCATAACTTTAGGGTATTTTTGGGAATTTTTTTTCCCACAAATGCTTAGGAAAATTCATAGAAATGGTCAAGTGTATTATGAGATAATTAAAAAAAAAAATATGGTTCTTGAAAAATGTTGACGGAACTTTTAGGAAGTAAGAATAAATTCAAGAAGTAAGGACAAGGGCACTTTGTTGTTTTTGTTGTGTGATAAATGCCACCTTCACCACCTGTAGAGTGCGATGTTGTTGTGCTCATATGTTTTACAAGAAAAACCATATCATCTAGATAATACACTATTTGAAATAACGTCATTTTGCTAAGACTTCAAGAGGCGGGCGCATCTTTATATTAGTCAGATTTATATTTTAAGGGCGCAGGTCAATATTGGGTGCGACTACTTAGCTCAAATTTTAGGAACACAGCACTGCTCGTTCCAGAATAATGATAATTTTCCTTAGACTACGATCTAGAACAGTTGTCTAGGCTCCAAAGGTATGAACATTTGCCTATGTTTGAAGTTTTACAAAAGTTTCTGTATTCGAGATCTTTAAAATTGCTTGTCTTGACAAATTTGTCCTAGACTTTGACAATTTTTCTCCGCCTCATTTTGTCTTAAGATTTCTAATAAATTCAATCTTTCACATCCCGAAATTCATTCTATTAACCAATTCGCGATCAAAATCTAAATTCATCTTATTAAATGTTTGGTTTTCAAAAAATCGATTCAAAGAATGAGTGCTGTGTGAGGAAATGAAGGTTATAAATTAACATTTAAAAAAAATCTCATGGTGGATTGTGAGTTTATGATATTTCTCAAAGAGGGTCGGATTCAACGACAGATCGGATACACATCTTTCATATCTTTCTGATCAATAAATATGATATTTTTTTATTGTTTTAACTTAATATTTATTCACTTTTGACGTAGGACTACGTCTTTTATTTCTATATGGGGGTACACTTTGTGAAAACTGAAAATGGAACATGCAACAAATTATGAAAGATTTTGAACGTTAATAACTCAGCTGCCCCTGAACCAATTTCAATAATTTTATCACCAATCGATCAGGGCTACACTTACGCATCAATTAATGCTTTTGACTATTTATGTTCAACAAGAAACTATTGAAAAAGTAGTAAATGTCAAGCATTGTCCAAAAGCATCGAAATAATTAACAAATCCACCAATTACGTACATGCATATGCTGCTTCCCCAACACAGTCGTCAGAGAGTAGTAAGTAGACGAAACATGTCGATATAGCATTACGACGAGGTTCTGTAGTTCAGTGGTTACCGATTCTGCTTACTGAGCAGAAGGTAGAGAGTTCAATCCCCCCCCCCTTGCAATCACTTTGCCTTATTCCATCCCCACTAGATTTAAATAAAGAACAAATTCTGCTTTAACCCATCGCATCACTTACCACAGTGAATCCTAATCTAAAAATAACCTAGCTCACTTACACTACTATCCTTCCCGAGATAGCCGTGGAGATGTAGAGGTATTCGCGGTCTCTAGTAACAACCGGACGTCGAACTAATCATCCTTCCCTCCCCAAAAGACCGGGAGGACGTGGCCGGCGCTGTGAATTGATCTATAGAATGAATTAATGTGCTTGTACATTGAAGATGGAAAGCTTATCCCATGCACCCATCGATGTAGTTCTCTGTGCAAGTGGATTAGTTGTGATCATTCACGGAGGAGCAACTACGAAGTGCACGGTCAGATAACGTTAACTCGACGGCAAACACATTCATTGATACGTTTATTGTTGTGGATGATAGAAGAGCATAGCAGAAATAGTGCGAAATAGGAAGCTATGGTCATAACAAAAGAGGAAATCGAAAAAGTGAATTGGCTTTCACCCTTCTGCTTCTAAGCCCCTTACAGTCATCGTCATAGCATCGCATCGCTTTTGGTTCTAGGGCATTTGCTGGTTGCAATTTTTAGATCAGGATTCACTGTGATGCGATCAGTTGTAAGCAGCAGAAATTTCCTTCCCAACTCTCTTGTGGAATCTTTTAGTGGCTCTGAAAAGGGCCGATTTTGATAGATTTCGACGGAAAAATTAAGAGCGTTCACCACAAATACGAAGAGCCAGCTGAATTTCCTTTGGCATAATTGTGACACGCTTGGCGTGAATGGCGAACAGACCGACCAGATAGGTCGGTTTATTTCAGTTTAGTTTAAATGATCTTTATTTTAGTTTAACTTGGACGATTACCATATACATTTTTACTAAGTGATTTAATTGCTTTCTTCATCTTTAAGTATGGGCAAAATTCAAAATTTGTTTTACAGGATTAGTCCTCGACTTAGTACACGGTCGACCACCTTGGTGGGATTGGTTTGTTTTGTTTTTAGAATTTGAAGAGAAACTACTTAATACTACTATTGACAGCTTAAAACTAACCTACTCTACTATATACACTTAACCTACTATGTACAAATTGCTTATTAAAGCATGTTCAGAAAGATTGCATTTTTGAATAAATTTAGTTGTCATGTCATCAATTTTGGAATCTACTTTGGGAATTTCTGCCTCTTGATGGAGGTCTGCTATTCTTGTGTCGAATGGACGATCTAGGATCATCCTCAACACTCTATTCTGTGCAACCTGGATTTTGTTCCTGTGGGTCTGAGCGCACGATTCCCACACCGGGGCGGCATAGAAGATCGCGGGGGCTATGATCTGTTTGTAAACAGCCAGTTTGTTTTGCCTTGAGAGGCGGGATCTGCGGCAAATGAGCGGATACAAACACCTAACCAAGGCGGAGCACTTAACTAGGGTTTTCTCTATGTGCGAGCGGAACAGGAGCTTCTCATCGAACAACATCCCGAGATAAGTAACATCAGTGGACCACTCGACCCTTGTACCATCCATTATTACGGTACAGGAGGGAGACGGTTTAAGTTTTAATGATTGTCTGTGAAGGAACATGATCGCTTGGGTTTTCGAGGCGTTGATTTTGATTTTCCACGTGGTGGCATAATCAGTAAAGGTGTCAAGGCATCGTTGGAGCTTGTTCGTAATTTCACGAGGCATCCTACCCTTGACGGCTATCGCGGTGTCAACTGCAAACAGAAAGAACACGCAACCGTCTCCTAGAGGAGGGATGTCCGACGTGTAGATGCTGTAAAGCAGTGGTCCCAGCAGACTCCCTTGCGGAACACCTGCTGGGATCGGAAATTGTCCCGAAAGGGAACTATTCAACGACACCCTGAACGACCTTTGCTGGAGATAGTTACGGGTGATTTTCACAAGGTATGGTGGAAAGTTGGAGTTACAAAGCTTGTATATAAGTCCGTCGTGCCAGACATTGTCAAACGCCTTTTCGACGTCTAACAAGGCCATGGCTGTGGACTTGGATACAGCTTTGTTACTTCGGATGTTATTCATCACCCGCACTAGCTGATGATTGGTGGAATGCCCCTTGCGGAACCCGAACTGTTCCGGAAGAAGAATGTCATGTTCCTCCACAAACTTGTTTAGTCGGCTGAGGATCAATTTTTCGAACAGCTTGCTCAGCGCTGAGAGCAGGCTAATCGGTCTGTAGCTTGACGGTAGTGAAGGGTCTTTCCCAGGTTTGCGGATCGGGATGATTTTTGCCACCTTCCAGATGCTTGGAAAGTAGTGCAGCTCCAAGCATCTGTTGAGGATGGCAGCCAGCAGCGAGTGCACCCTCGCGCTGAGATTTTTCAACTCTAGGTTGAATATTCCGTCAAACCCGGGAGCCTTCATGTTCGTACTGTGTTTCAGCGCTGAGCAAATTTGTTCCTCTGTAATCCGTTCTTCTGGAGGGACGGCACAAGGGGAGGCATCTAACGTCTGGACGCACTGCACAACCTGGTTCTCGAGTGGACTTGGGATTGTAGAGCCAAGCAAATGCGACTGGGCAATGTGCTCCCCAATTGCATTGGCCTTCTCTTCGTTGGTGATAAGCCGTTCGTCATTGACTCTAAGTGGTGGAATGGGCTTGGGGTGAGACTTCAGCACCTTGGCAACCTTCCAGAATGGTCTGGAACGGTCGTCCAGGTTCTGAACGAGCCGCCCGAAACTCTCGTTCCGGATTGAGACCATTCTGGAAGCGATCTGCCGATTCAGATCGACCATTTCGTATTTACGCTGCAGATCCCCAGTCCGCTGAAACTGGCGTCTACGAACATTTCTGAGCCGAATCAAGAGTTTGGTGTGGGAATCAATTGCTTGAAACTTACCCCTCACAGGAACTCGTCGAACGCACTCTTCGTCAGCCACGGATATGGCTTGATGGAGACCCTCCAGGGCCCGGTCGATGTCCTCCACTGTGTCGAGCGGTGGGTTGTCGTCGATGTGGCGGTCGACCACGCGTCGAAACTGGACCCAGTTGACTCGATGGTAGTCCTTCCGCTGGCACGGTGCAGGGGCCACGTTGTAGCCCAGCTCGGTCAGCACCGGTTGGTGGTCCGAACTCAGGTCGTTGACGGCAACCGGCTTGGCTAATCTGGTGTTTGCCAAGAACAGGTCCAGCGTCGATGGGTTGCCCGTCGGTGATGTGAAGGTTGGTTCGTCCGGAAACCAGACGGAATAGAGACCATGCTGGAAATGGTCGAATAGCAGGCGGCCGTTCTGGTTCTGCTGGTAGTTCCGCCAGGCCTCGTGCCGGGCGTTCAGGTCCCCTCCGATTACAAAGCGGGCATTGGTGTGGGTTATGATGGCAAGGTCGTTCTTGAACTGTTGTGCTGTACCATTGCTAACGGTACATTGCCGGGGGCAGTAGACAACGATGAACCGGACGTTTCCGGTCGATGTTTCCACCTCAACGCCGACGGCCTCGATGATGGTAGTGCGGTAGTGTGGTAGGGTGCAGTACTTGATGCCTTTCTTGATGATGACCGCGACACCGCCCCCCCTGGAGCTGGTGCGATCAAGCCGGACAATGCTGTGGTCGGGCAGCCAGAAGCTGTCACCGGTCTTGAGGTGGGTCTCGGTGAGAAGGCCCACGTCAATGTCGTGCTTGCGGAGGAAGTCTGCAAGCTCAATGTTTTTCGCCCCTACGGAGCGAGCGTTCCAGTTGGCGATCTTTATGGGTTCACGGTCCATAATTAGCGACGAAGGAGATGATAGCTTGGAGCTGTTGTGTTCTTGTTGCGCAGGTGCGCTTGATGATGATGGCCTGGGCCAACAGTGTGACGATCTCATCCGTTGACAGCGGAGAATCGTCTGTAGCTTCACCGGTTGTACCGGCCAATCCCGGAGCAGGGGGATCCGTCGATGGCCCGGAGGCTTGACCGGGTACTGCAGCGGCAGCCAACTGTTGGTTGAGCGGGAGCGGCGGCAACACTGGAATTGGCCGTGATTGGACCGGTGATAACGGAGGAAAGTTCTGCGCGTTGTTTTCTGGAACCTTCTTGCGACCGGGCTGGCTGTTGGACGAGGCCTTCTTCCGGATCTCGGCGTATTCGGCCCGCTTCGGACAGGCCTTACTCGTGGCCTTGTGGGCGGCACCGCAGTTGGCGCATGTGGGAGTGGCTTCCTCGATGCTGTCGCAGTTGTCGATCTTGTGGTTTTTGCCGCATTTGATGCAGCGGCTGGCCATGCGGCAATTCCTGGTGCCGTGCCCGAACAATAGGCAGTTCGAGCACTGAGTGACGCCACGGTGGGTGGGTTTATACCGCTCCCACTTCACTACGATGTGGAACAGTGTGCGTGTCGTCTGGAGATCCTTCACGGTTGTGGAGTTCTTCTCCAGATGGACCAGGTAGAGCTGGTCACGATACTTGATGGCCTTGCTGCGGGTCATCTTGTGGACTTCGACCGGCTTGAGGCCGTTCGCCTTAATCTCGTCCATTAAGATGGTGGTGTCCATGTCGTGGAGCCCGCGCAGCACCACTTTCAGCGGCTTGGTGGCCTCGATGTCGTGGGAGAAGTACTCCAGCTTCATTCTGTCCAAGAGGGCCTGAACTGCGTTGAAGTGTTTTTCGGCCGGGACCATCAGTTTGTAGCCTTCCGTGCACCGTTGAATGGTGCAGCGAAGGCCCTGCTTAATGTAGAAATCCAGCTGCTCCCATAGCCCGGGAGGGAAGCCCTTCACATAGAAGGGTGGCAACTTAACTTTTTTCGGCACCGTCTCAGGGTCCGACTGCGGCTGGGCTCCGTTCTGCAGGGCGGAGAACGGATTGTTGCTCAGCAGCTTTTTTGCTGCTGATACGGTGGCGCTGCTGTCTTCAGGTCTGGGTCGTTTAGTTCCGGGAGGCCCCGGCTGCGGGTCCGCAACGCCTGTCGGGATGGGCAATGGGGTTTTCTTCTGTTTCTTCTGGGCTGGCTCGGTGGTCGCGCCGTCTCCTGGGAGAGTCTGTTTTCCCGGTAAACCGGCACTCGCGTTACCGCGCGATTTCTTACCCATGGCTGGGTCAGCGAGAGCGTCACTACACAACGCGGAGCTAATTCGTCGGTTTATTTCACTCATCGAGGGTATACTTATACCTACGTCGAGTAGCATATTATTAATACAGGGAGTGTACCCTGTACATACAGTGGGAAGCAAAATACTGAAAAGGGGAGGAGTTTCGCTTCTTATGCTACGGGCACAAAACGAGACACCACCTTCGAAACGACTATCGATCAGATTCTCTGCTTGAACGTCAAGCAGTACAGTTCGGTCTTTGCTCGCTCTGTCGAGTTGTTCTAAAGTTTCTAGTTTGTTCCAAACATTCGCAGTTTAATCGCGTCGTCAGTAGTGTCGGTCGCTTCGTGTGATGGGAAGACAGCGCTCCCGGAGCAGGCTCCGAGAGAAAACGGAGAAGAAGAACAGCGGTGAGGGTAGCTTGAGTGTACCTATTTCGAATAGGTACGCTACTCTTCCCACCGATGTAGGGAATCCCACCTCAGCCACGGTGAAGCGGTCTAAGAAGAGGAAGAAAAATCAAGGCCAGTCCGATGGTGCGAGTGGACGGGACGATGCCACCGCGACGAACGTCAGCGTCATTGGTGATTTCGGTGACGCCGTCGACAACGAAACTGCTGCCAGCCCGAGTGCAGCAAAAATGAAGCTTCCTCCACTGGTGGTGAAGCAAGTCCCACTCAACACGCTGATTGGCGATCTTTCATCGCTGGGCGTTGCAGCTGAGTATAAGCTCGGCAGGATCGGCACCAAGGTGATGCTCCGAACCAAAGCGGAGTACGAAGTGGCCGTGAAATATCTGAAGGATACCAAGGCGGAATTCTTCACGCACGACATCCCCGGTGAGAAGCCCTTCAAGGTAGTCATCAGGGGCCTACCAAACTTCGACCCCAAGATGGTCGAAGCCGAAATCAACCGGTACAAGCTAGCCCCAATCGCTGTCTTCCGAATGACAAGGAGAGATGAAAACGTGAAGACGTACCCGGATTGTCTTTTCCTGGTGCACTTCCAGAAAGGGACGGTGACGCTCAATGCGCTACAAGCCATCCGATCGATCTACTCCATCATCGTACGGTGGGAGCCATACCGTGGTGGTCATCGTGACGTAACGCAGTGTCAGAGGTGCCTCAATTTTGGACACGGTACCCGCAACTGCAACATCAAGCCACGCTGCAGCAACTGCGCTCAAGAACACGCCACTTCCAACTGCCCTGCGGATGGAGCCGTGGCGATAAAATGCGCTAACTGTGGTGGTGCACATCAAGGCTCTGACAGACAGTGCTCCAAACGCGAGGACTTCAAACGCATCCGAAAGCTGGCGTCAAGCAACAATCAACCAGGACGCAAGAAGGACAAAACCCCATCATTCAGGACGGAGGATTTTCCGCCTCTTCGTGCTCCCCATCAAAGGCAAGCGAATTCGCGGGTGCAACCCGCCCCCCCTCAAGAAGCTTCCGGTGATTCTGCTGGTCAAAGCTCTCCATCCCCCCCTGGATTCTGGAGACAACCAACAGCGCAAAACAACAACCCCGATCTGTTCACAGCGGATGAACTGATGGAAATTTTCGTCAACATGTCCGGTGCTCTTCGTAAGTGCCGCAATAAGCCCGAACAGATCCAAGTGCTCGGTAAGTTCATCATCCAGTATGGCGTCTAAACCGCTAACTATCGTCACCTGGAATGCTTGCTCTGTAAGAGCAAAAAAGATTGAGCTTGCCGACTTCCTCCGCAAGCACAGCATCGACGTGGGCCTTCTAACCGAGACCCATCTAAAGTCCGGTGACAGCTTCTGGTTGCCTGACCATAACACTATCCGGCTTGATCGCACCAGCTCCAGGGGGGGTGGTGTTGCGGTCGTCGTCAAGAAAGGAATAAAATACCACACTCTGTCCCATATCCGCACCTCTATCATCGAGGCCCTTGGTGTGGAGGTGGAGTCGTTGACTGGATACGTCCAGTTCATCGCCGTCTACTGCCCTCGACAGTGTGCCGCCAGCAGTGGACTAGCGGCTAAATTCAAGAAGGACCTGTCCACCATCACCCGTACCGGTTCCCGCTTCGTAGTTGGAGGAGATCTGAATGCTCGCCATGAGGCCTGGCGGAACTACCAGCAGAACCAGAACGGTCGTCTCCTGTTCGACCACTCACAGCATGGGCTGTATTCCGTTTGGTTTTCGGATGAACCAACATTCATCTCACCGGCGGGCAACCCATCGACGCTAGACCTGTTCCTGACAAATATCGGCTTGTCCAAGCCGGTAGCCTTGAACGAACTCAGCTCCGACCACCAACCGGTGGTGGCTGAACTGGGCTGCAACGTGGCTCCTGCTTCAAGCCTGCGCAAGGACTACCATCGCGTTAACTGGGCCCAGTTTGGACACGTGGTAGACAGGCACATCATCGACAACCCGCCGCTTGACACCGTGGAGGACATCGACCGAGCGTTGGAGGGACTCCACCAAGCCATAACCGTGGCTGACGAGGCGTGCGTCCGACGAGTTCCTGTGAGGGGTAAGTTTATTGCCATTGATTCCCACACCCAACTTTTGATTCGCCTGAGAAATGTTCGTAGACGCCAGTTTCAGAGGACTGGAGATCTGGGCAAAAAACGTGAAATGGCTGATCTGAACAGACAGATTGCTTCCAGAATGGACTCACTCCGAAATGAAAGTTTCGGGCGTGTTGTCCAGAATCTGGACGACCGCTCCAGACCATTCTGGAAGGTAGCCAAGGTCCTGAAAACTCATCCCAAACCCATTCCACCTCTCAGAGTCGAAAATGATGACGATCGGCTTTTAATCACCCCACAGGAGAAAGCAAATGCGATCGGCGAGCATGTCGCTTCATCGCATTTGCTTGGCTCGAATATCCAAAGTCCGCTCGAAGATCAGGTTGCGCAATGCGTTCAAAACCTAGATGCCTCCCCTTGTGTCGTGCCTCCGGCGGATATGATTACAGTACAACAAATTTGCTCAGCGCTGAAATGCACCAAGAACATGAAGGCTCCCGGGTTTGACGGTATATTTAACTTGATCTTGAAGAGACTCAGCATGAAAGTGCAGTCTCTTTTAACCGCTATCTTCAACAGATGTTTGGAACTGCACTACTTTCCAAGTATCTGGAAAGTAGCAAAAATCATACCAATCCGCAAACCCGGTAAGGATCCAACATTGCCTTCAAGCTACAGACCAATCAGCCTCCTTTCAGCGCTGAGCAAATTGTTCGAGAAACTCATTCTCAATCGTTTGCTCAAGTTTGTCGAGGAAAATAACATTCTCCTTCCGGAACAGTTTGGATTCAGAAAGGGGCACTCCACCAATCATCAGCTAGTACGGGTGATGAATAACATCCGAAGTAACAAAGCTGTATCCAAGTCCACAGCCATGGCCTTGTTAGACGTTGAAAAGGCGTTTGACAATGTTTGGCATGACGGACTTGTGTACAAGCTTTGTAACTTCAACTTCCCATTACATCTGATTAAAATCACCCGTAACTACCTTCAGCAAAGGTCGTTTAAGGTATCGTTGAATGGTTGTCTTTCCGACACGTTTTCCATCCCAGCAGGAGTGCCGCAAGGCAGTCTGCTGGGCCCCTTGCTTTACAGCATTTATACTTCCGACATTCCTCCCCTTGGAGACGGTTGCGTGTTCTTCCTGTTCGCAGATGATACCGCAATAGCCGTCAAAGGAAGGATGCCTCGCGAAATAACGAACAAACTTCAACGATGCCTTAACGCCTTTGCTGATTATGCCACCACGTGGAAAATTAAAATCAATCCCTCCAAAACACAAGCGATCATGTTCCTACATCGGCAATCGCCCAAACTGAAACCGGCTCCATCTTGTACTGTAATCATGGATGGCACAAGGGTTGAGTGGTCCGCCGAAGTAACCTATCTCGGGATGTTGATCGATGAAAAACTCCTCTTCCGTTCGCATGTAGAGAAAACTGTAGTCAAGTGTTCTACCTTGGTTAGGTGTCTGTATCCGCTGATTTGCCGCAGATCCCGCCTCTCAAGGGTGAACAAACTGGCCGTCTACAAACAAATCATAGCACCTGCGATCCTCTACGCAGCTCCGGTGTGGAAATCATGTGCACAGACTCACAGGAACAAAATTCAGGTCGCTCAGAATAGAGTGCTGAGGATGGTTCTTGATCGTCCTTTCGACACTAGAATAACAAATTTACATGAAGAGGCAGGCATTGCCAAAATAGATTCCAAAACTAACGAAATTAAGACTAAATTTGCACAAAAATGTAATTTATCAGAACATGCTTTGATAAGCAATTTGTATATAGTAGGTTAGGTGTATATAGTAGTTGTAGGTTAGTTGTAGTTGTAAATAGTAGTTATAAGTAGACTCCTTTTTCCAATTCAAATCATACCAATCCCACCAAGGTGGTCATACTTTAAAATAGGCCTGATAGGACTAGAAACTGTAAATAATAATTAAAATCTCACTATACTAAAGTTGAAAAGACGCATCTGTGTCACTTGAAAAATTCATACATGTAAACCACACAAACACAAGAAATAAAGATCATTTAACTGTCAAAACGAAACGACTATCAGTTATTCCGAAGCGAACAGCTAAACTATGGCACCGAAAACGAGTGGAAAGGCCGCCAAGAAGTCCAGAAAGGCGCAGAAAGTCATCGTCAAGGGAGAGAAGAAGAAGAGGAGACAGCGCAGGAAAGAAAGCTATGCCATCTACATCTACAAGGTGTTGAAGCAGGTCCACCCGGACACCGGAGTCTCGTCGAAGGCCATGAGCATCATGAACAGCTTCGTCAATGACATCTTCGAACGTATTGCTGCTGCTCAATACAACAAACGCTCAACGATCACCTCCCGCGAAATCCAAACTGCTGTCCGTCTGCTGCTGCCGGGTGAGTTGGCCAAGCACGCTGTCTCTGAAGGATCCAAGGCCGTCACCAAGTACACTAGCTCCAAGTAAATTCGTACCATCCAAACAATCAATCGGCCCTTTTCAGGGCCACAAATCGATTTCCAACGTGAAAGAGGTTTTGATGCTTTATTGAACTTTTAAATGTTCGAAAGCAGCGTTAGCAAAGTTCGCGATAAGAAATCAGTTGATTTGCCTTATGAAAATAATGTTGACAAAAAGAATAAGAGGTTGACACGACCGTACGGTTTTGACGTAGTACGTCTGTGCACTACATTGTGAAAACCGAATATGGAACATGAATTAATTGTGACACGCTTGGCATGGATGGCGAACAGACCGACCAGATAGGCCTCGCTGAATTCCTGTAGGGCCATTAACGGCCGAGCTCTGAAAGCGCAGATCGGTCTTGAAGTCCTGGGCGATTTCACGGACCAGACGCTTGAAAGGCAACTTGCAGTCAGCATCTCGGTCGATTTCTGGTAACGACAGATCTCACGCAGAGCGACAGTTCCTGGCCGGTATCGATGAGACTTCTTCACTCCTCCATCTGTTTGAGAGGAGCCTTTCCTTCGGTGGACTTACGAGCGGTCTGCTTGGTGCGGCCATTATACGTTGAACGCAATCTGTTGAATAAATATTTTAATTACCCAGCACAATCATGGGCATTGGCTCCAAGCAATATTTCATCAGATTCAAGACAAATCTGTACGATAGTAAATAGAACAGAAAATGAAAATATAAAAATGAGGTAAGGAAAATATTTAAAATATGGTTCAGATTAATACCTGACTGAATAAAGATACACATTACCATTTATTATATAAGACCACGTAGTCCTACGTCACCATTGCGTACAACCCCATAGGGCTGTCCTTTGTAGTTTTTTTTTCTTATAGTTGAAGATGCTAATTTCAGATAACAGACTAAAGTGGTAATTTTTACACGATAGATGAGCAGATGAAAGTATAGAATTGATAGTTCCGTTAGAGTAAGGCAGTGTGAAAATTGCATATAGAGAGTAGAAAGCGAGCAAGGACAACTTTAGGAAGATACAAATCGGTTTGATCATCTCTCTTTACCAAACTCCCCCGTTGGGGAGGGATGGTGAGGGGTATTCCCCCGGCACCATTGGCAAAAAGAGATGGGGGTAAATCCGAAAACTTCACGGGAAAATTTGCACCTAAAATTTTTTGAATTTCTGTTTCATTCATATAGTCATAAACTCTACCTGTTTCTCTTAATTTGTTCAAATTTTACCTGATTCTGCCCCTATATCCAGTGTTTTTCACAAACTCTCACAAACCCACAATTTCAGGGTTCTTGTCATAAAAATTCTCTGGATACATCTAAAATTTCGAATTTACTAGTTCACAAAGTCCCGTATGTCATCCTTTAACCCACAATTGTGACTACATTGAGTCATATAGCAGAAACTTCAACCGGTTTGTGACAAGTGTGCTACTAGGGAAGTTCCCTTGTAATAAAAGAGTACTAAACCTATCTCCAGAGTTTTTCAGACCTGCTCCAGAAATCGATCAGACCACCACCATCGGATGTCATCTGAACCCGTCAACAATGTTCTACAGACCCCTGATTTCTCGAATTGTGTCAAGAACGGAAATTGTCTATTCAAAGACTAAGCTGTAAACCCTTAAATAGTCATCTTATCCACTACCACAAGAGAACTCCAATCGATTTTGCATTCATTAGACGATTCCATCGCACGACAAACTGTCCACTTAGGAGGTATTTTAGGGTGAGTTCAAAGGATTTACAGGGGAGGGTTGAAAGACAGAAGGTCCAATGGACAAACGTTAGAAGAGATAGAGGTTGAGCATGAACATGAGCATTGATGACAGTACAATTCGTAGTTTCTAGTTCGTATTTGTTGATCCAGCAAAATTATCACAAAGAACCAAATTAAAGGAGCTGGGAAATTGGTAATGCATTCTCAATGTGCAAAGTCCGGTGATTCAGTATTTTTAGTAGCAATAGCAACGCCGGCTGCAGCTATAAAGAATAACCATGCTGGAGGCAGCTGTGTTCGATTCCCGGTCCGGTCTATTAATTTTTTGGGTTGACAAATTTGTCGACTTCCCTGGGTACAGAGTATGATTGTACTTGCCACACAATAATACCAATGCTAAAATGGTACAGGCTTAGAAAGCTCTCAATTAATAACTGTGGAAGTGCTCATAGTGTAAAGTCTCAGTAGGGACATAATAAAACCAAGGAAGAAGAAGAACCATAGCTAATGCAACCTTACTCAATGGAAACCTCGAGACGACCCAGCCTTTGGCTGAAAACCTCGTTAATAAAGATGACCAAGCAACAAATGGAAACCTCAAAAAGTCAATACAAGAAGATCTATATAACTCTGTCACTGCACTATCTAAATGGGTACCACTTTTTGCCACAGAAGAAGGACGGCTCCAAAGAATTCACCAATGAATACCATTCATTGGCTCACGTAAGTGAACGAAAGTGTGTATTGCCACTCAAGCACATGCATGCAGCCCCAATCAAGCATGGACAAATCATAAACGGGAAGCGGAAGCAATTTACTACACTTCAGGTCCTTCAATGACCCGGGGTCTACCCGAAGTCTGTTGTCGTCGTTGTTCGAACTTTTGTATATTTTCCTACTCTCCAGGCTCGATTTCAACATAAGCCCAAAGAAATGTTCTAGTTTCTTCTGACTTGACTGGCAAAATTGCAACAGTGCAGCACCAGGCTTCGTCCCCTGTTTGCCATCTGTCGTTGAGCTGACTAAATGGGCGACGAGGAGAACCTAGTGCAAATATGAGTTCAACATCGTTCAAATAGCAGCCACACAAAGCGGTAGCGTGAGTTGTCACAATCCGACAGGGCAGACAGGGAGAACCGGAAAGCAGATAGTCGACATTGTGTGGTAGAGCGCTTTCCCAACAACTACGACAACCGGACGAATTTGATGCCACACTTCCGTATATCAATATAATCCAATTGGGCTCGGGGAAAAGCCAGTTATGGGGTGACACTTTCCTAGTCAGTGTAGTTTTCCTTTCGGATAGGGACTCGTGCTGAGTATTATACCTAAGTACAACAACATGTTTGCCCACTTGTGTTCTGTGCCAAACCCGGGGGCTTGGCCGTGAATTATGTGTCTGGATAATTTGCGCATATTGGGGAACGTGATTTTGGACTATCGGGCAGTAGCCTGGAATGTTGGTTTTACTTTAGGTATGGCATCCCGTCTGAGTGGAAATGCGGAATGTCGAGCTATGGCTCAGTGCGTTGTTCTTTTATGTTTTATGGGATCCGATTTTTTTAAATCATAAAGCTACGAAGCAAAATAGCTTCAATATCCTGAAAATACGTTTTTAGAATGACATATCCACAGCATATGACATTATCTGCAGAATGTCCGCTAGGGATAAACGGGTATTGAATAGCACACGATACATAACTCGTGTAAAAGTAAACACACGTCTGGTCTTGCTACTTATAATCAGCATTTTTTGCATCTGCTTGCCGATAAGCAGTAAATATGTACGATGAACATATCGACAAATGCAACCCAACCATCATCGCCAGTAAAATGCTGAGCAACGGAAAAGCGAAACCAATTTATATTCCTTCTTGCGTGCCAAGCAGACTGGGTTCACAGTCAATGTTGTTGCTGTTGTTGGCAGAACAGGGCAGCACCATTGCATTGCATCGTCAGCCAGAGATCGACAAAAAGCAAGCAGTTTAAAAAAAAAATGGAAAATGCAATAGCTTCCATGACACATGTGCCTTTCATGCTCTTCATTTTCTGAAAATATGGGAATGTATGGCACTTACTTATTGATATCGTCGTTTTAAAGGATTCTGTTTTTCGTCATTCGATCGTATTTGTATTATTGATGGTCAGCACAATTGCCCCATATGCGACGGCAGATGGCTCACGATTGGGTAACAAAGGCTCAGGTTGCTATTGGAGATGGGTGCAACAAAGTAACCGATGTCCATTCACGTCTCCGTAAGTTGATAGTCGTCTCCAGAAATGAACGCGATGCCCGCGTTGCGAAGGAAAACAAAAATGCAGACGTGTACGACTGGTTTGCATAATATAGGTAGTTAAAAATATTGGCAAGGTTTATAGGGCCAAGATGTAAATATATATATTGAGCTAGATTGCGGATGAAGGTTTGGGTTTCATTTTCGTTTTATTTACGTACTGTCTGCGATGATGGATGAAGAAGAAACACAGCAATGACACACTTTGAGTAGTTCCCTCGAGAGGCAAGGTGATGCACGAGAAGGGGGCTTTCAAAAGTTGAAGTACTGCAGAGAAAATTTGGAGGTTCTCCCTTGCGTGCTGTTGTGACCGAAAAAGATAATAAAGTTATTAATAAAAAAATGTTGCCGAATTAAATACGATACGGTATCATCCGATTACACAAATTGTTAAAAATATATCACTGCTGCTTGATTAATAAATTCTTCACCCGAGTTTCAATTTCATTCGACTTATTGAAACGTCATTGGATTCACAAGGTGTTCCTTCACAGGATGGCAACTGGACAATCTTGGAAATCCCCGGAATTATCAGGGTATCTCAAAAGACCTGCGCAATCCTGGAAGTATTAGGGAATTTTTGTAAAGTAGATTCATTGGAGTTGTTGAATCTGTTGATATTTTTTAGTTTGTTAACTGACTTTATTTTGATGATGCAATGTTTTGAAATTTCACAAACTTGTATTTTTCTTTCAATCATAAATCCTTGGAAAAATCCAGAATTTTCAAAACTCACCCGTTGCACAGTAATGAACCCACTGGTGATCGAAAACTTTGAAAAGCTTCTGGAGCTAAATCCTCAAACATGTTTTATGACTTTGTACTACCTATATTTAACACAGGATGTCAGCCCTTCAAGAAATATTCCCAAACGAGTAGTCTTCTCCGATTTCGGCAATTCAGTGAATTTTGATCTATCTATGACGCAGGAAATCCGCGGAATTCCAGAGCATCATCGTCCTATGATTGCTCCGTCATTATACGCTGCAAAGTTTGGCCATGTTGATTCTGCAAGAACGTTTTTCACAGATGGATCTCTAATAGAGGAGTCCGCTGGTTTTGGTGTATTTAATGAATTTCATAGCGCCTCTCGAAAACTTGAAGCTCCTTGTTCTGTGTATGTGGCTGAACTGGCAGCAATTCACTACACTTTGGAAACTATTGCTTCACTTCTTCCAGACCACTACTTTATTTTTACGGATAGTCTCAGTTCTGTCGAGGCTATCCGTTCCATAACGCCGGTAAGGCACTTCTCGTATTTTCTCTTGAAAATACGAGAGCTGCTTAGTTCTTTATCCGTGCGCTCTTTCGCGTGGGTCCCTTCGCATTGCTCAATTTTGGGCAATGAGAAGGCGGATTCACTTGCAAAGGTGGGCGCTATGGAAGGCGACATTTATGATCGACAAATCGCCTATAGTGATTTTTTTTCTATTTACCGTCAGCAGTCGCTCGTTAGCTGGCAACATCAATGGAGTGAAGGGAGCTTGGGACGATGGCTACATTCAATTATCCCTAAGGTGTCGAAGTTTGCATGGTTCAAAGGGTTGGACTTGAGTCGAGATTTCATACGCGTGATGTCTCGTCTCATGTCCAATCACTATTGTCTAAACACTCACTTGTTCCGTGTGGGGTTGAGAAACAGCAATCTCTGTGAATGTGGACAAGGTTACCAGGACGCTGATCACATCTTTTGGTCTTGTGCGGAGTATCGTGGAGTCAGATCACATTTTTATGATTCCCTTCGGACTCGAGGTAGACAACCCAATGTTCCGGTTTGAGATATATTGGCTGGGCGTGATTTGGAATATATGAAACTAATATGAATTTTTGAAATTCATTAAACTTAGGTTGTAGATAGTTTGTTTTCTTAATTAATTTGGTATGTTTGTCAGGATAAATGTGTTTGCGAGAAAGAGTGTGTGTGTATACATTCCTTCTGTAGTATTCATGTTTATCTCATGTTGAAATCATCAGTTCTTTAGATTTAAGTAAGTGTTTTAGAAATAGTTACCATATTAAAACAAATGAAATTCGTAATCCTCTCAACCTTTTCCCATCCTTAAATTGTAAAACTCCCTAACCTCGAGACGACTGCGAGTAATCGGTTAAACCCCCTTAACTCTAGTTTTAAGATTCTTATTGTAGAAGAAAAATAATATATCGGCTCTGTAAAGTTTATTCGACTGAGCCTGTATTTATATACAAATTTAAAGAAAAATCAATACTATTCTATATCAAAGATTTTGATGTTTTTCTAAGTCCCACAATCGTGTAAATGCAGGTGTATTTGAGTCCTAAAGGGCGAACACGAAATTATTGCGACACATTCAACAGGGCATAACTTTTTTACCATTGGGTAAAAATCAACCAAATTTTGCACACTTTCTCATTGATGTGTATTGTGTATATGCTGTCAAACTCGAAGTCGTGTTTTTGGATTCAACGAAAATGGAGGTGAACCAACGCGAGTTGAAAGAACAAATTTTTTCCAAACACCTGGAATTTCCTGACCTGTCGCACCGGCAGTTGGGAAAAATGTTGAACATTCACCATTCAACCGTCTCCAGAGTATTGAAGCGGTTCCAGGAGCGGTTGACGTTGGACCACGGCAAAGGAGCTGGAAGCAAACCGGGACCGGAGAACAAAAAGACGGAGGGAAAGGTGAAGCGGATGATTAAAGCAAATCCCAACGTCTCAAGCCGTGATTTGGCTAAAAAGATCGGCATGTCGCAGAGCTACGTCCAGAATGCAAAGAAGAGAGCTGGACTACATACATACAAGGTACAGAACTTCCCAAACCGCGATGAGCGACAACAATCGACGGCTGAAACTCGGGCACGGAAGCTCTACGAGAAGATGCTGACAAAATATGGCTGCTGTGTGATGGACGACGAAACGTATATAAAAGCCGATTTTAAGCAAATTCCGGGGTGGGAGTTTTTACCGGCAAGAGCAAGTTCGATGTGGACGACAAATTTAAGAAGAAGAAAATGTCGAAGTTCGCCTCCAAATATCTCATTTGGCAGGCCATCTGCTCTTGCGGACTGAGGAGTGAGCCTTTCGTGACAAAGGGCACAGTAAATGGCGGGATCTACAAATCTGAGTGCCTCGAGAAGCGCCTTTTGCCGTTCTTGCAGCAGCACGACGAAGCTCCGCTATTTTGGCCAGATTTGGCATCATGCCACTATTCTAAAAGTGTCCTGGAGTGGTATGAGGCCAAACTGTCCATTTTGTTCCATAGGACATGAATCCGCCAAACTGTCCGGACCTGCGCCCGGTGGAGCAGTACTGGGCAATAATGAAGCGGGAACTTCGGAAGAGTAAGAAGGCAGTCAAAGACGAGAAGGACATGTTAAGAAAATGAAAAAAAAAAACTGAGAAACTGGTACCGGATGACACTGTAAAGACTTTGATGGAGGGCATCAAGCGAAAATGCGTTAAATTTTACACTCAAGGCTCCATCGATTAACTTTTCTTTTGATTTTTGAAGTAAATATATGTATAAAACTACCCTAAAATTTTGGTTTGATTCTAAACATTATAAGAAAATTGGCATGACATTTTCGGTGTCGCAATAATTTCGTGTTCGCCCTTTATAGGATGTTCCACAAAGTATAAGTACAAGTTTATTATCGGAATAAAACAACGTATGTTAATGAACTCAAATTTTTATTTCATATGTATGTTTTCTATAGTATTCTCTTTCAATTGGATGAAAATAATCAGCAGTTCATTAATCGTATGCCAAGGAGCAAACTTTTGATCTGACGCTGCCCATGAGTTTAAGCACAGATTTCTTGGCGATAATTTTGGCCACTTTGTCCAGTATGTTTCACATTATTCGATTGAATTCGTTGCCTTAAAGTGTTTCCGTATATATCCCTTGCAAAGGGTCCAATAAGTTTCGATTGACCGGGCCTCCGGACAATTTTGGAGCACGTATTGCACTTTGTTTGCTTTGTACCAAGCTACCGTGTCTTTCGAGTAGTGCATTGACACCAAATCAGACAAAAATAGTACTGAGCCATCATGTTGACGGATCATGGGCTACAGACGCCGATTCAAACACTCACGAACGTAAATTTCAGTGTTCATCGTCTCCTTCGTCACAAATGGCTTTGACAACTTGCCAAACTCTCATATCACTTGCCAAACCATGGCCTTCTTACCAATTTTGACGAAGGACTACGTCTGTGAGGTACACTTTTTGTAAACCGAAAATACAACATGTAACGAAAATATGAAAGATTTTGAACGTTTAGACCAATTTCATTAGTTTTATCACCAATCTATCAGAAATATTGCTGAAAGTGTTCGACGGAAGGCTGGTCCGGTAATACGGATTAGGAGGCGGATTGGTGGAGTGATACGAAGATAAGGTGGCGGTTAACATCCGCAGGTGATGCGCTATAACTTGCGTGACGGTTTCAATCGGTGGCGGTGATAGAAGAAGAAAGAAAAAGCGTGATTGAGACTGCTTTTGGCAGGATTGCTGCTGAAGGGGCGAAGGGTCTATGCGGGGAGGCCCAGTGTGCATATGTGTGCGAGGGGAGCGCAAGGGTAGCTGCGTTTAAGAGTGGAAATTGTGGATTCCACGCCGAACGGTAGCGATAATTTTGAGTGCGAGAAGGCAGGAAAGGGGAAAAAAAGAAGAAGCTGATAGTGCGGGGAAAATAAAAAGCCAAAAATATAGCGGCAAACAGTAGTGTGTGAGTGAGCACCCTAAAGGAATACCGAGTAAAGCGGTGGTGAAATTCTGTGAGACGAAGAGAGTAGAAAGAGAAGCAAAAAGAAAACGGTGAAAGAAAGCGGCAGCGGTTTTAATGCAGCGACAACCGATAGTAGGAGAGTGAGTGCCACATAGGTGTTTCATCTTCTCGTAGTAGGGGTTAAAAGAGAAAAAGAAGGAGAAGAACAGTGAAGTCCGACCGCAACGCGGTCCACAAGAAAATAGTTTCCCTAGAAGCCCTTCAATTTAGTGAAGAGGAAGAAAGTGCTGAGTGGATGCGATGATGCGCGTTGGTGTCGGCCAAATGTTGTAAAGGATCGTGATCGGATTTACCGGGAAATACCGATTGGAGCTTACGGCCATTAAGGACAGGTAAGTAGTTGGTCCATCAAGGTAAGATAAATTAATAAACATATAAAGTATCCGTTCGATTTTGGCAACACGTTCTCAGTATATTTAAACTGCTTGTGCTCTGCAGTTATATTATTAAATTCTGTTTAATAATTTTCTTAGATTTTCAGTAAAATTGTGGAGCTTTAAACGTCACCTGCAGGCCTGTTCTGCGAGTAGTATGGCTCTCTGTCGCTAGTAGGGTGACGGTGGTCGCCTCGTGTGAGGTGACTCTTCATTTGATTGCACGGAGAGTCACCCCACTAGTGCGTGACTGTTGTTGACTCATTGGTGGTGGAGATTCGCACGACTCGCGGAATAGGTCAGATGATAAGATTTGCATTTATCAAAGATTTTGAAAAGCTAAGAAGGCAAAATTGTGTTGACAAAATCTAACGGGTAATGCCGATATTAATATATATATATATATACACACATTAAATGCAAAGGGGAGGGATGGGACCACCAGGGCACCGGATTGAAGCGATTTGGATGGGGAGAGTGGAATTGCCAACTCCCTGTCATTAACATTTCGTGAATTGACGGCGGGCTCTTCTCCCCACTCATTGGGACGTTCCCTCGTATGATGGCTTGTTCTACATCGGGTTGTAGGATTTTATCATTGGAAGGCGATTCTCCTGATCCCGCGGATTGCGCGTAAGTGTATCTGCTTACGGGTCCGCCCCTCCGTTTTTGGCCCTTCTTACAATGGTAAATTGAATACAACCAGGTATCGTACTTGATCAAGTCATACTTGGAGGATGATCCACTGTCTAATGGCTGTGCCTTGCAACAATGAGTGGTATCCTTTACATACATACATACATACAATCTATCAGAAATATTGCTACGCATCGATAGTTATACTTCTGACTGTTGACTTTCAACAAGAAACTATTGCAAAAGTGGTAAATGTCAAGCATTGTCCAAAAGCGTTGAAATAACTAACAAATCCACCAATTACGTACATGCATATGCTGCTTCCTCAACACTGTCATCAGAGAGTCGTTAGTAGACGAAACAAGTCGAAGTGGCATTCGCCTCCGATCTTCGGACGTGTACGAATAAGGAGGATGCAATTGCACACTCATCGCCAAATTGCTCTCCAGAGTTGTAATTTTGTAACCAAACTTGGAAGCAGGGGTGCAAGTGATTTTGATCGATTCTCTTCATCGACGTTCTGTTTCATTGATTCGTTTGTTGTTCTGGATGATAGAAAAGCATACCAGAAATAGTGCGAAATAGGTTAGTGAAGCCAAGGTCATCAAAAGAGGAAATCGATGAAGAGAATTTACTTTCACCCCTCTGGTTCTAAGCCCCTTAATTCAGTCCTCGTCATAGCAATGAAAACTAGCATCGCACCACTTTTGGTTCTTTGGTTCTGCTGTTCGACATTTTCGAAAGACCATAAATTTACATATTAGGGATGCCTAAAAGTTCAATTATTCGATTTAATCGTTAATTTTTTCAGCTAGTCGATTAAATATTTATCGTATGTTCAATTATTCGAGTGCATAACCGACATCCTTTCTTATTTCTACTCGTTTGATTTAGCGCAGTAGAGAAAATAAATAAAAGTACTAATTTATCTGAATAGACATAGAGAAGAACCATGACGTGAAACAGGATCATAAATTCGTCGAAAAAAGTGTTAAACGTCTTTCTGCTAAAGGCTAAGGTTTACCAACTTGTTGAGAGAAGGAGTTTAAAGAGAAAAACTAAACAGAGGAGGAGCTTTAGCTGGATGGACACTGATATTCTGCAGCCTTCCAACCTGTCGCAGAGACCAGTTCAAGGCCTGTCCAGCAGCAGATGGGCGAGTGCCCAATCATTGAACCGAAGAATATGAGATTGTTCGGTCCGATTTGCTGATTCAGCTGCCTACACGTCATCATCATTTTCCAAAGGCTTTAAGCCTCTACTACCATCGGCCCTTTTCAGGGCCACCAAGATTTTCCAAAAGAGTTAAATTTCTGAACATGTCCCAACTAAAATTCATATGAAAAGGTTCTGTTCAGGTCAATCATAGTCATACTAAAGAGTATAAAGCCCCGTAACGTGGGTAGATCACCTTTTCGTAGTACGTTACGGGATGTAAGATCTACCACCGATTCCTAGTCCTGAGTACTTCAAACTAGGGGAACAGGATTTTTCAGTAATCCAAGGAACACATCTTAGTCCTTGTTACTTTTTATGCCTTGTTGATAGTGACAAGACTCGGCTTTGTCTACCGAGGATGATCTTGAAACAAGGAAAAAAAATGAGTTAGTTGTCTTCATCTATGTGATTCCTAATCTTCTATTCGTTGTTCCCTAGTTTGAAGTGGTTAAGACTAGGGTTCTGATGCATGGTCATTATCGGTGTCATACCTTAATTTTGTTGCTAAGGAATCCAATTTTGACTGACAAAGGGGCGCGCCTTTGGAGGGTGTTTCAACACTCCGAAGGGTATAAATAGCGGGACCTTTCAATTAGAGTCGGATCCTTGCGATAAATGCAAGAGTGGCAACTGCAAAAAAAAATCGAATACTTTATCATTTCTCAATAATGATGGAGTAATACGACATGCACTAAACTAAGGACACTACAATAGATCAATTTACTGGTCGCAGTAGTGTTTGGTCCCGAACAGAGGAAAAAAAAAAAGAGTATAAACAGAGAGAACCCCGCTCAAATTCCTGTTCCTACACAAAACACAAGGGACTGCTGTAATTAACAAATAACATTTATTTTATAAGACCACGTAGTCCTACGTCACCATTGCGTACAACCCCGTAGGGCTGTCCCTTGTAGTTTTTTTTTTTCGGTAAAAATTGACTTTTCGGCATCGTCAACTTCCTGACCATCACGGGCTGTGTAGTATTGGTCTCAAGTAAGCGTCTTGTAGCCAAATTTGACGTATGTTCATCGTCCATGATCACACATATAGCTTCCCAGCCCTCGGTTTGACGGATGCGACTTGTTCCTGAGCCCCGTTTCGGCTTCTTCTGCTTCTTGAACGTTTTCAGTCCGTTTCTAGCCTTGGCACGTTGGACGTTACTCTTCGATGTTCCCAGTTTTTTTGGCCAAATCTCGAACAGAGGCACTTTTTTTTATTGACGAAAGCTTGGTGATCTTCTGGTCCACTTTTCGGTCCACCGGTCACGGTTTACGGCCAGATTTCGATGTGTACTTGAAAATAACTTCTTCACTGAACTTCCGGATGGCGGCTTGGACTGCTCCGATACTTACTTCCTCCATTTTCGCCAACTTCCCTACTGATAGGTTGGGAATAGTGCACCATTTGTGACGATCTGTTTGTGCTTTTCCGGGGAAATGCCTCGCATTATGATGATTTTGTTAAAAAAAAAAAGATGTACATTGCGCGCACAAGCTTGTTAAGCAATATGTAAAAAATGCCACACAACGATGAACAACTGATAAACTTCATCGGTGTAGAATTGGCGGCGAGTTGAAAGTGTGCTTATACTTTCTGGGATACCCTATGGATTTTAATACTTTTTAAAAGTCGTAGATTTTTATTTATTTTTTGCTTTGCAAAGGATTTTGTTAATTTTTTAAGTCCCATATTTTTTTTCAAGCCTCAGAACCTTGAAATTTCTGCGGATTTTTCATTCCATGATTAGAATTTTGCAATGTATGCTCAGTCCCGGAATTAATTTTTTATGATTTTTGGATTATGGCTCAGCAGCAGCCTTCAATTTACGGTCGACACGTTTCGGTCCTGGAGCGAGACCGTCGAAGCGACGGTGAATTTAAGTTCGTTGCGTAACAACAGGCAACTCGGTTTCATCTTTAAGATTTCCGACGAGTTCCGTGATATTGTCTGCCTAAAAGCTTTATACAGCTCTCTAGTACGTTTAATCCTGGAATTTGGTGCAATGGTCTGGTGCCCATAGCAAGCAGTATGGATAGCGAGGATTGAGAATGCTCAAAATAAATTAGTTTGTTTAATGCCCTCCACCACCTTTCCTGGAATGATCCTATGAACCTTCCTCCCTACGAGGATCACTGTCAGCTCTTGTGTCTTGAAACCTTTGAACGTTTGCGGACGATTAGCCAGGCAGTGTTCGCAGCGATAGTATTAATAGGTGAAATCGATTCTCCAGGATTTTTTGTTGAATTTGAAATTTATGCACCTGAACCTTTTTCTTCGATCGAGGAAAATCGAGAAATTGTTCAACCCGAAAAAATCCTAGACCAGACTGGGAATCAAACCCAGCCGCCATGGTCTTGCTATATAGCTGCGCCTTAACCGATGAACTAAGGAAGGCCCCAGCATCTACGACGCATCTCAATCTCATTTTTTGATGGTCGTAAAATCTTAAATCTTTAAAATCTTCATCAATCTTCTTTCAATCAACAGCAAAGCGAAATGTTCATGCATCTTGTTCATGCTGATGTGTTTACAAAATGTTAACTTCTATGCGCTTAGTCAACTTCATCATATGCTTTTGTACCAGCTCTCTTATAAAAGCCACGGTTCCGTCTTACACAATGGCGTTTTCAGACAACATTATGATGCTTTGAATTCATACATAGTACAGCTTAAATATACAAGGACCTAAATTCTCTCCAATGACACGGCTATTATTTTGTGCTTAAATAATCGTGGTGAAAAGCTGTACCCTTCCACTGTGGTACTAAGTAATGTTAATCGCAAGATACGTTCAGAATGCAATTCCATTTTCCGCATCGGAGCCGGAATATGTATATTGTATCCGTACGTGCGGCCCGTTGTCACATGATTCAACCGTTCGTTGTCGGCGGCACATTCATAAAAGCTTCTCTCCTATACAGAATTTGAACGTTGTGTTCTATAATGGGACGCCGCCGGCGACGCCAGCGATGACTGCTACTGCTGTGACGACGGCGTGGCTAACGATTATATCATTCATATATTTCCATAAGTGCACGCAGCCCTGTAATGTAGTCACAACGTAGGCCTCCGCCGCCAATAGAACCCAAAGCTAACATTTGACTGCTATGTTATGTATCACAACGTAGCTATATTTATAGTTGCATATTGTGGCTGCCGAGCTATAACAAACACTCGCTCGAAGAAGCTATATCGCCCACGTGAGCAGAAACTTATGTTTACTGCAAATACTAGACATTTTGCGGCCACGTATGAAAAAAAACAGCTCAATTTGCACTTATATCGCACGTATTAGCGTTACCTTGACAGTGCTTTCGCGGTCCTACCGCGCTGTCGTGGCCATCACCATCAGCCTACAGCATTTTGTGTATGAATGAAATTCCATACTCAACTACAGCCGATTTGCACGCACGGGTCACAGCCATGTCGGTTCGTGTGACTTGGTGATAGGTGTAGGTGAATTTACATTTATGGTGTTTCTATTTACTTTTACCTTTCAAGAAAAGAATCTGAACGAGTGCTCTCACTCTTTGTACCAGTTTGGCCAATACAGTCAGCGTGAACGTAGTTAGGATTTTTTTAGGGAGGGGTCAGTGTTCTTTTTCGTTCATTATAATTACTTTAACATCTTTTAGATTATTCGTGACTTGTCCGGTCATGAGATTTGAGCTCGTGACTTCTAGCTTAAGATGCATGGATGCCAGAGCCCCTATTATTTTTTTGTAAAATAGCCTTGCTTTTCCATAAAAAAATTTCAGCATAATAAATACACAAAATATGTTCAAAACTCAAAACTAATATTCACAAGATAAAAAATTCTGCTAATCCTAGTATTCAAACAAAACTGTATAAGTCTAGAATTAACCAAAATCCAATAACTGAGGCATATAGAAAAAATATTATTATCAGGTATTTATTTTCTTCAAGCCCAAAGATATTTAAAGTAACCTATTTTGATAAGTTCTGGATTAAGAAACTTATCTTAATATTCTTTACATCTCATATCAGGAAATTCACGAATCCATTATTTTATCAATATATGTATGAAACATCTGCAGAAAAAATCTATATATGTATGTATGTATGTAAAGGATACCACTCATTGTTGCAGGGACCTGCCATTAGGCAGTGAACTGTCCAACTTGTATGACTGTGAAGATTGCGGAATTTATTTTAATGGCGCGAATAGTTCATGGTTTTTTTTTGGAAAAATTATCTTTTTCTTTTTATCGTGTGCCAACATTTCAGTTTAAACTGGATTTTTTTTTTTCAATTTTTGGACGCATCCAGCCAAACATTTGAAGTTTGAAATATTCAGGTTTTTTTTTTTAGAATGCATCCAGTTTTATTCAATTTACCATTACTAATAGCATCATATTTTAAAGTATGCTTACCATTACAGAATGATTAAGATGCTTACACTTTAAACTTATGTATTGAAATTGGAATCTGGAAATGCAGTATTTAATTTAAATGCAATAATTCAATTGAAATCTAGAAAAACCATGGCATCGAGACAGGTGGGCTGTGTCACAGCATCGACCCGCATTTTGCAGGTTTGGCATTATGACAGTTAACATAACTTTATGTCAAAGTTAACCTAATTATGCATCTCATATCTACCAATACTATTTGAAATTATCCGGGCTTGTTATGCTTTCGTCCTTTTTTTTCTAGTGAATTCATTTAATGCAATTTAAGTAAAATGTTAGATAGTTCTTATGTAGGGTATCTACTCATTTTTCTTAATTAACTTTTTTGAAATTTCCAGGTTTTTGCAGATCTTTTTCGATAATATCTGCAGGTTTCTGATTGCTTAAAAGATATGTTATTTTTGTAAAACAACAACTTTATTTCCACAAACGATTTCAATACATGACGATCAGTTTTAAGAGATCAAATGTACAATCAAAACCATTAATAGTTGAAGTTTAACATTTACTTAACTATGTGATGAACTAGGCATCTGGTTAACATTTCAATAATAAAGAAGAAGGAAAAAATCCTTAAGTCTAAGATCTCCTAATATATCAAAGCAGTGAAACGAGAAATATAGAAAACCTAGAAAAGTCGGGAATTTGAAGAAAACCGGGAAAAAACCCTTAATTTTCGATGACAAATCGGGAAAACATTGGAGGATATTCCGATAGTCGAATTTTCTTTTGTCACTAGAGAAATGAGAAAAATCACGTCGTGGTGACGTAACTATCCATTTGATTTGCGCAGAGAGTGACGTGACCTTTGGACTGGACTAAGAAAACACCAAGGTTTTTTTTTTAAAGAAAATCAAAGGGAGTTTTGGAAAAAAACTTTTAATGATTTTAGACTTTTTGTCCATGTCACTTGTGTGAGTTCAGAGGAGATTTGAGTTTCGAAACCCGTTGGATAGGTTTTGTTTTAAGTTTGCTCTCTGTTTTGTGTGTGTGTTCGCTTTGATTGTTTTCGGTTGCATTTGGCTGATTAGCACTGGCACTCTGCCTCCCGGACGGTTATGCGTGTGTGATTGTGGTGGTTTTCTCGCTTTCTGGGAAGTTTTCGAATTGAGAAAGAAACGTGATTCATCATGTTTGCAAGAATCAGAAGAGATGTCGCTATCTGCATACTTGTTTTATTTTCTTCGCGTGTGCTCCCGGACCAGAAATGTGTGGCATAGTTAAGCGATCAATGCCTGCGTCGGAGGTGTTGGGTTTTCTAATCGTTCTATGATGGTGTTGGTGATCAGAGCACTGAAGGCCAGAGATGCCAGATTTTTTTCTATGCAATTCCGTAGACTTATTCAAATCTACGGATTTCTACGGATTTTTTTCAGTCGAAGGTGATATTTTTTTTTAGTTCTAAGGTGTTATTTTACGTTAAATGATAAATCGATGAAAGAACTTTTGAAAAACTACTAGGGACAGCCCTCTGGGGTTGTACGCAATGGTGACGTCGGACTACGTAAATGTTATTTGTTAACTGCAGCAGGACTTGTGTTTTGTGTAGGAATAGAAATTTGAGCGGGGTTCTATCTGTTTATACTCTTTAGTATGACTATGATTGCCCTGAAAAGAAGCTTTTGATATAAATTTTAGTTGGGACATGTTCAGAAATTTAACTCTTTTGGAAAATCTTGTTGGCCCTGAAAAGGGCCGATGGTAGTACAGGCATGAATACCATGATACTGTTGCACCTGTAGTTTTTGGCATACTTGCACTGATTGCTTCCCGGGGATCCTTGTTAAGCCATAGCAAGATGTGCGCGTGAGGACTTCCACGGTGCTGAAATTCAATCGTGTCAACCAGCTTTATGAAGTAGCAGTCAATTCCTGGATTGGATCTGTTAAGTCATTGCCATTGTGTCCTTCTGACAATCGATGTAGGAGATTCAACAAATGGGGCCACTTCATCTCATTTGCACTGAGTGTGAGAAACATCGTAAGCTTTCCCAATTGTCGCATCATGGTGAACAAATTTCTCTTCCTTTGTAGCCAATACTGTACTGAATTCGGTATTGATTTGAAGAAGGATAGATTTCGCTCAATGCACTGCTCCATTAATAAGGCGGCCCTTAAGATTGACACGTGTGATGTTTACGGTCCCCGGGAACTTAAAAATGTATTGCAAGCCTTCGGAAACTCTAAGGCGAAGAACTTTTATTGTCATATACAACAAATGTTGTGGTTTGGCCACACGCGTGTCTTGACGACGAATTTCACCGGATGCAATCATGAAATATGTTACCCGAACTATAGGCGCTATATTCATAGTCTGGCGGGTAGTATTTCGATCTTTCAAAAAGCGGAACCAATTCAATATATTGTAGATCAACAATTTAAAAGGTCATATTAACTTTTATAAACAAAACGGTGTTTATTCTTTCCTCGACAATCGAACGCAAATTACCGGCATCATCGGATAGGGGAATCTTTATCCAACACAAATATAGTGTTAGTTTGCGTAGGCGAGCCTTGAATCACGAGAAAACGGTTTCCGAAATTTTGTTCGCAATAGCTGATGTGCTCTTTTCTGTTGTTGGTCGTGATTTGCTCGATTGGTTCCGCTATTTGATAGCTCAATTGGTTCCCGAGATTCTATCCGCCAAACTATGAATAAAGCGACAATAACCCGAACCCCTGGCTTGAATTTTCGTAGATGTCCGAAACATATGGCAGGAAAAGCTATCTCTTCGTCGTGCTCGTCATATATTAATGACAAAGGAACCCTGTTTTGCGCGGGAGCGATCTCCAGGCATTTGTTCTCATTCCAAAGGAGCGTTTCCTGTTGCCCAAGCAGAAATTCTGTCTCATTATCCACGGCAATGGTTTCCAGCTCAATTTGAGGATCCACTGCAGGGGTTTCAAGACCATCTTTTGCGATCTGATCAATTGTGATCCCGTAGCGGTGGTACAGTGGTGTCGTAACCTAATAAGAAAGCCACGCTTTAGTCGTAGTTTCCTTTATAAAGCCAGACAAGTACGACGACTTATGGATTACGTGCTTTTTGATGAAAACGTTGAAGGCCTGATCATCATCGAGCTGACGGGGAAGAGAGCGTCGGCTCTGTTACACAACGCAAACGGTAGAACAATATTTGATCAAAAAGAAAATTATCAAATAACTATCATATGACACATGTGATTTCGTTCTGATTCCTCAATTTGGTGTAAATTAAACCATTTCTGTTCAGAAATGTAATTAATAGGACATCGTTGCTTGCTATTTTCAGAATTCACACAAGCACAACATTAGCAGCTCTTATTATGAAAAAAACTAAAATACATACATTCGTGACGGCCTTCGGCGACAGTGTCGTATGACAGAGTCTGTCATATGACATTTTAGTTTTGTACTGTAATTTGAAAGCTTGTTTTGCAAGTGTCGGAAGCAAAGGCATGTGTCGACTACGGTGACCGCTTACAAGACTGGTCTCGACACGACTTTTATTCACCTTCACACGGCACCGTCGAAAACTTTTCTCTTCAAGCAAAGATTGACAGTATATTATGGGAACTTTCGGCAGAGTGAAGAGATGCCAAGTTTCACGCACAGTCTGACGTTTGCTTACGGGATATTTCATTGGAGGGAAGAGCTACAGAGTCGCCGTCAACGCCAAATTATTCTATCAAAAAGCGGATAAGTGAGTAAGAAAACGGTTGACAAGTTGCAAGGGTATATTCTACTTTATGCTTTTTTCACTTCAAAATCAGATTATACTCTAGATTGTAAAACTCAATTCTGAAGGGAGACGTACACTGAAGAAAAAAATTCGTAGAAACTGTACCGAATTCCGTAGTTTTTGCCTACGGGTCCGTATTTCTGCAAAAATTTGTAAAATCCGTAGATCCACGGAGATTTCCGTAGATCTGGCATCTAGTGAAGGGTCTGCGCATTCTGCTGTGAATCCTGCGGTTTGCTTCCACAACAATACAGTAACGCAGGCGAAAGAGTGATAAATGGTCTCAATGCTTCGGTGTGAAAAGAAAGCGCTTGCTGGAGAGTATTGGCAAGCATGATGCATGAAACAGCTTCGAAAACATGGAAAGACAGGCTTATAGCAGATCTTTCTTTTTGTATTAATTTAATTTTGTTTACATTTTCACATAACTTTTACTTTATATACGGCAACACACAATATTTTCTGCAAAATGTATTGGTTGACCATTATATAGCCCCCGACGATTTGTGCAATCGCTTATGCTATGCTACGCTATGTCACTTGTGTGAGTTCAGAGTAGAATTTTGAAATAGCTCTGGGGAAAATTCCAAATCAATTGTGAAGAGGAACCCAAGATACGTGAATAATACCAAATAAATCGAATTTTGAGCGTACAATTCCAAAGAGAATTATTCTGATGTTAATTTAAAGAAATTCCGAGGATAATTCCAAAGGTCATCACGAAACAAATTTCCAGAGATTTTTAAGGAAATTCATAAACAAAATTGCAGAATAATTTAGAGGAGAAGTCCAAAATAATTATGAATGAAATTTCAAGACAATTCTGAAGTGAATTGCTTGGGAATTCTAAAGATAATTAAAGCGAAATTTGAATATAATTATAGCAGAAATCTTCAGCGAATGCCTAGAAAAATCTGAAAATCTGAAAATGAATTTCATGTTTTCTTAATGGATCTGCAGAAAATCTCTATAAATATATTTTTTCAGGAACTCTCAAAGAGAATCTCAATCTTATTTCAGAACAATTGTGAAATAAACGCTGGGAAAAGTTAACATATAGACAAACTTTGAAGAATTCGAACACAGGTCCAAATTTGACCCAGGAAAAATGCTGCTGTCTTGATGACCCATTTAACCTAGTGATGCTTTCGGCTTTCGGTTTTATGCCTAATTGTAGTGTATATTGCACAACCGGGCATGCATCGAGAAAAAACCGGAATGAGATCTAGAAATTTTTCAAAGTTCCAAAATCCCAAAATTTGCTGAATGTTGTCTCAGCTGTTAGATTAATTTCAAGTTCCCAACCTTAAATTTCAATGTTTGGCGTTTCAAATATGTTTGCTACTTTACGAACTTGAAAACTTCTTGCGTTAAATATTCTGGACATGGAGGGGGCTAAGGGAGAAGTTAGTCCCCCTCCATGTCCGGAATATTTCATTTTAAATAAAACACCCTGAACCATGAATATTTTTCTTAATCCAGGATCACACAATTTTCTAAGCATGGAATCTTTAAAAACCTAAACTGCAGGATTTTCACACCTTGAATCTTGAATTCTGTGTCTAACTGTGAAAAAATTGAATTATTGAACGCTCGAAATCTTCTGCCGAATACTCTCTGAATTCGCTCTGAAATGCAAATCATATTATTAATAATTCTAGCAATTCCCTGAACAAATCACGTTCTCCTCAAGTTCTCCTCAGCATTACCATAAGAATTTATTTCTAGTTCTACTCAGAATTCCCATTAATTCTTAGAAATGCTCCTCATAATTTATTTGGAAATCCCTGTTTTACTATCTGAAAATTATCTCCAGAATATCCTTGGAATACTCCTCAGAATTCCAACTGTTCCACAAAATTTTGATAGAACTGAGAATATTAGCATTCTTCATTCAGAATTAAATTTTCTTGGAATTTTCGTTGGCTTACCCTAAAAATTTCTTCAAAACTCTTTTGAAATACTCATATTATGAATTATTATTTTTCTTAAAGATGTAAACCGCAAATTTAATTTATTGTATGGTAATTCTGTGCACCCTATTTTTTATTGGGATTTGAATGTTAATCAATTTCAAATGAAAATGCATAAATGTTTTAAAATGATGTTTTAGAAAAGCTATGCCACTTTAATTAATTAGAATCTCATAATGTGTTTAATTATGTTCACTAAATAGTCAGGATTTATATTACTAAAAACATAAATAACTGAAGATGATACATTGTTATTATTTTTAATTTCTCGACTTCCTTGGGTATTGGATTGTACAGGCATAGAAGGCTCTTAGATAAAATGTGGAAGCGCGTCAAAACACTAAGTTCAGAGCAAGCAAACAGCTAATATGCTATAGGCAATAAGCTTGAAGTGCCATGTAGTAGTATTACAAATGGTATTTTATAAGAGATGTGGAAACAGTTTTTTATCTGTAGCGAATTAGTATTTGAAGTCGCTGATTTCTTTTGAGAAATCGCGGATTAAATTTTGAAGATATTGTAATAGCCCTGTACTTGATATGGTCCATGCAATCACTTCACATTTGAGGATCACTTCCATTTGACTGACGTGTTGGACTGACATTCTAAACTATTATTATCTGACCCATAATGGTGGGATGAATGTAAAACGGATGTGTAATGGATGCAAACATCGTTAAAATCAATAGTTTATTTTTTAATATATAAAGCGAGCCATTTAGTTGATTTGTAGTTTAAGCTTTGAAAAATGATTTCTGAAGATAACCTACCCACACATATAATCGCAAATTCGCAGTTGATCACGTTTAAAAAAAAAAATTGAATACCTTCGTTTTGTTTTACTGAATTTTATACACCAAAATTTTTTTTGAATTTTGAACTTAGGAACCTGGGCAAAACCCGGGAATTTCAAAATGAAAGTTCAGTGGCCACCCTGATCATGATAAGATTTTAAAGACCTGTGAGCACCTGAAGGTTTTTGCAATAATTTCTGAGATACCTACCTCACGAGAGAAAATCTGAGAGACGTTATTTGAATTGTTGGACAGATGAATATTTTTAGAATAAACCTTGATTATCCTGAAGTATTGAAAAATAGCATGAAAGTTATTGGAGACCTATGAGCACCTGCAGGCTTTGCAATAATTTCTGAGACACTTATGTTTACCGTCGATCTTGTTTTCCGTGCTGAGCACCAATGCTACCAACGCCAGGGAGACAGCTCCCACACCTGGACCCTACCTATCGACCCATCAACTCATGAACCGGGGACCAACGGCTTTACTTCCCTTCCGAAGGACGGCGTGATCAGAGATGTTATGCCTCAGAACATCGCGGCGGCGCCGACTGGGATTGAACCCACGCCTGCTGGGGTGAGATGCAATCACGCTTACCACTACACCTTCGGCGCCGCTTATCTCTGATATTTGATCATCCGGAAGCATTGAGAAAATATCCTGAGAAGTGTTTGAACACCTTAGAACACCCGAAGGGCTTTGGAATAACACCTGGTATCACTAGAGAATCTCTGAGAGATGGTATTTGAATGTTGGGCAGTTAAAAATCTTCAAAATAATTGTTGATCATCCAGAAGTATTGCAAATAATATTTATAGAATTTTTTGGAGAGTCGATCTGATCAGATCCGATCACCTGAAGGTCATGGGTATAATTTCTGAGTCACGTGGTGTAATATAATATATGAGAGACGCAATTTGAATTGTTGAATACCTTCAGAATAATACCTAAGGGAATGAAAAAAATATCCTGAGGATTTAATGAACATCTCTGATACCTGATGGCCTTTGGAATAATTTCTGAACATATATCATAATATCAGAGAGACGCAATTTGAATTATTGTAAAGTATAAGATCTTCAGAATAATTGATGAACCAGAAATATTTAAAAAATATCTAGATAAGTTTTTGTAGATCTCTAAGATATTGAAGATATTGTAAAAATTAGGAGCCATCTTGTTTCTTGAGAGATGTCTATGATGTAAAGCAAAAGTATTTGTTCGATCAATTTGTCGACTCCGAACCAGTGTCTGTTTTTGTCATTTACCATCACAAGCAAGGAGTAGCGCTAAAACTCAGTGTAGATGAATTGCGTTTGTTTTGAAAATCCTTGCGAGCGAAACGAACAAATGAGTTCTTTATACATCAACGAATACGCGAATGTTGATATTCACCACTGCTTGATTATCCAATCCTAAATTGTCAAAATCAGAAGCGATCCTCAAAAGTAAATAATCAAATTCATTTTGGGCATCATGACAGTATCCCAGAGCCTAAAACCTAGATATTATCATCAATTCAGCATGAAGTAATAATTTGCCATCGATCTGTGTGTAAAAACCTACACGACACGTTCTTCAGCGCTATATTTGTGTAAAATGAAAATAATCATTTTGCAATGCGATCCTCAAAATCAGCCCCACCAAGATGAAGACGGATATTAATATTGACAAAACAGAGGTGATAATGAACATCCAGCCACGAATGAAGAAAAGCAAATATTGACTTCGATACTCAGAGGTTGCGTTGATCAAGAGAATGCTGTTATGTCAACATTACAATTCATGCAGGTAGTTGGTCTACCTGTTACGGTTGTCTTCATTTTTAGCTAAGTAGAGTGTAGAGGAAATGAATTATATCAGCACTGCTCCGAACAATAACAGAATGAGATTTCTTTTCGTCACCTCGTTGTCTCCTGGTCGTCTGCCATCTGTCCGATTAGAAGCTCCAAAAATATATCCATAGATATTTGAAACATAGTTCCATTCGAGGGGGGTGACTCTATCTACAATTCAGGAAAGATTGTGTTTTGCTGTGGCCGTGCACGCTTGGTAGATTGATGACGATTCTGAAGATTTCCTGCACAAAATTATGAGCGATGCTGCAAGTAGATGCGAGAAATGAAAGAAGATTTTTCGAGATTGATTCGCTAGTTTGAAATTTGTTGAGCATCAAGAACTGAGATTTAGATGTGCAGCCCCCCCTCGGTTCCATTCGTGTTTCAAACCCGCTCATAAATAAAACAGAATAGTCGAGCAGTTGCAAATATTGTGAAAACTAGTACTCGAATAAAGAAACTGAAACTCAGCATTGCGAAGGGTGCGTTTCTGTTCTAGTTTTAAATTGAAACAGTCAATATAAAATACAACAGCATTGCAAACGGCCTAACACCCCAAAATTAAAGGTTATTGTTAAAAAATCGATTTAGTTAAGTTTAGTTTAAAAAGTGACCACATAATGACATGAAAAGCTCTATAATTTTTCAACCGATTTTTGATTTTTATACAGTTTTGGAAAGCGAAGAAAAAAAAAGCAATAGCTTCAAGGAATCAAGTCTGAAAATAGGTGCACAGTAATCCTATCAGCCTTTAAGTTTGAAGTTATATACAGACCATTGTATTCCCCATAGCACCGGCAAACATTGTGTGACATAACATGTCAATTAAGATCCTCAATTGTATCCCGCTATTCGATGCATATATGCTCAATTGTATTAAAAAAAGGGTACTTACATATGTACATACATACGTAAACGCATGACCGTTAACCAGAGAACCACTTCAGAATCGCTCAACTGGATGGTTTAAATTGGTCGTCTTTGTTGCCTTTAGCGGTGCGGCAGCTTTCAACAGCTTCACGATTGCTCATAAGTTTGGTATTTCTCGCCTTGAAATACCGCACACATCGCTGGAAGATACACAGCAGAGGAAAAACAAATAAGAATGAAAGTATTCACTCGTCCGGACGAAGGATGGTCGAATGTGTCATACGCAGGTTAGTTTATTTGTCGATTCCGTTTGAGTCTGCATTCTGAGAACCCCAATTCCAGCTACGGCTTAGGCTTAGGAGTTGTCGATTCAGTAAACAGAACAACAATCAGAGCATGGCAATTATTCATCTTATGCTCGTCGTTTAAAGTCGAGGTACTTGGCACCGAAGTTTTATAATTAAATTACAATTTATCAAATTACCGTCAAAGATAGCACTTCTAACGACAATTCTTTTGTTCTCTTTCTCTTTTCCCCTTTTCAGGTGAGTCAAACGCATACACATGCTTTCAACTTCAGACCGACCGGCGTTTGTTTCAATTTATAGCCCGTGTAGCAGCGAGGTATGGTTGCGAAAAACATTAAAATTATGCCGAACAAATTTCGAAAGCAGGCGGGTAGGAAATTCTTTGCTGCTGAAACTTCAAACAAACCACATGCTGTTGTTTAATAATGTGCTTTTTGGTGGAAAATTAAGATCCATCGCATCGGTGCGCAGCTGGTCCCGACACAATTATGGCTTAATCTGGCACGCGAAAGGTCATCAACTTAGTTCGAGTGGGGTTATTCCGAACTGTTTGTTACGTTTAAACAAGTTTTGCATTACTTTGTCAAAAACAACAAACAAGTCTTGCTTTCGCCCATGAAGAAATTACGTCAGCGAAAAAGGGCCAGTCAAACCAAAACGTCAAACTACAACCTTGTACATATTTAGGTAACCCTGTCAGGGGTGGAAACAAGAAACACACGACATCGAAAACTGCATCACCTGTCGTGTTCGTCCTGTTTTTTTTTTCTTTCGTTGACTGGTAGCTCCGGACCGGTCGGCTTTTGTTGTTGTTGATCATCTTAATTCCTTCCTTTTTCTGCTAGGTTCTTTTTCGGGAGGGTTCCGAGCCTTAATATGGGTTCAGGTGCACCAACAGCAAGCACAAACTAGTAAAACGCAAGGATGTTGAAATACATACGATGAGAACCTGTTATGCTTTTCCTTTCCGTTTCGGCTTTGATCGCCTCGCGGTGACGGCGGTATATTGAAGCATTCTACTCCCGCCCCGCAACTTCCCGTTCCGTAGGTGTGTGTTGTGTTGAAAGGCTGCTATAAGCGGACGGAAAACAACACTGTCTATTTGGGTTTTTGGGTGTTTGAAGCGTACTCTGTAGGGACCTTTAACGGGAATCTCTTTTGTGTTGTGTTACGTTTCTATGATTTGATTTTGGGCAGTAGCAGTAATGCCTCTGAGAAGGTAGTGAAATCCTCATATGACCGTTGTCGTTGTCAGGCCAGTTTATATTTTTTAGGATATGATTATTTACAGAGGTATCGAAGGGACCTTTGTAATCATATTGGCTTTAGTACAACAGCTTCCCAACATTTGATTGAAAATGAAAATTATTCTATCGGTGATTGCGGCTCTATCAGCTCAACATCAGTACAAATACAGTTGTGTCATAAACTGTTCAAAATTAACGACCCATAAACTCTTCTGTGGATGTCCTAAGCAACCATTTTTGTTTTATATAAGCTTTATTGCAGTTGATAAAACTAAATTATAAACTTTCTCTGACGATCACATTGCTATAATCCTACAATGCTACATTGCTATAATCCTATATAATTGCTATAAATCCATGTCTTGGTCAATGAGATATCCAAACCCCTTTTAGGAGAATAGGTTTTATAGAAGTTTTATCACGTACTTCACGTGGTTGTTAAAAATTAAAGCATAAAACCTTCTCTTGACCTGAAAGTTATAACAACTATTTAATAACTATCACAAAGCTGTATTATAACTGCATAAGTTGCTCCTGAAAATGTTGATAAATCTAGATAGGCAATACATGTTGACAACCTTGAAGGTTTTAAGTGGGATCTATATGAATGATGGGTTTTATTGAGTAAAATTTTATTGTGGTTTTATTCTTTCGATGTGAAATCATAGTCTATGTCAGCTTGCGACCATACCTGATATTATTGCATATTGAAAATAAGACGATTTTATTACCATTTTGAACCATCTGTACATGTTTTAGAGCATATTCTTCTTATTTGCATTTCAAGCTTATTGCTTATAGCATATTCTGTGGCGTCCCGTAACCTCACTTTTTACCTGTGCATCAACTTTCAAAATCAGATTTAATGCCATATTAATACTCGAATCGGTTGAAAAATACACTTAGTATTCTAGCTTACTCGCAATATTTTGATAATTGTTTATGTTTTGAGAGTTGGTGCACAGATAGATTGAGGTTAAGGAAACGCCCCTGCGCATATTTGCTTATTGCGTGCTCTCAACTTAGTGTTATGATGCACTTCCACAGCTATAAATTGATGCCTGTACCATTTTTGCATTAGTATAATTGTGTGGCAAATACAATCATACCCCAAGTAACCAAAAGTTCTGCATTCAACGATAAAACTTACTTCCAAGTTCCAAAAAGTTCAAATAAAGTTCCGACAGAACCTTCAAGTTCCATAAAATTCAAATAAAGTTCCGACAGAACTTTCGTCCTAAGCAGTTAAAAGTTCCGCAATCAACGATAAAACACACTTTCAAGTTCCATAAAGTTCAAATAAAGTTCCGATAGAACTTTCAAGTTTCATCAAGTTCAAAGAAACTTTAGACAGAACTTTCAAATTCCATAAAATTCAAATAAAGTTCCGAACTAGGGGAAGAATAGCTCCAAGTATCAGTATCAATACCGATGGTGGAAATATTAAATATTTTAATAAGTGTGATATTTGCGAATATTATACTTAGTCTGACAGTTGTTTTTTGTTTGCTTTTGTCTATTTTGGTTTTAAGTGTACATTTGACATTCGTTTAATCGAAAATGTATTCCACGCGAGAGGCAAGTCATTCCTTTGTGATCTTGCTGGCCACCGCCACCAAAATCCGCTCCTTGTTCTCATAAATTCGGCAGTTTTTGGTAGCTCAGTGCATATAATCGGCCATTCCCAGGGATTAATTTCCACGAATTCTTCATCGTCTGTGAACCAAAGTGCTGTTCTCCGATGGAACTTTAATCGATTGACAACGCCGCCCCTGTTAACGGAATCCCAGAGTGATGGTTCCGTGGTTGTATTACGCTCGATTCGCCATGAGCATGCAACTTAGAGAGATTTGTTGCTGGGGGAACGTCCAGTACCGTTTTTATCATGAAAAGCCGAAGTCGAAATCGATCAGAGCTATCGAAAACGAAAATCTATTATATTCTGGATACAAATCGTTATTCAATCAATTGAATTAATTCCCAGCATGAATCTTCCTTATAAGCAAAATCTAAGAAGTTTGCTATAAGGTAATAAATGTCATATCCGAAGATGGCCTAGCATGAAAAATGTATCCGTATCACCAGGCACTAGATTCGGATTAAAACGGCTTACAAAGGATTGGCACGAAGAAGTAGGAAAGCCATGGGAACTATGGATGGTTACCCGAGCAAAGCTGAAGATCAAATTGAAATCAAAATTTGCTGTTATGATGTAGCTTATTTTGAATACTCCAGTTGATCTCATTTTGGTTGACTTAACGGTTAACACAGCAAAAATGAGAGCAACATTTTACACTGTTGAAGCAAACGGAAAACTAATCCTGCTTTCAGTGAAATCAATTTGTTTACTGATTTTGCATTCATAATGTTCAACTGAATACGGGCCTGGAGTAAATGGTTACCATTCATGTTTCCCAAGCTGAAAGACTTGGGTTCCAATCTCACCCCGGACAAGTAACGAATGACCTAAAATGTGTTAAACAAATCAAATAAACAATAATCATTAGTTCAACGACAGATAAATTTCAATTAAATTTTAAACAAGACGTAAACAGCAGAACTTTAAGTTAAGTTGCTTTCATTTAAAAAGTGTTGACTGCATAATGAAAGCACAATATGATATCAGACTTATGTCGCAACATTTGAAATCAAAATGAGTTTTCATTATGATAGCAACTGCACACTTTAATATCGATTTGCTTTCATTTTGTTAACCGACTTTGCTCGGGTATCCAGTGTAAACCACATTTTTCTCTCTTCATTTATACAGATATTGCACTAAAACGCAACTCTACATTAGGATTCACCTTTCGATCATGGGAAGCTGCAGAATTTAGAAATATTGATCACCGTTGAACGTCTTTCTTTGACACTTGAGTAATAAACACAAAAAGGTTGCTGTGTTACTGTGCATCGCATGTTGAGCAACTCGAGTTACTCAGAGTTGCTCAAAATAAACTCAAATATTACTCATGATCAAATGCTGTTTTGCCCCCAGGTTCCGACAGAACTTTCGTCCCAAGCAACCAAAAGTTCCGCATTCAACGATAAAACCCACTTTCAAGATCCATAAAGTGCATATAAAGTTCCAACACAACATTCTGGCTACTTGAGAAGCTATAGAAAGCACACGAGAAACTTCAGGCTCCACGATGCGAACTCCTAGCAACTTGAAGTTCAAAAAAAGTTCCAAAAAGCATCCCTAATCACTTCTTAGGAACTTCAGGCAAGGCTGGAAACATGGCCTCAACAAAGCTCCGAACAATTTCCCATCGGAACTTCTAAGCAACTTTAAAGTATCTTAAAAGTTCCCTGGCAACTTGAAACTTTCTAAAAACGTCCGTCATAGCCTACATGAAGCAATCCGCATAAGTCTTTATCAGTAACAAAATTTAATGTACGTAAATATGATGACGTAGCGGTTCGTGCTGGGGTTCTCACGCAGAATGACTGGGTTTAATTCTTCAAACAGATCCAATTCTACTGCTAATGCTGATAAATCAATACACATTAATACCTGCTTTTAGAAATAACTTTCATACAGACCTGACTTTAGAATTCATAAAAGTGCGAACTACATATAGCCTTGGTGTAGAGAACAAAAACCTTTGTTTTAATCGAATTTTTAAAAGTTCCTTTCAAGTTCCGCCAAAAGCTGCTCAGAATGCTCTTCAATTAAGGTACCGGAACTTTCAAGTTCTTATAACGACTTAAAAATGAGGCTGCTTAAAATTCTATAGACCACCTTCAACCAAGCTGCTTAAGCCACAAATGTGTGTGTTCAATCTAACCCCCAATGGCCGGCAGTGTTATTATGGAAGAACTCTCTCTACAATGTCGCATATATGGTCATTGTAGACAGCTTTAGTCCTGGAGTTAGAAAGTGATAGTTCAATTGCAGATCGAGCAACCCATTTCAGAATGTCTGGAGAGTCACACCCACCCGTAAAAAAAAGAACCGTAGAGGTACAATGAAATGTATTGTAACCATACAATAGAGTTTATGGTATTTACAGTAAATCGTATTCTCCACAACGATAAAATAACAATAGAATGTATTGTTTCTACAATAGAATCAATGGTAAATGGGGGAATATACAATAGATTAAGGGGGTCGTTATGTATCTTAACCATACGAAAAATCACTTTTTCCCGAACAAACTTGAACCATTTACCATTAATTGTATTGTTGTTCTATTGTTGAAAACTCTTACTATATTGGACGTATTGTACATCTATTGTAATAACAATATGTTAAAACTTCGTGTACTATATACACACAATAAGATCGATTGTTGGCAATAGATTTACTTGTAACTGTATTTTATTTTATGGTAATTGTATGGTTATTTTTTTCCGGGCATTCTGAGGTTACTTTCACTTACTATAAGCCCCGCATGTATGTATTACATATATCAATTGGATATTAGTATTACACACACACACACACTTCCAGTTTCTAAATGTTCTTTTGAATCCTGGCACGTATTTAGTTAACGTTTTTTTAAATTGTTAAAAGTATTTGGGCTGGTCTCACCATGTAAATTTTATCATCCAATCCATGGGCTCCGTAGTTTTGTTTTTCTCTACGGTTTTCATCTAATTTCGTGATTCACCTTTGCCGTAATACTTCCTTCAACGAACACAACCTTTCGCGGCCACCAGCTACCACCCATCCAGTCTTGGGCGTATCCAGCGAGGCATCTTTCATGTTGCTCACAATCACCGACACCGACTTGCTGATTCACGGCAACGTCGGCCACCGAATCACTACTAAAATTCGCGACGGACACATTATCAGCACGTTCCCGGGCTAATTCACCAACCGAACTGGGTTCAAACTCGCCCACGGTGACGAATATCTCAATAGAACAGAACTACACGTCGAAAATGTGGCATCCGAACTTGGAGAACCGGGCTCCCGGGAGGCAATTTTCGACACCGAACAATGAAACTGAAGCTGCGTCGTAGATTTTGGATTCAAGGTCAACCGAGTCACTCAAGACAAACACAATCAAAACACGATATATCACTAAATGATAACTTTATGAACACTTGAAACTAAATTTCAGCACACAAATTAACAAATTATTTAATTCACTGACGAAAAATACACAGCAAAAGAAAAACACGTCAGCTTTCAAGTATGGCCTACTGCGATCGTTTTCCCAGCTGCTTAAGCCACAAATAACCTTTTATCAGAACCTTTGGTTACTTGGGACTCCTTGCCCAGGGATGTCGAGAAATTTTCCAAAATGAAGTTGTTGCTTATAAAAAAAGGCCTTCATTTTGATGAAAGTTGCTAATACAGGGTGTCGACTACCTGGAAAACCGAAGGGTGCGAAACATCTAAATCTCGATTTCAAATGGTCGAAAAATCTCACACAATCTACGAAAATCTTTTTTCATCTGTTGCATCTAAATCCATCTACTCGCCTCGCTCTTCACCTTTTTGCAGGAAATCTTCAAAATCATAATCACTCGTGTTTCTATCTATTAAGCGCGTGTGCATCTCACAACAGCAAAGCAAAAAAAACCTGCATATTAGATAGAATTACAATCATACGGATCATTTGAAATGCATCAGATCTTTTTTTATCTAGTTCGTTTATTTGAAAGGCTTAATCGCGTTAGCTTTACGGAGCCGATAATTCATTGTTTCGTAACTAAATTTACGTAATTATAGGTCTAGTAGGACTTGGGTCAAATACTCACGGCTTACCCGAGGTTAGAGGGGTACATTGTCGAAGGATAGGATCATGGGAGAAACTTGGGGGGTGAGGTTTCGTTGTATCATCAGAGCTTTGTCGCTAGTATATGAACAGTAGTGTGGTTCTAGATTCATCTTCGTCTGTAGTTTGTCTGAGTGTGGTAACCAGTAGACTACGATGAGACTCATCGAGATGAGGGGACAAAACAAACAAACGCTAATAAAGAAAAACAAAAGACAAAGGAATTAATTTGTATTCTAGATATTTGTAGAAACACATAAATCAACTGCATATAGCGGAACTCGCGAGTGCCCAGCACGTATCTGATAGGAACATAGAGTTGTCTTCAAATCTCGAACTTGGAAAAAGCTTAATTAAGATATTGGAATATGGAAAAGAAATCAAGGCCATGGTTAAACAAACTTTCAAATCATTATCCTTGATTAAAAAAACAAAATCACTGGTTCTGGAATATTAAAAACATTCCAGATATAGCAACATCTCATGCTTGGAGTAATTTATTAAAAAAACGAACTAATTTTCAAATTTTGTATGTTTGTTGCTCAGTAAGTTTTAGGGCTTTGCAAGCTTAGAAAAGCGATACAAATTGATTTTTTAAAGTATCTCGGTCAATGACTTTTTGTTTATTTTATATAATCGTTATAAATTTGAGGATCACTTTCAGTTGACTACCGCATTGAACCTGACCCATTATAGTGAGATGACTGTAAAACGTACTCAGAAAAATGATCTAAATTTAAATTGTCTCGTAAAATCTTCTTACCTTTAATTTTGAGCTGTTTTTTATATAATGCGTTTAATTTTCCAGGCTTATTTGCTGTTGCTTTGCGGAGCCAATTTTGAGCTATATTTGGCATAAACATAAACCTGGCTATACCCATTAGACTTATGCAATATTTGAAATTTTCGCTCCACAGTGTTCAAACGGTTTCAAATCAGGTCCTGATAAGCCTCCGAAAGTTTAAACTCATTTGATAAGAAACTGGCTTGGTACAAACCATTTGAAGTTCATATGGAAATCACTACAAAAAAACATTTTTTTTTTGTTCATTGTCGGCTGCTCTTTTTACATATTGTACTGTTAACAAATTACATTGCTATTCTTATGGGAATTTTGATCAGCTACAACTTAGCAGAAAATCATTTTTCAGCCAAACGTCAAATGAAATAGTTATTAATTGTTTAAGAGATTGATAATCTTATGGCAAGATAAAAACTGTGGGCAACACTGTTTTCTGCAGTGTGACATGGTAGCCATGATTTTTGTCCTCTATTTTACGTGCCTTAAACACCAATGTTGCCTGCTGAACAGTTGATTGAGCATAATCATAAGACATCAGTGACTTGAGTAATTATTAATTTTTGTTCGTTACATTTGATCGAAAAGTGGTCCTGAACAAAGTTGTAGCTGAGAAAATTTTCCACAAGCTCAGCTATCATTTTTTAAAGTAGAGTGAACTGGTGAATTTTGAGATAGATATGAACAGAAACTAAACCATATAAGCTTCAAATGGTTTGTGCCAAGTCATTTTCTAACAAAAATGAGTTTAAATTCTAGGAGGCTAATCAGGGCCCAATTTGGAACCGTTTGAGCACTGTGGAGCGAAAATTTCAAATTTTGCATCAGTCTGATACGCATGTTACTGTATTATACAAGTTCCCATTTAATTTTCAATATAATCACTAGGGTGGGTCAAGCTTATAATTATAATCCCCTACTCCCACTGCTTTTTCGATCTGTATTGAGGTCCCCACCAATTGTACCAAATTTTAACGAATTTGTTTATGATCTGAAATCTGGGAGAACTCTTAAGTTTATATGGGAAACGGAATGAAAATATTCATTTGTTTTCAATAATTCGTAAAATGTTCAATTTTTACCTGAGACTTAGATTGAAAAATAAATAGTTGTTGGGGACCATAGCTGGTAAATATCACGGCCGTCATGTGACAATTGGAAAACAGGTCCTTTCACTAGCTTGAGACGAAACTACCTATCATTAGCTTGCTTCTAATTTTTCAATGATCAAGCACTTCTGAGAACAATTCTTAAGCGGTTTTGACATCCACATTTATAATTGATTTAGATGAATTTAACCTTCCTAATGCATTAGGAAAAAGTTACACATTGTGCATTAGGGTCAAAAAAGACCCAAATTGCAACTCACTCCCAAAAATCCATTTTTGAACCGATTCTTGATCTAGTGGCCTCAAAATAAAGCTGAAGGATCCTAAAATGGCATCCTTTCCATGATTTTTTCCAATTTGGCCATTTAGGCTACCTGGCACCGGTTCCGATAGGGCTCAAAAAGGACATTTCCAAAAACTCATGTACTGGTACCGTCCGACGGCTCAAAATTTATGATTTTTCATCCAAAAGTAAATAGAAATCATATCATGGACCAAAAGGTGAATATGGCCACATCCAGATACCCAGAACCGGTTCCGGTAGGGCTCAAAAAGGACATTTCCTAAATCACATGTACTGGTATCGTCCGACGGCTCAAAAATTATGATTTTTCATCCAGAAGTAAATAGACATCATGTCATGGACCAAAAGGTGAATATGGCCACATCCGGATACCCAGAATCGGTTCCGGCAGGACCCCAAAAAGGAGAATTCCAAAACCTCATGTACTGGTACCGTCCGACGGCTCAAAATTCATGATTTTTCATCCAGAAGTAAATAGACATCATTTCATGGACCAAAAGGTGAATATGGCCACATCCGGATACCCAGAACCGGTTCCGGTAGGGCTCAAAGAGGACTTTTCCTAAACCTCATTCACTGGTATCGTCCGACAGCCAAAATTTATGATGTTTCATCCAGAAGTAAATAGACGTCATGCCATGGACCGAAAGAGGGATCTGGCTACATATGGATACCCAGAACCGGTTCCGGTAGGGCTCAAAAAGGACCATTCAAAAACCTCATGTATTGGTACCGTCCGACGGCTCAAAATTTATGATTTTTCATCCAGAAGTTAATAGACATCATGTCATGGCCCAAAAGGTGAATATGGCCACACCCGGATACCCAGAACCGGTTCTGGTAGGGCTCAAAGAGGACTTTTCCTAATCCTCATTTACTGGTATCGTCCGACAGTTCAAAATTTATGATGCTTCATCCAGAAGTAAATAGACATCATGTCATGGACCAAAAGGTGAATATGGCCACATCCGGATACCCAAAACCGGTTCCGGTAGGGCTCAAAAAGGAGAATTCAAAAACCTCATGTACTGGTACCGTCCGACGGCTCAAAATTTATGATTTTTCATCCAGAAGTATATAGACATCATACCATAGACCAAAGGGTGAATCTGGCAACATTCGGATACCCAGAACCGGTTCCGGTAGGGCTCAAAGAGGACTTTTCCTAAACCTCATTTTATTTGAAAAATAACACCTCGCGTATGACATCCGCTTGGCAATTGCCAAGTGGCATCGAAATCAAACATTAATTATTTGAAAAATTTATCGAAATTGATGAATCAATTTTTTTTATAAAAGCCAATTGGCTTATTGGGCAAGCAAACAACCCAATTAATCATTGGCACGGCTTACTACCATATCACCCAATGCATTTTATGGCTGTAGATAATCGGTAGTCACATATGAACTCAAATAACTTCTAATTTCATCAGAAAATGGGGAGAAACGGGTGAAATCGGCACTTTTGGTAGTCTCTGCAAGACAAAACTAGCAGTTTTCGTTTTCCCCAATTTTTGTACATTAGAACAGGATCTCACACCCTTTGAAACCAGCGATATGAAATAAGTGTGACTCTGGGTCAGTTTTTGCCCATTGTGCGCTGCCTCGTACTTTTGCTCCACTATAAGTAATTCTAGCATCCTACTGACTTATCATAAGTCTGATACTCCTAATACCATTTTCAATAAAAACGCAACCATGTTCTGTGTACGCCTTCACTACTGAAATTATCTTTTTGTTCACCTTCAAATTTGGTACAAATGTTATAATTTATCATCCCGAAACAAACTGTTGCCTTTTCTTCGTAGACATGACCAATTTTTGTGAATGAAAAAAAAAATAAATAAAAACAAGTGAGAAAAATAAAATGATTTTGATTTAACTTCACCTTGCAGGAACACTCTGGACATAATTTGTATAACTAAAACACATTTTATAACTTATTCTTATACGTTCCGATACGAGGCTTTTTTCTATATTATAGAGACTTTGAGCTATTTGTTGGTTCGTCTCTTAGGCCTCAAGCAGTAATGAGCAGGCTTTGTCTCAGTGGGTAATCTCAAGAAGAATCCTGGAAAACGAGAGTCAATCCGAAACACATTCTCTTTATTTCTACGAGACTTGTTTTTCTTTTATTTCAGGTAAATTTCATCATGAACGAAGATTTTGATTTTGGTTCATCAGATGACGAAATAGTTGATTCTGAACCTGAAAATGATTCAATTGAAAAATTTTCGGATTCTGATGACGAATTATCCATAAGTGATGAAGAAGATTCCTCGTGGACGTCTAAAGACGGAACTCGATGGGAACAAAATATTGTGAAGCCGGATTCCAAAGTTGGACGGAAGCGGTCTTATGAGATTTTACGAACTCGCCCAGGAGTAACGAGCTATGCAACTGCTCATGTGAACAATGAAGTTCAAGCTTTTAAAGCTTCTTTCGATGATAGTCTCATCACTCTCGTCATCAGCCACGCTAACGAAAAGGGTTTTGAAAAATGTAGAGAAAATTGAAAAATCATAGATGCGGTGGAGTTCGATGCTTTTCTGGGTTTGCTTATATTGTCATCTATTTTCAAGTCAAACAAGGAGCCAGTTGAGACATTATGGCACGAGATGCTTGGACGACCGATCTTCCGGGCAACAATGTCAGCTCGCAGATTCAAAGACATTTTCGCTATGATCCGAACTGATGACAAAGCTGAACGATCTCGTGAGAAGAAAACCGCTATTAGAGAATTTTGGGATCTATGGAATGGTCAACAAGCGCTACTCTTCACACCGCATGAGAATATTACTATCGACGAGCAGCTTGTTTCATTGCCGTCGGACGGTACCAATACATGAGGTTTTGGAATGGTCCTTTTTGAGCCCTACCGGAACCGGTTCTGGGTATCCGGATGTAGCCATATTCACCTTTTGGTCCATGACATGATGTCTATTTACTTCTGGATGAAAAATCATAAATTTTGAGCCGTCGGACGATACCAGTACATGTGATTTAGGAATTGTCCTTTTTGGGGCCCTGCCGGAACCGGTTCTGGGTATCCAGATGTGGCCAGATCCACCTTTTGGTTCATGGCATGATGTCTATTTACTTCTGGATGAAACATCATAAATTTGAACTGTCGGACGATACCAGTACATGAGGTTTATGAAAAGTCCTCTTTGAGCCCTACCAGAACCGATTCTGGGTATCCGGATGTGGCCATATTCACCTTTTGGTCCATGACATGATGTCTATTTACTTCTGGATGAAAAATCATAAATTTTGAGCCGTCGGACGGTACCAATACATGAGGTTTTGGAATTGTCCTTTTTGGGGTCCTGCCGGAACCGGTTCTGGGTATCCGAATGTTGCCAGAGTCACCTTTTGGTTAATGGTATGATGTATATTTACTTCTGGATGAAAAATCGTACATTTTGAGCCGTCGGACGGTACCAGTACATGAGGTTTTTGAATTGTCCTTTTTGAGCCCTACCGGAACTGGTTCTGGGTATCCGGATGTAGCCATATTCACTTTTTGGTCCATGACATGATGTTTATTTACTTCTGGATGAAAAATCATAAATTTTGAGCCGTCGGACGGTACCAGTACATGAGGTTTTGGAATTGTCCTTTTTGGGGCCCTGCCGGAACCGGTTCTAGGTATCCGAATGTTGCCAGATTCACCTTTTGGTTCATGGTATGATGTCTAGTTGCTTCTGGATGAAAAATCATAAATTTTGAGCCGTCGGACGGTACCAGTACATGAGGTTTTTGGAAATGTCCTTTTGTGCCCTATCGGAACCGGTGCCAAGTAGCCTAAATGGCCAAATTGGAGAAATCCTGGAAAGGATGCCATTCTATAACCCTTTATCTTTCATTCGAGGCCAATAAATCAAGAATCGGTTCAAAAATGGGTTTTTGGGAGTGAATTTCAGTCTGGGTCTTTTTTGACCCTAATGCACAATGTGTCACTTTTTTTGTAGCGTCACTCCCAGAGGTCGCTAAGAGCATCTTTTGACATCAACATGTTTGTTTCCGAAAATTAGGGAAAGTCAGGAAATTTCAGGTCTCTATCATATTTCGTTACAAAATTACAGCTTTTTTTAAGTGACGCCGGGTCAAAAAAGACCCTAATGCACTAGGAAGGTTAAGCAAGAAACGGTATGTTATCGGTAGAGTTGATATATCATTCAGATATCCTTGGCACAAGTAACATTAATAGCATAAAATGAGCTAGTAATTACGATGATCACAACACTGTCTCATCCTGTCGTGACAATCAAATCAATGATATTTTGAAGAAAATCTCTATCATCATTTTCTCATCCGATGATAGTGCCAGAAGTATTTCTGTAAATATCGCGTGAGATCTTTAACTGAAAATGACATTTGCCAGCCCTGTTGGGGACCTTAATAGAGATCGAAAAAGCAGTGTGAAGCAGGGGGTTGTGTACTATTAACAAACTTGACCCACCCTAATGATCACTATTCTATCTAGAATACCGAATCGCTACGGTCTAATAATCATTGTGTACAGATGAAGTAACCTATTGCAACCTAGTTATAGAGTGAGGATAAGAAAATGAACACAACGCCACCACATGAACGAATAACAATCGAATGCTTCCAAGAGCAGCTCAATTTTCAGGTGTTTTGTTTCTGGTATTGACGAACCGTAACGAATGCGTCCTCATCAGGAAGGTGAGAATTGTGAGAACTTTTTTCCCCTTATCCATAGCACTAGAAACGAAGAGCTGTTACGCTTCTAGCTTGGTTTATATTCAGCCATACGATGAATTCGACCGCTTCGGTTAGCTGCAGGTACAAACAGGTGTGGAGTAAGGGTTGTTTATAATTGCGTTCAGTTTGTTGATTGGGTTGGAATGTGGTTCTATAAATCAGTGGTAAATTTTCAAATGTTCCATGTACAAAAAAAATAGTTGATCGATCTACGATTCAATTTATCTATTATTGCGTAGGTAGAGGTCACACCATACCAAGAAGTCCGTGTTTTTCAAATTTTAGTATATACCTCATAATAACTGCCACACGCTCATTCATAATGTCACAAAGTCACGTTCCGAAGAAGTATGGCACGGCATTCACTTGCTTGGAATTCATCGTGACATTTAGCAGGCTTAGCTACCTAAGCTACTAATTTGAACACTTTCCAAATGTAGGCCCATACCGTTGAGCAACCCACACGTTTACTTTTCCCAAAAACATACAGCATGATTCGGTCTGCGATGGATCATAAATCATCACGCATTCTCCACCCTAGAGTGGGTGCTTTTCAACGGATGCTCTCGAAAACACCGGTTGGATTTCCTCATGATGGCACGTCGCAAAAATTGTATTTTGACTTCTTCTGCCACATGAAAACACACTACGCCGGCAGTGTACACCGACTCACCTCGGTGCAGGGAAAAATAAAACTCTATTAACCCAATATCCCAAATCTAAATAAACGAAAACGAAAGGTGGAAATGCTCACAGACAGACGGGGGTGCTGCGCCGGGAACGATGCACAGTGGAAAGTTTCTTTTTTCCGCAGCAGCACTAGCAGCACCAATAGATCAGTGGATGTTTTTAAGGTGCACATCTAAGGTTATTTATCTTTTGCTTAGGAAACAATCTCTGACCAGAGGCAACTCCACTACCTATATTTTCACACTTCCTCCCCGTGCCAATTATAGACAAATTATGCCCAATTTTTGGATAATTTTAGGCCAAAACCACTTGTCCGAGTTGGATTTCCTTCGAGCATGTCCATTTCATCGAAATGCATTATGGTCGACACAAAAGGCGAGCACCGACTTCCATGGCAGTATATAGCAATCGAACCGACCGTTTCGACATTCGTCTCAATGTCTGTCTTGATTCGTGAGGTCGCTTCGGTTTGTTGTTTCTTGTTTTGGGGCTAGAGAAAATCAACTCAATAGAAGACGTTTCTTCCTCAAACGTTGCTCTGTCTTGTTATTTCACTATAGGCTTGTTGGACAATATGATTCGGTTGGTTCGTTTGTAGCAGAAATCGATGGATTATTTATATTCGCAGTTCCGGCTTGATTGATGTGTTGTTTTAATCCAATGTTGTTACTGCTGGATTTATTCGTTGTTTGGTTGTTACATGCCGCAATGTCAATCCAAATGGTTGCTTCTACATCGAAAACATTTATAAACAAGCAACTGCTTCGTACTGCAGGATATCATACATTTATTTTTGGTGATGAATTTGAGCTTCTTAGGAAAAAGGGAATAAAGTCATAGCTGTACATTAGGGTGCTTCATTTTGAAATTATTGAATTTTACTTGCTCTATAACTTTGGTTCTAGTTGTCCAAACATTTAAAAAAAAGTAGAAGGGTCTGTGCTTAGGGGCACGAACGGAAGCTTGACGTAGGACCGCAGCAAGTGGACGGTTACCCGAGCAAAGTCCAGCATCAAAATGACAGCAATTTGAAATCAAGTTTTCATATCAACATCAAACTGAAATCATAATTTGATTTCAGTTTACGCAATTGACAAATTTGATACCTAATTTTGTTTTCATTTTGCTGTAAATTTGTTCTTCAAAAATATGTTGTTGCGGGTTTCTTTTCATTGCCTTAGCATAACATCAAATTGAATACTTGTTTTGTTATCAACAGGAAAAATGGATATCAAATTTAGTTTTCAGTTTGCTCTCACTGATAGCAGAAATAGTTTTCAATGTGATGTCACAGGAAAATTTGTTTGCTCTCAATTTTGATATTTTAACCGTTAAAACGACCAAAACGACAGCAACCTGAGTAATCATTATCAGCGAAATCACAACATCAAATTTAGATTTCAATTTGATCTCAGACTTTGCTCGGGTAGTTAGTTCTTAACTCTTTTCGTTTTTGAATTGGTGGCCCTGAAAAGGGCCGGCTGTTATTCAAATGGTGGCCACACCAGTGCAAGTCGATGCCAAGCGGATCACGGCGGACTAGTCATGCTGCCTATTGCGGGAAGCCTTTCCTCCGGTCGATGTGGGTGCTCTCGTCTCAGTGATGTCACATATACAGATTTATCTGTAATGATACAGATTTTTCTCAACATTTTGAAACAGATATCTGTACATACAGATTACAGATTTTTTTTTAAATATTCACATTTTTCAGATTTTTTCAAATAAGTGGAATATATGTTTAACAATGGATTATATTTATTAATATCCATACATAATCCTTTCTTCCTTTTGAGTAGGTACGAGCACCTAACAAAATCCCAATTTGTCTCTTTTTATTTTATTATCTTCGTTAATTCGTAATCGTCGGACTTCTGATGCTCAGCTGTTCTGATTTCTGATTGCTCGTTAGAATGGATTTTAGTTTTTCATTCTTATTGTTTAATTGACCATATCACATCGTGACAGGTACTGATTTTTTTTTTAATTTGTCAAATCGGAAAACAAACCGTTTTAACAACCCACAAGCTGATTGATAACAGTTTGTGAGTCGAACAGCCAACTGGATATTTTGACATTTGACTAGCGTAATATCAGAAATAAAGAATATTCTATGCAATTCTACTAAACATCCAAATAAAAGTTATGTGTTGTGACAAAATACAATAAAGTAGACAAAACATATGAACACGATTGCAAATAGAGAAATACAAAAAAATGCTTAGGTATGGTTCGAGCAACAGCTAGCGAATTCAATATCCTTTCAATATGCCAAATAATTAGATAAAGTTGAAATTTGTTTTGATTAGAAGAATTTGAGAAAATGAAACATCGAGCATAACATTTTTCAACTAATACTTCATAACTACTTTTTTTTTTCATTTTCTAAAATTATTGAGTAAAAAAATAACAAATGACCGGACAAAGATTTTTGTAATCTCGGACTTAAAAAACCAAATTTAACGAAAATTTGATTGTTTCTTCATTTAATTTTTTTCAGGTTTGTCTATAATTACTGGGATTTGATTTTTTGTATTTTTAAACTTTTAAAAACGATACAAATCACGCAAAGAAATTGAGATTCAGGATTTCGAGGTCTTTTAAATATATTAATTATTTAGAAAGCAAACTTAAGTCATTCTTCAAGATTCTAAACTATGAACAAACTATTTCTGAACTTCAAATGAATTCAAAGTATATTAACGACGATCCGCAATAAGATAAGGGCCTCCCTTAGTTCAGTCGGTAAAGGCGCAGCTACAAAGCAAGACCATGCTGGAAGTGGCTGGGTTCAATTCCCGGTCCGGTCTAGGAATTTTTCGGGTTGGAAAATTTCTCGACTTCCCTGGGCATAGAAGTATGATTGGACTTGCCACACAATTATACCAATGCAAAAATGGTACAGGCATCGACTCTCAATTAATAACTGTGGAAGTGCATCTAGAACACTAAGTTGAGAGCACGCAATAAGCTAATATGCGGTTTGCAATAAACTTGTAATGCGAAGAAAAAGAAGCAATAAGATAATACTATAGAATTTATACAGATTTTTGTCAGCCAGAAACAGATTAAAAAGATTTTTTACGGTGAAAATACAGATTGAAAAATTGAAATAATGTGGCAACACTGCGTCGTCTTCTTAATCGTGCGATGTGTGTTGTTCCACTCATACGTCGTGTCCGACGCTTATCCGTCCGTTGCTATAGTAATAAAATTGTTCCTTATTTGTGATTTGTTACGTGGTTTACAATTGTTAATACAGAACAAAAGGTTAATCAGAAGGGCTCTTCATGTTTGGTGAAATTTTTGATTTTGTGAAGAATGTTTGATCTAAATGTTTTAATTTGTTATTCTACCTAACTTAGTTTAACCTAACCTAACGTGCCAGATCCCTGATGATCTGTTGATCGGATCGCCTAAAGCAATCTCTGAACCTTGCGATGGAGTCAGCTCTCCGTAACTCCAGTGTTTGAAGACCAGCCAGGTGGTGGACCTCAGAGTTTCTAGTCCGCGGTGGACTATTGAGGATCATTTTCAGGATCTTATTCTGGATCCTTTGTAATTTGAGATGGTGGCTTTTTGCGCAACTCTCCCAGATTGGCATCCCGTATTATATTACGGGAAGGATGATATGTTAGTAGACAGCAAGCTTATTTTTCAGGGACAGCCCAAGTAACAATTTTGGTTTTATGAGTGTTCTGAAGACCATGATTTAGACTTGTAGAATGCTTTAAAACCGCGATAAAACTTGCAATGCTACTTGGGAGGGTAGACCTCCTGTTGAAGAGTGGATACAACGATCTTATCAAGATGTTGCACTAGGTTTTGGTTTTGTCAACGTTTGCTGTCTAATGTTAGGTCTAGGTAGACTACCTTTTTCGATCATTCCACCACTGTGCCGTTCAGGCAGATCTTATTATTCTCCGACGGAACAAGTCTGGGAGATTTAGAGTGTGGAAAGATGATGACCTGGGTCTTTGCCGCGTTGATACGGAACTTCCAGCTGTTGAAATATTCAGACAGGACGTCCAGGCCTCTCTGAAGTTTGGCAGTCAGAGCTCCGATGACCCTACCTTTGTAGACGATGGATGTGTCATCTGCGAACAGAGACAACGATCTGCCATCAGGGAGAGCCGGCATATCGGAGGTGAACAGGTTGAACCGATGGAGCCAAGGATGCTTCCTTGTGGAACCCCGGCACCGATGTGATGCTATTCAGAGAGACTCGGAACGTCTTGTCCTATAGATAGTTGTTTATTATCTTCACTAAGAAAATTTGAAGACCGTACTGCTGCAATTTGAACACAGGCCAGCATGCCAGATATTGTCGAACGCTTTTTTAACGGCCAACAATGCCATGGTAGATGTTTTCGAAACAGACTTGTTCTGTCTGAGAATGTTTGCTACTCGAGTCAGTTGGTGGACGGTCGAACGACCTTTCCGAAAACCAAACCTTTCCTCGAGTAACAAGTTGTTTTCTTCGGCAGATGTTAGGAGCCGGTCATAGACTACTTTTTCGAACAGTTTTGATAACCCTAAGAAGGCTGATTGGTCGATAACTTGAAGGAGAGGACGGATCCTTCCCAGGTTTCCGGATGGGTATGATTTTAGCTGACTTCCAACACGAGGAGCCAATTCTGAGGCACAGATTAAAAATCAGTGCCAGATGGTTGTAGAATCTGGAACTCAAGTGTTTCAGTTCTAGATTAAGGATGTTGTTGAATGATGTTTTTAGATGATTTGATATAAGACAGCTTCGTGAGGGCTGACGGTGTTTTGTCCGAGATTATGGGAGCTGTCGAAGTATTGACCTATCGCGCCAGTCTTCTCTTCAGGAGTTATCAGATGTGCCACTGGGTCGCCGGGACGGTCCAGTGGGGTCAGTGGTGGAATGTTAATTAGTTTCCAGAATGGCTTTGCACAACTTGGGAGAGAGCGGATCTTGTTAGCAAAATCCTGATTTCTAAGGTCCACCATCCTGGCTTGGATGGTTTTTTTAAGATGATTGCAATGGGTCAAGACACGCAAACCAGAACGCTGGTATTGCCTTCGGAAGGAGCTACGAAGTTTGATGAGATTTTTGTTAATTCTATCCATAATTCGAATCATTTGAAGCGTTTAGCTGAGTTTTTTAATTTAAAGCAAACGGTAAATGAGTATACGCGTATTTCCAGGCACAGTAGAACTTTAATTGACCACGTTTATTCCAATTTTGATTCCATTTGTTCAGTTACGGATACTGATTTGAAAATAACCGATCATGAGACTTTAGTGATTAATGTCTTAGACCATGTTAACGATAACAATAATTTTGTAAAATTGAAGTGCTGGAGGAAATATTCGAAGCAAGCTGTTTCGAATCTTGTTGAGAGAAGCCTGGATTTTCCATTCGCGGCCGGTAACTTAGATGAATCTACAGCTGTTCTTAATAACGCTTTGAAAACGTGTACCAATCAACTAGTTGAGCAAAAGTTTGTTTCTTTGAAAAACTCGAACAGCTGGTACAATTTGGATCTTTTGCGTCTTAAACGGAAAAGGGACAAATTGTACAAAAAGTTTTGTAGATCTAATAATGACAATCATTGGACTAGGTACACAATCGCGCGTAATAAGTATTCACAATCGATAAAGAAAACTCGTTGTGAATATGTTCAAAGGAAGATTGATCAGCATCAAAACAACAGCAAAGAGTTATGGAAAATTTTGAAATCTTTATTAAAACCTAGTAATTGCAAACCGCGGTTCATAACTTTTAATGGCACATTAGAACAGTCAGAACAAGTAATTGCAGCTAAGTTTAATGATTATTTCGTAGATAGCGTTTCATTGATTAATCAATCTATTGAATTGGTCGATGAACCTGACGAAATAAAACAGCCAGTTAATAGTAGTTGTAGATTTGAAGTTTTTCACCCAATCACATTAGATGAACTTAGAGTTATTTGTTTTTCATTAGGAAAATCGGCTGGAGTAGATAATGTTAATGCTAGAGTTATTCAAGATTGCTTTCATGTCATTGGCCACATCTTGCTGGACCTTATTAATGAATCATTACAAACTGGACATGTGCCACAAATTTGGAAGGAATCCTTAGTGGTCCCTATTCAAAAAGTTGCTGGAACGATTAAAGCCGAAGAGTTTCGTCCCATCAACATGTTGCACACATTAGAGAAATTTTTAGAACTTGTTGTTAAAGGCCAGCTGTTGGAGTATTTAAATAGTAATAGTTTGTTGATACCAGAACAATCGGGATATCGGGAAGGTCATTCTTGTGAAACCGCGTTGAATTTGATATTAGCGAAGTGAAAAAATAACTTGGAGTGTAAAGATACGATTGTTGCTGTTTTTTGGATCTTAAACGCGCTTTTGAAACAATTTCTAGGCCCTTATTGTTAAGATCAATCAAGCGCTTTGGAATTACGAGTACTGCATATAAATGGTTTGAAAGCTATTTGTCTGACAGAACTCAACGGACTGTTTTTAATGATTCTGTTTCCAGTCCCGTGGGGAATACCCTTGGAGTGCCCCAGGGAAGTGTATTAGGGCCCCTGTTATTTATTATGTATATTAATGACTTGCGACGTGTTTTACGATTTTGCGACATTAATCTTTTTGCAGATGATACTGTGTTATTCATTGCAGCTAAGGATTTAGATTATGCCGTTTTACACTTGAATGAAGATTTGCGTTCTCTAAGTAGATGGTTGAAGTATAAGCAGTTAAAATTGAATACAAGTAAAACTAAATTTATGGTAATTTCGCGGAATCGAGGAAATGAGAACGTCTCTGTTGTAATTGATGATGAGACTATTGATCGCGTTCGGGAGATTAAATATCTTGGCGTGATTATTGATGACACACTTAAGTTCAACTCTCACATTGACAATGTCATCAAGAAAATTGCCAAGAAGTATGGAATTCTATGTCGACTGAAAAACGATTTAACTATTGCCAGTAAAATACAGCTATACAAATCAATCATCTCTCCTCATCTTGATCCATTTTATTTCTGGCCAATGCAACACAAATATCGAGATTACAGCGCTTGCAGAATAAAATAATGCGTTTGATTTTGAGATGTAATAGATTCACTTCCTCAACTTTGATGTTAGACGCCTTACAATCAACAATTAATACGAAACTAACGATTTTAAATTGGCTCACCACTTTAGTAGCCTATTGGTCCCAAGCAAACGATTAACGTACCCTATTCTAGTTGAAATTCTATTACTACACTATGTTTGTTTTGATTCGCTATGAAAGTTTGACAGATAACATCAGGGATGTGGATTCATGCAGAACATGCAGGGGTGAGTGAAATAGCTTGGGACTGCTTGGGACCGTTGTTCTGGTACTGAGTGAACCAAAAATAATAATGATTTTCTTCGGGACCCAGTGGTCTTTGAGTTACCTCTATGTTACAATGGTTGTCGGTGAAGCAAAGAATTGTATATTTGACTATTGTGTTCATTTTTAAAGTAGTTAACGGTTTGCTGCCTCGATATTTGTGTGATCGAATTGAAAGAGGAAGTGACTTTCATAGATATAATACTAGAAACGCGGTTGAAATAAGAACACCACATTTCTTGACTTGTGCTTCACAAAATTCATTATATTATAAAGGAATAAATGTTTTCAATTCGATGCCTAGACATATCAAACGTTTAGCAACACTTACAGAATTTAAAAGACACTGCATTTCACCCGTTAAAACTGTCTTTTGAACAGTTATCCAGTGATTTTTTTATGAATTGACAAATTATGTATCTTGACGAAGTTATCTCTTAACGGATTATTTTATATGGATAGCTGTCATAACGACTTTTTAATAATTATTGTAGCTCTGCAAAAACTATTTCTGTTCGCCACGAGGGTGATGATGGATTTTTAATATATGATTTTATAGTAGATTAATAAAAAAAAAAGTAGTCTACAAAGGTTTGAGCCTCGCGCGCGTATTACGGATATAGAGGACTGAATTTAACATTTGATAAACAAAATGCAATTTTGAAGCTTATTTGGAAGATACTTTGAGTTAGTAGTAAGTTTTCTGGCAAATGTTGGGGGTTCGTGAGCATTCCTGACATTGCTGAAAATTATGATAGCATCAGATTGCGGGGTTACTAGTGTAATAGGATGCTTTGTTGATTGTTCATTAACTCTTGATTGCTTGTAATACTTATGAATATTTTAGGTGGACAAAAAGGCGAACTAAGAGGTGGACGCCTGAGCTTTTCCACATTTATATCGCTGTGAAGCAACTGTAAACTTTAGAGGGAATCTATATCTGTAACTGAAACCAGTTCGATTTTGTTTGCCAACCTGGTTAAAATGTCATATTCAATTATCTTAAAGATAAATCGTCCAGCTCAAACCTTTGTAGGGGTAAGAGGTGGGACCATCATCACCATCATCAAGGTTCAGAGTATTGCTCACCTTTCTGGATACTTGCACGTGTTGTTCCCTGGCCCGGAATATCGACTCCTAGATGGAACGCAGACACCGGTCAACGTCTTCGGGCGTCTCCGGAAGGACACCGTAGTCGACAGTGGAGTCGACACAGTGTTGGAACTGCTCCCAGCTGACACGATGGTAGTTGCGTCGGGAAACTTGGAATCGGTTGGCGGATGAGCCTACATCTGCCACCACCGGATAGTGGTCTGAACTCAACTCCTGGTGGGTCCCAGGTAGTGAGCTGTTGTTTCCCATGTTGCTGATGAATATGTCGATGGTGGAGTGTACGCCAGACCGGCTCAACCGGGTGGGAGAGTCCGGCGCTAAAATGGTGTGACGAAGAAAACGATTTGGCTAGCGTTTTTATTATCACTGCTTTTCTTCTCCCTTCCTTTCATTGGTGAAAAGGTGAGCGATCAACCGAGCATTGAGCTTGCTTGTTCGATTTGCGCTCTATCGTTGCGTCCTTGTTTGGGATTTTTCGTTACATGTCTGAATTTTGATTTTTTTTAAATTTAAAGTCCTACGTCAAAATAAAAATATGTAGTTGGCATGCCAATAACCAACAAGCCTGTTGTTGTTACGGTCAGCTTGGCAAGAAAGATACATACAAATGATTGTGCCCTTGCACTCAAAATAAATTTAATCGAAAAAGTTTTAAAAGTATGCAAATTTCCGCTTCACCTTATTGAGTCCGAGAACACCTGGTGGATCTCGCGGATATGGAGGATCACGTGGCATCGGAGGATCTCGTGGCATCGGAGGATCTCGTGGCATCGGAGGATCACGTAGTACCGGAGGGTTGATCAAAGACCATGAATTATGCACCGACTGTGGCCACGTGGCAAAGTAGGATTTCTAACTCTCGGTGGGCTTTGCTGTGGTGGGGTCCGATTATGAACATCTCCATCGTCACTATTTCCATGATTAGAGTTCGGATAATCCTGCTGTCCATCGACTCTCGAATGGTGATGAAGTATTGGAGAGGCATGTTGAGGAACAACCGGTTCGGGACCCGCCGAAAAACTGTGTCCTAAGGGTGTGTTCCATGGACTGCGACGCTTTGGCGGTATCATGGATACTGCATCGTGTCGCTGACCACAAACCGGTGGGTGGTACGTATCTGGTACGATGGGAGGCCATTTTGCTCGAAGAATAGGTTCCGAGTTTGATATTGCCAGTTCAGAGAAAAATTAGCATCTGGCGTCAGATTTCACAACCGAAATTGACAATCGTCACTGACAGCTGCTTTTGGGATTTTCGAACACTGAACCAAAATCGTTCCTTGAAGACTGCCTTGGGAACCTTGTTGGAATGACAACACATGAAACATTCAAGCCAACATTTAAAACAATAACTTGTGCCAAGCAACACACATGTTCTATAACAGTTTCTATTACCTTTGTATGACTGGTTTTGGTTGTATAGAGCTTTTTGACGTTTAATCGACGCACACTACTGCACCACTTAAATCGAACGAGTGCGAGCATTTGCCTCTTGCTTAGTGGATTAGTGGGAAAACAAATCGTACTTTCACCCATGTGTGCTAGATAGAGTAAGACGACAAAAAGGTCTATAGTAGTTTATTCAACATAAGTCTATGAATTGGTGTTACTTGGGACGGCCAGTTGGCACAAGAACTTACATCGAAGAGACTCCTTCGAGCAGTAGCTCTTGTTGGGCCGGAGGAACCAATCTGAAGTTGGTTCCATCTTGTACCAATTCCTTCCCGCCAGTCGTTCCATAAGGTTGATTAGTTTTCAACCAATCCGCAACTTTTTCACGTGAGATTGCTGTGGAACTCACTACGCTACCACGTTTCGAAATTTGCAACATGATCTCAGTCCTCTTCTCCAGAGACTCTCTGCGGATAAGCTGCTGTTTCAGCAAATGCGGTTTGTACACTTCCAGCTTTAGCTGACGCGAACGTAGCTCCTTGTCCGCCATCCTCTAACGTTGTGCTTTTTTGAGCTCGCGTTGATGGAGTTCTTCTTCCTCCTTGAGCTCTTGTTCCTTAAGTTTGACCTCTTCTTCTGTCAGTTTTAGCTGCTTCTGTGCAGCCGACGACCTAGTAATGGTGCTCCGGATAGTCGATTGCGGTTTACTTCCTCTGTCTGAAGCCACTTTTACTTCTGACGTCTTGGATGGCTTCCCTTCAGACATTTTGGTGGACTGGTTACCCCTTGAACGTGGCCGCAGTACTCGGAGGGATGCTGCATTTTTCTCCTGGCACTGCTTACAAATGTATGGACGACTTTGTACGGATTGAGTCACACTGGCCATCACATGCAACCATATGCGTATCTTCCCAATTTGGACGATCGCATGATTTACATTGAAACATCGGTTGGTTGTGATGTCCTTCTATTCCGAAAATCCACGTACAACAATTCTTAAAGAATGTTGTGGGGACAGATTTTCCAAAATCTTTAATAGTAAACCAGGCTTTCGTAGTGGTAAGGTTTAAGCTAAAACAAACTTTAATTAGCATATCTCTGGAGTAAATATTCAATCTAATTAAATTAAATCTTATAAAGTTCAATCACAGCCGAAAAAGTCCGAAAATTATGCGAAAAATTAGTTTAATAAAATTATCACACGCATGCCCCGGGACTAATAACCACATACGACCACTCTGCTCGGCTCCTCACACAGAATTCTCTATATTCTGAAAGCACTAATTGAAACGAGAAATTGTACCGGCAATATTGAATCAGTGTGTAACAAAATTACAAATGTGGATTTTCGGACAGGCCTGGGATTGAACCCACTGTCTTCTATTTAGTTAATAGAAGCCCCATCATTTATACGCTTACGTAGTATCTGTGTACGATAAACGTCGGTAACTCTATACTTTTTGTTTTAATCCATCCATAAAACCCATCACTCAAAGCTTTCTCAATGATGCTCAAGTTCATTCCGAAGAACGAAATTCGCCACCCATTGTATGTATCAATTCCGACAATAATAGTTTTTCGCTCTTTCGTCTGATGGAACCGGGTTGGTATTGATGGCGGCATCCGTTTGTGGCCACTGTCGTCGACACCAACGTCAACGAACGCGATAACGAGAAAAAAAAATTGTAACACATTTCTTTTCATTATGTGCGCTGATGCTTCTCCGCTCTCCAGTAGACAACAACCCGAATTCGATACCGTCGTCGAGTCATCTTCCATTCCGCAAGCCACCATCATTGTCACCCTTTTCAATTGATATTAATTTGATACGAAAAGCTACCCAAGCATTTCGCTGAGTGCGATGTCGCCTCGTTGACCGGGAAGCCGCCGCACGTTTATCAGATTTCTTTTAATCAAGCTAAATTGCATCATTCCCCCTCCATTTCGGTTGAATTTACTTCCATGAAAAATTGTGTAAGACTGAAAAATAGTTTCAAAGTGATGCCGAGAATTGCTTAGCATTCAATTCAATTGTAATTGGGCTAATTCTGGTGGGCGCGTAAATTACGTCCAAGACCCTACCTCGACGGTTATCTCAAGATCTCAATAGAGGAATCAACCCGGAGTTCTGAGTATGAATTAATGACGGTCGGCAATAGCTGCTTGGACATAAAATTTATATCTCATGCCTGGAAGAGGAAGCTATACGATCTACGTGCATGGTGTTGACTTAACCCAGCCGACGGATGGTGAACCAATAGAGAAAGAGACCTGACCCACCATAGCGCGCATTCAAGCAGCGTCCGTATAGCCATTAATTATTTAGAGGAGAAAGATGCTGCGCGCAGGAGCCTTCGAATATGTGTTTGTGGGTCTATCATTATAATAAAAAAGAAATAAAGAGAGCAGCAGCTAAATAATTGTACATGTCGTCCAGCTTTCTTCACACGCCTGTTCCACTTCTAAGTCGTTGATCTACGGCCATACTAGACAGACTCTTTGCGGGAGCCAGCCGTTCGGTTATCAAAGACAAGCTGTAATAATTGAACGAACACGACAAGATTTTTATGATACCTGGCCCTTGTTGTGAGGAATCGTTGATATGAGCTTTGCTTCTGCTTCTGAGCTGTTAAGCTGCTTTTCAGCTACTGTGAACTGACAAACTAGGCCATTCCGCTCCATCGCTACCGTTTATAGATACAATTAGGTATTATAAGAAAGATTATAGCAACTTGATGAGTAGCTCATCCGATGAATGGAAAAGACGATGTTGAGGATTAATCGTGCATGTTTCGTGTGAACTCTAGGGAATATCCGCTCAATAAAACCAATTTATCTGATTACCATCTATTGTGCGTGCGCATTTTAGCTTAGAAACCTGTTAGGTTCCTTTGTTCGATTAATTAATATGAACAATATTTCGATTAAATCTGAATGCCGAAAAGCGCTTGTCACCCATGTTTGACACTTTATGTCGAAAGCCAACAATCATTTACAATAGGTAATACTGTCAGCATAGACGATAACCATTCCAATTGATGGTATTCTCCTTTGACCTTCATTTCGTGGACTAATGATCTTCGGTGTCATCATCCTGGATAATGTTTGGCAATTAGGCACTCATTAATTAGCAACATCGTCGAACGAACCCATGCCATGCAAACGAAAGCGACCCTTCTCATTTGTGAAATAAAGATGTCTTCGCTTGTATGGTGTTGAACGTAAAATTGCATTACAAAACAGGAAAGGTGAGTTTCACGAGGCAAGCATACACCATGGTCAATTAAGCATGAAGTTTGAGAGAAAGTGAAAGAGTAAAAAATGACACCTGGTTGTATTGTATAGCCTTTTTAGGATCAACTCACACAATGGCGATTATCAGATATCCAAAATGCTTTAATTCATAACATTTAATACTCAATCCCAACTTACTATTTCTTGGCTTTTGACGACACGATCCCTACTCTCAACTTAGTTTTCTTTTCTCTTTTCCTTGATTTGTTTTCCGTCGATCTTGTTTTCTGTACTGAGTACTAATGCTACCGACGCCAGGAAGTTTTACTTCCCTTCCTAAGGAAGGCAGGATCGAAGATTTTATGCCTCAGAAAATCCGGACGGTGCCGACTGGGAATGAACCCAGGCCCTTCGGAGGGAGCGGCAGTCACACTAACCATCTTAGAGTTCTTTGAAGCTGTTACAGTTATTAATAGAGAGGTTTTTATGACAACCTATACATTAGAGTGGGGCTTATTTTTCAAAATCTTTCGGGGACACGTTTTCTCATGTGGAAAATGATTACTAGGGCCAAACGCACAACATATTCATAAATGAGCGTTTTTCGTTAAGATTTAGAGGTGGCGCCAGAGGCCTAAGTCCAATATATGAAACGAAGCTGATTTTCGAACAAGTGTAGTGCGTTTTTACGTAAACACGTGATTTCGTTACCCTGTAGGGCAAAAATTTTATCCGTTTGGCGATATCTTTAACCATTTTCGAGATATACGGCATAGAAGGTTTGGACTTACACCCACGAATATGATCTAGCGCAAACAGTATTCTTGGCAGTGCTAGATACAGTGAGCGTATGAGTACGATACAGATCGAGCGAGAACACGAAAGTGTGAGAGAGAGAGAGCGAGAGAAGAGAGAGAGTATGATTAAATCTCGATGAACATTTCAAATGGTCCTATCTGCTTTGATCGATTCTCTTCATCGACTATCTCTTTTGATAACCACTGCTATGCAAACAGATTTTGCGCTAATTTTACAACATAGTTTGATAAAGGAGATTCTTATCTAGCATACAAAACGTCAAATACAATAGGGAAAGCTTTGACAGCTGAGTTATTAACGGAAGAGAATTGCAATGCAGATAGGGCATTTTGAAATGTTTATCTAGAAATGTGTTCATTATATTTGTGTTAAATTTTATTAATCCATAAAATTCAATTCTCGAATATGATCTCACTATGACGAATACTTATCAAAAATAGTACTTTTCTTCAAGTCAGTGAGGTTTTTCTTGTTGAAGTTAAATCACGTGTTTACTTAAAAACGCACTAGACTTGTTCGAAAATCAGCTTCGTTCGATATATTGGACTTAGGCCTCTGGCGCCACCTTTAAATAAAACGAAAAACGCTCATTTTGGGATATGTTCTTCGTTTGGCCCTAGTAATCATTTTCCACATGAGAAAACGTGTCCCCGAAAGATTTTGAAAAATAAGCCTCACCCTACTTTACATGCACATGCCTATGCTCAGGGAAATCGAGCAAATTGAGAAGCAAGAATCTACACTGAACCGGCAATCGAACGTGCTACCTCCAACTCTATGTCTTAACTTAATAACCTATCTGAGGACCGTCACAAGCTGTACAGAATTTATTTTTATGGAAACCTAGGGTAGAGCTGATTATTTTTTTATTGATGAGCCATCTTTTGAGGTTTGGGAAGAGATAATAGTCTAAAGCTAGGGGTTTAGACTAGGCAAGTCAAATGTTCAGCTCAGTTGAATTCGATTGGCATGAAAAGTTGAGCCTGGTTCAACTTTTTTCAATTCAAGTGAGTTGATCAAGTCAGTTGAATGACTTGTTTTACACGTTCAATTCGCGTTCAAGTCAGTTGAATTCAACTGACTTGATAAACTGACTTGCCCTGTCTAAACCCAGCTTAAGGGAGCCAAATCGAATACGGTGGATGCGGAAGCAATTGGAGCCGTAAGTCATTGATTTTAGCCGTGGTTGCGATGCTCTTGTGCGCCGGCGCATTGTCTTGCAAAAATATTTTTTTTTTCGCTTCATGTGAGGCCGTTTTGCAGGCCTGTGAGGCCTTCATTCGCTTCAATAATACACAGTAGTATTCGCTGTTGATGGTTTTTCCTTTTTCGAAGTATTCCACGAAGAGTATGCCATGACAATCCCAGAAAACCGACGCCATAGCCTTTCCGACTCAAAAAAATAATGTTTTATGAGAGAACGAAAATCTATTTTATCCATACTCAACATGATGAAGAGCTTTGAGTGTGTTGGTTTATTTCCTTTTATTTCCGTTATAATTGCTTATCTTTTGACAGATACGCGTATTTCGTCTAATACTTGCAGACTTCATCAGTGCCAGATAGAGGCATACTACAATGTGTGGTTTTAGGTAGCATGCTAAAGAGTCTCGAGTATCCGTTTCCTTGATCTCTATTAAGCAATGTTTAAATATTTCTAAACTTTCTGGCTACGTCTAGTTTCCAAGGCGAAGATACACTCCGCAGGATATTAATGTTATCCTTTGTCAATTTGTGCCCCTTTGTAAAGATATGTTCTGCAACCTTGGATTTAAATTCATAATGAATGCCATGCTAAACACGTCAACAACAATCAGCTGTCAAAACAAAACTAAAGACAGTATCGCACTGAAATTTGCCATGTCTGCCTAAATATTAACGGACTACAAGGCACCATAACCTTTTTTGCAGTAGCAGCGCATTCTGGCGGTCAATCAGGTCACTTTTCACCCCACCTAGTTTGTGATTTGGTGAGTAAGTTTTAGTTAAAATTTTTATTTCATCACGATTTTCATTTGTTTCTCGGCGGCTTGGCTTCGATCACATGTTGTTCATTGGTTTGTAAAGTTAAAAAAAAAAAACTTTGATGTCGCGATAGCCATCGAACATGCAGTATTGGCACTTGGTCGATTAGATTTTGATTTGTTGTAGACAGTGCTAAGATTAGTCCTTGTCATTGACAGACTTTCGCGCGATATTGACAAAATTGTTTTTCACATAGTCACTATTTTTTATTATTATTAATTTATTTGATAAGGCTCAACCGAATTAAGTTTACAGAGCCGAGGATTCTTGTTCACTATACAATGCATCTTAAAACTATAGTCAAAAGGTACAACACAATAAACATTTTATCTTCCGCTTTACAATAATCCTCCTATACCAGAACGGGAGCCGCTTCCTGTGGTTTACTTGTATGGCAGATTCGCCAACGAGGGTCAGAGCGCTTCCATTGTAGCAATTGACGCAAAATGTGGTCAGCACTCACACATTCATCACGAAACGGTTGCTTTGCAAAGTCGACGACGCATCAACTGAAAGAACTGCTGATGAAGAACAATGAGCAGGACCACACAATGGTTGCTGCCGAGTAAACAGACGATCGCGTGACACACGTTGAGAGTGGTCTGCTTCTGTCGACAGCCGAGTGAACACTGATCACATAGTCACTGACAGACTTGATCCTCAAAAAACTCTTCGTCAAAATCTCATTCATTTTTTCGTCAATGACAAAGATTCAACTGCTAACAAAAAGTGTAATGTCGTGCATTCTGTGTCACATTATTGTTATCCAAGCAGTTCAGGACGTAGAAGCATGTTCACTATAACGGCTCCATGTAATTGTTTTGCTCAAGTAGGGGAAACAGATCTATTGATGCGATACGTTAGAAGCGTTAGGAGCCCATTGTTGTGTATGGAGACCTCCATACACAGCAATAGGCTTCTAACGCTTCTAGCGTACCGCAACAATAGGACTGTTTCCCCTAATTTAATTTCGCTACAAATTTAGTTAATACAAAAATCTACACATGTTCGTCACTGACAGGATTGTCACTGACAATTGACATGGTTTGCCTTTGCCGATGACAGTAGGCTGAAATGAGTGACCGAAGCAGAATTGCCACTATCGCCGTGTACTGTCGAGATTTGGCAGCACCTGTTGTAGGTGTGTACTAGTTTCATTTTTGACGTAGGACTACGTCTTTGATTTCTTTATGGGAGTACACTTTGTGAAAACTGAAAATGGAACATGTAACAAATTAAGAAAGATTTTGAACGTTAATAACTCAGCTGCCCCTGGTGCAATTTCAATAATTTTATCACCAATCGATCAGAAATATGGCTACGCATAGATGAAAATGCTTCCGAATGTTGATTTTCAACAAGAAACTATTGAAAAACTGGTAAATGTCCAGCTTTGTCCAAAGGCGTCGAATTAACTAACAAATCCACCAATTACCTACATGCATATGCTGCTTCCCAGCACAGTCGTCAGAGAGTAGTGAGTAGACGAAACAAGTCGAAGTGGCATTCGCCTCCGATCCTCGGGCGCGTCCGAATAGGGAGGATGGAATTGCGTAATATTTTACACACTCATCGCCATATTTAGAAACACACGCTCCCAACGACCACACAAAATGCTCTCCAGAGTTGTAATCTTGTAACCAAACTTGGAAACAACTAAAATTCATATCAAAAGGTTCTTTTCAGGGCAATCATAGTCATACTAAAGAGTATAAACAGAGAGAACCCCGCAAAATTTCCTATTCCTACACAAAACACAAGCTCCTGCTGCAGTTAACAAAAATATTTATTATAGCATACCACGTAGTCCTACGTCATCATTGCGTACAACCCCATTGGGCTGTCCCTTGTAGTTTTTTGTATATATACGTTTCAGTCGTGTGTGATCCGTGTGCTACGCTTTAATCGTATTAAGGTTTATTTTGATGTTTGATTAATAATGTTTTATTGTATACGTGCGTGCAATCTGTCGGATAGATGTGGAATACAAAAGCGTTATTTTCGGTAGACCCAGGTTCAAATACATGTTTGGGTCTTGCTGGGAAAAGATATTAAGATCTATCCCAGGCCGTAGAAAATCGTAACAGTTATAACTCGGGCGTAACGGTACGGAAAAAGTAATAAGTACACAGTTAAAAATTCGGAATTTTACTGGTGATGTAAACATCCATGCATGCAAAAATGTATGCATGTAAACTTCCTTTTCACGTAAACTAGCAGCTTGCAAGAAATATTGCTTACAAAGAAGAACAGTTGCATACAATTTTTTATTTTTTTTATTTATTTAACGTCGGTCTTTGTTCCGCAATCTAGTGCCAATCACCGACGGACATCGATTGCCATCCATTGACAGCAACCGAATGTGCAGGAAGGCAGCTTCCACACCTGCGTAGGATATCGCACCCATTCACAACACACATGGGCCGGGACCAATGGCTTTACTTCCCTTCCGAAGGAAGACGTGACCAGAGATTTTTATGCCTCAGAAAAATCCCACCGACCTCGGCTGGGGATTGAACCCAGACCCATTGGAGTGTTAGAAAGCAGTCACGCTTACCACTACACCACCGGCGCCGGCCAATTGCATACAATATATGGAATATTTCATAACATGTGTCATAAATTTACACGATCTGTAATGTAAACTTGTGCGATGTATGACGCTCCTTTTATGTGCATCATAGAAACGCAAATTTACACTTTTTTTTAACTGTGTATATTACAATTTGACGCATGCTGGACCCGGTTTGAAAAATATTGTTAACTGCTTTCGGGGACGTCATTTTATTTGAATACCTTTTTACCCGGGCTTGATAAATCGTCGGTCGTAGCTTGTTGTGATATAAATGGCAACCATTTTTGCTTACTGAGCAGAATATCATGGGTTGGCACCCAAACCTCGTTGTATTACTGAGTTGATCGATTCCGGGTCTCCAGCCATTCCAAAAATCGAAAGTCTTGTTCGCGTCAATTTCAGAAATCAATACATTATATCAAAACTACGATCGCATCGCTTATCAAGGTGATTTAAGAAATCAATACATTATATCAAAACTACGATCGCATCGCTTATCAAGGTGAATCCTGATCCAACGAACGCAATGTACTAACAAAATATCCCTCCTGTGACCTTTGTGGGGGCGCAGAGGTAAACGCGGTCCCAAAAAAAAACCCAAAGGTCGCTATAATATTACTTTGCTGAGTTGGTTGGAAATGCTAACATGAAGCTTTAGTGTGATGATTTATTAGCTAGAGAATGATCTTTAGAAGAGTGTAGGTGGATAGTTCCGTTAGAGTACGGCAGTATGAAAATTGAATAGAAGTTGAAAATGAGCGAAGGGCCATTAAAGCGACAGTGTTCAAGATAGACGCACATTTTTGCCTAGCCCGTACTTTGCTACTCCCACCTGATTGCAAGGGTTTCACCCGCGCCGTTATTGATCTTCATTTGGAGTTACGGAAACTTGTACAATGAGAATGGAAGGTCACTCCCAACCCCCTTCAATTGATACATTGTACAATTTCACTGGTTCTGATCAATCACTGAGTAGCAACCATTTGATATGTGCAGTCAGTCTAAGCTAAGCTAAGCTAACCATGAAGGTAAGTTTTGCTTCGCTTTCAGAACATTCACATAATGTTTCGAAACCTGACTACGCCTTTGGACGAGGGTCTGTATTAAATATTAGCCATTCAAATTTTAATGGCATTATTATCATTTAAAATTATGAGCAACATAATGTAGTTTCAGTTTATTGAAAAATGCTACTTGCGTCTTGCTTACATTAATACTAACCAGATAACCCGTCTTCACTTGAAGTTGTTAAATTATGCAACACCGAGCTCAAAATGTCGATCACATCGCAATCGTACTCAGCAAACTCAGATTTGTAATCCTAAGCTTTTCATCCGTTGCGTGCACGGCTTGAGCAAACTGTCCATTTGCCACAACTTCATTATGGCACTCACAGCTGAAGTGTAGGTTCGGACGGGAGGGATTATGGAAATAAAATCGTGTGAAACCTTCCCACGCACAAATGAACCAGTTGGCACAATTATCGCCGCTCAATTGTTTATACCTGACGGGTTGATGATTTGTAGGTTCTCGTTCGCTAAAACGAACGAGGCGCCATCCTCTATAATCCGATCCATCCACACACACCATCGCACCTCAACGATATTTCCTACCCACCCTAGGAAGCCCCACGAAGCAGTAATCGTGCCGGGGATTACATCTGGCTAATTAAAGTACAACCTTTTTTTTGTGTGTCTACACTATCCTACCCGACTGATTGTGCTGGACGCAGACTGACAGTTTGATTTGGACACCAGAGGTGTATAATTAAGTCACGGGGCAAGCAGAATGTCACAAACCGGCAAAAAACGTAACGTTCAAACTTGTTTCGAGCAACATCAGATGGGAGAATTAAATTTCAAATGTTGATTTTATTTTTGTCATAATTGTTCAGTCAGTTCTGCTGGTGGGAAACCGAGTATAAGCTTGCGGTTTACACTGGGAAGGTTTTACTACTCGACACAATAAAATTCAAAGTAAAATGGTATTTGCTTTGGGTGAAATTGCCGTTACGTTTGTAAAGGGAAATAATATTTAGTATCTTTCTCAAACCAGGATTAGAAAAGCTTCAACAAACATTGTTATCTAAAAAAAAAATCTAAAATACGTTCCCACGAAAGTTTCAATTTCAATAAACCAGCCTGCAATCCAATTGAAACAGACATTTGAATCGACCTATTGCCACGCTTGCGCTTCAACACTGCCATTGACCTTCGTTATCGCGTGCTGTGACTGTTATCTATGCTTTAAAAATCAGACCGACATCGTGCTGGGTCTGGTTTCGCTTCATAAACAACTTTAAAAAAAAACTCGACGTCGTCGTTCCCATTCGCGTGCGTCTTTTCGTCTCAACCGAATTAAACAGTTAATGATAGGTCGATCGATGGCTGTTTTATGTAGTTGGTTTTGTTTTAACCCCATTAGACACACATTTTAAATATAGGCTAACATTTAACACTACTACCATCCGGTGATAAATTGTCTCCGACCACGAAATGCTTGATAGCATTTTTCCCTCGATTGAATTACAGGGTAATCAATTCGCCTGACTTCGTTTTTCATGCCACCATTAGGCAGCTTCCGTGACGAGTTCGCCATCGCGAGTTCAAAAGCATCAACTGCCTACCTACTTACTAACTGTCTGATGTAAATTTCGCCCATTATCGGAAAGTCTTTATCGCCGCGGGCGCAATCGACCGAGAGCGCCGAAAATTAATGGATCATAATTTGATAACTAATGTCTTTCTTTTCTACGCTTTCTCTGCTTGCAGTTATTCATCATCGAGCGACAGGTGTTTGACTTCCTCGGATATATGTGGGCACCGATCTTGGTGAACTTCTTTCATATAATATTTGTGATATTTGGATTCTTTGGTGCCTATCAATATCGTCCAAAATATTTAGTAACGGTAAGTAATTTAGCATAAGTTATTAAGTTAATCATCATGGTATTAGTTCTTGGATACATAGTTTGCTAATGCATCGTACTACGAAGCAGTGTTGGAAAAGTTCGCGACATTTCACGGAGTTCATCACGGGGTGATGACTAGCCATCACTTTTCTTTGTGGTGTATTTTTGTATTGTATTTGTTAACTTCTATCCCAATTGGGATTATCGTCTGCATTGGCATAGCAAGATTTTTCCAACAGGGGGTGCAGAGTACTGAAAGTTTCGGAAGCATCGAGTGCTCTTCATGTTCTGGATTTGCTGAAGTTTCGATAGTAAGTTGCCTGGAGTTCCAAAAGCTCATTCTTTTTTTTTTTTTTTTTTAATCATAGTCACTTTAACGCTCTTGGGTCATTCGTGACTTGTTCGGGGTGAGATTTGAACTCGTGACTTTGGCGTGAGAGGTATGGATGCTAACCACTACGCCGGGGTCGCCCCCTCCAAAAGCTCATAATATAATGACATATTTCCCGTCCAGCTTTCGCAACGGAAAGCTCCCGAAGTTTTTATTGTTTGTAGAGTTCCAACGGTATACCTAGCTGTTTCTGATGGTATTAAATTTCTTAAACCTTCTCGAGATACATACCAGAAATTTCGATAACAGATGTTACGGGAATTCTGATAGTTTCTAGAGTTATTTACCGGAGTAAGGGTACTTTTTGAGCCTCATGCATGTGCATGTTTAACCTAATTTTAGAATCTTTGAAAAATTGAAATTTATTTGAAACATTCGATACTCTAGAACTCCCCGGTGCAGCCCTGCACAGTGCACAGTGGTCCAGAATGCATATTTAGGTGGAATGATATGTTTTGAGTCTGAAATTGAAACTTTAGATTAAAAGTTTCTTCTACAAAGTTGTTCCTTATAGTTAGGCCCTCATTTTTATGACAATGAATTCTAGGGTGTTTCTTATTATCATTAAAATCAAAAATCTAACTTTTTTGTTTGAATAAATTAAGGTATTCATTCTTCGGCAAAGTTATAGCTGAGCTATTTTCAAGCAACTTTTTTATATCCCTTAAATTGACCGATTAAGAGCTATTTTCTTGAAGTGAGTTAGGGTGTCTCTAAAAAAACAGTTGTTTTGCTCTAGTTTTCTTATTTCAAATTTCTGGTCCTCAAATTAGGGGTTTTAATAACTAACTTTTTTTGTTTTACAAAATAAAAACATGTTGTTGCTAATGCAACTAATAGAGAATTTGGCTCCGAAATTTTAAACGTATTTATTATAGTAAACATTATATTCTAAAACGCATATTTTTTTTAGGAAACTAAACCTAAAAAAAAAATGCGTTTTAGAATACAATGTTTACTATGATCTTATTACTTACGTTTTGTAATCTTCTTTCATTTTTTAACCCGGAATGGAATCTTTGTAACGCTAGGCTTAGGGAATCCTGAATATAATTAATCAAATTTAGGAAATACTCAAATTAAACTTTTAGTTATCAAATTTACCGGTTTGTGCAGAATAACTATAGTTTTCTTTTCTGTCTAGAGGCGGCTCAAGGCAGAGTGCAAATCAACTTAACCTATAACAATTTTTAGGTTAATAAATTTCATTTTAATTAGCACTTCAATAAACAAAACTGTTATTTGTTCAACTCACTGCATGTGTAGAATAACAAATTTAAGTTTAAATGTAAATATATACGCGAAAATTAGGCAAATAAATTTAGATAATCTTTTTCGACATCGTGTCACACCAATTCCGCTTTGTTATAAGCCCTCTTTTTTCTTCTCCATGATCTCGTTTTGTCAGCTTTCGCTTGTTCAGTTGGTACCGAAGTGTTGATTTGGAGGTAGGCTCACAGACGAGGGGCGTTCGCAACACATGTGTTGTTCCAAAAAGTTGTAGCTAAGTTGATTTCAAGCAACTTTGTCGAAGATAAAAAAATTGTATCTCTTAACGTTCTCATTTTAAACTTATTTTTCAGAGTTGACTCAGGGTGTTCCTGATAAAAAATAGTTTTTTAGCACTAACTTTTTTATTTCAAATTTCTCGTGAAAGTCATTTTCTAGAGACATTTAAAACTCTTTAAGACAAATGTTTTATAGCAAAATTTGTTGTCTGTATCTCTTCTAATAAAAAACGGTATACCCAAATATAGTAAAAAATATGTATAAATTCAAATGGATTTTATACGAGTTTGAAAAATAACATACCTAGTAGAAAAACGACAATAACTCTTGATCAGCGAAATACAGTCAAGATTCCTATAGTACGGATTCGTTCTTGCCGGATTCCTATAGTACTGATGCAACTATAGTATGGTCGATCCGGCATTAACGAATACACGTAGCATATGGGATAAGAGCTAATTGGGACCAAACACTGATTGAACGGCAATTTGAAGCGATAACTTCCTGATGTCTTTTGAGAAATTGTTAAGCAGAAAGTTGGCCACCTTTTGAGACCTTTTGAGACCTTCTGATCCTGTAGAAGTGCATTGGCGTCTTATCAGAATCCCGTGGTCCCCAGTATAAAATGTTTGGTCAAAACTCCAATTTTATTGTGACAAAACGTCTATGAGTGGTTTCTAGAAAACCGTCGAGCCCTAATTTCAGTTTCATGAATTGGCCACTTTTACGGATGTTCCGGATCTTCTATTGAACCATCCTGTAGTCCTCAGGGTCCATATTCCCGACACAACTCTGAATACATTCTGATAAGACGTTTATGAGTGGTTTGGGAAAAACCGCGTAGGATCAGTTTTATGCATTGACCACTTTTACGGATGTTCTGGAAGTTTCGGTGAACCATCCCGTGGTCCCCAGGGTCCATATTCCGGTCAAAACTCCGAATTCATTCTGATAAGACGTATATGAGTGGTTTCGAAAAATCTTCGAAGCTCTAGGATGAGTTTCATGACCGCTTTTACGGATGTTCCGGATATTCTAGTGAACCATCCTGTAGTCTCCAGGGTCCATATTCCAGTCACAACTCCGAATTAATTCTGATAAGACGTTTATGAGTGGCTTCAAAAAATCTGCGGAGCTCTAGGATCAGTTTCATGAATTGACCACTTCTACGGATGTTTCGGATCTTCCGGTGAACCATCCCGTGGTCCTCAGAGCCCATATTCCGGTCACAACTCCGAATACATTCTGATAAGACGTTTATGAGTGGTTTCGAAAAAACCGCGGAGCTCTAGGATCAGTTTCAGGAATTGACCATTTTTACGGATATTCCGGATCTTCCACAGAACCAGACTTGTGTTCTACCGGAAACTGAATCGTCCCAAAAGGTGGCTAACTTTCTGCTTAATAACTTCTCAAAAGACATCAGGAAGTTATTGTAGTGGTTATCTCTTCAAATTGCCGTACAATCAGTGTTTGGTCCCAATTAGCTCTTATCCCATATGCTACGTGTATTCGGTAATGCCGGTTCCTACAGTGCGGTCCCTATTAACCTTACTATAGGAATCTTGACTGTATATTGACAAGCTTTGTGCAGCAAAAATTTGCGCCTTCTAAAGATCTAAAAGTTATTTGAAGACACCTTTGCTGATAAATTTGAAATAAGAAAACTAGAGACGCCCTAACTCAATTCAAGAAAATAGCTCTAAATCGATCAATTTAAGAGATACAAAAAAGTTTTTATACAAAGTTTACTTGAAATTAGCTCAGCTATAACTTTGCCCAAGAATGTATACCTTAATTTATTCAAACAAAAAAGTTAGTTTCTTGATTTTAATGATGATAAGAACCACCCTAGAATTTATTGTCATAAAAGTGAGGGCCTAACTATAAGGAACAATTTTGTAGATGAAACTTTTAGTCTAAAGTTTCAATTTCAGGCTCAAAACATATCATTCCACCTAAATTTGCATTCTGGAACACTGTGCACTGGTGGAGCTTCCGAAAATTCAGTGACTTTCAAATCTCGTCATAGGGCTTAGAACTTATTTTGGGTCTACTAAGCACAACCTGCGCTTTGTCTCTGTTTTTCGAGTGGATTTTTTCACAAAATCGAATGTTTTTACCGCAATTGACTTCTAAATTTATTTACCTTTCCGTACGTGCCGTAAGATTTGATGAAGCTTAAAAAATTGTTGAAATAGGGGAAATGGCTCTAATGTTGGCCTATGAATCTAAGATTGGGCCCATCGCTAAAAATCTGCTATTTATCAATTTTATCTAGATAAACGCGTCATTGGGACGGTACTAATGGATATTTTTGGTAGCTATTGAAAATTTAGTCGATTGCTGAATTTATGTATGGGCCCAAATTAGGGACATTACATCCATTTCCCCTATTGTTAAAAAATCTAACACAGCTTCTTGACCCCACATTTGGCCTTCGGATTCTAAACTCGGCCTAACGCATTGAAACGCTATTGAATTTACTTTGGCCTATCGGATGAAGATAAAAATTGATTCGGTCGGAGCGATTTTTTTTTTTGATAATAATGTGTGCAAACATTCATAGGGGAAATGCAGGTAATGTCGGCCTAAGTGTCCCTAATTTGGGCCCATACATAAATTCAGCAATCGACTAAATTTTCAATAGCAACCAAAAATATCCATTAGTAACGTCCCAATAACGCGTTCATCTAGATAAAATTGATAAATAGCAGATTTTTAGCGATGGGCCCAGTCTTAAATCCATAGGCCAACATTAGAGAAATTTCCCCTATAACGCGTTCTTATTGACTTCATTCGGTAGCTTTTAACCTGAAGTATCGTACCCTACGCATAATCAACTTGATAACGCCGAAATCATGGATTTATTTGAAATGGGCGATTAGGCCGAAGTAGTTCTCTACCATATTTGATACATTTTATAAAAAATTAGAATTTCAGTAGCACCCAAAATTTATTACTGAGCAGTTTCAGACCAAAATAGCGAGAAAATAAACAAATTTTAGATTTTACCTCTCAGAATTCCTACCTAAATTTTACCTCGCATAATTGTTCGCTAGAGGCAATGATCCAGGTTTGTGCTGAAATTCGAACATTTTGAGTCTCGAATAATTTTCAAAATGGCCTATTCGATATTTTGCAATAAAAGAAGGCTCGTCGGATCGAAATGATGTCTGAGACAAAGTTGATGGAAACTGGTTTACCTTTTCAGACTTAAAATACACATTGAAAAAAAAAATTCAAAACATCAAAATAACAGTGCCTTTTTGAAATTTCTAAACTTATGTTATGTTTATGTTTATGTTAGCTAATTAAAAATACTAACTTTTCTGGAATTGACACTTCAGAGTTGCATCCAATCAAAGTGTTTTGTTACTTCATATGTGAAGTCTACGATTTTTAAAGTTGGGAGGAAATGTTATAAAGATTCCATGCAGAATGAGCTCAAAAAACCTGAAATTGCGCTGGACCATCTTCGTTTTGGATAACACTAAACTAATTTTCCTTAATTTTATTTTATTTAGGGTTGTTCAGGAGATATGACTTTTGGTCGTTTATTTTTACGAATACACCCTTTAACCATTTGTCAAAAAAAGGTGATGCGTTTTTTATGGCTCCTGAGTGTAAATTGCTGGATTCAACAAGCACTTAATTTTTCTTCTAATTTTATAACATTTATTATACGTGTTACGTCACAAACAAAAAGGTTCAACTAACTTTTAAATTGCGTGAATGGACGCAACTGAGCTACGGGACATAACTGCTTTGTTTGAATTATTAATTGTTCTCAGAGGTTTCCAACCCCACCCTTCCAGCTAGCCTATCGGGTTCAATTTCAAGTGGCAAGGTAGTCATAAAAGATTGCAACTCATCGCGTTAGTACCCTAGACTATGTGCCCGCGTTTATGACCGAGTTGAGCTGTAGGCCGTGGGCGGTTACTACCGGTTTTTTTTTATACCCGACCTCCGATACTTCAGTGCCTACACCTATGACTGGAGCCCACAACAATGTGAGAATTGATTCACATGGTTTCGGATAACAAGTTTCAGGAAGGTAGTGAGTAAGCTCCCCTATTATACAGCTCTCTTTCTCTTGTGGGTTGTGTTTTATGAACGTGTATCATGATTATATGGTGGAAAAGCTTTTAATATCAAGAGCTCGACTGCATATAAGAGTTATTACCGTATAATTTCATCGGAAGTTGTTTACATACCTCAGAAGAATGTTCGGTATTTCCGGGAAAATTTAACTTTGTTGAATTATTTCCAATCAATTACGTAATTTAGTAACGATTTATGTCATTTTCTTTTTCTTTTCAGTACTCACTATGGAACCTTTTATGGATAGGATGGAACGTATTCCTAATATGTTTCTATTTAAATGTAGGAGTCTTAGATAGGGTAAGTATCTTGTTATCTCAGTATATCATCTAAGACTACCCTCTCAGCACACTCTTGACTTGATTAGAGCGTAAATTGAGATAAACAGCACTCATCTAACTAACTGTGCTGAGCAGCTAATCTAGGAACACGAATCTTTATGGAGCCATGAACGGGAAAGTGTCATTTCGCTTCCATCGCCGGTGCCGAGCCGTGGAATGAGAAGTGGCCAAGTGATGAAAGTTGGCAATTAGCTAGCTTCTTTATTCGCAACATTTTTCTTCAACTCCTTTCTCATTAGTCTACCCAATTTCCTCTCAAAGTGCTCTTTTGGAAGCGACTGTGAGTGGGAATTTCCTTTGCTCGCACGTCGCACTCATGCTCACTTGATTCGACTATTTGAGCTGTGTTCGCTAGCGTGGTAGTACATACTGTCAACAAAATCTAATTAAAATCTTTGCTCTAGTTCTTCGGAGAAGTTTCCTGTTGTTGTGTTTTCTGGCTTCATCTGCCAGAACTCGTTGCTCGGCAAAAAACAATTTTGTGTCACATATATCTACGGATGCGGGGAAAAGTTTGATCAGCTCGGTGAAAATAACACAGCTGTTGCGAGTGGGAGATTTAATCCATTGGAGCACAGATTCATTGATCTGATACGCGTGGTCGTTATGAATGCGGCTAGAACTAATAGGCGCTTTCTCATAGTCGTCCCCCGCGGACTAGAAATTCCGAGATCCACCTCCTGGCTGGAATTCAGACATTAGAAGAACGGGGAATATTCATCCTGGAAAGGTTCAGAGACATCTGTCTGAGATCAAATCATCAGATCATACGTGATCTAGCACGTTAGGTTAAGTTATACTCGTAGTTAGGTAGGTTTTCACTTCTTTCAATTCAAACAAAACAGACCCCCAAAGGGGTATTCTGTAAATTCGTTGAAAAACGCAAATATTAAATTAAACAAAGATGAAGAGCCAGGTAGGCTAATCAATTAAAATGTTTTTTATAGTCACTTGGGTCATTCGTGACTTGTCCGAGTGAGATTTGAACTCGTGACTTTGTCGTGAGAGGTATGGATGCTAACCACTACGCCGGGATCGCGTCTAAATTAAAATGTTTAATCAATGTACTATCATAATCAACAGAAATAAACATAATTTTACTACTTTACTACTAAGCTTTCTCACAGTCCGCATCGTGCTCTCTTGCCGTGCGGATCTATTTACTTTTTTCTGAAGGAAGTGTTACTGCTACCTAAAGCTACAACAAATTTAAACAGCACTTTTCAGTGCTCAATATACCTGTAAATTGTCTACCTTGTTTGACTCTTATTCTTCTTTGATCCTTGTTTGGACCCTATCCGAGGTAATCCTTGTTGGATATCGATTTGGAAAATTCCTCTTCGATCCTTCAGATTTTTATAGTAATCTGCTTGAAAGTCGATTTGGATAAAAAATTTACTGCCGCCAAAGCGCAAAAGAAAAGGGCAATCTCTTGATCCCCCTTCTGATGAAATTAATTTGAGCAATCAATTTGATTTGCTCACGGATGATGAGAATGATCCATCATCCAGGAAAAAATCTAGTAAACTTTCCCGGCTTAATGCCAAGAAGGAAAAGATTCCCCCTATTGTGATAACCACTTCCAATTTCATGTTTCCATCTTCGTGAAATTCAAGTTTTCACTGCAAATTGGTGAATGCCATGTTTTGGCTGAAACCTTGGACGGATTCAAACGTCTTCTCAAGTATCTTCTGAGAAGCAACTTCAATTTTTTACTTACGATACCAGAACTGAATGTGTGTTCAAGGTTGTCATGAAATGATTGTCCAGTGGTGAATCCCTGGATCAGATCAAAGCTGAACTGGCAACATTACTTGGAGTTGTGCCAGTCCAAGTAATCAAAATGAAAATAAAATCCTGTCCTGGCGATTCGCGCAACGGGATTTCTAATTATTTTTATTTAGTTCACTTCAAGTCTAGTGAACTAAACAACCTTAAGGCCTTAGTAAAAGCTTTATGCTCCATGACCGAGTGAAGTGGGAACACTTCAGAAAGACTGGAGGAAATTTCCAAAACCTCACCCAGTGCCGTAAGTGCCAGGGATGGGGTCACGGGACAAAAAATTGCTACATACCTGATAAATGCATGAACTGTGGTGACTCCTCTCACACAAAGGACGACTGTCCTTTGAAGGAAGATCCTAAGGAATTTAAATGTTCAAAATGTGGTGAAAATCACAAATATAATTTTTGGGAATGTAAGACTCGTAAAGCGATGCTACAATCTCGTTTTAAGCGACAGGTAGGAAACGCTCCACGTTTCCGAACAGGTACAAATTACTCTGCTGTTAACAACGATCAGTGAGGAACAAATTCTACACTCGTATCCGTAGGTACAAATATCACCCCTGCTTCAAATCTTCATCCATAACTGCTTCCCTTGTCCCGTAACGTGGGTAGATCACCTTTTCGTGGTACGTTTCGGGATGTAAGATCTACTACCGATTCCAAGTCGTAATAGAATGAAATAGAAATGATCGTCTTGATGGACCCTGTGGTGGCGTTGTCATCATTGTTGATAGACGTATCAAACAAAAATCCTTTCTTCATTTGAATCCAAAGTTTTTTAAACTTTAGGAGTTTCTGTTGTAACAAAATTTGAACAACTCGCGTTTATAGCTGCCTATTTGCCATACCAATGCTTAGGCCAGCAAAAGAATTTTTTCAATGGTGACCTTCAGAAACTTACCCGTCATAGGTCTAAATTCTTCATTATTGGTGATTTTAATGCAAAACACCGCTCATGGAATAATGCTTAAAGCAATTCCAATGGTAATATTCTGTTTGATGATTGTTCTTTTGTTTTTTTTTTTATTATAACACTCTTGGGTCATTCGTGACTTGTCCGGGGGTGTGATTTGAACTCGTGACTTTGGCGTGAGAGGTATGGATGTTAACCACTACGCCGGGGTCGCCCTCGCAGCAGGTTCAATATCCAAATAGCCCAACATGCTTTTCTTCAGCAAGAAATCCCTCGACTATTGATGTGGTCTTAACTGATTCATGTCAACTCTGTAGCCAATTGGTTACCCATGCTGATTTCGGTTCTGATCACCTTCCAGTAACGTTTGAAATATCTCATGAAATAATTTCCAATCCCAACAGCTCTACTTTCAATTACCATAGAGCTGATTGGGAGCCATATCGAACATTTATGGAATATAGCCTCGATCCCAACATTCCTTTGCAAACCAAAGATGATGTTAATTATGCTTATGAATCTCTGACTTCTTCTATAGTTGAAGCAAGAGCTGTCTCAGTACCAAAATGCGAGGTTAAATTCGATTCAATTATAATAGACGACGATCTTCAGCTCTTGATCCGTCTTAGAAATGTCCGTAGGAGACAATATCAAAGAACACGCAATCTTGCTATGAAAGTTATCTGGCGGGATTTATAAAAACAAATTAAAAAGCGATTCTCTGCCCTGATGAACAAAATTTTTGAAAATAATGTTTATAATTTCGAAACACCCAAGTTCCAAACCCTTTTGGAAACTAACAAAATTTTTGAAAAAACCTCAAAAGCCTATTCCAGCGCTTAAAAAAGGTGGTAAAATGTTGATCACAATTTTTGAAAAAGCTCAGAAACTTGCTAAGCAATTCTAGAGTTCCCATAATTTCAGTTTGGGTCTTACTAGTCTTATTGAGAATCAGGTTGTTTGGGATTATCTGACTATTTTCTCTCAGGAAAATATTTTTGATGATTCGTGGGGTTCTGATTTGGACGAATTAAGATCTATAACTAAAAAAAAACATAATATGAAAGCTCCAGGTGATGATGAAATTTTCTTTATCAAAAAACTCCCAGAGAGTACCTTGTCTTTCTTGGTAAAATTATTTAACAGATCTTTCCTTTTGGCATACTTTCCTGATGAAAGAAAAACGCAAAAGTTGTTCCAATTTTGAAGCCGGATAAAAATCCAGCAGAAGCTTTTAGCTATCGGCCAAAAAGTTTGCTTTCTTCAATAAGTAAATTTTTTGAAAAGATAATTTTAAATATAACGATGCTGCACATCAATAAGAACTCAATTTTCGCAGATGAGTAGTTTCGATTCAACTAAAGGGTGTCCACGATGAAATTGCCACACTATGAAATTGCTCTAACTTTTTAACCGTTGGGTAGAATTTAATGAAAATTTGGGTGGATTTAGTTCATAGTGCATTATTTACATCCTGCAAGTTTTAAAGTCCTGTGATCAAAACTCGCGGAAATGTAGTCGAAAGAACAGCTCGTGCGTGATAAAATCTTGCGCATTCATCACGAGAACAAGGATCTCTCGCATCGTTCCATCGCTAAAACGTTGGGAATCGCGAATTCCACGGTGTCGCGAGTGATTAAGCGGTTCGAGGAATGACCACCGATCGAAAGCCCAGAAGTGAAGGAAAAAGTATTCCGTACAACACCAAAAATCACAACCGCGTAGTTGGGGCCTTCAACCGAAATCCGAACGCCTCCATTAGGGATGAGGCTAAGAAGCTGCACCTAAGCCGAAGTTTTGTCCAGAAGGCCAAAACTAAGGCTGGGCTTCGAACGTTCAAGGTACAAAAGGCCCGTAATCGCGACGAGAAGCAGAACAAGTCCGCCAAAACCCGTGCCAGGAAGTTGTACCTCAACATGCTGACGAAAGTTGAATGCTGCATCATGGACGACGAAACATATGTGAAGGCCGACTTCAAACAGATCCCCGGCAACCTGTTTTTCACGGCCAAGGATAAGTTCAGCGTTCCGGAGCATGTCCGCACTCAGAAGATGTCCAAATTTGCGAAGAAATTCCTGGTTTGGCAAGCCATCTGCACGTGCGGGAAGCGGAGTGCACCTTTCGTGACCCAGGACACGATGAACGGACAGGTGTACATAAAAGAGTGCCTCCAGAAGCGGCTGCTTCCTCTCCTGAAGGCCCACAACGTCCCAACAATCTTCTGGCCGGATTTGGCCTCATGCCACTACTCCAAGAACGTGCTGAAGTGGTATGCGGACAATAAGGTCAATTTCGTGCCGAAAATGTTCAACCCTCCCAACACTCCGGAGCTCCGCCCCATCGAGAAGTACTGCGCGATTATGAAGCAGCACCTTCTTAAACGACCTAAGGTAGTGAAGACAGTTGAGGAACTGAAGAAAGTATGGGTTTACATGCAAAAAACGGTTGATTCACAGGTTGTGCAGAATCTTATGGCCGGGGTTAAGGCCAAGGTGCGGGCATTTGCGTATGGACTGTAAATAAAATACGAGTAAAATGGTAAAATGAAGTTTAATAGTTATTTCTTAATCCCTGAAAATTTGATGGCAATCGGATGAAAACTCGAATTTTGCGAATCAATTTTGTGTGTGGCAATTTCATCGTGGACACCCTTTACTCATCAACTCTTAAGAATTACCAATTTAAATCGTTCAAACAAATCTGAAGGCTGCTCAACTGGAGTTGCTATTCTAGGCATAGAAAACCATTCGACACACATTGGCATGAAGGTTTGATTGCTAAATTGAAAAAGTTTAATTTTCCACTGTATATTATGAAATTAGTTCAAAATTAGCATTCTTGGGCCTATATTGTACAACATTTTCACTTCGAACAACATTTTAGCTGATTTGCCTCAGGGTTGCCACAAATCTTTGTTCGCTGATGACACAGGCATTTCCGCTAAAGGAAGAAGTCTTCGTGTTATTTGCAGCAGACTGCAGAAAAGTTTAGATATTTTCTCTTCTTATTTACAAAAATGGAAGATTTCTCCCAACGCTTCCAAAACTCAACTTATAATATTTCCACATAAGCCTAAAGCTTCGTTTTGAACGGAGTTCCAATTTCCTGGTCACCCCAAGTGAAATATCTTGGATTAGTACTTGACCAAAAATTAACTTTTAAAGATCACATTGAGGGCATTCAAGCCAATTGTAACAAATATATGAAATATTTGTATCCTCTTATAAATAGAAAATCCAAACTTTGCCTGACGAATAAACTTCTAATATTTAAACAAGTTTTTAGACCGGCCATGCTTTACGCTGTACCAATATATGGTCTAGTTGTTGCACTACCAGAAAAAAAAGCACTTCAAAGTATTCAGAACAAAGTTCTGAAGATGATTTTGAAGTTGCCTCCCTCGTACAGCACTACCGAGGTACATAGAATTTCGAATGTTGAGACTTTAGAACAAATGTCCAACAAAATAATTAATAATTTCAGGCAAAAATCGTTGCAATCCTCACTTGCAACGATTAATTCCCTTTATACATATATAAGATTTAGTTTCAGTTTTTAGAGTTTTTTTTTTAAAGCTGTAAATGTAAATAAAAGTGTTCTCTTTTGATACATCCTGAACTGGTTTCCATAGTGGAGGAACTTACTTGTTTTTTTTGCTCGTCAGTCTCTTTTCCGTAATCTTGTGCCAATCATCGACGAGTGTCGTTTGCCAATTGGCGATTAAGTGAAGATCTGACGCGACTGATCGCCCAAAAATAAGTGAAATTTTTGCAAGTGAATAAAAATACACGAATTTGTTCAGTACGAGCCGTAGTTCGTCTATATTGTTTGATTCAAATAAAATTTATCTCAAATATATCTCAATATACCTCTGAAATATTTGGAAAAATTAAAATGTATATGATGTACATTTTGAATAATTGATGACATTTTGCATTCACTTGCGCATTTTTTAGAAAATCCATTCAGGAAATCATGTATTTTTTTTAAATTTCATGTGATATATATTTTTGACTACTCTTAAAATAATAGTATTGGTCTGGGAAAGATTGGATTGATCAGTACCGATGGAGGAAATGAAAAATGATTCAAAATTTAGTACTACAAACGTGAATTTCAGGCAAATTTTATAAAACTTTGTATATCTCAGTTGTTTGAAGATGTACAGCTTATTTGTCTTCGACAACTTTTCATAAAACTTTACGTTCTACAACTTTGTTCAAGACAGCAAATCTATCTTGTGAAATAAATTGCAACGCCATCTTTGCGGCCAAAATTTGAACTATTTTTATCCACCAAATAGTAGTCATAGAAACTTCACTGAAGACTTCAACTCAATTGGATGCAATCCTAGAGCATTATTATGTTTGTCCTGCTAGATTTAATTCCTGGCACACTGTGCAGTGGGCAACTCATCGAGACGAGAGGACAAGGCAAACAAAAACTATTAAAGAGAGACAAAAGACAAAGGAATTCAATTCTTGTACTACACCCAACCGGTGGATGTAAGATTCGCTTACAATTATGTGGGATTCATCATCAGAGGATGTAAGTGGAGACCGCATGAACCGAGGATGCGATATACCTAGCTGCGGTCCAATGCAAGAAAATTGGAGACCGAAAAATGTAGAGTGTATTAGTGGGGTAAATTAGTTGTGTCGAAAAAAATAGGACTCAAATTGCCGGACTGGACTCGAACCACGAACGTTGCGATTATCAGCCCGAGCAAAGTCGGTTAACAAAATGAAAGCAAATCGATATTAAAGTGTGCAGTTCCTATCATAATGAAAACTCATTTTGATTTCAAATGTTGCGACATAAGTCTGATATCATATTGTGCTTTCATTATGCAGTCAAGACGTTTTAAATGAAATCAACTTAACTTGAAGTTCTGCTGTTTACGTCTTGTTTAAAATTTAATTGAAATTCATCTGTCGTTGAACTAATGATTATCGTTTATCTGATTTGTTTAACACATTTTAGGTCATTCGTGACTTGCCCGCGGTGAGATTGGAGCCCAAGTCTTTCAGCTTGAGAAACATGAATGGTAACCATTTACTCTAGGCCCGTATTCAGTTAAACATTATGAATGCAAAATCAGTAATCAAATTGATTTCATTGAAAGCAGGATTAGTTTTCCGTTTGCTTCAACAGTGTAAAATTTTTCTCTCATTTTTGCTGTGTTAACCGTTAAGTCAACCAAAATGAGATCAACTGGAGTATTCAAAATAAGTTACATCATAACAGCAAATTTTGATTTCAATTTGATCTTCAGCTTTGCTCGGGAGACCTGTGCTTTCTCCACTGCTCTCTCCATGCTTCTGAATAAGGATAGCCTAAAAGCAAACAAGAAGCGTTCCTTTCCTCTCACACTCGACTTCGTATGCTTTTTCTGCTGGAGAGATTCGAGGCAAGGGTGTGCGTCGTTCTACCATGTTATACATAAAAATCAAGGCAAATGCTTGCTTGTGTAGGTGAAAGCACAGACAGAACACGAAATAAAAAAGGCAAAAAACCATTACATCGCCTGTAAGGTCAACTTCTAACATTCGCTGCGATGTTCATGAACAGAGGATGATAGGAAATGGAACTAACATTCATTGTAATAGATTTTTGGTTTGCATGTAGACTTTTGCAGAAACACGTATTCAAAAATCGCGTCTGGTGGCGTCATTATCATTATCATCGTAACCCTTTTCACACCGACAGATGTTGCTGTCCACGAGGTTTATTCTATTGAGATGCGCATCTAGCAAGTGGTTGGACATAAGCCTACTCATCACGCGAATGATGTCACGACTTAAGCCCAAGCCTTTAAATCACCCTCCCGAAGAAACATTAGGAATAATTGAATGTAACCACCTTCCTAGATTTCCAGTGTCCCAATCGGTTTGTCAACTCGAAAGGGTACTCTGACGCACTAAATGGTAAAATTCATCGTGTGAAATTTGCCTGTCATATATTTAAAAATCTAGATTGTCCTGTGAGACAAACAAAAACCAAAATAAGGGCCTAATTTATGTTTGTAGATAATTTCAAAAACGATATTGTGCTGTGTAACAATGATTCTATATACCTGCCCGGTAGATCAATATGCGTATTACGGAGAAAAACGGTTAATCCTGATTCTTGATTTTGTTTTATTCTACGCTGCCAACACAACATGTTTACTCGACCTTTTTTCACTTTAAAATTCTTGTCCCATGGAAGGCAGCACAGCGAAATTGAAAAGTGACCGTGGCAGGGTGACACCGTCAAATATTAATTTTAAATTGAATACAAGAGTGGTTTGCGCCAAAGTTTGACTTTGTCGTTCCCAACGGAAAATGCCATCAACGAATTTCAATTCGTAGTAGGTAGTACTTTATTGTAAAAGTTACGTGCACCACTCTTTGGTGCTTAATGCATTTGGCGCCACAGCAACCATTTCCACTAGACGGATAAGTTTCAGCCAGAGTCTAATGAGTTTGAATGGTGTGATTTCAGTTAAAATTTCATTTGGAACCTTCACTTGGCTGTTTCGATCAAATAAATTCTGATTATTGATGAGTGGAAAGTTCTGCTGAAATGAAATTCCGCACGTATTGCTGGTTGCTGGAATTTCTACCCATCCGTTGAGATCAAGGTCAAATCGTGACACCAGCTCCGGAGCGGTCAGTACCAGTGCCCGTCCTATCATGACACGTATTTAATTTCGCTATATGTTAGCAAAAATTATTAACTTCGCTCGAAAGCTGGGAAAGTTGTACGACGCTGTGTAAGTATGCTGCAACGACAAAAAAGGGCAATAAAAGAGAAAGGTTGAATGGCCTGACCTAGACTGCTTTGTAGGGTTTACCCGTATAGGAAATATGAAGCGAAAACCGTCGTGCTAGATTTAAATCAACAGATTCATCCTGTGGAACATGTATGAATTGCTTTTAGCAATCGGATGAGAATGGCTGTACCGGAAAATAGTGTATGCGTCTGCGGCATGTGTGATGCAGTTTTCGGGATAACAACAGAACAAACGATGATAAAAAGTGATTTTTCCTGGCATTTGGCCAGCAGAGCTAGCTTTGGCTTCCATCGGAACGAAATAGTTACAAAACAGTTTTATGTGTATGAATATGGCATTTCCCCCTTTGTTCGGGTCTTACTCACTGCGACCACAAAACATTGATCTTTTGTGATATGTCCGTGTGCTTTGTTTAGTGCATGTTGTAGTATCTCATTACTATGGAAAAGTAATGAGGTATTCATTTTCGATACAGTTAAATCATACATACTTCATACTGACCATTGTAATATTGACAGATTCTCTTCGTCGACTTTCTCTGTGCATCCCCACCAGCGTTGCCAGAATGTTTTAAAGCTTATCGGTATCAAAGGTTTTAAAAGATCGGTATTTATCGGTAATTACGATTTTAATTAATTTTATGTTTTTGCCGTTTTTAAAGCGAAAATTTTAACTTTTGGACTATGTTCGGAAAATTCCGGAAGAAAACTCCGGGGAATGTTTGAATTAGCTTCTGGAGGAAGCTAAAAACACCATCCAGCGAAAGAAGAAAGAGGCTCTCCTGGAGGAAATTTGAGGAAAGTTCTGAGAGAAGTCGGAGAAACATCTGCGGAACTTCCAAGACATACATTGAGAAACTTCTGGCGAAAATTTAAAGAAACTTTTAGAAAAAAATCGGATTTCACATTCAAAGGAAGGCAGAAAAGTTTCGGAAAGCGGAAGGAAATTCCAGAAGGAGCCATTTCTAGAGAAGCCAGAAGAAGCTCGGAAAAACCTTCCAATAGAAGGCAAACAAAAAAAAAAACAACTGGAAGAAACTTCCTAAGGCAGATTGAAAAAAAAAATCTGGAGAAAGTTGGAAACCAGAGCAGTCGAAAGTCGAAAGAAACAAGGACATAATTCCGGAAGAAAGAGCTCTTGGGGGATGTTCTAATGACCCAGATAATTTTCCAAATGGTCATAAAACATCCCTGAAGACTCCGCAATGCCCCTGATGTTTTTGGAACATTCCTGAAAAGTACTTAGAAATATTCCATTTTTCCTCGGAATTCCTTAAAAGTTCTTAAATTTTCCTTAAGTGAATAGGGCTGATTATGTTAATAGGAAGATTGCGAAATTTCTTAAGCGCACAACTTTCTTGAATTTATTGTTACACCAGCATTTAAGTTCTCTGATCTTCCCGTTTTCTAATTTTTAAAATTCATCGACACTGCCATTAATAAGCACGGAACTTCCCATAAAATGTTCTCACAATGTGCTAAATTACATTTCTTAAATTTGCAGCCCTTCGGAACATTGCTGAAGTTTTCGGAAATTGCCTGAGTTTCTCGGAACTCCTTTAAAATTACAGCGATTTCCTTGAAATTTATTGATCTGTCCTGATGTTCTCGAAGCTTCCTAAAGTTTTTTAAATTCTCCTGAAACTAATGGAATCTCCTGAAAACCATTAAATTTTTCCAGAAGTTCTTTGGACTTGTGAAGTATCCAAAATATTTATGATGTTTCCTTAAGTTCACTGGAGTTAGCTGGACTTTCCTAAAATTTCCGGATTTAGAATTTTAACAGAAGTTATTGAAACATTCTTTAATTTATCGAAACTTACTCAAAAGTCTGGACTTTTCTGAAGTTTTAGAACTTCTTAAAAGTTCCTGCAGCTAGATCCGCAATAAAAATCTGGAAGCATCCCTGAAGTTCCGGGAAAGTTGAAAAAAAAAAACTAGCGGGAGAAGATGGAAGAAACATTCGAGCAAATGCTGAAAAAGCTTCCAAGGGAAGTCGAAAAAAGTTTCCGAGAGGAATCGAAAAATAATTTACGATATAAGGTGGGAAAAAATTCCAGGGGAAAGTTGGAAGAAAATTCAGGAAGTTAATAATGTTTAAAAAGTATTTTCTGATTCTCCTGGAATTACCAGAAAGAGCCATCGATTGTTTATCGATTCATGTGTAGCCTAAAACGGTGAGTACATTGAAACATTAATCGAAAGAGAATCCATAAGACATTTTTAAAGATGATTTTTTTTAGAATTTGAAAGGCTCAAACAATTCAAAGATACAAGTCTCTCACAATAATTTTCTCGGAAATTCGAGCGCGGGAAGGCAATAACCATTTTGATTATTTAAAAAAAATCGGTATAAATCGGTATAAAACCTCAAAAATCGGTATTCTGAGGAACCTTATCTGTATATCGGTATCTAGTTCAGAAATCGGTATAAATACAGATAAATCGGTATATCTGGCAACGCTGATCCCCACGGCCATTTAAAGACATTACCAGCTTTTATCTAGCATCTAATAAGACAAACACATCAAGAAACGGTTCTGTGCTCAAGCTATTAACGAAATAGAAAGTCGACGAAGAGAATCGATCAATGTTACTTCGGACCTTGACTTGCTCTTCTCAAAGATGTTAAATAAGAGACGCGCGAAGACTGAAGCCAAAAGTTCCAATCGAACCGTCAAACGTAGTTCCAATCGAGCAATGTAAATAAACACAAGCGCTTCACGACAAAAAAGCATGGGAAGTATTGAGATTGAGGTTGAATTTAATTTTTGAGGTTGGTTGTCTTTATTAAGGAGATTTTCAGCCAGACGCTGGTTAACTGTTGAGATTTAAATAATTATAATTAGGTTTGCGTATGAAAAGTGAAATTGGACAGGGAATATTATTGTTATTCACCAGCTGTATTCTCACGAAATATTTGCTCCAGCACAACGAAATACATCTACATAGGCTCTGTTACAAAGATCGGTGTAATTTTTCAAAATAGTAAAATTGGTGAAAGGCTTCAAAAAAACGATTTTACTCATACATGATAGGAAGCTTCAATCGCAGATTGAATAATTTTGTGCAATATACCCTCCAATGTGGTATATTTGGATTCACTCAGAGTTTTCAAAAAGTGAGTCTTCAAATACTTCCATTGAATAGCGATACTACCGATACGGTTAAAAAAGTATTCATTTTACCGGGATACTGAAGCAGACGATAGTCGCTCAAATTAAAAGTCACTTGAAGTAAACACAAAATTTCGGGTTGCCAAACCTTGCAGAAAAAGAAATAAGTTTTTTTTTCCTTTGGTTTATTTTCCGTCGATCTTGTTCCGTGCTGAGCACCAATGCTACCGACGCCAGGAAGGTAGCTCCCACACCTGGACCCTACCTATCGACCCATCAACTCATGAACCGGGGACCTTACCAATCAAAATCGGTATTCTTAGCGACAAAAACTAGCGATGAGAGCGGTTCCATTTCAAATAACGATGTTTTTTTTTCAACCGACCGTTACCGATTAAGTTGAAATTTTGCACAGTTGTTTGTTTTTCCCCAACAGTTCACTTTACACATTTGGATCCTTAGTATTGTACGCGACTAACTTTTTAAAAGGGCTTATTCAAAAATCAATTGATTCATAAATACCTATCATGATAACGATTTGTTTGATCGAAATGGTGTCTTTGGCGAAGTTGTGGAGCAGTATTGTGCTTTTCTAGAAAAATAGGTTTTCATTTTGGTACTAGCTAAAGCCGTATGAAGCCAAAAATGCACTTTTCCCATACGGCCTCTTACTCATAATTTATTATCTCGTTACTTTAGCGTCTGGTTGAAGAACTGTAACTTGCAAGATTCAAGGAAACTAATTGCGCTTTTCGTTAAAAATATTCTCAAGATTAGACACCCACGAATAATATTCCAAAAGGGTGAAAATTGAACAAATTACACGTGTCGTACTTAACTGACTAAGTAAGACCGTGTGCAGTGTAATTAATGCAATATTTATTTAAAAAAATATTCTTATACATAGATACATTTTACATGTTCCGAAGCAATGTGCATTACTATTAATAGCGTGTCCAATCACCACCACCATCGTCAATAAATGCTTGGCACTTGTGAGGCATACTTTCTACCAACTGTTCAGCGTATTCGGTGGAAAGCGCTCTCCAAATGCATCGAATTTGTCGACATAGCTGCTTCAAATTGAAGACACATTTTCCTCTAAGCATGTGCTTGATGTAGGCCCAGACGTTTTCAATTGGACTAGCATCAGGCGATTGTGACGATGTCATTTTCCAGTTTCCAGGCTGTGCAGAGCCGACTACGGTGTTTAGGATCATTGTCCTCCTGCAGGATCCAGTCCTCGTTTTTTTGTAATAAATTGACGTTTGGCAGTCGGTAGCAAAGCTATCTCATAAATTTTTACCATCCTGGGAGCATTCAGGTTCTCGGTAAACAGGTGCAACGCAACATGCCAAAACCCTTTTTCGAGAAGCAACCCCAAAGATTAACTTCGATTGGATGTTGCACGGTACGCTGGACGAACTGGGTTGGGGAGAAGCACCAGGCCCCTGGTGTGATCACAAAACCCCAAACAGAAGCTTCGTCGGAGAAAGCTACGTTACTCCAGTCGCGATCAATGTTCTCCTGTGCCCAGGCAAGCCATTTCGCGATGTGTTTTTCGGATGATAATAGTTTCTTATAAGTAGGGGAAATGGCTCTAATGTTGGCCTATGGATCTAAGTTTGGGCCCATCGCTAAAAATCTGCTATTTATCAATTTTATCTAGATGAACGCGTCATTGGGACGGTACTAATGGATATTTTTGGTCGCTATTGAACATTTAGTCGATTGCTGAATTTATGTATGGGCCTAAATTAGGGGCATTTAGGCATACATCCATTTCCCCTACTACGCCATTTCAAATTATTTGCACGCTCACGAAAAGTCACGTGCAATATTTCCAAATCTTTCTGCTTAAATTTTGATTGTCCTTGGCGCAAAGACAAGGTAGAATTATTTGCAAACATGGTCACGATCCATTTCACGTACTTTTTGGTCCCTTTACCTGTTGTAAAGCGATCTGGAAGGTTAACGACGTTCTTATGTTGTTTAAAGCGATGCATCCACTTCTCGACAAAGGCTTTCCACTTTTTAATATAGGTTAAATGACGGCTTCAGCATTACAGACTTTTTTCGGCATCCCAAATTTAAACGCTTATTTCACTGGATCTTCTTACGAAAACACTTCGCTGAATGCATTCAAACGATTCTTTACGCTTTCAGCTTCAATTTGATTATATTTTTACCACTGAGAAAAAGCTAGCAGGGTTTTCTTGAAATGAAACACACGCACTACAAAATGCTACTGATTTCGAGTTGCCGATGAAAACACAGCTGTTTAACACGCAGCTCAAATAGAAAGGTTGCCCACAATAGTCACTCTCACTAGAGAAGATCGGAGCTTTGGAAATGCGTTTCAAAACAGTTTTTGACAATTATTTCGGTTGAAATTGTTAGAGCAGCTGGCAGCAACCGATTGTATACAAACCAATACTGCATATGTGTGCGTTCCTTAGAGAAAAAGGCTATGGAAAGATGGTCACTGCTTAGGTTGCAGAGAATACGTAAATTCCCTTACTTGGCCGCCGTTGCAAATGTCTTTTTGTCCTTTTGGGTGTGTGCAGACATGCTTGGAATACACACTTTTGGTCACGAACTGCTCATTTGCTAATAAATTTGCAAACAGTGGGCGGAAACATAGTTCTCTTAGAATCAGTATATATAATAGGGTTTAAACTTGTTATAGATACGTAAAAAATAAATTGTAATTCTTATAATAAACTGTATTTGTTTTTGCGTTTCAAATCTGAAGTGAAAAATGCTCATTGCACATCTCGGACTTTAAGTGTAAAAAATCATTGGTATTGATTTAAATGTTAAGATATACCTACTCTTTGCAAGTCTATTGAAAACGATGATCCTAATTTCACAAACGGAATGAAAAGTTATTAACAAATGAGCAGTTGATGTGTACAACTGTGCATGCCAAGCATGTGTGCAGAGGAACACTGCCTCGAAGCGCTTGACTATTATTATTTTTTCATCGAAGCGTCAGGTTCCCTTCACCAACCTGAAAAACTTTTGAGTAGCTATCCCTTCCCAACTACGTGTTTTGCTGTACAATGCCACATATTTCGAAAAAAAATGTCCAACTTAAACACATTTTCAGTAGTTCACACGTTACCTGAGCTTCAACTTTATTTAAAAAAAAAAACCAATTATTTTAATAGGTATGCAATTTGAGATTTTTTTTTATTTTTTACATAATTTTCAAAATTATACCAAAGAACACAATTATTTTTTTCAGTGTATATTCTTTCTAGAAAGACACAATGCACACAACTTCACCGAAGACACCATCTCAATCAAACAAAACTAGATAGAGCTGGAATTAGGGCCTAACAGCTTTTGTAAACAATGTCTTCTCTTGATGATTTCTAGAAATTCAAGGCTCGCCCACGCAAACCAACATCCTCATCGGGTAGGGAAAGACTTCCCCTATCCGATGGTTAGGTTGGTCTGCGTGTACGTGCCTTGAATTCCTAGAAATCGTCGATAGAAGTCATTGTTTACAAAAGCTGTTACGCCTTAATTCCAGCTTTATCTAGAAATCGTTCTGGAGATATGTGTTTTTGTATTTATGCGGTTCAATTTTACATGAGCCCTTTTTTCCAGAAGTTAGTCGTTTATACGTTTATAAGGAAACAAAGCTGTGAAATGACATGTTGGGCAGTAATAAACATCTGTAAAAAATTACAAGTAATTCTAAAAACATGGATCTGAAACGATTTGCGAGTCTACGTGCAACTGCTCCTATGTGGTAGATCTTATCTTATACCAGTAACGCACCACGAAAAGGTAGTCTTCCAGCGTTATGGCATCATAAAGTGCAGCAGCTATGGACACCCAATCGATGAAATGCTCCTTAAATCTTGCTCTTTTACTGCGTAGCTACTCAGATTTACTGGCCTGCCCGTGTTTTTTTTTACCTCTTACGGGAAGGTTCAGGTGATAAATCGAAAATCAAAAATTGCGACCGTCACGAAAGGTGTTAGGTTTTGAACGCTTATAACTTTGTCATTTATAGATTAAATTGAAATCCAAATACAGCGGTCGATAGGAAATAGCTCTACGAATCTGCTGAAATAACTTTTCATTCACAAATTCGGTACTACGAAGGTAGAAGGAGGTCATATAATATTGTATGGCTTACAAACTGTTTGTTTCAAAACCAGTAGCACTCATGAGCAGCCATCCACCGCTGTCCAATGAAATTAATGGTGATCAATAATCCAAAACAAATAGCGTTTTATCTTGAATTTGTTTGAATGTTTCATCTAGGTTTGGGTAGTGAACCAAGGACTTCGTGCAATAAATTTTATCACAGTTCACTGAAGTAAACAGTTTATTCATGAATACGATGTTTATTCAACTGATAACTTGGCGAAGAAATTAGAACTATTTAAATGGTGATCACGGAATTATTGCAATACTTACAACTGGATGTAACTTTTTTCACGCTGGACAAAAATTAACCAAATTTTGCACAGTTTCTCTTTGAAGTTTGTTGTGATCCTGTGATTTGCGTCATTGTGTGTGTTTTGTTGCGGCCAAGATGGAAGTGAGTCAAGTGGAGACGCGGAAACAAATATTGTATGCTCACATGGCAAATCCGGAGCTGTCCCATCGTGCTTTTGGGAAAAAAAATGCTGCAAATCTGTAGTTCAACCGTCTCAAGAGTACTAATAAGGTTAAAGGACCGGTTGACATTGGATCACAAGCGCGGAGCAGGAAGAAAACCGGGAGCATAATGTAGGAAGACGGCTCTGGTTTATCAATCGGGGAATGGTTTCCCGGAAAAAAATAACCATACAATTACCATAAAATAATATAAAATCACAACAAAATCTATTGTTAACAATGGATCCTATTGTATGTATATGCTACAAGTAAATTTAAAATATTGTTATTAAAATAGATCTACAATATGTTCCATAGAGCATGAATTTCCAACAATAGAAAAACAATAAAATTAATGGTAAATGACTCAAGTTTATTCGGGAAAAAGTGATTTTCTGTACGGTTAAGATACATAACAGCCCCCTTGTTATATTGTAGATTTCCTCATTTACAATAGATTCTATTCTAACTATAAATTCTATGGTTATTTTATCGTTGTTGACAATACAATTTATTTTAAGTACAATAAATTCTATTGTATAGTTACAAAACATTTCATTGTACCTGTATCGTTCTTTTTTTACGGGTTGGGTAAGGGTTCGAAAGGGTTGGCACGATCGGGGTTTATGGGCCGTAGAAGAAGATGGTATGACACTGAGAAACGCAATCTGCTAGATCTCTAATCCGGTCTTATTTAGTCCGCGATAATGTCCATGCCATTCATCATGAATCATTTTACTTTCGCTGTGCTTTGACGAATACCATTGCAATTCTCATGTGGACTCAACTGTGGGATGAAACCGGCGAGTGTGATGATTTCGTGGAATAACCAAATATAATTAGCAAGTTTTCCTCACCAAGAACTTTATTGCCAAACTACAGTTCCATGCAATTGCGATTGACCGAATTGGGGATCTTCAATGTACACAGAAAAAAAAGTTGTTGAATATTACATCCAAACTGCTGCAACCAGGTCAATCCATCGGTTGTGTAATATAACGTTGTGCGATGTACATCGATTTTGCGAACAAAATTACATCCATTGATGTAATATTGTATCTGCTTTTTGCTATTACATCATTATTTCATACATCAGCTTGAATTACATTGATCGATATTACATTTTTTTTGCTGTGTAAAAAAAGGTGGGTGGGTTCGATGGAACTATGAGCGATCTGAGGCTCTATCAAGAAAGTGACAGACAGTCACACCGTAATACACACTAAAATTCATATGAACAGTTCGATAATTCAAGATTATCTACACTCAAAAAATTCCAAACGTTATCATCATGTGTCTCACACTTAATTATGCGCTTATTGTGAAACACATCCATTTCATGTGTGAATCTTATACCGAGTCTTATGCTATGAATCATGCCTGAACACTATGAATTTGAATTGTGACACACTTGGATTCTATGTGCCTCATTTGGTGATATAAATAGCTTTGCACATCATAGTTCAATATTCTACAATATTCTACTTTATTGACTTCTACTTTACCGACTCTAAAAATGAATCGACAAATATATAAACAAAACTGCCAGAGGCCACAGCTTTCACATATCTTTTTAATGGGTCTGATTTGAGATTCGATCTCACTGTGCCACGGTTGTTCTTATATATGAGGCGGGTTGATAGGATAAAGTCACAACTCTTGTTTTCGATGTATACCTTTCTGAGCAAGCAATTCACATCGCGTTGAAATGCAAAACACTTTAAATCCATCTGTTTTGAACAGTAGCGTGATTCAATGTGCAATACACTTGAATGGATAGTGAAAGATTTTCAACATTTCAAAGGTGGAAACACTATAAATTAACGTGTATACCAAGGTGAAATACACTTAAAATACATATATGTGATTGTACATTTAAAAAATCAAGTGTTTAAACACTTCGATCAAACGTGTGGAATTTGTTGAGTGTATGAAAAGTGGATGAAATCGGATGATATCGGCATGCGCGAAATTATTCAAAACAATCTAAATTATGAAGTAAACTTTAGGTATTGAAATCCATTCAATGAATGGAAACTTTCGTCCCTTCGCATATCAACAGTTCTTCAATGTAAAATATATCGAACAATATTCATATACATCTTACCCATCGCTAAAGACTTTCAAATCGAAGGAATGCCATGTACTTAGTATACGAAATAACGATAAAAATCATTCCATATCGCAGTCGCAGCTTTTAACTGATAATCAAATGGAATCTATTAATCATCCCATATAATTAATAAACCATCTGGCTATGTTATAAGATGGATCAAATAAACCGTACATGTTGATTTGTTTCAGTGTAGGACCGAGCTGTCAACTAATAGATTTAATGTCAATAAATATAATGTTGATTTGAAAATCGAGATGAATGTCTGAATGTCGTTATGTTCAGAACACGAAGCTCTTTTATTCTGATTTATAAAAACCGGTACGTTTTTCGAAATTAAACAACCCAATTCAAAAAATTTAATATAAACAAAAAATATTACATCCTGACAGGTAAAATCACAGTGAATCAAAACACTGCTTAAAATGTTGCTCTGCTCAGTACTATCAATTCAAACAAAATATTTTCCATTTTAAAATTACTCCATTTTTGCATAAAACCATTGTCTTCGCATACACCTAACCATCCTTTTTTCGTTCGATTTCAGGATAGTGACTTATTAAATTTAGGAACCGGCAGCGTGTCATGGTTCGAGGTGAACGTCTACGGCTGCAAGCCGACCTACCCGATGAACATCACCTCGGAGGATCCGTACCGGCCGGTGAGGCCCGAGCGGGTGGATGGCTGCCTGCTGGACTACCACATAGTGGAAGTTGCCCACTCCGGTGTGCAATGTGCGCTGGCGGTAAGTGACCCTTTCGTTAATTTCCACCCGGAAAAGTTGTTCCAACTATACCAACAACCACCGTGAAAGCCTAGATGTTTCCAATCTGCCCTTATCGCAGCCGAGTATTGTTTCAGCGTCAAAAGAAAAACTTTTTCCTCCCGGTAGGATTAACATTGTCTTGCTCTCGCTCGGATACAGTAATTTTTCGCTTGCTCATCCTTTTTTTCTCACGGTCTGCTTCCATCATTTCAGCTACTCGGTTTCTTTGGAGCCATCTGCCTGGGGCATACGTATCTGGACGAGGACGATAGCTGTAAGTAGTCGAAGTTCTGAAACCGAATCCTCGCTTATATCCGCATCCCTTTCCATCCCGTTCTCTTTTGCCCACGACTCTGAAAAAAACAAATCCGCTTGATTTGATTCTGTCTTTTGTTCCCTTTCGATTTTCGCTCCTCATTCATTCATTTATAATTCAGCGATTTTTCGTCACCCAAAAAGCACAAACAGCAACTCATTTTTGTCCTTGGACTTTTTCTTCTTCTTCTTCTTCCATACCTTTGTTTTACTTAGGTTCGTTGATAATCAGTACTTTGGATGATTTAAATTCCTTTTTCATTAATTCCTTTTCACAACGGTTCTTCACGGTTGTTTCCCCTTAGGAAATCTAACATTCGTCACTACTTTGTCATTTGGTAGAACTATGGTGGGCTCATTGGTATCGTAATTTTCCTTACTCATTAGACTTTCTTCTACCGAGGCACAGGGGGAAGCAATGTTAAGGAGTCGATTTTAGCGTTAGTACAAGCTTCAGAAGAAAAAAAAAATCCTCTTTCAACCTTATTCCAACTGTGCCTCATATCCTCATTAACCTTGCACCACGTAGTTCATTACACCTCTATATAAACTCATTTGCATTTAAACCATTAACATCGTAAAAGTAGCGCCGGTAGAGTGTAATAATTCTAAAACAGCAACGTTAAATTGAGGAATAATTTCTCTCGCGTCTTATTAAATTATTAACTTTCAGCTGTACGCTGCACTCTCTTTAGGAATAAAAAAACACCGCGTTTTCATTCCATCACGAACACATGGCCCTCCGGGGCATCCCGTGAGCTGTCTTGTGAGCCAAAATCTGGTCTGCAGATATTTCAACCTGTGAAGCATGAAATTTGCAAACCACGTCTGTGGAGCGTACTCCCAGCTCCAGTCCAGCACGTTTTTACCCCCGACCTCGATTGAAAAAAACCCTAGCTTGTTATGCTTTCTTTGTCTTACCTGTAGCTGTTTAGGCACCAAATGGGGTGGCGCGAAAAATCGTGCTGCCCCACATTTCCCTTACAGCCAGCGTTGATTCACCCCAGGTTAGAACAACTGCTGATCGCGGTGCAATCGTCTTGTGGCATACGGAATCATTGCTTTTTCTCTGTACACGTGGATGCAATATAATTGGATTTACCTACGTAATTCAATAATGTTCAAAACCTTCAACGAACTTTAAACTTTCCACCAAAATTGGAATAGCGCAACAAATGCGGTTACCCTCGAGCTGCTTCAATTTCACCGCTATCTACTGGGAATGGATATTTGACCAAGTTTTGCTTTTTGAATTTGCACTAACATATGGACATGGAGCGACGCACAGTGGGGTCAAAGCCGGTCGAAATGAAAATTATTTTTCATTATTTTTTTTCCAGATTCGCTGATAGATTTTAAATGCATGTGCAATTTTTTGTAAAGCAGTGCAGATGAAAATTCTTTGAAAACCTGTAAATTTTAAACCATTTAATCCATTTAATAAACCATTTAATCCATTTAATAAACCATTTAATCCATTTAATAAACCATTTAATTTAATCATTTCAATGACTCATGACTCATCTTTAAAGAAGCTAGAAAGCTATATCTTTATATAACTACATGACTTTAAATCCGTTAAAAGCTTTTGTAAATTGAAAATAATGTTTAGACATGTATGACTAAAATGCACCCAATTGCGTCAATATGGGGTTTGTACTGTGTGAAGGAGTATTTCATGACCTTTCTAAATATCCGTTCTACATTTTGCTCAAGTTTGTGCTTCTGTGTTAAAATGGACTATTTTCATGAAGATCCATTGTTAGCGGTTATATTTAGGAGCCACTCTAGGGTGTCGATTTTGTCTTGATCTAGAGCGCCAAAAATGACATGTTTGGTCTAGAAACGATTCCCGTTTCTCAACGATGACTGTGTTGGAGTAACAGCATATGCATGTACGTTATTGGTGAATTTGTTAGTTATTTCGACGCTTTTGGACAATGCTTGACTATTACCACTTTTTTAATAGTTTCAGCAGTCGAAAGCGTAGAAATATTTCTGATCGATTGGTGATAAAATTATTGAAATTGGTTCAGGGGCAGCTGAGTTATCAACGTTCAATATGCATATTCCATTTTCGGTTTTCACAAAGTGTATCCCAATATAGAAAACACAGACGTAGTCCTACGTCAAAAAAAAACCATTGCGACCGGTTTTTGTATAAAGTCGCCCCACTGTGCAACGGAGTTCTTACTTTTTACTGGGTGCCATTTTCGACGTGATTCTGCGTTCCAACCTCAGCTCAGCTTTGAATGTCATGCGACGCCTTATGGCCTGTATAAGCCCAAATCAAATCAGACTCCGTGGAGCAGCAGTTCATGAATGTAGATGGAATTTGATAGCAGGCTCCATTCAAGCGTTCGTCTACGGCTGGTAATGCTGAGATTTAATACGGACACTGAGTGCACTTGATAAATAGGGTATATGCTGTATTTTGGACATTCCTTCACACAATTTCAGAAAACTTATTCAAATAATCAAATAGGACCTGAAACATATTTTGACCACTCTAAACATATATTTTGCAAAGGGTCCTTAACATAACAATTCACAATCGAGGACGTAACCAGATTGAAATTACTGGATCGATTATGGTTAAACTGAAGGAATCACTAGGTCAAATAGGTCATTAAAGTTAGATTTGAAAAATCATTCGTCTTTATCATCTGACTCATGAAATAAAACTCGCAGACGCATCTAGCTTTGAAAACATATTTCCAAGTCCCAGTATCTTGAAAAAATCGCCTTCAATCGTTTTCTTGAGGATAATTACCATTGAATTCTAATCTCAGAATAATCGGTTAATTCTACAACTATAGGGTGATTCGGAATAATTGTCACTTTTAAAAATGGTCATAACGATTGAAAACTTCTATGATTGTTTTATATCAGTATATTTCAGATAAACTATATGTAATAGAACCTTCAACTTATCATACTTTAATTCAAATCTCTCTCCCTTTACCTTTAATTACCAGCCACATTTTTCACGAAAATGAACCATAGCTGGCACGCACATTTTAGTTCTAGAACTTTTGGAGCCCTGGCGATGCGTCTAAGCACTGATATTGAACGGATTTTTCAAGCATGGTTCCTTTTTACCTCTATGATGATGCGAAAAATAAATGTTTCATTCTTTCGAAGAGATTTCAGTTCCTAAAAGATAACACACGAATTTATACAGATTTAAGACATGCTCTATTTTCATGTCCATGGCTGCTTGAACTCGAAAACGATTGAAATTCCAAATCCTACTATCAATACAAAATAATATTTGTATACACTTTAAAACAAAAATACTTGAACATATTTCTACCCATTAAGAATTGCATATTTGTGAAATCGGTGACAGTTATTCTGAATCACCCTGTCCATTGGACTATAGTTGCTATTCTTCTCAGTGTAAGGTAAAGTGTGGAGATGAAAAGAACACTGCACTCGCGTATACAGCTCAGCCTGGCCTATGCATGGTGTGGAGATCTAGCCCTCTCTAGCCCTGCGTTGGTAGAGGGAAAAATGTAAACAATGCCGGAGACGATGTTGACGACGTCATAACACTCAAAAGCAACTTTGCGAATTATGAAGTAAAACAAGTCCTAGCTATGTTTGCATGATGATTGCGCTTGTTTCTATTCTTTTCTAAAGTCGCCGGAAAGTAATCAATCAATTATCTCAACATTTAGTGGAAGAAAATTCATAAATTTTGGTAACATACAGAAATTCTATAATCCATATTAAAGTTCATAACGCTGATCGAAACAAACGTAATGACGTCACTGAAAAGGTGATTGGGCGAACTAAAGAAACGAATCGTGCAAAGTGGAATGAAAGTCGAGTTACAAATGAAGTGCACCAGCACATTCAGCCCTTCAACTCCACACCTTGTATAGACCAGATACGATGTTTTATAAGAGATGCGCGGATAGAATAAAAGTAAATCTGGTTGCACGCCCAACTAAGCTATTTTGTCTTTTTTGATCGTTTCGGTAGTATCGGTATAGTGAAATCCAACCAACCACCGGCCACCCGTGGCGCTGATGTCGTAGTGGTGATAAAAATGTAAACTTCTGTCAAACGTGACTCACATAAGAATTTTCACTTTTTAAATTTAAATTTTGTCTTGTTTTGTACGTTAGCTTGTCAAATTGTAGGAAAAGTGGCCTACTTCAAAATGATAAATGACTTCAATGATATCACCGCTTGCAATCAGGAAAATAGTTACTTTTTGAGACTACGTAAACACAAGTTCCACCGCTTAACATTTTCATGGATGTTGCAGAACGAGAACAAATTTGAACTTTTTCGGGTTCCGAATTCGAGGAGCAAAAAAATCGTGCAGTGGAGAAAGGTTGCCTCTTTTTACGGATCAGGGACACAGCTGATATGTTTCCATCATTTTGTTGAAGCAGACTTTGTTGAATATAAGTCCCAAAGTTTACATTTAATTTTTGCTTTACTTCTGATCTACTGATGTAGCTCAGGTACACAATATCCGCCAGCTCAGATCTCTAAATCCGCTAGCACGGAGTCCCCAACATAATCCAGTACATCCAGTTGACTGACTTGGACGTCGATTTCGGGATCAGAATCTGCAATCATACAAAACATAGCCTAAATAATATCGGTGGATCAAAAAACGCATTTTTATTATCTTTCAATGGAAATCAACATAACATTACGTTATTCGACAAATTTCTTACATGTATCCAGGCTTCCAGTGCGCGCGCTACCGTATGCGAGACGCAATACGAATAGTCTCATAATCATAGCAGTCTCATGCGCAAGAGATTTGTAGCACTCTGTTTCTCTCTCTTCAGTTTTGTCACATCTCACATTCTCATAATGTCTGTGTGTCGCACTGTTTTGTAAGCACAGCACATTTCCGGATGTATGCGTTTCATGAGAACGAGTATCATGCGACGTCGCGTGAGCCGAAGCTCATGCGCTTTTCGCAATGAGACGTCGCTAAGCGACGTTTCAATGCGACATCGAAATAACAAACTCAACTGGAAGACCAACTCGTGTTCTTGATGTGGGAAAAGTGTTGTTTTGTTTTGGAAACGATGGAAAGCGACCTAGCTACTACACTCTTATCGAACATGGAGAAGAGATGTCGGATGGTTATGACCAACAAAGTTTTCCTAGCGGCAATTTTCGTTGATTAAAGGATTAACTTGAAAAATAGCCCATTCATAACGAACGAAGTAAGAGATGTGGCTTTGGTAAGTGAAATGTACAATCAAGTTGTGGTTTATTTGCTCGTTAATATGCTTTTTTTTTAATTTCACCGAGGGTCCACGGTACTAAGACTAAGACTATTTAGAAATCTGTCGTCGCAAATTGATTGTTTCAATTCAGCATCATGGTGGCTGATATGAACTATCCTGTGAGCGCTAACACATCTGAAGAATTCATTTGCTGCCGTAGTATGTTTTGTTGATTGACAGGTATTCAATACAATTCCTTAAGCAAGAAGCTTAGCAACAATCCGTAATACAGATACGACACAAATTGTTCCTAAATTTATTACTTTAACCTTAATCCAGCATTTCGTACCTACGTACACTGTGGTGCAAAGTTGATCGGACAAAGGTCGTTTTCATACGAACTAGCCAAGTTTAACATGTTATAAATGTGTTCTGTTATGATCAATTGGGCTGAAATTTTGACGCAAAACTACAAATATGTTGAATTTCACGCGTAAGAAATACCAAATTTTTTGAAGCACCTGCTGGGAGGTGACAATAAAAATAAAATTTGTGCATAGCTGATCGGACAAAGCTCAATGGAAAAGCAAGTTTTGTGTCAAAAATTTCAACTCAATTGATCTGACAGAACACATTTACAACATGTTAAACTTGGTTAATTTTTAAGTGCAGACTTGTGTGTATGTAATGAGAAGTCACCACCAACGTTTTTGCAGCAAAGCACACTTCTGCGTTGAAAATAATCCCTTAAAATAGTGTTCACTCAAGCCAGACAAAAAAAAAATATTAATCTTCAGAGTTCTATCATTACTAGCGTGTTGATATGATCGGTCACGTCAGACCGAAATGTGAATTTTATTTGATTTTAAGAAAAACGAATTTAAAGTTGGCTGTTCAATATTGTGTCTTATGTAATGGGAAAAATCATTTGACCGTTTTCTCGTGCTACTCTAATTTTTCAAATCTGGCTGAAAAATTGAAATGTAGCTGAGGGAATTCTTGATCTTATGATATCATTAACTCATTTTTTGTTTTTATTTTGCAACTTAGTCCCTTCTGACTTAAGGCCGACCATATAATCTTGTATAGTATAGTGCTGTTTTACATTCAAAATCGTCCATTTATATTTTTACTGGTCTGAGTAAAAGTATTCTGAGGGATTCTGAGTTTAGTTTGGTGCAAATGCGCAATAACTTGTTTATTTTTCCACCAAATGGGCTGAAGCTTCAGAGGCTTCCAAAAAATGTATTTTAGAAGATTTCCGCATAAGGACTTGTTGAAGGACACATAGTTCCACAGATATTCCGGTATTATTTGGGTGCTAACATGCTAACGGTATCCCAACTACCGTAAGGTTGCCATCCACCGCTCACGTAGCCTTCCTTTACCTTCCTTTAGCATCCTTTCGACAAGCAATTGCGTCTTTCTAGGATCATTAGTGGTGATCTTACGGTGATTCCAGTATATCTCTGGAACCATGAGTTGAGTCTGCTTGAATCTATACTAGAAGATATTTCTGGAACCATCTAAAAACTTTACCCCATTTCAAAATCCACATGTGCAAAGGGCCACAAGTCTTCTGTGAACAAACCCTTGCAGTCCCTTATCTCGTCACCCGACAACATCACTTATGATGGGACCGCGAGAGTCAATGCATGCGAAACAGCGCACGGCGATGGCGCCCTGAGAGAGCGCATTGAGATGTTTCAATGAAACAGTCGCATGTGATTGAATACATGCGTCGCATTGAGAGAGCAATGCGATGAGACAAACAAAAATTGAAACGCTCGAATTTGTTGAGAGCGTGTTGCTTGTCGCGCGCATCGTTCTGATCTCTCTTTTGTACAATAATGTAGCACACCATGGATTTGAGAGTCATGCGACGCTCCGTCTCACAGCTCGCTGTCGCATTTGTGCACGCGTGAGATTTCCGGAAGCCTGCATGTATCATCCATAATAATGATCGTTTCGCACTATTTTGAACTTTTTTTCAATAATTTATTATTCAAACTCTGGAATTTGAACTACTATACGCCTTTTTAATATAAATTAAGCGATCGATTCAACCTCCGGTGGTGAATATGAGAACGTCAAAAAGAGTGTTGTGAGCATAAAAAGGCTGTTTCTGTGCACCACCAATGTAGAGTGAGCTAGGCGATTATGAGAGGAAACGTCAACCAAACCGTTTTTTTACATCAAAATGACATTTTTAACATCTCAAATTAACGCATATTGTTATGCGTATCTTGCATATTTCCATCGTGCATAGTTTTATAAATCTTCACTTTTCTTAACAAAAATATGTGAAGCACCAGCTAGATCACTCCAAAATCGATACAGAAAATAAAATATTCCATGTGGATGATGATTACAAGCACCTGCGATAGATAAATTAATCAGAAAAGGTAAAAAACATTTTCCTCTTCTTATGCTTCACGGCGAACATTTCAGCACTCATCACTCTTTTGATGGTTCCCTTATTTACCACCAGAGGCTGAAACGATCGCTTAGTTTCTATTGGATTCGCCTATTTCTGCCGTGAGACATAGGAAGCCAGCCCAGTGGCAGGCGCGTACACGGTTAGAAAAAAGTACCCAAAATTATGTTCTTTTCACTCATCTCGGCACTATAGTGCAGGAACCCAAAAGTAGGTAAAGCGGGTCTAAGTAATTTTCATTTACTTGTGTGCAGTTCGTATGGAATTTTCCACTGGCTTTTTAACCAAAAGTAAGTTAGTTGTACCCAACAGTAGGTAAATATGATTATACTCAACGTTGAGCTCCCACACTTTAGAACCCCTGTTGGGTGGTTTTGCTCCTCCGTTTTTGACAACATTAGAAGGAGAAAAGGAGACAAACTAGTCAAAAGTACGTAAAAGTGAACTGGCCGTTGGGTACTTTTTTCTTACCGTGTAGGCAATATATTATACCATGACAGCGGGCCCAGCACAGCAAAATAAACGTTTTGAGCCCGGGACATGCTGCCTACTGTCAAACGCTGCTGTTGGTATAGGCCTTGTCACTGGCCTGTAGGAAGCGGAACACTTTTTCACTTTTGCTGATAAATTGATTCGTCTGAGATGCTCCAAAACTTGATATACAGTTGAAAAATTCAATTCTGTATCGTTTTTGCATAAATCCTGCTAGTGTTGAAGATTATTTTTGTTGAGAAAAATGAAACATTAGAATAGTGCCTTAGTGGTTATGATCTTCCGGATTTTTTGTGTGTTAATAGTTTAGGTGCAAGTTGGTTCGGATCTGTGGAAAATTTTACTATAAAACAATTACCGATGTAAATTGGCAAGATGTTGAACGAAAAATGCTTTAATTTGCGTTGTAAAAATCCTTATTCTGATGTAAACAAACGGTTTTGTTGACGTTTGCTCTCGAACTCACGGGGTGCACTCTACTTTGGTGGTGCATTAAAAAGACCTTATACCCAACAAACAATTTTAGCTTCAGACTAGCTTATACAGGCAAAAATTAGCTGTATAAGCCAATTTTTGGCTGTATAAGCTAATCTGCAGCTAAAATTGTTAGTTGGGTAGGCCGCCGTTTTAATAGAAACTAAGCGATCGATTCAACCTCTGGTGGTGAATATGAGAACGTCAAAAAGAGTGTGAGCAGAAATGTTTGCCGTGAGACATTGGAAGCGGAACACTTTTTCACTTTTCCCGAAAAAATTATTTATCTGAGATGCTCGAAAACTTGATCTATAGTTGAAAAATTTAATTCTGTATCATTTTTGCAAAGGTTCGGGAATATTTTTGTTGAGAAAAATGTAAAATTGCAATAGTTCCTTAGTAGTTATAATCTTCCGGATTTCTTTTGTGTGAATAGTTTTGGTGCAAATCAGTTCAGATGTGTGGAAAATCGTAAAATAAGACAATTAATAATGGAAATTGGCAAGATGTTCAATGAAAAATGCTTTAATTTGCGTTGTGAAAAATCATTTTTTCTGATGTAAACAAATGGTTTGGTTGACGTTTCCTCTCGAACTCGCGTGGTGCCCTCTACGTTGGTGGTACATTAAAAAGGCCTGTTCAAACGAAGTATTTGAATAATTAATTTTTGGCAACACTGAGTTAAACCGAATATACCACATTGGAGGGAATATTTTAAAGAGCGTTGCGCTAAATTATGCAATCTGCGATTCATGCTTCCTACCCTGTATGAATGAAATCTTTATTACTTTTTCGAAGGGACGTATTTGCTTTTGTAAACAATGTATTTGCTCGTTGTTTTGGCTTAACTGGTAGCTCGTTCACGCATGCTAACACTACCATAACTACCGTGAACCCCCGGTAATATGACCGGTTTTAATCTGAACACTTTTTAATTTGAACCCCGCTTATCTGCACGGCGTGCAAACTAAAAATTACCTAAACGTCATTTTGCACATGGAACGGAGTAAAGCGAAAAGGAACAACGGAACGCAGAATCAAAACAAAACAGCAAATAAGGCAACCAGAAACACGCTGAGGAAAAAAACTAAAAGTTCAAATTATAAATGAACCCCGTTAATATAAATGAGGTGTCGTTCAGATTAGCGGGGATCCACGGTACCATAACCATAACTAGTGGTGTTAGTATGAGTGGGTGAGCTATCACTTACGCCAAACCGACGATCAAATGCATTGTCTACAATTTAAAAAAGTAATCGAGAAACCCTTTTTTTGAAGTCTTTCACCAAATTCACTACCTTGAAAGATTACACCGGAAACGTCTTGATCAACATTACAGGGCCTCTGTGTATATGTATGTTTTTCGTTGTACTGGAGCGCATATTTCGTGAGAACATAACGAGAATACAGCTGGTGAATAACAATAATATTCCAGCCTAGTTAGCTACCTGATGCTATTGCAAATCACTATTTTTGAAGACTATCACGATGTTCACATAAAACTAGATGATAGGTTCAAAATGTTTTGACTTTATAGTGATTAAAAACTTGACAGTCGATCAGCGGCTTTGTATTTTTTTTAATATTTGCTTTTTGGAATTGATGAAATATAAACAACTTGTGTTTTATTTGTCAAATAGTAGCCAATTGCATTAATTATTATTATTTACATTTCAAAATTTTTTTTTTCAATGCTCCACGCTTTTTGCTCGTGTTTATTTACATTGCTCGATTGGAACCGCTTTTGACGGTTTGATTGGAACTTTTTGTTTCATTCTTCGTGCGTCTCTTATTAAACATCGTCTCTGGTATAGACTAGTAATCTCATATAGACCTTTTTGCTGTTTAATAGTCTTTCTCTATCTAGTACACAGGGATGAATGGATGGTTTGTTTTCCCACTAATCTGTTTCCCTCTTGCTCGCACTCCTTTCATTTAAATGATGCATTAGTGTGCACCGATTAAACGTCAAAAAGCTCAATATGTAGAGCAAGGTGACTACATATAGGTGTTCTAATGTGTCAAATTCATGATTCAGCCATGTTGGATTTTTGTATGGGACAGCGACCGAGTTTGTTTACAATTTGCACTAAAACCGCACTTTTCCCCCCCGCGACCTCCTCGCCTATATAATGACAAAGCTGTATCACCATGATGTAGAGATTCGCGGAAGCGGCCATTTTGAGCCAATCGAGCAGCGATAACTGTCAAAATGTGGGCCAAACGAGCATGTTTATCGTTTGCCTGAATGCTTCAGTTGAAAAGTATTGTAATCGGGGTGAAATAAATTAAAGTAAAATGCGTATGTTAACATCAAAGAGTTTTTGATATTGTTGGTCAAAAGCACTGCGATGTCAAATCACGGAATGATTTTCGCACAACATGCATTTGGTGCTGATGAACCGGGATCGCTCCAGACAGCTTCAGAACTTTCCCACCTTTTTTACCAAAATACAATTGCGTGTGCTCGAAGCAGTACATTTTAACTAGATACTACAAAATAATTATCATTGTAATATACACTGCACAAACGCATAGAATGAACTAGGAAAAAATCCGACGGTAGTCCACAAAACTCCAGTTCAGCGTTTTTTTCGGAAACCGTAAAATTCTCACATTGTTATACTTCGTTGCATTTCCACGACCGCGATTAGGGCAAAACACGGCAATGTACTTCATATTCCTTAAATGTTATTCGAAATTTAAGGAAACATAGTTCATCAATTCGCTGAGAATTCAAACAACGTAAACAAACTCGTAGCGTAGACAATGATAAAGTCACGCACAAAACTGACACAGTTTCCTCCGCGGCAAGTGTTTGCAGCTTTTGTAAACAAAACACGTTGCCAAATCGTCTCATAATATTTCCGCTTACCACCGTACCAAAACACCGTCTTTCGTCCGAATGAAACCTCAGACCATTCAAATCGAAACATCGAAATCGCCTTTTCGAATGATAGCTGCAACCGGATGAAGGTTTTTTGAAATCAGATAATTTTCCTCTCGAATACAGGATGAACATTGTTATGAGAAGGGATAGGGCCTTCAGTTGGAATACGTAATGCTCTCTGCAGAATGATTGTCATCTTAAATTGAAATGCATCTGGTATTGGTTCAGCCCCATAACACAAATCATTCAAAACGATGATGTAAATAATTATATCGATCGTCATTTGCTGCTCTGAGCAGACAAACGAGGTTAAAGCAAAGCCATCGCTATCAGAGGTGCTACGAACATTGGTAAAATGTGAAGACCGTAGATTGTCTATTTCGTGGTGAAGGAAGTTTCCTCTACCAACAAGTAATGTTTGGACTCATCATGCGCATTAGACAATTTATCATTTATATTGCACATTAGCCATCTAGTTTTTCAAGTCGTTATCCTCGCAAATCATTTTGTTTTGGCAATTTTATGCAGTGGTGACTTAACAAGAGTATCACCTATCAAGCAACACCATTTACTCGATTTGGACAAAAATGGCATATTAGCCAATTTCTCATTTATGGGCAGTAATAGCAACAATCAATACGAAACTAACGATTTTAAATTGGCTCACTACTTTAGTAGCCTATTGGTCCCAAGCAAACGATTAACGTACCCTATTCTAGTCGAAATTCTAGTACTACGTAATGTTTGTTTTGATTCGCTATGAAAGTTTGACAGATAAAATGAGGGGTTATTGGTTTTTCCTATGTTTCGAGGGGTGAATCAATTAGCTTGGGACCGAAGAGAGTACCAGAGCTGAGCCAAAAAGTTGAGCACGTTATTTCGGGACCTTCTAGTCTTAGAGTTACCTCTATGGTAATAGTAAGCCTGAATGACATATTATTGGTCACAGAAACCGTTACGTTTTCTAGCTAAGCCAATGCAATGGTGGCGCCAGGATTTCTGTTCTATTCGAGGGGGCGGGGGTTTATAAAAATTACGTTATTTAAAAAATATTTTTTTTATTCAAATACCGCTAATTTCATCAAAAATCACGTTTCCCAATTCCAGTTAAGCTAGTTCGATTCATTTGTTGAAAATACACTTTCCATTCATGAACGTAACTGTCATATTCTGCTTCTAAGAATAGAAAAAAAAAGCATTGATTCCACCAGAAAAGCACAAAAATACCACTCACTCATCTAGTCATATATCAAAAACTATTTGTCCAAATCATTTGCCCTTCAAAACATTTCGAATAGAAAGATTTTTGAAAATGTGGTGAAAATTTGAGCTCAAAATAGTAGGAAATAAAAAACCCGCCCATGGTGATAATATGCCATTTTTTGACGATTTTGATACCTACCGGTAATCATCCTGTTTACTTTAGTTACTATAACAAAAACAAAATATGGGTACACCTATAAGAATCTCCATTAAAAAAACCTTCAAATTGACGTTCTAAGATCACGAATAGCTTATTTGGTTGTGGAGAAATCTCTTCTGAAAGAAGTTTTTTTTTAATCTTGGAAATCCAGGGTCGTAGTCGAGAGGGATCTGGAATGACAGGAATGACCTACATACGATTCCCGGGAATTTTACTCTGTCTTGAACCGTCAAGTCATAGCTTCTTCGCAAAATATTAATTGCGATCTAAAAAAAAAGTGCTTGAGACTTTAAAATTATATGGATTTTGATTAATTCAAAATATATCTTCAGTGTCAGAATCCTTAAGATCTTCAGCAATTCACGCTATAAAACATTTAAAAAAATCCAAGAAATTAGAACTCAAAAATAATTATATCTTGGGCTAAGCTAAAATTCAGAATCCCAGACGTGAAAAAATATTATAATAAGAATCACAACAAACATGGCGCTACGACGGTGTCCAAAAAATATACATTTTCGTAACCAAAACATACACTTTACCTTTCGGTTCAATAAATCTGCACACAGTACGATGACTATTCCCAACAAAGCCGTTCCATTAGCTTCAACCCATGAAAGTGGCAGATTCCAACTAGATAATCCTCCTAAAAAAAATGCAATGGACTTGCAGCAATACATGCTCACTTGGTTAGGCATCTCCAGTTTAGGACTTTGTCTTTGCAAGGAATGGCCCTTGTTATACATCGTGCCACCAGCACCACACTGTTTGCATTGGGTTTATCCTATTATTGTGAGTTTTTAATTGTTCCTCAACCGGGCAATGGCTTCTCATGGTTCTTTCACACCGTTCTTCGCTAACCGCCAGCCCAACAACCAGAGACTAGCTTCATTCCACTACCTAGATGCAGCTTGTTTTTTTATTTTTCTTTAGAGTACGGGTCTCCACTACGAACGGCGCTACGTGATGTTTTGCACACAAAAATAGCGAATGAACAAGAATAATGGACATTTTTAGTGCACTATACGCTTCAGAAGCCAGCAACGTTACATCCAGGTTTTGCAGATTCGAAAAATGGAACGGCCCGGTCCACGGAAATAATACTCTTTAACAAGCTCTGCAATGCGTTAGTAGGTTTATGTTCTCTTTTTACGGTGCTTCATTTTGGAAAAGTTGATTGGAATTATGTCAGCCACTTCTTAGTTCGATTCCAAAAATATGATCCTTTGCTGCAAACCCAAGTAATATTTTTGGTTTCATGAGGGCACTGTAGACCATAATTTAGACTTTAGAACGCTTTAAAATCTCGATAAAACTTGGGAATGGCAATTGAGCTAGTGATGTTTCATCATTTCATAAATTTTTCTTTTTACACATTTCAATCTCTTGAAATAAGCTTGTTGAACATATTCAATTTTGAAAACTTTTGGATCACCAGAAAGGTTGAGTAATATTACTGAAATTTTAAAATTTCCTAAAGTAATTCGCCAAAAACCTCACAAAATTTTAACATTTTCCGGAACCTGCATCAATCAGCACATTTTTTGGCTATGATGTGGATGTGATGGAAACAATTTTCTCATTAAAAATACTCTAGCATATTACCAAGAAGTTTATTTTTTTGGCTAAATCTGCGTCGAGTAATAATTTTTAAGGCTCATTCAACAACACTGAAATTTTTCCTGTATTCTATTTCAGGCCCCATAAATATCAATTTAATTCATCATTCAAATATTCCCGATGATCTCAATCTCATCTCAATCCCATTTTGATGGGTATAATAATAAGATAAAAAAAGATGCCAGACGGTTTCCGTTTTTCATTTTATATTCCTCTCAATCCCTCCCGCTTCCTCAATAGTATTAAATTTGCTTTCAACTCCATCTTCGATCGATTCAATTGTATTTGGTTGAAATTATTTGATCGAATTTACTAACCTTCTGGAGTACGCACAAATGGAACGGGGATCCACAATCCATAACTAAAAAAAAATCCTTACCAATGAACTCAACTAATCCACCATTGGCCACACTGCTAATATCAGGATGCTTTTAAATTGAAAAATTGCTTTGATCCGCTTTTAAGGCGGTACCCAGTCTCAAGCCAAACTGTTGCGCACTTATCCTTGCCGTGCCTACACCCATACCCAAATATTTGAATCCCGGAAATCACCAACTACGGATTCGCTGCACGAAACAAAGATGATGATAAAGATTAATAATTGAAAACATCGTCTATCTCCGCCGTTATAGATTGAATGATGCGATGCTCCCGACTTTCCTTTTTTTTTTATTCGCCAGCGGATATAAAATTCAAATATTCATGGCAGGGCAATTGCGTAAATATGTATGGCCCCTCTGAGCACCGTTACCGTCGTCTGCTTTCCTACACAGCATAACTTCCTGTGCGCCACTTCTGACAGAACGAATTTAGAGCTGCTCTGCTCTGCCACAGTAGTGGATCCCGACGTGCCTATTAGTCATCTGCTTGATTGTGCATCGTTGAAGAATATGTCGCGTCTTGATCCCGAGCATACATCAACCACCCGGTGAGTGGAGGTAGCTGGCCTCATTTGTGAAATGTGTAGCTTCGACTTAAGAACAAGAAGTCGTGTGGACAGTGTGTTTTAACGATGGATTTTCCGATTAAGATAGCTGGATGGAAAAGAGCAATAAGTTGGTTAGTTTAATTAGGAATCAGACGATTAATTTGGGGTTGACGTTCTGTCGAAATTTGATGGCATTGCTGTTATCCCATCGCTTCACAGTGCATAGTGCACTGTGGTCCCGGATGGGAATTTGGAGAGACAAAAGTTCTAGTGCTTTTGTTCTAAGTTTGATGTCTCAGAGAAAATGGTTTTTGCTTAAAAAGCTCTTTCCTTTGACCGTTGTAAAAATAAGGGTGGTCCTTGAGTAGTGTGTGTGTGCGTATTTACTATCTAACTCCCACTGACTGACAGTGGCATCATGGATAGAATCCTCAATCTTTTATATAAATAATTGCAAGAAGCTTAAATCCGGGAGTTACAAGGTGACAGCTCTATCGCAACTCCAAAAGCCCATTTCAACGCTCGAATACATTTCAATGTGGGAATCATTAATAATGTACTGGAACTTTCAATCAAGCGGTATTGCTTCATTGACGCGTATTTAATGAGTTGGAAATGTTTGTAGTATCGCTAGTACTAGTACTAGTACTCAAAAATTAAGTATGAAAATATTATAAAGGACAAAATGGAACGAACTCATTAAATCTGGCCAAGTGAAACTAACAAGCTGGCTTGATGTGTTAGAGGGGAAGTCGCAATTGTAGACGGTTCGCTCCTGTTTGTGGTAGAGCTTACACGGAATGTCCCGAATGTAGTATTGAAATACCTCTTGGCCGTCTGATACAATCCACATATGTTAAAAAAAAATCCGGAGCAACGCACAATCCAAAAATATACGGGAGGAAAGTTTTTTCGCTTCCATCTACAAGCACAGCACTCTTCGATCTCCCACCGGTTTGTCCACTCGTGGTTGTCTAAAAATCCGTTCGTTCCTATTTTTGTAACAACCGAGCACTTACACACGAAATTATTAAATATGTTTCAGTTGAAGGAGTTTTTCAATTTTCCTACTAAATTTTCATTAAACAGTCATTAAAATTCGCGAAAAATAAAGCAGCTGCATAAACAAAACACGTCAGATCCAATGCACGGCCTACCTCGATCCATTAGGGTGGTCCGTGAGTAGTGCTAATAAAATTCATTTTTCTGCTGCACTCAAACTCTGGGAAACCTTAAGAGATAAACCAACTACCTGCATGAATTTGAATTGGGTTCTTAAATTTTGACAAAATTATTGGTTTTCATCATCTGAAAGAGCTTCATTTTCTAAGCACAGCGATGCACTTTCATCTCGATTTTAAAAGCAAAAAATAACTAAACTAACAAACTTACATTTTTTTTTGCTGTTTGTACAAAGAACCACCGAGGGGCGCTATGATGGTGATTTTTGCAAATGTAATCATACTAGGGTACTTTCTGAAAAAAAAATAGGTCTTTGTGAAATATCGATTACATAATTCATACACAATGCACTTCAGGTTGTGCCCTTACAAATGATAACTTTATAGTTCTTGTGTATCTATCCTACGCGGAGCAACATTAATCACATATTACTATCTGACAGTACCGGATGAAGCTGGGCTTTCTTCTATCCATCCCATGCTGAGCAAAAGGTTTTTTTTTTTAAGAAAACCGTTCATATTTCGCGATTGTCAAGAGAAATTGACTTAATTAACTTTATTTTTAACCAATTCTAAAAGTTTCTTAAAGACGACGTACAAATTCTGACAAACTTCTTTAGAGAAATAGAATCAATGTTTTCTTCAAAAAAGATTTTAATGCGATTCCTTGAAGAGTCCATAAATGGCCTGTTTTGCCCTACCACTTCAATTTTTCTTGAGCACAAATCTCGGACACTGTTGTGAAATCGTTCATGAAATTTAATCTTCCTGGTTCCACTGTAGTATAGTTTTGTAAGAGTTTAGTTTTGTGCTCTAGAAATTTCAAGATGATAAGTTCGATTTGTCAGAAATGAGGATTACACAGCGATTCACCTTAAAGCAAACAAAACATTCTGGAAGACAAACACCTAAAACAGAATTCAAATGCAATACGACTACCTTCTTGTTAAATTCGCATCCTGTAACACAGTGCAGTGGTCAAATGTGGTCAAGAATCGGAAATTTTGTGTGCTGTGACTTGCAATAAAGTGGTTAAATAATTCAATTTATCAAAAATGATCAATCAATTGTAACGGAAAGGAAATTTTTAAACTTTTGCTACAAAAATGCTTGATTTTGGTATTTAATTGAGTCTCGGGCTCTCAACATTCTGGATATTACCGGTTTTCTATGTTTCAAGATCTTGAAATTGTATTTGAAATTGCAAGAACAGTTAATATTGCATACTTGATACTTTTCCTGAAAAATTAAATAAAAATCCAAATGCTCAGATTCCTACCCAAACTTTGTTCATTGGCCCTAGCGGACAGTTATGTGAAGTTTCTGAGAGGTAAAATCTGAAATTTTAATATTTTCTCGCTATTTGGCCTGGAACTGCTCAGTTGACTTCAACATCTATTAACTTAGTCGATTTCGTTATAATTTTAAATCCATTAAATTAGTTAGATATCTGCGATTTTGATGTTAGCTATTCCAGAAAAGGTCATTAAATGGCTTTACGTTAAAATGTGCATTTCTGCGACAATGATTAAAGGCGATTTTGGAATAGAAGCTAAGACAACATCTAGTGATGAATAACAAAGTAATTAATCCCTAAATCCTGCTACAATTAGAATTTGACGATTGATTCAATTCGGTTATATCCACTCAAATTCAATAACAACGACGAGTGAAAATCACTTTGAAGTAGAAACAATCCTGAATCAACTTGGAATACAACAGATTAATGCACGGCAACAGTGCCAACAATGCTCCGCATCCTTTCCATATTTACGGACATTGACAGTTCTAACTCTTTCACCATCAAAAAGGAACAACAGACAGAAGGAGAAATGTGAGATACGGTAGAGCACTACTTCGTCGATCAGAAAAGATCAATAATATCAATGTTTTCACCACGCACAAATCAATAATAGGTTTGTTCCGATGCGTTAGTTCATAAGCTACAACATAAATCCAATTAGAGCGCATTGCATGAATATTTACGCTCATTGTTCTCAAAACCAAAGAAGCATTCCTAGCGAGAATCCCCTTTTTCTACGTTTATCCGTAGGACGAAGAAAATCTAATGGAGTTTCAATGCGATAGGACGGAATTGAAACTCTTAGAATGAATTTAGAATCAAGAAGCATTGTTAGATTTTAACAATATCTCAATATGGAAAGGTGAATAAATGTAGAAGCCATCTTTGACAGAAATACTCCATTTTTGTTCAAACCCGTTAAAAAACAAGGTAAAGCGCGGGTTATGCTTAGTAGGACGAAAATTAGATCAATAAACCTACAATTTGCGTTTCTTCGTCGCCATGTAAATTCTGATGTCATTCTAAACTTTGTAACAGGTGGGGTACTCCCTGCCCAGCACTATTGAGACCCCGCTCTAAACTGCCTCAGGGTCGGCATACGCGTTTGAATATTGCGGCCAAGAAAATACTCAAATATCTAATCCACACAACAAACTCCCACTGTATTTTTTGTTTAGATAATCTTGTTCTTCAGCGTGGTTGGTCCTTCCACATCCACTGCTTCACCCAGCTTCCTTCTGGTCTCTTTTCTTTACTATTCTCACTCCGTTTTTGAACCCTCGACTTGGTTCTCAAGCCGGTCGCGTGCTTTGGGACTTTCCGTGACGGCTCTTCTATCTCTCTATCTATCCTCGTTATTCTCGTGGCCAGAGTTGCGGCCTATCACAATCACGATCGTCAAACAGCTGATGGTAGTAACGCTTTGTACATTTCTATCAATGTGCTCGTCGAAGCTCTCTCCATGACCATCCATCAAGTTGACGAAAGAAGTGAAAAGCAACTGGTGAATGTCGTCTTCGGTTGTAATCCATCACCGATCTGGTCATTCCCGACAATCACAACACTCATCTGTGCTCGTTTTGAAGCAGTTGCTGCTTTGCTTACTTATGTGAGTGTGTTGGTGAGTGAGCCCAACAGCTTCCGTTTAATTTTTCCTGCTTTGTTTGGAACTCACACAGCCGCGCCTGCCGAAACGAACTTGGAATGCGTAGACATTGTTTTCATTTCGCTTTTTCTCATGATCGTACTGCAGAAGTCTTCACTGTTTTCGTTGTGCTTTTCATCATCAGCAGCGAGTGTAACGTTTTGCTTGTAAGCAGCGACCATTACTGGTGATCAGGGTTGCTTCCACTCACTCGCTATAAAAAAAATATTTTTCGGAATTATACAATCATTAGATGTTATAATGGTATGTTCTACTTTTAAGTAACAGGAAGAGGGTGTAAAGTATGTGTTTGATTCATAAAATCAGAGCGTCACAATCAGCGATCTTATGATTCGTGAGCGTTCACTCTGAGTGAGCGCTCACGAGTCGTAAAATCGCTGATTGTGACGCACTGAAAGCAATATTGACAGATTTTATGTGTCAAACATATACTTCATAACCTCTTCTTGTAACTAACAAGTACTAATTAGCATTATACTTTTTTACGATTTCATAATTCCGAAAAACATCTTTTTATAGCAAGTGAGTGGAAGTAACCCTGCTGGTGATTGTTGTTTGCCATGGCTCAACCTCTCACTGCGTGACAAAACGTTCTGTCAGCGAATGTCGGTTGAAGCGTAGGCGAGTGTCACGTGAGTGTCATGATATTTTGCATCACTGCTACCAACACATTTCTGTGAGATACAACAACAAACAACTGCAATAGCAACCGGTCACTATGATGAACATAAGGCTAGATTTAAAATACTTAAAAATACTTGAGAATACTAATAAGCGATTGGAAAATATGTAATGTCTCTTAGAACTAATGTTTAGAGTGGGATACCCCTAGTGCCATAATGCTATTATGATTGAGCATGAGATTATAGCAAAAAAAGATATTCAGTAAATATGTGACTAGATTGGCAACGACCATTGAGTTAAACATCTAATCCGGGCTTCACTGAACTCTCAAATTTGGGGATGGATTGGATATTCAGGACCTTTATTTCTATTCTCATATGTCGTATATTGATCTATTACAAATCCTACAAGATACTACAGCTTTTCTAAATCTCAATTTAAGATGGCCGGGAAATCTCACGCGAATCAATGTACGAACAATATATCACCACCTTTTTTATTTGGTTTTTGAAGGATCGTTTGGCTCTTGCTCCGCTCTTATACTAGACCTTCTCTAATTTCAACAGGTTAAAGGAATTATTTGAGATACAGTACGCGATTTTGTGGGCCGCTCCGAGCATCAATAATTTCACATATCCGTAATTCCAAATCTTTCCCATTTATCTTTAAGATGGACGTTTAAGGTATACTTTGGTGCAATAAGACCACTGAAAAAGTGCATGGGTTTCATAGAAAAGATTTTCAAAAAGGGAACTGACAAAATTGGGTCCTTATTGTTGAATCCGACTAAAATTTGAGATAACTACTCATATTTCTTGGAAGGAGAAATTTGCATGAACAATTATGTCCAAGTCCCTGAGCCCCGTCAAAGTCAAGTTCAAGATCTCGAAAATTACTCAAATCCCCTGAATCTTGAGAATTTTCCGCAGTTTATAAAATTAATATTTTAAATGTCTCAAGTTGTTGAATCTGACACATTTTTTGAAGTCCGTTTACTGTAAATAAAAAAAATGCAGTCTGAGTAAAATTACCTTCGATTTTCTTCATATTCGAGCAGATTTTTGAGGAAAATCGAGGAAAATTTTTGGTAGTAAGATATATGACGTCTTCAACTTCTTAATAACATGACATAGCCTGCTACAGAATGACCTGCGTTTTTTGCGAATTTGAGTAAACGGAACTCAAAAAATGAGTCGGATTATTACCTATTTGAGCCGGCACCGGTGGTGTAGTGGTAAGCGTGACTGCTTTCTCACCCCAATGGGTCTAGGTTCAATCCCAGCCGAGGTCGGTGGGATTTTTCTGAGGCCTAAAAATTTCTGTAAAGCCGTTGGTCTCGGCCCATTGTGTTGTTGAATGGGTGTGATATCCCAAGTAACATTGCAAGTTTTATCGAGGTTTTAAAGCGTTCTACAAGTCTAAAACACGGTCTACAGAACCCTGATGAAACCGAAATTGTTACTTGGGAGGTATGCAAGCTGCCTTCCTGCACATTCGATTGCCGTCAATGTATGGCAATCGATGTCCGTCGGTGATTGGCACTACATTGCGGAACAGAGACCGACGTTAAATAAAGGAAAGAAAAAAAAAATACCTATTTGTAATATTTAATGAACATTCAAAGTGTTTTTGTGTTACCAACTTCATACGTAAAATTTACGATGTTCAGAGTTTGTTTGAAATGCTATACTAATATCAACATGAGGCTTTAGTGTGATAATTTATTAGCTAGCGAAAGGTTGGACGAGGCTAGGTTGATAGTTCCGCTAGAGTGCGGAAGTGTTAAAATTGAATAGAAGTTGAAATTGAGCGAAGAGCCATTAATGCGACAGTATTGGTCAAACGCACACTCCTTTACCTAACCCATACATTAGTGAATGAGGGGACTAATGAAATATTTTATAACTTTACACGATGTTGCGTTGCGTTGTGTTGCGTTTGTAACGGAGTAATTCGTAGGTTGCATACTGGCAACTGTCATGTATCTACTTTAACTTTCTTATTCTAATTGCTTAAGGAAAACTATTTGGGAATGAATAGCTCTCCAATCAGAATTCGGAATAGGAAAAGCATGGCAATCATCATTACCGGCCACGCCCATCTTCTCCGTTACGGGGAAAGGAAGGATATTGTTGATGTAACATTTACTTAACGGAAGGCCATCGACTCACCGACGCTTCCATAGATGCTACGGAGTTGGATAGTTGGGTAGGAGATTGATTCGCATAAGCAGGCGATGCGACCACAGTAATTGTTTTGTTATGGAGGAGCTTGGGAACAAACCCACGATCTTCTAGAAACTCAGTAAGCAAAAGCGGTAGCGGTCAAGCTAGCCGGGCTCCTCAATTTCAATTCCAATCCTGTTTTAAATAAAATGTAAACAAACAAAAAGGAAGGATCTAACCAGAATGAGCGAATTTACTCCTAAACATCAAATAAAATATTGCCTGCAGACCAAACGTGACTACACTCAAGTAACATTGCAAGTTTTATGGAGGTTTTAAAGCGTTCTACAAGTCTTAATCATGGTCTCAACAAGATATTCTCACAAAAGTATTTCACGCAGCTATTCTTCAAGATACACTTTTTTCTACCTATCTTTCTATTAGACCTATGGACATGCATTAGCTTCAAAACTTCAAACCCAGCTGGGTAATCTAACAGATCACAATAAAAATAAAACCAAAATTAAAACGCTTCAAAATTAACTGAAAGCTAATAAATGAAACGAAAAAAAATATTTTACGCCAAAACTAATATTGAATCTCTTGCATCGTATGCTAATTGAATGTAACAAAAATAATATGTAAAAAGAAAAGAAAATTTCAATAAAATATTATGTAAAATTTTACTAGAAGATCACTAATTTATTGGAAGCATTATGAAGGGTATTTGTTTCACTTTTGGATATGATCATAGTTGCAGATATAAAAAGACTAAACACAACCCTTTACTTCAGTACCGGCATTCCAGACTAGACTAATTATTAGTTCAGACCAGGGAGTTCTAACATATTAATACGCTATCTTGATTATTATTATTTATTTATTTACTTATGACACTTTACCACATTAGTTTTTTGGAATTCGTGTCATGCTATCTTGATGTTATCAATTGTTATAACATGTTTCAAGGCTTCTAGCCTGAAGAGAGATCCCTTCTTCATGGTAGAGAAATTACTATTGCAATATAACTGTGTTTGCAAAATGTCGGTTTACCATCGTCATCGGCAGTACACTGTGCGCCATTTCCCACTATGCGTTAAAAGATCGTTTTGTTCAGCGAAGGCTGAACAACACTTCCATAAGCAGATAATTGAAGAAAAACGAAGATTCCGATGCAACCACAACCGACGAAGATGCACTGCCGCCTGCCTTGAAGGCAAAAGTAGCACGCATGAAGGTATGCACAACATGTGTACACACTCATTTCATTACAAATTCCCTCCATTCAACATCGATCTTTGCCACTAGCTCTACCTCTGATTTCCAGTTCGGAGGGAGACGTAGAAGATGAAGAACGACACGCTTTGAGACGTACGACGACGACAAGATGAGAGATGAGATGACATTGACTTCCGGTGCACAAGGCCGTTTTTCGCACTCGAGATCACGATGTGCCTACTCCTCCAGCAGACTGCAATTTATCGTTGAGATGGGATGTTCCGCGGGTAACGACAATTTGGATCTTCTGATGATGATGCCTTGTGTGGAGCAATAAGGCAAGCAAAACCGATGATGCGTTTTATATGTTGGTACTATCGTTATCTTTTTATGGGGCTTAGTGAACTCATTTACTGATATTAGCTATCCTTCATCGGTTCCAGGGAACTGAAGCTGAAAAAGGTCGTTTATGAGAATCGGTTTATTCTTTGTGTTTGTTCTTCTCGTCAGTGGCACTTCTAGAAGGCGACAGAATGACCCTTTACAATGTACTTTCCTATATAATGTTGTGATTCAGAGCATTTCCAAGCGTAAATTATCCACTTGTCTTATGCGCTGCGAAGGAACTTCCTACTCAGTGTCGTACCGTATTGCACTACCATTATATGCGATGCTGGAAGAGGGTCAATGCTGGTAATTGGTTTTTATAGCATTCGCTCTTAAACTACGGCTAAGCTGTGAAAATTGATACTTACGACAGAAAACCTTCCCTATTGAAATTCCCTATCTTTTGTATCTGTCAGTTTTTAAACTACCGTTTAGCTACTAGACAATGTGACTCGCAGTGATTTTCTGCCTAATACAATGGAAGACTGAGAGAATTCGACCCTCTTCAGCATAGCGAAACAGACCCTGTCAGTAACATACACACAAGGTTATGATGAATCTCAGCACTATCAATTTCGAAGAAGCACAACACTAAACATTCGCAGTTGTATAGATACCACAGTCTATGTTGCTTATCATCCTTCGTTTATATATGTATGTATCTGTTCATGTACGCTCCCGCTGCGTGATAGGTTCGCGGTCATAAACCTAAAATTTACGGCTTCCTAGTACCGTAAACTGCCGACCGGCAAAAACTTCTCCGATTCTCCATAGCCTCCATCGATACATGTGTGGAAGGGCATAGAAAAACGAAGAAAGAAGCTTTTATTCGACGAATACAAAGCTTTGGGATAACCGAATCCACATGAATTTCGGAATGAACCAGATTTTCGTTACATAAGAGGAGATAATCTAATGGAGATACCACATCCAATTTCAGACAGGTCTTTAAAGGGTCCAACTGAATAAATGGATACATTTTGAAATGAAACCAAATAACTACTGGTCGTGCGACTTGTTTCAGTTCATAAATACTACGATTATTTTACAGGATTCATTATTTTTAAATAGGACTACGCCTGTGATTTTTATATTAGGGTACACTTTGTGAAAACCGAAAATGGAACATGTAACAAAATTATGAAAGATTTTGAACATTAATAACTCAGCTGCCCCGAGAAGAATTTCAATAATTTTATCACCAATCGATCAGAAATATTTCTACGCACCTGTAAAAATTTACGACCTTATAATTTTTCAAAATGTCACTATTAAAAATTGCACGAATGTGCACTGCTGCTATGATATTTTTTTTTCCCTAAAACTGATTTCAAAGTTGAATTCCATCCAGTCTCACCAAACGGTGTTTATTCAATCACCGCGTGGTGAGTGGTGGTGTTCTCCAATACACAACGAAAGACTGCCTGCAAGCAGCGAGCTGCAGCCCACATGAGCATCCATAGAAGGAGGAAGAAGCCGCACCGCTATTGACCGGAATCAGTAGCTCTTCGTGAGTCGCTGTGGGTCATCTATGTCAAGCGCGTCATACTAAAGAGTATCAACAGAGAGAACCCCGCTCAAATTCCATTGTACGTAGTCCTACGTCACCATTGCGTACAACCCCATAGGGCTGTCCCTTGTAGTTTTTTTTTTTAATTTTTGAACGACTGAAAATATTGGCGAAATATGAATTTATCGTTACACGTAAGGAGTCAATAAAATCGAGCATTTTTTTATACGACTCAATGGGGTTTACGAAACAAAGCATGTACAAGTTCAGCATATATTTTCTTTTTTATTTTTATTTTAACCGAACAGTTTCGCATTTCAACGATAGCGGTTAACTACTATCTGGTAATTTTAAAAGTTTAGCACTTTCAAAAACTTTGAAGTTTTAAGATTTAATTGTTTAGAAGCCTGGAGCTTTGGAGCTAAACAATTTAAGATTCTGAAACACATAAAATTTCGAGATCCGAATTCTGAATCGAGTCTGAATCTGAACCGAATTCCTTATCTATTTGCATTTTTCTGAAGGAAGTGTTACTGCTATCTAAAGCTGCAACAAATTTAAACAGCACTTATCAGTGCTAAATATTATCTACAAATGTTCTACCGTGTTCGATTCTTATTCCTCTTCGATCCTTGTTTGGACCCTACCCGAGGAAATCCTGCTTGAATATCGATTTGGAAATTACAATTCGTTCCTTAGGATTCTTATAGTAATCTACTTGGAAGTCGATTTGGAGAAACTTTCTTCTACCACCTAAACGCAAAAGAAAACGGTAATCTCTTGATCCCCCTTCTGATGAAATTTATTTGAGCAACCAATTTGATATGCTCACAGATGATGAGAATGATCCAAATTTCACTCAACTTTCACGGCCTAATACCAAGAAGGAAAAGGAGAAACTTCGTTAAATTCAAGTTTTCACTTCAAATTAGCCGTCGGGGTGAATGCGTCTTCTTAAGTTTATTACTGAGAAGCAACACAAATTTTTCGCTTATAACACCAAAACTGCATGCATGTTCAAGATCTGCCCAGTATTGCTACCTCTTCACCTCTGCAATTCCAAAATAAAGGATGCTGAGTTAGTTTTAATTAAGAATTCGTTGTCGTGAGTGATCTATTATTACGATTTAAATTAATTAGGCGTAGAACACAAATAAAAAAGGGTTGAACTTGGGATTGAACTCGTGACCTTCTACTTGGAAAGCGGAAACCGTCTGATTGTTAGGCTGAATCAGTGTTGTGAAATAATGAATCTTACAAGTCGTTTATAAAGCATTTACAAAGCATGCGATTAAAACATGAAGACATAATGATATTAGAGCTATTATGCTGACTTAATTCACCTTTATTCAGCAATATTGTAAAGCAATGCAATGAAATCTAATAATAAAGCATGTTAATAAATCAATTGAAAACAGTCGAATCAAAGCGTCAATGTATGTGCAATTTACACATATTTAGTTTGTTAGTCGATGAAATTTCTGGTGTTGAATCGAGAAGACAATCAACGTTTATAATGCTTTTAATAAATTAATTAATAGGATCACAGCAAACAGACGAATAAAGGTACATCTACCGATCTAAATGAGTTTTTCTCAGCTCATAACTCGACAACACGTTTTATTTAGCATTTTGCACTGTAATACAGCATTTATTAAATATATGCTTATTTGTGGATAATTTAGATGTACCCTCAATTCTATTTTATCAATTCAATTGATCTTAATTTTCTACCAAATTTAATACAGCTTGTTTCAAAAAATCACAAAATAATCAAAGAAAAACATTTGAAAAAAATCTTTGCTATTTTTATAAATCTCGGGATTTGCAAAACTTTTAGAAACTTCTTCACTCTGAAACTAAGATTAAAATAAATACTTTCATCGGGATATTGCCAGTTCACAGAAATCTTAGCATTCATTGATTTTTCAGAAACAAGAAGAATGCAGAACCGCAGCTGTCATAAAAACATATTATTAAATGAAATGTAGACTCTAAAGTGTTATAAAATTCAGATCTATTTGAAATATTTTTTCTCAGACACCTTCTGGCATGGGTTCGGGCATATTTGACGCTAATATGTAATCACAACCGGAATTATATCTGATTCTTAAACCTAATTTTTTTATCTTTTATGTGAGGTTCTGCGGATATCAAAGAACTCTGTTCGTCCCAAATGCCAAGCATTTTGCTCAGAAATATATTTTGATAGTTTGAGAGTAAAAAATATCGTTTATTGTCCGTTTAAGGACAACATGAACTGTTTTTCGTTGACCTGCTAGGTTGACGGCTTTGAACGTGTTGAGGATAGTTGCATCGCTCAAGGATCGCTGTATAAACTTATCCGGTTTGCCTAATTTAACTAGATTGCAGGCTAGAATATAGGATGAACTTCCGGTATATTTTTAGGAATGATTGGCAAGGTTGAACGGTGGTTGCATTGTCAGCTCGATTATCGATTGCATTACTTTGTGTGTGTGTATTCCCTCTAACCCCCACTGGCCGGCAGTGTTATTATGGAAGAACTCTCTCTACAATTTCGCATTTATGGTCATTGTACATGCTTAGTCCGGTAGACAGCTTTAGTCCGGGAGTTAGAAAGTGATAGCTCTATTGCAGATCCAGCAACCCATTTCAGAATGTCTGGAGAGTCACGCCCATTCCGAGGTTACTTTCACTTACAATAAGCCCCACATGTATGCATCACCGTTATCAAATGGATATTGGTATTACATACACGCTTCCAGGTTCGAAAATATTCTTTTCAAACCTGGCACATACCTATATAGTTTATGTTTTTTTAAATTGAAAAATGTATTTGGACTGGTCTCACCATGTTAATTTGATCATCCAATCCATGGGTTCCGTAATTTTGATTTTCTCTTAGCTTTGCATCTCATTCCGTGATGTACCTTTGTCGTAATACTTCCTTTAACGAACACAAATTTTCTTGCATTGCCATGGTCATCTGGGAGGTGGTTTGCGTCTAGTGCTTTCCCCAGGAATAGTTCGCGGCCACCAACTGCCACCCGTCCAGTCTTGGGGGTATCCAACGAGGTATCTTTCATATTGCTCGCAATCTCCAACGCCGGCGAGATACCAGCAGCCGAGCACTTTTGCAAGCGGAAAACTTGTTGATTCACGGCAACGTCGGCCACCGAATCACCACCAAAACTCGCGACGAACACATTATCAACACGTTCCCGGGCTAATTCACTAACCTGACCGATCTCTCAATAGAACTACACGCAGAAAGTGTAGCATCCTATCTCGGAGAACCGGGCTCCCGGGAGGCAATGAAAATCGACACCGAACAATGGAACTGAAGCTGCGTTGTATATTTTGGAGGTTAGATTCAAGGTCAACGACCCACTTGAAGCAAACACAGGCAATACACGATATATCACTAAATGATTTTATGAACACTTGAAACTAAATTTCAGCACACAAATTAACAAATTAAAAGCCAAAAAGTGTTTAATTCGCTTACGAAAAATACGCAGCAAAAGAAAAACACGTCAGCTTTTAAGCGCAGCCTACTGTGATCTGGTTATCAACTGCATCACTTTGTACTTAAAATATGTTAACTCTTTTTTTTATTCTATCTAAATGATGCAAATCTAGGATGGCACAGCTGTAACGCTATAAAACTACACACAAACTTTATTTTTCTTCGATTTTTAATCCGATCATCAGTTTTATTTTGTGATGCTTGAAGATCCACCGCAGCGTCGAATTCTTAGCTGCGCACAGCGTAAATATTTACGTTTTTTGACAAAAACTCCGGTAACCATGACAGATCCTGACGCAGTAAGTCTCTTTTGACGTAGACTACGTGTTACGAGAAGGTACTGGGGGTAAATCGAAAATCTAAAATTGCAACCGTCACGAAAAGATGTAAAGTTTTGAACGCTTATAACTTTGTCATTTTTAGATGAAATTAAAATCCGAATACACCAATCGATAGGAAATAACTCTCACAATCTGCAATAAATGCTTTCCATTTTTTTTAATCGTTGAAAAATGTGCAAAAAAAAGTGATAATTTTATCACTGTTTCAATGAAATAAACGTTCTCCCCAAACCAAGTCGTCATAATCGAGTACCATTTGGTTGCGCATCGTTTTGCTTGAATCTGTAAAACTATATAAGAGCTCTGCTGTTGTTCCTCCGCTCATTAAAGCTTCGGACGGCGTGACAAGCAGAAGTAGGAGCAAATCAGAAAAAGGAGGAATTTTTCCCTCTGCCTCTGCTGAACATTACCGCAGTCAGGCTATAGCGCTGCTGTTGTGAATCCGCTCATTTTCGCATCGGACGGACAGTGTGGTAAAATAGCTGCATTCAGCGTGATCACCTTGATGACAACCAACGATGGGGTGGAGAGGATGTGGAATTTGTGGAGATCGAACAATTGGTCCTTTTCAGGACCACAAATATTTTACAGAAAGAGTTATTGAGACTGTTTTCGGTCCCGTTCAAATAATATGAAACGCGACAAATGTTATTTTTATATAACAAACCCCTACCTCTGTCACGCCCCATTCATAAAACACGGCGGGAAATCCTGTCAGGGGCGGGGCTTAGAAAGTAGTTTTTGTGCAGAATATTTAAAAAGGAGAGACTTTGGATGTTGTATACAAATTACAGATGCATTTCTGTAAGAACTGTCAAATTCCTATGAATTTACACGCTAGTGTTCGTGAGATTCTGCTTAGCGAACTGAATTTTGATGATTTTGGGCCGTCCCTGTGTTGAAGTGGGATCCAGAGGAACGGTAAAAATTCATTTGCATCTTAACGTAGATTGTTGTACATTGTTGTTTGTTACAAAATTCATGCACCAAGTGGATTAGCGCATTTCTGGGTGGCGCTGTGTCTAGTTCGGTCCACCAAAAATTGAACCTCTGAAAATGGGTTGGAGCGTCTTAGTGTAAATGCAAGAATGGCAAAAAGTTAAGAGATATATTTCTGAATACTTGTAGTTCTAGTTCCTCATGAGGTGCTTAAGAGGCGGATAAATTCCTACGTTAAGCTATCCAATGAACATTTAGAATTATAATCCTGCTTGGATGGACGAATTTTTTATTGCTTGAAGTAGCAAATTATGATTAAATATTGAACATGGACCAAACTTTCTAATTGGTGAAAGCACAACTCTGAAAATCAAATTTTCGAATATTCTGTTGGAAAGAAAGTGAGGGGGCAATCCCAAGTAATCAACAAGCCTGCTTAGTAATAATCCGAGTAATAATGCGCCAAAGCCCTCTATTAGTCGTATGTTAGCTTTATATAACAAAATCAATCCAAATTAGCGGGCTTATTGGTTACCTTCCAAGTAAAAAATTGGGTTTTATGAGGGTATTGTAGACCATGATTTAGACTTACTGAGTGCTTTAAAACCTTAATAAAACTTACAATGTTACTTGGGCTGGGATGTGCAATACATGCTTGTGAACGATTTTCCACGTTTGGTTAAACGTGTTATCCATATCAAATGTTCAACGGAGATGTGATCGGCATTGAGGTGTGCAATGTAGTAAATTGGCGCAATAAGTTACTTCCACTGTATTTTAAATCAATATCAAGAAAAAGTTACAAGAAGTTCACTAAACATCTCAACACAGTCTACGTCAACCATGCGGTCGTATCTTGTACACAACCCCACCATTTTTTTTTTTCATTCGCGTTGTTTTTAAAGATCAAAATGTAATGATTACCTGAGATTTGTCAATGATGTAAATATTTACACGTCGTGCATTGTAGAATAACAAGGCTTCAAAGAATCAATAGCTAAAATACTTCAAGTTTGTCAATGCACACTATGTTTTTTTCAGTATTCAGCTCATTTTCATACTGGTAGAACATTAGATCCGTTTGCGTTGCGTTGACGTAAATTTGACAGTTAGACAATAGATTTAGCTGTAACTTTGCCGCAATGCGTCCGATCCGGATCTAATGTGCGTGGGCCTTGACAGCTGCTGTAGAACTTTCAAGATCCACAATATAAAAAGGGAACGAAGGTTAAAAAATGTCAGCATAATACCACTCTCAAAATCGCTCACAAACAGCACATAAATAAACATAGGCAAGCACATCGGCAGTGCATACACACATAGGTAGTCGATACGACTAAGCGTAGAGAAGCACACGGTTTGTTCTAATCTTGATAAACGAGGCATTATTGGTTCCGTGCTCAATTTTCTGCTTCGTTGCAGTTGTATTGGGAATTGCTTGAAATTACAACAAATTCGGCGCTACTTTAATGCTCCACATTTCATCAATCACACTGTACACTGAAAATGAATCTTGCTCAGAGAGTGAGTCATTTTTACTCATTCGTATGGATAAATTTCCAAAAGTGTAAGTTACTCTTGCGCTGAGTGATCTACGCTTTTAGAAATCTCTCCATACGAATGAGTAAAAGTGACTCACTCCCTGAGTTAGTTTTGTTTTCAGTGTACTACACATCGGCATGCGGCCTTTCCTCGGAAAGTACCACTTACCAATCACGAGTACGCCACAATTCGTTCCACCAGTTTATTGATTTGTACAGCAAACGAAGCTCCAGCAATCCACTCCCATTATCCCACCCTTCTATATCATGCTATCGGATCACCTTTTTTTCCCGCCACTCAAAACGTTAGAGACCCTCAACAACATGCCACCGCGTCTTTATTTTCGCTCGCTTAAACCACAAAATTGCGTTCAAAAAACGACCCAACCAGCCACATTACCGTTTAAGTTCGTGGCAATCAGATTATTGCATTAGTTCGCCTTTCAATCACAACCGCACGCACATGAACCGCCCCACAACCGAATAGCTCTATATGTGTGAAAGAATGTTGCCCCCTGGTTCGAGTATTGAACATAACCCTTGAAAAAAAAAAATCCCAATAAAATTGTTTTTCACCGCTCGGCACGATTTCCTGCTCACAAGCGAAGGCAAACCAGTGTTGGCTTAGATTATATTTTCCATTTTAAATATTCAATTATAAATATGATTACTTAATCCAACGCTGTTTTACCTCGCTTTGTGTGATGAGAAAAGGGTGAAATTTTGTCGAACGGCTTTCCCGCAAAACCAGCTCCATCAGCCTCAGTGGGACTCATGTGTGGAATAATTTCTCTCTTTTCCCGCAGTCGACTTTATGGGTGGCGATGCGAAAAGTCCACAGCACACGGCCGTGCATCCAATGTACGTGAGCTATACTAGTTTACCAACCACGAATAGCGCCAACTCGACGCAGCTGAAGTCAGCTATAGCTGCCAAATCTGCGCCATTAGCCGCCACCGTCATCACCGCCAACCATCATAACAGCAATAGTTCCCATTGCCTCAGTAACACTAGCGCTAAGCTCGGTGTTGTGCTCAAGTCGATTAACGGTCACGATAACAAGAATCCCAACTCATCCTCAAACACTAACACCCTACTGTCGTCATCATCATCACCGTCATCGACGTTCACCAATTGCAATGGGAACGGTAGCATCGGCAATGGCAGGCCTCCATCTGCACTCGGTGGACAGACACACGAACAGCACGTGCCACTCCATCAACAGCCACTTCCACATCCGCTCAGTCGAAATTCTAGCTTTAGCAAAACCCGCAGCGGACAACTGCGGAAAAATAGCAGTAGTGTCAGTATTCGGTACACTGACGTTACCCAACAGCAGCAGCAGCAGCAGCAGCAGGATGAGAGCATGATCCCGAACGAGGACGATACCTTCTTCATTCCAAAGAGCTCCTCCTGTCGCAATAACTTCGGTATCAGCAATCCCTTCAACAACGTCTCCAGTCGATACTATCGCGATGGCGATTGTGATTCACGAGCTGAAGACGATGACGATAGTAGCCATCTGATTACCGGCTCCTCGCAGCAACTAGCCCTTTCGACGCCGCTGAAACGGCATCCCTCGGTTTCATCGACGAGTAACAGCATTGGCGGCGGCGGTGGAGGCAACAACAGCAGTAGCACAACGACGACACCAATGAACGAGAACAACGCGATAGCTTTTGAACGAAATTTCCCCCACGGGACACGACCTGATTTTAGTAGTGCTCACCAGCACAGGATAGGTACTAAGCCACAGCCACAGCAAGTACAACCGATACCACCACCAGTGCCACCCCTGCCACAGTTACACTTCCACCACCAGCAGCACCAGCACCAGCAACAACAGAATTTCGAGAGCGGCAACAGCGAAAACTATCGGATGCCATACCAGTACGTAACGCGTTCGCCGAACTTGAACCGAATTGCGCGGCGGAACAATGTGAACCTAATTAATAACAATAACAACAATAACCCCCGTGTCATGAGCCCCAAGTACTGCGATCAAATTCGCGACTTTGCGGGGGGGCCTCCCGGCTACCCGGGGCACGAAAATAACAATTACCCTCCGCCTCCCCCGTCGGTTTCGTCGGCCAGCGGGAGTGGTTATCCGGCGATGGTGATGCATCGGGCCAAATCCCAGGATCGATTATCGCACCGCTCTCGAAGACACCATCACCACCACCACCACGGAGGCGCACGTGGCCAGTACCAACAGCGCCCGCGGTCGTTCTGCAGCAATAACGGAGCCTATCCGGACTATGTGATTATGGAACATCCCGGCAATTAGGAAGTTCCAAAGCCTTGCCTGATTTTTGTTTTTCCTTAACTGTTTAATACTGCTGCTTTTCTGACCGCTTTTTAGATGGTAATGATGAAATAGTGACAGGGGGCGCCGGTGGGTCTACGTCCGATGTCGGCTGTAGACAGACCATGGGGAGTGGGTGATTGGACATACAAGATTGATTGTTAAATTAGTTTAGCGGCGGCGGCAAGAGGCATACTGGTGATGACGTGAAAATCGAAGGGTTTATCAATAGTGAATTCGACGGTAGACGGTAACGGTGTAATTGTTCGACATTTAGAAAACGTAATTGATTTCGATCTACGCAGCATTGGATATTCTATAATCAAAAGTCAGTTCAGTTTGAATTATGCTAAATCTAATAAGTTGAATTCAATAAAAATTTGTTTGTTTTAATAAAAGTTCCTGATGGATGGATGTAATGTGATCCTTCGTCCTCAGTAATATTTAAAAATGAATATGGCCTTTCGGATCATAGCCAAGGTTGCAAATACTCATTTCAGCTAAAACAATGTTTTGTTCAATTATGAAATAATTAGATGCTATGATCATATTTTGAATAGGTAAGAGACAATAAGAGGTTGCAAAGAATGTGTTTGACATTTTAAACCTGTTTATTTCACTTCATTAGAGTCACAATCAGCGATTTTTCACACACTCACTCACTCACTCACTCACTCAGCGATCAGCAAATCACTGATTGTGACTCATAGAAAGCAAAATTTACAGGTTTTACGTTTTAAACGCATACTGTGTAACCTCTTCTTGTAAGTTACAAGTAAAACATGTCATCATACCATCTTTTGGTTTTATTATTCCGAAAAACATTATTTTAGCTGAAATGCGTATTTGCAACCTTGATCACAGCAGTGAACCTCGTAATAAAACAACTTATACTAAATCTTAAATTGATACGATTTTCCTAATTCGTTGATCGGTAATAAGTGACGCTCAACCGTTACGTGTTGATCCAACAAGCGACTTAGCACACTCGTAAATTTCGTATATGCTGTTAAATTTTGATATAATAATTGTAAAAATTTCTACATATGTTATTATAAATACAGTGAAGTACAGAGTGGACACTAGGGTGGGTTAACTTTAGAACCCCCGATCCAAACTGCTCTTTCAACGCGCCTTGAGGTCCCCAACAACTGTGCAAAATTTGAACGAATTTGGTTATAATCTAAATTTGCCGGAGAATTTTAAATGTTGCATGGGCAAATGTACGGTCCTATTCATTTGCTTACCAAAAATCCAAGTATTGCTCAAATTTCACCAAATCTCACTGGTTGATAAGAAATTTGTGAAAAATCATCGAACTGTTTGCTGAACGTTCAGCTGTTGAGATTTCGGTAAAATTTCACAGAAATCTTTGAAATAATCTAAGTGTGATGGATGCACATGAGGGTGGCCTAAAATAACACTTTGACTGGAAATCTGGAGGCTCACTCTCCAATTGATAGCTAAGGGTGTTACAAAAAAAGCTTTTGTATGGCGGCAACTTTGAAAAACGGAATTTAGAGGTAGCCCGATGAGATTTTAGAAAAAAGTCGATTTGTGATAGTCATAATTGAACAAATACTTCTAATGCATCAACATTTAGAACAACCTAACCCTTTTATAATGTTTACACATTCCTTGAGGTCTCTACTAGAGAGGGTCTAGTATAAGAGAAGAGCGGACTCGCTGATTTTGAGCCAAACGAACTGTCAATCCAAAGCCAATCGAGCAGCGCCTATCTTGATTGCATTGGCAGTGTTTCTAGAAATTGCCTAGGCATAGGTTGCCAACGTAGTTTGTTTGAATCCGCTCCTCTCTGATACTGGACCCTCTCTAGTCTCTACTATATGAAAAAAAATCACAGCATTTTTTCATGATTTTTTTTTTAAATTAGAGGATAAGGATTTGAATTTGATCACTGTATAGCAAAATGAATTATTGTTATAAAAGTAATTACTCAAACCCTCTTTCAAAAATTATCCTTTAACAAACATTATTATGCATTTAAAAATCAATTATCCTATGCGTGATAATGTTTGCACCATTAAACAATTTCAAGCAAAATTTACAGGTTTTACGTTTTAAACGCATACTGTGTAACCTCTTCTTGTAAGTTACAAGTAAAACATGTCATCATACCATCTTTTGGTTTTATTATTCCGAAAAACATTATTTTAGCTGAAATGCGTATTTGCAACCTTGATCACAGCAGTGAACCTCGTAATAAAACAACTTATACTAAATCTTAAATTGATACGATTTTCCTAATTCGTTGATCGGTAATAAGTGACGCTCAACCGTTACGTGTTGATCCAACAAGCGACTTAGCACACTCGTAAATTTCGTATATGCTGTTAAATTTTGATATAATAATTGTAAAAATTTCTACATATGTTATTATAAATACAGTGAAGTACAGAGTGGACACTAGGGTGGGTTAACTTTAGAACCCCCGATCCAAACTGCTCTTTCCACGCGCCTTGAGGTCCCCAACAACTGTGCAAAATTTGAACGAATTTGGTTATAATCTAAATTTGCCGGAGAATTTTAAATGTTGCATGGGCAAATGTACGGTCCTATTCATTTGCTTACCAAAAATCCAAGTATTGCTCAAATTTCACCAAATCTCACTGGTTGATAAGAAATTTGTGAAAAATCATCGAACTGTTTGCCGAACGTTCAGCTGTTGAGATTTCGGTAAAATTTCACAGAAATCTTTGAAATAATCTAAGTGTGATGGATGCACATGAGGGTGGCCTAAAATAACACTTTGACTGGAAATCTGGAGGCTCACTCTCCAAGTGATAGCTAAGGGTGTTACAAAAAAAGCTTTTGTATGGCGGCAACTTTGAAAAACGGAATTTAGAGGTAGCCCGATGAGATTTTAGAAAAAAGTCGATTTGTGATAGTCATAATTGAACAAATACTTCTAATGCATCAACATTTAGAACAACCTAACCCTTTTATAATGTTTACACATTCCTTGAGGTCTCTACTAGAGAGGGTCTAGTATAAGAGAAGAGCGGACTCGCTGATTTTGAGCCAAACGAACTGTCAATCCAAAGCCAATCGAGCAGCGCCTATCTTGATTGCATTGGCAGTGTTTCTAGAAATTGCCTAGGCATAGGTTGCCAACGTAGTTTGTTTGAATCCGCTCCTCTCTGATACTGGACCCTCTCTAGTCTCTACTATATAAAAAAAAATCACAGCATTTTTTCATGATTTTTTTTTTTAATTAGAGGATAAGGATTTGAATTTGATCACTGTATAGCAAAATGAATTATTGTTATAAAAGTAATTACTCAAACCCTCTTTCAAAAATTATCCTTTAACAAACATTATTATGCATTTAAAAATCAATTATCCTATGCGTGATAATGTTTGCACCATTAAACAATTTCAAAATTAAAAAAATTCTCAAAAATTTTGTTTTCGAGTTTTTTTTTATTTATTTAAAGGGGGATGTTTCTCAGAGTCTTAAACTATGTTAATCATCGATCGAGTTTCCACTTGCTGCAATTACGGCCTCCACACGCTTTTCCGCAGTTTCTAATAATGTAGTCTGGATCCATTTCTCTCCAGGTACGGGTCAATATTTGTCTGAGGCTTGCTGTACTCGGGTGACGTTTAGAACAGGCCTTGGCCTTCATGACGCGCCATATTGAGTGATCCAGCGGATTAAGATCGAGGCTGGATGGCGGCCACATATCCTTCGCCCAGAACGGAAGATGTTCCTGCAACCACTTCTGAGTGCGGTTCGAGGTGTGGCACGGAGCCCCATTTTGTTGAAATACAACATTTGGCTTCGGACCGTACTGTTTTTTGTTCCACGGAAGAACATACTTACTTAAAATCCCGATGTAGATCTCCGAGTTGACCTTGACAAACACCATAACGCTAGCAGGATGCTTGGTCAGATACACGTTCTTGTGCTCGTCGGCCACGTCTTTTACCGGAAGAGAACTAATATACCGGTCGATTCTGGAATCTGATACGGGATCGACGCTAAACATGCTCTCGTCGGTGAACAGGATTACCGGATTTTTTCGCGTAAGGAAGTTCAAGATTTTCTTGCATCGTTCGACTCGTAGCTCCCGGATGCGGTTGGTAATCATGTAATTTTTTTTTACGTGCCCTCGATTTCGCCGTAAAGTCACTGATCCCGTGTTCCTTTGTCATTTTCCTTATTGAACGCACTGGATTCACCCTAATCTTCCTTTTGATAGCAGCGATAACCCGCGGAACCCAAGCTGACCTCGGACGACCTGTGGCCACCTTCGCAGATAGTTGTCCTTTCTTTTCCCGGTTTAAAACCCTTTTGACGGTCCACCGGGACACTCCCACGGCGATTGAAATGTCTTTTTATGACATTTGCGCGTGGGAAAAATCACGAATACGCTGCCACTTCGTCATGGTGCAACTGTCAAACTAAGTAAATCATTTTGTTTTATACACTGCCTACTACGGTATGAGCTATAGGTTACGTGCATGCAAAGAAAACCAAGGCATTGTATGCACAGGTGAAACGGGAACCTTAGTTGTACGATGGTGCAAACATTATCACGCATACGGTACTGTTGCGCTACCTGATGTAAATAAAATTTTAAGTCACGACATATTCAATTTTGGGCAACTTACATTTTCAGTGCTAAAATTCAAATCTCGAGATCCATCTATACTGTATAAACTCCTGCAATGAAAACCAATCAAACAGCTACTTGTTTAGCTACCCATCGATACTCAACTGCTATTGAATTGAACTGCATTCTGTTGACAGTCGTGCCGGTTGCTTGTGCATATTTCATATCCGGTGTCGTTTGTGTCGTCATCGAGTCGCCTTAGCGCTTTAACTGGAACCCATGAACATGAACCCCACATGGTGATGAACCGCGCTGGTGGTGGTCACAATAATTTGTGGCATTCGCATGCACCAGAATAATATCGATACATATTAGAAACTTTCCCCCCCGCCTTCGTTAGTTTCCGCGCTATTCCCATATGTATCAATAATTAATTAGAATCGTACATCAGCCGGAGGCGTTTGAAGTGGCTGCATTGTGCGTTTGACGTAGCCAAAATAGAAACACCTGGGAGAGGGCTTCAAATGCGGGGAGCTAAAAATATCCTGTCACTATTTCATCATCCCAAAACGCAGCAGAACGTTTCATCGTATGGCACCAAAAGCGACTACTTTATATGATTATTTTTGTAACAGAAATGTTCGATGTTCCTTACGTATTACTATCGTTTTGATACAAACATTTTTGCAAGATCAAAAATGCAGTTCAAACTGTCTAGCGAGAGATTGAAATACGATAGTTCAATAAATAAATAATAGCATTGTAGAACTAATCCAGTAGTTAAACCACTGCGCATATGTTGTAGTTGAATGTTCATTTTTACTATTGTAATAGATTAACATTATTGTTACAGTTAGAGTATAGTAGTTGAGAACTGTTTAATCAGTAGTGATAACTAATTAGTTTTATCCTCCTCACGAGAGATCGTTTAGGTTATATTTATTGGCGACGAGGTGTAGATTTCAAACCAAAGTCTAAACAAACGAATAGCATTAGGGAGTGCATGACAAGCACTTTTGGTTTCCCCTTAAAAACAAATTGGCGTACAAAGTGAGGTTAATCAAACACTTGCAACTCAAGTTACGAAATCAAAATAAAACTGACATACAGCTCACTCCGCCACGTGAGCCTAAAATTGCGCATTTAGAGCTAATTTAGAGACCTTTTTACTTAAGTCACATCGGTATATGGTTAGCGAACTCAGTGATGAAGATGTTGTGTAAGTTTGTTCGATTTTTTTTAGGATCAATTTGTGTAAGATGAGAAGCGATTCGAATAGAAATCATAAAAAAAGAAAGATGAACGAAAATAAAACAAATCGCAGAGAAGAGATCATCAACCTTTGCCAAGTGAAACAAATAAAGAGTTCGTTCATTTTCATTCTTTTTTACATACACACATACCTTGTTGTTTCATTTCCTCTCCGTTCGAAAAAGGTTTCACTTTTGTTGTCTACTCCTATCGACATTATGGTTGTCGAATGTTGGTTTGGTTGTTATCACCGAAGTAAATTGCACGATGGCCATTTCTGTGGAAACTCTCTAAAAAATGAATATGAGGTTGGTTAATTATTAGAGAGTTAGATCACAGCCTACACTTTGCGTATCATTGTTGTTTTGATTGTACCGAGTTGTATGTACATGGGTGTTTTCACGCTACTACCACCACTTTAATTACTACCACAACTACTCAACTCTAGATGGAGGCTTCAAGGTACTTACAATAACTTTACTTTTAACCAAATTAACCGTAGGTATTACATAATTGTAACAGGTAACAGTGTGCTAAAACTAGTACTAACGAATCCACTAACATTGACCATCCCTCCCCCGTTTCCTGCATTGTCCCACACCATTTCACACACCTCGTGTTCCCCATTTCACACCAATCAGAGGCTACTGGTAAAGATTGAAAGAAAAAAGTGTTTATCTCATGGTCCGAAATTGAGCAAGAGCAGAAAGAAGGTTCGGAATTCGGAAAGCAACTGTTTTGTGGTCGGACCTGAAAACATGTGTATTCCCACGTGTGTGTTGAATTGTCCGTAAGGCTTGAGTAACACGACTAGCATCATAGCCATAGCTCATCGGGCCGCAAATTGGCTTCGATTATTGGGCAAAAGTATTCATGATTCGACAGTTTCCCTTTTCTTGCTTGTATTTTGGGATTTTTGACTGCGTGTAGAACATTCGGGAGGAAGAAGAAATTTACCTCTCTCAAATAAACGCTGAAACTAGATGGTTTTCATTGCTGTATCTCTCGCTCTGCTCCCCATATATCGATATCAAAGGGACCATCAAGGATATGATGATGATGATGGTCCCACCTCTTACCCCTACAAAGGTTTGAGCTGGACGATTTATCTTTAAGATAATTAAATATGACAATTTAACCAGGTTTGCAAACAAAATCGAAGATATAAATTCCCTCTAGAGTTTACAGTTGCTTCACAGCGATATAAATGTGAAAAATCTCAGGCGTCCATCTCTTAGTTCGCCTTTTTGTCCACCTAAAATATTCATAAGTATTATAAGCAATCAAGAGTTAATGAACAATCAACAAAGCATCCTATTACACTGCAACCCCGCAATCTGATGCTATCATAATTTTCAACAATGTCAGGAATACTCACGAACACCCAAAATTTGCCAGAAAACTTACTACTCACTGAAGGTATCTTCCAAATAAGCTTCAAAATTGCATTTTTATCAAATTTTAAATTCAGTACTTTATATCCATAATAAGCGCGTGGCTCAAACCTTTGTAGACTACTTTTTTTTAAATTTACTATTAAATCAAATACCTATTAAAAATCCATCATCACCATCGTGGAAAACAGAAATAGTTTTTGCAGTGCTACAATAATTATTAAAAATTCGTTATGGCAGCTATCCATATAAAATAACCCGTTAGTGATAACTTCGTCAAGATACACAATTTGTCAATTCATAATATAGGATAGGCAGATATCGACATTCAGAATACCGTTAAGGAGTCATGCATGTATTATGTCATGCTCCAAAGGGGAGAGGGGCGTGAAAGATTGTGAACCTGAATATTTTCCAACAATATATTCATTACAGAAACAAATACCTCCCAAAGATTTTCAGAATAGGAGGATCCATAATCTATGAAATCAGTTTTCTAATTACATATTTTGCTATATTTTGTTGATTTTTTCCAAGTAATCTGTGATTAAAATGCAAAGATTCTATTACGAAGTGAAGTTTGTTAACATGATTTTTATCGCAACATTTGAAAACGAAATATCAGCTTTTCTAAACAAAACTTGTAAGGCCAGTTTCGCGCGTTCGAAATTGAAGAATTTCTCCTACCCGATGGTATTATTGGTTTGCATAGGCGAGCTTCGATTCGCGCGGAAGAGGCATTAAAAGTTTAGTTTAGAAAAGTTGATAGACCTTTTCAAATGTAACGCGAGAATTATTTTTTTTTTTGCGGTGGCTGACGAATAATCCAGTGTTGGAATATGTACAAAAGCATAAGTTCCGTTTTCGAAAAATATATGTTTTGCAAAAGAGTTTGAACAAAAAATACGCCAAAGGAAACTGGGGGACATTACAATTATTTCTAAAATAAAGAGCTTTGAGTGTGGATTCCGTTATAATTGCTTATCTTCTGACAGATACTCACGAAGAAGAGAGAGACGGCAAACTCCCCTACTTAGATCTTCTTATCATCCGGGAAACGTCTTCGTTCGATTTCGAAATCTATAGAAAACCAACAAACACAAAGAGAGTAATACCAAGCACTTCAAACCATTCCCATCAACACAAAATGGCCGCTTTTCATCACATGGTTCACAGGATGCAAACTCTTCCTCTTAGCGATACAGCCAAATCAAAGGAAATAGCTCACATTTATTTTTTAAATGCTAGACTTAATGGGTATCAAGAAAAAAAACAATTCCAGCAGTAACCGATAAAAGAACAAGGGATCATTTTAGGCGTACTTCGACAACTCTTAAGTGGACCCTACACGATGGCTTTTATTGACAATAATCGTATTGTCAATACATTCAATATTGACGTCAATACATCGATATTGACAATATTTCTGTATTCACATCGTCAATATTAATGTCAATAATTCCCCTTCGCGTCAATATATTGATACGTGTGGGGTTCGCTTTACACCAGTAACTGAGGATTTAAAACAGGCTTCCAGTGCTCGCGCTACCGTATGCGAGACGCAATACGAATAGTCTCATAGTCATAGCAGTCTCATGCGTAAGAGATTTGTAGCACTCTGTTCTCTCTCTTCAGTTTTGTCGCATCTCGCATTCTCATAATGTCTGTGTGTCGCACTGTTTTGTAAGCACAGCACATTTCCGGATATATGCGTTTCATGAGAACGAGTATCATGTGACGTCGCGTGAGCCGAAGCTCATGCGCTTTTCGCAATGAGACGTCGCTAAGCGACGTTTCAATGCGACATCGAAATAACAAACTCAACTGGAAGACCAACTCGTGTTCTTGATGTGGGAAAAGTGTTGTTTTGTTTTGAAAACGATGGAAAGCGACCTAGCTACTACACTCTTATCGAACGTGGAGAAGAGGTGTCAGATGGCTATGACCAACAAAGTTTTTCTAGCGGCAATCTTCGTTGATTAAAGGATTAACTTGAAAAATAGCCCATTCATGACGAACGAAGGAAGAGATGTGGCTTTAGTAAGCGAAGTGTACAATCAAGTTGTGGTTTATTTGCTCGTTAATATGCTTTTTTTCAATTTCACCGAGGGTCCAAGGTACTAACACTAGAACTTTTTGGAAATCTGTTATCGCAAATTGATTGTTTCAGCATCATGGTGGCTGGTATGAACTATCCTATGAGCACTAACACATCTGAAGAATTCAGATGCTGCCGTAGTAAGTTTTGTTGGTTGACAGGTATTCAATACAATTCCTGAAGCAAGAAGCTTAACAACAATCCGTAATACAGATATGACATAACTTTTTCCTAAATTTATTACATTAACATTAATCCAGCATTTCGTACCTACGTACACTCTGGTGCAAAGTTAATCGGACAAAGGTAGTTTTCATACAAAATAGCCAAGTTTAACATGTTGTAAATGTGTTCTGTTATGATCAATTGAGCTGAAATTTTGACGCAAAACTACAAATATGTTGTATTTCACGTGTAAGAAATAAAAAAAAAATTGAAGCACCTGCTGGAAGGTGACAATAAAATTAAAATTTGTGCATAGCTGATCGGACTAAGGTCAATGGAAAAGCAAGTTTTGAGTCAAAATTTCAGCTCAATTGATCATAACAGAACAAATTCACAACATGTTAAACTTGGTTAATTTTTAAGTGTAGAATTGTGTGTATGTAATGAGAAGTCACCACCAACGTTTTTGCAGCAAAGTACACTTCTGCGTTTAAAATAATCCCTAAAAATAGTATTCACTCAAGCCAGACAAAATAAAAATATTATTCTTATTAATCTTATTAAGTTCGATCATTACTAGCGTGTTGATATGATAGTCAGACCGAACTGTGACATTTTATTTGATTTCGAGATAAACGAATTTAAAGTTGGCTGTTCAATATTGTGTCTTATGTAATGGGACAAATCATTTGACCGTTTTCTCTTGCTACTCTAATTTTTCAAATCTGGCTGAAACAGTGAACTGTAGCTGAGGGAATTCTTGATCTTATGATATCATTAACTAATTTTTTGGTTTTATTTTGCTACTTAGTCCTTTCTGACTTAACGCCGACCATATTTTTCCACCAAATGGGCTGAAAGCTTCAGAGGCTTCCAAAAAATGTATTTTAGAAGATTTCCGCATAAGGACTTGTTGAAGGACACATAGTTCCAGAGATATTCCGGTATTATTTGGGGTGCTAACATGCTAACGGTATCCCAACTACCGTAAGGTTGCCATCCACTGCTCACGGAGTCTTCCTTTACCTTCCTTTAGTATCCTTTCGACAAGCAATTGCGTCTTCCTAGGAGCATGAGTGGTGATCTTACGGTGATTCCAGTATATCTCTGGAACCATGTGTTGAGCCTGCTTGAATCTATACTAGAAGATATTTCTGGAACCATCTAAAAACTTCACCCCATTTCAAAAGGCACATGTGAAAAGGGCACACAAGTCTTCTGTGAACAAACCCTTGCAGTCCCTTCTCTCGTCACCCGACAACATCACATATGATGGGACCGCGTGAGAGCGCATTGAGATGTTTCAATGAAACAGTCGCATTTGATTGAATACATGCGTCGCATTGAGAGAGCAATGCGATGAGACAAAACAAAATTGAAACCCTCGAATTTGTTGAGAGCGTGTAGCTTGTCGCGCGCATCGTTGTGGTCTCTCTTTTGTACAATTAATGTAGCACACCATGGATTTGAGAGTCATGCGACACTCCGTCTCACAGCTCGCTGTCGCATTTGCGTACGCGTGAGATTTCCGGAAGCCTGAGTTTAAAACGGGTAGCGGTGAATTTCGACAAAAACATTGCCAACCATTGCACAATGGTCCCAAAGCCGTATTTTGGAAGACAAAAATGTTTGCGCTAAAACCGTTGATTTTAGGCATATGGTGTCTTACGGAAAGTTACTTCATATTTTTGGCCAATTTTTTTTATGTTAGTGAAATTAGGGTGGTCCATAAAATTGGTGAATTGAAAATGTGAACTTTTTTATTATGTGAGATAGACCAGTGCAATGTTATAGAAAGTTGCAGAACAATCAATTTGCGGCACCTTTGCTCAAGTCACCAAACTTCAATCTCTTATGGTTCATGAGTTATGATTTTTTTTAAACAAGCAAGTTAGGGTGGTCCCAGAAAAATTGGGGTTCTTTGAATATCTTTTCATACGTTCATTTCTCGTAGAACAAATGTTCTAGACACTTTTAGAACTTTCAATGTCAAATATTTTTGCTCAAGCAACCAAGTTGATATCTTTTTTCATTGGAAAGTTAAAGGCGATTTCTTTTAAAAAAAACTGGCATTTTTCAATTGTCAATATCTCTAAAAGGAGCAAACCGATTTTCAAGTTTTTAATTCCATTTGAAAGATCATTATTTTGTTCAATAACGGTGGGAAAACTGCGAGAGCGATTTTTGTTTAAAGCATTTAATTTAATTTAAAAAAAAAGTCGTATGTTTATGCAAAAAACTGCCATAACTCTTCAAACAAAGGAGATAGCACCTTAATTGCTTCGGCAATTAAGGTACTATCAAAAGTTCGGGTGCGTTATCAAAAGTTCTAAAAGTGTCTAGAACAAAGTTTTTGCGAGAAATCAATGTATGAAAAGATAATTGTGAAAAAGTGAAGCATATTCATGAAAATCCATGAAGAAAGAGCTGTCGCACGGCACGTTTTTGAATTAAAACGAAATTGTCCCCTGTTACAGGTTCTCTCGGGGCATCCCAGTGGTTCTGAGACCGGCCAATGTGGTAAATGATTCACTTTAAGTCTATAGAAAGAATATTCATGAAAATCTATGAAGAAAGAGCTGTCGCACGGTATGTTTTGGAGTAAAAATACAATTGCCCCCTACTACAGGTTCCCCCGGGGGTATCTCGTGATTCCGAGAGCTGCCAATGTGGTCACTGATCCATTTGAATTTTAATGAATGCCTAATCTTTAAAAACCATGAAGAATGAGCTGTCGCACGGCATGTTTTGGTGTAAAAATGCCATTGTCCCCTGCTCCAGGTTCCCCCGGGGGCATACTGGATGTTCCGAGAGTGGCCAATATGGTCAATGATGCATTTAAAGTTTATCAAAAGTCTATTTACGAGAAACCATGAAGAATGAGCTATCGCACGGCATGTTTTGAGTGATTAAATGATCTGCCCGCATTCAGAACCCTTCACCACAACCGATTCCAGGGAAATGACCATATCTCGGTTGATTATAGACCAATTTTAGTTCTTGGCATATGATTCGCTTTAGAAATGGTTCTTCTTTTGTGGTATTTACTAAAAATATTTATATTTAACCAGCATCGTATATAAAATTTCACCAAAAATTTAGCAAGTTAGGCAAGCCGTGGCTACACCGTAGAACAATATTAGTTTTCCAGTCAAATGCTCTTGGAAGATTTAAAATCGGATCATTTTTGACGAAGTTACAATACTCCAAATTGGACCAAAAATTTGAGTATCCTAGTTATTTTGAGTAACCCCTGTACCTGTTGGAGACTAAATTTAGGTACCTGGTTAGGTAAATTGTGACATGGCAGTGGATACCTGGTGATTTTTAGTACCGATTGATTAGTATATAGCTCGTAGATAAAAGATGGATTCTTCAGTGGTGTTGAGTACTTGGCACTGATGAAGTCTGCAAGTAGTAGACGAAATACGCGTATCTGTAAAAAGATAAGCAATTATAACGGGGGATACAAATTATAAAGGGATTCCGTTAAGAGTTTTGACAAATTTAAAAGATTAAGCTAAATTGTTAAAAACTTTTTACACAGTAATCAAATCAATTTGCAGTCTTCGGAAAAGTTATACTGTATGCCCGTAAAGGTACAATTAAATGTATTATACAATAGAGTTTATTGTAATTACAATAAATCGTATTCTCCACAACGATAAAATTACAATAGAATGTATTGTTTCTACAATATAATGTATGGTAAATGGGAGAATATACAATAGAACAAGGGGGTCGTTATATATCTTAACCATAAGAAAAATCACTTTTTCCCGAACAAACTTGAGCCATTTACCAGCCATTGTTGTTCTATTGTTGAAAACTCAATAACATAAAAATTTTGTGACTGGCTTTTTGAATGCATTCTGCAACAAAATTTTGATTTAACAGTGATCTACCTATTAATCTATTCAATTGTGTTAACTTGGTCAAAACATTTCTCTAGTTTCAAAGCTTTGAAGAGAAATAGTTTTTGAAGTCCTTTGTATAGAACAGCTGGCTGATTGAGCACAGATTAGAAGCAGACAAAACTAGCTAAGGCCATTTTGTCAGTCACCGGCTGCACAACAGAATAAAAATATTGTTGAAAACTCTTACTGTTTTGTACAACAATATGTTAAAATTTCGTGTACTATGTACGCATAATAAGATCCATTGTTGTAATTGTATTTTATTTTATGGTAATTGTATGGTTATTTTCTTCCGGGTGGTTTGCCAAATCTTGTTCTCAGGTATATGAACGATAGGCAACGATTAAACAATATGTAAATTTGTGGTGAATATTTTCTTTACGTTTCCCATATACTAGGTGGGGTGAAAAGTAACCTCATTGGGAATGAAATTTTTTGTTTTTTTTTAATGTTATTCAATATAGCCCCCATTTAGCCCGATACACTTATTCCTGCGATTTTCCAACTTCATGATCCCGTCTGAAAAGTAATTTTTAAGGTCTGCAAAATACTCCTCCGCGGCGTCGATGATTTCCTCACTTAAGCTGATTTTTTTTATTGATGAGCCATCTTTTGAGGTTTGGGAAGAGATAATAGTCTGAGAGAGCCAAATCGGGTGAATACGGTGGATGCGGAAGCAATTGGAGCCGTAAGTCATTGATTTTAGCCGTGGTTGCGATGCTCTTGTGCGCCGGCGCATTGTCTTGCAAAAACATTTTTTTTTTTCGCTCATGTGAGGCCGTTTTGCAGCGATTTTGGCCTTCAATAATGCACAGTTATGCACAGTAATACCAATACGAAACTAACGACTTTAAATTGGCTCACTACTTGACTAGCCTATTGGTCCCAAGCAAACGATTAACGTACCCCATTCTAGTCGAAATTCTAGTACTACGCCATGTTTGTTTTGATTCGCTATGAAAGTTTGACAGATAAAATGAGGGGTTATTGGTTTTTCCTATGTTTCGAGGGGTGAATCGATTAGCTTGGGACCGAAGAGAGTACCAGAGCTGAGCCAAAAAGTTGGGCACGTTATTTCGGGACCTTCTAGTCTTAGAGTTACCTCTATGGTAATACTCGCTGTTGATGGTTTTTCCTTTTTTGAGGTAGTCCACGAAGAGTATGCCATGACAATCCCAGAAATCCGACGCCATAACCCTTCCGACCCATCGAGCCTCCCTCGGCCGTTTCGGAGCACTCGTGCCGGCTTCAGTACATTGCCGGGCACTCATTCTGTTCTCTGGGGTGTAATAGTGGATCCAGGTTTCATCAACAGTTACCAGGCTTTCCAAAACTCCTCGAGCTCAGATTATGCCCCATAGATGCTCAGCTCATTCATCGTGAGCTAGTTCATCCCTCACATATTAAGAGCAATGATGTCAAATCCAAAGAGCGCAAAAGAGCTCGAGCTCAGATTGATGCTCAAGCTGGACTTCCACAAACATGCATCACGATGAGTGATGCGCGGTTCTTTCTTGAGTGAATCGTGATTTACATCGGCTCTGCTCACCAAACAACATTTTGAACTTCGGGATGGACTCGGTGAAACCGTAAATATAGAGCATCGTTATGCATTCGGAGAGAGCACGCACGGCCTTTGATTGATGCCCGGTTCTTCCATTCAATATTTTGATACAGAACAATACATTCAATGGACTATAGGACCATTCCCAGAGAACGTAACATTTTGAGAGATTGATGTTTTTGTTTTACTTGGGGACCACTTTTTGGGTTACTCAAACTCAGTCGTAAAAATCTTTGATCGTTTTTTTCCGCTAAGTGCTTTATGAGTGGATAAACGAAATTATATTTCTGACTAAGAATATACGAGGGAAAACAAGTAAAAGCACTTTACTCCGTTTATGGATTATCCCTTGTCGCTGCACACACGGTAGCTCGAAAATCTTTCTGGGCCAACAATTGAAATAGGCGGAACAATCCAACGTCAGCAATTGCTTTAAACATAAAATTCTCGAGAATCAAAATACTACCACGTAAACTAATATTGCCATTCAATAAAAGAAGTTTGCTCTATCAGATGATGATGTTAGATTGCTTGGATGTGCTTTGATTTTCGAGGAATAATTGTTTAAAGCCACTGTTTACGTTTGGTTGTTCCGCCGCCTCATAACCTTCAGTTGGTTGCAAGATGTCGCCGAAACGCAAATCAAATTTTATGCATAGGTTAACTACCCCATTTTCGGCCTATTAAGCACAACCCGCACTTAGTCTTTCTTAATCTTGCGTAGTTTAGCACCAATTGGAATGTTTTTATTACTGATGGCTTCCAAATCTATTCACCTTTCCGTACGTACCGTGATAAAGAGAAACAAACTTTTGAGATATTGTTAAAAGCAAAGATATCTAATTAACAAGATATCCCAATATCAATTCCTCATACAAGGCATATAATTACCAGCCGTATGTGATCGCACTGCCATCTGTGGAGTGCACATTGAAACTGTTGGGAGTTCCCCGCCAACTTCACCACCTGGGCTCAATAACTGACAGGTGTCAGCATGATAGATGTCAATGCGGACGTTGATGATCAGCCGAGGAAAGAGGACGATATCATCCTCGAAGTCATCATCATTATATTGCGATAGCAAGATTCTTACTTGTTTGTGATTGTTCCGATTTTCAATCATTACCACTTTATACGCAACAGAAACACTTGAGAAAACAATCACACATCCAAGCGCGCATCATGATGTGCTTGTCATATGTTTTGCTTTCGAGCGAAAGAGTTTCCAATATACCACCGGTATCAGTAAGATGCAAATCTCTAATAGTAATTGATGATTTGCGGAGCTGGTGCTCAAAAGAATCTTAATAAGCAAAGAAGTAAACATGGGAAAAGCATTCACTCTCTCTAAAGAATTATTCCAACACCCCAGTCACTGGAAATGCAACGTATCGAAATCATTGCTAAACGTAATAAAATATGCCGTCTTCTTTGGCCAACGCAGCACGATTTTTTAGAGACAGCTAACAGCGCCAAACGGTTTGTGACGAGACAACGTTGAACTGCAGCGTTGGAAGAAAACACGCACACCAACATCTATACATGTACGAACCCACACAACTGAGCGGACGGTACAGCGCAAATCAAAACACGAAGCGGTTTCATCACTCATCGTCTTCATTCAGCTTCGGCTACTTCCGTTTGCGTTTGTGTTGGAATAATTCTTTAGAGAGAGTGAATGCTTTTCCCATGTTTACTTCTTTGCTTATTAAGATTCTTTTGAGCACCAGCTCCGTAAATCATCAATTACTATTAGAGATTTGCATCTTACTGATACCGGTGGTATATTGGAAACTCGTTCGCTCGAAAGCAAAACATATGACAAGCACATCATGATGCGCGCTTGGATGTGTGATTGTTTTCTCAAGTGTTTCTGTTGCGTATAAAGTGGTAATGATTGAAAATCGGAACAATCACAAACAAGTAAGAATCTTGCTATCGCAATATAATCATAGAGGTAACTCTAAGACCAGAAGGTCCCGAAGAAACGTGCTCAACTTTTTGGCTCAGCTCTGGTACTCTCTTCGGTCCCAAGCTAATCGATTCACCCCTCGAAACATAGGAAAAACCAATAACCCCTCATTTTACCTGTCAAACTTTCATAGCGAATCAAAACAAACATTGTGTAGTACTAGAATTTTGACTAGAAAGGGGTAGATTAATCGTTTGCTTGGGACCAATAGGCTAGTCAAGTAGTGAGCCAATTTAAAATTGTTAGTTTCGTATTGATTGTTGATATAATGATGATGACTTCGAGGATGATATCGTCCTCTTTCCTCGGCTGATCATCAACGTCCGCATTGACATCTATCATGCTGACACCTGTCAGTTATTGAGCCCAGGTGGTGAAGTTGGCGGGGAACTCCCAACAGTTTCAATGTGCACTCAACAGATGGCACTGCGATCACATACGGCTGGTAATTATATGCCTTGTATGAGGAATTGATTAGTGGGATATCTTGTTAATTAGATATCTTTGGCCCAGCTTGAGCATCAAGTTCAGCTCTGTGAGAGCAAAATATATCATCATCAAAATATGCTGGAGCTCAGCTTATTGATGACTCTTGATTGAGCTTTTGGTAAGCCTGACAGTTACCAATCGACGCCAAAAGTCCGCCGGATTCCGCATCAGCAAGTCCAAACACTCTTTCGAAATGCTCTCGCGTTCGTGTTTTTGGTCAGGAGTGAGCTTGCGTGGCACCCAGCGGCAGGATAACTTTTTCATATGCAGAATCTCGCTCAAAATATAGCGTGTGCGCTCAGTACTAATCTTTGCGGTATCTGCTAGCTCACGCACCTTCACTTTCCGGTCAGCCAAAACCATTTCATGTATTTTTTGACATTATCCTCTGTAACCGCATCGGAGGGCCTGCCACTGTGGACTTGTTAGGTAGCGGTGTTGCGGCCACCACGAAACTCTCGAAACCAATATTTGACGGTGTAATCTGACGGAGCATTAGCCCCATAATATTTATCCATTTTTCTTTTGATTCCTCCGCTTTTGCCTCTCAAAAAATGATGTTTTATGAGAGAACGAAAATCGTTTTTATCCATACTCAACATGATGTCAAACACGTCAATAACAATCAGCTATTAAAACAAAACTTAAGACAGTATAAGTTGCACTGAAATTTGGCATGTCTGCCCAAATTGGAGTTGACGGCGACTCTGTAGCTCTTTACTCCTATGGTAAAATCCATAAGCAAACGTCAGACTGTGCGTGAAATATGGCGGACTGCGTACTATCCATTCACTCCACCGAAATATCCCATAAGTTTCAATTGGTTTCAATAGGTATGGACTTATGGGAAATCCACACACTTAGAAATAATTACTTTTACAAGAGACGTAATCCCCAGGTGTGGGAGCTGCCTTCCTGCCGTCGGTAGCATTGGTGCTCAGCACGGAAAACAAGATCGACGGAAAACAAATCAAGGAAAAAAAAGAGACGTAATCCATATTGGACGTAAATCATGGAACGTAAATAAACATTTAATGTAAAATAAAGTTTTCTCAAATCGAAAGATAAGCAACTCGATGAAGAAAACGTTTGATTGAATTGATTTTCTCGTTGCTTTCAACTGATTCTTATGACAAAAGGGCCACTTACATGTGTCAGTCACAGGAAACCGAAATTTATACGAGTTTTTCGTAGTGTGTAGGGATGTCCATACAAGTCCCAGTACTGCTGGGGGATGTCGATACGTATTAACTCCAAATATTCCATCAGATCTGGTTCGATATACGACTGTCTTAGCGAAACAGTAAACGACAGATAAATGCAATCAGAAATGCAATTACATTCTATTTCGTGAGTAACCCCCATCATCAACGATCCAATATGCACTCTTATGTTGCACTAGTTCGGCTCAAAAGGACCTGGTGCGATGGGTGACCTACCAATTAGTCAATTATAAAGCCTTGCTCAGTTTCGAAAGTTTGATTCATGGCAGAGGAGGTTTTGGTGGGATCAGTGGTCCCGCATGACGACACTAAGTAATTTGCTGTTCAGCAAGATCCCATGACCGGGCATATTATCAACAACAACCACAGGGTACTGCAGCTGAACCAAGTGGTGGAAACTAACGATTTTAAATTAACTCACTACTTGACTAGCCTATTGGTCCCAAGCAAATCGATTAACGTACCCCATTCTAGTCGAAATTCTAGTACTACACTATGTTTGTTTTGATTCGCTATGAAAGTTTGACAGATAAAATGAGGGGTTCGTGGATTTTCCTATGTTTCGAGGGGTGCATCGATTAGCTTGGGCCCGAAAATAGTACCAGAGCTGAGCCATCTTGCAGCTATTGAATAGAAGCATCGTACCAAACGATATATTTGATGTTCTGTACTCGATAGGCGAATGGGCGATTAGGCCGAAGTGTAGATTTTTCCTCTACTCACTCTTTTTTGCTCTTTTTGAATACCATCAGTGTACCAAGTAATCACCAAGTAATAACCGCTCACTGGTGCTTAAAAAGTGCGATATTGGAAATCTCGTCCAACAATATAATATCAGCTTTTTCAAGCAAAACTTGTAATGTTTTTTTTCCGCAAACCGAAGCTTATCTTGCCAAAACAACAACACCGTCGAGTAGGGGATTTTTTCCCTATCCGATAGTGTTGTTTGTTTGCGTAGGTGAGCTGTGGTTTGTATTGTTAGTCGAGAAATATAAATAGCCAAATATTAGTGAATCATGGTCTAAGAGGGGTAGAAAATAAAACAGTAGCCACATTAGATACAAATGGAATTTGAAAAATAGAAGATTTGACACCAATGAGCGGTAATTGATACACTCACGGTCACTATACTCAGTAAACTAGACGAATGATATTCATACGATCAGTAAACATTATGACCTCGAAGCAAGCGTCTAAAATTCATTCTATAAAAGATTACTTGGCATTAATCGCCTTGTTCCAACCAGTATCGTTGGACTACTGAGATAGATGCGCACTCCTAAGGAGACAGACTAAATTTCCGGAAGATCAAAAAAAATATTATCATTCTACGGAAATCGATTAAGATCTGTATCTGTATCTGAAACTCAATAGTTCGGTCCACCGGAGGATCTGGAACATCGAAAAAAACACCTGTCTTATTTAACTGTGATTGGTAATTTATTGAACATGATAGTTGGTCTAAGGGAAACAATAAAAACACGTACTTGCTCCGATAAATCTGCATCTCAAGTCGCTCGGGTTACTCGCCGAATCATGAGATAAACACTTAATGCTAGCGTTACTGTTATTCCACAGCCTAATAAAATGTAAATAATCAATCTCCGATTACTAATTCGGCAATTTTCTTTCTGTCCCCCGATTTTTTCTCTCCCTGGTCTCTTTCTTTTCCGGAACCACGGCGCGTTCGATCTGCGACCCACAGCCAGCAGAAGTAGCAAAAAATCCAAACACCGTCAATCGCTCTACTCAATCGAATTCACCCGCCCGGTGGACGCGATTCGAGGAGCCCACGACGATGATGATCTCCGGGGTCCATCGCTCAGTCCCAAACCGATGACCCCACGTCGTGTCAAGCGACGATCTGTGATGCAACGGGGCACTACCGGCCGCCAAAGTACGACCAGCCGGCGAAGTCACTCCAACAATCGAAGCAGCGTGAGAAACTCCCGCCGGAAAGTACACCAAAACCCGGTTACTAAGCTGATGAACCAGCAGAGTGCTGGAACAATGACCCTAACCAAAACCTTCCCTCAGTTTGTGCACAGTAAGAACTCCGAACTGACGGAATCTAATCTCAAGTCACTGAACAACGATTACATCATGGGCCAAACAGCGGCTTCCATGTTGAACAATTTCAGTCAAGGCGGACCAAACAATCTCAACACATTCAATCACCCACCACGGCACAACACTCACACTCCTACCCTGCCCGATGGTAGTCCAATTGATCCAATTTATTACAATATGAATTCCTCTTCGCCATTGCTACAGCAGCAAACATCCTGGACATCAGCAAACCCCGCAGGAATCGGTGGCCATTCCAATCCTACCTATCAGCATTCGACCACGAATCTGAACCACAGTCCCGAGTTGAATGACGAATACTACACAAGCAACCGGCCACCTTCCGTGCGTTCCAGTTATTCGAACTTCCACGGAACCCGTCCGCTAAGTTCGTACTCAACTGTAGGCAATATGAACATCTCTCAGCCCGGTGCAACGGGAGAGAACGTATTCGCTAGCCTGACCAATCAGCAGCAAGTACAACCCCACCAACAACAGCAACAGCAACATCAACAACAACATCAACATCAACATCAGCAAGCCACCATGGTGGACACAATGAGCGATCCCTTGGCTATCCCTCAGCTGCCCAATCGAAGGTCGGTTTCACGGGAAAGTATTCGGGCGATGCAGTTCCTTAACAGTGGACCCCCGGCGTACAATCTGAACTACCATACGCCACCGGATTCGGAGACCACTATGTAAATAATGAGAGAAATACACAACTGCGGGAACTGTGCGGGACTAACATATCCCTCCTAATGGACTGGAATCTATCTCAAACCTGGGAACTTAGGCTATAGCTTTGTAAGCAAAATACGTATCAATCCGTCCTACTACTCCGTTGAGTTTTGTGTAGATAGTGCAACAATTTTACGCAATGATCTGATAGAAGGAGAACTTAACTTGTTATCTCTCCGTGTAATGTACATAAATAGTTTAAGTAACTAACACTGACTGGAAATCGTATGGATTGAGAGCATGAACTTCACGAAGCAATATGAAATAATACGAAAGCACTGTGAATATTTTCACGCACTGAAAATGGTTAACTTTACAACAGTAATAACTGTTGAACTAGAATGATGCTTCCAAATAATTTTACAAGGTGAACTAGAGAATTGGAACATGGAATAAAACATTCTTCGGTTATATTATATGAACAAACTCGTCAAATCGTTCATACAATGGAGCAGGTATAGCAAAAGTTTCGAAAATTTTATAATCACATATTTGAGCGAAATATTCTCCGATGTAAATTTTATGATAAAAACGAAACTAGAGAGTCCGAAACCTAATTACTTTCTATATCAGGGTAGTAGTAGTGAATACATCTAAATTATCACTCGAATCGATTGAAAAATTGAATACAATAGCCTATCTGACTGAATATCTGTTATCATTTTATTAAAAAAAAACTTCATGAGCTTTATTTTAGGTCAATGAAAGATGGTGCACAGTTTGAAGTGAGGTTATATCAACACCATTGCTCCCTATAATGGATGTGCTAAAAATGACTAATGATGGAACGCACATTTCTGACATATGGTTGGACAAGGTCTACTCCGTTTGCCATACAACCGTCATTTGGCATAATTTTAAGGAACATTATACCTGAAGCTGTTCTGCGTTATCCACTGAATGAAACAACACAGATAACTCTATAGATATCTCTGAATGCCTAAGTACTAGTGCACCAAATGCGGCGCTCTCTATGTATAAGTGTAAAAGCGATAGTATATGTACAGTAGACTGATGCAAAATTTTAAATTTTCGCTCCACAGTGCTCAAACGGATTCAAATCAGGTCCTGATTAGCCTCCCAAAATTTAACGGCGCCGGTGGTGTAGTGGTAAGCGTGATTACCTCTCACCCCAGCAGGCCTGGGTTCAATCCCAGTCGGCGCCGCCGGGATGTTCTGAGGCATAACATCTCTGATCACGCCTTCCTTCGGATGGGAAGTAAAGCCGTTGGTCCCCGGTTCATGAGTTGATGGGTCGATAGGTAGGGTCCAGGTGTGAGAGCTGCCTTCCTGGCACGTCGGTAGCATTGGTGCTCAGCACGGAAAACAAGATCGACGGAAAAAAAACAAACCAAAGGAAAAAAAAAGCCTCCCAAAATTTAAACTCATTTTGGTAAGAAACTGACTTGGCACAAATCATTCGTTTATATGGAAATTACTATGGGAAAACCAAACTTTTTGTTCATTGTCTTCTACACATTTTCCTATTGCTTTTTTGAAAAGTTCTATAACTATTCTTACGGGAATTTTTCTAAGGTACAACTTTGAGGAATATCATTTTTCAGCCAAATGTCAAATTAAATAGTTATTAATTGTTTAAGATATTGATAATCTTATGGCATGATCAAGCAGCCGTTCTGTTAGCAACACTGTATTCTGCAGTGTCACATAGTAGCCATGATATTTGTGCTCTATTCTTCTCACCAGAAACACCAATGTTGCCTGCTGAACAGTTGAATGAGCATAATCATAAGACGTCAGTGACTTGAATCATTAATAACTTTTGTTCCGTGCATTTGATTGAAAACTGGTTTTCAACAAAGTTGTAGCTGAATTTTCTACAATCACTGCTATCATTTTTAAAAGCACAGTGATGTGGTGAATTGTTAGATAGATATCAACAAAAACATAAGTTTTCCCATAGTAATTCCCATATAAACTTGAAATGGTTTGTGCCAAGTCAATTTCTTACTAAAGTAGTTCAAATTTTGGGAGGCTAAGCAGGATCCAATTTGGAACCGTTTAAGAACTGTGGAGCGAAAATTTCAAATTTTGCATCAGTCTAATGTACAGCGAGTATCTTTTTGCACTTCGTGTATGTGCATTAGACTGAAACCAAATTTGAAATATTTACTCCACTGTGCTCAAACGGTTCCAAATCGGGTCCTGATTAGCCTTCCAAAATTTGAACTCATTTGGTAAGAAACTGACTTGGCACAAACCATTTGAAGTTTATATGGAAATAACTTTAGGAAAACCAAATTTGTTGTTCATATCTATCTAACAATTCACAACTTTTTGATAAAATGTAAGGAATTCAAGTCACTGATGTCTTATGATTTTGCTTAATCAACTGTTCAGCAGGTAATATTGGTGTTTCTGACGCGTGGAATAGAGCACTAAACTCATGGCTACTATAGGGTGTACCAGAAAGTATAAGCAAGTTTATTATTGGAATAAAACACCGTTAACTTAAATTTGTATTTCATATATATGTTTTCTGCAATTTTCTCTTTCAATTGGATGAAAATAATCCGCAGTTCCTTTAATCGTATGACAAGGAGCAAACTTTTGATTTAACACTGTCCATGAGCTTCAGCACAGATTCCTTGGTGATAATTTTGACCACCTTTGTCCAGTCTTTTTCAAATTCTTCGATTGAATTCGCTGCCTTAAAGTGTTTCCGTAGATATCGCTTGGAAAGGGCCCAAAAAGTTTCGATTGACCGGGCCTCCGGACAATTCGGAAGATTCATCTCTTTTGGCACGCATTGCACATTGTTTGCTTTGTATCAAGCTACCGTGTCTTTCGAGTAGTGCATTGACACCAAATCGGACCAAAATAGTACTAGGCCATCATGTTGACGGATCATCGGACGCAGACGCCGATTCAAACACTCCCGAATGTAAATTTCTGTGTTCATCGTTTCCTTCGTCACAAATGGCTTTTTTGACAACTTACCAGACTTACATATCGCTTTCCAAACCATGGCCTTCTTACCATTTTTTGTTACGTTACAAATTGCCTTATCGGCATGGTCAACTTCCTAACCATCAAGGACTGTGTAGTATTGGTCTCCGCGAAGCGTCTTGTAGTCAAATTTGACGTATGCTTCATCGTCAATAACAATTTTTCACATAGTAAGCTATCGTATAGCACGTTTCTTGCATTGGCATGTTGGACGTTACTCTTCGATGTTTTCAGTTTTTTTGCGGCGAGGTATTTTGACCAAATCTCGAACAGAGGCACTTTTCTTATTGACGAAAGCTTGTTGATCTTCTGGTCCACTATTCGGTCCACCGGTCCTGGTTTACGGCCAGATTTCGATGTGTCCTCGAATGTAACCAAACCTCCAAACTTCCAGATGGCGGTTTGGACTTCTCTAATACTTACTTCCTCCATTTTCGCCAACTTCCTTACTGATAGGTTGGGAATAGTGCACCATTTGTGCCTCGTATGATAATTTTGTAAAAAAAAAAAATGCACTTTGTGCACACAAACTTACTGAGCAATAAGTAAACAACAACACACAGCGATGAACAGCTGATAAACTTTATCGGGGTAGAAAAGGCGGCACAGTGCAGAATACAGTGTTGCACAAAAAACAATATCAATCTCTTAAACAATTAATAACTATTTAAAGTTGTAGCTAAGAAAATTTCCAATAAGAATATCTATAGAACTACTTAATAATGCAATATGGAAAAAAAAATGCAATATACTAAAAGACAATTAACCAAAAAGTTTGGTTATCTTATAGTAATTTCCATATAAACTTTAAATTGTTTGAGCCAAGTCAATTTCTTACCAAATGGGTTCAAATGTTGGGAGCATAATCAGGACCAGATTTGGAACCGTTTGAGCACTATGGAGCGAAAATGTCATAATTTGCATCAGTTAATGTACATGGACACACACATCAACACGACAATCGTCAGCGAAGTGCAAGAAACCGTGTACATACAATCGTTTCTGTACTCATACTTAGAGCTATCCATTTGGTGTTGCACTCAGTGATGGCATAATCCTCATTTCCACGCGTGATATTGTAATAAAATATCAAGCATGATAATGATTTTACAAGCTCCTTTGATATTTCGAGATTATTCACAACATGTTAAATTGTAGCTTTGAGTTGACTCAATTCCAAAATGATTCTGTTGCACATCGTTTTCTTAGAAAGAGAAAGACTAGTTTGCTATCTCTCTTTACTCTTCACAGATTGCAAATACAAAGCTACTGCTGCCAGCAAGGAATCTCGAAAATATCTCAAAATGACAAGCGATCAACGATAACGCTATGTTATAAAAAGCTATAAAGATATAAAATTCATCCCTTTTTTTCATGAAAAACTGCCTTTGTAATATGATATTATACTCATTGGTGAGATTGATCTTTTGATATTTTCCCAACACTGGTTGCACTAACACTTAGGCTTTCAGAGAAGTCTATTGCACAGTTTAGACAGAAAAGAGCCGCAAGTTTCAGTGATCAGGCTCCCAGTTAAAACACATTTCAGTTAAAGGTCTTTCTCCTAGCGAAAATCTAGTGTACTCGCAAGATGCCCCCTATCCGGATGCAGTCAATACGAACAATTGCACTCAATGCTGACTATTGCTGAATGCATCTGAAACTAGATTGCCCCAAAAATGCAAAAAAGGGCCGATGTGCCGCACTCTTCTCTCACCCGTAAATCTTGACAGTTTTGGATGGTTTGATTTACCTCCCATTCGTTGCCATCTCTTTTACTCAGAGGCAAAATGATAGGAAACAAAAAGTAAGGTAAGGGACCGTGCATTGATCTATTGCTGACGTAATTTAGCTTAAAATTGGATATGGTAATATAAGGTTCTGGTTCTTGTTACTTACTTACTTAAGGGTCCTGTGCACCACCAGCGGTGCAAAGGGCCAACGTGAAAGACTTCCATCCTGGGCGGATGCTCGCTTTTGCCTTGATCTGGGCACAGGTCAGATTCCTATCGACTTGCTTAATTTCCTTATTGAGGCTCCGCCGCCATGAGCCCCTGGGTCTACCTCTGCTGCAATGTCCTGCCGGATTCCAATCCAGCGCTTGCTTGCAGATTTCGTTTCCGCCCCGTCGAAGTGTGTGGCCGACCCACCTCCACTTTCGCTCTCGAATTTCTGTTGCTATCGGCTTCTGATGACATCGACGATGGAGCTCGGCATTCGAGATCCAGTTTTGAGGCCACCAGGCACGAATTATATGCCGCAGGCATCGGTTGATGAAGACCTGCAGCTTTTGAGTGTTCTCCGCTGATACACACCACGTCTCGCTGGCGTATAAAAACATAGATTTCACGTTCGAGTTGAAAATTCGGATTTTGGTGTGTTGACTTATCTGGTTGGATCTCCATACGTTTCTTAAACTCGCAAAGGCAGCCCTAGCCTTCTTGATTCGTGCACCTATGTCGCTCTTGGTCTCGCCGTCCGACGCTATTTGGCTGCCAAGATATTGGAAACTTTCGACCTTCTCCAGTGCTTGCCCCGCTACCGTAAAGTTGGAAGGGTTGCCCGTGTTGATATCCAACGATTTGGTCTTGTTGACGTTGATGGTGAGACCCGCCGCAGAGGAGCGTTCGGCTAGGTCATTGAGCTTACTCTGCATATCAGAGCGCCGTTGTGCTAGTAGAGCAACCTCATCAGCCAAATCGAAGTCGTTGAGATGCTCCATGGTGATAGGCTGCCAAAGCAGCCCACGGTTCGGTACACGGTCAATTGCACCTACCATGATCTCGTCGATTACGATGAGAAACAGTAGCGGTGATAGTATACATCCTTGTCTCACACCAGCGACTACCCGGATAGGGTCGGACAAGGCTCCGTTATGCAGAACTCTGCACGTGAAAGCCTCATACTGCGCTTCGATGAGGTTGACGATTTTATCCGGGACTCCCTTGCGTCTCAGGGCGCCCCACAGATTCTCGTGATTGAGACGGTCGAAAGCTTTTTCGTAGTCAATGAATACCAAATAAAGGGACTCTTGGAATTTATTGACCTGCTCCAGGATGATGCGGAGCGTGACAATATGGTCCACACAAGATCTTCCGGACGGAATCCTGCCTGCTGCCATCGGAGAGTCGCGTCGATCTTCTCCTGTATCCGATTCAGGATAACTTTGCACAGAACTTTGAGAACAATACACAGTAACATGATATGCCTCGCCTTTTGTCGCACACAGTCAGATCCCCCTTCTTTGGGACCTTCACTAAGATGCCCTGAATCCAGTCGGCCGGAAAAGTCGCGGTGTCCCAGATATTACAGAATAGTTGATGCAACATTTGTGCGGATAGCATGGGGTCAGCTTTGAGCATCTCTGCTGATATGCGGTTCTTGTTAGGTTTTGGCAATTTTTCCACTATTGCTTGAATTATTTAAACCTCATCCATCGAGTTACAGAATGTCGAGTGTTGACTGTACTAAAATAACCATGCTACACTTCATTTTGCTAAATAACTATTATGATAAATGACCATTATGCCAAACGACTGTAATGCCAATCAGCAGCACAACGCTGAGCGAACTAATCGATAGTATTTTATACGATTATTTTATTGATTTTAGTATCTAGGTATTTTACGATTATAATAGTCATATGGCAGTCGTATGATAATTTTACTGATCGAAAAAAAGATGCTGCCAGGATTCGATCCATGGACTTCGTGATTACAGATCGTATGAATTTGATGCGTCTAGTTTACACGGCCGATGAGAGTAGCTCAAAATTGCGTCGAATTAGACTCAAAATTGCAAAAAGTGGGTTTACTCAGTTAGTGAGTAAAATAGGCTCAAAGATAAGGAATATCGAGGAAAGTTTTACTCAGTTTACGAGTATACTGCGTTTTTGCGAATTTGAATACACTCAATTCTGTTTTTACGCGATTTATTTTCGGGCGTATTTTCAATCGTGTGATCTTAAATTGCAACCAAATTTAGTGAAATTTTTTTTTTTTTTTTAATTTTAAAGATCAATGAAAAATATAGTGGTATTGAAACTTCTGAACTCGTCCGCACACTTTGACAGCTGATTTCGTGGTTGAAAATAAAAAGCAAATCGATTTTACACGGCTACACTAGCAACGTTGAATTAGTGAGATCGGCGACGAGAAGTCAAACGGCAGGCTACGTGCACTGCTGCCATCTCCCCTGTTTGTGTTTAAATCAAGCGTGTTTTACCTTCCAAGAATGGTCCTTTAAGTTGTGTAAACCCAGTTTTTGATATTTACATACACTCATCTTTAATAATGGGTCAAACCTAGGGGGCGACACATCAAAATCTCAATTCTAGATGCTCGAAAAATCTCACACTAGAGAATCAATCTTCTAAAAATCTGCTTTCATTTCTCGCATCTATTTACATCACGCATCATCTTTTTGCATGAAAGCTTCATCGTCATCAATCCTCTTTCTATCTACTCAGCGTACGCACAGCTAGCCACAGCAAACCACAATCTTTCCTGCATCGTAGATAGAGTCGTCCCCCTCGGGTCAAACTTCGCATTTGCTTGCTTTAGTAAACTTATATTGGTTACTAGAGGCATTACATCTGGCAACGCTTGTTCAATGATTATGTTACGTTCGTTAGCAAAGAAATGGAGTCGAAGTGATTTTCCCGGTGCTTCATTTTGTTCACCAAGAAAGTTGAAAAGTAGTAGGTATTTATTAATTTTGTGTATTCGAATTACGTGAAATTGTCAAATGCTACGAAGAACACAAGTAAGTAAATGCAAACAAGTGTTTTACCCAGGAAATTTTCGATGTAAAATCAGGGAATACTTGCTTTAAATTTTCGGATGGCTAGTGCTGTGAATGTATGTGTATACTAATGATGATGATTGAAGAACATTTTAAAAAGAAGAAGAATCCGAATTGAGTGTGCCAATCAAGGTGTTAATATCTCACGAGTTTGGCAACCCTGAAGCTATATTGACATTTGCGATTGTGTTTAAATTTTCATTTTTGGAGCGGGAGTTGAAAGAGAAACCGGAAGTTATGAAACCCATACGGTGTTCAAACAAACTCGACCGATCCACAAGATTTTGACTCAATGTCTATTTGAATTACTGATGCCTTTCAGGTGTACAGAAACGAAGTCGTAACCTGATCGCTGAAGAATAAAAATACCTCCGGCATCATTCGAAATCCTCTACAACTAAAGCAAACAACGAACTCAAACGGACGTCGAGTTCCTAGTGCGGAATCAGAGCCATCCATGCAAGAAGATACCTCGTAATCTCTGGATGAGCCGAATTGGAATCTGGAAATCTGAGTTAAACAGTATAGTTGGCTCATAAGCACGCCCATAGGACCTTGCGAGGCTTTTGCTAAACAGCAAATTGCTTAGGGTCGTCAAGCGAGAACCAGCGCACCAAACTCACTCTGCAGCGAGCCAAATTTTCTAAATTCAGCAAGGCTTTACAGTTGATTGGCCGGAGGGCCACCCATCGTACCGTGGCCACTTGCGATGAAGAATTTGACACAACTCGTAGAATAGGCCTGGGAGAGTCACGTCACACGACGTGACTTTTGTAACCTCACGAGTGACAGAGAGTCACACGATTCGCAGAATAGGCCTGAATGACAAGCAATAATATCTGAAGAAATACTCAGCGTAAAACGAGAAAAATTCTCTATCGTTAAATCCGCAGTAAAACCGATATTCGAACCTGGCCGAAAACCCCTGTGATAATCGTTTTATCTTTATTGATTATTCGGTGTTGGGTCATTAAGCCGAAGTGCGTTAGGTTGAAGGACTTAAGGCCGATGTACATTTATCAGTTCTAGATAGAGCTGGAATTAGGGCGTAACAGCTTTTGTAAACAATGACTTCTCTCGTTGATTTTTAGCAACCCAAGGCACACCTACACAAATCAATATATCCATCGGGTAGGAGAAGTCTTCGCCTATTCGATGGTAATGTTGATTTGCCAAGGAAAGTTATGTCTTTCGAGAAATCATCGAAAGAAGCCATTGTTTACAAAAGCTGTTACGCCCTAATTTCAGCTCTATCTAGAGTTATTCTACATAATGAACTTGTTAATGTAGCTCGACTCTTATAGAATATCCTGCCCTATCCTTCGTTCCAAATGTAAATTTGACCATCGCACGATGCAGGATATGTTTCCGGTCGTTCCCATTTCTCTAATGGCTTTGTTGTACGTTTTGCGCAGCTGTGTCTGGAACATCTCCACTTGTAAGAAATTAACTGCATTGAAAAGCATTATTTTCAAGGGAAGAAAGTATCAGTCACTCTTTCCGGAAGTCTGCTCGACTACCGTTGAAAACAGACTTCTTCAATATTTCTTCTGCAGCCGGCACACATAAACTGGCGTTCGCTGTCTACCGGTTTGTTTTTGAACTCCAAGTACTTACATACCTACCTGTACATTGGATTCATTCTTAGCAACGATTAGCAAAACGTCAACGCTCGACAGTGATGCCATGTTATATTATATGTTTTGTATGCTACTAGTATGCCCTAACGTGCCGAACAGTGTGCCATGCTGTTTCGGCACAATGTGCAGAGTTGATTACCTTTTGGAAAAGATGCATTTAGAGCATGAAATTGATACATTGGAGTCAAAAGTGTCTGCTACAAAGTTGTTTCTTACAGTTTTGGTGTCAATTAATACTAGGGTGGCTCTTATTATCATTGAAATATAAAAAATCGAATTGACTTTAAAGAAGTTAAAAAAATAACATATCTATGTCAAATGTCGTCTAAAGATATGTTTTATGCTTGCCCCAACCAGAGATATTAACATTTGAAAAGGGAATATTTTCATAAGAAAAACGTCAATGACTCTTGATCGGCATAATATATTGACAAGTTCTGCATATCAAAAATTACACCTTCAAAAGTTCTAAAAGTTATTTGAAGACATGTTTGCTGATAAATTTTAAATTAAAAAATAGTGCACAAAAACTGTTTTTTAAGACACACCCTAACAATAGAGGAACATAGCTCTAAATCGGTCCATTCAAGAGATACAAAAAATAGATTTTAACAAAGTTGCTTGACATTAGCTGAGCTACAACTTTGCCGGAGATTGTATTCATTTATTTTTGAAAATAAAAAAAGCTATTTTTTTTATTTCACTGTTAATAAGAACCACCCTAGTATTATAATTGGCACCAAAATGAAGACTTAACCGTAAGGAACAACTTTGTAGAAGACATTTTTTTCTAAAGTTTCAATTTCAGTCTCTAAATGCATCTTTCCTGTTAAATTCCCATTCTGGAGCACTTTGGATAGGTTAGATACCCGAGCAAAGTCGGTTAACAAAATGAAAGCAAATCGATATTAAAGTTTGCAGTTCCTATCATAATGAAAACTCATTTTGATTTAAATTGTCACGACATAAGTCTGATATCATAATTTGCTTTCATTATGCAGTCAAAACTTTTTAAATGAAAGCAACTTAACTTAAAATTTTGCTGTTAACGTCTTGTTTAAAATTTAATCTAAGTTCATCTGTCGTTTTTGTCTAATGATTATTGTTTATTTGTTTTGTTTAACACATTTTAGGTCATTCATGACTTGCCCGGGGTGAAATTTGAGCTCAACTCTGTCAGTGTGGGAAGCATGGACACTAACCATTTACGCCATGCCCGTATTCAGTTAAACATTATGAATGCAAAATCAGTAATCAAATTGATTTTATTGAAAGCAAGATTAGTTTTCCATTTGATTCAACAGTGTAAAAGTTTGCTCTCATTTTTGCTGTGTTAACCGTTAAGTCAACCAAAATGAGATCAACTGGAGTATTCAAAATAAGTTACATCATAACAGCAAATTTTGATTTCAATTTGATCTCCAGCTTTGCTCGGGTATACAGACGTTCACAATGACACAATGATCCCTTGATCAATTACCCTATCAATGTTCTACGGTTTGACTTCTCACAACGGATCAATGAAAATGCTGCGATTTTGACAGAACTATATGCTGTGGTTACCACAGTATTTTACATTCGATCGTCCATATACAGTAGCACCAAAAGTTGTCAAAACCTTACCATTTTCATTGATCCATTGTCGTTTTTATTTTCTATGATGCTCGATGTGCTAAAATTTAAACTCAGAAAATAAACTCCTACCTACTGCTCTGTTGTTATGTTCGATAACGTGCTTACTAGTTTTATGATCGTGACTCTATGAAACAAGAGCCACCATGCTGGCCTCATAAGAGTTGATAAAAACAACTTCAACAAAGCTTGCGTAGATGATGTATGGAAAGGTGCCGAAAAATAACGATAAACATACAACGAAAGCATTGAATACAGTATCAACACAAACAGCAACGAATTTTGTGATCAAAAAAACTACATTTTACACCTTTGTGATACCAAAGTTCAAAACTATTCGAAGGATGTGTTCGATCACAATAAAAATATTTCAACACACACGCATCTGTTTTGAGCGTGTGAAATCTACTGATCGACTATCTTAAACTGCGACTGCAGTTCTAAGCTTAAATAAATTTTATGAAAACATTTTGTATAATAAATGTGTGACGCTTTAAATTAGATCAAGGAAGTTTCTTTCAATAACTAGAAACATTTTTTTTCCGAATTTAGTAGCTGTAGACGACGATACGACTAAGCTTTATATATTTTTGTATAAGAATATGAAATCAAATAACGAACAGAACAACGCGAAGAGGTCGCTTTTAACGGTAATTTGTACAGATTTTCCTCGATTCAGGTAAATAAAATTCGACAGAAAACAAACAAAACAATTTTACTTACAAATATCACCGCATACGCTTCCAATCTCCGCTCGGCTTAGGTTCGCGCCATCGACGATTTCACCTTCGCCTCCCAGCATTCATCCCAAAAGGTAACCAGTCTTTGTTCCCTATTCGAGCAGAAGTCTTTAAAGTCTCGTAGCATGCGCAGCTGAAAGAGCTCCTCCGATTGGGCAATCGCCAGCGATTTCCACTTCTTGTTCGGTATCATGTGGTTCCAGGACCAGAGAAAACCCGTCTTCCGGATCGCATCACAGTCATCTTTGGTTTTACTTCCGGTCACATGGCGAGTGATGTACGCTTCGTGTGCAGCAGACGAGATATTGTTCTGCATCTGCGACTCGTAGGAAGCTGAGTAGCGATTGATGAAGTTCGTTGGTTTTTTCATCGTGCTTCCTCCGGAAGCCAGTCTTTGGCGTGATTTCAGTCCTTGGTTCGAGTTTGGAACCAGAATAAACATATTTCCAGTGCAGTGGACGTACTGATAATCTAGGGAGACTTGATTGGATCCGGTTTTCGTTTCAACAGCACACCTCATGAAACCGAATCTGGCTACAATAGCTTCCTGGAACAGCAGCAATCGTTTTGGCCATGTATCTTTCTTGAATTCTTCGAACAGGAAATTCCTATGCTGATTTAAGCATTCGATATCTAAAGGAATAAAAATGGGACCCCTCAATGGGTCACTTTTCTCCGTGAAGGGTTCTGCAAGGGGATCGGCAGGAATCGAGACTAGTTGGAAACCACATCCTTGCGCTCTTCGAGACCACCCACTGATCAAATCGCTTACAATCGGTCCGGAAGCTGTGATCCACTGGACTACGACTTCGAACGCATGCCCTGGAATCATTTTCTGATGATATCGCGCATGACCCCATTCTATCCGGTCGGATTTATTGTTAACGTCAATATCAAGATGAGTTTGCTTGTAGAGAGGACGATCGACAAATTCTTCGTTAAAATCTATTGCCTCGCGTAGAAATGCCGGCACGCCAATATCTACTGGGTCAATTGGTTTCTGCAAATCCGGGTGATGTATTTCCACTTCCATCCATTCGTTTTCAAACGCTTCCAAATCACCGAGAGGTGGCAGGTATTCACGAGATTCCTTGTCTTGCTGCATAATGTAGTACAGGTTAAACCCGGGAACGACAGGTTTCGAGTATTCCCCCGAGGCATGGCAGATCATGCGAGCTCTAGAAGACGAAAGGTAAGTACATCATTTAATACAATTTCAATATCACAAACAACATTACCTTTGCATATCTTCGAGGATTTCAATGGGATTGCACGGACCCTCGATGTGACTTTGCAACCAGGTGAGTGCGTCGTACGACACAAATGTGCACGATGGCATACTGGGTGCTGAACCGAGGAAACCCACTCCCTGGATGGGGTTCTTGAAAGCATCGAAAATTTCCTGCAGCGTGGCCGTCGGTTTGAGCTTGCTACTTTCCGTACAAAAATCATCACTATCCTCCGGCAGGCCCTGCTCGGCTGCCGAATTCAGCGTCGAAAGGGGAATGCCATCAACCGTGGTTTTACCACCAGTCGAATTGAGTTGATTGGCTGCTGCCGCTGCTGCAGCCTGGATGTTCGCTTTGTCCAGTACTTTCGAGCCGGAACGAGTTAGCATGCTATGAGAGGAAAATTGGTAACTTCATAGATTCTTCAGATGCATAAATTGTCCATAAGCACATAACTGGTCCATATGGTTAGGATATCAGGCAAAGTTGGGACAGATATGTGATTATGGGCAGTAAAGGTCTCCGAACCTGGACGGTACAGTACGATACGTTACATTTTGTGTAAAGATTCCGACGATAGTCGACGTGCCGTCCAAGAGCGAATAGACCTTAAAACGGGCATGCATATTTCTTCAAAGTGACATTCACCAAAGCGGAAGCTATTATGCTACAACTTATCTCTTGCGATATGTACTATAACTAACCTGATACCATTACTGACATTATTGCGTTCTTGATACAAGCAGTTAGCACTACCATATCCACTACCAATATAATACATTTTAGTGATAACGCCGTGCTGCAAAAAATAAGAATGACGTGATTCAAAGCAAGTTTAAAAATAATAACAGAGGATAGCTTCAAATAAATAGGAAACTCATAAAGCACTTTAGAAAAATGTTTGATAGCACAGTAAAAGCAAGGCAAATAATACAAGACAGAAAAAGGTAATAACTGAAAATAAGAAAATCTATTAAATACATCACGGATGACTGTGGAACGTTTTTCCTCGTTTGCCATATAGACACTCATAGTAATAGACATACCAATGTGCCACCATGTTGTATCCAAAACGAATATTTTCCATACGAATTGACAGTCCGTTTGGATACGTCAGCCAATGGCCAGAATGATCTAGGCCGCCTCCAGAATTTTTTGAAGTTTTTTATAATTTAGGATTTAAGCATGGAGGGAGACAGGCACCCCCATTAGCTACGCCAATGACGTCAGGTCACATTGGCAGGTCCATTACTATAAGTATCTACAGTTTATCGCCGTTTTGAAACAAAAACGGAAACTTTTGATATTCTTTCGGTACGGGATGGTGGAGTATTACGTCCCACCAAAGGAAATTGTCGATTTTTACTACTTATTAGTCAAAATATACATTCTATTTCAGTGTATTCATTAGTCGGATGAAACTTCTTGATACTTGATATAAGATATGGATATATACAGTTGTTCCCTAACAAATTATTTGGTAAACAAAAAACCTTCTCAAAATAGCAATTTAATTTGTACGTGCAGGGTAATAAGCGCCACTTGCGCCAATGCTCAGTTGTTTGCTTTGTTTCTAAAGTTGTTTTGCATCATGTGATTTGACTCAAGAGAGATTCAATCCAGTTCTCCTAGGGTACCCGGAACATGTCCGGGTGTGGCCAACATGGTGCTGGTTACTCATCAAATTCTCGAAAGTACAGAGAAATTCTGAAAACATCGGGGATGTTTCAATAACCGCAGGGAAGTTTCACAAACTAAAGTTCCGAAAGCTTCAGGAAAATTCTTGGAACTCAAGGCAAGTTTCAAGAAATTCAGTTTAGAGATCCTCCCCAACTAACAATTCAAGCTGAACAGTAAGAATAGAAATCAATTATTAGTTGATTTAAAGTGTACAATGCTGATTAACACCAGGCTGAATATATGGTTGATTTGTAGTAGGTACATACCATCGGTCGATGGTTGTTTTCTCAATTTTTGCAATCAAGTACCATGTAAGTAACGATAAAACTGTTTTTCACAGATGGCTCAACAATAAATGCTTCCACTGGATTTGGTGTATTTAATCAATTTCATAATGCCTCCTATAAACTGCAGAAACTATGCTCCGTATACGTTGCGGAACTCGCAGCTATATTTTACGCAGCAGAGCGAATTGCCTCACTACCTTCTGACCATTATTTAATTTTTACGGATAGTCTTAGCTCATTGGAGGCTATTCGTTCAATGAGACCGATGAAGCACTCCTCGTGTTTCCAGCCTGACATACGATCTAAACTGAGTGCTTTATCTAACTGCTCCTATACTATCACCTTAGTTTGGGCCCCATCTCATTGCTCAATTCCGGGTAATGGGAAAGCGGACTGGTTGGCTAAGATGGACGCTATGGAAGGCGATATTTTTGAGCGACAAATCGCCTTCAACGAATTTTTATCCAGGAAAAATGGATATCAAATTTAGTTTTCAGTTTGCTCTCACTGATAGCAGAAATAGTTTTCAATGTGATGTCACAGGAAGATTTGTATGCTCTCAATTTTGATATTTTACCCGTTAAAACGACCAAAACGACAGCAACCTGAGTGATCATTATCAGCGAAATCACAACATCAAATTTAGATTTCAATTTGATCTCAGACTTTGCTCGGGTACGCTGCCATCCATTTGTTGCAATTTGTTACCCCTAACCTCGAGATAGCCGCGAGTAATCGGCCCCCGCTTTAGTAACGTTAGTTTTAAGAAATTGTGTGACCTGAACAATGAATATCGGCTCCGCAAAGCGAATTGGGAAAATAAACGCATTATAAAAAAGTAGTACATAAAACGAATTATATCTCCATTTTTTTTTAAATTTTTTTAATTAATTTAGCTGAACAAAAGACTGAACAAGACTTATTTAAGCTTAACACTTAACAGAATAGGAACCTATTGTACAATATTGTTAAATGTCGTCTAAATACTGTTAAATGTCGTCCAAAGCCGTAGCGTTTCCGGCATTATAGTTCTTTTAAATTTACTGACTACCTTTCTAATCTCAAGCAGCGCCAGCAGTGGCGGCGACAAGCAAGAGCAGGTTTTTAGGAATAGCTCCAGGTAGATGTTGACTGCGACGGTGTCGGATATATTAACATTTGTATTCCTGTGTTTGACTGTTCACTACTATATACACTAAAGGTCCACGTACATTAGATCCGGATCTGACGCGTTGCGGCAAAGTGACAGCTAAATCTATTGTCTAACTGTCAAATTTACGTCAACGCAACGCAAACGGATCTAATGTGGGTGGGTCTTAACTGCACTGAATTTTAAGATCGCATTCCAAAAATATAATCCAATTATGGCACTAAAATAGCATCCAAATGACCATCAAAATAAATTGTGCATTGTGTTTACTGCATTTGAAATTTAGAGGAATGTTTTACCAACCGGTGGAAACTAACGATTTTAAATTGGCTCACTACTTGGCTAGTCCATTGGTCCCAAGCAAATCGATTAACGCACCCCATTCTAGTCGAAATTCTAGTACTACATTGTGTTTGTTTTGATTTGCTATGAAAGTTTGACAGATAAAATGAGGGGTTCGTGGATTCTCCTATGTTTCGAGGGTGCATCGATTAGCTTGGGACCGAAGATAGTACCAGAGATGAGCCAACAAGTTGAGCACGTTTCTTCAGGACCATCTGGTCTTAGAGTTACCTCTATGGTTTTACTGTCACTATTTGTTGTTTACAATTCTGCATTGCTGTATAATACAAGGGGGAGGTGGCTGTCAAATACGAACAATCGTCGCCTACCTCGCATAACTGGTTCCAAACGTAAACAAGCCATAAGAAACCTACAGGGTTTGTTTACGTTTGGAACCAATTTCATACAAGAATGATCAGTAGGCTGATTTGACAGCACGTCCCACCCCAGGTATAATACCCTTCCGGTTGCTATTATTCAACTTATATTTGGCGTGCTTCAAGATAAAGATACCACACATATGCTTAAGTGGTCCAGCAGGTATGGTTGACACCTGTAAATTACCGAATGCCGGTTTGAATCCCGAAATGCAAGGTAATTTTTAGAGTAATAATAATAGAAATATTTAAATCTAATTAGTCAATATCATGCTTTACCTAATTAGATTTATTTCCCATAACAAATATAAGACATGAAGCGGTCTTCCATGAAATTTCTGAAATGAAACTAGAAGACTGAACAGGGTTGAAAAAGACTATTATTTAATGCCTTAAAAAGCTTAAGATTTACATAACTGTTAAGCTTACGGTTGATTAAAATCACCAGATTTAGATGTTTAAAAGCTGAACATAGGTTAACGTAGTCTATGTACAACAATTATTCAAATTAGGACTAAATTAAAATCGTTGAAAGAACACTTGTTAAGCATCAAATTGTTACCTGGATCAAAAAAGTTCAGTGAGATTCTGGTCAGTTTTGAGAACTTTAGGGAAGCTTTGTGAACTTGTGACTCTAGTAAAAATTCTGGAATGTTCTGCGAATCTCCGGGAAGTTTCGATACTTCATCGAAGTTCAGAGAGCTTCAGGGAAATTCTTCAAGTAAGTTCCGTGAAACTGCAAGCAAATCCGTGATCATCAAGGTAGATCAAATAATTTCAAGGACGTTCCGATAGCTACAGAGCAGCTCTAATAATTTCAAGGAAGTTCCGAGAACGTCAGGGTAGTTTCGATAACTTCAGGACCAGGGAATAACAAAATGTTTCAAAATGACAAACGAAAAACGAGCCAAATGATAACGGCAAGTAATATAGCAATATAGCTTGATCAGAACGGTGGAAGGAAAAAGATAAAATGATATTCTAAGGCCCTTTACACGCGAACCAAAGTACGCTCACGCAAACCAACAACATCATCGGATTGTGGCAACTATCACCTATCCGAAAGTGGTATTGGTTTGCGTGGACGTACTTTGGTTCGTGTGTAAAGGGCCGTAGAAAGTTTGTTTACAAATGCTTTTGTGCCGTTATCAAATGTTATGCCTGATATTTGATGAAAAAAATGTTGAATTACTGTTTGAATTGTTGAACTGTAAATCACAAATAATACCGAACATTAAGCTATTTTCAATAAAACTACTGATGTTCAGCAGCTTTTGCGATAAACTACTGAATACTGGTGCTAATAGCAAGTACTGAATTTTCCTTAAAATAATAAAGTACCGAGTTTTCAGTGTTCATTATGTTTCATGAGTCATCAAACCAAAAGTCTAACATTGCTGACCTCACCGCTTCCGCCCACATTGCGCTTGGGCCTTATACCCCGTTCACATTACAGCCAATATCACGTAATATAGGCTGTCTTGCAATGAGCACTCATACATAGGATTTCCAGTGAAAACTTGATGTATGAGTGCTCATTGCAAGACAGCGTATATCACGTGATATACGCTGTAATGTGAACGGGGTATTAAGTCAACTTGCTCGCGGCATCCTTCTTCGTCATCCTCGCTCACTTGACCTCGGAAATTTCTATGTGATAACATAAAACCTTTGTGAAAATAAGTGAAACAACTGGAAGCCAACGCAGGACTGCAGAAAATGCAACGGAATTGGACAGTTTATGCACTCCTGCATCAACTTCCAGATGTTTCACTGATTTTGAAGCAAACACATTCACTAACATTGCCTGTTGTAGAACTCCAGACATGAACACGCAATTCAGCACACCAAGAGAGCCACCAACTGGCCGAACCACTAGAAAGCGCTAAAAATGTTAACCTCAGTCCCCAAATAAAAATCGAATAAAATTAGAATAATTTTAATCATACACATCGTATCGAACCCAAACAAACAGTAATTACCAGCAAATCAATTTCTTTGATGAATTTGCTGACTTACTCATCAAAATACTGCATTGAAAATACTGAAAAACTCAGCAAAAAAAATGTAAACAAATAAATTACTGACAGCATTTTCTGTACGGACTTGAAAAGTACTTTTTGACAGTTCAGAGATTTTGTGATTTACGGAATTTTCAGTTAAAGTAAAAAATTTTTTGGTTGATTACAGAAAACCGAGTAAAATTTTACCGACTTCGGTAATCTAAACTCTGTGTGTATCGAAAGAAAGGATGCAAAGCTATCTCAAGAATCAAAACCATGACATGGGCAGTAGAGGGTTAACAACTACGCTTTTGCATATTTTTTCAGGCTCACTCTGTACACAAAATAACGCGAGCTTTTTGCAATCTGAAAACTGGGTATTAAATTTTCTAAAATGCTTCAACGTAAATTGCTCCTTAATTATTTTTTTCTTTCGTTTGTTTTCTGTCAATCTTGTTTTCCGTACAGAGTACCACTGCTACCGACGCCAGGAAGGCAGCTTCCAAACCTGGACCCTACCTATCGACCCATTAACTCATGAACCGAGGACCAACGGCTTTACTTCCCTTACATTGTAGTCGAAATACGTATCTATCATAGATACCAAAATTAATTAAGTGGAAGATAACCTTTTTTGCTGTTTAATTTAAGCTTTTCGCTAGCAACTAAATTTCATTACTTCATTATGAAGACTTCAGGAGAAGTTGGAAGAAATTTCCGGGTAATGTTTGAACTAGCTTCTGAAGGAATCCGATAAAACTTCCAGAGAAAGAATAATTAGCTCTAAGAGAAGACGGAAAAAATTCGGGGGAACTTCCAAGATAAATATTGAGACATCCAGAGGAAGCCAGACAAGATTAGGAAATCTGAAACAAATTCCAGGAGTAGCCATTTTCACGGAAAACCAGAAGGAGCTCAGAAAAGTCTTCCAATAGATGTGGGAAAAAACCTATGGATAATGGGTTTTGGAGAAAGTTCCAGAGAAAGACGATCGGAATTTCTGTTTACTTGAACTTCCTGGAGAAAACGAATGAAACTTCCTGGAGACGCTGGAAGAAACTTCTTAATACCCCGGACAGACTATGGTTTATAGGCTGTCTTGCAATGAGCAATCATACATAGGATTTCCAGTGAAAACTAGATGTATGAGTGCTCATTGCAAGACAGCCTATATTACATGATATAAGCCATAGTCTGTACGGGGTATAATCATAGAGGTAACTCTAAGACCAGAAGGTCCCGAAGAAACGAGCTCAACTTTTTGGTTAAGCTCTGGTACTATCTTCGGTCCCAAGCTAATCGATGCACCCCTCGAAACATAGGACAATCCACGAACCCCTCATTTCATCTGTCAAACTTTCATAGCGAATCAAAACAAACATAGTGTAGTACTGGAATTTATACTAAAATGGGATACGTTAATCGATTTGCTTGGGACCAATAGGCTAGTCAAGTAGGGAGTCAATTTAAAATCGTTAGTTTCGAATTGATTGTTGGTATAAGGTAGATTGGAAGAAACTTCTAGAGAAAGTCGGAAGTCAGAGAGCTTACGGATCAGTCGAAAGAAACTTCAAGTAGATGTTGGGGAAACATTCGGGACGAATGAGTTTTCTTCAACATTCCCTGAAGTTCCTAACATGTTCTAATGATCCTGAGCAATTTTCCTGATTTTAATAAAACATCCCTGAAGACCCAACAATGCAATATCACATAATCCCACGAAACTCCTCGAAATTTCGTGCATTTTTCTTAAAGTTCATGGGGCTGTTTTGAAGTTCTCTGATCATGCGCGAAGTACTCGAAACTTCCTTGATTATAACGATACTACCAGAAAATCTCAAATATACTTTGAATGTATCCGGACTATCATGAAGATTTCAGAACTTCTTAAGTGCCCTCACAATATTTTTGAAATTAATGGAACATAGACATTGAAATTCTCTGATCTTCTCGATTTTTTTTTATTTTTAAAATTTCTCGAAACTTAACATCTCACACTTTTCTAATCTTCAAGTAACTTCTCTTACGTTTCCAAAATTTTCACAAACCTCTCGGTAAAGTATCAAGTTTTCGAAAATTCCCTGAGTTTCTCGGAACTTCAGCGAAAGTTTCAGCAATTTTCTTTAAATTAATTGATCTGTTCTGATGTTTTCAGAGCTTCTCTTAGTTCTCAGAATTCCTCCGGAAAAAAAATTGAACAGTCCTAAAAACCATTAAATTTCATTGAAGTGCTTTGAACTTGTGATCTTTCCAAAATATTTCTGATTTTTCTTTAGGTTCATTGGAGTACTCTGGACTTTCCTGAAACCCTCGAATTGAAAGTGTTTTTAATTCATCGGAAATTACCCTGACAGATCTATAAACTTACCCGAAATTTTGGACTATTCTGAAGATTCAGAACATCTTAAAACTTCCTGAAGTTTTCCTGAAGCAAAAATAGAACCGAAATAAAACACTTTAAGCATCCCTGAAGCTTCAGGGAAGTTTAAAAAACTGGCGCGAGAAGACGGAAGAACCTTTCGAGCAAAACCAGAAGAAACTTCCAAGGGAAGTTGAAATAATTTTCCCGTAGGAATCGGAATCGGAACAAAAGAGGAAAGGGAAGATTGGATAAACTTCAGGAAGTTAAAAAATATAAAATTGTCCTATTCATTCACTGAATAAAAGGATTTTCCGATTCCCAGGAATTACCGGGATGATTCATCAGTTGTCTCTCGATTCCTGGGTAACCGAAAACGGCGAAGAAACAGAAACATTAGTCGAAAGAGTATCATGCATAAGACGTTTTTGACGAATAATTTTTTGAGTAGGCTCTCAAAATTTGAGATATTCATAATAAAAGTCTCTCGCCATAAAGGGTTAAGTCACTCAGCACATTGTGTCGAAATTAGATTCGGCACAGCTTGGGCCCATCCATCGGCATACCATCGGCACACATTCGGCACAATCTCGTAGGCATTGGATTATTGTAAATAAAATAGGAGCACTGCTGGACAACTGCCATTGAAGTTGTTCACAACATTACATACTGTTTGACTGTATATTCAGAAACATCCTCTAATTGTATATACCAAAGGAACTCAGACCAGCAGTTCACTTATGGATCTAAATACGAAATGTAGGTTCTAGAATGGGCTCAAGAGAAAGAGGCAGTTAATCAGACCCATTAGTACCCTTAATTCAAATAATGCTGCAACTCACACAAAACACACTACAGAAGTCTATTCATCATCCACTATAGCGCTAGTCGATTTCAAGAGGAAATGTCATACAATCCATTTGTTTACATCATAATGACGATTTTTAAATCTGAAAATAATGTGCATTTTATTGCACAACTTGCAAATTTCCATCGGGAGTGGTCTTATATTTCGATTATCTACAGATCTGAACTGATTTACAGCTGAAATAACCACAAATTAAAAATCCGGAAGATCATAACCGCTGGGACAATTTTATAAATCTGATTTTTTTCTAATCAAAAATATATGGAAGCACCAGCCGGATCACTGCAAACCCGATACAGAAAACAAAAATATTCCACGTGGATGATGATTTCAAGCACATGCGGTGGATAAATTAATCAGGAAAGGTGACAATATTTTCCTCTTTCTACACTGAAACAAATCGACATGTACCGTTTATTGGATCCATCTGATAACATAGCAATGTCAGCAGATTTATTCATTCTATGTGATGATTGATAGATTCCATTGGATTATCACTTAAAAACTATGACTGCGATATGGAATGATTTCTATCATAATTTCACATACTTAGTATTTGATAATACTTTGCTTCGAACGTGGTTAGCGATAGGTAAGATGTATATGAATATTGTCTGATATATTTCATGGTGAAAAACTGTTGATATGTCATGGGTGGGAACAGATATCTAGAAACCAATGGAAAATCATATAAATTTGCACTATGAGAAAACTCAGTAAAATATACCTGTTTTCATGAAGAATATTACTCACTAAAAGATATATCTTATAAGATAGGCATGTATATTTTATTGGAGTTGCTTTTAACGATTTATGACGTTTGTTGATATGTCGCGTGTAAACAGACATGTAGAAACTATTAGATTGTCATTTAACTTTGCAGTACAGGAAAACATATATATCTCATTGGAATAGCTTCCTTTGATTTTTGAGGTATAAAGATTGTAAACAGATCTATCCCAATCATTAGATAGTCATGTAGATTTGCCTTTTAATAAATCCAACAGCAAACATTTGTTTTGGCATGGTTTTCTGGGATGAATATCGCTCCGATTAAAATACATCTTACATGATTGTTCTTTATAAATTATTGAAACAATTTTCAACGATGTTATCGTACACTCATTAAAATGATTAGTTGAACTAAATATTACTAACAACAATGAGACTGTATTGAATAATCTTTGTTTGTTATTGTTTCATAAGATAAGGGGTTCCGGAAAAGAATGTATTGAGATTGAAAAAAAATTATTCTACTGCAATATTTAATTAGCTAAGATTCTAATTGTAAATCTTCACACTCGAGTGTCATGAACGAGTTCCATGAACTCATATAATGTAGTCGTTGTTTTATTGCACACAGGAGCATTAAGAAAGATTTGAATACACGACGCCACCGAAACGGAGCTTAAATTTGTCAGTGTTATTTTCCTTCACTCTAGCAAAACGAGCATAACGTTGCACTACATTCCATGTCGGGAGAGCTGTTCTTACTTCATGCTAATTGAACGAGCTCAATCTTAAAGTCAGCCGTGGCCCAATGGAATCGAGCACAGACACCGAAAGTATCACACCTCAACAGTTCTGGATCGAATCCCAAATCAGCTACAATAAAAAAAAAAGACACAACTGTTAAAGCTCCCACTGCCTGATGTTTATTTTTCGATTTATTTTTAGAAATCGATTAAATATATGTGTCAAAAGAAGCAGTAAGTTTCATGTGATTTTCACATAAACTTTACTTCGATTGATTTATGACACATATATTATATTGTGGTGAAAAGTAAAGCTTATGCTTATGGGTTTCAAATCCATTTCAGTTAATTATTATAATTTGACCGATTTTCATTTATCATATGACGATCATATAAATGTTACCAAATTATGAGCATTGTAAATGTATCGGATATTCATATAGAATTTACCTGACACATTTTCAATCATATCATTTTCAATGGATTATCTTATAGCGCAAATTTATTAGACTTCCACATAACAGGAATATGTCAAATTGGTTCAGTGTATGCATCACGGTTAAAATTTCCACCCTCATCACTCTTTTGATGGTTCCCCTATTCACCGCCAGAGGTTGAAACAATCGCTTAGTTTCTACTGGATTCGCCTATAGACGGTCTCTGACAATACGTCTTTTTAATACACACTAAGCGATCGATTCAGCCTCTGGTGGTGAATAGGAGAACGTCAAAAAGAGTGTTTTGAGCAGAAATGTTTGCCGTGGGACATAGGAAGCGGAACACTTTTTCACTTTTCCTGATGATTTTATTAATCTGAGATGCTCCTAAAACTATGCATTACGACGGGTGCGTTTCTGTTCTAGTTTCAAATTGAAACAGTCCATATAAAATACAACAGCATTGCAAACGGCCTAAGTATATGTAATTGTCTATCCTTGTAACAAATTTAGTTTGGCTTCCTATATATTTCATGGCAAATCAATTATTTGATTTTATTTTATTCCTTTGTCGTTATACTGTTCTAATATTCCTCATGAACAGTTCTACATTATGTTCGAACATCTATTATGCCATTTGAAACAGTGTTACAACACGGGTTCTTAGGTCTTGAGCGCTTCTTGAACTACGGTCTTCAGGCCACATACGGGCACGGGCATTGATTGTTCATGACATTACTTTCTTTTTTTTTTTCCTTTGGTTTGTTTTGTCCGTCGATCTTGTTTTCCGTGCTGAGCACCAATGCTACCGACGTGCCAGGAAGGCAGCTCCCACACCTGGACCCTACCTATCGACCCATCAACTCATGAACCGGGGACCAACGGCTTTACTTCCCATCCGAAGGAAGGCAGATGTTATGCCTCAGAACATCTCGGCGGCGCCGACTGGGATTGAACCCAGGCCTGCTGGGGTGAGAGGTAATCACGCTTACCACTACACCACCGGCGCCGTTGACATTACTTTCCAGATCCCATTATTTTTTCTCGAAAACACTACACTGTATTGAGTATTATGACATGGATTTTTTCCAATTGCAGGAAGGGGATTTTGTAAATAATTTTGCTAAAATGCAAAGATCGCGTTTCAGACGATAAAATTCGAAAGATTATGGAGAGAATACCTATTGAAATTTGATTTAAATTATGATTCACAGCTGGTGGTGAACTTAGATACGAAGAAAACATATGATTGGTTATTAGTACATAGCATATAGCAGAATTTGTGATGGTTACAGTGATCTAGAAGCAGTGCAAAGGGATTTAAAAAACAAACGTTATCTAGTTTACAGTAAAATTATACAACTAAAACTACAATTGCTGAAAACAGAAGCAAAACAACAGCAAACCGACAAGTGCAAAAAGCGTTTCAGGCCACTACCGCAAATTGATCGAAGGAATAATTATAAACCTTAAGCGAGGTTTCTCCGGTAGCCGATTACTTCCGACTCGTTCCCGATACGGCTGGTTTTGCGAGACCTGGATAAAAAATATCACAACAATGTCAATTAAAAATGCAATCTTTTATTTCCGATGATAAATGAAGGTGCACGGTGAAAATAAAAATGGCGGTGACTTGAATGAAACGAAAATCAGGAACCCTTTCCCATCCAAAAAGCATTAAACAGATACCATTCAATGGTAAACTGGGTGGAGAATTAAATCGGGATATCACTCAATAAAACGAAAACCTTCACCAAAAATTAACAAACAAAAAAAAACGGTCAAAGCTACTACCAGGAGCGAAATAAATAAGAAAGGTAATTGTATCAGAAAAGTAAGGAAGAGGGAGCAAAAATAAGGGAGGGATATAAAAGAAAAAATGTGAAAAGCAAGGACGATAGTGATTCTTGATTTGCACACCTGATTAGGTGGTGGCCGGGAGATTATGCTGGTGCTGTGTCGTCTTCTGGTCAGGTGGGTTTGATGTGGACTTCCCTGAAAGAAATATTGTGTGCATTTTGCTCGAATGTTTCTAGAATCTAATAAACTATTTGGTGAACTATGAAACGGGAAATGCAGTTTCGATTAGAACGGTTTAAAGAAGAAGTTGAGTTGGGGGAAGTATCTAAATCGCACATTCAAATTATCACATCATCTACGAACCGATTGGTGTAGGTCACTGAAAGTTGCTGTAATATGTTCTGTTACCGAGAATCATTAGTGTTACAAACAGTAATTTGGAGTGCTCCAAGTTGTCTATCTATAGTGGTACGTTTTGTTTCAAAGTTGCCAATTTCTGTGAAATAGGAGTACGAGTTTCTTACCCTCGGTTTTTTGGCGGTAACCTTTTTGATTTTGTTTAAATGTAATTCCACAAACCGAACAAACTCATTGCAGATGTGCTTTTCCGACAGGAATGGTTTATTGTCGGTGTAGATATCACAGCGCTTAGCGGTACCTTCCAAGATTTTCTTCATGGCTGGGTCTTCCCGAGGGAGAAGGTAAACTCGATAGCGCCAGTATTTCATACTCTGGAAACATAAACGTATTTAGCACTTTCAATTCAAAATAAGTTTCGCATATCAGAATACATACCTCCAGTAGTTGGAAATCAGTGTCGCCACGGGTGCAAATATATTGGTCCATGTAGTTCCAGTTGAAGTTTTCCAGCTTTTCGGTGGTAAAATTGACTCCGGATACCTCGTAGGTGTCGTGCTGCGGTGCATGGAATCGATATCGGTAGTCGACATTAATCGGTGGATAGGGATGTCTGTGAACCGAAGAAACTCAGTTAATAGTACATATATATATCACATTTAGAGCAACGCACCTCGGTCGATATCTGGTAACCGTTATGATGGAACCACTCAGCGATATGCGATGAAATATTCGTCCAATAGACAACAGATATTCTTGAGATGGTTCCTGCGGGGGACGCATTCTGAGGACACTGGATTGAAAAGAGGTCTGTAGTTGACCTCCGCAGCATGGAGCTTGCTGTGGATTCGTTGTTGATTTGTCGGGTAAAACAATCAGTTGGAAACCCTGAAAGATAGGCCACGTAAAGCCATGGAGCAAACGAAATCCGCCTGATCATACCTGAGCCAGTCGCTGGGAAACCAACTCCCTAAACACTTCATCCGTAGACAGTGGCTTCTTGTAAATTGCACGATTTTGGGCGAATTCGGCGTTCACATCGTCAGGCAGTAGAGTATAGTCCGAAACAACGTAATCGTTATGTAGCGATCGTTTGTCCGGAAAATAGTCCGTCGTTATAGGTAAGCATGCTGGGATAGTCAACGATTTCCAATCGACGCCTGAATTTTGAACAGTTTAAGTAACCAAAGCAGTGGAGTAAACAATGTTAAAATTTTAATCAATTCAGCTTTAAAGTATTAAATACGTTATACAAACATTAAACCTTTAATGGACGACTCTACTTGAACGAAACCAATGCACATGCTAGTAGTATTACCATGCATAAAATACTTAGAATCTACTGTAACGTCAGTTAAATGTCTTATGTTTTGCCCAGATTTGTATGAACAATCAAACCATTCTTGAGTGTTTTTCTAGTTGGATTGTTAAAAAATGGTTCAAATTATGTATTAGTTACTACGCAACAAAAGAATAATAAGAATTAGTCACTACAGTAAAACATTTATACACAGTACTGAAATTGTGAAACATCGTTAGAGTCACTTTAATGAAAATCTGCAAAGAGTACGATGTACTTGATAAAAACGTAAGACAATCTACATGAATCATACACGTGAACGGCGTGTAATAAACTCAGTATTCTATTAAACGTTGGGTTTCAAATTTAGCTTGTGATTTGTTAAAACAACAGTATGATATTAAATATGAACTGGGTGCTCGATTTGCTTATGATCAATGCATTTTTTTTTGTTCTAATAGCTATTATACCTAATGTCATGTTAATTGTGTAATAACATGCACTTAATTTGACTTAACTCTGTAATTTTTGTTTTTTTTTTTTATTTAAGTACTATGGCTGCATCTCAATACTGAGGGGTATTCATTTGAAATAAAATAATGATGCTTTTTAACTTTATTATTTCCATACATTCTCACTCTTCCTAACGATTATCGAATAGGAGATCAGTTGCCAGATAACCGCAGATCCCATAAGAATTTACACACTAGAACGCATGTTGGTTTGTTGAAAATCTCATAAGAATACAAGGGCATTCCTTCTTGCTTCAATTGTAATTCTCAACTGCTCTTGAAAAATCGTAAATGGTTGCACTTTTTTAATACGTGAAATCACACAAAGGAACTAGTTGTCAAACAACATTTTAGTGGAGTTGCAGTGGTATCTAAACGACTCAAGATTCAATCGTTCACAGTCTGACACTTTTCATCAATATCGAAATCTTTCCATCCCAAAAACTACAAGGGACAGCCCTATACTTTCCCGGAGACTTTGGAGATGTACCTCGATCAGAATTAGCGGCGTGTGTTTCATACTGCAAGAAACAAAATAAGGCATTTATAATTGGCTGTGATGCAAATGCTGATCACACGATATGGGCTAGCACGGACATTAATACCAGAGGTGATTACCTTTTAGATTATATTTCTAACAATGATATAGACAGTGATGGCATGATATTTTTCCACTCTCATACGCTCTCAATATCACGCATGATATTGGAGCAAAATATAATGCTTGATATTTATAAGCTCCTTTGATACTGCGAGACTATTCACAACGTGTAAAGTTGAAGCTGAGAGTTGAATTGACGGAAAAATGATTCCGTTTGTACCTCGTTTTCTTAGAAAGAGAAGGTATAATAATGCCACAGACAAACAGACATAACACTCGCAAGTTGTTCATCGAACAAGCATTTAACGGTCAATTTAAAAGTATCGTAGTTGGTAGTACCGCCACCTGTGGCGCGCATAGTCAATGCATTTGACGTTTACACACTACCACCATCTGTTCAGCGTTTTACCCACCACAGTGTACTCAACAGATGGCGGTAATGTTTTTGCGACGATGTTTTACAGTGAGTAATATTCAATGTGTTATGTCTGTTTGTCTGTGATAATGCTATCTCTTTTATCTCTTCACTAATGGCAGACAAAAAACGACTGCTACCAGCCGTTATGGAAGTTTCTGTTGCATTCGGGTGTAAAGCAAAAATCATGAAACTCAATCTCACCACAGTTTGGAGAGATTTGCAGCTGGTGAGTTTTGTTAGCTTGATATTCCGAGCTGCAACATCACAGCTTGCAATATCAACCGCAGTTGTGTGCTTGTTGATTTTTGTCTACGAAAATCAAGCGTGATCTTGGGCTTTGGTGAGATTTGATTTTTTGATATTTTTCCAACACATATGGAACAGAGCAGATGCTCCAACCTTTATAAATGCAATTAGACAAGAAGTTCTTGTTTTGACTTTGTGTAGTCCAATAATCTCGGACAAAATAAAAAAATTGGCATGATCAGACGAAATATCTTTGTCTGATCACAAGCAAATATTATTTGAACAAGAGTCTGGTCAACAGCTCACACAAACTTTTAGCGATCCTAGGAAAACAGACTGGGAGTTATATAATTCAGAGCTAGTGGCAGGAAGAGACACGATAGTAATTAGCTCAAACACTTGTGAAGAATTTGAGAATAGTTCTAAACAACTTTCAAGATTGATCAAACGTGACTTTTATGAGAGTTGCATCGAAAAGGAAAGCTCTACAAACAGGGTGGTGGAACAGGCTACAGAGCTTTTCAACAGGACTAAACGAACACAACAGTGGGAAAAATATAAGGAATCCCTCACCGCTTATAATCAGCAGATACGGAGATCAAAGAGGATACACTGGAGACATACATGTGAGAACTTTGAAAATACTCCAGCAACTGCTAGGTTGCAGAAAATATTCGCTATAGATCATTTCAATGGGCTTGGCACTTTGAAAAAAGAGGATGGTGCTTTTACTGCTTCTACAAATGAAACATTAGAGTTGATGATGAGAACGCATTTTCCATGTTCTATTATCAATTCAATTCAAACCAAATCGCAACGACAACCGCAATTGTTATCGATGAAACCAGGACGAATATTCATGAAATATTGAATGAAACGACTGAGTTAGACAGAACAAGAACCGATGCTTGCACTTTGGTCAACAAAATCTTTACTGAAAGAAAAGTTGACTGGGCGATTGGCTCTTTTGAACCTTTCAAGTCACCAGGTAGGGTGGAATTTTTCCTGCACTACTACAGAAGGGAAAAGCGGTTTTAACGCCTATTCTAACAAAGCTATTTCAAGCAAGCTTAATATTAAGCAATATACCGGGTGTATGGCGACAAGTGTTATAGTTATCCCCAAAGCTAATAAAAAGGATAAAACTTCGACATGGAAAAAAATAGATGAACACATAAAGTCATCATATCTAGTTAGAAATCCTCTGAGCAAAAATCAGTTTGTATACCAGTAAGGTAAGTCATCAGTAACAGCACTACATACGGTTGTTACAAAACTATAAAGATCTTTTGAAGCCAACGAAATTTCACTTGCTGCATTCCTTGACATTGAAGGTGCATTCGATAATTCATCTCACGATCCAATGACTCCAGCTATGATACAGTATTGTAAATTGGATCAATGAGATGTTATCAAAAAGAGAAATATCAGCAAACCTTGGAAGCTCGCTCATCAGTGTAAGAGCAACCAAAGGATGCCCGCAAGGAGGCGTGTTATCAACTCTATTGTGGTCTTGAATTGTTGATGATCTTCTCAAAAATTTAATAGCCCAAGCCTTCGAAATAGTTGGCTTCGCAGATGATATAGTCATAATTGTACGTGGCAAATATGATTGTATTATCGCTAACACAATGCAAATTGCCTTAAATTTTGTTTCATCATGGTGTGATAGGGAAGGATTGAACATAAATCCTGCTATAACTACTATTGTGCCATTTACGCGAAGGAAGAAATTTTCATTAGACAACATAAGATTGAAAGACACACTTTTGGAACTTTCCAATGCTGTCAATGTAATCTGCAGTAATCTTTGATAGTAAACTTAATTGGAACATGCATCTAGAACAGCCAATAAACAAAGCTACTAATGCTCTATGGATATGCAAAAGAATATTGGATAAACGGGGACTGAAACCGAAAATGATTCATTGGATTTACTCGAAAATTGTGAAACCCAGGTTTACTTTATGGTGGATTGGTCTGGTGGCCAAAAACAAAAGAGAGTGTTGCTCAGAGAAAGTTAGAAAAACTCCAAAGGTTAGCAACTCTCTCAATAACAGGTGCAATGAGAAGTACACCATCGAAGGCATTGGATGCTTTGCTTTATATGCTAGCATTGCATCAATTTGTACAATTAGAAGCCGAAAGGTGTGCTCTAAGGATTACAAGGTCAGTGAAACTCTTTGAAGGAGACCTTAGAGGACATCTTAGGATTCTCAAAACTGTTAGTATCAACTCTCTAGTAAGGAACAACGAAGACTGGATGGAGAAAAGATACAATTTCAATCGACTTTTTTCAAGTATTTGACCCTGGGCGTAATTCATGGCAATTTGGTGGTCCGATTCATCGTCCAGGATCGATTGTTTTCTATACAGATGGTTCAAGATTGCACAATCAAGTGGGAGCAGGAGTAACTGGCCCAGGGATAGACATTTCGGCAGGCATGTCTAAACGCAACACTACACTGCGTACTGCCTTTTTTCCACACCACCAAGAGCATTGACTTTAACCGAAGACAACAAATCAAGAAGAATGGCAACTTTGCCAGAATCCAAGCGACAGATACAATGGCGCTGCGCTTAAGTGAAGGTGGAAGCAACGCATAGAAAAATGAGCAAATACACAAACCCTTCTTCTGAGGATGTAATCTTTGCTATCAAATTCGTTCGAACCATTTACCTTTGAGCGGCAGATTACGTGATTGTACCTGTCTCATAGCGTTCGTATGAGAAAATGGAAGAGTTGCCAGTCTTCTTGATTTGTTATCTTCGGTTTTACGCTCTGTACCAGTGCTCGATAGATTTGATTTTTCATAGCTATTCCACTTTTAATTATGGGATTTGTTTGTGCCGAAATGCTAGTTCAAGTACTAAAGTAGCACTGTGACTTGTCAAATGTTTGAATTAAAAACGGGAATGCTACGAAACATTGCACCACTAAATCACATGAATCGTATGTGTCCAATGAAATCTATATGATTTCTCATATAGAATTTCTTACGCTATGTGATATTCAGATAACAATCATTATTTTTGTTATTGGACAAATATTATGTGCGTTTCTTATAGAAACTAAATGAAATCTTTTTTCAGTGCGTATCAGCCGTGGTAGCTGTTTTGTTGAATATAAGTTATCATTATTAGATTCACTCTAATCGTGTGAAAACAATCAGCTCAATTAGTTAATATAAAGCCAAGAAACACCAGTGGGTGAACGGCAACAGGAACACGTTCTTCCAAAGTTGGGTGATTTGCGATTGCGGTAGATGATCCCTTGAGCTTATAAGATTCATAAAATTGCGTGGCCAAAAGAAATCGAAATGAATTTCATAAATTTACCTTATGAAAATAATGTTGTTAAATCAGTGCTAACATTTGAAAACGGCACAAAAGCCATTTGTAAACAAATGGTTTGTGGGCCCTTTACTCACTACTTGAAGTACACCCACGCGACACAACAGCAACATCGGGTAGGGGAAATTTTCCCCTTCCTGACGATGCTGTTGGTTTGCGTGGGCGTTCTTCGGGTAGCGAGTAAAGGGCCCACAAACCATTTGTTTACAAATGGCTTTTGCGCCGTTTTCAAATGTTAGCACTGAAATTCAACCATGTTTGAATATATACTGGCCACTAGAGACTAATACCAACAATCAATACGAAACTAACGATTTTAAATTGGCTCACCACTTTAGTAGCCTATTGGTCCCAAGCAAACGATTAACGTACCCTATTCTAGTTGAAATTCTATTACTACACTATGTTTGTTTTGATTCGCTATGAAAGTTTGACAGATAACATCAGGGGTGTGTGGATTCATGCAGAACATGCAGGGGTGAGTGAAATAGCTTGGGACTGCTTGGGACCGTTGTTCTGGTACTGAGTGAGCCAAAAATAATAATGATTTTCTTCGGGACCCAGTGGTCTTAGAGTTACCTCTATGCTAATACCATAATGTGAATTGTAGGTTTATTTGTTCCGAATATATTGATAAAAGAAAATAGTACTTTCTTGAAAATAACGAAAAACAAAAAATGCTCCCCTGGACCAAGGGGTGCTTCGATCGGCACAAAATTAGGTTTCATAAAACCAAAAATAAACATCTCTTCTAAATTTGGTCCAAATCGGAAGAGGTCAATTTCACTTTTGTATTTTTTCTAGGTTGCTTGGCGCGGAGTAACCCATACGTATTTCGTTTACTACTTGTAAACTTCTTCAGTGTCTATAGTCATAGACTTAGACTACGACTAGACAGTGAAGAAGTTTGTAAATAGTAAACGAGATACGTATATGTTGTATTTTTGTTTTTAAAGTGATAGTGAAAGCAAGTATTGAAAGTGAATAGTGAAAGTGAATAGTGAATTAATGAAAGTCTAATTTATATAATAGTAGTAGTTTTACAACGTACATTGATAGGCAACATAAATTGCCCACTTCATCTTTTTTTTTTGAATTTCTCTCATATATTTGGTTCAAATTAAAGTAAACACACTCTAGTCTTTTTTGATATCTTATTTTCTATATTCTTTTAAAGATTCACTTATGGAATACTGAGAAAAAAAGATTTAATTAAAGAAAAAAAATCAATTTATTTTGAAAAAAAACAGTGACCAAAAAAGTGCCCACTTTAAAAATCGATATGCTGTCGATAAGTTTCCATCGGAAAACCCCTCGATTGTTTATGTTTTGATGTTTTGACATGTTTTGAAGCAAACGGCTCGACCTGGTGCATTTGTTCAGTGATCGAATTTGATTCAGTTGAAACAAAAATGAGAACGCAGTGATTTCAAAAGCAATTCCTTTGTGTATCCGAAAATTGGTGGTTCGTGATGTGCAAAACGAAGAATCGCACCGGGCTGACGCTAGGATGTGCAGTATCAGCAAGGCAGCGGTTGGGAAAAATTCTTCTGAAACTAAAAAGGTTCGGATCAGTGGCGGATCGCCCTGGTAGAAGCAGGAAGCGCAAAACTGATGTGAGAACGGACACCAACATGAGCGAAGCCAAGAAGAACCCGAAGGTAACTCCGCAAGAGCCAGGAAACCCTTCAGCTATTAGTTTCCGGTCAAACTGTTCGTCGCCGTCTCGTAGCACAGGGGTTGAATATCAAAGTTGCCCGGAAGCGCCCATTTATCAGCTAGGCAAACAAAGCCAAACGTTTGCTAGGAGCATGCTGATAGGCCCCTTGAGCTCTGGAAAACCGTTCTCTGGACAAACGAATCAAAATTCGAGCTATTTAATCGAAAGCGGTGGGTTTGTTTGTGGTGCAGCTCGAGTGAGGAGCTTCAGGAGCGCCACATCCAACGCACGATGAAGCATGGAGGAGGAAATGTGATAGTCTGGGGGTGTTTTTCGTGGGGTGGAGTGGGAAGCCTCGTGAAAATCGACGGGATAATGAAGGCAGAATCCTACATCGACATCCTTGAAGAGAAGTTCGTATTTCAGCAGGACAACGACCCGAAGCATACTGCCAAGAAGACCAAGTCTTTCTTCCGGTATTGTCTGATAAAACCGCTGGATTGACCTCCAAAAAGTCCGGACAACAACCCCATTGAGAATTTGTGGGCGATTCTCGATGCCAGGGTTGACAAAACTGGTGTTACCTATAAAAATAACTATTTTGAAGCCCTGGATCGCGTCTGGGAAGAGCTAGATCCACAGGAGAGCATGCCAAAGTGCCTGCATCAGGTCCAAAGGAGGACATTTTAATTCTTAAAAACCTTTTCTTTTACTTCGATTTATCTTTTCTGGAGCCAAAATTAAGTGGGCAAGTTTAATACAAATTGATTTTTGTTTCTTTAAGTAAAACTTTTCTTTTAGTATTGCATAAGTGAAACTTTAAAATAATATAAAAATAAGATATCGAAAAAGATTGTAGTGTGTTTACTTTAATTTGAACCAAATAAATGAGAAAAAAGCAAAAAATGATGAGGTAGGCACTTTATTTTGCCTATCAGTGTAATAAATAATGATAAGTAAGTCGACAGAAATCTTTACTGGGCCCATGTTGTCAAGACGAAAGCAAGCAGTCATCCAGGATGGAAATATTTCACGTTGGCCCTTCGGTAGGTCAAAATTGTGAATGAATGAGTTTCTTGATAAAAACAAATTTAGTAACTCCACTAACACGATAATTTCGCCAAATAAATTAACGAAACGGAATTCTACCAACGATTTATGATTGAAATTCAATATTAATACAAATTTTGTGTAATTTCTCAATGTTTTGATTAGTAACACGAGTGTATACAAAATACATTTAAAATTAATAGTCAGAAATCTACAAAATTATTTACCTCATAGGTCACCATAAACGGAGTCAATGATATACTTATATTGAATGATCAAATTAATCAGAATTCTTTTGCGAAATAGGAAAAATTCAGTCTCTGTGAATTTCGCAGAAGAATCAATAACGGACTTGTATTGCTTGAAACCCAAATTAGAGAAGAAGAAAACACGAAGATAAACACATCAATCAATCCCAAGGGTGCAAAATCTACAGCAGTAAATGCGATACAAACAACAGTTTCCATACGGCAACATATAAGCTGATACATAAATCATTAAAACAGTGTCTTCTGATACCATTCGCCTACCAGCTAGATACATTGAAAAGTAGTCAAAAACACATAATACTGGAAAAGGGGTGTACTGAAAGAGGTGTGTACAGTGAAAAAGTGAGATTACGAGAAAGCCAAAGTAACGGGTGTCGTTTATAAAGTAGGGTAGGGTGTACACATAAAAGCATAGTGAAACAAAAATTCGTATAAACAGCATAATGAGACAATAGTTTTGAAAAATATAATGAGAAACAGCATATTGGTCCAACCTATGATAACTCGTCCGGCTGCAGCAACACACACACGGAAGTACACGACATTTAGGTAGCCGCGATCGGATGGCGTGTGGCACATGGAGAGGAAGAAGAGCACACATGTAGTAGACGACCAGTGAAGGATATTTCAAACAAGTTTGTGTGTGTTTGTGTGTAGAATAGGGTAGTAGCGACAGCGGCAGCGAATAGTGTTCGATCGTGTTTGTAGTAGTAGTAGCAGTAGTGGTAGTGGCGGTAGTAGTAGTAGGGTTAAACATCGATGCGTTGATGACACGGAGAAGGATACCGTTGTGTTGATCGTTGTCGTTGATGGAGGTGGTGTTGTATTGTCCGAGTATTGAAACAACGGACCGTTTTGGGAAATTATGTGCGATTCACACAAATTTTCATGGCACACAATCATCATTGGAGTTTTGGATTTGTTGGCAGTCCATCGAATTTGCAATCGTACAAACGATTCACAGTTCACATTGTTTTACGTTTGCAAACGGTTTTTGATTTAGTTATTTATAGTAGAAAGTGGCGATGGGAATTTGAAATAAAACATCAATATTTCATTCAAATCAATCAGATCGATGGATGGAACGATGAAAGCACATGAAACGTAAAAATATAGATTAATTCGATTATTAAAATTTAAATAGCCAATATTAATCGATGAGAATGTAGCGTATTGATTAAATGGAAAAAATAGGGGGAAAATCATTGCAAATGGCAATCTGATTAAGCAGCGGTTGTGTATGTTGACAATTAGCTTCGAAAATATGTTACCTGTGGTAAGGGAAGGAGTCCATTCCTGTTCGCCAGTAACACCCCACAGCAATGTTAGGCTTTTCGATGGAGTCACAGTTACCGTTGGCCCGGCAGCTGAATGCAGCCCTGACTTCCGTCGGTTTCCTAAATGAACAACTATTGTAAATTTCCGTTAGCAAATAAGTTCGCTTCGCACAAACCTTTATTATCCGAAATCCATTTCAAGTCTTCATCATTCAGACGGCTATCGAATGACGCATTGCTCCCATGCCTTCCTCGACCCCAAGTGCAAGTGGAAGTATGTGCGTACTCACTACTCGTGTCCAAGTCGAAGGCGGTGTAATTCGTGTTCTTGGTAGTGGCTGGCACTGCTTGATAGTGATGCTGTTGGATGAGTACCCCTTGAGGGCCCTACAAAGAAAACGCAACAACGTTTTATTGCTTGTGTCCCTACAAACACCAATGATGTTACAAACCTTTGGAAAGATGTGTGTCCAACGTCTCCTGTTAGAAGTCAATTTGATTGTCACGTGGGACGGATCAAATGGGTTGATTAACGCTCTTCCTGTCCGAACGATCGGTCCACTGGTCGAACCAAAACCTCGATTGCCATTCTTTTCGTTTATCTTCTCCGTCGTACTCGGTGAACTATTGTGCGATGTCAGACTCAAATTCAACATGTTGGCCGTATTGTGATGGATATCCGGGTCGGACATTTTCCTACGCAGTTCTGCAGGAAACGAAATGTTATCCCACTCGCGATTGTTGCCATATGTACCGAAATTGTCCAGGCTAGGAACGGAGGTTTTCTTCGTTCTGGCAACTCGCTGCAGCGAGCACGTTCCATGCACTGAAGGCATTTGAAATATTTGATCGTCGTAGGCATCATAGTCGAACAGACAGTTGTGAATGTATTCATTTTTGCTTTCCTTCTTAGGAAGTTGCAGTTGAAATGCGTCCGGATGTTCACTAAGTGTCGATTCGGAAGCAATTGGTGGTGGTTTGATTCGAGGTATGAAAGACGAGTAACCACCCGTTTTGTTGGTGGAATAGAAACTGAGGTTAATCCAATGGGGCATCGAATAATCATCGATCGATGTGAGTGAATCTTTGTTATGGAATTTCAACAACGGCACTGCATGGAGAGGTTGTTCTCCGACACACACCAAATCGCTTCCAACACCATTGTCAATGATTCGTTGCTTTGTGATGTTTGTGAGCTCCCGATCTACTTCAAAAACTCCTACTCCAGGTGTAATGACAACCGAAAGCTGCCCCGTCCGATCGAAACTTCTATCCAGGTAATGCTTCTCGAAGACGTTCAGCGAAATGTTCAGCACTTCAAGGAAGTTTCCTTGTGCTGCAGTAGAATTTGCTGCCAGAGGAATTTTCATTTCCATATCTGGTCGCTCGTGGTACTTCAACACAACATTTCGATAGCCAGTGAACAGTCGTCTCAATTGAACCAGTGTAGAGCTCCAGTCATCACATCGCTCATTTTGAATCGCTACGCGATAGAAATCCTCGTAGAACCGACCTTTATAATCCATCTGAAGACAATCTCTCATATGCGGCGGAAATTCATCCAGACCCTTAGCCGCATAGAATGTCCTTGAAAACATTACAATCGTTACCTCATGATTACTACCAAGCTTTTTCCACTTAGTATACAAATCCGCCAGGAATCCATTCACCGCTTTTTCAAAATACAAATCTCCGTGTATATCAAAATCCCACATCTCCGACGACATCTGTATAAACAGATAAACCATTGAAGTGTTACTTCTGAAAACCACCTTCGTGTCCTCCGTAATCACTCCACATGTCACCCGATCGCCCTGGGACCACATTTCATACACCTGACATCGGATGCAGTTCTCGCAGTATTCAATTTTCTTGTTCAAATATACACAAGTATTCGTCAGATAAGTCTTCAATCTCCACATCTCCGAACGACCCATATACTGATCCTTGAATGTAATCTCCACCGAGTCCAAAGCAACCTCAGTGGGATCCATCTTCCGCATGTACACATCTTTATATGGTTTCAGATTGAAAGCAACCGCCACATTCGCTTCAACACTGATCGTCTCTCTGCTCATCAGATCTTCCGTGAGGCAAGTGACCTGCAGCAACAAACGAACGCCATCGTCCTCCGGATGGTAAATCTCTACGATATCCTTCAACTTTAGCTCCGGATGATCCTTCGGACTCAGCAACAAATCCTCATCTGCAACCAAAACGAAATAATCGCAAAATTATCACACCTCCCTCAAATACCAACACTTACCCTTGAAACTCCGTGTGTGGGTGATGATTCTGCACAACTTCTTCATATCGGTATCCGGTCGGCACTGTTTCACACCGTTGACCGTCGGCGTGGAACTAACTGCATGAATCTGCATCTTGAAGTAAAATGGTCGAAATCTCTTTTCGAACACTACTGATAAAGGCGAGTGGCTATTTCAGGAACTTATTATCACCATATTATATGTACGTGTAATCACTTGGAAACTGCGCTTGTTGACGTAGAATGTTAGCGGCCCCAATGTTTGGCTATTGCAAACAACCGAAACACTTGCAGCACATAACTTCCCGAATGCTTCACTATGAACTAAGACAACTAATTACAGTTTGGGGCGCTATTTTACACAATTTTACAGGAAATACACATAAATTTAAACAATTTTATCGAAAAATACACCACTAGCGCGAATGCACTGTTGTTGGATTGAATAAATTTGACAGACGATCAGCTGTTGCTGTTGTGTTTTTATTTGCAGGGGTGTACTTATACCCCTTCCGGCAAATAATAAGTATTATCACACGGAGAAACGAAACTACTCAAAATCGAGAAAGAAAGTATAACCGGAAAAAATAACAATTACCATAAAATAATATAAAATCACAATTAAATCTATTGCGAACAATCGTTCTTATTGTAAGTACATCACACAAGTAAATTTAAAATAGAGTTATTACAATAGATCTACAATACGTCCCATATAGTATGAAATTTCAACAATAAAAAACCATAAAATGAATGCAATGGCAAATGCCAGAAGTTTGTTGGGGAAAAAGTGATTTTTTGTACGGTTAAGATGCATGAAAACCCCCTTGTTGTATTGTAGATTTCTCTATTTACCATAGATTCTATGGTTATTTCAACATTGTGGACAAAACAATTTATTTTAAATACAATAAATTATATTGTATGGTTACAATACATTTCATTGTACCTCTATCGTTATTTTTTACGGGTATACTTCCCGCATAAACAATAACCATAAGAAGCACACCCTAATAAAGAAGTACCATACAGAGCGTAAAATTATTGACTGCCTAGGCTGAGTTAGAGTTGGTGTATAATGAGTCACGCCAAGAGTGAAGCCTAGTCTATCTATCGAACTGTCAAACCAGCTACCTATCGTGCAAAGTAAACAAAGATTACGATGCTATGAAAGGTCCATGAAAGTTATTGCAATAAAATATAAAATATAATCGAAGAAATGATAATAAACACGTCGTGAGCATTCCATTGTCATGGAATACGTTTTGTAATGATCAGTAATGAGAATATCTACTATTTTTTGTTAAGGTTCTACAAAGGGTAAGTAATTTTGTGTTCTTCTTCTTTTTTAAATATCATAAAATCATCATCATTAGTTTACACATCCATTCATATATTATGAATGCGAAAATTTAAAACATGTGTTTCGTGATCATAGATCGAAAATTTCCTGGGTAAAACACATTCACTGTATTTACTTACTTGTGTTCTTCGAAGTATAGCACAATTAAACGCAATCGAATACACGAAACTCAAAACAACTGCTTCACAAAACTCTTGGTGAACAAAATTCATCACAAAGAAAACCATTTCTACTTTACTAATCGTGAAAGTATCATTGAAACAGCGGTGCCAGATGTATTGCCTCTAGCAATGAATTTAAGTTTATTAAAACAATTAATTGCGAAGTCTGCCTTATTAACATAGATGAGTGGATGTATTTAATGGTGGATAAATATCAAAAACTGATTAAATAAAACATAAATGACCATTTTATACATTTTACCGGTCCAATTAAAAAAGTCACAGAAGATTGAATTCAACACTAACAGGGTTGATGGCAGCAGTGCACGTAGCCTGTTATAATGGTTATACACTTTCCCGCTCAGAAGTGTAAACAAACTTGCATACAGCGCAGTCTGGCAGTGCTTATGTTTTGTCTGCTACATTCTTATCCACTAGATAGAGGGACATCACATTTGCTGATGTATTGAAATGAAGGAAGAAAAGAGATGGTTAAGTTTTCCTCACCATACCAGTTGATATTTATGAAAAATGGGCAGTTTTGGCGTGGGGACATGCACTTCCAATGAATTTTATCAATATATTTAGAAAATGATGATCGAAGAATATTTCAAAAAAAAAAGAAGTAAACAAAATAATGACCCTTTGTAGAACCTTAAGATAATTTGACAAAATCACTGATATAATGATTTACTACAGCCGCTATAATTTTTGCTCGCTAGAAGTCATTTGAAGTTGATATAGAAGTCCTCTGTTGCCAAGTTAAAAGAAAGGGAATCTTTCGAAAACCGTGATGCTAGTTCAACTGTTTTTCTCTTGGCGTGACTCATAATACACCGACTCTAGGCTGAGTGTGAAAGCACTGCACTATTCAATCCATTGCTCTGTACAGACCGTTTTTACCAAACGGTAAAGGACGAGGCAATGAAAGAGCCAACAAAAACATTCAGTCACTCACGAGCAGGCGACGCACAACGCTTGCCTTCGCTCACACAGCATGTAATTAATTATATGATTTGAGTAGTAGCTATACTGAAGATCCGAGAGATGTCGCCCCTTCAGTGGTAGGAAAATCATTTTTTCAGTATGGAGAATATCAGAAAATCCACGATTTGTGACTAAACATGCTTTCACAGAAGGCAACAAATAAACGAGTGTTTACCTTATCACCATAGTAATGTACTCGTGCATATTTTGTGCATCTAAAACTGCCCATAAAGAGGATAATGAATAAAAACTGAAAATTCTCATGCATTTCCAAATGGTTTCCTACCATTCCCATACATTCGAAGTGACTGGCCCTCTGGATGTGGATGATGTCAAAAACAACAAAACATGATTAATTGAGTCATTTTTCCATAGGAAATGTACGCTCAGTCATTCAAAACAAATATTGGGTACCATCACGGCAAAATAAACGTGTTGACTGAGCTACTGACTGGGTGCTCGGCTGTCAGTGACTCGTTTACCTCTCAATAATTCAAACTCTCACGAGGCAGTGAATGATGAGGCAGATGGCAGTTAATATTCATATCAAAATGACTCAATGAACCTGACTTTTGCGCACTGGTACCAACAATCAATACGAAACTAACGATTTTAAATAGGCTCACTACTTGACTAGCCTATTGGTCCCAAGCAAACGATTAACGTATCCCATTCTAGTCGAAATTCTAGTACTACGCAATGTTTGTTTTGATTCGCTATGAAAGTTTGACAGATAAAATGAGGGGTTATTGGTTTTTCCTATGTTTCGAGGGGTGAATCGATTAGCTTGGGACCGAAGAGAGTCCCAGAACTGAGCCAAAAAGTTGAGCTCGTTTCTTCGGGACCTTCTGGTCTTAGAGTTACCTCTATCCTGGTACCATAAACTATAGTCGCTATATTAATAGTCTGGCGGATAGAATTTCGATCTATCAAAAAGCGGAACCAATTCAATATAGGGGAATTTACGTATTCTCGGCTACCTAAGCAGCGACCATCTTTCTATAGCCTTTTTCTCTCAGGAACGCAGCTGCTCTAACAATTTCAGTCGAAATAATTTTCAAAAACTGTTTTGAAACGCTTTTATAAAGCTCCAAACTTCTCTAGTGAGAACGACTATTGTGGGCAACATCTCTTTATTCGGCAACCTTTCTATTTGAGCTGCGTGTTAAACAGCTGTGCTTTTATCGGCAACTTGAAATCAGCAGCATTTTGTAGTGCGTGTGTTCCATTTCAAGAAAACCCTGCTAGATTGCTTTTTTTCAGTGCTAAAAATATAATCAAATTGAAGCTGAAAGCCTAAAGAATCGTTTGAATGCATTCAGGGAAGTGTTTTCGTGAGAAAATGAAATTAACGATTCAATTTGAGTTGCCGAAAATAGTCTGTTATGCCGAAGCCGACATTTTCCCTATTGCACACCAACAATTGAAAAGGTACTAACAACTTTTACAACCAAACGGTGATTATTCTTTCCTCGTCAATCGAACGCAAATTACCAGCATCATCAGATAGGGGAAACTTTCCCCAACCCATAGATGGTGTTAGTTTGCGTAGACAAGCCTTGAGTCACGAGAAGAGGGTTTCCGAAGTTTTCATCGCAATAGCTGGTGTGCTCTTTTCTGTTGTTGGTCGTGATTCGCTCGATTGGTTCCGCTATTTGACAGCTCAATTGGTTCCCGAGATTCTATCCGCCAGACTATGAATATAGCGACTATACCATAAACCTGTTTTCCTGGATGGCTAAACCTAGGGCTAAATCACCGACAAACCGACAAGAATGACAATAGCAAAAACAATAAAATTTCTGACCAAAGCACACTACTGACATCTGGCTCCATGTTCGCGGGAAATATTTAGCTAAGCCATGAACCCGCATGCAAAAAATATAAATTGGTTCGTGTCTAATCTATTCTGGACAAATTATTATTAAATCCTATGGTTTTGACAGTTCGGATCACTGCACATTTAAATCGGCCGTTTACGGTTTTCGGGCATAAGTAAGAATTAAGTGTCATACGAGGTGTCTCCCTTAGCTCAGTCGGGGCCTCCCTTAGCTCAGTCGATAAAAGCGCAGCTACAAAGCAAGCCCTAATAAAAAATAACCATAAACGAACGATAACCCAAATCATTGAACTATTCCACAAATGGTTTGGATGATACCCAGAACACGTCGTTAAGCAAATTAACCATACATTTTTTATTAGGGAGACCATGCGGTGGCTGGGTTCAATTCCCGGTCTGGTCTAGGAATTTTTCGGGTTGGAAAATTTCTCGCTTCCCTGGGCATAGAAGTATGATTGGACTTGCCACACAATTATACCAATGCAAAAATGGTACAGGCATAGAAAGCTCTCAATTAATAACAGTGGAAGCATAGAGGTAACTCTAGGACTAGAAGGTCCCGAAATAACGTGTTCAACTTTTTGGCTCAGCTCTGGTACTCTCTTCGGTCCCAAGCTAATCGATTCACCCCTCGAAACATAGGAAAAACCAATAACCCCTCATTTTATCTGTCAAACTTTCATAGCGAATCAAAACAAACATTGCGTAGTACCAACAATCAATACGAAACTAACGATTTTAAATTGGCTCACCACTTTAGTAGCCTATTGGTCCCAAGCAAACGATTAACGTACCCTATTCTAGTTGAAATTCTATTACTACACTATGTTTGTTTTGATTCGCTATGAAAGTTTGACAGATAACATCAGGGGTGTGTGGATTCATGCAGAACATGCAGGGGTGAGTGAAATAGCTTGTGACTGCTTGGGACCGTTGTTCTGGTACTGAGTGAGCCAAAAATAATAATGATTTTCTTCGGGACCCAGTGGTCTTAGAGTTACCTCTATGGTAGTACTAGAATTTCGATTAGAATGGGATACGTTAATCGTTTGCTTGGGACCAATAGGCTAGTCAAGTAGTGAGCCAATTTAAAATCGTAAGTTTCGTATTGATTGTTGGTGGAAGTGCATCTAGAACAATAAGCTTGAAATGTGAGGAAGAAGAAGAACGAGGTGTCATATCGGTTTGTCGGTAATAATAACATTGCTCGCTGGAGTGTCATTGTTGCAGGTGGCTGCATTCATGCCGATGCCAGTCCAGGAACATGCTGAAATCCGATTCCGACAGAAAAGCACAGAATCCCTGGTTGTTGTGTCTGAAAAACGATCATAAAAATAAATAAAATGTGTATAATATTCCTTTTCTGACGGAATATTTAAGAGATGTATTATTCATGCACCTGTATTTGAGAGCGTACCTGCATTATTTTCACTGGATTTTCCGGTTACTTTTCACTGGCACTATTCACTACTACAACGCTTGAAATATACACACTTAATCTAGCTCAGTAAAATCTCCAACAGCCGATTATAGTACGTTCACACTACAGAGTTATAACAACAATCAATACGAAACTAACGATTTCAAATTGGCTCACTACTTGACTAGCCTACTAGGGGGGCGACACATCCAAATCTCAAGTTTAGATGCTCAACAAATCTCACACTTCTCAATCTTCGAAAAATCTTCTTTCATTTGTCGCATCTACTTTTATCGCTCATCATCTTTTTGCAGGAAATCTTCAGAATAGCCATAAATCTTCTTTCTATCTACTCAGCGTGCGCACAGCTAGCCACAGCAAAACACAATCTTTTTTGCATCGTAGATAGAGTCGTCCCCCTCGCTAGCCTATTGGTCCCAAGCAAACGATCAACGTACCCCATTCTAGTCGAAATTCTAATACTAGACAATGTTTGTTTTGATTTGCTATGAAAGTTTGACAGATAAAATGAGGGGTTAGTGGATTCTCCTATGTTTCGAGGGGTGAATCGATTAGCTTGGGACCGAAGAGAGTACCGGAACTGAGCCAAAAAGTTGAGCACGTTATTTCGGGACCTTCTGGTCTTAGAGTTACCTCTACGGTGGCATCGCGCCCATGAGCGGCGCGCTTCGACCGTCACCAAATGAGAATTTAACATAAGCGCGAGTGTACAATGAGGTTCTTACAAAGTACGAAGGATGCATCCTCATGGACGGCGAAACGTACGTGAAGATGGATTATGGGCAGCTTCCCGGACAAAAGTTCTATAATCTGGCAAGAAATTTGCAGCTGCGGACAAAAACCCCAGGTTTTCGTGTCAAACAAGACTATGGATTCCAGAATGTACAAGCAGGAGTTCCTGAATAAACGTATTCTTCCGTACATTAAGGCTCACAATTGGCAGAGCAAAGCAAAGCCAGAACTGCGCATGCGGCACCTAGTTTTAAGATCCGCAATTACAAAAATGATGATGTACTAAAAGCACAAACGAAGTGACAGACGGAGCGGCTCGAAAACTTTGGTGACTAACCTGCTATTGCAATTTTTCAGTGTACCACATGGCAACACCACTACTACTGGATTGTACTAGAAACACTGGAATAAGAGACCAGCGGAGACACTGTTATGATTCCAAACGAACTGTCAAAAGCGGTCCCAATCTGCAATGTTTACAAATGGTTTCCTTCGATTAGGGAGGAGTATTAAAATCGTTTAACAATCACTCATGAACTCGCTCGTCGGTTCATTGGCGAAGTCACTCGCAAGCAGTTACAAATGCAAGTGATGCCAGGATTGCTTTGATGTTTATCTTGTTGCCAAATTCATGTTTTTTTTCACCGCTGGTCTCTTATTCCAGTGTTTCTAGATTGTACCACATGGCAACACTACTACTGGATTGTATTAGCATTTTCACCAAATGTATGAGAATGCAGAGCTGCCAGGTGGTTTTATAAAAAATCTGCATCCACTCTATTAAAATATCTGTATTTTCTGTATTGACGATTTTTTTTCTTAATTAATCATGTTTTGTTGTTTTACAAATACAGTGCATACAAAATAACCATAAAAAGTGCTTAACCACCTATTCGGGCTATCGTACTAACCATACGGGATATAATTGCGCCATCTGTGATATCGTCCGTACTTATTTATAAGAGTGATATGAAGCCGTTTGAAAATGTATGGAGATTTTAGTTTCTATTCATTATCTTGCTGATAAGCAGTTTTAAATGCAAAAAAGTGCACGAGTTCATTACTATTTGATATTTTTAATATAGATGAATACAATTAATTACATCATTTGTGTGGTAGTTTACACCGAAAAGTCGAGAGATGTCGCCCCGCCAGTGCTGGTAAAATCATTTTTGCAGTATGGAGAATATCAGAAAATCCGCAATTTCTTACGAAATATATTTTCAATGCGAAACTACCGTGACGGGCGTGACTGCGTTTTCCGTTGGAGGGAGTGAGAGAAGCATAAAAGAAACAGCAACGCCTCGAGCAGATCCCACTGCAAAAAATATGGTTTTTAGCACAACAATTAATTTTGGAGAGAAGGGGGTACGCTGATAAAATCGAGCAAGTTATTTTGTTTTTATAAATTTAGATTTTTTTTTTCTCAAGCATTTTATAAAAATCTGTATAAATCTGTATTGTAATTTAAAAATCTGTGATAAATCTGTATTCTGTATCGGGTCTGTATTAAGATTAAAAAATCTGTATAATACAGATAAATCTGTATAAATGGCAGCGCTGTGAGAATGTTTTGGTTCTATCTCTTTCACTCTACTCAAAACTGAAATGCATAAAAAAATGACAAAATGATACGCACTCTTTGCACACTGTCAAAGAATCATTGTACACAAAATCAACTTTGTTCAAATCAACACAAAAAAACTAACCCATCTGGTGGATGATGGCACAAGCTTCCAAGAAAATTCTATTACAGTGAACCACATTATTTAAATGGATTTCTTCGTCAGTTAGTCGTCTGTCACTTCGTTTGTGCTAAAAGGTATTAAAACGTCATTACCATTACCAAGTGAAGAATCAAAGTGACGATTGACTCACAGATGGCGACCCCCTCTGATTCTTCAATGAACCTGTATACAGTATAAAGTTTTGGCCTGATTTAACAAGCTGCCACTACAGCGGAGAAGTTCTACAGTGGTATCGATACAACAGGGAAGATTTCTTCGAAAAGGACATCAATCCCCCAACTACCCTCAATTCCTCCCAGTTGAGAAATATTGGGCAATTGTCAAACAGAAGTTGAAGAAGAGTGGAAAGGTGCGACAGAGATGACGTTCATTTTGAAAACTGCACATTCTTATTTCATTAATATGGTTCCGAGACATCCGTTTTTGCGTCCAGATTTTAAAAGACTCAAGCTTTATAAAATAGGGGGTGATTAGGGCTGTCGATAGTTAAAAAAAAATAAACACAGCATTCTCTTAACCTTTTAATTTTTTATTATTCAATTAGCAATCGTTCAATAACCGTGCCTACACTATCTATAAATTGTGGCGAAAATTTTGATCCTCTGAAAAAGAGCAAACAGTACCCATCGTATACTATTCGTTCAGCTAAACAAACATACATTGCTACCATTCCTAATAGATATTAGCATAAAAACAACTTAAATTACAGAAAAAGTATAACATTTTGTTTTCAAGTAGGCATCATATTCTACGCTAGGCATGCTCCAATACGTTGAGGATTACACTACTGGCACTGCTATTTCGCCAAACTTTGGCATTCATCGCGGGAAAGAAACTAGAACGAATGCATGCTGAACATAAGCGGAAGGTAAAAAGCATGCAACTTAATTTTGAATGTTTTCGTGCAACGTCAAAAGTCTACTGATCGGTTCAGTGTTTTACGGTGATCGTTTAAATGCATCTACTGTTTGAGATAAGCGGTAATTCCATCCAGATCACGCTTCACCCATGCTACGTTCAATCGAATGGTCTCGATCGATTGCGAAACGGTCCGCTCGGTACCGGGGAACTCGTGCTCCTTGAAGAACTGTTCTACCTCGAGGGCTCGTTCTTCAGTGGAGAAATTTTCCGTCAGATATTTGATCAGCCGGGACAGTAGGAATCCGCCTTCGTATCGATCCAGCAGAATTTTCCAGTTTTCCTTGAAATAGTTCCACGTCATGTCACGACCCTTGGGATTGATTGCAACGGATACGATCACAAACACGGAATCCTGGGCGCGCACCTCGTCGGACATGGCAAACGCGATTACTTTACGTAGAATGTCTACGTTACTGATGGAACCGAGCGCACGGGAGATGCGGTCCTTTTCTTCATGCAAGTCCGTTGCCCGATACAGGCGAAGCATTTCGTTGAAGGTGGCCAAATTACCGTTTTGAAGGACCGCCTTGTAGCAGGTGCTGCGCAGATCCGCTGGTAGGACGCATTTTCCTGATGCATGATCGGCGAACCTAGAATGGTGAAAAATAATGCTTAGCAAGTGAAGTTTATTATTCAATGGGAGATTTACTTCGCTTTAGCTTCCGCAACGGTTTGCGGACAACGGAAAGATACTAGTCGACTGAGGACGAGCGGTCGGAGCAGAGTGTCCAGATGGTTTTCATCCGGTTTCACCGCCCAGCCTAGCTTGTCGGCTACCGTCCGGTACAGTCGAGTTCCATATTGGTTGAACTGTTCTTCTACTGGTGTGTTGGCTAGCAGAAGCTGCAACTTGGACAGGAAATTGGAGATAGATGACCATACGGTGTAGTCGGGCTCGTTGTAGCATGCATCCATAACTTTCAGCGCCTGTGGAATGGTGGATTAAAGGTTTGGGTTTAGTAGCTGAGTGCTGTTAAAATAAGACTTCTGTCAAAACCAACATTGCAATGGAAAAAAAAGTGTGCATACTCACATCAACGGTTGAGCTTCTGCCGGCTTGCACCAGTGCAAACAGATCATCCAACAACCCCAGTCGATCCAACGGCTGCATGCTATTGCTGCTGATCTCCGGGAGGAATTTGTCCAACATATCCGCTTTGTACTGAGTTCGATAGTAGCCGATCGATGCCGGATTCAGCTTAACCCAGTGATTGGGATCCACGTTTTCCACAACGACTTCTACAGTTTCCTTGTCCATGATGAACGTGTGCGCATGCGACGAGCTTGGTGTGGAAATTATTATTGGGATCATCCAGTGGGATTTCTTCTCCGCTTGGCATCCGTCAGCACAGAATTTCTCCTGTTGCAATTTAAGCACTCGTGAATTTTCCTTCTGCTCGGAGGAGAGAATCTTCACCACCGGGAAACCCATCTGCTTGATCCAGGTGGACATAATACTTCCCACTGGCTTCTTGCTTGTTTCTTCGAAAGCTGTCCACAGATCTTCAGTGAACGTGTTCTTGTATTTGTGGCGCGTAAGGTATAGATTCATCCCCTTGCGGAAATCATCGTCCCCCAGGTAGTGATAAAGCATGCGAATCACACTGGCTCCCTTGTTGTAGCTGATTTCGTCAAAGATTTCGTCGATTTCAGCCGGATGCCCCACGGGCACCTCGATTGGGTGTGAATTTTTAAGGCAGTCCAGCTCTAAGGCACGGGTGTACATATCCGTGATGAACTGATTCCAGATGGAATAGTTTGGGAAGAGTTTGTTAACGCATAGGAACTCCGCAAACGAGGCGTAACCTTCATTGAGCCATAGATGAGTCCACCATTCCATAGTTACCAGATTTCCGAACCACTGATGAGCAATTTCGTGAGCAACAGTTAACGCAATCGATTGCTTTCTGATAAGTGATGTATTCTCCGTATCGACCAACACGAACGTCTCGCGATATGTAATCAAGCCCCAGTTTTCCATAGCACCAGCGGAAAAATCCGAAATTGCAACCAAGTCCATCTTTGGCAGGGGATAGGCAATCGAGAAATACGAATTATAATAATGAAGCACTTCGATTGCCACGTCAAGTGCAAACTTTCCCTGTTCGTTCTTTCCGACAGGAGTAAACACTCGAACCAGTACACCATCTTTCGATTTTCCTTCTACGTAATCGAACTCACCGACTACCACCGCTACCAAATAGGTGGACATGATCGGCGATCTACCGTATTTGAGCGTTCGCAAGCCATCGGACTCGCTCTCGCTCACTACGTGCATATTGGACAGAGCCACGCGGTCCTTCGGCACCGTCAAAGTGATGTCAAAAGTTGCCTTTATTGCAGGTTCATCCCAGCAAGGGAAGCATCGTCTCGCGTCTGTTGCCTCGAACTGTGTTACGCCAGCGAAACGTTCCTCACCCGAAGGGGTAAAGTACTTGCTCCGGTAGAAGCCTTTCATTTTGTCGTTTAGCTCGCCGGTGAATTCGAGGTCCAGCTGTGCCGAACCGACGGGGATCTCCGAAGGGAAAACGAAACATGCCGTTTCCTGATCAGCGCAGAACTGTGTGTCCGTGGCTGTTAGTACCGTACTGTCGGATCCGTAGGTGACGGTCACTTTTGGAATCACTAGGTCCAATGCGTTTAGTGTGATGCGATCCGTTGGTGATTTGATCTGGAATAGGGAAAGAAGGAATTCGTTAGTTTTTTTTTATCTTTATTAAGGAGATTTTTAGCCACGGGCTAGTCCATCTCCGAGATTCGTTAGTTGTCGATGTTGTTGAAAGCTCATTCGATGATTTTTTTTATGTCAGCGGTTCTCAAACTTTCGTTGATTGCGACCCACTTTGAGAAACTTCAGTGAATCGCCCAAATTGAATTGAATTTATCCACCTATGGTGAGATCTAAATTCCGGTGAAAAAGTCCGCTTACAGGGGAAGAGAAGTCAGGTCATTTCTAAATGAAACGTGGGTCAAGGGTAAACATAACTGGCAAAATGTACCCAAAACTACTGGAAGAAAACTGGATTCTCACAAAAATTTGATTGACAAATTTCCAAAAGCATTTGCAATGTCATTTGAGAACTGATCACTGACTATTATAGGGTGTCCCAGAATGTCTAAGCACGACTTTGTTACACCCCTGCTTGTTTCAGATGACGTGTAAACAGCTGATTATCATGCTGAATCATTGTTTATATTTCGACCAACAGTTTCGTATATCGCAAGTGCCGGACAACACGAAGTATTTCTCCGGAAAAGCGCAAACAGATCGTGCACAAATGTTGTACTATCCCCAACATTTCTCTGAGTCAATTAGCGAAATTGGAAGATGTAAGCATCGGAGTCGTTCGAAATGCGATTCGGAAGTATGGCGATGAAGCAACTTTCCAGGACAAGCAAAAATCTGGACGTAAACCGAACCCTGTTGACTGAAATCTGGACCGGAAAATCGTGCAAGCTTTCACTCGCAAGAAAAGTGCTTCGGTTCGAGACGTGGCTAAAAAAGTGGGATCCTCGAAGAGTAACATCCGGCGTGCCAAGGCAAGAATGGGCCTAAAGACGGATTAATAAGTAGAAGAAGCCTAAGCAGAGTGAAAAACAAGCCGCATCCGTCAAACCGAGGGCTTAGCATAGGATTGGGCGAACTTCAGAGAAAGATCGATCTTGATTGATCGATCTTATATTTGGCTCTAGAATCGATCCACTGATTAAATCGGTACCAAAGAATCGATCTTTTGATTTTTATTTTAATACGCTTGTTTACGTTGGTACCCCAAGAAATCATTCCCTTTATAATATTCAATTAAATGTTGTCGTGACTAGAAATGGGCGATCTTGGATCGAAACACAAAAGATCGATTCTTTTATTTGTTTATTTGTTATGTTTGCATCAACAGACTAGAAATAGTCCCAATGATGTGTTGTAAAAAAAAGTACAGATTATACAGAATACATATACTACAGTTACTACAGTTACAAACGAAAATAACTAGGAAAGCATTGTCAAGTTACTAAAAATTTATAAGTCTTCGGTCAGTAAAAAAGGCAGAGAATCTTTGGCGAAGCATAATCCGTGTCAAGTGGAAATCGAACATCGACGCTACTCGGTTGGACACTCGCTGCAAGCCGTAAATAGCGCTCCCTAAGCTATAATTAGTTCGAAGAAGTGGAAGTCTCAGCATAAGACTGTTGCGTAGTGATCGAGGTTGAACATTAATGTTCACTTGTTGTAGAATTGTTTCGTAGTCGATTCTTCCTTGCAGAGTATCGGCGACGGTTAGGGCTCTGAAAACATCTCTTCGGATACGTAAGGGCTCGACATTGATCAATTGGCAGTGATTCTCGTAGCTTGGAAGACAAAGTGGGTATCTCCAAGGCAGCTTACGGAGCGCGAAGCGAAGAAAACGTCGTTGCACAGATTCAATTCGCTCGGCCCCATTATTGTAGTTCGCGCTCCAGACTGCAGAGCTGTATTCCAAAGTAGATCGTACGAGAGAGCAATAGAGCGATTTCAAGCAGTAAATGTCTGTGAAGTTCTTAGTAATCTTGAAGACAAAGCCAACCGTTTTGGACGCTTTGTCGACGACATACGAAATATGGTGTGAGTTTGTCAGCTTTGAGTCTAGAAAAACGCCTAAGTCTTTCACGCAATGCACCCGTTCGATAGTCGTGCCTAGTAGTTTGTAGTTGAAAATAATCGGTTGTTTCTTGCGTGAAAAAGTAATAACTGTACACTTAGCTGGGTTGACCACCAGTCGGTTTAGACTACACCAGTCAGCAAAGATCTCAATCTGATTTTGGAGAGAACGGCAGTCGGCGAGTGAGTGGATGCGAAAAACTTTCAGATCGTCTGCAAACGATAATCGTGGCTCTGTGATAACATGGTGAACGTCGTCGAAGTAAAGGAGAAATATCAATGGTCCCAGATGGCTACCCTGAGGTATACCGGACTTTGCGCAGAAGCTTGCTGAGCGACAAGTACCCAAAGTTACTGTCAATTGGCGCTTCGTGAGGTATGAACGAAACCATCTCAAAAGATTTCCACCGATCCCTAGTCTATCAAGCTTAGCGATCGCAATTTCGTGGTTCAGCTTATCGAAGGCTGCCGTAAGATCTGTGTAGATAACGTCCGTTTGGGTCCGAGCAATCAAACTGTCTGTGATGTAAGACGTTAGGCACAGCAGGTTCGTAGTTGTGGAACACCCAGTTATGAATCCGTGTTGATCTGTACTTAGATATTGCTTGCAATGCGCATTTAAGGACTCTATAACAACCAATTCAAAAAGTTTTGATGCAGCACTCAGAGACGTGATTCCCCGGTAGTTGTTTACGTCGCGTTTGCTTCCCTTTTTATGAACAGGAAACATATCCGCAGTCTTTCAGCAAGACGGAAAGATGCCGCTGGAAAGAGAGAGAGCTGGAATATGCGGCGCAGTGGATCTAAAAGACAAGTGATGTTCTTTTTAAGAATAATCGACGGAACACCATCGGGTTTAGCCTTAGCTGAAGTCTTAAGTTTAGATGCTGCTATATAAATCGTTTCTGTAGTGGCTTCGACCATGCTGAGCGTTTGGTTGACCAAAGGAACATTACTGGCCGCGGAAGTAATGATATTAGCGGAGAGTTGCTCGTCTTCAAACACACCAGCAAATTTGTTGATTGTCAGCAGTTTAACCATTCATGGAAGAGGGAAAGGATTTCGGGTGTGATTTTAGCCGCCGTTGAATCCTCCATTGATAGCGTTGAAAACAGAGACGACTTAACCGCTTATACTCGTGGTTGAGTCTGACATAGTAGCATTTCAGCGGCAGTGTGCGGAGTTTAGTAAATCTTCTGAGAGCAGCCTTCTTAGTTCTTTCAACGAGCGAAGATCTTTCGTCATCCACGGGACGCGAGGGTCGATATGGATGATCTTTTTTGGAAACGTGCCTGTCAATGACATATGCTAAGACATAAGAAAAGGTTTGTGCAGCAATGTTGACGTCTACAGGATCTAGAATATGCTCCCAATCTAGGTTAGACAGCACATGGACGATCCTGCGATGGTCAGCTCTACGGAAGTTATATGACACAGCGTTTGGAGTGCTGGTGAAATCATGGACAATATTATTTTCGATCACGATAATTAAAGCAGGGTGATGATGTACTTCCTTGACTAAAGGTTCGGTGCCGTGGAGAGGAAAGGAGCTGTATCACAAGCACTCACAAAGCAGAGATCTAGAGTGCGGTTGTTTTCATTCAACAGGCCATTGATTTGTGACAGCATTGCGGTACTATAACTGTCCAGGAGCTGGATGGTTCCTACGTGGAAAGATGAACGCTCGTGATCAGGACAAACGAAACCACTATGGGTTGGAGTCCATGCAATGTCCGGTAGGTTAAAATCGCCAAGAACAATAACTTCGTCGGAAGGGCCTGCCTGGTCTGAAGCGGCCAAGACGGATCGACAATGTGTGTCAATAAGCTCCAAGTCACGGGTTCGATCTGGAGGGATGTACACTGCACAGAGAAGCAATTGACGATCACCAACTTGAATAGCCACCCACACATGTTCAACCCTGTTCCAGGAATTGTCCTCGATAACTTCTGCTTTCAGCTTGGAATTAATTCTTTTGGTTCGATCAATCGATTTTTTGAATCGATCCCAAACACGACAAAAATCGACTGGATCGATTCTTTTCAGTGCATTTGCATTTGCAATTTAATATTGATTCTTTTCACCTTTACCTTTGCACATCACTTGCCTTGAACATGGATTTTGCCAAACAACCAGTGTGACAGTTCAGTAGGCAATAACCTGGGGAGGGGCGTGCTGTCAAATCAGCCTACTGATCATTCTTGTATGAAATTGGTTCCAAACGTAAACAAACCCTGTAGGTTTCTTATGGCTTGTTTACGTTTGGAACCAGTTATGCGAGATAGGCGACGATTGTTCGTATTTGACAGCCACCTCAATTCAATTCATTTGCTTTTCAGCTACTTTGAAACTAAATCTCCACTAAAATGTCAAGAATTGATCATCATTGAAACAAGGTTGAACATGTTTTGAAATTATTTTCTAATTCAATAGCCTTTAAAATGAAGGTCAAAGTTTTACCGAACGTTCAGCTGTTCTGATTTCGGTAAAATTTACCGAACACGAAAACAAAATCTTAGTGTGTCGGCTGTCTTGCAATGAACACTCATACATAGGATTTCCAGTGAAAACTAGATGTATGAGTGCTCACGTGATATACGCTGTAATATGAACGAGGTATTATACTGAACTTGGCGTTAATTTGCACCAACTTTCCTATGATCCGTTATATTTGAAACATTTTGAAAAATCAATCGATTCATAAGATCGATTTAAAATGATTGATTAAATCTGTGAATCGATTATTTTCAAAAAAATGAATCGATTCACTTAGATCGATTCTTGTCTCAAGATCGCCCAATGCTAGCCGTGACGGTGCAATGAGCACAGGAGGGAGTTAGAACAAACCTTGAAATGTTGCTGTATTCGTAAATATCAGAAACGCAAACAGTGACGTCATTTTAGGGAGCGATGCTGGAGTAAATCATTTTTTCAATGTAAATACACTTAACAAATTTAAAATTTGTTTTTTTTAAAGATCGAAAAGATTGAAAGAAGAGATCGTTTTTTTCGGGCTTTTCGTGGACAAAAAATCGATCTGAAAAATCGGAAATCGGGATAAAAAAGATCGATCTTCCAAAGATCGATCCAAGATCGCCCAATCCTAGCTCGGAAGTTATATATGCGGAAAATCGGTGTGCGTGATTATGGACGATGAATCATACGTTAAATTTGATTACAAAACTCTTCCTGGTGATCAGTACTACCAACCGGTCCCAACACTCACGCACGTAAACATCGGTTGTCATTGTCTGTGTTGTCACAAACGGTTTGAAAAGCATACCACACTCACAAATGGCTTGCCAAATCATCGCCCTTTACCGAATTTTTCTGTAAAAATCGACTTATCCGCGTGTCAACACTTCGGCCATCACGAACGGTGTAGAATCAACCGGTGGAAACTTACGATTTAAAATTGGCTCACTACTTGACTAGCCTATTGGTCCCAATTAAATCTATAAGCCTACCCCATTTTAGTCGAAATTCTAGTACTACACTACACTGATAAAAATTCAAAGATTGGTTTTTACAAAAATCAATTCGAAACTAACGATTTTAAATTGACTCACTACTTGACTAGCCAATTGGTCCCAAGCAAACGATTTACGTACCCCATTCTAGTCAAAATTCTAGTACAACTCAATGTTTGTTTTGAATCGCATCGATTAGCTTGGGATCGAAGAGAGTACCAGAGCTGAGCCAAAAAGTTGAGCACGTTTCTTCGGGACCTTCTAGTCTTAGAGTTACCTCTATACTAGTAGTCATTCTGACTGAAGAAATATGAAGCGTTAGAGAGATAAAGTACAAAAAAAAAAAAGATTCCAAAAGAAGCAATCGACGGCGACAGAAGAGCAGAATATGGTGAGAGCAGTCCAATTATTATTTACAAATTAAATTTCAAAATTAAACTAAATACGTGCCAGGCTTTAAAAAAAATTACGAACCAGGAAGTGTCATCTCTTTGCCAGTGGTGGCGAGGGAGATACCCTTCACTATCCTTCCCTGATATTTGATGTTAAGCATCTTCAACTATCTTCTTTTTCTTCTTCTTCGCATTTCAAGCTCATTGCTTAGTGCATATTAGCTTATTGCGTGCTCTTAACTTAGTGTTCTAAATGCACTTCCACAGTTATTAATTGAGAGCTTTCGATGCCAATACCAATGCATGAATTTGTATATTGTGTGGAAAGCAAGTCGAGAAAATTTACAACCCGAAACATTCTCTCGACCGACCGGGAATCGAACCTGCTGCTTCCGGCTTGGTTATACCAACAATCAATACGAAACTAACGATTTTAAATTGGCTCACTACTTTACTAGCCTATTGGTCCCAAGCAAACGATTAACGTACCCCATTCTAGTCGAAATTCTACTACTACACTGTGTTTGTTTTGATTCGATATGAAAGTTTGACAGATAAAATGAGGGGTTAGTGGATTTTCCTATGTTTCGAGGGGTGAATCGATTAGCTTGGGACCGAAGAGAGTACCAGAGCTGAGCCAAAAAGTTGAGCACATTATTTCGGGACCTTCTAGTCTTAGAGTTACCTCTATGGTTATACCGTGCCTTTACTGACTATGTAAACCGTTAACTTCACGCATGAAGTAATACAAACATGATTGGTTAAAGTAGTGTAAAGTTTATTATTGTTATTTTCATAGTACTAAAACTCTCGAGTTTAGAAAGGCTTAATGCTTTCCCTACAAACGCTTTCAAGTTTTGATTCCAATGCAAAATGAAAATGAAATCAAATTTATTTTCATTAACACTTAATATTTCATTCGAATGGCCCTCACCAGTTACGAGAAAGAAATGCCAAACTAAATGTGACGTCTATTTGAGACTAATAACTGCTTACGAACGCCTAGTTATAAAGCAGCCCAGTCAATGAACGTCCAGTTAGCTACGAAGTACTGTAGTGAGTATTGTGACAAATTTAAGTTTTATCGATTCAACACATATTTTTCAAAATTGGACACTGTCTTGGCTGTTTCATAATTCATTCACTGCCGGCAGCTGCGGTCAATGAACGTTGGAACACGAACGGTATTCCAGTATCAGAGAGAAAAAGAGCGCAAAACAAAAAATGCAAGCACGAAATATGTGCTGCTACTAGGTCAGTCAAAACAAATAAATCCCGGAGCTCAGCATAACATTTCAGATTTCAACCTATCATTTAACGGGCACTGTTGAACGGAGGGTATTACGGTATGGTGTCAATATGTGTAGTAGGTACAGCAAACACGCTGCACCGCGTTCACGAGTTTGCACTTTAAAGTCAGTTAGGTTCAATTTAGAGATGATCAATAATACACAGTGTACAGAGGGACGAGAGCAGACAAGATTGAACTCTTTTCCAGCTTGTTTAGATCTTTTACTATTTTTCCCATAACCCTCATTCAATTTTATCTTAAGTTTAGAGTTGGATGAGAAATATACTTTCAATAGAATTTTAAAGTTACAAAATGACAGAATTGCTTGCGAAATTTCAATTTTTACAGGCATGTTCTTGTTAAACATTGATAGATAGTTTTTCAATAATTTTTAAACGTTTGTCATATCCAAAACATAAAGAACAATTATTGTTTGTTTTTGATCAAAAAATCAAATTTCGTCTTAATTAATTTGGCTCTTTTTTTTTTTTTTTTTTTTTCCTTTGGTTTGTTTTTTCCGTCGATCTTGTTTTCCGTGCTGAGCACCAATGCTACCGACGTGCCAGGAAGGCAGCTCCCACACCTGGACCCTACCTATCGACCCATCAACTCATGAACCGGGGACCAACGGCTTTACTTCCCATCCGAAGGAAGGCGTGATCAGAGATGTTATGCCTCAGAACATCTCGGCGGCGCCGACTGGGATTGAACCCAGGCCTGCTGGGGTGAGAGGTAATCACGCTTACCACTACACCACCGGCGCCGTTTAATTTGGCTCTATCTAAAATGAATCACAACAATGAATTTTGTTATAAGATTCAAGATGGCAGAATTTCAGCAAAACTGTGAATGACTGCCCACAACCAGCAATTGGGCAAAGTTTCATGCAAATTGGATAAGATCGCGTCTGATCGATTCGTCATTTGGCGTGGAATTCCTCCTGAGTTAAAGGCTAGCATATACTTATGTTTTAACACGTCACGTTGTTTAGGTACCGCCCTCCACAGCTAAAAAAAAGTAGTGTAAATTTCCGTTACTATGATGCACATAAATGGAGCGTCATATATCATACAAATTTAGATTATAGATCGTGTAAATTTATGAGACATGACATGCAATATCCCATATATTGTATGCAACTGTTCACTTTTGTTTGCTACATTTCTTGCAAGTTGCTAATTTACGTGAAAAGGAAGTAATAATTTTTTGGGATGTCATTATGAATTGGGGTATTAATCACGATTTCGGTTACTTACTGCTACCCACATGTGGCATTATTGATCTGCAAATATCATGTGTACTTAGGTGAGTTCCGCATATATAGCAGAAAATTGTTTTCTCCTCTGGGCAGTTCTTCCAAATCCAAAGATGTCCGTTTTTCCTGCAGTTCCAGCACAGTGGCGCTTGCACAGAACCTGAACCGCCACGCACATTTGGTGTTTTCCTGTCATGGTCGCCCCTCTGCCCTAACGCATTTACCTCATCCGACTCCGAGTCCGAGCTGTACGAATCTGATTGCTTCTCAACCTCGATGTTCTGAATCGCATTGACTCGACCAACACCTTCTCTCGTCTGCCTGAATACAGTATCATTGGCATCGATCCCGTACGCGTAGTACTCCAACTTCCTCAGATCCCGCACCGTTTGGCAAGCTAATTTTTAGCGGTAATGTGGGCGCATGTTGTCCCAAATCACCTCAAAAATACGTTGTTGTTCCAATGGTGTGCTTAGCAACTTATTTAGACGCTCAATGTACATTTTAAAGCTAAGGAAGGTTTCGTTACCGTTTTGCTTTCGTTCGTAAATTTTCTGACGGTTCCCCTGATCTCTGTTCGGGTTGCCGTACATGTATCGAATCCGCTCATCAAAGTCCTGTCAACAGTGGAACTCGTCCGCGTAGCACAAGTACTAGTTGTACCACGCCTCTCAGAATCGTATGGATTCTCTGTAACAACACGTCTTCCGCAATTCTGTCCATCCTTGCAAGACGACGCACTTTTAACAAGAAATCCTCCAAGGACCTGTCCCGACCTTCTCCACTGAAATTCAGGTGCCACTTCTCCATCCTTCGATCTGCGTCACGAATCTCATCGTCTCTTACTACACCGTAAGGTGGCCGCCGATGACGGATTCTTGCGAGAACCACCCTTTCCTCGTCGGAAAACTCGTCCGAACTGATTGTTTTCAAACCTCTTGTAGTCTTCTTTACGGTACGACTCGTGCTGCCTGCGTGGTTCATTATCTTGGCCACTCTCGTACCCGTGCGTTCGCTGTCCATCGAATTACTCCTCTCCTCCTTGCTCTCTCGGAAAAATGCCTCGACGCCTTCCCGGATGATGGTTCTGGTTATTCCCAAAACTATAAGGAACATGTCCTTGACCATATCCCAAAGTCCCTTCTCCGTTCGATCTGGCTTTCCGTTCTCCGCGTATGATTGCGTTCCTCTGAGTGGTAACGAACAATTTTGTCGTTATAGTACAAGCCACTTCCCTGAGCCTCGTGTCCTCCAGTTCTATCCTTCCTCTTTTCTTTCTGCGTCAACCATCTGGAAACCTGGCCATGGAACAGTCCTTCCCTGTTCTTCACAGTTTCTCTGTTTCCTGATCACTACCACACTAACCTTACTACTCCCAGTACAACGATCACTTCCGCTAATTCCTCCTACGGTTCCTCCTGTGCCCTGCAGAAGCAACTCCATTTTCCGCTGCAGATCTACAACCATAGCCTTCAACGCTTTTTCTCGTTCGCTAACTTTTCCTTTTGCGTCATTAACCGGTAACGGTGTCTTCGGTATCGCTCCTTTCTCTGTCTGGGAACCATTTTTGGTAGTTTCATCTTGATCCTCCTCATGTCCTGGATTCTGCTCTAGCCTGATATTGAACCTACTCAACTCCTCACGAATCTCATCCGTTAATTCTTTATTCGTTTAACTCTCCACCAATAGTGTTTCAACCGAGAGATTGCCCTATCGTCTATACCTTTTGCCAACTTCCCTTTTAATTTTCCGATCTTGGAGCAAATATGATCATATTCGTGATCAATGGTATATGTAGAGTAATAATCTCTACCATCTTTAGCATCTCGCAAGTACAAGTTCCTCAATAAACGGTACTTCGCCTCAACGTCATCTTTAGTTTCATCATATCTTCCTCGTATCCTTAGCTCATAATCTACCTCCTCATTGGGGAAATTTAGAAGCCATTGCAACAACAACAAAAATATCAAATCAAACAAATTGTAATAAATAATAAGAAAGCAATAAATAATTATATGGAAACTATCTAAATAAAATTCTAATTCTTTCTCAATTTCCCAAAAAGGCACTACAATCAACTCAATATTCAACAACTTTCTATAAATTCGCTAAACTTCAATCACACTCAAAGATTCTCCCCAAAACCAACAATTTTGAAAGAATTTTCTTTAGACATTATTTTTGAGATTTTTAGCTGTAGGCTAGTTCATTTCGTAAATTTTCGTAATTCATTTTGGAAGAAATATTCTTAAATTAATAAAACTATCAATACGTGAACCTAAAACTATTGATAATTCAAAAACCAAATTCCAAAAACCTGCAGTTGGGCGCGATCCGAATTAAAACGCGTGACTTAAGCGCCACTCCACAATGTAAATTTGTCTGGTTGAGACTCTCTTAAGGGCGAGTCCATTAAATTTCCTAGAAAGGATGTACAGATCAGGCACGCCGACTTTCAACTAACCATCCAAACGGGAAAACCCTATTATCTCCGTAAAGTCACAAACACGATAATCACTCAGAGAGTTGGTGAGAGCTCACCCATACCAAAATGACCTCTACGAAAGAGAATTTATCCTCATCGTCAGTCTCGTCACTTGCCACTAGTCGTTGGGACGGTACTAATGGATATTTTTGGTCGCTATTGAAAATTTAGTCAATTGCTAAATTTACGTATGGTCCCAAATTAGGGTACTTTAGGCCGAAATTACATACATTTCCCCTATATATTGTAACAGGACAGGATCTACGTCCAGTGTCTTAGTGAAATTAATTATTTCGTCCAACGTCGGTCTTCCAGCACCATGTCCAAAGCTGACTGACTGTTCATTGCATTACCGCCAATCATCTTCAATTTTGGTAACAACAGCAACCATACACGACCAAATTGCGGCTAGAGACAATGTGAGCAACATACAATGACGTGGACTCATTCATTACGGTTGCATAACTAATAGCAGCAATACTGCATATTTCCTGATTATTGGCAACATTTTCCAATGCTGATGAATTACCGGTTTTTGAAAAATATAACGCAAATGACAACCCTACCTGCAACTGGGAAATGTAAGATTCTCTTACAGTTTGGAATTTACAATTATGAAAAATCTGTAACAAAGCACCACATTTATAGATTCTGCACTTATCGCAAGACTTTTAATGGTAAAGATAAAACTTGTACAATAAACAATACCATGGTAGCAGCAGGTATACCCGCATAAACAGGAACCATAACTCGACCTGACTAAAAATGGTATATGGTATATTCTCCATGCTTTACCCTCAGTGAAATAGTCATGGTCATAATACATAAACGTCTGCGTTTTAATCTTATGTGTTTTATACAGTGTATCGCAAAATTGAGCGTACACCCTTGTGGATTTATATTTTAAAACATTGAAAATAGATTATTTTTTTAAAATCTTGGCTGGTGGTTAAACAGATATTTATTACTTTGACTATATGATTTAGTATTACTTATACGTGAAGTCAACGATTTACATAGTTGAAGATGCTAATTCCAAATAACAGACTGTAGTGGTAATTTTTATACGATAGATGGAGTAGATGAAAGCATAGAGTTGATAGTTCCGTTAGAGTACAGCGGTTCATCTCTCTTTACCAAACTCCCCCTTTGGAGAGGGATGGTGAGGGGTGTGTCCCCCCCGCCACCACTAGCAAAAAGAGCTGGTGGCGGGGGAGGGGGGACACCCCTCACCATCTCTCTCCAAAGGGGGAGTTTGGTAAAGAGAGATGAAAAAACCGATTTGTACCTTCCTTAAAAGTTGTCCTAGTTCGCTATTCTAATATCTATATACAATCTTCACACTGCCGTACTCTAACGGAACTATCAACTCTATGCTTTCATCTACTCCATCTATCGTATACAAATTACCACTACAGTCTGTTATTTGAAATTAGCATCTTCAACTATAGATATTTATTGATTTTTCGCTATAGTTTTGGACTTTATTGGAAGAACCAGTATGAAGTTAGATTTATTTGAGTAAAACGTTCGATTTCCAACTTTTTACCTATTGGACGAATTTTTGAAAAAATAGTGGAATATTAATGATCTTTATTATGATAAAAAATGAGCAAAATTTCAAGAAGTTTAGTTCATTGTAATTTAAGATATTAAGGTATGTCAATAAAAAAGCGTTTTTTCTCAAATAGCTCTTATTTTGAATGAACGCAACCAAATAAGCCCAATAGTGTACCACTAATTGATAAATGTATGATGGGGCTTGGGCTTGCATTGGGGCCTCCCTTAGCTCAGTCGGTAAAGGCAAGACCATGCTGGAGGAAGCTGGGTTCGATTCCCGGTCCGGTCTAGGCATTTTTCGGGTTGGACAATTGTTCGACTTCCCTGTACTTGCCACACAATCGGTCAGGAAATACGAGCAGTGCTTCATCGGCCTCATTGAACGAATAGCCTTCAATGAGCTAAGACTATCCGTAAAACTGAAATAATAGTCAGAAGGTAGTGAGGCAATTTGCTCTACAATTTATTAATCAAAAAATAAATAAACGATGTACATACGATTGTTATACGTCAATCTATAGCTTTCAATCTCTATTTTGCTAGAAACATGTTAAATCGTAATTAAATTTTACACATTTTTTGACAAATTGTCCTACATTAATTAATTGTCCTCCAGTGGTAGTTGCTAACATTGATTCCTATAATAGTGGAATGCATTGGTTTCGTATGGGTTCCACTATTATACGAACAATACTGCAACTATAATTGCAAAGGACTCAAAATCTTAGGTAAAATCAATAGTTTTCCGTAATTGTTGGGTTAATTTTATGTTTTAAATATGCAAATATACCGATGAAAAATAACCTTATCCTGTTTTCCCTCATAATTCCGACACAACTCTCATACCGCAACTATTGTACACCACTATTAATGTTCTAATAACCGTAAAACGTTATGGGAAATGATAAATAGTTATTCGGGTCACCTTCTTCGAATAAATCTTAAGACGCAGAACAATTTTTGAACATACCTAGTGGTATAAATCCATTCTCTCCGGTTCGCAGCAAATGGCACGAACAAAAACAAAACAGCAAAATATATAGTGTATAAAATATTGTGTAATATTATATGTTGTCCAGGTGCGCGCCGCAAACGAATGAAGGGCCGCCGAGGTTGCAGGGGAGAAAGCTTGGGAATATGGCACGTACCACTATATAAGCTGGCTGCAATCAACGCCAAGCCACGCCGCAAGCACTGACTGGCGCGATTCAGACGGTTGGTGTAGGACAATAACAGCTGCAAAGCGCGCACGCCCGGTCGATTCGCGAATGGCCTTTCATGTCTATCCGACTCCGATGGCAGTATACTATAGAACTCGTACACTGCTCGCGATGCCGTTGTTGGTATGCTGGTATGAACAACACCAACAGGTATGGAGAAAGGTTGACCATAAACAAGTCAAAAGGGATCGGGTTGAAGCGGAATTTCTTGCTACTACGAAACTTGTAGGGGAAAGTGGGGCCATCCGCCTAAAAATCAACTTATTGAACATATGTATTTTTCAAAAATCTATTGTAGGCTTAATGCTTGAGACGCCTACTTGAACAATCCACAGAACTTTTCTCTGGATTTAAATTTTTTTCAAGTCTAAGCCTTCTTAAAACAAATTATTGTTTTACTGTTCTACATGATTATAGTTTGTACTGCAGTTATGAATAAGGATTGAGACATATTTTCCTGTATTTAATGAAAATTCTCTGACGTTGTTATATGATATGATGATGTGGAACTACCACTCACTGTAGCAAGACAACTGTCGGTTGACTGTGGACTATCTTCGCTGTTCGACTTGATCATGTTTAATAACCTCTAATTGTACTCAATCTTTAAGAAGGGTCAAAAACGGTTTGGGTGAATCCGTGGGCAACATCTACCGCGGGATAAATGAGAATCTCCTTCCAACAACATAATCATATAACCAGTCAAAAAACAGGCCATACAACAGGAGAATGTTCCAATGAGTGGGGAGACGAGCCCGCATGCTGCTTACGAAATGTTAAAGACAAGAGCTGGCCTTCCCTAATAAAAATGTTATGGTTAATTTGCTTAACGACGTGTTCGGGGTATCATCCAAACCATTTGTGGAATTGTTCAATCATTTGGGTTACCGTTCGTTTATGATTATTTTTTATTAGGGTTTCCACTCTCCCCATCCATTTCGCTTCAACCGACAACTCCAGCGACCGAAAACAAACCCGTTTAATAGCACCCCGAGAGTTTCCAATAGCACCCCGAGAGTTGAATCAGAAAATAAGATTTATCAGAAGCTTATTTTATCTTCTAGTTAACATTCCTTCAGCAGCTACATAAATGCTCATTGGTTATAACACGATGAAGAAGCTGCTTGTTGAAAAATCGATCAAATATAACCTTAAATAGGCAGTAGTATATACATTTATTTTATTCTACCAAGGCATGGAATCTTTTTTCATCAACAGCATTCCGTAAATGATGTTTGCAGATTTTGTAGGTTTTGGTATTAGCTGCAACTTTTGTGAACAACTCAATTCTGTATATCTTATGCATGATGAACCAGAGCGGGCAGAACCGACCATTGTTTTTCAGTGAATGTAAATTACATTCACTGAAAAATAATAACAAGTTGTGCCCGCTCTAGTTCGTCATGCATAAGAGGTGCAGATTTGAGTTATCGACAAAAGTTTTAGCTAATATAAAACTGTACAAAAGCTACAAACACTATTTTACGGAATTCTATAGAGGCAAATGAATTTAAATGAATGCACGAAATGAATGTAAATGATTTGCCATGCCTGATTCTACCAAACATAATTAATTCTTTTCAATCTTTTTATACTAAAACTGTTCATTGTTGACCCTTCATAAATTCCCATTACATAATAATTCTAACCTGTTGTTTACTAGGTTGATCATGCCACCCAGTAAGGATGCTCATTTAAACCTAACGGGTTTATATCGGTTACAAAACAAACATTTAAAAAATCTTTTTTCATAAGAGTCAAAAGTTTACTTTTTATTGGAACTATACATGTGGTAAAAATCATTCGAATTTTTCACTGCATTTGGTATCATTAGCCATGATTTTCTTAAGGTAGCCAAATTGCCTCACTTTCTCCTATAGATCGTCGAATGGCAGCCACTGTAGCGGTGGTTGACGTGTTATTATCAAACCCACTTCTAGGGTACAGCAATATACGGTTGTACAGGGTACAGGTTGCTGCCTTATCTTTGATAGTAAGAAGACTAACCGCAAATGGTATCTTTATTATCATAAACCAGATAGCACGGAATCCAGAAAAAATAATACCGACTAAAACTCCATCCGCAAACAATGGTACCTTTCTGTACACTGATTTATAAGCAACATTTACTTTCACCATCGTTGGTTGTTTGAGGTTGTGGAAACTGTCATGTTGAAGGAGTCGATATCGAATAAGATCCACAATTAACTCGATCTATGTATTTCCGTATTGTGAGTTGATAGGCGAGTGTTAGCAAAAATTTAGATCCTCATTAGTAAGTTTGAAGTCGAAACATTAATTAAAGCATGAATTTTCAAAAGGACGTGTCTGCTTTTGTAACCTAAGATTCAAACATCATAACTCCTATCTCGCCCATATGTTGAGAGGTTTTGGTGTCATCGGCGCACTTAAGTGCGCAGAAAACACCAAGATGATACATTTCTAAGACAGCAGCATCTTTCCTGGATCTCGGTTCTACGACACGTTCGAAGTCTTCACAAATTGTCTATGAAAATTTGCATTCCCTTTAGAATAATTTCCATTCAAAGAGTTCTTTTCAGAATTATGCTAAAATAAATTTTCTTTATAACAGTTCAGAAATTCTCTATCAAACACTACAAAAAAAATCTTGAAATTCGTCAGAATTTTAAACTATTTTTAAGAATTCTCTGAAGCTTTCATTTATTTAATTCGCTTGAATTCTCGGAATTTTCCGTAGAATTCCCATCTCCCGTAGAATACAATTCACCTCAGAATTCTCGAACAACAATTGAAAAAGGCCTATCAGCTATTGTGAGCAAAACTTGTACAGTATCCGATCGATTTTGGCAACAAAGCCACAAGCCGTTCGTTTTTGGCACGGGGTTCGAATGGATTTTGAAATAAATGGATTGTTGCTCCTTGTGAATAAAATTCTTCCCATACATGAGAGTCAAAAAATTCAAATCCAAGACCGAAATTTTTCTCTCACGAGCTCAATCTCTAAACATGCCATGTATATTGATGCCAGACGATATGTGATTTTCCTTTCACAGGAAGCCCTGAAAAAAGGTTGGAGCCCTTATTTATGCAATTAGATGTACCATCCTGGAGCGGATCTTGGCAAGCATTTTTGTCGTCGAATACGTAAGTAAGAAGAAACTCTAGATGTTAATCTAACTGCATATATTGAGGTACCGAGGTGTTTTGATCGCACTGCCCTCTGTTAAGAATTAACGGAACTAAGTGTATGTGTAATTTCCGATAGATATCACAATTAAGAACAGCAGTGACATCTGAAGGAAAATGAACGCAGAAGCATGGTAACATGATTAATTATCTTCAAATTTTGCACAGAATAATCATAAAGTTCCCCTCTAAATTCTTCTGGAAATTGCTCCGTAAAATTCTCTAGAAATTCTTTTTTAAATGCGCTTGGATTTATCATCGGAATTTACAGAATTCCTTTGGAATTGGACCCTCTAAAATCGATTCCCAAGGAATTTCCAGAGAGCTACTTACATTGTTTACTCTGAACTCACTCAATTGACTTGGGAGTTCTAGTTAAAACGCTCTTAGAGATTTTCGAAAATGTTTTCTGAATTACCTTGTTTTTATTCCGCGTTGACTTCAAATTCCTAGCTTTTCGTGGTTTTTCCCAATTTCCTTGCTCACTGGTCACCTTGTATTTTACATATAAAACACTTGTCTTTAATCCCATTTTTAATTTGCTTTAAGTACATTTTTAGATCCAGTTTTGCAAGAAAATTACTCCGGTTAATACGGATTCCTCCGGTGGGAAATCATATAAACTGTGCTTTTACCTCCAAAATTTGTAAGTTAATACCATCTCAATTGCAAATAGCAGCATCATCACAATACCATAACTTCACTGATAAGCAAATTTTCCGAGCTATCCAAGTTTACAAGGAAGACCTAGAATACACAATAAAGCCACTCTGTGCTGTCAAGGAATTACTTATCGACGTATCTTTGAATTATTATTCAATCATAAAAGTGCTACTCCAAGCAATAAAAAAAAATCTATCCTAGCAAGACCATTATCCTAAATTCTCATTTAGTTGATTCTCTGAGCTGTTAAGAACACAATATGGAACAAGAACTACAATCATGCAAAAAAATCATCCTCTTCTCTTAACTCTCTACCATTCTTGGATCTACTCAAAGGCAGACGCTTCAATCTACTCGAAGGTTAAATTTTATCCGACGCAATTAGGTGTAACATCTAGAGAGACGCACATACCCATTTGGAGGTTAAGTTTTGAAACAACCAACAACGTCTAGCGTCTAAGGAAATGGATACCGAAATACCCTTTCATTTGAATAATTTTTTCTCAATTTGCAAAAATGCAACATCGAGCATTGAGCAACCACAAGCTCACAACTCTACTTAAAATTTGAAATGAAAAACCATCCCCAAACTACACCGAGTAATTAAGTTGTTTGAAACTAGCAAAATCAGCCGTACTTATTAAAAAGTTTCTGTGATTAAGAAATATTTCCCTGAATTTCTAGGTCCAAAAATGAATTCCCTGATATTCCCTGATTTTTCGGGTAGTCGACACCCTGTAATATATTATACAGTGTCATCCCGTTTTAACAACACATAATTTTAATTTTTTTAATTAAAACTGTCTAAATTCAATTCATGTTACTAATGGACCACCCTTTAAGGATCACAAAAAAACAACCACCAAGTCCCATCAAATCATTTGGAATTTCGTTCCGATCCAACATTCGTTTTCAGAGATATGCCAAAAATGTGAAAAGTTTCGCTCTTTTCAAATGTCGATGAAGAATTGCTCTACCAAATGGCACATTCATTCAACAATAAAATTGAAAGCACAAATTGAATCCACAGAGAAGAGTAACACGGAGAACCGCAATAATCAACAAAATACGAATGGTGGAAGCAAAACAAACTCATATCAATAATACATAGCGATAAAAATGGCTAACTACCATAATACAACAAATCGTTTTCAAACAATCCGACTGCGAAACAGCGCCATCAATCGGTAAATGTGTAAGTTTTGCTAATGGCGAGCGGATGGTGCAGCCGTCAAGCAACACAATCATTAAGTAACCACTCTACTTCAGAGCTTCAAAATTGAGTATGTTTGGAGAAAGCAATCGAGTTTTGCATTCATAATAGATGTCGGCGACGTTTTTACGTAACCGTTGTTTAACTATATTTGGAAGTGTCAATTTCCCGTTACTTTTTGGAAGGTCCCTAGGATAAGTATTAGCATCAAAAGCGAACCGAGCGACCTTGTGTCGAGTCGTAATGAATGGGACTTTTCTCAGCCAGAAAGCATAATGAATGCCAAATGATTGGGTTAAATCAACAGTCGACAGGTTGTAACAAAAAAAAACAAAAGGGGTTCAAAAGATGAAGTCTTCTGTAGGGAGAAATACTCAAACTGCAAAAAAAAAAGATAAATGGCACCCACAGCAAAACAGTTTCATTGACCTTTTTTCTCGGAAAGTGAAATTTACGAAATCGCAGCGTTGTTGATGTGGCGGCTGACCGTTGTTGCTTTTTCGGGATTGTGAAACGAATTATAACGGTGCATGTTGTGTTTTTTTATGCGAGTGCTGTTGTTGATCGAGTTTGTGGCCTTTTTGGGAGGTGACTTAAATAGTTCAATTTTGGAACACGCAGAACAAAAGGCAGATGCAAATTGTTTGTGTTTCTATATGAGAAATGTACTGGTGTTAGAGTTAACTCCCCCTAGCTCGATATTGTAGGGACCTTCGAGTTAAGGAGTTGATTAACTTACAACAGACTAATAGTGGCAAACAACAAATTTCCGGTCAATATATTCTCAAGGGGATTCTTTAGGTATTACGTATTAAGTACAAGATTCTTTAGGTATTATTATTTAGAGACACTAAAACCGGGTAGAGACGAATAGCAAAACCAGAGGAAAATAATATCATTATTTACTATTAATATCTTATTATCTTATTGGTACACACTTTCGGTAAAAAAAACCGTCTTAGATCGGTAATGCTAAAAATTACAGATGTTTCGGTATTTTCTCGCTTTATTGCTGAAAACTGTAAATGAAATGACCGAATTTCGGTAATTTCATTTTAATTTAACGAAAACGGTAAACTTTTTTACCGGCAGGTCTGTAAATCAGCTTAATCACTGACTTCGGTGAAATATTTTACTGAAGTTTTGGTAGAAAAAGCATTCCATTAGTGAGTTCGGTAACGGTGTCGGTAAACGTCAAATCCACCATATTGCGATTTTCGATCGACTTTAAAAACGTTCGTGTTTGTGAAAAATAAAAAGGTGAAATTATAGAAGCTGATATGCAACACCAAGATGAGCGAATCGCAGGTATTTTCCGTAAGTAATTAAATTTCTTTTTTTTTTAATTAAGTGTTTTTATGTTACTTCATGCGCGAAGTTTGCGATTTTCAGAGTTGGGTGGAAATGCTAACATGTAGCTTTAGTGTGATAATTTATTAGCTAGAAAATGATCTTTAGAAGAGGGTAGGTGGATAGTTCCGTTAGAGCACCTAACCCGTACAATGTACGCGGAGATTTGAAGTATGTCTTCAAATCTACAGGCTATGGCCGATTTTGTTGCTTGTTTTTTTTTTCTGTCGGTCCAAGTTCCATTCCCTCTGGCGACGATCTGAAAACAGCATTTGGAATCCTTCCGACAAAAACTTGTTTTGTTCATTGGTGGAGCAATTTGCAACACTAACACATTGATCATGACTGCAGCCAATTTTTTGCATGGGTTGCAGTGACCGCCACCTTGAAGCAATATTAAAGCAAATTACAGTTGAGTCGGTTACATTTAAAAAAAAATACAGATCTCTCGGTAATTTTCGATTTGCATATCGTCCTTAAAAATTACAGTTCTCCGGTAAAGTCGACTACAAATCAAGCAATGTACATCGGTAAACGTTACCGATCGTTCGGTAAATTTGACAGCTAATTTTGCTCGTCCAGTTTACAGATTTTTCGGTAATGTTCTCGATTACCGAAAACATTACCGATTGTTCAGCTGTTGAAAATTCGGTAAATGAATTACCGAAGTCGATGATTTTTTCTAAATTTTTTCCACGCACATTAGATCCGGATCGGACGCGTTGCACAAAGTGACAGCAAAATCTATTGTCTAACTGTCAAATTTACGTCAACGCAACGCAAACGGATCTATTGTGGGTGGCCCTTAAGGTGTGTAAGTTGTGCGCTATAACAAGTTCAAGTTAATAGCTTATTCTGTTATCAAAGTATAATTTGCTGCTAATTGCGATTCAATAGAATAAGCTATTAATATGCCATTAAACAGACATATTCTAGCAAACGGATTTATTTTATTTTTTTAATAAACGATCAAAGAGACAGACTCAGTTCAATCTTTATTCAAACTACCTGTTCTTCTTAATCGACTGTATTCCGGGTAACTAAGGCCCATTAGAGGCCAGACATCCAGGTCAGTGCTGGTAAATGTTAACATTTTTTCATCTGATCTGAAATTTTTCAGCATGCAAAAGCACTGAAGAAGAAACGATCTCGCTTATATTTGTTGACAGTCGCAGAGCTGATGCAAGCATGTGTACACTGAAAAATGTTTTCACTTAGTTTCTATTAGGAACACACATAATATTTTCCCAATAATAAAATAATGATTTTTATCTGAATATCACATAACTTAAGAAATTATATCCGGAGTGCTTTGAGATTTGGGCGTAATTGCTTTTGTAAACAAACACGTCAATTACTGATTTCTCTTGAATAAAAGCTCAATCTCACAAACAAACTATACCAAATGATAGAGGAATCATTCATCTACCTCATAGTGTTATTACTTTTCGAGATTGAGCTTTTATTCGCGAGAAATCGGTGATTGACGTGTTTGTTTACAAATGCAATTACGCCCAAATCTCAAATCACTCCAGATATGTAAGTAATCATATATTATTATTATTTAGCTTTATCAAGGAGGCTTTCAGCCTTGGGCTGGTTCGCCTCCAAAAAAGTAATCATATAGATTTCATTGGACACACAACGTTTATGTGATTTAGTTGTGGAATTTCCAACTACAGGATCACATGAAAGTTAGGTGAAATTCACATGGATATTTTCCACTGGTTATGTAATTTATTTTTTGAGTGTATGACGGAAAATATGCACTCATAAAATAAATCACATAACCAGTGGAAAATATCTTTTAACTTTTATGTGATCCAATAATTGCTAATTGCACCACTAAATCACATGAACGTTATGTGTCCAATGAAATCGACATGATTTCTCATATAGAATTTCTTATGCTATGTGATATTCTGATAACAATCATTATTTTTGTTATTGGAAAAATATTATGTGCGTTACATTTGCGAAATTAAGTGAAACCATCAAATAAAACCATGGTTTCGGCGTTAACAAGTCAATTATGCGTTTGGTACGAAACTTCTGTTCAAAGTCTACCGAACGAAGTCAATAAGAACGTGAAAAACAAAAAAGGCGTTCTGACCGAATCAAATCCGATAGGCCGAAGTGAATTCAATTGCGTTTCAATGCGTTACGCCGAGTTTAGAATCATTAGGCCGAGTTTGGGTCAAGAAGCAGTGTTAGATTTTTAACAATATCTCAGCATAGTGTTACTCTATATCAAATCTTACGATATATTCGGAAAGTTAAATAAATTTGGAAGGCGTCTGCAGTGAGAATGTTCCATTTTGTGAAAAAAAAAACCGTTCGAACAATAGAGGCAAAGGGTGAATTGTACTTAGTAGGCACAAAATTAGTACTAAGTCACTATTTTTTGCCAAATTTTAATGTCTATGCATTGGACTGTTTACTATTCATTCTTATCTTATGCTTCCATACTATAAACTTCAAATATGTGCGGTTATTAGGCAGAAAACAGCAACATTCAAAACAATACAAAACTGTGTCACCGTTTTGTGTTTTTCCCCAGTACAGCTTAGTTTGTTTTGGTTTGTGGTAGGTGCCGATAAAGATATGTTAAATTTTCAAATGTGATGTTACAGTAGTAAACCAGTACTGATACCAGCACTGATCTAGGCTACTATTAAATTATGTGGATGTGTACGCTCTATTCTTCGTGCCAATTCACGCCAAGCAGAGGTAAAGGGCGAACACGAAATTATTGCGACATATTCAACAGGGCATAACTTTTTTACCATTGGGTAAAAATCAACCAAATTTTGCACACTTTCTCATTGATGTGTATTGTGTACATGCTGTCAAACTCGAAGTCGTGTTTTTCGATTCAACGAAAATGGAGGTGAACCAACGCGAGTTGGAGAACAAATTCTTTCCAAACACCTGGAATTTCCTGACCTGTCGCACCGGCAGTTGGGAAAAATGTTGAACATTCACCATTCAACCGTCTCCAGAGTGTTGAAGCGGTTCCAGGAGCGGTTGACGTTGGACCACGGCAAAGGAGCTGGAAGAAAACCGGGACCGGAGAACAAAAAGACGGAGGGAAAGATGAAGCGGATGATTAAAGCAAATCCCAACGTCTCAAGCCGTGATTTGGCTAAAAAGATCGGCATGTCGCAGAGCTACGTCCAGAATGCAAAGAAGAGAGCTGGACTACATACATACAAGGTACAGAACTTCCCAAACCGCGATGAGCAGCAACAATCGACGGCTAAAACTCGGGCACGGAAGCTCTACGAGAAGATGCTGACAAAATATGGCTGCTGTGTGATGGACGACGAAACGTATATAAAAGCCGATTTTAAGCAAATTCCGGGGTTGGAGTTTTTCACCGGCAAGAGCAAGTTCGATGTGGACGACAAATTTAAGAAGAAGAAAATGTCGAAGTTCGCCTCCAAATATCTCATTTGGCAGGCCATCTGCTCTTGCGGACTGAGGAGTGAGCCTTTCGTGACAAAGGGCACAGTAAATGGCGAGATCTACAAATCTGAGTGCCTCGAGAAGCGCCTTCTGCCGTTCTTGCAGCAGCACAACGAAGCTCCGCTATTTTGGCCAGATTTGGCATCATGCCACTATTCTAAAAGTGTCCTGGAGTGGTATGAGTCCAATTCTGTCCATTTTGTTCCAAAGGACATGAATCCGCCAAACTGTCCGGAGCTGCGCCCGGTGGAGCAGTACTGGGCAATAATGAAGCGGGAACTTCGGAAGAGCAAGAAGACAGTCAAAGACGAGAAGGACATGTTAAGAAAATGGAAAAAAAAAACTGAGAAACTGGTACCGGATGACACTGTAAAGACTTTGATGGAGGGCATCAAGCGAAAATGCGTTCAATTTTACACTCAAGGCTCCATCGATTAACTTTTCTTTTGATTTTTGAAGTAAATATATGTATAAAACTACCCTAAAATTTTGGTTTGATTCTAAACATTATAAGAAAATTGGCATGACATTTTCGGTGTCGCAATAATTTCGTGTTCGCCCTTTAGACGGGGCAAGATGGTCACCCTAAGGTTTACATAGTTTTTAATCTAATCTCATCTAATCTAATACAAACGCAGCCAGTACGCGAAAGCATCCTGGAAAATGATAATGTTAGATAAAGCCAAATAATTTGTCTTGTTAACATTGATGTTTGCAGTATACCTTTGATATTACACAACCATCAAATCGACCAGGCCTACTGCGTTGCATTTGCCGCAAAGATGATTCTGTGAAATGATTCGAATTTAAATAAATCTATTTAAGGTGATTCCATTCTGAAAAACTGCTATGAAATGTCACACATGGAGACCTCGGTCGCTTCTTGACCTTAAGATTGACATCGCTTTTATGTGTAATAACTGCAATTAATACTTTCAAACATTATCTACCCTAGTTCATTCATGTATGTTCTAGCACCTACGCATTGATACCAATTTTACCAGCTACCACGGTTATACAAATAATGCAAGTAAAAATTATGAATAATTATTAAAATTAAAAATTATAAATAATTAATAAAACTAAAAATGAGGGGGTTAGAAGGAAAGGGGTTTAAGTGACTTTGATCGATTCTCTTCATCAAATTTCTCTTTCGGTAATAATTCAGCTGCAAAAACATCCCTTGATTCGTGTGCCATTCTGGATGCTACACGGATAGAAATTTCCTTATACTTTTTGGCAATTTCTATTATGAAAAAAAAATGTATAAGCAGACGCCTTGTAAAAAGTTAATGAAGATCATGTGTCAAATGAAATGTATAAGTTACAAATACGTTTTATGCATTCTTATAAGACCTATGTGGGTTGTCTTATGGAATGTATAAGGCTAATGTTGTGGCAAAAATGTATAAGTGAAAAACATGAATAAAATAATTGATTTTCGTTTCGTGTGGATGAGAACCTCCTTTATCAAACTACGTGACAGAAATAGCGCAAAATCTGTTTATAAAGCTGTGGCTATCAGAAGAGAAAGTCAATGAAGAGAATCGATCAAAGTCACTTACACCCCTTTCCTTCCCAAGTAGCACACATATGTCACACAAAGTTGCAGCAACTTGAATGTGATTAAAATTAGTCCTATATCAGTTACCTCAACCGGTTTGTGACAAGTGTGCTACTAGGGTTCTAACCTCCTCAATTTCTTGATAGTTATTGAATATTTCTAAATAATTTTTGAAACGTTCCATCTTAGAAACATTGTTGAAATGTAAGTACCGTCAACTTTCTACAACTCGATATCGAGTTATAGAACTATAGTAAATATGCACTTTATGGCTACTGTGATAGCCATCAAAGCGAGTGTAACGTCAACACATTCCTACCCATTCCTTTCTTGACCTGGTTTGAGATCACCAGTTTTTACACGAGGATGATTACTAGTCCCACGCATCGTCTATTGGTTCTCTGTGTATTTAAAGCTAACCTGGCAATAACAGAGTTGCAACCGTGGGCGGTCAATCATGCTCATGCAATTTATGGCTACTGTGATAGCGATTGTGTATGGGATTCTTATTCTATAACTCGACAGTATCTTCAGTATCGAGTTGTAGGGCGTTCAATGTATGTGCAGTTTCTAAAAATATAGGACTTTTCCTGTAATCTTTAAGGGTATTCACTACAAGTCAGATCGCTTGATTCGCAACCAAATAAGGTCAATTTTTTGGAGAAATATCAGGTCCTAACTTAGAATCGACTGAGCTGTGTGGAACAAAAACAATCATTTGAATTACATTAATGTGTACTTCGTACAGAAATCCGCCAAAAGATCAAACAAATCGGACTTTGTGTGTGAAACGTATGCAGCATTTTACTTTTCTAGCTTCAGCTGGTCAAATTTGATTACAAATCGTTCAATCTCTAGTGAGAAAATCTTTCATTTTGTTATCTTCTATCTTAGGTCCTAAGTAACATTGACCAATTCTCTCCGTTGATTTTCTTTTTGCATCCCTTCGGCCATGTAAAGTCATTTCCAGCTATTTTCAATGTAATACGGCAAACACGGCAAGAAACGTTTGTGAAGCCAAGTGGTTATCGAAAGAGAAAATCGGTGAAAAGAATCGATCAATGTTGTTTTGGACCTGATCCATTGTTCGGATTTATATAAATTGAATGTTCAGTGATAAAGAATTATTTAACCTTCTTCATGCACGGTTTTTCCAGGCCAAAAATGACTAGCAAGGTTAATAAGTAACTACAACAAATGTTTCTACAGTGTCGTATGATAACGAATGCTTTTGACAAATTTCTGGTGATCAAAAAAGAAACTCGAGATCAATGTATACGTAGTACATGTATAATGTATGTTTATAAAATAAACAATTATATGAAACAAACAAGAAAAATGCAGGTCATAAGATCGTGAAACGGAAAACATAAATATTCTATCTTGCCGCATTGGCTATACCCGCTATACCGGATCTGTAGAATAACAATCAAAAGAAACTGTAATACCATTTGCTTTCGTTTAACCTACTAATACACTCAATTCTGTTTTTACGCGATTTTTTCCCGCCTCTATATTTGATCGTGTGATCTCGAATTGCAACCAAATTTGATGCTAAAAACTACAAAAATCAACGAAAAATATGGTTTAAAAAAATCTGTAGCCATCCATCCGGCATGAACGCAAAATCGAAAAGAATAAAATAGCGTAAAAACAGAATCGACTGTACTCGCTGTTTGAAGATTGAAGATATATGATGCATATTCAATACCCAGCCGACTGGAACGTGCATCCAGCTTCTGTGTGCCTCAGTGAAAGAGCCCAACCGCATCTGTAGTCGATTAGGACGGGAGCACGTGTAGTTACTGCATATGTCCAGATTAGACTCACCTGGATTTTTACCGAAGTGCTGCCTTCGAATGTGAACGATTTTAGATTCGGTTTCAGCGTCAAGTCATAATGCTCCGGAACCACATTGGTGGGCAATCGTTGAAAGGCCGCTTTAGACGACATGGTATCGGATTTACTGAGGCTGACAGATGCTTCTTTCCCGTCACTAGCACTTTTACAATCTGCACTTTTTTCTTCACTTGGATGATCACTCACACTACCACCAGGATTTGTTACGGTGCTAGAATGTCTTATCAGACTTGGATGTAGAACACTGTTATTCCGATAAACGCAACCACATTTAAACGAATTCTTCAAACTGTTTGCAGCCACTCCAATAGACGGCAGACCGGTGTGAATAAAGCTGTGATTATGACGACGTTGATAATACGATCGATGCTGCAGTTTCTGGGACACGGCCGGTGTTTGTTGTAAGTGGAATGCCACGAGGTGATGGTCTGAGGGCCACGAGGTAGCGGGTAAAGTGCGCGCTAGTGTCGAAAATATGTGTTTTTCACGCAGAAACCTCCACGAACGCCACGGAGACAACACTGTCGCTGATGGTGCTTGCGATGATGACAAGCGAGAAATGCAGTTTCGGCTGTGGCCAGGTTCAGCAGCAATCGAAGAAGAACACAGCACTCTTTTACCGGATGTTTTGCACTGGCTCTTCACCGTTTCGACCCGAGCTGTAAATGAGGTAGAGATACAATGAAGAAGCCGATATTTGGCAAACGATTTTTTGTGGGTTCAAAAGATTGAATATGGGACACACAGAAAAAAAAGGAGAAATACAGATTATAGAACACAAGTTTGCCTCTCCGGGACACACTCACACGGAATAGATGCTCACTGCGAAAGGCAACGCGAAAGACTGCCGGCGAGAGCAAACGTACGCAGCGAACAGACCCTTCTCCTGATGGTTGGCGTTGGCAATTTGACGTGCTCTCACATTTTCAAGAAAAAAAGGGGATATTGGAAACTAGTAGGCATGGACGGATACCATCGCATCATGTCGCTTATGGCCACTCTACATTAACATATCGTCCGGCCAAATTTAAATTAATTTTTAAAAATGGTTAACGAGTTCATTTCTTGAGATACACTGGAGTCGGTTTTATGCCGTGTAAAAACCGACCAACCGAGATTGATAAATTCAATTGCATTTTTAGATGTTTGGATTATGATAGCTCATGTAATGTTAGTATGCTAGGGTCAATATACATTTTTTAGTTTCTGTATTTAACACGAGGGGGGCGACTCTATCTACGATGCAAAAAAGATTGTTTTTGTGTGGCTAGCTGTGCACACGCTGAGTAGATAGAAAGAAGATTGATGACGATTCTGAAGATTTCCTGCAAAAAGATTATGAGCGATGCAAGTAGATGCGACAAATGAAAGAAGATTTTTCGAAGATTGATTCGCTAGTATGAGATTTGTTGAGCATCTAAACTTGAGATTTAGATGTGTCGCCCCCCTCGATTTAACACCATTTTAAGACTCCATTTGCAGTAATTTCATAGCAAAACGATATAGTGGTTCTCAGAATTTCATAAAAATTGGTCGTTTTGTTCGTTATCGCAAAATATTAGACCCATATTTCTCGCGTCACTTTTCAAATAGACCAATGTAACAAATGTAAACCAATCGAGTTAAGCGATACAAACTATTGCTCTTCTATCATTGTATGTGATACAAAAACATCCATCCAAATTTACTTTCAATTATTTAAGATAACACTAGTTTACAGCATTTTTGAACTCAGTAAGGTGATGATCATTTCCAATGCAAAATCCTACGCTGAATTCAATGCCGTGGTCAGAAAAAAATAAAGTAGAGCCATTTTTGAGATATACAAAATATTTGATTTTTTGAATTTTGGACAAAAGTACGATTACTAAAATGTCAATATCTTTGGAACTAGTGCACCAATTTTAAATCTTTTTTATGAAAATGAAGCTAAATAAATTTGCTATCGTTCACTAGAATATTATGTCTTAATTAAAAATTTAATTTTGAAGGCATTTAAAAATTTACAGCATTTTTTTTTATTTTTCCTGCGAATTTTCCATAAAAATCTTGTTTTAATCAACATTTTTAATGGGATAAAAAGATTCAAAAAATCATTCCATAATTGACGGCCAATCTTTTTTTTTATATTAATTTATTTGTACACGCTCAATCGAATAAACTTTACAGAGCCGAGTTATCATTTGCATTATACATGATTAATGTCTTAAATCTAGAGTTAAAGGAATTGAACCGATTACTCGCGGTCGTCTCGACGTTAGTGGAGATTTACAATTTTTTGGATGGGAAAAGGGAGAAGGAGGTTTGAAATATGATTTATTATACAAATATTTAATTAATCCTAAAACATGAACTTATTTCTATTCATCTTGAAAACAAACATTAAAAAAAAACTACACGCACAATACACAAACTAAACACAAGGTTAATCAAACTTACAATCTAAGGTTAGTATTCTTAAAGTAAACATATATGAGTTTTATAAACTCCAGATCACGTCTAGCCAAAATATCCCGAACTGGAACATTAGGTTGTCTACCTTGAGCCCGAAGGGAATCGCACAGCTCAGATCTGACTCCACGATGCTCAGCACAAGACCAAAGGATGTAATCGGCGTCTTGGTAACCTTGTCCACATTCACAGAGATTGCTGTCTCCCAGCCCAACACGAAACAAGTGAGCGTTTACAGCGATTACAAGTGATTGGACATGGGGCGAGACATCAGACGAATGAAGTCTCGACCCACATCCAACCCCTTGAACCAAGCACTCTTCGACACCTTAGGGATGATCGAGAATAGCCATCGTCCCAAACTTCCTTCACTCCATTTATTTTGCCAGCTGGCGAGCGACTGTTGACGATAAATGAAGAAAAATTCATTGTAGGCGATTTGTCGATCGTAAATATCACCTTGCATAGCGCCCACCTTAGCAAGTGAGTCCGCCTTCTCATTGCCCGGAATCGAGCAATGAGATGGGACCCATGCAAAGGTGATGACAAAAGATCTTAAAGATAAAGCACTCAGAATCTCTCGTATTTTCATGAGAAAATACGAGGAGTGCTTTACCGGCCTCATGGATCGAATAGCCTCGACAGAACTGAGACTATCCGTAAAAATAAAATAGTGATCTGGTGCAAGTGAGGCGATCGTTTCTAGCGTATAGTGTATTGCCGCCAGTTCAGCAACATATACGGAACAAGGAGCATGAAGCATTCGGGAGACGCTATGAAATTCGTTATAAATACTAAAACCAGCGGACGCCTCTATTAGTGATCCATCTGTGAAGAACGATCTTGCGGAATCAACTTGGCCAAACATCGCAGCATAAATTGACGGAACAATCATGGAACGATGATGTTCTGGGATTCCACGAATCTCCCGCGTCATAGATAAATCAAAACTAACTGAATTGCCGAAGTCGGAGAAGCATAGCTTCTCAAAGTTTTCGATTACCAGTGGGTTCATAACTTCACAACGGGTGAGGAGCCTGAGAGACAATTCTGAAAACCGATCCGATAGTGGCAACATGCCCGCCAACACTTCGAGACTCATCGTATGAGTCGAGTGCATGCATCCTAACGCGATACGAAGACAACGATACTGTATACGTTCCAGTTTGATGATGTGAGTTTTAGCCGCCGATTGGAAGCAAAAACTACCGTACTCTAAAACCGATAAAATCGTTGTCCGGTACAACGTTAGAAGATCTTGCGGATGAGCTCCCCACCACGTTCCGGTAATTGTTCGGAGAAAATTGATCCTTTGTTGGCATTTTCGTCTCAGATACTCAATGTGGGATCTCCAGGTGCATTTGGAATCGAACCAGACCCCAAGATATTTGAAAGACATGGAATGAGTGATCGGCTTACCCAAAAGTTGAAGCTTCGGTTGTGCTGGGCTATGCTTCCTAGAAAAAACGACCAACTCAGTTTTCTCCGTGGAGAATTCGATACCTAGCTGGATAGCCCAAGTAGACAAATTGTCTAAGGTATCCTGTAAGGGTCCTTGCAGGTTGACCCCTTTGGGCCCTGTCATAGACACTACGCCATCATCTGCAAGTTGTCTCAACGTGCAGTTGTCACTTAGACAATTGTCAATTTCTCTGACATAGAAATTGTACAAAAGGGGGCTTAAATATGAGCCCTGGGGGAGACCCATGTAACTAAATCGAGAAGCTGCAGAGTTTCCATGAGAAAAGCTCATATGTTTCTCTGACAGCAAATTGTACAAAAAGTTATTAATTAATAGGGAAAGGCCACAAGCGTGGAGTTTGTCTGAAAGGACTTCAACCGATACTGAATCAAAAGCCCCCTTAATATCCAAGAACACAGAAGCATTTGCTCTTTTTTAGCAAAAACCAACTGGATTTCTGTGGAAAGCAACGCGAGACAGTCGTTCGTTCCCTTACCCCTACGGAAACCAAATTGAGTATCTGAGAGTAGGTGGTTCGTCTCAACCCATTTGTCGAGGCGAAAAAGGATCATTTTCTCCAACAATTTTCGAATGCACGATAACATCGCGATGGGACGATACGAGTTATGATCTGACGCGGGTTTTCCAGGCTTTTTAATGGCTATAACTCTCACTGACGGCCAATCTTGGAACATTCAATTTCCATGATTTTACAAAAAATTTCATAACTTCGACAATTTCCAACCGATTTCATCCATTAAAGGCTCATTTTCTCCAGTTTTTAATGGACTTTAAGAATAAATTATGGAATGATTTTTTGAATCTTTTTATCCCATTAAAAATGTTGATTAAAACAAGATTTTTATGGAAAATTCGCAGGAAAAATAAAAAAAAATTCTGTAAATTTTTAAATGACTTCAAAATGAAATTTTTAATTAAGACATAATATTCTAGTGAACGATAGCAAATTTATTTAGCTTCACTTTTATAAAAAAAAAGATTTAAAATTGGTGCACTAGTTCCAAAGATATTGACATTTTAGTAATCGTACTTTTGTCCAAATTCAAAAAATCAAAAATTTTGTATATATCAAAAATGGCTCTACTTTAATTTTTTCTGACCACGGCATTGAATTCAGCGTAGGATTTTGCATTAGAAACGTTGGTCAACCACTAAAGTTCACACTTTTTATGTTGTTTTGTAAACTAGTGTAATCATTGATTAAAAATTGTCCAATGTACAGTTTAAAATGATGGGTATATGATTGTTACTTCGGTCATTCGGACTGCCTAACATGATTGGTGCTCATTTTCCAAAGGCGGGTCCAATCTAAATTTAGGTACTATACTCTGAAATCTGTGAAAGGGAATCTAGTATCATGAAGACAAAACGTCCAATGTAACACTCATTGATTATGTCATTGAGAAAAATCGTCCAATGTAACATGTCCGATGTACAACTCGACTTTTCAAAACGTCTTATGTGGTTTTTTTTCTATGTTGTAGCATGAAATTTAAAGTAAAATTGTGATTTTACCGTTTCTTCTGAATTTTCAACGTTATTTTACACGGACTACATTAAAAATAGTATTGCAAAATGTATTGTTTTTAAACAGTTCAAATAATAATCTGTCGAACTTCAACTTCGATTTTCTCAAAATGGTGGATATGTTACATTGGTCTATTTGAAAAGTGACGCGAGATTTCTTTATTTTGTCATTAGGGTAACCATTTCGATGTTAGGGTGGTAAAAAAAATATAAAATAAATATTCATAACTTTTGAACCACTGGGCCGATTTCAAAGATCAAAATATCAAATGAAAGGTAACTAAAAATACTTTTTAGAAAAAATATAATAAAAATAAAAATAAGATTTTGCATTGAAAAACATTGATTGCTTTTGTTTTTTTTATGGTTTTCATGATTTGTAGATAGAGGCCGCAATATCTTCGTCCGAAATATCGTGGAAACAAGCTGGGAGTATCGTCTACAACCGTGCATCGAGCTAAAAAACGAGCCGAACTGTCGACTGATAAGAAGGTAGTGACTCCAAATCGCAACGATAAACAAAACACGATCCTGGAAGCTGTACACGACCTCGTACACGACTATGCTGACGAAGTTCGATTGCATGGTAATGGACGACGAAACCTACGTGAAGGCAGATTTCAAACAGCATTCTGGCAAGGAGTTTTATACGGCAACCGGAAGGGGAAAGGTGGCAGATATTTTCAACCATATGAAACTGTCGAAGTTCGCTAAGAAATATGTGCTTTGGCAGGCTATCTGTACCTGTGGCTGGAAAAGCGACATTTTCATTGCAACCGGGACCGTCAACCAGGAAATTGACGTGAACGAGTGTCTGCTGCCTTTCCTGAAGCAACACGATTGTTCCGTGCTGTTTTGGCCGGATTTGGCATTCTGCCATCCATGCCAAAAAATGCCATACAGTGGTATGCCGCCAACAACGTGCAGGTGGTTCCCAAGAACAAGAACCCTCCCAAAACGCCAAAGCTCCGCCCAATAGAAAAATTTTGGGCCATCTCCAGCGGAACCTGAAGAAGACCCAAAGAATAGTTGGAAGCGAGAAGCAGTTTAAGGCAAACTGGTGTTCTACGGCGAACAAAGTAGACGAGGGCTGTACATAATCTGATCGCAGGAGTTCAAATATAGGCCCAAAAATTTGTTTGTTTTATACTAATTGAACTTAAAAAATAAAAAAAAAAGTCAATTTTCATGCATTCTTGTTTGACCAAATTTTGATCGTAACACCCTTTACAATGGAATTTTTTCAAGATCGATACCTAAGAAAGTGGAAATGAATTCCTGCACACTTCGATTTGTTCACCGAGCCCAGCAAACATCTCGGTAAACTGTTCAAATGCCGTGAAATCGGAAAAGCAAAATTTGCCATAGCTGTCAAGCTTTGCCAATCCTTTCGGAAAAAAATGTTTGCTGTTTTTCGGCAAAAATATTGCATCCCGGTAATGTATTATTTTGCAGATTCTCGGCCTTATTGATTTAATTTATTTTGTTTTCAATTTAAATGTATTTTTTTTTAATGGGTATCAAGCTGGAGCTGCGTGACAGCTTAGTTTTCAAGACTTGACCCATTTGAATAAATTTTGCTTCTATCTTTGACAATACAGCAGAAGGACTAGCCTATGTTGGCCGCTTGAACACTGGATTCCGTATGTATTGTTTCAAGATAGTTATAGAAAAAATGCTGTGACGTGTGCGCGTAGATACATCCGCGTAGTAAACCGATTGAATAAGTAAATCCGTTTCGAACGAAATATCTAAATTATGTAAGTTACGAAAACCGCGCGAATTCCGAAAGCCGTGCGAGACAACCGAAGCGAGAAAAAAGGCTTATTATCATTTAAAGAGTGCCACCAAAATAAATGTGATAGCCTATGTTGGCAAGTTGATTAATTATTGTTATTGAAATTCCTCCCTAAATATTCTACTTATTTTACTGTTGAGCTTTGTTTCAATTCAGTTATTTTACCGCACGTATCAATCATTTCAAGATTTCGCGACCGTGAGCTCCGTAGACGTAGGCGCGTTGATTTCGACAGCTGAGAAAAGTTAAACGTGCATCAATACCACATAAGAAAAGATCGATTTTACGTAGGGTTTAGTTCATAGATTAACATTGACTGCTGTTTACAAATGTAAGTACTTGGACACTAAGAAATAAGTTAACGCAAATGCTTTAACCGCATATATAAGAGATTTCGCGTATTGAGAGAATAATATAGTAATCGAGTACAACAAACTCAGGGGAATACAATACCTCCAAAAGTTTAAAAGCTATTAATTGTCACATACCTCTACTTTTACTTATTTCCTCAACTATTCCTCTCTTTGTTAATCTGCTTAATGCTATTGGTCTGCTTGCGTTTTCTTATTAAAGTTCAATACTAAATAAGAAGATTTATTCTACAACTTTAAAGGTTAGTTGCCTCCCTAAGCGGACCCCCCCCCCCCCGCATCCTAATTTTTTTGTTAATCTAAAGGGTGTCCAGCAGTTGCCCTACAGCTGTCTACAGCAGCAGTCGATTTTTTATTTCGTTGTGAACCACACGATAGCCTGTTTTCGAGACTCGCTATTATATAGTTGCTCTTTGTTCGTTGCTAGCAGTTCGGTGCCTTTTGTTGCTACGGTGCAAGATGTGTGAAGTAAAAAACACCATCAAGTTTAGCTTCAGCCATTGTGATGCCAAACCAAACATCGGAGAGATAGTAAATTTCGCCAAAGCACTCGACGCGGATCCGGCTGAAATGGAAGCTGTTTATCGCATTGGTGAGGAAAGGGGAGTCTTCATGAAGTTCAAATCAGAGGAAGCGATGCTCCATGCTCTGACATTCAATTCGGAGGATTTAATCTTCCATTATGCGAATGGAACGACGGCAAAGGTACGCATGTCGCATGCTGGTGAATTCATTCAATATGTGCGTGTGTATGACTTGCCACCAGAGGTACCCGACAACGAGCTGGATAAAGTGCTGGGGAAATATGGGAAAATTAAACGCATCATCCGGGAGAAATTTCCAACTGATCTGTGTTTTGAGGTGTATACAGGGATACGCGGTGTATATATGGATGTGAAGAAGGAAATCCCCACGTCATTACATTTCTTCAATCGCAAAGGAAACATTTTTTATGATGGCAACAAAGACAAATGTTTTCTGTGCAAGGCGGACGGACACCGGAAGCTTTCCTGTCCCAAGCGGAAGGCTCGGAAGGAACCGGAGAATCAACTGAAGGAAAAAGGAAAGCAAAGTGAAAGAAAACAACACAGCAGCAGTACGTATGCTGGTGTAGTGGTGGAAGGTGCGTCGTTTGTCATTAGCGATCAGGAAACGGATACGGGGTTGGAGATGTTGAATGCAGATAACGAAATGGACGTGACTACCCCGACGACCGACGAGAGTAGCGGAGAGCATGCAACGGGAAACGATGTCCAGAAACAGCAGCAGCGATCACGATTCGGGTTCAATGAAAATGAGGAACAAATTCGGGAAAGAAAGAAGTTGCGTGCACGGGAGAAGATCGCTTTGTCGCCGCTTCGATCGCCACCCAGAAAAATGATATGATAAAATATATTTGTACATATTTTTCTTTTGTATTTTGAGTACCATAATTGGTATTCTATGTTACTCGGCTCCGCTAAGTTATTTTTATAACATTTGAGCCTGCCAAATAAACGAAATGAAAAAAAAAAAAAATAAAGGGTGTCCACGATGAAATTGCCACACTATGAAATTACTCTAACTTTTTAACCGTTGGGTAGAATTTAATGAAAATTTGGGTGGATTTAGTTCATAGTGCATTATTTACATCCTGCAAGTTTTAAAGTCCTGTGATCAAAACTCGCGGAAATGGAGTCGAAAGAACAGCTCGTGCGTGATAAAATCTTGCGCATTCATCACGAGAACAAGGATCTCTCGCATCGTTCCATCGCTAAAACGTTGGGAATCGCGAATTCCACGGTGTCGCGAGTGATTAAGCGGTTCGAGGAACGGTTGACCACCGATCGGAAGCCCAGAAGTGAAGGAAAAAGTATTCCGTACAACACCAAAAATCACAACCGCGTAGTTGGGGCCTTCAACCGAAATCCGAACGCCTCCGTTAGGGATGTGGCTAAGAAGCTGCACCTAAGCCGAAGTTTTGTCCAGAAGGCCAAAACTAAGGCTGGGCTTCGAACGTTCAAGGTACAAAAGGCCCCTAATCGCGACGAGAAGCAGAACAAGTCCGCCAAAACCCGTGCCAGGAAGTTGTACCTCAACATGCTGACGAAAGTTGAATGCTGCATCATGGACGACGAAACATATGTGAAGGCCGACTTCAAACAGATCCCCGGCAACCTGTTTTTCACGGCTAAGGATAAGTTCAGCGTTCCGGAGCATGTCCGCACTCAGAAGATGTTCAAATTTGCGAAGAAATTCCTGGTTTGGCAAGCCATCTGCACGTGCGGGAAGCGGAGTGCACCTTTCGTGACCCAGGACACGATGAACGGACAGGTGTACATAAAAGAGTGCCTCCAGAAGCGGCTGCTTCCTCTCCTGAAGGCCCACAACGTCCCAACAATCTTCTGGCCGGATTTGGCCTCATGCCACTACTCCAAGGACGTGCTGAAGTGGTATGCGGACAATAAGGTCAATTTCGTGCAGAAAATGTTCAACCCTCCCGGAGTTCCGCCCCATCGAGAAGTACTGGGCGATTATGAAGCAGCACCTTCTTAAACGACCTAAGGTAGTGAAGACAGTCGAGGAACTGAAGAAAGTATGGGTTTACATGCAAAAAACGGTTGATTCACAAGGTTGTGCAGAATCTTATGGCCGGGGTTAAGGCCAAGGTGCGGGCATTTGCATATGGACTGTAAATAAAATACGAGTAAAATGGTAAAATGAAGTTTAATAGTTATTTCTCAATCCCTGAAAATTTGATGGCAATCGGATGAAAACTCGAATTTTGCGAATCAATTTTGTGTGTGGCAATTTCATCGTGGACACCTTTTACTTAATGTCATTAGACTTTCTGAAGTTTCTTATGAAAGTTTTTTTTTAATGATTATGATATCTCATTAGTCTAATTTAATAAATCATTAAAAGTTCTAATTCACCTAATCAATCATAACCCATGCTTTATTAAGTACCTGCACTTGTGCTTATAATCTAAAACTAAACGTGTTTCAAGTACTTTTAATTTTGACCTATTTATTTTATCGTAGTTCGACCCAGGTAACACCTTCATGTGGCTAAAATGCTTCATTTTGAAGTTAGTTTCCTAGCTGATTTTTAAATTATATAGGGTATATGCTCCAACTATGCTCACACGCTTCCACTATGTCGCACTACAAAAATACGTATAGGTATGTCACAATAGAAGCACGCCACAGTTGAAATCCCAAGCCATAGTTCAAACACATATCCCAAATCAAAATAAAGCACATATAAGATTAGTTACAATACCATGTACAAAAATGATGTTTAACATTGTTTCCTGAGTAATACTTCAATGAAAACAACAATGAAAGCTTGTCACGCAAATAGAAGGAGCACCGTTGGGCACTTTCTGAAATATTTCAATAGTATAATTCCCTTGCAAACCCAAATAAATCTATCTGCGTAAAAATAAATAAAATAAGAGTGATTTGCGGCAAAACCCGCCAGTATCACACCCAACGTCAGTGTCTATACGTAAAGGTACTACGACGCGGCTCTCAATTAAAGGAGTAACAAGTGTGATACTATCACTGCTAGACTAGATCTTTGGTTCTCTCATGCAGTGGTTTATCAGATAGGGGAAGCTTAGTAATCCCCATTGCCTGCTCATGACGCCATTCTATCGCGGCATGAGCCAGCAACGCCGACCATAAGCCTACCGTCTCCAACACTCCACTAGCATGAAATTAAGCCCGCCCACCAACAGCAAAAACTAGCCAAGGGGAGGGATTTTGTTTTCAATTTGAATGTTGATGCCATATAAAAGAAAAGTGGTAGTTAAAGGCAATGATTTTTTATTCAAATCCTCATTGGTTTATCTTGAGAAAATAATACCGCCTTGAAAAACAGAAGAACTGGTTATCTATCGCTGGGCATTATTTCCACTGCAAATTCTTAACAACGTTGTCAATGTCGATGTCTAAATGTGTGAAGATGTTGCTTCAAGCAGCATTTTCCATGCGATGTAACACTGACCGGGTTTGGATCGTGCACAGTGCTGTAAGCGGTCACCGTAATTGACACATTTTCTGTGATAACCGGCTACCTTTGCTTCCGATACTTCAAAACAAGGTATCAAAGTACAGAACCAAACTAAAATGTCATATGAGTCTCTGGGGTACGACACTGTTGCCGAAGACCGTCACGTATTTAAGTGTTTTAGTTTGTCCCATAATAAGTGCTGCTAATGTTGTGCTTGTGTGAATTATGAAAATAGCAAGCAATGATGTCCTTATAATAACATTTCAATTTAGGAATAAGCTCGAAATCACATTGTCATATGATAGTTGTTTGATAATTTTCTTTCTGCTCGAATATTGTTCTACCGTTTATGTAGTGTGAGAGAGACGACGGTAGAGCATGACTGTTCGAATATAAACAGACTGTCGCGCAAGACAACGAAGCTAGTTTAGTAAAAAAAACGTCAACCGTTTCAACCACTGAAGCCATCAAATTATAAACGTTCAATTATTACTAATTTAGTTTCCATTAATAAAAAATACATACGCTCATCCATTTCAAGTAGCTGTTCAATGGGGAATCAACTTTGCACACTGTGCCGAAACACAGTATGACACTCTGTTCGGCACGTTAAGGCACACGCTGATTCGTATGACACGAACAATATTATATAAAACGTTAACACTGTTGATCACTCAAGTTTTTCTAAACGATTTACCCGTTACTAAGGTTTGTTTATTCCAAATAAAAATATCCGTCACTACTGGTACAGTGATTAATCCTAGAATTTTAAAAGTTTATTGAGATGTACCAAGTTTGGCGCCATTTAAACTATTAAATATAATGTATAAACTCAACTTTTAGGCGTTCTTTTGGAAACAGTTAAAGCTGGAGTATGGCCAAATAAATCTCCACATCAAGCATATTAAGAACACAAGCCTCGGATTTCAGGGATTGTTTGACGCTGTGCGAATCCGTGAGGACCAGGATCGGTCGGTCCGAGTGCGTTGTAGCAGCGATAAAGATGGCAGCAGAGAAGAGAGTATATTGCGGCGGTAAGCTGCAGCTAGTTGGTGTGAGTTTCCGGCAAGACCGAAATCGACTCCAGCCCGTTGCAAATGGAGTTTAAAGGAGATATAATATCATAAACTATAATAATTATAATCTACAGGTCGATAAAAATCTTGTCCACTCACACCTGTTCCTTTACTACACACTTAAATTTTTTCGCCGAGATTCCAACAGCCGAGTAGTTCTGCAATTTATTTTGCTGAGATTCAGTAAAACAATTGCCGAGACTCAGCTAACAAATACTTTTTTTTTTTTTTAAATCTTTATTTTAGAGATTTTTAGCCTGAGGCTAGTTCATCTCTTACTAACAAATATCATTTTGCAGAGATATCAGCTAACAAACAGATATTTTGCAGATATATCAGCAAAAATAAATGCCGAGGTAATCGGCTGTTGGCGATTTTACCGAGCTAGAATAAGTGTGTATACCTTGAAGACAAAAACCCTAGAGGCATCATGGTTTTGGGTAACTTTTACACCATTGCTTCAATTGGAGAACTAACCTTATCGAATGATATTCATCGACAAGCAAACATTTGTGCTTACATTTCACTGATAGAGTCGCAGAAAAAAATATTTATTTTTGTCAAGCAATGCCCTAGTTTATTTGCAAACATTATTTATAGAAGATAAATCTTAGACACAGCTTCTAATGTAATTATTTCTTGTTTAGAAATATATTTCAATAGCAACAACACCATTATCATCAGCATTATCAACATGATCGATAATAGCCTAACCATCTTTTGAAATTAGGGAGCAAATTTAGGAAAAAAATAACATTCATTTCCGTTTTTCAATGAACCATCCATGAGAGCTTAAAATTGTAAACAAACAATCTCAAAAGTCATCACTGCAGGGTTGCAGCCACAATGCACGTTCGGCTGTCGCCACAGATAAGCACAGATTGAGATGTGCAGAATTGAGTACCCCTTGTCGCTGTTACAATAATTAATATTCTTCCATTCTTAGTCTGCAACAGCAATTTGACACACATTTCTAACGCTCTTATAACAGAATAGTCATTTTCGTTCTGACAGTCATTTTACGTATTCTCGGTGATTTGGTAAAATGTAATATGGTCGTTTTTATTTTGACTTACAATATTTCGGCAAAGTAGTGAGAATGCCGTAAAGTTCGTTATTTTTTTCGGATTTCGGCAGTTTTAGACTTTTTCAATTAGATTCGTAACTATTTTTGATGAATTTTGGTAAACGATTGTTTTTACAAAGCTTTCGCTGAAATAAATTCCAAATTTCGGTAAACTACTTATTTTTAACCAAACTTCTGCATATTTTTAGTTTACTGAACTGTTCAGGCAGATTTTGGTTTTAAGTGTGTAGACCTTATGATTTTGGTAGCAATGTTTAAAGATTATTGGCATCGTGGAGTAATGTAACCCGTACAATTGACCACTTTGTCAAGCAGTTTTGGTGTGACTTTCTACCAGCGATTTCACAAAACTGGACCAAATAATTTATATTTTTTTATGAAACGCACAAATGTTGGCTACTTTTCTCGAGGTTCTATAAGAAAAAAATCTCAAAAAAATGTTTTATTTCAAAGTTCGAGTGGTAGTAAACGTCATTTTAAGTGCTCGAATACAGTGGTTAATTTAGCCTTTTTTGGCCTAATTGCGTTAAGCATAATGCCATTTGGTTCAATGACTCAATACTCAACACATAAACCAGACTAGACGTTTGGATGTGATATCAGTTGTGAATAATTTCGATAGAAGCAGTGGTAAATTTCATTAACTATTTTGGTTAATTTTATTAAAAATTGTGGCCAAATTTATATTGGAAATGTTGTAATAGGAATTACAAATTAACAGAAGAGGTCTTTCAACGACAAACAATGGATAACACTTGAAGTACGTTGCACTCTTCAAGTGGCGCAACATTGCAATTCGACACTTTTATCCAGGCGCTTAACGCAACATCATCAAAACACAGATATCAGATTACAAGCATTGCGCAATGTCACTTCGCAACTGCTTGACCCAATTATTTTCACAGAGTATTAAACTGTTAGTGGGACATGCCCACACAGCAAGTATTTTCCCTTTCCACTGACCTTCTTCTGATGGGACTTTATCCTAGACATTTATGCAAATATAGCAGATGGCTCAACCTATGTGCTTCGCACTGATTGGTTGACCTTATATATCTCATGGATACACTGTTCTAGATATCTTGTAGAGTTAATAATTATGTGTAGAGTTTAAGAATATAAATAGTTCAGTTCAGTTTAGTTCAAGGCAGTCAAGTTCAGTTTAGTAATCAGTGAGTTGAGTGTACTTAGTAAAGTACACTTTGTAAAGTTGTGTTATGTGTGAGAAGACCATATACGTTAAGAAGAAATAATATGTTACATTAGTACTTAACAAAACTATCTTAAAAATGTTTAAATAATCGTGTCGTGAACAAACGGAAATTAAAGAACTCCGGAAATAATGAAGTTGGTTATTGGTTGGTTTTTGTATCTAGAAAATAAACCCTCTACTGGCGAATCCCGTTTTTTGACAGGGTAAATTTGAAGAGCTGCGATCGAATTGCTTAACAAATTATGTGCCAATGGTTGGAAAGATACACTATTCATTAAACATTTACATGAGCATCTGGAATAAATTGGTTAAAAAATCATTCTATGAAGTTATGTTGATTTTTTTTTATAATTTTCAGGAAACAACAGTTTTGCTGAAAAAATGCTGTTAATTTTAATTAGAAAATTCTTTAAGAATAGTTTTTTTTTCAGAAAATTTGATCAGTATTGGCTCGTGTGAGTTCTAGTTTCATCTGACCAAGTAAGAAAATCGTGAGAAAATTGAAAAAATACTACAAGAGACAGCCCTATGGTATTGTACGCAATGGTTTTCTCTGTTTATACTCTTTAGTATGACGCGTTGGCATAGATGGCACACAACGACTCACGAAGAGCTACTGATTCCGATCAATAGCGGTGCGGCTTCTTTCTCCTTCTATGGATGCTCATGTGGGCTGCAGCTCGCTGCTTGCAGGCAGCCTTTCGTTGTACACTGGAGAACCATGCTCAACGTCACGCGCCGAAAGCACTGCTGCTGCTGCTGATGATGATGCCGATAACCGGACACCACCACACACGATGATTGGAACTGAATCCAATTAGCGGTTGAGGCCAGCCTTGATAGCAAGCTGCTTGCGGGGAGCCTTTCGTTGTGTACTGGCGAACACCGCCACTCACCAAGCGGTGATTGAATAAACACCGTTTGGTGAGACCGGATAGAATTCAACTTTGAAATCTGTGTTAGGGAAGTCGCTTTTCGCAGGCAATCGGTGATAATTTTAATTAACATAGCAACAGTTGTACATTCGTGCAATTTTCAATAGTAAGATTTTGAAAAATGACGATTGGTGATAAAATTATTGAAATTGGTCCAGGGGCAGCTGAGATATTAACGTTCAAAATCTTTCATAATTTTGTTACATGTTCCATTTTCGGTTTTCACAATGTGCACCCCCGTATAGAAATCACAGACGTAGTCCTACGTCAAAATGAAAACAATTTTGTTTACTAAAATTGCTCTGAATTTGGATTGGATTTCTTTATTTGGGAGAGTTTCAGCCCGGAACTGGTTCATCTCCGCAAAAAAAAACTGCTCTAGATAAATAAATCCGCTTTTTTTTTTTTTTTTCATGCTGCCTTCGAGGCCTTTCGAAAGAAAGCATGAATAAATTTGGATTTCTTTTTAAACTAATCTCATTAACAATTGAGGCACAACAATTTGGAAATTGTGACAGCTGCTTATAAAAGCTGTGTTCATTTCCAATTAAAATGGTGAAAAGTTGAGATTAAGGCGTTTAGAAGCTGTGAAATTTTTCTCTTGAACTCTTCGCTTGCCAATTGTGACCATTTAATTGATCAAATTTGATGAAAAATGTAGTTTGAAAGTTGTGACCGATTTTGATCTAAGTTAGGCCAAATGCATGTACAAATGTTATCAATTTTGTTAGAAATTTTGTATGTTTATCATTAGAAGTTCTTGAATTTCGTTCGAAACTGTTACGAATTTCAATTTAATATGTAGGTATCTATTTTTTTGCAAATGTTTTCATGCAGTTTCATTAAAAGCAGTGAATGATTAAGTTATAGATTTAACGATTATTTTAGTTCTAAGTTATTCATATATGTAGATAGAAGTTGTGTCATTTTGTTTGTCCAATTTCTATTAAAATTACCATTGTTATTATAAGTTATGACTATTATCGTTAGAAAATAAAAACAATTTCGACTACAACTGTGATCAGTTGTATCGATCGGAGGCTATTGAGAGCATTTCCTTCTCTTTAAATGCAGTGCCTTCCTGTTTTTGGCAATATGAGATTTTTGTCTCCTCTGTTCTCTATCACTATAATATTCTTTAGGGATCAGAGATGACTGGTAATGCATGAAAAAATATCCAGAAACTATGGAAAGTAATTCCCGCTGGAGTCGTGTTGCCTACAACAGGAAAGCATGTATTTCACGAAACGAATTGAATCAATTATCAATTGAAGAAAAAAAAATTTGTTTCGATTTATCTTATTTTATTGGAAAAAAGTAAAAACAGATTTGAACTTCCATTAGCAAACCTACAATACAGAAAACGTGAAGTTTGATTGCTGTTGTATTACGACACGAGTTATACCAAAATATGACCGTATGTATAGTCATGACTAGTACATAAGTATATCCTATTCGTATATTATCGTCCTATGAGGGCTGTATGTTTTGTAAGTCAATTTTCGTACCAGTACTGATAGTGATGGCTACGTTTTCCACCTCGTGCGCCAGCTCAGATCAGTAAATGATGTACGATTGAAATATATGCAACGTCATTTTCAATGATTTGCGATAAAGGGTTAAACCTATACATACCACATGCACCACATGCATTTCAATTTGGGATGCAAATCATTCTTGCGCAATAATTAAGTTGTGCATCTTAAGATACATTTGCTTCAGGCTGAATACAATTGATGGCCCCGGTGATGTATTGAAAAGTAAGCGATCTGCTTTCTCACCCCAGTGTGTTGGGTTCAATCGCAGCCGAGGTATGAGGCGAAAAAATCTCTGGTCATCACGTCTTCTTTCGGAAAGGAAGTAAAGCCGTTGATTCCGGCCCGTGATGGCTGCGATATCTTCCACGTGTGGAAGTTACCTCACGGGCATTCAATTGCCGCCAAAGAAGGACAATCGAATAGGCACTTGAATGCGAAACAGAGACCGAGAGAAATTAAGAAGAAGAGCTCTCCCTTCCCGTAGATACCGAATGTTGAGTCAACTTACCCGATGCAACCAACGATGAACTGCGGACACAACTCCAGATTCTTGTTCGTAGAATTACATTTTTACTGGTCACAAACATTACTCAAATAAATAGTGTTCACCTAACGTACAAATTGATAAGATTGAATTTTGAAATCAAACACCACATGAGATCAACACACCGTTATTATTGTTTACGTTTTGGATTGGACTGCTAGCAAGGTGACGTTTCGCTCTGCGGGAGGTTTCTTTTGCTCTCTTCTCTCTTGCTAGCTCTCTTCCAGTGTTGCCATATTTTCCACAAGTTCACACAATAATCATTGCATACAGTAACCCCTCCATACCACTATTTCTCGGCCGTCCAATTGAGCTCATTTTCGGTAGATAACTAGTTTATGATTGACGCTTATCATATACAAAAACGTAATTGGGTGAAGGACAGCCGAAAAACATATCAGGCATAACATTTGATAACGGCACAAAAGCATTTGTAAACAAACTTTCTAAAGCCCTTTAAAAGGGAACCAAAGTACGCCCATGCAAACCAATACCACTTTCGGAACGATGATAGTTGCCCCTATCCGATAATGTTGTTGGTTTGCGTGGGCGTACTTTGATTCGCGTGTAAAGGGCCTTAGAAAGTTTGTTTACAAATGCTTTTGTGCCGTTATCAAATGTTATGCCTGATATAATACATAAGGTTAAAACTTTATCACACAAACGTTCATGTAAAGTTCCATAACCATTTCAGTAAAAGTTTAGCAGGGATTATAGACAATTTTTAACCATTTTTGGTAAGGTCAAGTAATGGTTCGCATTTATGCGGGTTACCCGGTATAGTATCTTACGGTATCAAAATTAACAAGGGGGTCCCAATTTTTTTCGTGTTCAAAAATCAGAATACATGGCATCGCTGCACATACGACGCAACAGAGTGAAATATGGAGAGGAGAGAGCGACCACAAGAGATTTCTTTCGTAACCGTGGAAAACTTTCCGTTCAATATGCTATGCAACGTTGCATGCAAATTTGGGAGGCAGTGGGCAGTAAAATCGAATGTGGTGACAAATTATTGCAAGAACTAATGAAAATTTCATTTCATTTATGGTGGCATGCTCCAACTGGTATTATTCTCGGACTGAATCCCGATCAAGAATGTTCGGCTGCTTTGATGTCGACATTAGAGTTAATCAACACGACTCTAAGAAAACATGTTGCAGATCATCCGAGAATCATTGGAGCTGTGGAGATTCGAGCCGATTAATAAATGATCGAAGACGTTTAGGGCAAGGTTGCAAAGACTCATTTCAGCTAAAATAATGTTTTTCGGAATAATAAAACCAAAAGATGGTATGATGGCATGTTTTACTTGTAACTTACAAGAAGAGGCTACAAAGTATGCGTTGGAAACATAAAACCTGTAAATTTTGCTTTCTATGAGTCACAATCAGCGATTTGCTGATCGCTGAGTGAGTGAGTGAGTGAGTGAGTGAGCTTGTGAAAAATCGCTGATTGTGACTCTCATGAAGTGAAATAAACAGGTTTAATATGTCAAACACATTCTTTGCAACCTCTTCTTGTATCCTACCAATTCAAAATTTGATCATGGCATCTAATTATTTCATAATTTAGAAAAACATTGTTTTAGCTGAAATGAGTCTTTGAAAATAGGGTCTTATTTGTAAAATGCTTGAAAATCCTGGAATGGATTGTTTCATTTCCGTAAAATCGCTGGTAGAAGGTCGTCCCAAAACTGCTCGACAATATGATTAATTGATTCTGGTTGGACCTATCCAAAAACTGATGATGGTTGGACCTATTTTTTCAATCGCTAGTTTAGTCAATCTTCGCTAATTTTTTATTTTTAAAGATCACTTTACTATCATAAAAAAACTCATTTTCTTCCATTTGCATGGGTGTTTTATTGAAAAAAAAACTTCAAATCAATTGAGTTTCAATGTGTTTTCAAAACATTTCACTTTCCACGCATTAGCTCGTCATCATGCCTTACTTTCAAACATACAAAAAGTGAATATTTTTTACATTTATTTTTATTTTCTTGCAGTAAAATACTGCTTTAAGGTGTAAACAACACGTTAGTACGCAATTTATCCATTGGTTTCACTAAAATGTTTGAATAATTGACGAAATTCGAATAGATAAATATGATTATGGTTGAACCTACGCATGATGATGGTTGGACCTATGTGTTTCCTAAGACGGCCGCTAGGTGCGCTTCAGTTTGTCTACATCCTTCATGCGCAGCTGATTTGAAATTCGATTTCGTTTTGGCCGAGTGATCAGTTTCTTCGATTGAAAAAAAAATGCTAAAGAAAAGAGTTATATGATCGAAAATCATCAAGAGGCTAATCAATAATAAATCACTTATTGCGTATCAGGCACAGAAAAGGTACAATATTCCAAAAACGACACTTCACGCAAAAATTAAGGGAAGCCACGGCAAGAAATATGGAAGGGAAATAGTGTTGAGTGTTGATTTTGAGAACCAGCTAGGGGATTGGGTTTGTATGTGCGCTGCTTCTGGCAGTCTCAAGACGACCAAAAAGATCTTGGAAGCTGCTAAAGACCTTGCGTCACTAGTTGGGCGTAAATTTAAAGGAGGAATTCCATCGTCAGGTTGGCTGAAAGGGTAACCACCGATTTCCGAACTACCACGAAAGTGCCGAAAGAATCTGTTAATATGAATTTACATTAAGCACTTCTCATACACCTTCTGTGTGTGAATTAACTTGAAATAAAATGTTAACAAACTAAAAATTCTTAACTGAAACTTATTTCCGAAAAAAAAACTCTTAGGTAAAAAAAAAACTATAAAACCGGAATTAAGTTCTGATATTCTGTCATTTTAAGAACTTGCCCGGAAGTGGCCATTGTGGTCCAAGGCACTCAATTTTGTTATTGATCTTGTTATCGAATTTGGAAGTAATGTGAAGTGTCGCATGATAGGTTTTATTCCTTCCATGTTAAAATTAGGTCCATGTTCCACATACCCTGGAACTTGTGCCGGCCATATCTCCGGAACCAGTTGACCGATTCCAAAAATATTCGATAGCTTTCAATGGGACCACAATACCAATAGTTTGACGTTAAAATTTTTCCAAATCGGGTCAATGATTTCCGAGAAAATGAGCCATGATGAATAGCTAATGCATGGTGTTGCGATAACTTTCTTTTCCGAGCTCTTTGAAGCAAATCGTCCTTTTTTTGTAGTGCGATAGCTCAAAGCTGCAATGTTTATTATTTAGTTAGTTTTAGGTTATTTTGGTTTCATCATATCTACTTACAATCTGTCTCGTACTTAGTATTAATTCACAACTTCAATAGCAAAATTCAAATTCATCATTATGTTAAGCAAATACCTGTAATTAAATCTAATTGTTACTAACTAATTAAGAGAAAATATAAATTTTAATTCACTTTTTACTTCTGCTTCAAAACACTATACAATGACAAATCATTATTTCTTATCTCTCTGACATTTCACCAAAACGATCCATGGTCTCCCGATTCATCTTCCACAACATCCAAATTGTACGAGGGGTCGTTAGATGGATCCACTCGTCGGAACATTCTCCCCCTCGTGTCGCTCGAACACTGCTTCGACGTCACCATCTATGCTAGTCTCTGCTTCTACTTCAGCATCTCCACGAACTTCGAGAACAGCGAGTTTACAAACTGGTCTTCTCAAAACTCCACTAGATGTCTCCACAGCTGCGCTGCGCACTACTCCATCTTTGCCTGGATAGGTGCGAATCACGCGACCCCGTAGCCACCGGTTTCGGACCCCTTCGTCTGCTATCATTACTAGTGCTTTCTCGTTGATCGGTGTGACGTCTTGGAACCATTTAGTTCGCCGAGAGATGATTGGTAAGTATTCGAAGATCCAACGACGCCAAAACTCGTCAAGCATGTGCTGCAGCAGCGCCCAGCTTCCCAATACAGCTTTCCTTTGGTCCACGGGAGCTTTGACCAGCTGTCGAACTCCACTCGAACTCAGCATAAGAAAGTGGTTCGGAGTCAACGACTCCTGCTCTTCGTTGTCTAGTGGCACGAACGTTAATGGCCGTGAGTTCACCATATGCTCTACTTCGGCTAAGAGGGTTATGAAAGACTCGTCGTCCAGCTTCCGTGACGTTGGCAATGATCCCAGTGCAGTCTTCACGGACCGCACCATGCGCTCCCAGCACCCACCCATGTGGGGCGCAGAGGGTGGATTGAAATACCACTTAGTGTTGGCATCCGTAAAGCAGCTACTCATCGTTACGTTGATTTCCCGCAGCTCTGTTGCCAGCTCCCTGCTAGCGCCGCAGAAGTTCGTTCCATTGTCCGTATACACCTCTTGTGGTGCTCCTCTTCGCGCGATGAATCGTCGAATCGCCTTCTTACACGCATCAGTTGTTAGGCTGAAGACCAGCTCCAGGTGTATTGCTCGAACGGTTAGACACGTGAAAATCGCCACCCAGCGCTTGACGGAGCTTCGCCCTACCTTCACGAAGTAGGGTCCAAAATAATCTATCCCTACAAATGTGAACGGCCGTAGAAATGGTGTAATCCGAACCCGAGGTAGTTGACCCATCTTTGGTGTTGCTAGTTTCGCTTTATACACGCGACACCACTGACATCGGAGTGCTGCAGACCGTACTTGTGTTCTCAGCTTTGCAATGTTGAAACGCTGACGTACCTCATTTACAATCGTCTCATTGTTAGCGTGGCGAAATTTGCGGTGAAACCAATCTAGCAATAGGTTTGTAATCCGATGTCCTCGCGGCAGAATGATAGGGTATCTGGTATCGTACGCTACAAAATCGGCAGCCGCGATGCGGCTATCTACGCGTAGAACTCCGTGCTCGTCGAGTCGAGGAGATAGCTTTGCTATACAACTGCTTCTATCCAACGCCTTCTGCTGTTCTTGCTTCAATTGTACGTTCCCTTTCAGAGTAGCTACTTCGTCTGGAAAGCATTCCGATTGCGCAAGTCTCCACAGGCTCCGCTCTGCTTTCTGCAATTCTTCACTGCTTAACTCTTCCGCCGCTCCGTGCTGTGTACTTCTGGCTCGTCGCGAACTGTTCTCTTGGAAGCGGTAAACGTATGCTACGCTCCGCAACAGCCGCTCGTATTTGGAAAATCGTTCCACCTCAATGATCGGAACTGTTAGGAAGTGACTGCAGATGTATGCTGATCGTAATTCTTCAGTTGTTACTTCCGGTACTTCGTATTCGCTGCTCGGCCACTCACTCTTCTTATCGTAGAGAAACGCAGGTCCACACATCCACCGACTGTCTGGCTTACAGTTCGGCCCTTTTCCCCACTTCGTAGCTTCATCGGCGACATTGATCCTTGTTCCCAGCCATCGCCATTCCTCGACCCTCGAATGATTGAGAATTTCGTTGACTCGGAAGGCAACATACGGCCGATACCGACGAGTGTCTGATCTGATCCACGAGATAACCGTACTGGAGTCACTCCAAAAGTATGTGCGCTTCACTTGGATGGAATGACCTTCTTCAATAGTTTTTCGAAGACGCACCCCGAGAACTGCTGCCTGTAATTCTATGCGTGGGATTGATAGTAATTGCAGAGGAGCAACTTTAGTTTTTGAAGCAACTAGAGCACACCGTATCCATCCCTGGTCCTGAACTTGGAAGTAAGCGACGGCGGAGTATGCTTGTGCACTGCCATCAACGAATATGTGCAGCTCTAGAGAATCATAACAGTTGGCATCGTACCCCGGAAAGTAGCAACGAGGAATTCTCACGTTGTCCAATTCTTTCAGCGCCTGTAACCAGAGTTTCCATGACTTGAAAATATCCTCCGGTATCTGCTGGTCCCAATCCACTTTGGCTCTCCAGACTTCTTGGATGAGGATCTTCCCCTGGACAATCAGCGATCCTACCAGTCCCAACGGATCGTAGATTTTCATAACGAAGCTTAGCATCATTCGCTTGGTTGGTGCGATCGTGCCTTCCACCAGTCCTTGAAGATCTCCTTGTAGGCTAAGTGAAAAGCAGAACACATCTTCGCCCGGCAGCCAAGATATCCCGAGTAGCCGCTCAAATCCACTCTGATTATTCATCGCGAGATTCTTGACTGTAGCTGGGTTAACCTCTCCTATAGCCTCTAGCACCTTGGGACTATTTGACACCCAGTTACGAATGTGGAAACCTGCCTTCCGGTGGACTTCCGCCACATCCAGAGCTAGCTCGATTGCTTCTTCCTCCGTGTTTACGCTGTCCAAGTAATCGTCAACGTAGTGTCTGTTCTTGATTGCTGCCGCCGCTCTTGGATGTTCCCTCTCGTTCTCCGCTGCATTTAGGTTCTTGACATACTGCGATTGGGCTGGAGAACAAGTCGCTCCGAAGATCGCAACGTCCGATACCATAGTAATCATAGACTGGGACGGTGAGTTGCGAAACACGAAGAGCAGCGCACTCCGATCCTCTCTCCGAATCCCGAGCTGCAGGAACATTTCTTGGATGTCACCAGAGAATGCCACCTCCCGTTCACGGAACTTGAACGTAACATACAGCTGTGGTGTCAACAAATCAGGACCTTTCAGCAACATCGTGTTCAGCGAAACTCCGTTTACCTTTGCCGCTGCGTCCCATATCACTCTTACCTTTCCCGGTTTGTTAGGGTTCAAAACCACTCCGAGAGGAAGGTACCAAGTGCGGTGTGGGTCGAACTCTGACATTTCTTCTTCCGTTACCGCGTGGATGTAGCCTTTCGCCTGATAATCCGCTATTTGGTGCCGTACGCTTTCGTAGAGTTGTGGATCCTTCTCAAGACGCTTTTCGAGACATTTCAGACGGCGCTCGGCCATCGGTCTGCTATTCGGGAATTCGATGATGTCTTGTTTCCACAGTAGTCCAGTCTCGTACTTCCCATTCGATGTTCTCACGGTCGTTTTTTCGAGGATTCGACGAGCTCGCTGATCTTCACTTCCTTCCAAATTCGGCGCCACAGAGACCCCTAGACTTTCCACAGAGAAGAATTCCCGTACGTAGTCATGCAGATCGAGTTCCGCTGGCTCCACGCATATGTGCATCTGCCGGTGTTGAAATTGATGAGCTCCCCCTCGTAGACCGCCGCAGACTACCCATCCGATACGAGTTTTCGCAGCGACTGGCTCTTGTTCTTCTCCTTCCCGCAGTTTCAACGTATTCATTAGATGAGTGTTGTTTAACCCAATCAGCACACCAGGAACGGCCCTTTGGAAACTCTTGACTGATAGGTTTCGGAAATGCTTGTACTGCTTCGCCATGCTTTCAAAGTCCAACGATTGCTCCGGTAGCCCTAAGTTCTCGACGGTGTAGACCTCCGATACATCAAATCGCTTCTTACCGCCGGGTTCTGATATTCCCAGCTTTCCCAGTTGTTTAGTGGGAATCTTTTTGTTGATCCCGCTTGTCCACTGAATGCACAAGGATTGCATTTTTCCATCAGCTCCGAGTTCTTCCGCTATCGATTTTTCTACTAGGGTAACCGATGATCCATCGTCCAGAAACGCGTAGGTATCAATGGATCCATTCTCCCCGTATAACGTCACCGGAAGTATCTTGAACAACGTCGACGAAACGGGCTGACGATGGATGGTGACAGTAGCGTTGGTGGTAACCGTGGATTGTCCTGCAGCGGGCTCGTAATGTAGTAGCTGATGATGGCGCTTTTCGCAACCGTTGACGCCGCAAACCTCACCTTCACATGGCCAGCGAGTATGCGAAATGAGACATCTACGACACAGCTTGTTCACTTTCACCACTTTCCAACGTTCATCCAACGATAGCTTCTTGAATGATGAACAATTCGCTACAACGTGATCCATCGCCTTGCACATCGGGCAGCGTTTTTCACCTTCACTTTCCTTGCTTTTACCGTCCGTTGGCATCTCTCGACGGTCACTCTTTTGTTTACTGGACGATACCGTACTCCTCCGGTCACACGCAGCGTGCGTATTTACGAATGCCCTTTCCTTCGCTCTCGGCTTCTCCTCCTTCGGGATTCTCGCTGAGAAACACAGGTTTGTAACACCACTGGTAGCAGATGTCACCTTTTCCATGTACTCCCCAAAAGCGCTCAAATCGACAACCGGTAGATTCTCTTGGAAGAGCGCCCAGCTGAATTTGATGGTTGCTGGAAGCTTATCGACGAGCTCCTGGAGAAGAATAGGGTTGGAAAGATGGTTCTCCATTCCGACAGCCCTCAGATGCCCACATAAATTTTGGACAACTAACCCAAACTGGACTAGCGTTTCCAGTCTTTCCGCCTTTGGCGCTGGCGTCGCACGCACTTTGGCAACCATGTTATGCACGATCTGTTCAGGCCTCCCAAACAAGGTCTGCAGAGTGGTTAGAATTTGTGGCACGGTCGACGGATGAAGAAGGAAACTACTGACCGACTCTTTTGCAACCCCTTTTAGGGAACGTTGCAAGCGCAGAAGATTTTCCGAGTCCGAGTAGCCACAAGTTTCAGTAGAGTGCTTGTAGCTACTTATGAAGAGTGGCCAGTCGATTGGATCCCCAGAGAAAATTGGAAGCTCTTTTGGGATGACATGCCTGGCAGCTAGCTGGTGATGTGTTGGACCATATTGTACCGGTGGAAACTGATTATGTTGACAAGGATTCAGCTCCGGAGGGTGATACGGATTGAACTGTGGATGACCCTGTGGTCCTACATAAGGCGGCCCTAACGGATTGAGCTGTGGTTGAACTTGTGGCCCTACATAAGAAGGCCCTAACGGATTGAGCTGTGGTTGACCTTGTGGCCCTACATAAGAAGGCCCTAACGGATTGAGCTGTGGTTGACCTTGTGGCCCTACATAAGAAGGCCCTAATTCTGGGGGTACAATAAATGTACGAGGCGTTCCTAATCTGTCTAACGAATTAGCGACACTGGGACAGGGTGTCGCAATGTTGGAGGAGTTATTTATTCCACTACGCTCCAAATCAGGGGTACGGTCCGTACTCACGCGTTGCATTGGCTGAGCCGATGGTGCCACCCGTTGCGACCCGGTTGCTTGAAATGGATGACTCTGCTCTCGTTGGCGAAGTAATTCTCGCTGCTCGGCCATTTGTTGCTCCAACGATCGAAATCTTCGTCGGTCTTCGTCTCGGTCCGCTAGCTCATGCTGCCTTACTGCCACCAGAGTCTGATACTGCTCATGACTCATTTCAAGCTGCTTCTGCAAAGCGTCTTCAACCTTGAGCAATTGGTCCCGTTCTTGCGTATGCCGTTGTTCCAAGAGCTTCAACTTGTTGACTAGTTCCATCTCTCGTTTGCGCCTCAAATCATTCTCCTCTCGATGTTTGGTTTCCAGATCATGCTGCCTCCGCAAGCCGTCTTCCATTTCACGCAGCCGCTGCCGGTCCTTATCGCGCTGTTCTTCCACGCGTCTGAGGTGATCTTCCAACTCACGCTCACGTTGCTCATGTCGTTTCAGTTCATCGTTATGCTGATGTTGAAGTTCAAGACTTTGCTGCTTCCTTAACTGGTTGGTTTCACGATGCCAAACTTCGTATGGAGAGGTGTTCATCATTTGCTTTGGTACGATCTTCGGGATCGTGCCAGTTTTTGATGACATCGGATTCGTTGCGATCTTCAACGGTGCAAGCCCAGAATCTTCCAGTAGGCGAGTGTACGGCTGAATGTTCACCAACTGTAGCTTTGGCGAAATCAAATGGTTTGACGGACTCCGATGTTGATTGCTTGCTGAATCTGACTCGCTTCGTGGATTTTCCCCGATGGTAATGCTATCGGCTGTAGGAGAGATGGAGATTTCGTCCCCATCGATATCCACTACTTCCTCGTTGATTCCGCTATTCATCAGCGGAGTTGACGTTCCAACGGGTGTTGGGGCTAGTTCCTGAACGGAGTTCTTGGTCTCGGTCACGATTCCTTCCACGTTGACTTGATTGTTTCCAGTGGGCTTCACATGTTGCTCAACCCATGCTTCAACCTTTTGGATGCTACTTCTGCTACTACGCCGACTTCGTGAGCTAGCTATTTCATCGTCCTGCTGACGGAGCAGCTCGTGCTTTCGAGCGATGTACTCCTTTTCTCGTTCCAATTTGTCCTTCATCGCTTTATCGACCAGCCGTAACCGTTCCTCCTCCACTTTCTCCTGTAGAAGCCTTTCTTCCTCCAATCGTTCTAGATCACGGGCTATCTGAGCTCGCCGTGAACTAGAGACACTGGACCGTCCAGCAACAGAACTAGCAGACGGAGGGGGTACCACAGTTGAACACTGCGCACAGGAAAAGTCCTTCGAACGTACCGTAACTGGATCGACATTAGCGCACGAGAGATGGTACCAACGCTTACAGCCTCCGCATTGGACCATATACAGCTCGGCATTATTGGGTCGATCACATTCCGCACACTCGCATTCATTTCCATGCTCGAGATCGATCACCGAAGGCACAAAACTATCGTCCGCTGTCATGTCCGGATCATCAGTAATCGCACAAGCACCAGTTCCCGGCGCTTCCTGGGTGGCCTTGGCTCTAGATCGGGTCTGGCGGACGAATGATCTTTGCATTATGATAAAGATTCTTTGAGAATGTTGCGATAACTTTCTTTTCCGAGCTCTTTGAAGCAAATCGTCCTTTTTTTGTAGTGCGATAGCTCAAAGCTGCAATGTTTATTATTTAGTTAGTTTTAGGTTATTTTGGTTTCATCATATCTACTTACAATCTGTCTCGTACTTAGTATTAATTCACAACTTCAATAGCAAAATTCAAATTCATCATTATGTTAAGCAAATACCTGTAATTAAATATAAATTTTAATTCACTTTTTACTTCTGCTTCAAAACACTATACAATGACAAATCATTATTTCTTATCTCTCTGACATTTCACCAAAACGATCCATGGTCTCCCAATTCATCTTCCACAACATCCAAATTGTACGAGGGGTCGTTAGATGGATCCACTCGTCGGAACACATGGAAAGTGAACTTTTTTCGAGGGGGGCGACTCTATCTACGATGCAAAAAAGATTGTGTTTTGCTGTGGCTAGCTGCGCGCACACTGAGTAGATAGAAAGAAGATTGATGACGATTCTGAAGATTTCCTGCAAAAAATTGATGAGCGATGCAAGTAGATGCGACAAATGAAAGAAGATTGTTCGAAGATTGATTCGCTAGTGTGAGATTTGTTGACTATCTAAACTTGAGATTTAGATGTGTCGCCCCCCTCGACTTTTTTAAAAACGAAGTTAAACTCAAATTTCTTGATTTTTTGATTTTCTGTATAAAAAGGGTTTTTTTTCTTCATGATACTAATAAGCTCTAAACAAAGTTTTTGAACAAATATGTCCAACCATCATTATTTTTTAGGTCCAACCAAGATCAGTATAGGTCCAACCAACATCACAATTCTTTGCTGAATAAAAACGTTTTATAAAATCATTTGTTCATAATATTTAACTTTTTATGTTATTATTAGAAACAAGAAAAGTAGATCTTTCCCCTAGTCACGCATTTTTCATAATTATATGTCGAATTCATAAAAAAAACTACGTCATGAATGTTGACGTCGTGTGAAACCGGCCTAAATAGGTCCAACCATCATCAGTTACCCTATTACGAAAAATATTAAACTCTTATTCTATGATGATTATACGCGGTTGAACCAACAATCAATACGAAACTAACAATTTTAAATTTGCTCACTACTTGACTAGCCTGTTGGTCCCAAGCAAATCGATTAACGTACCCCATTCTAGTCGAAATTCTAGTACTACACAATGTTTGTTTTGATTCGCTATGAAAGTTTGACAGATGAAATTAGGGGTTAGTAGATTTTCCTATGTTTCGAGGGGTGAATCGATTAGCTTGGGACCGAAGAGAGTACCAGAGCTGAGCCAAAAAGTTGAGCACGATTCTTCGGGACCTTCTAGTCTTAGAGTTACCTCTATGGTTGAACTTCCTTTTCTTTCCCCTCTTTCACATCGTTCTTTTTCTCTCCTGCGCACCGCTCTGTCAACGACGACAATTTTGCGGGTGATGCATCTCATCACTTTCATCCCACACGGCGAATGAGAACGACCCAAATTTGAGTTTAGTTCACTCATAATCACCAAAAGTGCAGGAACTCAGCGATGCGTAAATTTGTCTCATGGTTTCCTGTGGAAAACCTAAAAAATCTGCCGGAAACGTGGAAATTGACGAAAATTTTATTCAGTCTCGGAGTAGTACCAATAGTTGAAAAATGAATCCAATCTTTACTTTTCTCGAATTCGAGAATTTTTCCCTGAAAAATCCTGGAAAAACCTGGGAAAACATGAGTCAAATTTTAGTCATCGCTGAGTTCCTGCACTTTTGGCGATTATGAGTGAACTAAACTCAAATTTGGGTCGTTCTCATTCGCCGTCCACAGGTCTTACCACCATAAATCTTTCTTTCTTTTATTTAACGTCGATCTCTGTTCCGCAATCTAGTGCCAATCACCGACGGACATCGATTGCCATCCATTGACGGCAATCGAATGTGCAGGAAGGCAGCTTCCACACCTGCGTAGGAAATCGCACCCATTCAAACACACACATGAGCCGGGACCAACGGATTTACTTCCCTTCCGAAGGAAGACGTGACCAGAGATTTTTATGCCTCAGAAATATCCCACCGACCTCGGTTGGGATTGAACCCAGACCCATCGGGGTGTTAAAAAGCAGTCACGCTTACCGCTACACCACCGGTTACCACCATAAATGTAAGAAACGATATTGACAGGGTAAAAAAAAATCTTCTTCCTATGCCCATTTTCGTCCTATCGATCAGAAAACATAAAATAATCTATTAGTTCAGCGTTAACGATTCAATTATACCTTTGGTACGATACTTAAGTTCAAAAGCTACAACACAAAGTCTTAAGGAGTGCCAAGTTTTAATATTTACACCCTTTGTTCTCATTTCATTTCATTTTCATTTTCATTTTCAAGCACAGAAGGGGGTCATAGGGCCAAGTCACCAGCGAAAAATCGCTGTCCATACTGCACCAGGGTAGAGGTATAGATTTGGCATCACAGAATAATAACCACAAGGGTCAAATGAATCCTGTTTACGATACCGGATAGTAAGGAAAGCTGTTGAACATAGGGGATAGTCAGAGTAACAGCAATAATAGTGGAAGTTAGGAAAATAAGCAGGTAGAAATGGTTGATTTGCAATGGCTATCGACTCTGTTATATGGCCTACCGTATCAGATTCAAATGTAGTGTCGTTTAATATTGCGCTTATTACTTTTATCTTTATTCTAAGCAATCTCCTTTCATACTTGTTTGTTTTAAAGTGAACTGGATGAAATGATTGTTTAATCAAAATTATGTTAAAGTTAACTATGCTTTCAATTGTCAACAGTTTAGTTTCAACTGAATTAGTTGGCGACTCAATTTGATGTTATTTTCCATTTTTAATTAGTTGGAAGTATACTTACGTAATCGATTCGTTGAGACGAGGCTCGGTAGCTCAGTGGTTACCGTTTCTGCTTACTGAGCAGAAGGTCGGGAGTTCAATCCCAGGCCCGTCCCCTTCCTTGCAATTTTTCACTTTGCCTTATTCTATACCCACTAGATTTTAATGAAAACAAATTCTTCTTTAACACCGATCGCATCACTTACCACAGTGTGGGTCCTGATCTAAAAATAGAAATTGGATGAGTGAGTGAGTGCGCGCGCGCGTGTGTGTGTGTTTGTGTATTATAATCGCTCTACCAAAAAACGATCCCTGCGTGTGCGTGCAACCTTTCCCCACATCCAACAACCCAGTGATTTCTCGTGGAAGCGCAGAGGATTTCTCGGTTTCCTTCACAGCGAGTACCACGTCAACACATTCCTTCCCATTCCCTAGTTGACCTGCATTCGGACACGGCCGGCGCTGGTATTGCTAAATATTAGATCTCCAGTTCTTACACATTGAGGATGAATGTTAGTCCCAAACATCATCTGTTGGTTCTCTGTGTAATTGCAGCTGATCTGGTAATAACAGAGCAGCAACCGTGGGCGGTCAATCTGATTGATTGATTGATTGAGTATATTTACTTACGTAATCGATTCGTTGAGTGATTGATGATTTACTTACATTTTATACGAATTATGTAGTTTTACGTTGTTCATTTCTATCTTAGACATTAACTTGTATTGTATGCAGTTTTTAACTATTCATCGATGACATTTTCAAATATCTAGTTATTTTCAAATCCGTGAAAAGACTCTTCTTCGTTGTCCGAGAACCCTTCGAAGTCTGATAGTCGTAGATCATTTTCAGTGTATTCTGAGCTTAAGACGTCCTCTGAATCCTCATATTCTGATTCGATCAATTCACTGAACAATCTCTTTGTTGCTGCTTTGTATTCGTGTCGGTTGTTGGCAATTTCCATCCAATACTCCACAGTGCTGTTGCTTCTCTCGATGGCCTGTTTGATGCTGGTTTTCCAGGTGAAGCAAGGTCGTCCATGTTTCTTTTTGCCTGATACACGATAATTGAGAGCTTTCCCTAGTATTCCTTGTGATGTGTTCCTTACAGCATGTCCAAAGTAGTTCAGCCGTGCCACTCTAATTTTGTTGTTGATGGTGTAATTCCCTAGTTCCCTAACTGCAATATGCTGTGACTGCTGAGGTGACTGCATTCTTTCATTATGATCGTCAATTTGTGACACTGCTTCTGGGCTGCCAATGTATGGTACATCATTATTGCCAGGAACATCGTTATGCTGTTTTGCTTCATAGCTTAGAACCTTAAGCGCTGTAAACATGGTGGTTTCCATTCTGCGGAGCGAATTTCTATTGCTTTTGAGGACAGTCGCTACTTCCATCGAGTACGTTACTATTGGAGTGATTAGCGTATGGTACAGTTTTTTTTATTGTTGCCCATCGGATGCTGTGGTCTCTTAGGAACGAAGTCAGACTATAGAAAGCACTGTATGCTTTTCTTATTCTCTCTCTAGTAGTTTCTTTCCTAGTTAAACTGCTTGTAATGTAGGCTCCTAGATACCTTATTTTCGTCACTACCGGTAGTTTGTACTTACCAAACGTTTGTATTTCTTCAGGAGCAACATTTTTAGTGTTGAAGGGGTCTCTGAATAATACTTTAGATTTGTCAGTGTTGATTTCTAATCCTATAGACGCCAACAATGGTTCCAGGGTAGAAATGATGCGTTCCACATGTGCACAAAAAAAGTAGGTCATCTGCATATGCTAGTACTAGGGGAAGGGCTATGCTAGCGAGTTGTTCGATGTTCAGTTCCGGAAGAAATTCGCGTAACGTAGTTAGTACACTATGCAGCATAATTATAAAGATGATAGGACTTAATGGACACCCTTGTTTTATGCCCTTTGTTTTGCGGATTGATTGCGTCCTTTGCCCAAACCATTGTGCTGATGTTTCCTCCGTTAGACAAGCCTTGATTATCCTGTTTATTAATGCCTTCGAGACACCCATAGTCATCAGAATTGCAGCGGTCTTCGTAGTGTTGATTCTATCGAAAGCTTGCTTCAAGTCCAGCGATACAATTATTGTTGGGGCACCTTTCCGCCATCTTTCATCCAATACTCTTCGCAGTACAAACATTTGATCTGCTGCACTCCTTTTTGCTTGGAATGCCATTTGATATGCTGGTAACGGCGGTAATTGTCTCTCCAATCTATCCAATAGTATTCTGGCGTATATTTTGTAGGCTGTTGAGCAAAGCGTTATTCTCCGATAATCATTCGTTGACTGTGGACCTCTGGTTTTCGGAATCGGTATTTGGATGGTTGACAGCCATGATGAGGGTATTTCGTTGGTGTTGAACACTTCAACAATTAAGTCAACCGACAGCGTCGATTGCATCTTCGGTCCCATATTTTAGAAGCTCTGTGGCGATTCCGTCCAGTCCGGGCGCAGAGTTGTTCTTGATTGATCTGATTATCGTCTCTATTTCCAGTCTAGTTGGCGTGTCACCTGGGCTCAAACCATCATCTTCCGGAATCATTTGTAAAGTTTCTGTGGATGTTTGCTCTCGTAGGGCCTTTTCCCAATCCCTGATATGTATGAATTTTCCACGAATTTTCTCGTTCTTCCTACGATGCGTCTTGATAAATCTAAAGGTTTTTACCATGGCATCCAAGGAGCCTGCTATATTGGTCTCTTCTAGGAACTTGGTCACCTTCTCTTCGAAATGTTGGTCAAAAGCCTCCTGTTTTTGCTTCCTAGCCGTATTGCTTGCCTTCTTCAATTCTGCGTTCGTCCGATCTTTCAACAGTTCCTGGTGTGCTTCTGTATATCTTTTACAAGCATTCTCTCTCCTCGGTGTCATTGGCGATGTCGGTGCTTGGAGTGTGATAACAGCAGCCTCATTAATTGCTTTGGTAAGGGAGGACCATTTCTGCTCAATTGATTGTAAACTCCTGTGCGGATGAGATGTGAGTTTCCGATCAAGTGTGGCTTGATATCTGTCCCGTTTATCCTCGTCATTTTTTAATCCGTCTAAATCTAGTTTGATTCGTTTCGTCGGGTGGGGAGCTGTTGGGATTCTTGCATTTTGGTTTCCACCTTTTACTTTCATCTCACCTATCACCATTTTATGGTCACTGATATTATCCGGATGAAAGAATCCTTTAATGTGTGGAAATAGTAAGAATGTCATTACACTCATCAGTACGTGGTCGATCTGAGATTCGCTTCGCCTATTAAACCATGTTACTTTCACTGATGGAGACTTTGAGTATGTGAGGTAGTTTTTCAAGCGTAGACCGTGTATCATGTTCTTCAGTTCAAGGCCGTTAAGATTTGATTGATGGTGGAAGAGATTTGATCCAATATATTGTTTATCTTCTTCCGTCATGTCCTGGATGCCGATGTGTGCGTTGAAGTCTCCTAACATAACCTATAATTATTTAAATCTTAATTAAGCCGATTCGTATGATATACGTAGAAAATAATAATTATAATGATTAACCAATATTGATAGCAATTATAATGATTAACACTTAAAAACAATAATAAGATAAAAATATACGTTACAATTCTATTTTGTAAACTGTTTGGAAGTCCTGAGACGTAACGCGTTAGAATGCCAAATTCTCCATTGTCAGCTGATTGTACTGGTCTTACATAAGTTGCGATGAACATAACAGATTCGCCCAGATGATTACTGAGATATGAACAGGAATTTGCGCTGATCTTTTTAAATTTGTTGTCAACATGTATTGCTTTTGCTACTACTATCGCTGTGCCTCCTCCTTCTCGTGGTCTTGTCGTATTGTCGTCGTTTATATTATACCAGTAGAAGTTGTCCGTTTCTATAGTGCAACCAGGGAGACGTGATTCTTGAATTGCAGCTATTAAAATTTCTTGTTGAACCAACACTTCGTCTATCTTATTTCGTTTTGTTTCAGATGCACATCCCCTTACATTCCAGCTTGCGAATTTCAACTGTTTCTTCTCTGTGATTTCAATTCCTTCAATATTTCCTGTATTTTCCGATCGATTGCTTATTTGAGATGCCATTATCCTTGGATTTCTGTGCCATGCTCTGATCTGTTCATTTGGTACTCCGTACTCTCGTTGATTTACATCAGTTTGATTAACTGTCTGCTCTCGTCGATTTGTTTGGAGAACTTGCACTACGCTGTCGTAATGATTCCGGTTTGCGTAATTTCTGGTCCGTGCAGTAAGTCGGTAAGCAATTCTTATGGTTCCGTTTGTCGTTCCTGATTCATTGAACTTTATGAGAGGGCCCTGCTCATTAAATAAGTCGAGTCTTTTTCCTGATATTTCTGTTACTGCAATAATTGTTTCTGTTCCTCCCCACTCGTTCGTTGTCGCAAGTCGACTGAGAAAAAAACCGATTTTTTCTTCTAGCGAATCGCCTGGCACGATGATTTCTGGATCCATAATCTGTGTTTCCAATATTTCTCGGAATCTCTCTTGATGCTGTCTTATGTGGGTTACTACGGTTCTGCGCAGATCCCACATTAAGTTGTAATGTTCTTCAGATTGGCCGTTCGTGCCATACAGTTGACTAACGATTGCTGAGAAGAGGCAATGTCCGTCCCTTTCCATTAGTCTTACTAATATTGCTCCATCGTTATATCTCATCACTTCCATTTTGAATAATTTAGAGTCCTGATCTATTTACCTAATGATTTCTAAAGAAAATAATTTTAAAATGTTATACATTTCTTTGTTTATCTTCAGCGTTTTTGGGTTAGTTATTCGATTATTTAAAATATAATAAATAAATTTCTAGAATATAGATGAATAGAGTATAAACATAGATAGACTAAAGATTGAGAGCGTTTGCGACAGCAATAGCATCAAAGTAGGAGTGAGATGTGTATGTATAGGAGGAGATAGAAGAAAAATGAAACTGGAAATCGGAAACTGGAAACTGCTGGACGTTAGCTTCAGGTTCTGTGTTAGTATTAGTATTGTTAGTGCAGAACCTTAGTGGACCCTCCCGGCGCCTCCAATCAGAGTTGGTGTTAGTATTTCAACTCTTCTTAGAGGTACGCTTTAATGACTGATATAGATTGCCTACTAAGGGACAAACCATGCAAAATTGACGCAGCACATTTTTGACTAGATTTAATCCCCCTCCCTTCTTTGTCCGTCACAAATTCTAAAAACTCCACCTCCCTTTCTTTAGAATGCTACGTCATTCATGCATGGTACCTAACTAGAAAATGGTTATTGATTATGTAATAGAAATGGTTAAATATGTAAGCTTGTAAATGTTCGTTATTATATGAAATCAATCAAAATATATCACCTTATTTTAATTATAATTAACTTATCCAAATAGAGATAACACTGATATATAACAAAACAAAGCAAAAAACAGGTAATAAATGAATAGCTAAATTAATAACTTAAGTGACTAAATCTTATTTATAAATTAGCAAGTAACATATTGGTTTACAAAGCAATAGTTAAAAGGCATCAATCAAATCATTTAAGCGTCGTTGATCCCTCCAGCAAAGGGGAGGGAATATTTACACCCTTTGTTCTCAAAAACAAAAGAAGCACTCCAAGCGAATCCAATTTTCCATTCCATGTTTGACATTGTGTTTGTGTTTGTACGAAATTCAAACCCGTAGGCCGAATTTGTAATCAAAAAACAGTGTTGTATTCTTAACGTAATATAAACAATGTGCGAATCTTTATCGAATCCAACGGTACATATTGAAAGGTCAATCAATTTAATTTATAAATCATCGGTGGTAGAAAAGTTCCATTATGTCAGTGCCAACATTTCAAAGGGGCGTAATTGCTTTTGTAAACAATGACTTTAGCCGTCAATTTCTCGCGAATGAAATCTTACCTCTCCAAAATAACAATGCTAGCTGGTAGAGGAAACATTCATCTACCTGGTGGTGTCATTATTTTTCATGAGTGAGCTTTTATTCGCTACAAATCGACGGCTAAAGCCATTGTTTACAAACGCAATTACGCCCCTTTGAAATGTTGGCACTGATGTGTAGAAATCCGATTGAAGAAGAGAGGTAAAGTGCGGGTGGTGCTTTTAGGCCGGAAATTAAATGTAAACATTAGGTAACACAAGCGCTAGTCCGTTTGTAGTGCTCATCGTTTGGAGCTGTGAAATATCACCAGTCGCACATAAAATGTTTCTCTATTTTAGTTTCATAATTATATAATTTATTTACTTAGTCAATCTTTTCATTTAGTCGTTATATAATTTGCTTTGTGTTTTAGGTCAATATATAAACAATATTTTTATGTATTAAAAACTATTTACAAAAATACGAATCAATGTTTCTTACTTCAACTACATCAAGTATTTCCATCCATTTCTGCCAGTATTTCCGTTTTTTTTTCCTTTTCGAGAATTTTTCGAGCGAAGTAGTGTGGCAGAAAACAGAGACGATTATAGTCTCTTTTGGCAGTCGGCAGCAAGAACTGCTGCCAATTTTGGTGATGAACCTATTCGAAAAGTTCCGAAAACGCGTTAAATAACGCGCCCGTCATAACACAACCCAGCTAAAAGCTTTTGAAATTAAGAATCAACAATGGAAATCAATTCGAAAACGAACAGTTATGTAGAAAACTTCTTACATTTAGACGATTTTTTTTTCTTCTGCTGGCCTTTGTTATCTTTCAGTTATCTATGGACGAAATTGATGGGATGGGATGTGCGTGTGCTTGTGTAGCAAAATTTAGCGGCCAGGAATGGTCCGTACAAAAAGTCTGCCCTCAAGCAATCAAAGTTCGATTTTTACATTTGCCAAACCTTTTTTGTTTAACCTATACCAAAAGGCCGGAGAAAGTGGTAATGGGAGCGTATCGCTGTATGCAGTTATCAAAAAGAAAGCACAAATTTTACTGAGCCGTTGGTAGCGTTCGTTGCTGTGCGAGTTTGAAGAAATCAATCGAAAGGTAGGTACGCGCCAATTGGATCCAAAATCCAAGTACTGCTGTGTAGTAGTATGCTGATCCTACCTACTGATATTGCTATCTCTTAGAAGCTTTCGTTCGTAGTGCTGCCGTTGATTTTCCTGATGCCTGATTTTTAATGAGTACTTGCTGCATTTTTTCTTCTGCTTGCATTTCTTCAATTTATCCGCTGCATTGATTTTAGTTTACTAAGAACCGTTTCTCTTCCTTGGGAGGTGCAAATTTAATGCTGTGCTGATTGTTTAATCTGTTTCAATTCAAATGATTAATGTCTTTGTGTTTTTAATAAATCTATGCGTATGTCTACGTCTACTGGTTGTTTGTTAAGTCGTTATTAGATCGGAATATTATTGTAGTGTCAATTTGACTGGTTTTTCTTTTTGTTAAATTTTTACTGAGGAACAACAACGAAGATCGCTTTTGTCTTTGGCGTTGGCTAAGTAAAAACATCTCATATGCTAGTTAATGATTAAAAAATAATAACAAATTCTGTGAAAACCATGACTAATTTTCTTCACCGTTTTGTAACTGATTCCATATTCTTTTTGATTGCATTCAAACTCTCACCATACAAAAAAGCAACTTTCCCCCGCTTTTAGTTTGACCTATATTCACATAGAGTATAAAAAACAGACCCATAATTCAATCATTCGTAATCATTCGCAACGATTTCCTTCTTTTTACGCTTGTAATATCGACATGTAGAAATGAGACTCCATTTCGCTAATCCTACTTAAATCCTGTAATTCTTTGGAGAAATCACATCCAGTGCATTCCTCGATTTTCTTGTGTTGGTTTGGTTTTGGTAAGATCTTCTATTTACATCTTATAATCGAACGTTTTTGTTTTTCTATGAATTATTATCAAATAGATTTTAAAAATACCATTTTCACATATTTTTTCATATAAAACTTGTTTGTTCACTTTTCCTTGCATTCGTTTACTAGTAGTACATTTAAGGTCACTATAGTGACTCGAACGCCCTTTTCCATTGTCTAACATCTGAAGTTTTTCCTTTTTGTTTGTTCAGTTTACCCTAATTTTATGCTAAGTTTTTTTTCTTCATTTAACTCAATAGTTAGATTAGTGTATTACTGTCTATAAATTGTTGTAGATTTGTATTTAGGGCTTGGTTTGTCTTTTTCTTATCGGTTTGTCTTCTTGTTTCATTAAATATAATCAAGTTATCACATTCAATTCAGAACGAAATCAATCTCGTTAAACTATTAAAATTCAAACATTTATACATCTAAAGATTTCTCGGTCTTTTTTCTGTCCGTGTTTTACGACTGTTGCTAGTTGAATCTATGTTCTTTATGTTTTTTTTTATTTATTCAAGTTTAGTTCTTCCAATGAAATTTCTAATTATTAATTCCTACTCTATCCGCCTACTGCGATTTTGAATACGATGTGAAGTTTACGTATTAGTCTTTAACTGGGTTTCGCATTGTTCAGTGATTCAGTTGACTGTTTGTCAGTGGCCAACGAAATAAATTTCTTTATAGGAACCGGAAAGGAAAGGCGTCCTACTAAGGTTTTCAATCAAAAGAAAATTCATGGTGTTTAAGAAAAATGTAAGCCGATTGAACCAAAGTAATAATTAATAGAAGTTTGCAGTGAACAGCAATGGGAAAAATAAGACACAAGCCGTAAAAAAAGAAAACGTAGGAAAGATACAACATACCATACTGGTGGAGTTCTTCTCACAAGACATCGAGGCCAAGAAGTCGCTCAATGAGGTCACCTCTCTGACATGGAAACCAGCTCACTGTCGGAGAAACTGAATAGACTCAAATCGGTTGAGGTTTTCAAGATGGCTTGTCATGACGCCACTCGCAAGTATCGTAATAAGCATGGTTCATCCGGCAAATAAATCAACTTGCCTGAACGATCTCCAGAATGTTCGGGCCCTATTCCAAATCGTGGTGCACGGGCACGGAACCAAGAATTTACACAAGGTCAGTCGCTGCAACAGTTGGGGTGAACAAATCCAACGCCATCGAAATGATGGAGGAGGCTAACCCTGCGGGCAGCAGTGACAGCACATCGGGTTACAAACTTAATGATTATATGGCTACAATCTTGGCACTACCCCTTATAATCACCTATCTATTAAAATCTATTAAATGTTAATCAATCAATCAATCAAAGAGAATTCTATTGATTCTTGTTCAGTTTGGTGAAATGACGTCGAATCAAATGGAAGTACCCAAACACATTTTGTTCGAACGGCAGCAAAATCCAATGTTGTACCGACGCATCTCGCCAAAAAGCTAAAACTGCCGAAGAGTACCGTGTTTAGTGTGTGCAAATCGTTTGACCAGCGCTTAACTGTGGATCGGAATGTTGGAAGCGGAACAAATCGAAAAGCATGCTCTCGACAAATGGACCAGAAGGTGGTAGCCATTATTGAGAAACATCCATACCTTTCAGTTTGTAATGTGGCTCGCAAAGTTGGAAAACCAAAATCATATGTACAAAAAGTGAAGCAGAGGCAGGGCTGAAGGTGTACAAAGTGTAAAAGGTGCTCAATCGAAATCATAAGCAAAATTTCACTGCAAAATGTCGTGCTAAGGAGCTTTTCACCCAGCATTTGCAAATTAAGTGTGAATTAAGATCTATCACGATTTAAGAAGTTTTTTTATAGTGATATTGTAATTAGCGTGAAAAGAGTTTTGAATAGTTTTATGTCAGCGAGTACAAATTAATCTCCACGACTATCGACCGTCCTCAGAAAAGGCCCCCCAAAGTGCATCAGTGTTTTTATCACACATGGCTGAAGTAAATTGGATCATGCGGTTGAGACGGTTCCTTTTTGTTTGTTTAATTTTATTTTAAACAGGATTGGAATTTAAATTTAGGAGCTCGGCTAGCTTGGCGGCTGCCGCTTTTCCTTACTGAGTAGAAGATCGTGGGTTTACCCCCAAGCTCTTCGAGAACAAAACAATTACTATGGTCGCATCGCCTGCTTAAGCGAATCCTGATCCATCTCCTACCAAACTATCCAACTCGTAGCATCTATAGGGGTGTCGGTGAGTCGCTGGCCTCCCATTAAGTAGATGCTACATCAACAATATCCTTCCTTTCCCCGTAACGGAGAAGATGGGCGTGGCCGGCAATGGTAATTGTCATGCTTTTCCTGTTCTGAACTTTGATTGGAGAACTATTCACTCCCAAATAGTTTTCCTTAAGCAATCAGAATAAGAACGTTAAAGTTGATACATGACAGTTGCCAGTATGCAATCTACGAATTACTCCGTTACACACGCAACGCAACGCAACGCAATCAATAAAAGAGAATTCAATTGAGAATTCCAAGGAAATGTCTATAATGATTCTAAGCTAAAAAAATCTTAGAGATTTTTTAGGTATTTTGTTTGACGACATGTTTCGAAGGATAAAAGAAGACTTCCGAAGGAGTTTTTGAGTTTTATGTAGGCATTTGAAGATTTTTGATAAAGAAATGAAGAATTTGACTTCATATTTAAGCTCTTTCTTGAAAATGTTCGATATAAATAATGAAACAAAATCGGATATATTTCAGAATAATATCAACAAGACTTCACAGAAATCTTTGATAAGTTGGAGATCTTTTAAATGCTTCCTGAACAACGTTCCATTTTGGTAGAATATCTTCACAATAATACTTGACCAACCTAAAACCCTGAAGCCTTGGAAAATATCCAGAGGACTTTATTGAAATCTTCAAACAGGTGGAGATCTTTCAAACACTTCCTGGTCAACCTACAACCTTGAGGGAGCCAATTTAATTTTTGAACAGTTTAAGATCTTCAGATTTTTATCATGATCAACCTGAAGACTTGAGGAATGAACTTTTTTGAAAGACTGAAAGACTTTTTTGAAATTTAAGATCAGGAGGTCTTTCAAATAATTCACTAATATTTAATCAACCAGCAATTTTGGGAGCTATCGGCACCGGTGGTGTAGTGGTAAGCGTGGATAACTCTCACCCTAAAACGCCTGGGTTTAATCCCAGTTGGCGCCGCCGGTATTTTCTCTGGCACACAATCTCTGATCACGGCTTCCTTCAGAAGGGGAGTAAAGCCGTTGGTACCTGGTTGATGGGTCGATAGGTAGGGTCCAGGTGGCCTTTCTGGCATCGGTAGCTACCTATCATAAGCTTTCTTGTCATTTTCAAACTCATGAGAATAATTCTTATGCGGATTTGAAATCAACATTTCTAACTGATTTAGATGAATTTAAGCAAGCAACTGTATGTAATTGGTAAAGTGAATACATTATTAAGATTTCCTCAGTACAAGTTACTGTAATAGCAATAAATGAGCTTGTAATTACGATGATCTTAACACAGTCACATTCTGTCATGACAAAATATTCGATGAGATTTTGAAAAAAAAACTCTGTAAATATCGCGTAAGATATTTAATTGACATTTGCCAGCCCTGAGCAAACTACTTTATGGACAAAGATAAAAATGAATCTACGTGGACCGAAGTAGGCTGTACCGGCGAACGGACGTGTTCGTTTTTGCTGTCAAGATGTTTTCTCGTGATTCCCCGTTCTGAAGTGCATTTAATGAAGAACAATCCCCAGTTTAGTTTTCGAGAAGTGGATACGGAACCAACGGTTATGGCTCAGGTAAGGTCGGTACTTTTCCGAGACCTCTTCCATCTCGACAATTTGTGCCGCTGCGAACAATTTCGGCCTGAGAACCCTTTCACATCGGGAAGCAGCCGACCAACGGAAACATGGATGCCATCTCGAGAGCGGCAGAAGAACCCAGTTTACGGACAGTCAACTAAATTGGTGAGTTCGTTCCAGTTTAATATTTTTTTGCCATATACATACTTAGGTAGGGTAGGATGGTCTAGGACGCGCCCCTGGGGTGAATTCTGCCACGTGGAATCCCGGAACTGGTAGTGAGAGTGCGGCGAGGAGCCACGTGGGGCCGTTTTACCCTAATGGTCTCGCCTATGTATTTATAAACATTACTTACATTGGCTTTCCTTCGAGTACGGGCAAGGCAATCGACGAGCAAAGACCTATCTCTGAATGTTTTAATGTTTGCAAATTTACAGAATTTTTAGTTTCGTGTTTCGCGATCGCGAAGCAAAATGGGTATCGTCCAGTAAAAGTTCGAATGGTGTTGGAATATTGGTTCTTCGGAATAGCAAAGAGTATTATTTTCTCGCTTTCCAAGCGGCAGTAAAGGCAAAGGTGTTAAATCCTAGACAAAAAAGTAAGATCCAAAATCAATGTTGTCGTCATCGCCGTCGTCTTCGTGATAGTGTAGGGTTTTTTTCCTTGATTTGTTTTCCGTCGATCTTGTTTTCCGTGCTGAGCACCAGTGCTACCGACGCCAGGGAGGCAGCTACCACGCCTGGATCCTACCTATCGGTCCATCAACTCATGAACCGGGGACCAACGGCTTTACTTTCCTTCCGAAGGAAGGCGTGATCAGAGATATTATGCCTCAGAACATCCCGGCGGCGCCGACTGGGATTGAACCCAGGCCTTCTGGAGTGAGAGGTAATCACACTTACCACTACACCACCGGCGCTGCTGATAGTGTTGATTGAACTATACGTATATTTCAAATAATCAACCGTTATTTCAATATCCGTTTATTCAAAAACGATCGTCGTTCATAGTGATTTTTTTATGCCCTCCTTTGGGGCTTAGTTTTCTAGTCCAACCGTTTTTGCTTACTGAGCAGAAAATCATGGGTTTAATCCCAGACATCTTTACAATAAAGAGTTGATAATATTCAGGGCTATTCTGCGCGGCGTGTGAGCTGAAGTGACAGTGAAGTGATGGTGAAGTGACAATTGTCACCTCGGGTGAGGTGACTCTCCATTTGATTTGCACGGAGAGTCACCTCACCCGAGGTGACAATTGTCACTTCACAAGTGAGAGTGTGTCACCTCACCTCACACGCCGCGCAGAATAGGCCTGATTGGTTCGTTTTCTCATAGTTGAACCTCTACAAAGTTTGACGAACTTCTACAAGCTTTGCCAACATTTTACGAAGGTACATTAAAAAACATTCCTGTACTTCTATTTATAGTAGTTTTATGAAGTTCCTCGAATTGCTAAACTTTTACAAAGTTCACTGCTCTTTTATCAAATTTCCTGAATTTTTAGGATTTTCGATGATTTTCTGCGAAGTTTCCTGAATTTCTACAACGTTTCTTGAACGTCTACGGATTTCCATAAACTATTCCATTAAACTTTAACGAAGTGTCCTCTAATTAAGAGAAGTTCCCGGAACTTTTATGAAGTTTCCTGAAATCAAACAAGGTTCCCTAAACTTCAACAAAGTTCCACAAAATTGTGCAAAGTTCCCACACGCTTCTATGAAATTTTTGTTCAAATGTGAATGATTGACCATAGCAAACAATTATGCAAAGTTCCATGCAAATCGGAGAATGCCGCATCAGATCTATTCGTCATTTGGCTGATCCGCATGCCATTTTCCCAGAAATATGAAGGTATTTTTTTTTTATATTTCCTGTTTATAAGAAGGTTGACTAACGTAACGTATTTAACTACCGCCGTATACGTTCAAAACTGCCGTCTCGTCGTTTGGCAGTGTGATTAATTCTATCACCGAGAGACAGGAAATCGCACACGCTGAGCTTAGGAAGAAAATGGCTAAGCAAGAACAGCAGATCGCTCAGCTATCGAAACGAATCGCATTGATAACTCCGACAAACTCCGATTTCATGCGTCAACCGCCATTAAAACGGCGCCGCGATGAAGGCTCGCTCACTAGCAAACCACTTCTCGTATTCATCCTAGCGTGAAATCTGAATCAATCGAGAAGCTGGTCAAAGGTTGTGTACAGTGTGAAGATCCGATTAAGGTTGTGCCACTAGTCAAAAAAGGATCCGACATCAGCCGTATGAGCTTCATCTCGTACAAAGTCGGAATGGATCCCAAACTACGCGAAGCTGCTCTTAGATCGGATACATGGCCGAAAGGAATTTTGTTCCGTGAATTTGAAGACGGTTCAAAAAACATGTGGTTGCCTCGTTTGAACACGCCTACCATCACGATCTCTCCTATTCCGGGACCTTCCGAGTTCTCAACTCCCATTTCCGGACTAGACCCAGTTCTATTTCCTGCCATCAGAGTCGTTCTATTTCCTGCCATCAGAGTCGTTCTGGCCCTGCGGTCGAGTTCGGTGGTGAGGTCTCCCGAGCATCGTCGTCAGGCAAGTATGCATACATTAGTTACAGTAATTTGCCTGATCAGTTTCCGTGTTCCAGTGCAACGCTTCATGATGTTTACACGATTTCCAAGAATAATGCTGCTACCTTTATTGCTTCTGGACCACCACCATCACCACCGAGACGCATCGTGGATAGCACTGTGGAAGCCCCTGATTTCTCTGCCTCAGTCGCGCTTATTCCAGCCAGCGCTCTGCATAGTCGTCTCGGCCCTGAGTGTAGATGTAGGTCGGCTATTACTGGCAAGTATATTGACGATTCAGCTTCTCCTTTGATGTGATGAACTAGCCTACGGCTAAAAATCACAAAAATAAAGAAAAAAAAAAAAAAAAAAGCTTCTCCTTTGCCTGATACCGCTTCAACTTCTAGCTGTGTTTCCGGTTCTGCGATCTCCACACTAGCCACACCATGTCCATGCATCCGCCCTGCCAACTACCAGCAGGTTTATGTCGCCACCTGCTCTTCCTCGGATCCCGGACACACTAAAACAGGCACTGAGGAAGCTTCCGAACCTCCCAACCCAGTCGCGCTTGCTGCAGACATCCGCCATCGTCATCGTCCCGGTCCTGTGGTCGGTGATGGTATCGGGGGCTTCCGGCCTGCAACCTCAGGCAAGTATGTTAGTGATTCCGAACTTTCGGTACCTGATGTCCTTTCGATTTCTAGTGCCCGTGATTGCTCCTCGAATGGTCTCCGGATTTACTACCAAAACGTGCGTGGGCTGAGGACTAAAATCGACTCGTTTTTCCTGGCTGTTGCGGAGGCCGAATATGATTTGATTGTGCTGACGGAAACGTGGCTGGACGACCGAATTTACTCATCGCAACTTTTCGGGTCACTCTATTCCGTCTTTAGAACTGACCGGTCTGTCCTAAACAGTCAAAAATCGCGCGGTGGCGGAGTCCTGATTGCAGTATCTACTAGACTAGCCAGCTACGTAAGTACGTCACCCATTTCCAGTCAACTGGAACAGCTGTGGATTGTCGTAGAACTTCCACAAAGCAAGCTTAGTGTAGGCGCAATCTACCTGCATCCCGACCGCAAAAACGACTGCACGATCATCCGTGAGCATGTGGAATCGTTAGGGTCAATTTCGTCACAATTAAGTCCCTGCTCTCCCGCTTTCGTATTTGGTGACTACAATCAAGCTGGTCTACAGTGGCGCTTTACAGACAGTGGCACACCATTAAGGGGGTATTCCCAATCTTTTGCCTTTTTTCGGCCTGTTTTTCAATTAATTTTTTTCAAGGAAAATGAATAGTAATGCGCCTAACTCTTTGGGATTCTTGTTTATTGAACATTAAAGTTTACAAATAAAAAATTTTCGACATAAAAAAATACATTATTGACGTCACAAAATGGCGGCAAACAGACCCCTGTTCGCCGCAAACGCCTGGACGGGCGAAGACTTTTCTCGGAACGGCTTCATCTGAAACAGATTTCGTGATGAAATTAATAATCTGCATAAGATTCTCTGGAGCTTCTCCCGTTGGCAGCAAAAAATCTTGCAAATTAATAAAATGGCGGCCAGATGAAAAAACAGGCGATTTTTAGCCCGCTTTTTTGCAGCTTTAAGGTGCTTCAAACAATGTTAAATGTTAATATTTTTGGCTGAAAGTGGGAGAAGCTCCAAAGAATTTAATAAGGAACAAAATGCGCAAAGATTCAAGTCAATATCTCTTATAGTTTCTGAGAAAAATCTTCGCCCGATAAAAAAATGTGGTTTCGAGAAAAACGCGTTTAAAGTTTTGACTTTAGTTAAAACCATTTGGGGGTTCTTACCATTAGTCAGCTATGCCTGGACACCGAATTCGCTGATCGGAAAACGGCTTGGGGGGATGAAAGTATATAGTCTAAAGTACAAAAAAACGTGAAAAAAAAAATTTTGATTTTTTGAAAAAAAAAGATCGGGAATACCCCCTTAATTGATCCACTGCTTTCGCATATGCCGGTTGCTTGCTGTGCTCTTTTGGACGGTTTTAACTTTTACGGGTTCACACAAGTGAATACTTTTCCGAACCGAAATGGACGTTTGCTAGATCTTGTCCTGGCAAATGATTCCGCACTACCGGGCACTTCTGTTTCCTTGCCCGTCGAGCCACTGATTGATCTAGATGCCGATCATCTCGCTTTCGTCGTGTCAATTTAGTTTACCTGCGCCGATTCTTTTTACGCCGTCATCTGAGTGCTACTCTTTGGACTTTCGCCGGGCCGATTATGTTGCATTGAACAATGCGCTTGCGGAAATTTATTGGCAATTTATCGAAACTGCCGCTAGCGTGAATGATGCAGTGGATTTTTTCAGTGCTGCACTGGAAGATGCTATTTTCCGCATTGTCCCAGCTCGACGACCTCCGCTAAAGCCTGCATGGTCTAACCCACGCCTACGCGTGCTAAAACGTCAACGCTCTGCCGCCCTCCGAAAGTATTGTAACTCTCGCTCGCCGTACTACAAACGACTGTTCAATTTTGCGAGTCGTAGTTATCGAAATTACAATCGTTTTCTCTATAATCGACACGTGAGACGCACGGAAGCGAACCTTCGCACGAATCCGAAAAGTTTTTGGTCGTTTGTCAACTCAAAACGGAAGGAATCCGGGTTGCCTTGTTCCATGTTTCTCGGGAATGACTCAGCTAATAGTGAAAGAGAAAAATGTGACTTGTTTGCTCGTCATTTCAAGCAAGTGTTCAACGATTTCTCCGCTTCGCCAACACAAGTCAGAAGACATGGTGATAGCCGCAACACGCAGGCTGAAGCTATCATTCGCCTCCGGACCTGACGGCATTCCGTCATCAGTTCTAAAACGTTGTGTAGCCAATTGCCATTGCTCTCGGCACAGCAATGTGAGTTCCCCTGCCGCTGGAAACTTTCTTATCTGTTCCCAGTGCACAAAAAAGGAGATAAACGGAATGTCATAAATTATCGTGGAATCACCTCCCTGTGTGCCTGCTCAAAACTGTTCGAGATTATCATAAGTGGTGCTCTGTTCGCATGCTGCAAAAATTATATCGATACAGAACAACACGGATTCTACCCGAAGCGCTCCGTGTCCACGAACCTGGTGCAGTTCACTTCTAACTGTCTGCGATGCATGGATACATGATGGCAAGTCGATACTGCGTATATGGATCTAAAAGCTGCATTTGACACGGTGGACCATAATATCTTGCTGGCCAAGCTGGAGATACTTGGCATCTCGTCAACTGCTGTGGATTGGTTCAGATCTTACTTGGTGAATCGCTATGTACATGTCAAGATTGGCGCGTCGGAATCGGATGTTTTCTCAAACAACTCGGAAGTCCCGCAAGGCAGTAACCTAGGACCGCTACTATTTTCGATCTTTTTAAACGATGTCGCCTTGCTGATACCATTAGGATGCCGCGTTTTCTATGCAGACGATACGAAAATCTACAAAGTTATTAAAAGCCTCTCGGACTGCTGGGATCTCCAGAATATGTTAGGTATTTTTGCTGACTGGTGCTCAAGAAATTCGATGAGTCTAAGCATAGAAAAATGTAACATTATTTCATATCACCGAAAAATTGAACCAATCATGTTTGACTATGTTCTCTACGGACGCTGTCTTGCTCGTGTAGAGCACATAAAGGATCTCGGCGTTACCTTGGACTGCAGACTCACTTTCAGAATCCACTACAATGACATCATCTCCAGAGCTAATCGACAATTGGGCTTTATTTTCAAAATTGCCGACGAGTTTCGTGACCCGCTATGTCTCAGTTCACTTTACTGCTCGCTTGTGCGATCCTTATTGGAGTCAAGTTCAGTTGTTTGGTGCCCTTTCCATGCTAGCTGGATCACTAGAATTGAATCCGTTCAACGCAAGTTTGTGAGATGTGCTCTTCGTTTACTCAACTGGCGTGACCCAACGAACTTGCCACCGTACGAGGAGCGTTGCCGTCTCCTGGGAATCGAGCCATTAGAGGTGAGACGGACGGTCGCTCAAGCTATGTACGCTGGAAAGCTGCTTACAGGTGACATTGACTGCCCAACACTGCTGTCACAACTAAATATGTATGCCCCTGAGAGGTCTCTTCGTCAACGCGACTTTCTGTTTTTGGAACCACGGAGCCGGAATTATACACAACACGAGCCAATTCGAGCAATCAGCCGGCAATTCAACAACATTTTTTATATGTTCGACTTCAATGTATCAGCTGACGTGTTTTGTCATCGGCTACTTGGCCTTTTCCGTACCGTTGACCGTAACTATTTAGTTTAAGTTTTATTCATTTAGACAGTATTTGTCAGTTGAATTTTTCAATAAACAATAAACAACAATAAACAACAATAGCAAGTCTTTCTGCATCTTCAAAATAATCCGAGAACATTCTTCTACGTCAGGCCTGCCCAACGATCTTACACAAACTTTTCGCATCCGGCCGGCGGGTTTTTGACGTAGGACTACGTCTGTGATTTCTATATGGGGGTACACGTTGTGAAAACCGAAAATGGAACATGTAACAAAATTATGAAAAATTTTGAACGTTAATAATTCAGCTGCCCCTGGACCAATTTCAATAATTTTATCCCAAATCGATCAGAAATATTTCGATACATCTGTTAAATTTAAGACTTTATCATTTTTCAAAATGTCACTATTGAAAATTGTTAAAATTATCACCAATTGCCTGCGAAAATGATTTCCCTAACACAGATTTCAAAGTTGAATTTCATCCGGTCTCACCAAACGGTGTTTATTCAATTACCGCGTGGTGAGTGGTGGTGTTCTCCAATACACAACAAAAGGCTCCCCGCAAGCAGTGAGCTGCTGCCGACATGAACATCCAAATTAAAAAGAATTCAGATTAGATTAAGTTTTCACTATTAGACATAACTAGTTAAAATCTTTTTTAGGATCCACTAAAAACCCAGTTAATGTTTCAGGTAAAGCAGGTAGGGGAAATGGCTCTAGTGTTGGCCTATGGATCTAAGATTGGGCCTGCAATTTATCAATTTTATCTAGATGAATGCGTCATTGGGCCGGTACTTATGGATATTTTTGGTCGCTATTGAAAATTTAGTTAGTCAAAATTGCTGAATTTATGTATGGGCCCAAATTAGGGGCATTTAGGCCGACATTACATCCATTTCCCTTATACATAAAATAAACTGTAATCATTGTCACAGATAGATACCGTTTATATAGACCTGAAAGCAACCGATAGTGATATTCTTCTACGGAAAATGTCTCGCCAGGAAATATTCTTTTTCCTCTATTCGGAACATAACATAATTTGATCTATTGTAGTATCCCGTGTCCTTAGTTTAATGCATGTCGTATAACTCCATCACTATTGAGAAATTATGAAGTGTTCGGTTTTGATACAGTTGTAATTCTTGCCTTCATTGCAAGGACTTGATTCTAAGTGAAATGTCCCGCTATTTATACCTTTCTAAGATTTAAAAACACCCCAAAGGCGAACCCCTTCGTCATTCAAAATTAAATTCTATAGCAACAAAATGAAGCAATGACACCGATAATGACCATGCATCAGAACCCTAGCCATAACAACTTAAAAGTAGCGAACAACGAATAGAAGATGAAGACTAACTAACTCATTTTTTCCGTGTTTCAAGATCATCCTCGGTGGACAAAGCTGAGTCTTGTCACTATTCATAAGGCATACAAAGTAACAAGGACTAAGATGTGTTCCTTTGATTACTGAAAAATCCTGTTCCCCTAGTTTTAAGTAGTCAGGACTTGGAATCGGTGGTAGATCTTACATCCCGTAACGTACCACGAAAAGGTGATCTACCCTCGTTACGGGGCCTCGTCTGGGGGTTTCTAATGGTTTGGTCGCTCGACTGAAATCATAGGCCTCTATTATGCAAGTCGAGTCGAGCGCCACTTTTGTTCACTAGTGCAGTTATTTAGGTATTACAGAAGTAACATCAAATTGGACCTGTGACCAGAAGTGACGCTCGACTTAACTTACATAATAGGGCCTACTATTTGGGATATTCAGAGGAAAAATAGCAATAGAATGCTCCGAAAAAAAGCTCCACTAAATGTTCTGAATGCCATTTTCTATGAACATAATGATGGTAAAAACAATGATAAGATAAAAACTAAGTAGTTGAATATAACATAAATTCGAATAAAAATGGACGTTTTCCTAATTGTACACTCAGGAGTTACAGTGAAAAACTGTCACCATGCATCACATCGCGTTCTTAACCTCTCCATTCACGGTTCAATCACTTCACACTTTGCTTCACCAACGCCTCCGCAAAGTCCGTCGGCCTGAGATAACTTCTACTCTGTTTTGCAACTCTAGCTAAAAGTTTGAATAATAGTTTTCGGCTACCATTTTGTTTTCTTCTTTCTTCTCCAATTATTTTCTTCTAAATTTTGATTTCAGTTAATTGTGGTTTTTGTTACTTTGTTACTAGTTCTCCTTGTTGTTGTTGCTTGGTTCTCTACAATCTAGCATTAATGCGGTAATGTCTTTCTTTTTTTAAAGATTTATTTGTTTATGAACGTCAACAAAACTTGAGCAATGAAAGTAAACGTAACTCATCACTTGACTGGTCTATAGTAGGTATATGGACTACACTACAGGAACGCGTGGAAAGAAGAGGAAACCTATGCTATGCTATTTTCTAGCTTTATTCCAGGCGAAATTCGTTTACTAATGTATTGCCTAATTGATTGAGAAGTTTAACATTTCTAGACGTTTGACGGGAATGTGAATATGTTCTAAAAAGCTAACTTCGAGAGTAAGAATTTGAGTAGTTCTCTGTCTTGGTTTCTACTGATGGATTAAAGTCACAACTACACAATACCTACCGTATTGATGGGAAAACTCAATCAACAGTTGGTTAAGAATTGGTTTTCGTTCTGATACTCATCTAAATTCGAGGAATTTGTGTTCTTTAATAGGAGTTTCAATTAATTTCACTCAAAAAGCTTCCAATTTAACTTCGGTAAAAAATATACACAGTAAAACGTCAATCGTATATTCAGTCCCTGAGGGGTTTGTTTGGTTGCTGTGTCATCACTCTAACGTGCCTCTCGTTCGTTTTTAAGCGCAAAAATATGTATGATTCTGTTTTGTAATAAAAATGTTCAACAAAAAGCTTTCGGAAAGTTAGAAACAAAAAGAAAAGAAACTGAGAAAACAAAATGTTTACAAATGAAGATTTCTTTTTTTTATTGAGTTTTTCAATAAATTTCTTTCTAATTCTTTTGTTGTTTGTCCTCTAAAAATCATTTAATAATGTAAAAAATAACTTCATTCTACTGTATCTACCAATCGCTCTTTCTCTAGCGCATCCACACTTATCGCCATTTGTTTTCCGATTCTAGCAGTGATTCATAACCGATAGGGACATGCTATTGTGACAATTTAGTGAGACGAATACATTGTCTCGTCTGTCTAAAGAAATGATTTTTTTTGGGACATTTTTTTTTTAATAAATTCAATTCAAGATTGGTCTTGAAATAAGGCTTGGAATGCTGCAGGAAATTATGCAAGACTACGCAATTAGTAAATTAATTTAGAACTTATAGTATCGAACGAGGTATCGAACACATTTGAATTATTTACATCGAAGACAACATATCAAGAAGATTGGCAACTCTTCTGTTTTCTCACACAGCTTATACAGCTGCAATGAGACAGGCACAATCTAAAAGCGATTTTTTTATTCAGTTCCAACCTGGATCGGGTATCAAGATTGGATCTGCTTGTTTTCTGACAAACGTCAGTTTGATGGTTTGTTTTGCAAACCTACCTCAGATCGAGGTTCACACTGACAAAAAGTTCGATTTTGCACTGGGATGGTACGCCGATAATAAAAAAAGCTAGAAGATAAAACCCAACAACGACCATTTTTCTGTCGAACGTGAACCAGCTCCTGATTGATGGATTTCTATTTTCTTGACAGTAGGCCGTGTCGTTTTCGTGAGAGAAGAAGAACAGATTACAAAGAAGCCAGTTGATGTATCTTTATCTTAGCTGTACTTGGCTCTTGGATTCTGGCAGAGTTGCCAGTTTTCTTGATGTGTTGGCATTCTAGAGGGTTTCAACATTGCATACTTTAAATAGTTAGTATTGCGAACGAAATACTTCACAAAACTCGGTTGAAACTCCAAAAATCTAGGTGGCAGGTAAGCTCACTTTCTAGCTTTACAACAGTGAACAGGTTCTCATCCCAATGGAAGACTACTTGTCTGTTGGTGGAGGCATACTTGTTTCATATGTATATGAAAGTTCATAGAACAGTTATGCGTCCACTGGCAGTAAAAGAAGTGCCTGCATTGGTACCTCAGTGTCACACACTTCTAACGAGCCCCATCGGTCAAGGATCACCGCTTTCCCGGTTGCAACCTGCGATTTTCTATAATGTGTTTCCTAAACGCATTTCTTTCATTTCTACTACCAGCTGTTCAACAGCTTATTCGAGCGTGCCTGAACATGACAAACACAATTTGACACCTAGGTATATAGTTTCGTTCGACTCACGAGCACGAATGATGAAATGAAACAACTAATGGAGACATTACTCTCAAAATGAATGCTTTTGTTTAGTTTTTCCTCTTTTAATGAAATCACGTTTCAATCCTGCTTCCTAGCTTTAAACAATGTCTCCTCAGTTCCGGGTGAGATCTCATCAACAGGAACTGATGAACGATACCTGCTTGTTTGCCGTATATATATGTGGTGTGCACAATTCACAGTGAAATTTTATTGGCTTAATACATTCTCCTCTACTCCAACCTAGTTCAAAGATGTAATTTAAAAATAAACTAAAACTAAACCATTTGGGAACGTTGGATGTGGAGAATTAATAAAAAAATGATAATCCAACATATTAATACATTTGCTTTGCGTTAATAAGGTTAATGTAAAAAAAAACTATATGCACTATTGCTTTTAAAAACGAATAGAATGAAAGTCGACCTAGATTTGCGCCACTACTGATGATGATTTTGATGTTTTGCTTTCTTTGTTTTGTTTGATGACGATCGATTTATAGTTAAAATTGCAATCGAAATGCGTGTGAGTGGACATGATTTTGTTTTCTTTTCATCTCATATCTACTGGTTGGTTTCCTGCTACTCAACAACTCTACTACATAGATACTCAGTAGGTGTAGGTTGCCTCTTTAGTTAGGTGGTTAATTACTGATTAGCTAGTTAACTTGATATAGCATTCTGCACGGACAGCAGCACATGTGGATGTCCCTAAGGGGTAGCATGGCAGAATTACTCCACTCGTTGCGCCGTACGCTGGTCCTCGTTTTGCCTAGTTCAGAGTGTTCCTTCATCGGAAAATTGTTACTTCAAAGTGAGTTTTCCTCCCTCTTTCGTTTGTCGTGTTTTTGCCACAGAGTTTCCCACAGCTGTCTCTCTTAGCAATACTCAGTATTTATTTAATTCATTTCAGTATGTTTCAACTTTCTATAACAATTGCGTTACGCATTTGCTAGTTGCAGCAAGTTGAATCCATCGCGGATAGTGTTTTGCTTCATCGCGGCGTTTCCTCTCTAGTAAATTCACATTTCACACATTTCTTCTTTCTTACACTTTTGTTTTTATGTTTCATGATCACAGAACGCAGAACAGGGGTGGCACATTGTGCACGTGCATTCACTACTAACAATAATAACGTATTGCATCTAGGGTTTTACTTTGTCTTAACTCTCATTTATGGTGTTGATGGTGGCGGTTCGGCTCCGGATGCAGGTACACACCTTCCACCGTGAAGATGGACGTTTCTGGAATGGAAAGGAATCGCACCAGTCAGTCATTACGAATATCAGTTTCAATCATTCAGGCTTCGGATTTCGGTTGAAATCCTATCTAAGATTCATATGGAATTTAGAACATTACATCTCAATACAGCACTCCGACCGACGTTCGTGAAACTACTCAAATTACGTCTTTGGGAAGAGTCAACTAGGGGAAATGGCTCTAATGTTGGTCTATGGATCTAAGATTTGGTCCATCGCTAAAAATCTGCTTTTTATCAATTTTATCGATTACGGTTAACGACTTGTAGTCAATTTTATTTGTTTATACGAAAGTGAGAAGATATTGAGAGGTAAGCACATATCATCGGTAAGAGACGAGTGTGTGAGAAAATTTGTGAAAAATCTAAGGGCAATCCCACCGGTGCCCTTAGATTTTTTCGCAAATTTTCTCACACACACGTCTCTTACCGATGATATGTGCTTACCTCTCAATATCTTCTAACTTTCGTATATCAATTTTATCTAGATGAACTCGTCATTGGGACGGTACTAATGGATATTTTAGTCGATTGCTGAATTTATGTTTCGGCCCAAATTAGGGGCATTTAGGCCAACATTACACCCATTTCCCTTATGTTTTCGAATCCCGGATCGTACGTACGTCATATTCTACCGAGAATATTTGCTTTTTGCTCACATCGTTTTTGTCAGAGTTCTATCAATAGTGATTTTCTACAAAAACAAACGACGTGTTGCTCAGATTTATATAATCAGGAACCCCAGGATTGAGCCCACAATCGAGCCTATGATACTTCACTCAGAAAGCAAAAAAGGTTGCAACTAGGTCACCGAGTTCTCACATCATAAAAAAAACCACTGCGATGATCGTTCAAGCCCGGCGACATGATTCAAACGGGATATTAAATCCATCGTAAATTTTGATTACGATTGGAAGTGCAGAATGGAATACAAATAAATAACAAATAAAAAGTTAAGGGTTGTGTCCAAAGTACGATCGCATTGACGTAGGACTCCATTATTGAAATTTATGATGAAATTGAGCGGTTATTGAATAAATCCTAAAATTAAGATTAAATATTTGAAATTAGAAAATCAGTTCCTTTATTATTCCAAGCATGTTCACCCAACTTTCAGAAACATACTAATATTAGTCATGCCAAAACAACTTTAGAAATCAAAGCGCACCTGACATCACACATCTTTATGTAGTAGAACTATGATAGACAGGTGACATCGAACTGAAACTTATTTAAGTTAACTTAAATTCAGTTTATCTTTACCTGCCGTCAATTAAAAATCTATTAAGATTGTAATTGGTTGTAATTGAACAAATGATTTGATTGTTGCATTATATAGAATGGATCATACCCCATATACAGCCATTCCATAGCAAAAACGATATAGTGGTTCTCAGAATTTCGTAAAAACTGGTAATTTTGTTCGTTATCGCAAAATATTAGACCCATATTCTTTTTATTTTTTTTATTAGGGGACTATTTCCATGTTAGGGTGGTCCAAAAAATCGATTTTTTCCTCAAAAATTACTTTATAAAAAAATTCATACCTTTTGAAACACTGCGTCGATTTTAAAGATCAAAATATCAAATGAAAGGTAATAAATACTTTTAGGAAAAATATAATGATATTAAAAAAATTATTATTATTGTTATTGTTATTGTTGAGACGCCGCTTCGACACCCCTAGATAACGAGCATAGCTGCAGCATGACAGATCGCGCGCTAGAGTGGTAGTAGTAGAAAGTACAAATAGTGGAAATAGTACATAAGGAAAACAAAACAAAACAGATAGAAAAGCATAAGTTCGCCATTGCAACAAAAGTCGGTTGTTTACGGTGCAATTTGTAGCAATTAAATTCAACAGTAAAAGTGGTTTATTGAGTTCAATTTCGCAATTAGCTAACAGGTAGTGCAACAAGAATCAGTCGGTTCAAATCGTGGTTCAAAACTGTAAGTAGTGAGAAGAAGTGAGATTAATTCGTTTACTTACCTGATTGTGTTTCTCCCAGAAAACCCACCAAACAGATTACGGTTAGGGTAGCGGTACTCAAGTTCGCCAAATTGAGGGAAATTAGACAACGGAGTCTAGTGGTAAAGGAAACCACTTTGTTGTGAGTAATTTACTTAATTATTATTATGATTATTTATTGATGATAAATAAATTACAGTTTAAGTGTTGCATCAAAAAAAGTTGCTGCTTTAAAAATTTGGTTTCCCTTCGGGAACATTCTTAAAAACAAAGTGACACTCAAAGTGTCCAAGTGAGAAGTCGGACCTGCCACAAAATCACGTCCGATTCCGAATCCGTGAAGGACAAAACCGTCCTTAATCTCACGGAAACTCCGTGTGGGATTTGCGGTCCATAAATGTGCGCGGAAGAGATGATCGGCTGCGACGGGTGTTCCGAATGGTTCCATTCCCGTTGCGTGGGCATCTCGGAGGGCAAATCGATGAAGAAGTGGTACTGCCATAGTAAAGCCTGTCAGGAGAAGGCCCAGGAGTACCAAAAGCAGAAGGACGCTAAGAAGCAGGCTCGGAGCAAGAAGCAAACTGACGAGTCTGACAAATCCAGCGTCAACTCTCGATTAGGGGCGTCTAGCGTGGAGGCAAAAGTGCGGGCGCTAGAAGAACGTCAGAAGAAGCAATACGAAGAGCTGGCGGTGGAGATGCAGCTGCGAAAAAAGGAAAGGGAGATGCAGCGTGCGTTCGAAAGTAAGAAGATGGAGTTGGAGCTGCAGATGCGCGCGGAAGAAGAAAAGGAGCAAAAGGCTTGGCAAGCGGAGATGCTCAAGAAGAAGATGGAGCAGATCAAGCGGATGAAGGCGAACCAGAAATCGTTCGAGGAACAAATGGCGGGTCTCGATCAGGAGTTAGCAGGGCTTTCGGCCGTCAAAAAGCCCGTAGTAAATAAAGTAGTCCGAAACAAGATACGAGCGGAACCTAGCGGTAAATACAACAAAAACCAGTTGAAGCTGAGTAAGGAGAACGTGAAGAAGCTACTCTATGACGACGAATACACCGACGAGCAAGACGACGAAGAAACTGACGATGAGGACGATCAAGACGACGACGAATCCGATGATACAAGCCTATCCGAAGCATCCCTGGAAGAGGAAATCGTGAAGCCGAAAAAGGTTAAGAGGATCGGACCGACAAAAGCCCAGCTGGCCGCGAGAAAGGGATTAACGTACAAACTTCCCAAATTCTCGGGCAATCCAGCGCAATGGTTATTGTTTCACGCGGCCTACAAAGCATCCAACGATGCATGTTGTTACATGAACCACGAGAACCTGATGCGATTGCAGGAAGCCCTTGAAGGTGACGCCCTCGAGCTGGTATCTGGTCAGCTGCTTCTTCCAGAATCTATTCCGAAGGTCATCGAGAAACTTCGCAGACATTACGGCCGTCCGGAGCAACTGCTTCAAAGTCTTCTAGACAAAGTGAACCAGCGGGAACCTCCAAAAGCGGATAACCTGCGGAGCTTTGTCCCATTTGGAAACACTGTGGAGCCGCAGAGTTGCTCTGGAGGCCGCGGGACTTCGAGATCATCTCATCAACCCGCTTCTGATAAAATCTCTGGTTGCCAAACTACCCGATCGGGAAAAGCGTGAATAGGTTCACTACTGGAGAGGCAAGAAGGAACCAACGCTACGAACGCTAACGGATTTCCTGATGGACATCGTGTCGGACGCTTGCGAGGCCAATGTCGATATCGATTTCAAGCCATCATACCAGTCGAAAAGTGTGCCATCGTCCTGGAAGAAGACGCCGAAGGAGAAAGGTGCGCTGTACTGCCACAACGAAGCCAATAGTCCAGGTCCCAGTTCGAACGACCGGAAAAGATTGAAGCCATGCAATCAATGTAACAGCACGGAACACCGTCTTCGGCACTGCGCGGATTTCAGGAAGCTCGGTATGCGGACCGGATGAAGGTAGGAACTCGCGACAAACTATGCAACGTTTGCCTCAATGATCATGGAGGGCATTGCAAGTTTAAAATCCGCTGTAACGTCGGCGATTGCAGGGAGTTCCACGATCCGCTGATGCATCCAGTGAGAAACGCTGTTGGAATGAGCGCACATATTCGTTCCAACTGCACGGTCATGTTCCGTATGGTTCCGGTACAGCTCCACTGTGGTGGAAAATCGATCACGGTGCTAGCGTTTCTAGACGAGGGTGCCTCCGTCACGTTGGTAGAGAAGAAACTAGCTGATCGGCTGGGCGTCGTCGGAGTACAGGAGCGATCGACGATCAAGTGGACGGCCGATATCACGCGCGAAGAGAAGGAGTCCCGGCGGATGAATCTGTGGGCGTCGGGTGTTAGTGCCGATGCGGGTAACAAGCTGCTGCTGCATAGTGTCCGTACGGTTGGAAAACTGATGATGCCACGCCAGAGGCTGGATTTCAAAGAGCTTGCCACACAATATCACCACATGCGAGGATTGTCAATCGAGTCGTACGACGGGCAACCGGAACTACTCATCGGACTGAACAATATACACTCGTTTGCTCCAATAGAGGCGAAGGTTGGTGCACCGGCAGATCCGATCGCGGTTCGGTGTAAACTTGGATGGACGGTATACGGTCCAAGGCACTCCACCACGGTTGCAGCGGGAAATTACTTAGGATACCACCAAGGAATCACCAACGAGGACCTACACGAACTGCTTAAAAGCCATTACGCTCTGGAGGAATCGGTGGTGGTTGTACAACAAGAGTCTACGGAGGATAAACGAGCACGGGAAATTCTCGAGCGGATGACCAAACGGATCGGCGATCGCTTTGAAACCGGTCTACTGTGGAAAACAGATGATCCACGGTTCCCGGAAAGTTTCCATATGGCCGTCAGAAGAATGAAGCAGCTTGAGAGGCGTCTAGAGAGGAATCCGGAGTTACACAAAAACGTCTGCAAGCAGATCGACGAATATCAGGAGAAAGGCTATGCACACCTGGCTACCAAGGATGAATTAGCTGGAACTTCTCCCAACGAGGTCTGGTATCTCCCACTCAGCGTAGTGCAAAACCCCAAAAAACCAGGTAAGATACGTCTTGTGTGGGATGCGGCAGCGACGGTGCAAGGGGTTTCTCTGAACTCACAGTTGCTGAAAGGGCCCGACATGCTGGTTCCGCTGATCAAGGTTCTCTTCGGTTTTCGCGAATGGCGAATTGCGTTCGGTGGAGATTTGAAGGAGATGTTTCACCAAATGAAGATTCGCGCCGAAGACAAGCAAAAGCAGCGGTTCGTCTTTAGGAAATCTCCGGACGATTCGCCAAACATCTACGTCATGGACGTGGCGACATTCGGATCGACAAGCTCTCTGCTCGGCTCAGTTTGTCAAGAACCGCAACGCTGAAGAATTCGCCGCTCAGTATCCCGAAGCAGCTGCTGCCATCATACATCGCCACTACGTCGATGATTACTTCGACAGCGTCAACTCGGTGGAAAAGGCTGTGAAGTTGGCGCAGGAGGTGCGCTTGGTCCACCAGAAAGCAGGCTTCGAAATCCGGAACTGGGTTTCCAATGCTCCAGAAGTTCTCCAGGCTCTGGGAGAGCCAAAGCCGCCCGTTCCAGTACACTTCGGGCGCGACAAGGAGACATCTAAGGAAAGAGTTCTGGGAGTCATCTGGTATCCAGACATGGATGAGTTCGCATTCTCGACGATGCATCGTGATGAGTTGAAGCCGTACCTGTACGAAGGAAAACGACCAACGAAAAGGCTTGTCGCTAGCTGTGTGATGGGATTCTTCGACCCGCTCGGGTTGCTGTCGCCGTTCACCATACACAGCAAAATCATTATTCAGCATCTGTGGCGTTCGAACTGCGATTGGGACCAAGAAATCAATGCCATTTCCTGGGAGTTGTGGAAGCGTTGGACAAATCTTCTGCCAGAGGTTGAAGCTATCCGGATTCCACGTTGCTATATCGGTAGTGCCAAGGGGTTGTTCATAAACTACGTAGACAGTTTTTTGGGATTCTTGAAATTTGTATGGGCCGCGGATAATTGCCAACCCCCCCCCCCCCCTAAACTGTCTACGTAGTTTATGGACAACCCCCAACGCTGCCGAAGTCGACTCGATGGAAGTACACATCTTGACCGACGCCAGCGAACATGGATACGGCTGCGTAGCATACTTGAGAGCGGTCATCGAAGGAAAAGTTCACTGCAGTCTGATGATGTCCCGGGCGAAGGTGGCGCCGATAAAACGTCAATCGATTCCACGCCTGGAGTTGATGGGTGCTGTTCTGGGTGCTCGGATGAGTCAAACGATCCTGGGCACGCACTCTTATCAGATCAGTCGCACCGTTTTCTGGACTGTGTGCACTGTGTGCAGTTGGCTCAATTCCGATCAACACCGATATAAGCAATTCGTTGCATTCCGGGTCGGTGAGATTCAAGAGCTGACGAAGGTAGCAGATTGGAGATGGATTCCGACCAAGCTGAACATCGCAGACGTGCTGACGAAGTGGGGACAAGGTCCGCCGTTGCAAAGTGAAGGAGAATGGTTTAACGGGCCAGCGTTCCTGTATCGGCCGCAAGAGCAATGGCAAGAGAAGGGCTCGGATGGACGAGTTCGACAGGCGGACGTGAGGACCGCTGATAAAGGGCGAACACGAAATTATTGCGACACCGAAAATGTCATGCCAATTTTCTTATAATGTTTAGTATCAAACCAAAATTTTAGGGTAGTTTTATACATATATTTACTTCAAAAATCAAAAGAAAAGTTAATCGATGGAGCCTTGAGTGTAAAATTGAACGCATTTTCGCTTGATGCCCTCCATCAAAGTCTTTACAGTGTCATCCGGTACCAGTTTCTCAATTTTTTTTTCCATTTTCTTAACATGTCCTTCTCGTCTTTGACTGTCTTCTTGCTTTTCCTAAGTTCCCGCTTCATTATTGCCCAGTACTGCTCCACCGGGCGCAGCTCCGGACAGTTTGGCGGATTCATGTCCTTTGGAACAAAATGGACAGAATTGGCCTCATACCACTCCAGGACACTTTTAGAATAGTGGCATGATGCCAAATCTGGCCAAAATAGCGGAGCTTCGTCGTGCTGCTGCAAGAACGGCAAAAGGCGCTTCTCGAGGCACTCAGATTTGTAGATCTCGCCATTTACTGTGCCCTTTGTCACGAAAGGCTCACTCCTCAGTTCGCAAGAGCAGATGGCCTGCCAAATGAGATATTTGGAGGCGAACTTCGACATTTTCTTCTTCTTAAATTTGTCGTCCACATCGAACTTGCTCTTGCCGGTGAAAAACTCCAACCCCGGAATTTGCTTAAAATCGGCTTTTTTATACGTTTCGTCGTCCATCACACAGCAGCCATATTTTGTCAGCATCTTCTCGTAGAGCTTCCGTGCCCGAGTTTTAGCCGTCGATTGTTGCCGCTCATCGCGGTTTGGAAAGTTCTGTACCTTGTATGTATGTAGTCCAGCTCTCTTCTTTGCATTCTGGACGTAGCTCTGCGACATGCCGATCTTTTTAGCCAAATCACGGCTTGAGACGTTGGGATTTGCTTTAATCATCCGCTTCACCTTTCCCTCCGTCTTTTTGTTCTCCGGTCCCGGTTTTCTTCCAGCTCCTTTGCCGTGGTCCAACATCAACCGCTCCTGGAACCGCTTCAGCACTCTGGAGACGGTTGAATGGTGAATGTTCAACATTTTTCCCAACTGCCGGTGCGACAGGTCAGGAAATTCCAGGTGTTTGGAAAGAATTTGTTCTCTCAACTCGCGTTGGTTCACCTCCATTTTCGTTGAATCGAAAAACACGACTTCGAGTTTGACAGCATGTACACAATACACATCAATGAGAAAGTGTGCAAAATTTGGTTGATTTTTACCCAATGGTAAAAAAGTTATGCCCTGTTGAATGTGTCGCAATAATTTCGTGTTCGCCTTTTACAAAGGTGCAGAGACGAAGCGTGGTGAACCTAGCGGCGCTGGAAGTAAGGTAAATCATAGAATGCCGGATGTTAACGAGTATAGCTGCAGCATGACAGATCGCGCGCTGGAGTGGTAGTAGTAGAAAGTACAAAACAATACAGATGATAGTGGAGATAGTACATAAGGAAAACAAAACAAAACAGATAGAAAAGGATAAGTTTGCCATTGCCACAAAAGTCGGTTGTTTACGGTGCAATTTGTAGCAATTAAATTCAACAGTAAAAGTGGTTTATTGAGTTCAATTTCGCAATTTAACAGGTATTCAGCAAAGTTGCTTAAAATAACATTTGCTACAACTTTATTAAATACGTTAAGTCTCTATCTGAATCAGATAAAAAATATTTTTTTGATCTCACTTTTAGGTAGATTAATCACCAAACCATCTACATCAAAAGAAACGGATTAACATTTGCAAAAATGTTTGAGAAGCTATTAAAAAAGCGCACGAAAACGGCAAAAAGCAACACTGTGCATGCGACGTGATACAAAATGACGAATCGATCTGAGACGTCCTTCTCCGATTTGCATAAAACTGTGCATAATTGATTGTTATGATCAAAAATTCACACTTGACCTAAATTCGGCCATTTTGAATCTTGCAAAAAAGTTCAAAAAGGCGTTATCGATTTTTTTCAACAATTCACAACTTTGATAAATGCGTTCCATTCATCAGCGGCGGTGGCGTGGACACCATTTTTGCATCGGCGGCGAAAAATTGTCAGAGAAACATGGTTTGAGTTATTGACCAGTTATAGTTCTTCAGAATAATACCTGCTCATTGTCTTTACAAAATATTCAAAGCACTTTACGCTGGTCTTTGAAAAATTTAACGTTTTTGGAATAATTTCTGACTATCATGCTATTTTGCAAAAATATCTCAGATACATTATTTGATCTATTGAACAATTGGAGATCATCAGAATAATACCTTATAAACCTAAAGTCTTGAGAAATGACCCAGAAAAAAATGTGGAGAACTATGATCCACTGAAGATTTTGGAATATTTCCTAATCATCCTTCTACATTGAGAGAATATCTAAGAACCTTTGCATTGATTTATTGAATAATTGGGGATCTCCAGAACACTATGGATACTCGCTTTGCTAGATTTTATTATGTTGTAGAATATCACCTTGTTTTTTTACAGAATGTTTACATAAATTGGTACTAGACCAGTACGGCATACCAGGTCCTTGAAATCGGAACAGCCGGTTTCAGTTGTTGAAAACGGATTTCATCGAACGTCATTCCTAATCTTGTTTGGCAACTCACTAGGTAAGCCGCCTTCAATCTGATCGATCCCTCTTGTTCGTTGCGCACATCTTCGTCTTGTTCCAGTCGGATCACTACCAAGAACCATTTTTCGACATTGTTACGATGTGCCCAGCCCACCGTAGTCACAAGATCTTTGCATTCGATCTAAATTTCTTAACTTACAAACCTGCTGATTCTTTTCTACAGTGATTCAACAATTAACGAGCTAAATCCAATCTTTTAAAAACTGGTTTAAAATTTTAAGAAGTGAGACCAAATCAGGAACGATTCAGGAAATTCCTAACTAAGGTGGCACTTTTCAAAGCAGATTCAAAACTGAGGCTGAACTTTTTTGAAGTGAGTTCAAACTTTCGAATAAGTCATCATCATTTTTCTAACTGAGTCTAAACTTTTCTGCTATGTTATTCAATCCTTTTTAAAGTTGTCAAAGCTTTCCTGAAGTGATTCAACATATGCCGAATCCAAGCTTTAAAGAATTGGTTTCGTATTTTCTGAAAAGAGGCAACATTAGTTGATTTAATCCCTTTCCTAAATGAATCCAAGGTTTCCTGCATTGATTCAACTTCCTCCGAACTGAATCCAAACTGAACGTGTTTGACATTTGCCCAAGATTTTTGTTAGCTGCTTTAACATTTGGCAAGGACACAATCTTGTTTAGGTCATCTAGCTTTCCTAAAAGTGTAGAAAGTTTTCCGAAGTTTTTTTTTTTTTTTTTTTTTTATTATAGTCACTTTAACGCTCTTGGGTCACTCGTGACTTGTCCGGGGGTGAGATTTGAACTCGTGACTTTGGCGTGAGAGGTATGGATGCTAACCACTACGCCGGGGTCGCCCCCGTTTTCCGAAGTGAACCGACACTTTTTTGAGGTTAAATTTTCCAAACGGAGTCCAACCTTTTCTGAAGTGGTTCAATACCTTCCTTAGGGAGTCCAAACTTTTCTGTTGAGTGATTGAATTATATTTAATGGTAGTCTGAGCTTTCCTGAAGTGATTTAACTAACTTTTAACGTAGATTCCGCTTCCTTAGACCCCCCCCCCCCTCGTTCTTGTGAGATTCACAAGTTTTGAAAATTAGGCTGGGATTTTCAAGAATGGACCTTTGTGTGTTCATACCTGATGGTAGATTTTTTTAAGCTAGCACAATTGTTAAAAAAAACTGGGTTTACATTCACAAAAGTACGTATTTTTTATAGAAATTTGGGTTTCTTGATCAGCCAGGTTGGAGTTTGGCTCCATCCTTTGAAAAACAGGCTTGGATGTTATAGAATAGATCTTTGTGAGTTCATACGTGATGGTAGATTTTTTTTCATGACAAGCTGGATTTCGGTTCAATCGTTTGAAATTTGTGCTTGGATTTTATAGAATGGAACTTGCTGAATACCGGAAGGACGAACCTGGTTAATATTCACAAAGAAGGTATTTTCATAGAAAATTGATTGTTCTGTTTTGCTGAACTGAATTTTGGCTCCTATCTTTGAAAAATAGGCTTGTATTTTATAGAATAGAAGTTGCTGAATCCATACGTGAGGGTTGAATTTCTTAAATTTTTGAGAATACCGAGTTTAAATTCACAAAAGTACGTATTTTAATAAAAACTTTGATTTTCTGTTCCGTCAAGTTGAATTTCGGCTCCGATCTTTGAAAATAGACTTGGATTCTATAGAATGGACCTTGCTTATCCGTGATGGTACATTTTTTAAAGCATGCACAATTTTTTAGAAAACTGTGTTTGAATTCTCAAAAGTACGTATTTTTATAGAAGTTTGGCCAGCCAAGTTGAATTTTGCTCCTTCCCTTGAAAAAAAAGGCGTGGATTTTACAGAATTGCTGAATCCATACGTATTTTCAGAGAAAATTTGGTTTTTTGGTTCTGCTAAATTGCATTTCGCCTCATATATTTGAAAAATAGGCTTGTATTTTATAGAATGGACCTTACTGAATCCATAGCGTGAAGATTAAACCATAGAGGTAACTCTAAGACTAGTAGGTCCCGAAGAAACGTGCTCAACTTTTTGACTCAGCTCTGGTACTATCTTCGGTCCCAAGCTAATCGATTCACCCCTCGAAACATAGGAAAATTCAGTAATCCCTCATTTTATCTGTCAAACTTTCATAGTGAATCAAAACAAACATTGTGTAGTACTAGAATTTTGACTAGAATGGGGTACGTTAATCGTTTGCTTGGGACCAATAGGCTAGTCAAGTAGTGAGCCAATTTAAAATCGCTAGTTTCGTATTGATTGTTGGTTAAACCGGGTTTGTAATTCGAAAAGTTTTGTTTCTTCGAAATTTGGTTTTCCTTTTCTACTAAGTTGGATTTTGATACTGTCGTTTGAAAGTTATGCTTAGATTTTATAGAATTGACCTTGCTGAATTCATATGTGATGATTATTTTTTTAAGCACACACAAAGCCAGGTGTAAATTGATAAAACTACGTATTTTTGTTAAAATTTGGTTTTTATGTTCAGCCAAGATGGATTTTGGCCCCTTCATTTGAATATTACGCTTGGGTTTTGTTGAATAGACTTTCCTGATTCCATACGTCTAGCTAGATTTTCTGAAGCACGCACAATTGTTGAGAAAACTGAGTTATATTTGGATAGGGAGGAACTATCGAAAACAGAACTTTTTTATAAGAACTGTGACTTTTGTGGTATTCCGCTTGATGGTTTATCCGGAATTTATCAATATCGAAAAATCAATTGCTTTGACCCTATTTATCTACATTATAACCAATGATCTTCCTAGAAAGGATACATGCGCGAAATTTCTTGTTGATAACCCGAGTGTTACACATAATAAAGTCAACATTTGTGGCATTTGTGTCAAAAATCACGGCTGTATAAGGCTAAAGCGAAGGTTAAGAAAAAATGTTAGCATTTGAAATATAGGGTTTAGATGTAATGTAAAACGAATTTTAAATGTTTTTGACGTAGGACTACGTCTGTGATTTCTGTATGGAGGTACACTTTGTGAAAACTGAAAATGGAACATGTAACAAAATTATGAAAGATTTTGAACATTAATAACTCAGCTGCCCCTGGACCAATTTCAATAATTTCGCCAATCGATCAGAAATATTTCCACGCATCAATAGCAAAGCTTCCGACTAATGATTTTCATCAAGAAACTATTGAAAAAGTGGTAATGTCAAACATTGTCCAATGCACAAATAAAAAGTGATAATTTTATAACTGTTTTCATGAAATAAACGTTCTTCCCAAACCCAGTCGTCATTTTTCGAGTACCACTCGAGCACATCGTTCTGCTTTAACCTGAAAAATTATAAAAGAGCACTGCTGTCTAGCCTCAACTCATTTTCGCTTCGGACGGCGTAGTCTGCAAGCAGCAGAAGCAGCAATAGCAGCAGTAAGAAGATGGTGGCAGGATAGGTAGTCCACTCTTCTACCCAACAAGCAACAATGACTGGTCGTGGCAAAGGAGGAAAAGGTCGTATCTCCGGTTTGATCTACGAGGAGTGCTAAAGGTGTTCTGGAAAATGTGATCCGTGATGCTGTCACCTACTCTGAACACACCAAGCGTAAGCGGCCATGGATGTCGTCTACGCTTTGAAGCGACAGACGCACTCTATACGGTTTCGGAGGTTAAATCATCACCAACTTTGGCAACAGGGCCAACATGCTTATTGAAGTAAAGAGTTGGAATAGAATTTATCTGTGCCTGTTTTTCTATATTCAGAACCATACTACCACACAAAATGCTCTCCAGTGTTGTAATCTTGTATCCAAACTTTGAAGCAGGGGTGCAAGTGATTTTGATCGCAAACTACGCAAAAGGAGAGTGTCGCTACTTGATAGCAAACTAGTAATGATGGGAGGAGTCTGTGTTGCTTACCGTCGTGTGCATAAAGAAAGGTAATCGAAATTTAATTTTGTGATTGTTTCCCAAACACCGAAATCATATTGAAACACTATCGTGATTATGCATTGTAGCATTCTCTGTAAAGTATAATTGGTACAGTAAGTGCTTCAGTGTTTATACTCTGCGTTGGATAGACTCAGTATTCGAAGTGAAACAAGTGTTTGTTGAGAAATTCTGTAAACAAATTCAAAATGTACTACTATACTACTAAATGGCTGCTAAATATCTCCGCGATTATCGGAAGCGTGTGAGAGATCAGGAGGCAGGGAAACCTGCGGAACAGACGCGGACCATTGCTGAACGCGTTCGAATGTGTCGAGCCAACAAGAAAGCGGCCAAAGGTAGTCCTAATTTTGAGATTTATTCAATAACCGCCCATTTTCAAAAATTTGAATAATGAGTTGTTCATTTTGGAGTTAAGTTTCTATACCATTTATTTTGTTATTAATATATAAGTGAATGGAGCATCAAAAAGAATCTCGTAGTTCTACGTCAACAATGCGGTCGTGCTTTGGACACAACCATTAACATTTTTTGTTTGTTTATTTTTTATTAGCCCCCCCCCCCCTCGACTGGTGCAAGCATCGAGTGACAAAAGAAAAATTTGTGATTTGTTCCGGCCTTACTAAAGAGAGAATCATTAAATTATTGAAGGGTCTGAATAGATAGTTGAATATTATAAATGATGATTCTGTCGAAATTGACGCATTCGTTGTACCGCCATATGGAATATGTATTAATCCTAAACGAAACATTCACTTACCATCCGGCAGTTCGTATAACTTTTTTGGCAACGGTGCAAAGTACGGATGTCGCAGTGCCTCTTCAGCACTTATCCGGTTGTCCGGGTTCAGCTGTAGGAAAGCACTAGCCATCATCTCACCTTCGATAATATCGTACAGGCGGGGGAAACTTAAACCTAGCTTTCGGGCCTTGAAGAAACCTGCGGAAATTGATTAATGCGTCATTGCAGATTACGGTTTTTCCAGTAGTTCATCTCATCTTACCTAGCATATGTAGCTTATAACCTGGTAAATGCGTTACGCCCGGCCACGAATCCTCCGTAGGGGTGCCGAGGATTTTAAAGATCTTGTCCAGCTGATCGTACGTATCCCGGATACCGGGGAACGTTGGCATGCCGGTGATCATTTCCACAAATATACACCCGACACCCCACATGTCGAGCGAGGTCGAATACTCGGTGCTACCTAGCAGTACATCTGCGAAGAAATCATATGGAAAATCATTACAAATCTGTTTCGACGAGCAATATAGAGTAAGCAGCCGTTCACCTGGAGGTCGATACCACAGCGTGACAACCTCGTGCGAGTAAGTATGACTTGGAACACTCTTAGCCCGGGCTAGCCCGAAGTCGGCCAGTTTCAGTTCGCCCATTTCGCTGATGAGCAGGTTCTGCGGTTTCACGTCCCGGTGCAGAACTCGTCGCTTATGGCAATAGGAAAGCCCCCGCAGCAGCTGAAATAGGAACAACCGCACGTTCCGATGATCCAGTCCACCCGGATGCCGTTCCATGTACTGCGAGAGGTCGGTATTCTGTCAGGAAGAAAAGCAGAGAAGGGCAAATTACAATCACTAATTCAATTGCAAGCTGATACCGACCAGGCAGGAAACGTGCCGTGAAAGAACATAAATTACAACCGCTTCCCATGTGGAAACCCCGAAGAAGCTTGTTCTAATTATTAATTAAATTCAGTAAATCGTGCTTATGGCTTTGCTGGCAATAAAGTTCGGTAAACGAGCCTTCTCGATTACCGTATGCTCTAATCTCAATGAAATTGATTGCATAACATTGTTACACTAAATTTTCTCAGTCAACTTGCGTAAATCAGGATAGATAAAACATAGCTTTTTGTCGAGTTTAGAAACCATTTCTTTTTCCAACCAACACTCCCTTTTCAGCTCTCCACGTACGCCTTATGAATAAGGTATAATAACGAAGTGTGTTACTCGGTAAAGATCCCACCTCCCCAATATTTTCACAAATCTTCGTCTTCTCTGCAGCACCATAAGCATACAATCTTGCAATTGTTGTTCCATGCGACTGTTACAGCTGTTGTTGGTTAAGTCGAGTTTTGCTGTAATTTATGTGTTTTCACCACTCTCACCACGGCACCATCCCACCTCTGGAATCACCTGTTCCGAGGCTCAATTCCCTCAAACCTGTCCGTTACTGTGCAGAAAGCTCCAGAAGTAGAGCATCTCGCACTGCTACGAGTGCGAAGAACCGACAAACATCCGGTATCATCATCATGCCATTAGGCGCACTTCCCCCGTATAGATAGTCACTGTTTCTAACGCTCAAGGAGCCATGAATCATTTCACAGTAGGTACACGGCAAAGGGATGGGAAAGTGAAATTCGTAGCCTAGATTTCCTTCCCCATTTGGTATGATTCGCTTAGGTTCAGCCCCATAAAACCGATGTGCGAAAATCCAGGACACCGCAGAGCAATTGAGTTCTTGTAGCTAACACTACACAGTCACTACATACCTAGGTAACTACGTAGAGCAGAATAAGAAATTTCCCAACGACCGCACACTCACACACAACGAGAGCGAGAGGCAATAAATCAAATTGAAGTGGAAAATTGATACTACCACGATGAACCAGGTGCGTGTGGGAAACCGCTTTCCCCAATGCAAGGGAGGATTCATGCCGGAAATCCGAGGTTAGAAACTTTGTTCTTCGATTGCTTTTATGCTTACTACTTTGTTACTGTGGGCCAGCTCTGTTGTAAAATTCATGACGGGATATGCGTTTGTTTTATGTGGGCCTTTTATTCGGTTTCGATAGGGGGGAAGCTTTATTACTCAAGGGGCCATAAATAAGGGGTGGTTTGATACGTCTTTTAGCTGGTCTGTCGGATTCTAGCAAAGCTTTTGAAGAACTGGAATACGTTTACATGATTGAGTAGATCCTTGTTCAGTTCCCCATTCACTGGCAAAGGGGCAACTGTTGAAATAAAGTAGATTGACAGTAGATAAAATTGAATCTAAAGTGGAGCAATGATTAATGCCTTTATTTTCCAAGCAAGGCCAGAAAATATATTGTTTTTCGTTCACGGTTGCGCTGGGAGTGGATTATTTCCGATGTCATCCAAAGACACGAGGTGATAAATTGAACGAGCATGTTGTGAAATACTGAAAACCGATTTTAAAATTGCTCTGTCCAGAGAACATTTAATGTTATTTAATGTTTAATGGTCTCACCAAAGAGTGTAATAAATTTAAGTCTATTTCGCAAGCTACGCTTCCGCTAATATTTGAACTCTAGAAGTTTCGTGATGCCGAAAGCTTGGGCAGTACCGGTACATACCGAATTTTTAAATATGCGATTTTGGTAGGTTAGCACTTCAAATGCTCTTGGAGTTCTGGGAATTCCGACAGTTTTGAAAGATTCTTGATGTCCCATGAGTTACTAAATATTTCAGAATTCTGAGAGTGCTTGGATTTCCTGGAGCTCCTGGAGATAGAAAGTTCTAAACATTAGTACCAATAGAGTACCTGAGTTATTTAGAGTTCTAAGAGTTTCTACAGTGCTGGAAGGTCCTGGGTTTCTGAGAGTTCTTGGTTTTCTGAATGAAGTTTTGGTCGTAAAGAACCAAAATTTTCAAAAATTCAAATGTTGCTCTTCCAGGGTTGGAGCTATCAATGCTGTCAAAAATAGTGATTTTAATGACCATGTTGAAGAAATAAGTGACCAAATAAAGGGTGATACGGTCAAAATTTGGTCAAGGGAAAACGCGTGTAAATCGGTGAAAGCGTTTATTTAAAAAATCAAATTAAATTTCTTTTTCAAGTTCAATTAGTATAAAATTCAGGAAAAATATTCAGTTAGGCTTCCGCTTTTCCAAATCCAAATTGCCGGGCCTTACGCTTGACCCCTGCCATCAGATTTTGTACAGCCACCTTGTCCACCTTCTTCGCCGCAGAAAGCCAGTTTGCCTTGAACTGCTGCTCGCCCTTAGCAGTTTTTTGGTCTTCTTTAGGTTCCGCTTGACAATAGCCCAGTATTTCTTAATTGGGCGGAGCTCTGGCGTGTTGGGAGGGTTCTTGTCCTTGGGAACCACCTGCACGTTGTTGGCGGCGTACCACTCCATGGCCTTTTTACCGTAATGGCAAGATGCCAAATCCGGCCAAAACAGTATGGAACTACCGTGTTTCTTCAGGAAAGGCAGCAGACGTTTATTCAAACACTCTTTCACGTAAATTTCTTGGTTGACAGTCCCGGAAGCTATGAAAATGCTGCTTTTCAAGCCACAGGTACAGATGGCTTGCCAAACCAGATATTTCTTTGCGAACTTTGACAGTTTCATGTGCTTGAAAACATCTGCTACCTTTCCCCTTCCTTTTGCCGTATAAAACTCCTGTCCCGGAAGCTGCTTGTAGTCGGCTTTGACGTAGGTTTCGTCGTCCATTACCACGCAGTCAAACTTCGTCAGCATCGTCGTGTACAGCCTCCGGGATCGCGCTTTGGCCGTCGTATTTTGTTTATCATCGCGATTTGGAGTCACTACCTTCTTGTAAGTCGATAGTCCGGCTCGTTTTTTGGCTCGATGCACGGTTGTAAACGATACACCCAGCTTATTTGCGGCATCTCGGAGAGAGAGGTTAGGGTTTCGCTTGAAACTACCGGTAACTCTCTTTGTCGTCTCAGCGTCTTCCGGTTTTCGATTTCCCCCCGATCCAGACTTCCTGGCTGTCGACAAACGTTCCCCAAACACTTTAATTACATTTGTAACGGTTGATTTGGCAACTTTTAGCGATTTTGCCAACTTTGCGTGCGAGTAGCTCGGATTTTCGCGATGCGCGAGCAAAATTTTGATACGCTGCTCTTCTTGCTTGGACGGCATTTTGACAACTGAAGAGTGAATTCCAAAATAAAAATAGGAGCAACATTCTACACACACACACCTTCAAAATGAGGGGTGTTCAGGTTTTTTAAATGCAAAATTGAAAGAAATACGTCAAGTTGATATTGGCCAAATTTTGACCGTATCACCCTTTAGTGACGTAAAGTTGTAAAAAAGTGACTAAAACGTGACCTGAGAAAAGAAAAACTGTCGTTCTGATGATACACTATCATGGTGTTTTAGACTTATTCAATTAGTACCTCATAAACACTTATGTACGACATGAACCAAAATATATAACAATAGTGATATGACGAGCAACTCAACAGTGATGCAGAAGAAAACGAAGGTGACACGGCAACAGACCTGCAAGCACGCACAGAAGACGACAGGCTACCGGCCCCTGATCTTCAATAAGTTGAGGTTGAGATCAGTCAGCTGAAAAACAACTAAGTTGGTGTAGATCAACTACTTAGTAAGCTATTAAAATACGGTGGCTCTAGCACAGGCTAGAGTGCTACACTGGGTAATTGCCAAGATTTGGGAGGAGGAGATATTACCAGAGGAATGGATGGAAGGTGTCGTATGCCCAATCTACAAAAAGGGCGACAAGTTGGATTGCTGCAACTACCACGCGATCACACTGCTGAGCGCCGCTTACAATGTACTCTCCCAAATTCTATGCCGCGCCTGTCACCATTTGCAAGGGAGTTCGTGGGGGAAATACCAGACAGGAGTCATGGGTGCCCGCGCTACCATGGACCAAATTTTTGCGATTCGGCAGGTTCTGCAGAAATGCTGCTAATACAACGTGCCCACACATCATTTGTTCGTCGATTTCAAATCCGCATACGAGACAATAGATCGAGATCAGCTATGGCAGATTATACACGAATACGGATTTCTGGATAAACTAACGCGGTTGTTCGAGTATCGGGGACACTCTAAAGTCTTGAAGGAGGTTACGGCATGGATTTTCGTGTCTGCTATTTAACATCGCGTTAGAAGGTGTGATAAGAAGAACTGAGATAGACACGAGTGGCACGATCTTCAGGAAGTCCATCCAGCTTTGTTGGCTTCGCCGAAAACATCGACATCATGGCACGGATTTTTGAGACGATGGCAGAAACGTACATCAGACTGAAGGCTGAAACGAGGCGAATTGAACTCTCCATCAACACATCGAAGATGAAATACATGAGAGGAAGAGGTTTTAGGGAAGACAATGTTGGCCTCCCACCGCGAGTTTAGATTGACGGTGACGAAATCGAGGTGGTCGATGAGTTCGTGTATTGGGGCTCACTGGTGACCGCTGAAAATGATACCAGCAGAAAAATTCAAAGACGCATTATGGCAGGGAATTCTGCACACTTGGGACTTCGGAGGACGCTCCGTTCGAATAAAATTCACCGCCACACGAAGTTGACCATCTACAAGACGCTGATTAGACCGGTGGTTCTCTACGGCCACGATACCTGGACTATGCTCGTGGAGGGCCAACGCGTGTTGCGGACAATCTACGGTGGAGTGCAGATGAATGACGTGGAGGAGGCGAATGAACCACGAATTGCACTAGCTGCTGGGAGAACCATCCATCGTCCATTTTGCAAAAATTGGGCGACTACGGTGGGCTGGTCAAGTCGTAAGAATGCCGGACGACGACCCAGTGAAAATGGTTTTCGAACGCAGGCCAACAGGAACAAGAAGAACAGGTGCACAGCGGATAAGGTGGATCGACCAACTAGAAGACGACCTGCGAACGCTTCGCAGACTAGGGGCTGTTCATTAACTACGTAGACAGTTTTTTTTGGGATTCTTGGCCTCCCTCCCCCTGCGTAGACAATCGCCCATACAATTTTTTTAAAATTAGTATGAGCCGTGGATAATTGTCAACCCCCCCCCCCATAAACTGTCTACGTAGTTTATGAACAGCCCCCTACGAGGTGGCCATGGATCGGGTAGAGTGGAGACGACTTATTCGGACTGCAGAGGACATCAAGGCCTGATTGGTGAGGTAACCCGAGCAGGAGAAAATAACTAACGATTTCCTAATTCTGATCTTGATACAAAAATTTGGCATTGACCAGCATGACATAAGAGGTAAAATACCAAAGAATAATACCAAAAAAATACATGGAAAATACTTTGTAACTACCAAAAATTGATATTTGGATACCACAAGAATACCTGGGTGGTATTGTTTTGGTATTGCATTATCATAATTTGGTATTGGAATGTTATTGTGGGAACATTTTTTTGGTATTATTTTTTGGTATTTTACCTCTTATGTCAGGCTCATCCATACCAATTTAAGGTATCGAGATATTCGTTCCTGCTCGGGAAGTACGATATGAACCTTTGAAGCGAAAGATTCAATATAATGTTTATGACCAAACCCACGGTATTAGTCAGGGTGTCTACTACCTGGAAACATATAGAAAACCGGGAATCCGCATTGAAATTTATTTTTCCTCAAAGCACCTGGAAGTGTCATGGAATCTCATCATTAATCAGGGAATTAAATATTTTTTTTACAACGGATATTTCAAAATACAAACATTGAATTTTAGAATTTTAAAATTCAGGGGCTTGAAATGTTTGTTTTTTGTTATAATGTCAAAAAATGTTCAAGAATCTGAAGTTAAATTACTTGCACAGTTTAAAGGCTCATGGCATTTTATTATAATTTCTAAGGACCGCATTCCAAGAGAATTCTGCGAAAAACATCTTTGCGAAAACAGTGGCGCCGGTACTGTAGTGGTAAGCGTGATTACCTTTCACCCCAGCAGGCCTGGGTTTAACCCTAGTCGGCGTCGCCGGGATGTTCTGAGGCATAACATCTCTGATCACGCCTTCTCTCGGGAAGTAAAGCCGTTGGTCCCCGGTTCTTGAGTTAATGGGTCGACAGGTAGGGTCCAGGTGTGGGAGCTGCCTCCCTGGCGTCGGTAGCATTGGTGCTCAGCACGGAAAACAAGATCGACGGAAAACAAATCAAAGAAAAAAATCTTTGCGAAAAACTTCACGTGCAATCTGTTAACAAGGTAGTTCTGAGTAGAGAGGGTCTAGTATAACAGAGGAGGCTGGTTTTGAGCCAAACGTCGAAGCCAGAGCCAATTGAGCAGCGCCTATCTTGAATGCATTGGCAGTGTTGCTAGAAATCACCTAAGCAGATTTATTTGAATCCCCTCCTCTTTTATACTAGACCATTTCTAGTTCTAGAATTTTAGATTTCATGTGAAGCCTGAGGAAATTTTAAGAAGAATTAAAAAAAAACCCTGGATTGAATACAAAGTAAATTTTAATTAAAACTCTTAAGAATTTCTGAGGAGCAGAATACCTGTGAACATCATAGGAAATTCCAAGGGCATTCTGAGGACAAATGTTGGCAAATGTGTTGGAAATGTTTGGAGAATACATAGGAGGCGAGGGGGATGCTAAAAGGAGCATTGCAATTCAATCTGAGAATAACTCCAGGAAATCTTCAAGGGAATTCGAAAAAGAATTCCAGGAGTGTTTGTCAAACAAATTATGAGGAGAAATTGAAGGAATTTGTGAGAAGAGATGCAAATTAATTCTTAGGAGACTTTCAATGTGAGTAAAATTCCAAGGGAACGAGTGATATTCAAAAGGAAATCTGAAATGAATTCGATAGAAATTCTGAGAATCTTTCTGAAGGGTTTCTTATAGAGGAGAATTTTAAAATAATTCCAAGAAAATTCAAAGAAAATTTAATTCGGAGTAAGTATATTCAGGTGATATTTTTTAAATAATCCAGAGAAGCGTTTCAAGTTAATTTCTAGAATAATTCCTAGAGTTTCGGGAGAATAAAAGGCGAATGTTGAGGAGAACTCCTAGTTGCTGGAACGATAGGTAGGTCTAGAAATACTCAGAGGGAGAGATGGGCGGATAAACCAAAATACAATTCGGCAGCAGGGATTTGCACCTAAATTATCTTGCAACCCTTGCTAGAAGCTAGCATTTCACATGACTTTTACTTTTGATTCGATTTACGTGCAAAATAATAATAGAGTGCATCGCAATATTATGCACATTTCTTGGTGCTATTAGTTAACCAACAAAGATCAATAAATCAATAGAGTTAGAATATTGTTTTTGATTCAAAAAACTAGTTGAATTTGAGAAGCACACGAAACATAAAGGTGATTGAATTTCTATTTGATTGTAATACTCTCAAATGTAATCTAGTAAGAATAAGAAATCATCAGAAAAAAATCTAATGGGAATGTTCGTTTGGCTCAGATTTTGACAGTTCATTTGGCTCAAAAACATTCTCTCCGCTCATCTCTCCTTGTAGTATTTCTAGGTATGACCGGGTATGAGAGCTGCCTCCCTGGCGTCGGTAGCATTGGCACTCAGTACGGAAAACAAGATCGACGGGAAACACAAAAAAACTCCCCCCGAAATTCCACTATTTTTAGAGCTTACTATGCTTTTCTGAAATAAATACTACCGCTTGTTGCTAATGTTTATCAAAGTTCTGAATTTCTCGGATCTTCCCTTAAGTTCCATAGACTTCTATGAAGTTCTCGAAATGTTTCTACATATGTCTGCACTTCTGGAACTTTTCTAGGTTTCCGAAATTATTTTTTTGTTATCATAGCGATATAATTAATATAGTTCTATGATTTTTACTGAAGTTCATGAAACTGCCCTTAAATTATTGACACTAAGGACTGTTCATTAATGAAAGTAGACACCTGTTTCTCAAAGGAAAATATTTATTTTCGAACCAGTTCATAAGTTTACTTTATATAAATGAAGATCAACCGATTTCACGTGAGTTTGAATGTTTACTTCTCATTTCTGAAGAACGCTCGGACTTTTCTCTTGATACCGCCCATTAGGTTCTGCACAACTTTCTTCTTAACTTTTCGTTGTGCTGTAGACCAAATCTTCTTGAAGCAGTCAACAGAGCTTGCTTCTCTTCCATCTTTCTTAAGATGCCGTTTACTTATTGCCCAGTATCTTTCGATAGGACACAGTTCAGGGCAGTTTGGGGGATTTTGGAATTTTTCGACAAAATCGACTTTTTCCTTCTTGAGCATCTCCAACGTAGCAGAAGCATAGTGAGCAGATGCCAGATCCAGCCAAAACAATTCTAGATAGAGCTGGAATTAGGGCCTTACAGCTTTTGTAAACAATGACTTCAATCGATGATTTCTAGAAACTGCTGCTCATCGGGTAGGGAAAGACTTTCCCTATCCGATGGTTATATTGGTCTGCGTGGGCGTGCCTTTAGTTCCTAGAAATCATCGATAGAAGTCATTGTTTACAAAAGCTGTTACGCCATAATTCCAGCTCTATCTAGAATTGAGGATCCGTATGCTTTCGGTAGATGGATAGAAGCCATTTTTTGATGCATTATTTTTTGTAATTTTCACCATTGATTGTGCCCGTTGTGAAATACGAAGAACCCTTCAAGTCGCATGGCTTGCTACACCAAAACCACCTTTTTTCCAAATTTTTCGGTTCGGATGTATCGCACATCATCAGGCACATCTGTCCTCTGCTCAGCGTTGAAAAATTGTGGCCAGGGAAGTGTACTGGTATCCAACTGACGTACGTCTCGTCGTCCATCAAAATGCACCGGCGGTTCGGCTTTTGATGGAGAACGTCATACATGTTCCAAGACCGTATTTTCGAAGAAGCTTTCCGTGAATTCGTTCTTTTGGGTGCTTTTTGCTTCTTGTAGGTTCTGATATTGTAAAGTTTTTTGATATAGGGTAGAGCACTACTTCGTCGTAATCGCTCATTTCCGTTCTATCGATCAGAAAAGATCGATAATATCAATGATTCCACCATGCACAAATCAATAATAGGTTTGTGCCGATGCTTTAGTTCATTAGCTACAACGTAAACCCTGTTAGAGCGTATTATATGAATATTAACGCTCATTGTTCTCAAAACAAAAGAAGCGCTCCTAGCGAATCCCCTTTTCCTACGTTTATCCGAAGGACGAAGGAAATCTAATTGCGTTTCAATGCGTTAGGACGGAATTGAAACTCGTAGAACGAATTTAGAATCAAGAAGCAGTATTAGATTTTAAACAATATCTCAACAATTTGTGACTCTTTATCAAATCCAACGGTACGTATGGAAAGGTGAATAAATTTAGAAATCATCTTTAACAAAAATATTCCATTTTTCGTTCAAACTCGTTCAGAAAAGAGAGATAAAGCGCGGGTTGTGCTTAGTAGGACGGAAATTAGATCAAAAACCCTACTGCACAGTTCCGACGCTAATGTCCAATTTTTTGGCAATTTCACGAACGGAACACACACACTGAAATTAATTGAATAGCTTTGAAGTTACCACAATTTTCCTTAAATTTTATAAACTTTATTAACGCTCACGGAATTTTGCCTTACGAATTTTCTCTGGACATCCCTGATGTTTTCTAAGCTTGCCTAAAGTTATCTAAATGTGTTTTATGTTCCGAAAAAATTTCCGCTATACAGAATCCGTTCGATTTTTGACAATAAACCCGACAATTTAGTGTTGCCAAAATTGAACCATGCCAAAATCGATTGGTTTTATTTTATTATTTTATTTAGAATTTCGTTGACGAGGAGTAATTTTTATGACATAGACGTTATTAATAATCTATATTTTATTAAAAATTGTAATTGCAAGGAGTACATTACATACTTTCAAAATCCGTGCCACAATCGAACCCCGTGTCAAAAACGAACGAAGTTAACGGTATTGCTCTGAAGTTATCTGATCGTCCTCGAAGTAATCGGAACTTTGCTGACTATCAGGAAACTATGTAAACATATCTAAATTTCTTAGAACATCTCTGGAATTTCTTGAAGATATCAGTGCTTGCTTAAAGTCCTCACCTTGTTTTTCATCAATCAATCAAAATTTTCGCAATATTTTTAAGTTCATGAAATGTATATGATAGGGAAAATGGATGTAATGTCGGCCTAAATGCCCCTAATTTGGACCCATACATAAATTCAGCAAGCGACTAAATTTTCAATAGCGACCAAAAATATTCATTAGTACCGTCCCAATGACGCATTCAACTAGATAAAATTGATAAATAACAGATTTTTAGCGATGTGCCACATCTTAGATTCATAGGCCAATATTAGAGCCATTTCTCCTACAACACTATTAAAATACTTTCACATTTTTCGGATACTCATGTAATTTTGGCTAAGTTTCCGGAAATTCTCTGAGTTTTTCGAAACTTATTTAAGGTTTCTACAATTTCCTTTAAATTATTTGAACTGCTCTTTGAATCTCTGATCTGTTATGATGTTTTCGGAGCTTCCCTGAAGCTCTCAATTCTATTGAAGATTTCGGTTCTGCTCTGAAATAAATGGAATTCCCGTAAACACTTTTAAACTTCCCTGAAATTCTCAGGACTTCTGTGAAACTCTTGAAATATTTCTGGAGATTTCATAAATTTTCTGAAGGTCTGTACTCCTGCACTTTCCTGAAATTCTCGGAACATCGTAAGGGTTCTCGATTTATTTCCCACCACATTAACGAACTATCCTGAATTTTTCAAAACTCACGCTTATAGATCTTTAAACTGCTCCAAAAGTCTGTACGGAAACTGCCCTTACGATTTCTGAAATTCCCAAAAGTTTTCTAGATCTAGCTTTTCTAAGGTACTTAGAATTTCTTAAAAGTCTCCACAGTTTTCCTCGAGTTTTTTAGATTTCAGACTCTTGACACCACAGATGTTCTCTGAAATTCTAATAGCTTTTCAAAAGTTCCTGCCGCTTTTCGGAAGCTAATAGAACTGCTTTGTGGTTCTTGAAGCTTCCAGTAAATTCCCCATATTTTCAAAATGTTAACTTCCCTTATGTTCCCGCAGTTTGTTTACGAAGCTTCACTAAAAATCTCAACATTTCCTTTCATTCCTCAGAACTTCTGTAAAGTTCCTACTATTGTTGTGAAGTTCATTGGACTTCACTGAAGATCTCTTATCTTTCATAAAGTTAATTACAAACTTGAAATAAATATTTTTTTCCCTAATTCTGGCACTTAATTTTTTTTTAAATATCTTGAACTTCAACTTTTAATGGATTTGATTGTAAAGCTGTTCCTTTAAAAATAATTGTCATGTCGTTTGCTGTTGTTGATTTACAATAAATAAAGCATATTTAAAACATAACTCGCCCCCCAGTGGTGGCAGTAAGGAGTATTTCACCCCCAGTGATGGCGGGGGAGACTTACCATGTCTCCTCATCAGGGGATTTTGGCAAAGTAAAGTCTGGAACGCGCAAAAATTGTTGTTGTTGGTGTATTTCTGTTATAAATGAATAAAAAAAACCTGAAATGCTGCATTTGGAAGTTGAGTGTGTATACAATGGTTGCTATGATGAGTTTTCACCGTTTGCTCTCCAGTTTTCAAAATGACGTCCAAGCGTGTCAAAATTCTGCTCGCGCAGCAAGTGAACCCGACGTTCTCACACGCCAAGTTGGCAAAATTGCTGGATGTGGCCAAATCGACCGTGGCAGCAATCGTAAACCGGACGTGGCAGCGACGACGAAGAAGGTGGCGGTGAAATATAAGCGGAATCCTAACCTCTCCATCCGGGACGTCACTGGCAAGCTCAATGTCTCCCATACTACTGTGCAGCGGGCCAAGAAACGAGCCGGGTTGGCGACGTTTAAGAAGGTCAAGGTGGCGAACCGAGATTACAAACAAAACACGTCGGCAAAGCAGCGGTTCCGAGATCTGTATACGAATCTGCTCACAAAGTTTTGTGAAGGCGGATTTCAAGCAGCTTACGGGACAGGAATTTTATACCGCATCAGTAAAAGGGAAGGTGGCTAAAATTTTTAAAACCATCAAACTATCGAAGTTCTCGAAAAAATATCTCGTCTGGCAGGTCATATGCATGTGTGGTCTAGAAAGCGGCATTTTCATTACTACGGGAACCATCAATCAAGAGATCTACGCCCAGGAGTGCCTGGAAAAGTGGCTGCTACCATTCCTAAAGCAACATAATAGACCTGTGCCGGCCTATCGAACGGTATTGGGCCTTGGTCAAACGGAAAACTGGCGTTCGGCGGCGAACAAGGTTGATGAGACCACTGTGCAAAATTTAATGGATAGGGTTAAGCGGAAGGCACGGTAGTTCGGATTCAGCAAACCAAAAGAATAAACGAACATTTTTTCCTTTAAACATATGAATTGAACTACCAAAAGAAAAATAAGAAGATTTTTGTGATATGAATTTTGACTGAAAGAAACGATTTTTTTGTCGACCAATTTTTGCGCGTTCCAGTCTTTAGATGATCAACCCGATTCGTGCCTTCCTCAAAAATGTGATCGCTTTCTATTCTCTATATACAATTGTTACACTGCCGTACTCTAACCGAACTATCAACTCTATACCTACATCTCCTCATCTATCGTATAAAACTAACACTGATATTTGACGTTAAGCATCTCCAACAATGTCAAATTGTTGTTTTATGAGCATAAAAATAAAACATATCAAATTTTTCCGCGTAATTTATTTCAAGTTGTGGCCTTTCAAATACTCTGTGTGTACTCTGCGGAATTACAATTTGAAATGGCGTGTTTTATCAAGAAATCATTAACACCTAATCTGCCGTTATACGCATAAAAGTCCCACTGTGCATAAGGATTGCATAGAACATGGGACAGTTATGCGTATAACGGCAGTAATTTCGTTAACTTTAAGTGATATAAAATTACTTTATTCTACAAAAATGCGTATTTTAACAATTTCTTAAAAACTAAATTCTTCAGGTACTCCCTAATTAAATTTTGAAAGATTTCTCTAAAATGAGACGTTGAGAATGTTTTCTTCACAAAGTTGCGTGAAATTACATCACCTACAACATTTCTGAGCATCATGTGTCTTTAGTTTCAAAAATAAAATAGTGAGTTTTAGAAAATCAATTAATTTGAGGCCAACCCTAATATTTACAACCACCAAAACAAGGGCCATTTCAAGCAAAAAATGTCACCAAAGACATCAAAGTCTACATATTACAGGAAAAGCTCTCGGACTACTATTCTGGCTGAATTCGCATTATGGATCACTGGTGTGTTACCCAATTTAATGTTAATTTTGCGACTGTAATCTTTGAACTTTTAACTTTGGCGTTAGAGGTTTGGATCAGAGCTTAAAATTATTGACTGCCTAGGCTGAGTGTGAAAGCACTGCACTATTCAATCCATTGCTCTGTGCAGACAGTTTGTACCAAACGGTCACTCACATGTAATTGCATGTAACAGCATGTAATTGAGTCATTTTTCCATAGAAAATGCACGCTCAGTCATTCAAAACAAATATTGGGTACCATCACGGCAGAATAAATGTGTTGACTGAGCTACTGACTGAGTGCTCGACTGTCAGTGACTCGTTTACCTCTGAATCATTCAGACTCTCACGAGTCAGTGAATGATGAGGCAGATGGCAGTTCATATTATATCAAAATGACTCAATGAACCTGACTGTTTTGCGCACTGGTTTGGATGTTAACCATTACGCCGAAGCCTTAGCAATATCTTAAATCTATTGAATATAGAAACAACTTAGTACTCCAACCGGCAAGTTTTTTCTCCCTACCCAAAAGAAACCCGATTAGCTTATGCGTCCCTTATGGCGTTCATGACACCTCAGTACCCCAGCTGCGCTTCTATTTGCACTAAATCAATCACCTCAAAACTTACCACAAACTCGAACACAAACGTCAGCGTTTCCCGCGTGTGTATTATATCATGCAGTGTCACAATATTCGAATGTTTCAGTTCTTTCAGCAGGGATGCCTCCCGGATCGCCGTAAATGGTGCACCTTCCTCTTCCTGTAACCTGATTTCCTTTAACGCTACTACTTGATTCGTTAGACTGAAAAGAGAAAACAAAAGAACGAAACGAAGCATTAGATGAGTTAGGTATCGCATCAAAAGGATAAAGTTTTCTCGGCCGAAAAAATGAGCAACTTGTTCGCATCGTCATATGACTCCCTCTCTCTCCTTCACCGCGACCGGTGGGAAAGTTTAATTCTATTAAAGCTCCACCAAGGACCGCCACACCGCTCTGAAGACAAATTGGAGCTTTTCCCCTCAATAAACAAAATGCCACCGGCGTGAGTGAGCACGTGGGACGTGATGAATTTGCCCCACGCGATCATCGTCAACAATCGTTTTTTTTTCGCAACGGGGAACACTGACTGACTACCAATGGCTCTGTTCTTGGCTGGCTGGCGCGATGCTGATGATGATGATGGAGACGCTCGGTTATTTATGGTCCAAGGTGTGGTGGTGCGGGTCGATGTGGAGTCGGGGGCTGGTGCCCATAAATAACCGTTGATCGACGTCGAGCACTTTTGCTTGTTTGCTCAGCGGTGCTATTTGTTTTCCCGATATTATTTCCGTGACAATCGCTCAAGGAGAGAATGAGAAACGAAAAAGTTGGATCCTTCCAAGTTAACGGGAAACGAAGATTTTATTTGTTTCCGAATTTGGAATCAATTGAGAGAAAAGAGTTTTCTCGTTTCTAATTTAAATGTTGAAATTGGACACGTTCAAACAATTTCATACCCAACTACAGCTAGCCATTAGATTTCGGTGGCACGAAAAGCAAACAGTAACAGACAAAGGAAAACAAATTAGTTCGACCCGTCGTTTTTCGATTCAGTTTGTCAAGAAGAAAAAGTTCAAATCATTATTTTACCCAAATATAGGTACGCAATCTTCATCTGATGATACGTATCACACAAAAAAAAAAAAAAAAACGAAACACTGTCAAAGCTGTCATGAGCACAAGCCAACGGAAACTAACGGCAATGGCACTGCGGTGATGAAGATGATGATGATGATAATGATGATGATGATGGGAAAATCAACAGCAAGCGAGGAAAGTTGAAGGGAAAGGTTGCATTATTTTTCTTCTTTGTTATTTGTCCATGGTTTCCACTCTTGGCATCTTAATTATATCGAAGAGATATAGAATGAATGACCCGCTTCAGAGCAGAAAACACCGATACAAATTGCTCTCGCACTCACTAGAACAGAGTCATTGTGTTTGGATATCTTTTTTTTTTGGTTTTCTCAATTTGAAAGTTTTTATCCTATTCATTGACCCCTATTGTACCTATCTCACATATTTCGTTACCCGTCAAGAGTGAGATGCAATTAAGTCCAACCGCTCTTGGTCATCCAATCAATTAGTTTGATGGTTCTGAGAAATAAATTATGCGAAGGATTACTGTTGCTCAGCATTCGTTTACGAGGGTATTATAGGCGAATTTATTGAATGGGTTTAATTTAAAAGCGTATGACACTGACCGTTAGTCTGTCTGTATATGAAGATTCCTTAATTTCATAGCAGGGATGTACTTAAATACAAACTCAATTTTATTTTCCCCATCTCGGCAATATTTTGCCGAGATTTACACAGCAGAGTGTCCAGCAACACATTGCTGAGCCTCAATGAAACATTTTCCAAGACTCATCAATAGGGTGGCTCAAAATAATACTTTGTCTTGAAACCTGACGGCTCACCCTCCAAAATCATTTCATAATAGCCATGGATGTTACAAAAACACTTTTTCATGGTGACAACTCTGAAAAACGTGATTTAGAGGTAGCCCCGGTGAGATTTTTTAAAAAAAGTGCATTTTTTATAGTCATAGCTGAACAAATATTTCTAATACAAAAAAATGTAATTCAACCCAACTCTATAATACGTTTTACACATTCTTTCGATATGATAAAAATTTGTCAAGGCCTGCTGGATGTTCCATTTTTTCATGACATTTTTTTTTAATTTTCAGGAATCACGTTTTCTCGGAGCATGATGGCATCAAAGCAGAGATAGAAATTCTCACTCAGCTGCACGATAAGCATTTCCTCCCTCAAGCTAATTTACGCTGAGTTGTGAACCGTTCACATTTTCATCTCTCCTTTTTCATCGATAATTCATTATCCTCTCTCATACATAAACCGAAAATATCTCTCTTCAAAAACGAACGAAAATACTTTTTCATCACCCATTTGGTATGTATGTATGTATTATGTATGTATATACAATCCAACTTCCACTGTCCGGCAGTGTTTTTATGGAAGAAAAATATTTGCAATATAATCTATCATTATTATACTGATCTCATTGCAAACAATTTTAGCCCGGAAGTTGAAAGGTGATAGCTCTGTTGAGATTCAGTAACCCATTTCAGAATGTCTGGTCACTCACGTCCATTCCGAGGTTACTTTCACTTACAACAAGCCCCGCATACACGTAGTACCGATATAAAATTTATATTGGTACTGCGTGTACACTTCCATCATCAAAGCAATTCCTACTTTGTAGATGGCACGTATTTAGTAGGATGCATTTCATATTTTTATATCTAGTTGTAATCAGTTAGATCTCACCGCTTATGTATTGTGTCCTCGACGCGGAAGCATCGTAGTCTAATCTGCAAATTCATCTTTCCCGGTTTTTGTGCAGGGGCAGAACGCCAATGCTTCCGGAAGTGGAGGCGTAGCACCGGAACACACTAGCACGACGCTACAGCAACACAACTTTTCAAACAAAATTCTAGCCCGGGAATTTTCACAATAATTCACAATATTAAAACACTGATAAATTAACCATAATGAATCTATATACACATGATAATAATAAAAACGAATTACTTTTTGCCTTAGTATAAGCCGAAAAGCACGCGGAAAATCACTTTTTCATCACCCATTTGGGTCTGAAAACTACCAAGAGCGAAAAAATACCACCCCAAATTGTTCGGTTCCAACCCAATGTGATGTAAACAGTTGAGGCTTGGGAATTCGCCGTCGCTTTTGTTCTTCCGTTGATTAAATGGTTGACGGAGTGTGGCGTCATACTGTGTTATCCATTTAAACAGCGGCAGAACGAAAGGGACAACGATTTCACATAGCCTCACCTGTTTGCATTTCATTGGTTTTAACCAGTCCGGCAGATTTTTTTTATTTCCTTTATGGTCAAATCATAAGGGTCATCCATAAATGACGAAGCAATTTTCTTACCAATTTTAGACCTTCCCCTCCCACTCGTAGCGTTTTTTCTATACCTTATGCATGGTCCGTTACAAATGTTGAAACCCCCTCTCCATTAATCCTCAGATTCTACGTAACTTATGGATGAGCCCTAACTGTTGTTTGGGTTCTTAATTTCGGATCATCGTTTGCGTGCGGAAAGTGAATTTTCAGGTGTATGAAAGAAGCGAAAAATCATTATCGGCATCAAGAATTCACTGGAAAAGAAACGATTTATCTGCCGCTCATGCTCTCCGAAAAAAATAAATAGTTGTTGCTTTTCTCGCGAAAACTGCTCGCTTCTCACATTCTCTTCTATTTCTCCTAGCAGGTGAAAAATGACGGTTCTCTTCTCAATTAGGCGAAAATTTCGATCTCTGCATCAAAGATATTTAATTACCAAGATATCTCACTAAACAATTCTTCGAACAAAGCAATGGATACACAAACCTTATGTGAACAAAGTGCCATCCGGTGAGTGCACATTGAAACTGTTGGAAGTCTCCCACCAACTTCACCACCAGGGCTCAATAACTGACAGGTGTCAGCATCACATATGCCAGCAACGAGGTACAGAGAGAGGTGACGCAGATCGTGTTAGTAAACCAAAAAATCAACGTAAACGCAAGTAGTGACGTCACTAATTGCTTGTATCGTACAAGGGTTTTACTCACACAACTTAACCGATTACTTCACCTCGGTAATCTAGCTCATTGATATGCCAGAACGGACGTTCACGCAGGCAAAAGAACGTAAGAATTGCATAAGAAACACTTATGAATGTTAGCCACAAGAAATCAGCATGAATTTCATTGATTTGCCTTATGAAAAATAATGTTGACAAAAAAATAATAAATCGGAGCAGACTGGAACCGAACCATGGACGTTGAGATTACGGAGCTCGTGTGTTGACCACTCGTCTTTCAACGCTTAAGAAAATGGAATGGCTAAAGGCGTATAAGAGCTACGTTATGTTAGACGAAAATCTATTTGCCTCAGTGTTGATGGTCAGCCGAAGAAGACGAAGAGGACGATATCATCCTCGATGTTATCATCATTATATTGCGATAGCAAGGCTCTTACTTTTTGTGATTGCTCCGATATTCATACAGTACCACTTTATATGCAACAGAAACATTTGAAAAAACAATCACACATCCAAGCTTGCATTATGATGGGCTTGTAATATGTTTTGCTTTGAAGTGAAAGAGTTTCTAATATCATCACCTGTAAGATGCAAATCTCTAATCGAGTCTCTAATAGTAATTTATTATTTGCGAAGCTGTTTCTCAATATAATCGTTATAAGCATAGCAGTAGGAAAACATTTCCTCCATAAAGAATTATTCCAACACCCTAGCTATAGGATATGCAACGTATCAAAATCATTGCTATACAAACATAAAAATATGCCGTTTTCCATGGTCAACGCAGCATGCATTCTATTCAAAAATTATGTTTGATAATGATTACTTTCCTATTTTATAACGTAGGAAGGTATTTGTCAACGTCTGCGATTGCAAACGCAATCAGAAGCTGCCGAAGCAGAATGATGACGATGAGTGATGACACCGCTTCGTGTTTTGATTTGCGCTGTATCGTCCGCTCAGTGGTGTGGGTTCGTACATGCATAGATGTTGGTATGCGTGTTTTCTTCCATCGCTGCACTTCAATGTTGTCTCGCCACAAGCCTTTTGGCGCTGTTTTCTGTCTCTATAAATTCCAAAGAGTGAAGGAGGTCAATAATCAAAAGTGGGTATACAAATAAAACCTCTAGCTGATTTAATATCTCTCTTGGAGTTCAAAATAAAAAGTTAAAAGTTTTGTCTTTTATAATGATTGAAGAAGGTAGTTCAAATAGTTAAAAAATTATCAAAAATCCAAGAAAATCAGTGCTTTCCTTTGTCAAAAATAACATGAAAAAATATTTTTTTCTATCTCATCATGAAAAGAAAACGGACTCTCAGCAAAACCGAAAAGTCGATGTTTTGTGGTTTTTTTTAGTCCAACTTTATGCCATAATGACTTAAACGAGAATTTTCTTTGAAAAATTAGAAAAAATGTGATTTTTTTTAGATTTTTGATACTTTTTTTCCAATATTTTTAGAAAATTTAAAAAGTTATTATTTTTTCGGAGCAGTGAACTTCCCCTTAATGATAACAAAATGTTTTAATGAAATTTGGTCTAAATCTGGATCACACACATCTTAAAAGGTGACAATAAATATCTGAGAATATGTATTCTCAGGGTAGGTTGACAAATCACGTTCAACATATTACTAATTTTTCCCTGAAATTGTACTTCAAATATATTACAGTTGGAATGGCGATTACCAATAAAATTAAAAAACGCAGAAACTACTTAATATTTTTTTTTCTTTCCTACTGTTTGTTGCTTTGGTTGTTTGATCTTGCATTAATTCCTTGAGTTTTTTAGGACATTTCGTTTGATACACTTTTTTCCATTCCCTTGTCCCTTTTAAGATTAATTCGTCCTTTTGTGAAGTAAACTTTTTTTTGGGTATTCGAAATTTTAATCTGTCCATTCGACCTATTGTCCATTTCGATCGGTTGTCTATTTGACCCTTTTTGTCTTCTGCTCTGTTTTACCTTTTGTTCCGTAGAAACTTTGGTCCTTCGACCTTTTGTCTTTCGATATTTTGCCTTTCGACATTTTGTCAACATATTTTCATCAGGAAAATTTAGGGTGCAGTTTCGAAGCCTCTCGGATACGGTTGTGTTTAAATGTTGCTCTCAGTTTTGTGCGTGCGTTGCCTTTCATTCTTTTCGGCAGCATTTGCCTGATTAGCGCTGGCATTCTGCCTCCCGGACGGTCAAAAGTGTGTGATTTATGGTTTTATCGCTGGGAAGTTTTAGAATCGAGAAAGAAAACGTGATTCATCATTGCAAGCATCAGAAGAGATTTTCTCCCAAACCAGAAATTTATGGCATCGCTCATTAGTGATAGTTTTAAAATTTCAGTTTATTTACGCGTTGTAAGGTGCGCAAGGGGTTGGTCACTCTACACAGTGTGCCAAAATTAAACTTGGGCACACCCGGGCGAAGTCATTGGTGCTGTTTGGCACCCATGGTTACAATTTTTATGATCTTTAAAGTTACTGGCAACACTGAACTTTTTCTGCGCTTGCGCAGTGTGCATGTGTCAAGATTTTTTATTGATGTTGCCACAATATGTATAATCAAATTATTTCCAAAAAAATGTGAAGCACCACCAGGACTGGCCATGGATTCTCAAAATCGTTACACCCGTCAGACGGCAGTCGCATCCACATTTCCTCCCAGACGAAGAACAGCTGACATCGGTATCTTGACCTGACCGAGGTTTCCGGTCATGGCTACACGAACTAGAGATGCAGCTCCCACGGCTGCGGCTGCTTCCAATGCTGCTGCTGGTCCGTCTTTTTTGGCGAATTGTAGAGGAGATGGACTAGCAGCAGCAGCTGCAGCATTGGAAGCAGCCGCGGGAGTTGCATCGCTAATTCGTGTACCCGTGGTCGACGCTGGAAACCTCGGTCCGGTCTCGACAAGCGGTGCTTGAAATTTAATCGGAAAGTCAACAACCAAACGAATACATCCATAGCGGTGGCTGCTACACCAACCATTCCATCTTTCAACATATAATGTTGGAGGACCGTCTTGGCAAAATCTCAAATAGTTCAACAAATTATTTTTACTCTCTTGACTTTTTGCACTTCCAACTAACACAATAAGAAATTACCTAAAATTACAAATCATAAAATTAACAACATAGAAAAAGGAAAATCCTTTCTTTTCTCAGAAAAACAAACTTCCGCTCTTTCAAAGCTATCGTGTTTTCGATGTTCTCGTTGCTCCACACACCGTTCATCTTCTTGGAGGAGGAGAAGCACAACTTCATAATGAACGGGAATTTTGTGCATTTGTGATCGACCACGCTGTGGTTGCACTTCATGATGGCGTTCGCCAGGGTTGCTTGAGAACTCGACAAATCCGGTGGAGGAACTTTCAGATTTCAGCGGGAACATTCGCACTTGCGACGGGTGGCAGTCCTTGGTGGTGAATGCAGTCAGCAACAGATCCTCGGACGGCATATGGGGGGGTATTGAAGAAGTGGAGAATGCGATTTTTGCTGGCCTGGGAAGCGATTGTTCTTGGAGGCGCTGTAGACCTTGAAGCTGATCGAATTGTCCGGCAGGGTGTACGGGTTGGTGGACTCTGACAAGTAGTTCTGCTTGGAAAATGCAATTTGTATTTTGCTACCATCATTTCCATTCATTCGATGTTGTTCAAGTGCTGGATGCTGCGTTCGACTGGTTCAACTACGATGGCGTCTCCCATCTGGACCATGGCGGTACCCTCGTTGGTCTTCAGGAACTTTATCCTGACAACATTTCCATACAGGCAGAACAGATTGAACAGCTTATCGGTGTTGGCTGTGTTGTTATCGAGTCTGTAGACCATCATCACTGCACCCTGTTGCTGTGCCGGTTGAATGAAGTTGACTGGTGCGTTTCGGGTCAGCGGTGCGTCGTTCATCAGTCCGACGTGTGTTCCGGCCGGTGTTGGTTTCCAGTTTTCCAACGGATGATACTCGGGCGGTAAAAATCCATTTCCTCCGCCGGCTCCCAAAAGGGCTTGTTGACTAATGATTGACGTTCGTTGTGCGGGGTCGGCCTTCCGCCGAAGATGGAAAGATCGTGTAGCAACGGAGCTCGTCCGTTGCAGGCATCCTTGGAGACGGATGCATCCAGTGTATAGTCCCAACGGGAGTCCGTGTCGTTTTTGAAAACATTGAAAAACAAAACAAAAACAAGAGCTGTTAAAATACCGAGTTGCCAAGCAAGGCATTATTCACAAGCAAATAAAAGTCAGCTCAATGACTTCTAGGCACTGCTTGTACAGCTACGGCACACTGAGGTACACTGAGAAAAATGTTGGCGCAAAATAAGTGTGTAGAGTGACCACCCCTTGAAGGTGCGTGAAAGAGCTCGGCATGGTCGGTATTGAAATTGGTTCGCTGGCAACTATTTTTTTCAAAAAATATAAATATTTTCGACCGAAATTGATATCGAAAGTGTAACAAAAGTGCTTCTGAACGTGTTTTGCAGTTTGGTGTGGTGAAATTCGTGCATTTCCGTTTGATTTTCAGTGGAAATTCCGTATCACAAAATTGCTCACCGAGTTCTTTTTTTTTCGCCGTTCGTCGACGACGGGTTTCCTTTAGCGATAGTGACGTTTATTGATTTCGTTGCTTTGCACGGGTGTGTTTTTTGTGACCAGCGGTGTGTAAGTGTGCTTGCTGAAGAAGCTTCCCGGAGTGTCGAAACACCAACAGTGCAGTGATAAAAGCTTATGCTTGTGTGTGCCTTATCAAAGCTTTATTTTTCACGGTCCTGCTGAGGGTTAGCCCGGAGCTTGAACAGCGCTACAAATCTAGACTAACATTTGCAAAGGGCGTAACTCCAAAATGTAAACAACCCATATTTTGCCTCATATAGAGTGAACCGTTCACAAACTACTCGATAAACACGAAAAAGTAGAAGAAAATATCACTTCAAATCATCTAACGGGTGTTCAATAAAAAATGAGAATGATTTCAATACCTTTCTGTAATTAAAGTAAAGAGCATAATTTTTTTCTCTCCAAGAGAATTGCTCTCTGGACTCCCTAAAATGGGTGGCATGTTTTTTTTTCATTCGGGTGCTGTCAGTTCAATCGAAGATGGCGTCGAAACAGCAAGCACTCCGCGAGCGTGTTGTACGTTTTTACGAAACGCATGGTCATCGTGGAAAAAAGTTTACGGTAGATCACTTTCGAGACGAAAACGTGCCCGTGAGTACAGTTTACCGGATCCTGGCATCCCTGCGCGTGGAGCGGAAGGCCGGTAGCGGCCGTCCGGCAAAGATAATGACGAAGAAGAAGAAGGAAGCGTTGAAAAAGCTGTTCGTCAACAAGGACGGAACGAGTTTGCGTGACGCCGGCCGAAAATATCGCTGCTCCCATACCTTGATCTACCGAACCCTCACTTCAAGATGGAGGGCATCATCTGTAGGAAGAAGACTAGGTCCCCCGAGTACACGTACACGCAGTGCCTGTGAATGACGAAGAACTACCGCGGGACGTCGTTCGTGCTAGACGACGAAAGTTACTTTCCGCTTTCGAAGACTCACATTCCAGGAAATGACAGCTACTATTCCAGCGACAAGTTGGACACACCCCCGAAGTAAAATAAAAGTTTAAGCATAAATTTGAAAAAAAAAAGTTATGCTGTATGTACATCGCCATATCGGACAGAGGGATTTCAAAGCCGTGGTTCAAGCCGAGCGGTCTGGCCATCAATCAACAAGTGTACCAGGAGGAATGACTTGAGAAAATTCTTCTGCCGTTCTTAAAGGAGCATCATGCGGATGGGAAGTGCGTCTTCTGGCCGGCCAAGGCGTCTTCCCATTACGCCAAGAAGACGCTGGAGTATCTTGAGCAGAAAAAGATACCGTACGTGCCGAACGAAAGGAACCCGATCAACTTGCCCCAGTGCCGTCCCATTGAGGATTTTTTACGGCTCCCTCAGTGCCATAGTGTACAAAAATAATTGGCGGGCCAAGGATACGAAGCAGTTGACCACGAGGATCCGGAATTGTATCCAGAAGATGGACGTCAGTGCCGTCCAGCGCTCTTGTGAGAGCATCGCGACTAAGTTGCGACATACGGCTGACCAGGGTCCCTTCTCCAATATTGATTGTCGTTTTTTTTTAAGAATGAACATTATGTTTTTAATAAAAAAATACTGAATTCGTTGAAATTTTTTTTTTTCACTAGCTATATGACTGAAAAAAATCTCATTTTTTATTGAACACCCGTTAAAACGTTTTCTCTTACATGGCGTATTTCCAACTTTCAACTCTATGATGCATTTGGTTGTTACGCCTTGCACCCGAATTACGAATTATATTGTTTTGATATGCCAATCGTACTGATTCTGTAGTATCTAGTCACGCCCGATAAATTTGAAATGCATCCAATTGATATTTCACGTGTAAACAACGAACAAAAAGAAGACCAAAAAAATCTCCGGGCGTAATTTCACTCTCACAATACCAAGGCGGAACAACAAACAAAAAATCCTGAGGGTGTATTTCCACGGCGTATCACCAGTGTTGGCAGTTCAACGGATGGAAGATCATGTAAGAAATTATCAGGGCGTATGATTTTTTATTCTCAATTTCACGACAAAGAAATATTTTTTTTTAGTTTTTAGTGATGCATTATGATAGATTTCACTATTAGCTATATGTCAAGCTTATAAAATCATCCAGAAAATGAAAAGTCGTGAAATAGGATTAATTTTTAGGTCATCAAAATTCGGAAGCGATTTTCTCGATATGGTCATTTTGTAGTTACGCCCTTTTCAAATGTTAGTCTAGAAATCGCGCGAGATTGATAAGTTTCTCGGAAAGGATAAACATGCTTGTAGAAGACAGTGCGCAGCAGCAAGCTCTATCACAAACTGGACTAGTTCATGTTGGTCTTTGTCAAGCGGACCGTCTACAATTTGGACTTCTACATCATCATATCTCAAGCTGCATTTGGCTTAACTTGGTGAGTTCGTTCCTTTTTATTCAGTTTTATCTTTTCAATCCAGTAACGCTGGTAGATAAAATTTTCGTGTTACGTTAGTTGAGTATGATTTTTCACCGGGCCCTAGTCCTGACCAGGAGTTTTCAGTAAGCAAAGGAACGCATTTTGGACCTTGTTATTTTTTTTGTACCTTGTTAGTAGTGACAAGTCTCGGGTAGTGACTGCTCCAGTAATGTATTTTTATATTGTGTATTTCATATCGAAAATAACGTCGCGTGAAAGTGGGACTTAATGAAGGCCTAAGTACTTTTTCGTAGCTTTTAGTTTTCGGATTTGAAAGCTCGTCGCTAGCAGTGGATGCTTACTGAGCAGAAAAATACGGTCCCAGGAATATTCATATTAAAGATATTTATGGTCAAATCGCCGGGTTTGAATGGTTATAACAACTCGAATAGCGGTATGATGTCATATGAAGGGCTCGGTGACCTTACAGCGACCGTTTTTGCTTACTGAGCAGAACATAGTGATCCTTATCTCAAACCCATCCACATTCAAGATTTGTCAGTCGTTTTATTTGTTAATATGACTACATGGTAATAACAGCAGCTCGATAGCTCGTTTGCCTAGTGGCAAACGTTTTTGCTTACTGAGCAAAAGACCGTGGGTTCAATCCCAATCTCGTTCGCGTTATATGATCGTTCAGACATCAATTCGGCTTATGGTTTACCAAAACGACCCCTGCTGCAAACCCAACCCTCTTACCCAACATCCCAGTGATTTCTCGTGGAAGTGCAGAGGTGTTCTCGGTTTCCATCAAAGCGAGTGTCACGTCAACATATTCCTACCCATTCCTATCTTGACCTGTGTTCGGGCGCGGCCGGCGCTGGTATTGCCTAGTTTGAGATCACCAGTTTTTACACATTGAGGTTGATTGCTAGTCCCAAGCATCGTCTATTGGTTCTCTGTGTAATTACAGCTGATCTGACTATAACAGAGTAGCAACCGTGGGCGGTCAATCATGCTCATAATCATATTTTCATCAAGAAAATTTAATTCATAGCGTTCATCGCATTCTTTTTTCCTTCGCATTTCAAGCTTATTGCTACGCAGCTAAAGCGGCGCCGGTGGTGTAGTGGTAAGCGTGATTATCTCTCACCCCAGCAGGCCTGGGTTCAAGGGAAGTGAAGCCGTTGGTCCCCGGTTCATGAGTTGATGGGTCAATAGGTAGGGACCAGGTGTGGGAGCTGCCTCCCTGGCGTCGGTAGCATTGGTGCTCAGCACGGAAAACAAGAACGACGGAAAAAAAAACCAAGGAAAAAAAGCGTTTTGTTTATCATATATTATTTTATTGCATGCTCTCAACTTAGTGTTCTAGATGTACTTTCACAGTTATTAATTGAGAGCGATGCCAATACCATTGTATGCATTTGTATATTAAGTGCCAAGCACAATGATACTATACGCCCAGGGAAGTCGAGAAAATTTCCAACCCGAAAAATTTCCTTGACCGGACCGGGAATCCAACCCGCTGCCTCCGGCTTGGTAATAGCGTGTCTATATTGACTAGGCTATGAGGGCCCACAATCGCATTCTAGTAATGACTATTCCCTGCACCGACCAATATGATTTGAAAACAAACCGTATTAGAGACAAAACTATTTCAATCAAATTAAATAATTAAATACACTTAATTTAGCTTATCACAAAATAGTACAGCATCTAAATTTTGTGAGATCTCAACAACATTCTTGATTTGATTGCTGAATTTTGCAAATCATTTACAGAATCAAAGTAAAATTCATCCATCTTAAATCATTATTCACAACAACAACAAAAAAGCAAAAACCGTTGCGCGTTTAAGGATTAAATTCAGATATTTAAAGCTGTGTAAATTTTGGCAAAAAGATAATGTTAAGGTTAGGTCAGGTTAGCTTTATAGCGCTTTGTTCTATAAGTCCTTTGTCTCAGTAGAAGTAGAAGCATATGGAAAAAAATGAGTCCCATCCCGTATCCTAATGAATATACAAAAATTTTAATTTTCGTTATCACAAAAATATTCCGCTTTGCAAGGGTCCCGTAGAAAGTTCAACTGCAAAGGTCAGAGAAAGTTGTCCTTCACGAACAATCTCGGTATGCGTCTGAGCACCACCGGCATTCAAATGATCATCACTATCGTCTGCGTCATCACCATTATTATGAACAGCATCATCTTTCAGCCACTATCGAGAGGACAAAATTTAGCAAGATTCTGCCAGCGTGCATCCATTTTCATGGATGAACAAGCTGCCAGGAGAATGTTGAGAAAATCTCGTTCATTGCCGCTGAAATAGCGAAGGATCAAACGTTTTGATATGAAAATTCACCGGCAAAACTTTCCTTGCCGCCAGAATGTCAATCCTTTTTGTGCTAAAATGTGGAAAACTTTCTTCGTCAAGATTAAACTTTGCCGTACCACCCCCCACCGTTCTGGAATAGTTCCATTTCCTCCGAGTTATGGGTGACCGCTTTCGAATTTCGTCCGAGAAAATTGCTTCCAATTTTCCCATGCATGAAAAAGGAAAAATCGACGAGTAAGAGCCACTTCCGGAATATGGGATTTCAATTTGACATTTCTTTATCATCACAAGCGTAAAACCTGCCGGATTGAAACGTGTTTTATATATATATATATATATATATACATATATGTAGGCACAGGAAATAAAAGTACTTCGGAATCGCTTCCGGGATTGTATCTTTCTTTTAGAATTGAATTGATATCGATTTCGGTTTCGTTTGGTTTCAACCGGAGCGTTGTTTACGCTGCTACCGGTTCTTTCGATGGTGTGCTTCCGATTTTCACCAACAACGATGAAGAAACGTTCAGAATGTCCTGTGACCTACTTTCGTTCGTATTTCATCGTTTCAATATTTCTTCGAGTTTTATGCTTTGTGCTCAAGTTGTTTGCTCTTCTACTGCTTGTTAGCCTTTCTTAGTGTCCTTGCCTGACGAGGACTTAAAAGAATATACAATCCGTTTATATCCGTTTGATTCCCCTTGGTATTATCATCGGACTTGATATTTTTTGGTTGAATTGGAATAATATCGATATGAAATTGGTTTATCTTCCGTTGTTGAATGGGGGATTCAGTGCTAACCTGTTTGGAAAGATATTTTCCAATTTGTTGACTGTCTGGAACGTGGAGAACTGGGGTTTATTGTTATTAATCTTTTTTTCCTAATTCCTTCATTTAAGTTGTTTCCTTGTAGAGTCGTTTTTCTCATCACACTTTGCAATTAAAAGAGCACAAATTTCAAGATTAACGACATTTATAAATCAGTAAATTTAAGACATTGCTTGCTTCTCCGCAACAAACAACAAGTAAGAGAATTTACGTATTCTCGGCAATCTTAGCAGCATCCACGTTCCTATGGGATTTTTTTTTTCTTCTATGTAACGCGCACATTTGCCGTGTTTGGTTGATCACAATCAGCTGCTGCCTGTTGCTTTATCCATTCCAATCGATAGAATTGTCCAAAACTGTTTAAACACACTTTTACGATGCTCCAAACTTCGGAGGTGAGTGCAACTATTATCGGTAGCTTCTTTTTCTTCGGCAACCTTTCCATTTGAACTGCTTGTTAATCTGCCGTTCTATTATCGGCAACTCGAAATCAGCAGCATTATTTTTGTTTTTATTTCAATAAAATACTGTAAAAATGCGTTTGCTCAGCCATAAAAACATTGAAGTTGAAAGTTTGAGGAATCCTTGGAATAAATTCAGCGAAGTGTTTTGATGAGAAAATGCAGTGACATTACCATATAAATTGTTGTTGCCGAATACAGTCAATAGGTGTCGAAGCTGAAATTTACCCTAGTAGTTTCAGCTACGTGTATTCACAAAAACTTTAATATTTGAGTTTCGAAATTGTGAAGTGTAATGCGTGCCTCTGTTCTGCAATCGAGTAACAAGGGCCGTACACTCATTACTTAAGGGAAGGAGGGGGTCTTGCAAAATCTTACAAAATATTCTGAGGGGAAGGGGGTTTGATCCTTTCTTACGTAATATTTTCCAAGAATTAAAAAGTAGTATTTTTGTATGATACAGAGTTGTTCACATATAGTCTTTCAGCTCTACATCGATTTCGACCTTATAGTATGTCTTATTTAATAGAAATCAGATAGAAGTCAGACAGTCAAACTGTAACAATGAAAAAAAAATTGTTGATATTACTAAGATGTTAAGTATGGATTTCTGTAACAACAATGTAAAAATAAATTAAATCATTCTCGTAAAATCCCAATAATAAGTTGATGCAAACGAGCCATATTTGCAAGAAATCATATCAAAAGGATTTAAAACAAACACATATTCCGGATACTTTAGATCATATCGATGAGCTGCCAAGAGCTTTTCTATTGTGGATTTCCCGATCTTTCGGAAAAGAATATCGTTGGAACAGGAGAACCGCGACGTACATTCAAAAATGGCCAAAACCATCCAAAATTTAAAAAAAATATTTTTAAACCACTACATCTGGACTTAGCAAAATTTTACTTAAGTTCATTTTTATTTTAAATGTTGTGTACTTTCAATATATCAAGTCGAAAAACTAATTGAACCAAGTTTTGGAGATTTTTCCATTTTTTGTCCATCATTTCTCTACCTTGACCTATAATACAATAGGTGGCATTCATTGTCCCCTAAAACCAAGGTTGCAAATACTCATTTCAACTAAAACAATATTTTTTTCCTGATGAATGTGGGCGTCTTAGTGGAATACCTGTATAATGAGAGAGAGAAGGATTAGTATTTTCCATTTAATTCCACTACTTTATTTGCTTATCCTTGACAGATACGCGTATTTCGTCTACAATGTGCAGACTTCTTCAGTGTCTTGTACTAATACCCGACGAATATTTTTTTTAATTATGAAATAATTAGATGCTATGATCATATTTTGAATAGGTAAGATACAAGAAGAGGTTTCAAAGAATGTGTTTGACATATTAAACCTGTTTATTTCACTTCATGAGAGTCACAATCAGCGATTTTTCACACACTCACTCACTCACTCAGCGATCAGCAAATCGCTGATTGTGACTCATAGAAAGCAAAATTTACAGGTTTTATGTTTCAAACGCATATTGTGTAACCTCTTCTTGTAAATTACAAGTAAAACATGTCATCATACCATCTTTTGGTTTTATTATTCCGAAAAACATTATTTTAGCTGAAATGAGTATTTGCAACCTTGCCTAAAACACTAAAAAAAAAAGTAAAAAAAAAATACATTTTTGGGATAAACTATTTATATTTTAAATTTTTTTAAAAAATATATTTATTTATTATACTTCTTTTTCAAAAAGATTCAGATTTTCCCTACAACATTGCCCAAGGCAGCAAAACGATTGGACACACATTTTTCGAGTTACAGTTTTTTGAAGATAAGTCTAACATTTTTCTATAGGCTATTATCAAAATTTGGGCTGGGGGACAGCAATCTCTGTGAATGTGGCCATGGTTACCAAGACGCAGATCACATCATTTGGTTTTGTGCTGATCATCGTGGAGTCACATCTGAGCTGTACGATTCCCTTCGGGCTCAAGGTAGACAACCTAATGTTCCAGTTCGGGATGTTTTGGCTAGACGCGATCTGGAGTTTATGAAACTTATATATGTTTTCCTGAAGAATATTAACCTTAAATTGTTAGTTTGATTAATTTTGTGTTTAGTTTGTATTTTGTGTGTTTGGTTTGTTTTTGTTTTTGTAATAATTGTAAAACTGTACGGCTGAAAGCAAGTTGAATAGAAATAAGTTCATGTTCCTCCTCCCTCTCCCCATCCACAAAATTGTAAATATCCACTAACCTCGAGACGACCGCGAGTATTCGGTTCATTCCCTGTAACTCTAGATTTAAGATTCGGATTAACTATGTATAACGAAAATGATAACTTGGCTCTGTAAAGTTTATTCGATTGAACCTGTACAAATAAATCAAGTATTAATTATAATTTTCAAAATTAAGGCCTTGCTTCAAAATGGTGATCCAAAGAAGCAAAATGATATTTTTGGTCATGAGGAGCGTTTCTGAGGGTTTTCAGCCAAGTCAAAGTGTATGAAAATTGATGGATTTGCGAATTCGTCTGGAATCGCTCACATCGAACATTTAGCAATAGGAAGCACGATGGTGTCATCTGATGCTGACATTAGTGCTGCACAACTTCTGCATGCGATGAGTTCACCATGACAATGAGAAGCAGTTAAAAGCAACCCTTTTGTTGCGGGTTAGCCTCGATCGCGCGTGATCTATTGTCCGGTTTAAGTTATAATAATTGCTTTGTTTCATCGTATCACAAATGAAACTAATTTCGATTGGAAATTGTCGAGTCGAGTCGGGCTTAACATGTTGTGATGTAAGGGGTACGGTTGCCTGAACAGTGTGAAAATTTTATGGGATCTGTTCTCATCATGTGCAGGGTGGCCAGTGAATTTTCATTTTGAAATTCCCGGTTTTTTCCCGGTTTTCCCGGTTTAAATCTTAAAAAATTCCCGGTTGTAAATATTAAACAAAAAAACCCAAATTGAACGCATTTTTAAGAACGCTCTGAAAGGAATTTACTAAAAGGACAAAAAATGTGATTTAAGAAGATTCCCAAGATTCTGGAGCATTAAAATTTGAGCAGTGTCTGAAACTAGAACTTTTTTTCAAAATTTGTGATTACTAACAATCTTTGTGATGCAAGATTTGGAGTAAAAATAATTAAAATGTGAGATTTTGGAAAAAAAATTCAAGATCACAGATATGAAAAATTAAATAAATATAATACTTATGAGTCGTGGAGTCATAATTGTCACGCTCTGAGACTTGGAAGCATTTTAAGGGTTATAACAAATTACATAAAAATCTATAGAATCTAGCGGACAAACCCTGGATTTTTTAGTAAATTTTAAAAGAATTCAAAGTTTTGATTTCAAACAAATATTGAGAAAGATTCCCACACAGTTTTCGAAGGAAAAGTTTTGAGCAGATTTCCAGAATTATTCTGACATGATGAATTTGGAAGGATTTCTGTGGAGAAGAATGCAAATTCTAAATTAAATTGTTAGATAATTTTAGAAGATTTCAAAAGGAGTTGTCAAAAACAAAACATTGCGGAAAATTCCTACGTGATTCTGATGAGATTTGTATGGGTATCGTGAAGAAAATTAGAGATGAATTTTAAGAAGAATTCCAAGAGAATTATGATCAGAATTCAACAAGAAACAGAGTTCTTAGATTGTGCTGGCAATAATTTCAACCCTAGTGCGAAAGATTCATCACAGAGCTCCAACAAAATTTATTGCAAAAAATTCTGAGAATTAGAAAGAAATTCTTTAAAATACTCCAAGGGGCTTCTAAATAAAATTTCGAAAGATTTCTGCTCTTTTGAATAGAGTTAAAAGAAATTTTTGAAAATGTTTTCAAAGGAATCAAAGTCTCCGAATAGGCTTAAGGGAATTATATTACTAATCTTTGTTTTGAAAGTTCAGCATCTTCAATATTTTCTTTTAAGGACCATGCACTTGACATCTGAAATTAAGACGACAAAAATCAATTTTCAATATTGCTGAGTGATTAAATTCTAAAAACAATAACACGGGAAACTGAAAAAAAATTATGCAGCAAATAGAGCAAGACATTCAAAGAATAACTCTGTTTCAATGATTTATTTTGAAATTCTGGTTTAAAAATTTATCCTATGGTATGATTAATTTATTTTCCCGGTTCTCTCACCAAATTCCCGGGTTTTTCCCGGTTTTCCCGGTTACTTTTCAAATTCCCGGATATTTCCCGGTTTTCCCGGTTTGCTGGGCACCCTGCATGTGCCAAGATCAAACTGAATCAATAAACGTCGCGTAAAAGTAGAATTCATTGAAGGTGATTTGTCATAGCTTTCGGGTTTAAAAGATCGTTGATCGCACAGCCGTGTTTTGCAAAACTTGTCGTTATCGTCGTCGCTGTCGTGTTTGAATGGTTGCATCAACAAGGCGATCGTAGATTGTATGGCTTTCGGTGGCCTTAGAGCAATTTTTTTTGCTTACTGAGCAGAACATCACGAGTTTTAATTTCCACATTCAAGATTCATTAATCGCTTTATTTGTTAATATGAGTACATGGTAATAACAACAACTATGTCTCAAGTGATTTATCATAATATAAGGAGCTCTTTTGCCTAGTGGCAAACGTTTTTGCTTACTGAGCAAAATACCGTGGGTTCAAACCTTCGCGCTATTGAATCTTTAGGACATCAATCCAGCATATCGTTTAAACCAAAACGAATCCTGCTGCAATCGCAACCCTTTTATCCAACATCCCAGTGATTTCTCGTGGAAGTGCAGAGGTATGCTCGGCTTTCATTAAAGCGAGTATTACGTCAACATATTTCTACCCATTCCTTTCTTGACCAGCATTCTGACGTGGCCGGCGCTGGTATTACCTAGTTTTAGATCACCAGTTTTTATACATTGTAGATGAATATTTGTCCGGTTCTCTGTGTATAATTACATCTGATCAGGCAATAACAGAGTAGCATCCACGGGCGGTCAATCATGCTCATGGTCGACAGCTGTGATAAAACATCCTTAAACAAATTTCACGGCTGTAACATCCGGCTAGTATTTTGCATTTTTCGTGGAATTCTCGTTTGGTGTGGATTTCGCGGAAAGCTTATCAGGAAATTTTAAACCATGTATATAGCTCATAACTTTATCTATAACTATCAGTAGATCTTATCAATAAGTTCAGTTTTTTCAAGAGATTCATTTCTGGAAAAAAATCAAAGCTTTATGAATATATGATGTTTTGTTTCGTCTCAGAAATCTAAATAAATAAATGTCTGATTACTGTTTTATGTTCTAAATTTTATTAAAAGTTTCACACAATTTAGTAAGGAACAGTTGTCTACATATAGTTTGGATTGAGGAAAGTACCAATTTATTAATTCAGTAATCATTAATTCATCGTATTCGTAGAACTTGCAGAAACATTGAAAGCTTTTGGGCAATTCTAAAAATTTAAAATATCCCAGAGTTGTTAAAAAATTTAAATTTTAAATATGAGATATTCATGGTTCTTTCTATAGGCGAGTACATTTTCCAGATATTCTTGCAGAAGACCTCTAAGACCTCCGCAGCTTCTGAAAGAGTTGGGACGTAGAAAAATTTAAGCATTTAAAACTAAAATGACTTCTAGAAACTTTTAAAGAAACACTTCGACAATCCAAAGTTTCTAAACCGTTTGTTACCGGCACCGGGGGTGTAAGGGGTAAGCGTGACTGTTTCTCACTCCCACACTATCGACCCATTAATTCATGGACCGGGGACCAACGGCTTAACTTTCCTTCCGAAGGAAGACGTGATCAGAGATTTTATGCCTCAGAAAATACCGGCGGCGCCAACTGGTATTGAACCCAGGCGTTTTGGGGTGAGAGGCAATCACGCTTACCACTACACCGCCGGCGCCGGTATCTACCTGGATTATCTTCAGTTTTCAGAATTTCTGGAATATTGTGAAGTGCCTAAAGTTCATGAATTCCCAAACTCCCTCTGGAAGATCTGCTCCACATTTAGTTGAGATATAAGATTAAAAGAACTGGAGTTAAATCAATGGATTCTAAAGCCGAAGACGCTCCTTCCTAAATTTGACCAATCCAGTTTGTGCTCATTCCCGGTGCACTACATGACCAAGCAACATGAGGACGTAAAATGTGTTGATTCAAATGGATAAGCTTTATCAGCGTGTCGATTCAACGAAGTGAATATTTTCTGAGTACTTAAAAAAAATCCAGGTATAGAAAACTATCAAAAATTTTATCAGTTTTTAACCTGACAAGCGCCACAACATCAATTCAAGCAGTAACTACTAACCAGTGTTCTTTAATCGCCGTAATGTTTTCATCATGTTCATGATCCGTTTCTTTCCTAGATTTAGTCCATGTTATTAGGAGAGGTCCATGGTATGGCAATTTTCCCATCCCTAGAAGTTACTTTTCTGACTATTTCCGGCCTTTACGCTAAAGGCAGAAATTCATCTGGTTTCCCACCATCTAGCATTTGAAACACTTGTCTTTAACCCCGTTATAAATGTTCCTTTAGCACATGTCGAGACCCAGCTTAGCAAGAAAATCCTTCGGGATAGTACGCTAGTTCGCGACCGGGTTCCACGGATTGGAAATCGTAAACATTAAAAGTTTTTCACCGAATTTCGGTAAACCAATTGCCGAGATTTTCACCGCCTCGGCAACCATCTCGGCAAATATATAAGCTTGCTTGTCTACGCATCTTTGAATCTTTATTCAATCATTTCCGTGCAACTGCAAACAATAAAAAAAAAAAATCATCCATCCAAACAAGACCATTATCCTAAATTCATATTGCGTAATTTACACGACAAAGGATTGATGTTTGTTGGACACAACTAAATTCAGCGTCCTTGAAGAGATGCACCAATCTAGTTGGACGATAAATTATATCAGAGTCAATAAGGTACCGCATCTGCTCAGAAAAACACACTAGCCTTATAGGTGCGTAGGAGGTTACATTTTATCACAACCAACAACGGCATCTACTAAAAGATTGAAATTGCTTTATACCAACCCTCCGATCGCAGTTCATCTCAGGGATGTGTCAAAACCCAGTAGAAATTGATTTTTTGCTGATCATAAAAGTGATTTCTGTTCAAATTAGCAACCACAAGTTTGCAACTTTATTTAAAACTTAACATTTGAAATTCATAACCATCCTCAGTCTACACCGGGTAGATTAAAGTGGGTATTTTGGCAAATTAGTCAAGGAATCGACTCACGGTTATAAAATAAAATTTGATGTAATGGTAAAACAAATATATGAATTTTAAAACTAAGTGCGTACTCTTGCTCAACTTCACTCTTATTAAACTGTATGAAACTAACGAGGTCAGTCATACTTTTAATTATTATTTTATGGTTGGGTAAAAATTCCCTGAATTTGAATGAAATTCCCTGATATTCCCTGATTTTTCAGGTTTATCCAGGTAGTCGACACCACGATGATTTTATGATCATATTCCAACAGTTGAAAAAAAAAATTACGTAATTAGTGCATGGCTCCAATCACCAATTGCTATCCATTATCGACGGCAATCGAATGTCAGGTAGGCGACTTACACACCTGATAAATATCGCACCCATCGACAACACATGGGCCGGGACCAACGGCTTTACTTCTCTTCCAAAGGAAGACGTGCCCAGAAATTGTTTCCCCTCAGAATGAATGAACCCAGACACACAGGGGTAAGAAAGCGCCATCAACAGGAACTAAGAACGATACTTATTTGTTCGATTAAATTGACAGGGATTTTCATTTTCCTGACCCATTTCCTTCCATACGCTCGCAATGGGGACTTCCTGTTATGTCTACAGAGAGGGAGTAGTTCTCTATAGTATCTCACTCATCTTTCTGTAAATACATCAAGTTACAGCCTTGCATGCTTGCATTCATGTTGAACAGAGGGCGATACTTTGCCGAAAAAAAAACAATTAATCCATTAATTTGCGATGTTAATAATTTACGCATTCTTATCTTCCTTAGACACGTTTGCTTTCTAAAAATCATAAGCTTCAATTACTCACGTCAAACCGGAATTTTTCATAAAGTCCCTCCACTCATATTTTTCTGCCAATCTCTTCGTCTTCACGAGCTGTCATCGTATTTTTCACAGCGTTGAAAAAAACGGACAGGTTCGAAAGAATGCCAGCAGCTTATGAAAATAAAATATCTGTCACAATTTACATGAATGACACCTTGTTCCTCACTGTCGCTTGGTTTGGTGTTGATAAAACGATCCTTCCTTTATTAGTCTGAAAAGCAATTTAAATTCATTGTCCCGGCGGCAGCCAATTCCGAGGGGACAAAACAGAACCACCAAAAAAATCCAACCCGCTTCGGGCCTTCGACGTGGTACCGATACCGATTTAGGAGAGGATTATTCTAGATTCGAGAGCTTATGTATGTTGAACAGCTTCCATTTCGCTGCAAAAAAAAATACGAACTGAAATCTTCTAATCACCCGCATGGTATCTTTCTGTTTTCATTACTTTACGTCTTAAGTTTTCGCCGTTAGGATATATGGAAGCATTTCTTAATTTATGGGGTTTCCACTGAATTTATTATACTCTTGCCGGCCGACGAAAAGAAAGAAAAAGAAAAAAAAAACTGAAGACCAGTAGCGCCAGTACCAATTTTGAAAGCATTGGTCGTGTGAAGCTGAGAAGGTTAGGTCGAGTAGGGAATCATTCGCATTCCTGTACGGCAGTGACGACGAGAACGAGGACGAAGAATCGAGGTATAAAGAATGTGAGCATAATTTATAACCTCTATAAAGAAGGAAATTGTTTGGAATAATAAAAACAAACACGCCAAAAGCCAGTGGCCGTTTGCAGAGTGTTTGCTGCTTTCTATCTGCGGATGGCAGGCATATATCCTGCATTTTGCTTCCTAGCTTGTTTACGTTGTCTTGGGAAGAGGATATCATTCTTGGGTAGTGTTGGATCTTAAGTGAATACCAGCGGACAAAGACAATGTAGATTTATTAACAAGTAGGTATCAGCAAAAATGTTGTGCTGAATAATGACTCTTCTGTGAATATCTTAAATTTTTTTAAACATACCAGTAAGAGGTGTTAATCAATAGATATTTAAAGTTCCTGAATCCATTCAGATGCTAGAAGCAAGGTATGCAATACACTAAGTTTTGTTTGTAAAATTTCATATAAAGCCAAACCTCTATCTAAAGAAATAAAAAAAGTTTGAATCGCTACGACATCTTTGCGTCCCAAACGGCAGAAAACCGAAGACAGCTGATCCAGTGAAGGTGTTGAGTCTGTTCAAGCGCCGGCCGAATCTTTCGATCCGAGATGCGGCAAAGAAGGCGGATGTTTCCATCTGGTTTGTCCAAAAAACGATGAAACGTGCCGGTATCCACCGGAAACCGAGTTGCGTCGTGATGGACGACGAGACCTACATCAAGCCGGACACAAAGCAATTGCCGTGGCAGAAGTTTTACGTTGCCACATCACGGTTGGCCGTTCCTGAGGAGGTAAGGAAGAAGAAGGTGGACAAATTCGTCAAAAAGATTTGGTTTGGCAGGCCATTTGTGGGAGCAGCAAGATGAGCCAGCCGTACATCAAAAAGGGGAACCATCAACGGGCAAATCTACCGGAACGAATGCCTCCAGACGCGCCTCCTACCCTTCCTGACGTCTCGTGAAGGCGAGACGCTGTTTTGGCCGGATTTGTCATCCTGGCATTACGCGCGGCCGGTGTTAGACTGGTACAGGGATGTTGTTTTTGTACCAAAAGACGTCAACCCACCGAACTCGCCGTAACTTCACCCGATTGAGAAGTATTGGACCATCATGAAGGCCAGACTTCGTAAAACAGCTATCGTGTTGGAGAACGAGCTGGCTTTGAAGAAACAGTAAGTGAAAGTATCAAAAGAAGTCGGTCCCACCATCAGTGCTGCGTGCTGTCAACAATGTCAATTGACGTAAGATATTACACACTTAGTTTTTGCTACCGAGCTCGTGCAAATCTCGCAAAAATTAGATTCACTGAGATCTCAACAAAAGTTACATTTGATTGCTTGGATAATTGTTAGCTGAATCTCAGCAAACAAATGAAACGTTTGCTGAGATCGGAGTAAACCTTCTTTAGCCGATGATTTGCACAGCCGAGTTCGATAGGAAAAACCAAGTGTGTAGTCTAGCACTGAATTTCACTTCCGACATTGATATTCGTAGTAAGCATGATATCACTAGGAAAAAGTTGAAAATCTTACTTTTGTCTCGACACATCAACTTTTTTGTATAGCCGTTGCATTGTTTTAATATTACTGATGAGTTTTCTAAAGATCGGTCCTCGATTAGCGGACGTACATAAGAAAAAAATGTGGCAGAACGTTGAATATCAGTGGTCTCTTCACGGATTCAATGTCATTTGTGCACTGACATTGAGGCAAATGATATTGATATTCTAACTGTGTGAACTGATACTGACATCAGCATTTTGTAGGTAGTGATATTGACATTTTGCAGCAATGCCCACGATTGCCCAAAACCTTATGAGTGGTGTCAAGGGCAAGGTGCGGGCATTCGGTTATGGAGGGGAGATGCAATCAAGCAATGAAGTAGAAACCTAACCATAATGTCGTAGTTTCTTCCATAAAACTTTGATGAAAATCCGGCTTTATAATGAATTTTTGGCGACCATTTTTGTGTGTCGCACTTTTTTCGAGTACAGTCTTTATTAAACAGTGATCAAATTGCCTCCGGTTTACGGAACATACGCTGGTGTGGGGGTTGAAGATTGCATTATTTAAAAGCAACAAGGAAACACTAAAAGTACTTAGAGGAGTTCGAGGTAGGGTGATAGAAATGGATGATTAGATTAATCCGAAAATGGAAGAGACTAGTGAAGAGAAATTGAGCGAAAGCGAATTTTAGCTACTTAATTCGTACCAGAATAACCGTAATAAACAAATACCATAAACGAACTGTGCCCGGATGGGTAAACTATCCAAACAGTTTGAATGATACCCCAAACCTGTCGTTAAGCGGAAGTTTACCGCTGCGAAAAAAAAAATTACGTTTCGATTTTTCTTAAAACATTGGAGAATGATATAAAAAATCTTAAAAAATCAAATTTTTTTCTAATTTTCTAAAGAAAATTCATGTGCGAAAAAATGTTTTGTCAGTCATCATGGCATTAAGTTGAACTTAAAAAACCACAAAACATCGTCTTTTCGGTTTTCCGTAAAGTCCAATATTTTTTCATGTTTAGATAGCAAAAATATTTTTACATGTAATTGTTGTCAAGAATCAAAGAAAGAAACTGATTTTCTTGGATTTTTGATTTTATTTTCCAATAAAAAATAAAAATAAATAAAAACGTGTCGAAAATATTTTTTATTTTCGGGGCGGTAAACTTCCCTTTAAGCTCTCTTTTATGTTAATTTTTATTACCATAGTGTTCCCTTATAAATTTCACCATTTCATAATTGAAGTGTCCAATTTGAAGTATTCAATTTGTAAAATAAAGAACACGTAATGTTGAAAAATTAAGCGAGAGTTAAATTACATATAACGAACAATTAGGCAAAGTGTCAAGGTAATTAGAGAATAACTAGTAAATACTGTAATGGGACGGCACATAAACTACGTCGACAGTTTTTGAGGGATGTCACCACTTCCTCCTGTCTCTCCAGTCGTTCATACAAAAGTTAAGTTAGGGCGAACAATAAAAAACTATTGTCACACAAGCACGGCCTGGGAAGTGATTTTTGAACTAAACTCTTTACCTTGTCCATCTGAACAACCTTCTATCTAGTCCAAATGTTAAGTTAGGGCAAACAATGAAATATTAATGTGACACTAGCCTGGTGCCTGGTGAGTCAAGTATGAGCTAAACTCTGTACCATAAAATTGGTCTTTGTTCATCTGAACAACTTTGCCGAAGACAGGAACCTTCTCTCTAGTCAAGATGTTGAGTTAGGGCAAACAATGAAATATTAATGTGACACTAGCGCCACCTGGAGGGTGAATTCAGAACTAAACTCTTTCTCATAAAATAGGTCTTGTTCATCTGAACAATATTGCCGGAGACGGGAACCTTCTATCTAGTCAAGATGCTAAATTGTTTGTCCTAATTCAAAATTAATGTCACACAAGCACCTGTTGTTTAAGATATCCATCCATCCATATCCATCTGAACAACTTTGCTCAAGTCGGGAACCAACGTTTGAACAGGATCTGTGGATAGCGTTGTATAATGTGTATTTAAGATGGCGCAACTGGATCATCTTCCACTCATTCAGCAATTGTTTTTGGATAATTCATCTGATCATACCAAATCGATAAGATAAGAAACACCAAATTTACTTCAGTTTGGAATCTGGCTCCCATTGGTACATAGGCAGAAAAAGTGATTTTCGGCATCTAATTCAAACCATAAATATTTGAACAGTTATAACTTTTTTTCGAGACATTGTAGCACCGTACTTCTTTTGAAAAAATATATTGGAGTTGCTTTTTACGCGGGGGATGATACGTGCAACGTAAAAAAAAACCGCGTAAAAAAAACCGCGTTAATTCCGAAATCCGCGTAAAAAACCGCGTAAATTTCGAAATCCGCCTAAAAAACCCGGATAGTTTTAAAACGGATAATAATCGAGTTAAAATTATCCGGATACTCATTAATATGACTATTTTTGGAATCGGGATGATGTCCAGAGGCCGGAAATTGATATCTGACGCCATTTTGAAATACAATGTGACAGTTTCCGGTTTCATAGAAAGTGGGAAATAGTTACTACCAAAAACCCATCAATAGGATATTTTTGGAATCGGGGTGATATTCAGAGGTCAAAAATTGATATCTGACGCCAGCTTTAAATTCAAGATGGCAGCTTACGGTTTCATAGAAAGTGGGAAATACTATCAAGTACCCATCAATATGGGTATTTTTGGAAACGGGGTAATGTCCAGAGACCGGAAATTGATTTCTGATGCCATTTTGAAATCCAAGATGGCGGCTTCCGGTTTCAGAAGAAGTGCCAAATACCCTACAATATGGGTATTTTCTGAACGGGGACGACGTGTAGATGCCAAAAATAGATGTCTGACGCCATTTTGGAATCCAATATAGCGGTCAGTGGTTCAAAATAAGTGCCAAATACTCTAAAATATGGGTATTTTCGGAATGGGGACGACCGGTAGATGTCGAAAATTGGTACTGATTGAAATACTGTCAAATACCCATAAATATGCGTATTTTTAGAATCGGGGTGATGTCTGGAGGCCAGAAATTGATATCTGACGCCAAGAGGGCGGCTTTCAGTTTCATAAGAAGCGTCAAATATCATACGATATAGGTATTTTCGGAACGGGGACGATGTGTAGATGACGGAACATCATGTCCGACGCCATTTTGGAATACAATATGGCGACTATTGGATTAACAAAGTGTCAAATACCCTACAAAATGGGTATTTTCGGAACGGTCATATTTTAGGTATTTCACAGGTTTTTATAAACCAATGGCCAACATTTGGATTTCAATTATGCGTCGGACATCGATTTTCAGCCTCTACACGTCGTACCCGTTCTGAAAATACCCATATTGCAGATTATTTGGATTTTTTTCTGAATCCGATGGTCACCATCTTGGATTCCAAAATGGTGTCAGACATCAATTTTCGGCATCCACCGGTCGTCCCCATTCCGAAAATACCCATATTGTACACGGAGAAAAAATACTACCCAAAATTTGAGTTCTTTTTACTTAATATTTACTTCAGCCTCTCACTTGCACTCGTTATTGTTGTCAAGAAAGGAACAAGAGATTCGACCCAACGATATAGTTCAGCCCAATAAGTTACTTTTGAGTAAAATGCATATTCTCAAATTTACGTGAATTAAACTTAATTTTGGGTAGAATATACTTAAGAGTAGGTATTTTTTTTTGCTGGTGTAAATGGAAACTACTATATGCGATTTACTCAAATTTGGGTTATTGGGCTGAACCCCGGAATTGAGGGAAAAGTACTTAATTTTGAGTAGTTTTTCATCTCCGTGTAGGGTATTTGACACTTATTCTGAAACCGGAAGCCGCCATCTTGGATTTAAAAATGGCGTCAGATATCAAAGTCCGGTCTCTGGACATCATCCCGATTCCAAAAATACCTATATTGATGGGAATTTGACAGCATTCCCCACTTTTTATCAAACCAGAAGCCTCCATTTTAGATTTAAAAATAGCGTCGGATATCAATTTCCGGCCTATAGACATCACCCCGAGTTCAAAAATACTCATACTCTCACTTTTTATGAAACCGGAAGCTGGATTTTAAAATGGCGCCGGATATCAATTATCGGCCTCTAGACATCACCCCTATTCCGAAAATACCCATATTGATAAAAATAATCGGTGTAAGCCGCGTAAATTTCGGACTCCGCTTAAAAAAAAACCGCGTAAATTCCGAAATCTGCGTAAAAAGCGACTCCAGTGTAGTTAGGCACTTCCTGGACTATAATTGCACATAGTTATTTGCATGGTTCAAGCAAAACTATGGTCTCTAGGGATAAAAATTGAAAAAAGTAGGGTTTTCCATACAAATTTTAAACGCAATGCGGAAAGCCGGATTACAACCAATCGTCCCCAAATTTTGCACAGTTGTTTGGGACCCTAAATGGAATCAAACAAACACTGTTCTGAAAAAATGATCATGATGACCCATCCTACATAAACGACGCCAGTGGTGTAGTGGTAAGCGTGATTACCTCTCACCCCAGCAGACCTGGGTTCAATCCCAGTCGGCGCCGCCGGGATGTTCTGAGGCATAACATCTCTGATCACGCCTTCCTTCGGATGGGAAGTAAAGCCGTTGGTCCCCGGTTCATGAGTTGATGGGTCGATAGGTAGGGTCCAGGTGTGGGAGCTGCCTTCCTGGCATGTCGGTAGCATTGGTGCTTAACACGGAAAACAAGATCGACGGAAAAAACAAACCAAAAGGAAACCCATCCTACATCCGTAGTTTTGAAGACCAGGTATTCGTGAATATATTTGCAGAAGGAAGCAACATCTTATATGGTTGAGATCTTGTGATATAAACATATCTAACATCAAAATATGCCACTTCGTGGATATATTTTTACAATGACCCCTCCCCCGAGAAATCCGCCCCTCGAAAAAAAAAGTCCAAATGAACAGAAACTCCAGTAAATTTACTATGAAAATCATTAAAAATTTCTGAAATTCATTGAAATGTTGTTAAGATAGGGGAAATGGATGTAATGTCGGCCTAAATTCCCCTAATCTGGGCCCATACACAAATTCAGCAATTGACTAAATTTTCAATAGTGTCCAAAAATATCCATTAGTAGATAAAATTGAAAATAGCTGATTTTTTGCGATGTGTCCAATCTTAGATCATTTCCAATAAATATTTTTTCAAGTTTTCGGACCATATTTCATCTAATATTACAGAGCTCCAGTGGCGCACCTAGTCAAGAAAGAATTAGTAAAATTCATCGATAAATAAAAAAAGTTACAGCCTTTCAAAGTGGCATAGGTTCAAATCGACCGAAGGTACAGGTAAAGGGTTAAATAAACCCCGTATATTTTAGCTAGAAATAATTCATTTTTCCGTACAACTTAATGTTAAACACGCCTTTTTAGAAAAATATGCAAGATTCAAAATGGCCGAATTTTAAGCAGAAATATGAATGATTCCACATGCAAATCGAAGAAGGCCGAGTTTGGTCGATTCATCATTTGACGAGGAACTGCTCGTAGAGTAAATGACGGCTTTGGAGAGACAAAAATACATTACTAATTTTACTCCATTTCCACACCAAAATACTTCACTGCATGCATGCAAACTCAATTGGATTCGATTTTTACGGCTGACGTTTCTTGAAATGATAAAAAAAAAACCGACGGACTACAATATGCAGCTGATAAAATGCTCATAGAAACTCGGACGCTGCTTACATTGACGAGAATACGTAAGGGGATATAGGGGAAGACGGGGTAACAATAAAATTGTTAGCTGAAAATAAGCAAGACATTTCTGTGACATTGCTGCGCATATGAAACAGAGGACCATTAGGGTCAAAAACTGGCACGCTTACCCGCTTATCCTTAAATGCTTCTTGATAAATGCTTTCACCCACTTTCACCCACCCTAAAACTCAAACTCTAAGCCTCCCAGATTCATTTTTTTTAAGTTGATGCCACCGTTCTCTTTTCATCTTCCCTTTTCTGATATTGACAGTACAAACCTGCCGAAAAGTCGAAAATCGCCAACATGAAATCGTTTAGCAAACCGAAATAGCAACCACAGTGAAGGTATTCAAGCATAAGAAATATGGCTCTACAGACGATGCATGTTGGCCAACAAGCATCATTGGCTTACGAAGAATCATGCGTCTCCACCGTTCACATCGACACACGACAATAATAGTGAAAGCTGAAAGGAACAGCAAAACATTTGAATAATTTTACTGACGAAGGCGACGGTTCTGAGCTCATAAATAATGCAATAAAAAATTTAAATATTTTCCTACACGCTATTCTAGGTGTGTAAATCTGCTTTGCTACTGGTCGATTTTTCACATCCCTTCGTAAAAGGATATCCCAAGCAGCAGTCCAAATTGTTCCCAGCAGGGACATTTATGGCCGTGACTGCACGTGGCGATTACGGTGCAAAATGGTCACACCTTTTTGCTAGCTCCTCGTCTTTCAACACACCACCGGAAAAGGGGAAATATATATTCAGTTGATTGAAAAAAAGAAAATCACAAATCTCCCAAAATTTCAATATTTACTGTACTACGACTGTGTTGCGAAATGGTTGCGAGCGAAAGATAAAGTAGACAAATGGGTGGTACTTACTTGCTATAACCCTTAAATACCGTTGCATAAGACCCTTCTCCAAGTTGTTCTAATTTGATGTAGGCTTCTGATTTGCCAAACGGCGAGTCACCCTGGAAGAAAGAAAGAAAAATGAGTTTGATTAGCATAGGTTTACAACTCGGAAGAGAACAATAAATATGATGCTTGTTTTGATCTCGTACTTGTTATTAATTCAGTGCCACGCCACCTACCGTGTACAAACCTTGATTTAAGACAACAAAATCAGCTACAGCAAACAAATTCCGGCTTTTGTATCAAAATTGGATTTGTCTTATAGTCTCACAACAACGGATATTAGAATAAAGTTAAATATTTACCTTCTTCGGAATCAAACAACGAACATATGCCATAGGACGACGCCCAACACGAGAGAGCTAAGAAGATGATAAGGAAAAGCCAGATACTCTCTTTCCGGAAGTTTTACCGACCTCGAAGAAAGCAGCTCTGACAAAGATGATGCGGCTCCACCGGACCTGCAGGGTCCTATAGCAAGACAGTTGCTTTAGCCTCGCATCGCTCCCACTTCAAACAGAGGAAAATCTCATGTATTCTACCCGCAGGAAAGTTGCCCGCAAATGTTTGTCCAGATATTAACGCTTTGAGATATATAGACTGAGTATTATTTGTATTTGCTTGGTACCTCCGTCGACGTCGGCTCTTCAGGGCAGACCGACCATGTGGGATGCTCGTTTTGTATATGCTTGCAGACATAAAGAGCAGCGCTTGCACAGAGCTTTAGGAAATTTTACGTTTTCCTCGCCTTATCTCGGAGTGGTCGAATCTTTTCAAGATATTTACTTCTCGGTGGGTTTTGCGACTGTTGCACAGTGCTGTAAAATGCACAGTGGTGTAGTTAGAGTTTGTGAAGCATTTCATGCATCTCATTGATACAAATGTGACGGATTTTAACCTAATAATTTTAATACCCAATAAATAAAGAAATATTCGACGAAAAATGTTTTAGCCTCAGATAACCTAGATAGGCCCGGAGAGAAAATCATTCTTGTAAGAGCAAATTGCAAATTGCTTGACATGTTGGCACAATCTTCTGTGAGAGTGTCAAATCCAGAAATAAGAAGATTAAAAACCTTGAATCATTCAGTCTCTGTCTGTACCCGATCATAAGAAGCAATGCCAGTAAGCTCCAACTAGTAATTATAATTCCCTGTCAAGTATGTCTATACGCTTAATTTTCATTTTGGAAATCCCGAATTTTTCCGGATCAAACCTAAAAACATTCCCGCTTATTAATATTCAATTACTTTTTTTTTCAAGTATCTAAAAACAACGTGAAAATATTGATTGTTCTTTTTCCATAAATTTCCTATTGCTCATGGAAATGTTGCAGCAGTTTAGAAAGACATAAAAATCCTAAATTTTAGAATAACTTTGGTTTCTATTGTTTTGAGAAATATACCAGATGTAGTGAAAGTTCTTCGAAATAAAGATGCACTTAATAACTCTCACAAGTTTGCTCAATTTTGTTTTCTTATCTGTAGAGCCTTTTTACAACTGCGTCCATTACTTAGGAATATTGTTGTCTGACCCATTTTATTTTGGAGCTAGTCACATATCCTCTCACAATTCAGGTGCGATCGACATTTGTTGACATTGCATGCTGTCTCAAGCGAGATTGCTTTGCCAAACTTCAAAGGGTTCCATTATGGGATTGCTTTGCCAAACTTCAAAGGGTTCTACAGGGTGATTCGGAATAAATGTCCCTTTTTAAAATTGTCATAACGATTGAACGCTTGCATGAATTTTTGATATCATTATATTCCAGATATTCTACATATATAATCTTCAACTAAGCATAGTTTATTTCTAATCTCTCTCCCTTTACCTTAATTATCAGCCACATTAGTCATGAAAATTAACCACAGCTTGCACGCACGCTTTAGTTCCAGCACTTTTTGAGTCCTGGTGATGCGTTTAAGCTCTGATATTGAACGGATTTTCCAAGCATGCTTCCTTTGTACCTCTATAATGATGCAAAAATAAATGTTACATTCTTGCGAAGAGATTTCAGTTTCTAAAAGATAACACACGATTTTTTTAAAGATTTATGCCATTCTCCATTTTGACGTCAATGGCTGCTTGAAATCACAAACGAATGAAATTTCAAATCCTACTATCAATACAAGCTGATATTTGTACACACTTAAAACAAAAATACTTGAGCATATACCCATTTTACCCATTGAGAATTGCATATTTGTGAAATCGGTGACAGTTATTCTGAATCACCCTGTAATATAAATTTTCCAAACATTCTTTGATTGAATAGTGATCCATAGCTGCAGAGTATATGTTCAGCAGTTTCGTTTTCAAATTGACAAAACCGATATTCGCTAGAAGACATTTTTCCTATTTTATATAAGTGATATCTGCTAGGGCAGTGACCAGTCATAAGACCAGTTATTACCCTAAGATCTCTTTTACTAAGATTAATCTGGGCTTTTTGCCTGTCTGGATACATCTGTGGCGTTCCAGTAAGATTCTACTATGTACATTTGCCAACTTTTTAGTTCCATTCTTATAGTACACTCAGGGACTCCACAAAATGGTTTCGGACCGATGAAGCTCGATGTAGAAGCACGTCCAGCTAGACTGTCGGCATTTTCATTTCCTTCAATGCCACAATGGCCGGGCACCCAGTATAATATGACTTCGTTCCTTTTGGTCAATTGTTTTAAGGAAAGAATACATTCCCACACTAGCTTCGATCGACTTGTACGCCTTAAGGCGATACTCTAAGGAAGCCTTAGCGTGAAACTGAAATTGCTACTCTCTGTTTGTAGTAGCACAGCAAAAAAGGAGTAGCAATTTCAAATTTGTATGTTTTGTGGAAGCTGACATTTGTGCCTTTAAAGTTTCACGCTAAGGCTTCCTTAGAGTATCACCTTAAGTGCATTAAGAGCAGCTTGGCTATCCGAGAATATGCAGATCTTGGCAAACCTGTATTTTCTTGTTAGACAGATGTTTGCATTTTTTATGATTGCTTGAATTTCTGCTTGAAATACTGTGGGACTATGTCCCATTGGTATAATTTTACTGACTTCAGGGCCAAAGTTCATAGCTCCAGTATCTTCACCCATCTTCGAGCCATCGGTGTAAAATACAATAGATCCTTGACGTATGTTTGGCCCACCAGACTCCCATGTATGGCGGCTTGGTTTAACCATTTTGAAGGGAACATCGTAGTTTGTCTTTGTTACCATACAATCTTCTATTATTTTTACAGCTGGATTTAACTTGAAATCCTTAAGGATCTTTAGATGTCCTACCAAGTCACCATCTAAAAGTTTATTTTGACGGTTAAACTGTAAAGCACTTTTTGCTGCCTGTAGTTTAACAAATTGGTGTAAGGGCTAGTGCTGTAACTTTCATATCATTCGATTGAAGATGAACCAATACAACCATTCAATCAATTCTGTGTAAACGAATTCTAACATGACCATAATTTGAAGAGCCCCTTTTTTTCATTCGAATCTCATTGTCACTGTTAATCGAGTCACTCACTATCATTTGATATACGACAGTGGAGTATGGAAGAAATCCAGCAAAATGGTTCCGAACAGACAAGTCGACCCGATGTCGGATCAATGTAAGGCTAATTTAAGTTTGATGTTGACCCAATGTCGTGTTGTTGTCGGTCAATTTTGGGTATATGTGTCGGGTTGGCTTAGCTTTTTGCCGGAATGTCGACCAGAGCTCCGTTTATGAGTAGGTTACAGTCAATTGAATGATATATAGCGTTTCTCAAATAAGAATGATCCATGCCTTCGTCAAATGACTAAGCAACTGATATCACCCATTTGGAGGAGGTCCCATTTGATAGCGAATAGCTACTTTTCTCATTTTCATCAAAAATGTTCAAATGATTTTGAGAATTTACAGCACTGGTAAGGGCAAAATACCCAAGTAACATTTCTTGTTTTATTGCACTCTATTAGTGGTTATTGAGATCAATTTCATAAAACCGCCAATAAAATTAATAGCTCCAGCACAACCTTTTGATAACCGCTATAAGATCGTTATACAGCTTAGTGGACCACTCTTGATAAGGTTTATAAAGCATGTTTGAGAATCACAATAAAGCTGTCTTAAAACCTTTTGTCAGGAAGCCTCATACTCTACAAAAGGTTCTCATAGCCTCTATAAGAGTAATATTGTATCCAAGCAATTTTATTACGCTTTGGTGAAAATCAGTTATAAAGCCAATTTAATTTGTATTGACTTCAAAGCAACCGCCATAAATTAGCTTGTTGTTGTTCTGTTCTGCTGAAACTTTTTTTCCAAATGGAAATCTTTAGCGGTAAAAATAGGTTTGAGTGTTGGTGTCAATTAGTCAATTAGTGAAAATCTTAAAGAAAATATATTTCTTTTTAGAAGTTCCAAAACATATGCGCTTGAAATGTTATCGTGTATATTGAGATAATATGAGCGTTAAATAAATGCGCCTCCAAAATAATTCAAGTTAACAAAAAAGATTGTTTCAGAAATCAAATGAATTTGACAGAATCACCTTAATTTTACAGAAAATAGATCTCAATACATAAGTTCATACCAATGCACACTGGAAATCATTTCGGATCTCTTATTTAGCCATTATTTTATTAAAATTTCTTGGATTTTATTCCAAGGCTAATGGCATTTTCATAATGACAATATGACGACAGAAGACAGCAGGCAAGAAAAACACCAAGCGCAATTTCTTAAAATGTCTAATGCTTACATTGCACACTGGGTCAGGAATGCAACCTAGCGGAGCAAAATTAATAACTCCGAAACGAAGCATTTCCGCGACTTGGTGTCTTCGGCAAAATTTCTCGTCATAATAAGGACCATCTATTGACATAAACTTGGCTACCAATCACCTTATCATCGTATTTTAATGTGATTTAATGGGTTTTAATTCAATTCATATTCAAGCAACTTCCCCGGGGTACCCGGAACATGTCCAAGTGTGTCCAATGTGGTCTGGAACACTTAACACGACTTGCATTGATCTTATTTTTGAATTCTGTAGTAATTTGATGTGTCCAGCGTGAAGGCCCATATTCACCGGATCTTATTCTGGCCATATCTCCGGAACCGGTTCACCAATTCCAAAACCGTTCAATAGGGTTCAATGGGACCCCAAGACCTATCATTTGGCGCCGGTCCAAATCGGTTGAGCGGTTGCTGAGAAACATGAGCGCATTCATTTCGTTACATACACACACACATACACACATACACACGTACACACACACACACACACAGACATGTTTCGATCTCGTCGAGCTGAGTCGAATGGTATATGACACTCGGCCCTCCGGGCCTCGGATCGATAGTCCTTTTTTCAAGTGATATCTATACCCTTCTTTGTAAGAAGGGTAAAAACCATATTTTCGACATTTTTTTTCTTTAACTCCATATAACTTGGAACCAGTAGACTGTGGAAATTTTACGTCTTTGAAAGAGCTGTTCATTTTGTCAAGATAAACAACTTTGCCGAAGACATCAAGTTTCCAAAACGTCAGAGAAAGAAGTTAGATTGTGACACCATCTTTGCGGAAGTGTTTTGAACTATTTGTTTATGTCAATAGATGGTCCTTATTATGACGAGAAATTTTGCCGAAGACACCAAGTCGCGGAAATGCTTCGTTTCGGAGTTATTAATTTTGCTCCGCTAAGTTGCATTCCTGGCCCAGTGTGCATGGGATGAAAGCAGAACAGAAAAGCATAATGCATGATTTTATTACGACAACTATTTTACTTTTACAAGAGCAATTCAAGCTGAACTTTGCATTAGGTCCTTAGTAACATTGATCGATTCTCTTCGTCGACTTTCTCTTTCGTTAATAACTTATTCACAGAACCGTTTCTTGATGTGTTTGTCGTATTGAATGCTAGATAAAAGCTTCTTTTATCGATTTATGTGCTGAAAATACCTGGGAATGTCTTTACATGACCGTGGGGATGCAAAGAGAAAGTTGACGAAGCGAATCTGTCAATATTACTTAGGACCTAATGCAATTTTCAGCTTGAATTATTTTTTTTTATTTGAGGGCAAATGTATATTCCTATTCTACGGGTGCAACCGATGAATTTTAAAAACATTTAGAAAAGTTTTGAATGGTACATTAACCTTTATGAAAAGTTATGCGTGATTTCAACCTTTTTGCCCTAGGACTGTCACCATTTCGAACAAGATTCGTCCGTGTCACCCCACGTATATGCGAGCGAGAACGGATGAATCATGGAGATTGCTGACGTTTTTCTTACGCACACTACGTCGCGTATACGTATACACGAAATGTTTTCATGCTCATGCTAACAATTTTGTTGATTTTCTTTGCGCTCCGCTTGGAAGTACCGGAAAGTTTTTATTCTTTTCTATGTTGTAAAAATAAACCACCTATTTACATTTCTGACAAGTTGCAACTGAATGCTTATAATTGTTTTAAAATAACTGTTTCATGGCCAACTAGTTTTATTGTGCTTACTTATAAAGCAACGGTAGGATTTATTTTTTGGTTTTATAAGGGCAATTTATATTACTTTTTTGTATACTTCAAAGCAATCATAAAACCTTTCATAAGTGAAAATAGCATAAGCATCAGTTGGTTTTTTAATTAGCTTTATAGGGGTTTTGTAGATAGCTATAAGAATGTTTCATGACTTGCATTGTATATGACCGTCATAAAGCTGTAGGTAATGGTTGCAGCTGCAATATAACCTTTATAAATTTTGAATATAGCCAAGCAGCTCTAGATTTGTTACTTGGGTATTGAGAACGGCATCCAAAGCATCTGATGATGTGCTTCTCATTGCTCCTGTCATTGATATACAAGCAAGTCTTTGTATTTTTCTTAACTGCTTTTGAGCGGTTATTTCATTTGTTTTGGGTCACCATATCAGTGAAGCATAGGTAATTTTTGGTCGAACTATGGCTGTATATATCCAGTGTACCATATTCGGTCGTAGTCCCCACGTTTTCCCCGCAGCTTTACTACAGACCCATAGCGAATTTGTAGCCTTGGTGATAACCTTGTCAAGATGAGAGTTCCAGTTCAGTTTCCTATCCAAAGTAACACCTAGGTATTTAATTCATCCGCGAACTGAATTCAAACTCCATCTAGAGTAGGCTGTGCCAACATTTTTTTTTCCTTTTGTGAAAGGAGCTATGACAGTTTTTGAAGGATTTACATTTAAGCCCTCTCTCCTACATCAATGGAAGGTCATGTTTAGGGCAGTTTGTAACCGATTTGAAATCGTGTTCTCAAACTTTCCCCGAACTATAATGGCCACATCGTCTGCGTATCCAATCACCTCGAAACCCTGCTCCGCTAAAGTTTTAAGGAGTTCGTCCACTACTAAAGACCACAATAAGGGTGATAGTTTGCTCAATTATCTGTTTGTATACAATCTATTTCCCACAAACTGGCAGGATCTCACAAACTCGGGGAACTTCGTTAAGGTTCAGAAATTTTTCTTTATTACCATCGAACTTCGTAAAATTTCAGCAAATTTATCGATGTTCAGGAGACAGCGTATCACAGCAAATTTTTTTTTTTAATATTACTTCCAAGAGGATGCACTTCAATCATGACGAAAATCTTATGCATTTTGAATGGCCACAAAAATTAACAAATGCAGTAAAAGCAGCGTAATTTCAGTTTATGTATTGTATTAATGATATTTTTGTCCTTTTTGGCAAAGTAATATTACACCATATTTTCGACATGATTGAAGTGCATCAACTTTGATGTGATATTAAAATTATTTTTTTGCTGTGTAGTCATTCAGGAAATTTAAGAGAAATTCGGAGAACTTCATAGAGGTTTCCAGAATGTCGTAAGGTGGTCGTAAATTCGGGAAAACTTCATAGAAGTGGGAATTTCTGTTTGTAAACCTTGTTGAAGTTTTTTCAGGAAACTTCATAAAAGTGTTCCAGGATTTCTCTTAATTACTGTTAATGATTTTTGTTCGTTTGAGAAATTCTGTAGAAGTTCGAGAAACTTCGCAGAATATCATCGAAATTCCTAAAAGTGAAGTGAACTTTGTAGAAGGGAATTTCAAGGAACTTTGAAAAAGGAACGACCAAGGAACTTTGAAAAACTTCGGCAAACTTTGTAGAAGTTCGGCAAAATTTGTAGAAATTCAGAAAATTTCCTAAAAGCTTAAGACATTGCTTAGATGCTCAGGAAATAAAGTATAAATTCATCAAACTTCTTATAACTTTAAGGATTTTCGTTTGTTAGGGAACTGTGTAACTTTGGGAGCTTTGTTCAGCCAATATGTTCAAGAAAATTCCTAGAAAAGGATCAGGTTCTTCCCAAAAATTTGAAGAAGTGGATGGATTTTTGAGACCGAATGAAAAATGGAGGATCTTAAGAGGTTAAGACATTATTTTAGAAGTTAATGGAACTTTGTAGATGATAACATAACATTATATGAATTATACGAAATTCGTACAAGTTCATCAAGCTTGGCAGAAATTTAGTTGCAGCTATCGAAAAAATAAAAGTTGTAAGCTATGGAAAAATTCTTTGAAGTACTGAGAACTTCGTAGAAGTTGACGAAAAATCTCAGGAGTTCGTCGAACATTCCTCATATTCAAGGAACTTCATAGAGGCTTGAGTTCATGGAAGTGAGTTTAAGTTCAAGAAACTTCTTGAAAGTACAGAAATCTTCGTAGAAGTTCAGGAAGCGTCGTAGAATGTTAGATGACTTTGTTGATTTTCACGGATTTTCGATGAGATGTCAATAATCTTCGCTGGATATTATTGAAGACTTTTCATGTTGATCAAGTAATGTTCTGAAGATCTGCAACAGTTCAAAAAATCATATGACATCTTTTAGATATCCTTCCAAGACAGAAGTTTGATTAGAGAGTATTAAAAGGATATACAGCTGATCAGAGATTGAAAGCCATCTGGATATGTTTCAAGTCTTCAGATTGATCAATTATTATTCTTAAGATATTCAACTGTTCATAATATTCAAATGACGTCTCCTGATAGTCTCTCAAGATTGCTGGTTGATCAGATATTAGTGAATTAAGGTTGATCAGAAAGATCGGAAGATCTTAAACTGGTCAAACATTCAATTGGCTCTCTCAAGATGGCGGTCGATCAGGAAGTATTTAAAAGATTTTCAGCTGATCGAAGATTTCAATAAATTCCTCTGGATTATTATTATTATTATTTAGCTTTATTTAGGAGGCTTTCAGCCTTAGGCTGGTTCGCCTCCACTCCTCTGGATATTGGAGCCTTGAAACTTCAGGTATTATTGCAAAGATATTCTTCCAAAATTGCACGTTGATCAAGAAGTATTCAAAAGATCTCCAGCTAATCGAAGATTTCAGTGAAGTCCTGTAAATATTCAATTGAATTAAGTTTCATTCTGAAATATCCGATTTTGATTACATTGTTCATATTAGAAATTTTCAGGAAGGAGTTTAAAATATGAAGCTTAAGCCTTCGTTTATTTGTCAATGTTCATATGCCAGCTTAAAATTAAAAAAAAATCCATCGGAAGCTTCTTCAGATTCAACATGTCTTCAAACGACTTCACAAATCATCTAGTTGGTTTATTTGGAAGGCTCAATCACGTTAACTTTACGGAACCGATAATTCACTTAATTGTTTGTGTAGTAGGAGTTGGGCCGAATACTCGCGGCTTCCCGAGGTTAGAGGGGTACATTGTCGAAGGAAAGGATAAGGGGAGGAGCTTGGGGGTAGGGTTTCGTTGCCTCATCAGAGCGATGTCGCCAGTATGAACGGTAGTGTGGTTCTAGATTCGTCTGGAGTTCAACCGGTTACGATGACCAGCGGGCGACGATGAGACTCATCGAGACGGGGGACAATCCTTCACAAATCATGAAAAATCTTCAAAATGTACACATAAAAAAATACCTTCACGGAATTTTAAATGTTTGCAAACATATCTCCACATCTGGTGTCCCTGTTACTGAAGAAATATTGTTTTATTATTATTCTTCGAAGGAGATGAACAGTGAAAAAAAAATCAAACCCGCATTTCAGAACATCGTAAAATAATAATTAGAAACACATACGACTATTGAAATAATCAACAATCTTTATTCACTTCCCGGGATCCCAGGATTTCTTGGGATATCAAATAAATATCTCCCGAATCCCGGGATGATGGGAACCCCCGGTATATGGAAGCTCTACTTTATATTGATGAAAAATCATCTAAGCAGCATTGCTTGATTTTTCATTTCGAATATTAAAATGAGGGTTGTTTTGAAACCATGTCATCGTAATGTTGATGGAACATGGAACATTCGTGAATTACTAATTCTTTTTTTTGAAAAAAAAAACTACTAACAGCACTCATACGTGATGTTACCCACTATATGCTAATGCCCTGACATAAATTTAATTACAAATCAATCACGTGATTTCCATCTTCAGTTAAAAAATAAAGACGCACTATTTTAGACCATTGGTTGTGATTTCATTATATTATGGTCCGGTCGATCAAACATTTTTTTCTAAAATATTAAAAATTACCGTTTTCAAACCATGTTCAGTCCAGTCCGTGGCGAATTTCTCAACAGTTTGACTGTTTTATCTCCCAGAAAATGAGCGAAGGCACAAGCAGTGTGTTGCCATGTCAATTATCGCTGGATGGAGGAAACGAATTGAATGGTGCGGCGCTGTTGCAATCAGTTTGAGCTGTCAACAATACTACACTATGCTTAAAAACAAAAAAATGACACGTTAGAGTGCGAATGTATCCCTGCTCCTTACAATAGCCATGCTCCCTCCTACGCAGGAAAACGATACAACAATAATGCGCAATCACTTTCTCGTTCTCTTTTTTTCAATATTGAGGTCAAGGGCATGTCTTGTTATGAGGTTCTTGACGTAGTCTGATACAGCGCTTTCTTATCCTATCGGTCCGGTTCGGTCAAGCAATTTTCAGGTTCCAACATTTCTCGACTTCTTTGGAAATTGAGTCATTAATATAAAAATGCAAAAATGATACATACTTAGAAAGCTCTCTGTGGCAGGCATAAAGTTCCAGTTGGTTCATCACAGCAAATAATAATAATAAGAACAATCTCCAATCTGACCTTTCTATATCTACCAGTTTACATTCTAAATTCTAAATCCTTTGGGAATTGTAAATCATTGGAATTACAAACGGTTAAATCGAAGGACCGAATCAGCATCAATCCAATAACGACGCCCACCTATCGAAATAAAAGCGGAGTTCAGAATATTATCAAAAGGTCATGGAAAATAATCCCAAACATGCCTCCCACCCCCACACCCCGTTCTACCAGTTCGGATGGGTTTTGGCTTCCATGACCGTCGTCTAGTTGCCACTACCCATCACATCCAAGCACTACTGGAGTGAGGTGCACTATGAAAAGTGTATTTTATGTGGGCCTGCTTGCTAAATTCATGTTATTTCTGTTGGGTTTACTGTTCTGTCTGCATTCTAACAATATTGAGTCGTCGTCATCGTCGTCGGTCGTCCCGTGTTAGCCGTCGTTGTTTGAAATTGCGGTTCAGCCAAGCCTTGCTGCTATCATCATTTTTTTTTCTCGAATGTACAAATAAACTTTGGAATATTGTTGGCTATCCAAACATTTTCATCGTTCCGGGAACTGAGGAATCAGCTCGAACGGTCTTTTGTTCTTGGTGTCTCGGGTCCGACAACGCCCGCTCAGCACGGCGTGTAATTCCAAACAATCCATTTCGGTGAATGTTGACCTTTCACCTTTGAAGATTGGAAGCAAAATAGGGAGAAACCCAAGTTTAAATGGAATAAATGGCCAGGTTCTATAAATAGGATCGAGTAATCAGCAGTCCAAGAGGAAAGCTTTGATGTGGCTTGTGCGGTTTATTTATTTGGAGTAATTCATGGAGGCGGGTTTGCTAAACAAAGCGATTATAATCAATTTTCTCACGGATGACGGCTTTAGTGTCTGGGTGGGTGATTTGAAAAATCGTTGGTATCAGAAATCAATTTTGCATGCAATATTAACAGACACGTATATGATTCGTTCGTTTGGATTTATCATCGTTGAACGCAGAACCGATCGAAAAATGACAGCTGAGCGTGACAAGGCTGGTAAGTAATGTGGATCATTCTTCAGTGATTCCACTTTCTGTACTGTGTCGTTTTCAAGAGCATACAGTCAACTTTGCAAAGCTCAATATTGAAGTATACCGTATGCGTGATAATGTTTGCACCATTAAGCAATGTCAAAATTTAAAAAAATCTCAAAAATTTTGTTTTCGAGTTTTTTTTATTTATTCAAAGGGGGGATGTTTCTCAGAGTCTCAAACTATGTTAATCATCCATCGAGTTTCCACTTGCTGCATTTACGGCATCCACATGCTTCCGGAATGCACGGCAGGTTTGGTCTTCATGACGCGCCATATTGAGTAATCCAGCGGATTAAGATCGAGGCTGGATGGCGGCCACATATCCTTCGCCCAGAACGGAAGAAGTTCCTGCAACCAATTCTGAGTGCCGTTCGAGGTGTGGCACGGAGCCCCATCTTGTTGAAATACATTATTTGGCTTCGGACCGTACTGTTCTTTGATCCACGGAAGGACATACTTACTTAAAATCCCGATGTAGACCTCCGTGTTGACCTTGTCGCCTTCTGGATTGAAACCCGGTCCATTTTTTTTGCCATCGGAAGCCACCAATCCAAACACCATAACGCTAGCAGGATGCTTGGTCAGATACATGTTCTTGTGCTCGTCGGCCACGTCTTTTACCGGAAGAGAACTAATATACCGGTCGTTTCTGGCATTTGATACGGGATCGACGGTTAACATACTCTCGTCGGTGAACAGGATTACCGGATTTTTTCGCTTACGGAAGTTCAAGATTTTCTTGCATCGTTCGACTCGTAGCTCCCGGATGCGGTTGGTAATCATGTGAGTTTTTTTTTCCGTGCCCTCGACTTCACCCCGCAATCTTCCTTTACGATCTTCCGTGCCGTAAAGTCACTGATCCCGTGTTCCTTTGCCATTTTCCTTATTGAACGCACTGGATTCATTCGAATCTTCCTTTTTAAGGCAGCGATAACCCTCGGAACCCGAGCTGATCTTGGACCTGGTCTAAAACCCTTTTCACGGTCCACCGGGACACTCCCACGGCGATTGAAATGTCTTTTTGTGACATTTGCGCGTGGGACAAATCACGAATACGCTGCCACTTCGTCATGGTGCAACTGTCAAACTAAGTAAATCATTTTCTTTTATACACAGCCTACTACGGTATGAGCTATAGGTTAGGTGCATGCAAAGAAAACCAAGGCATTGTATGCACAGATGAAACGGGAACCTTATTTGTACGATGGTGCAAACATTATCACGCATACGGTAGTTATAGAACAAAAAACCATAGAGAGTCAATTAAGCAGATCATCGTTGTCGTGAAAATCATCTTTTAATATGGCTCTATAACTCAATATCTATACAATATTTGCATGTTTCAATATCATCGATTGTTAAAGAGAATCAATCTTTTGATTTACAGCTTCAAACATAGCTTTAAATTTCAAAATAGAATTGACGTGAAACACATTACGCTAATACCGTGAGGGATCGACATCTTCCACGGTATAACTAAAACAGTAAACTTTAATCTGGGTTGATTCAAGATCTCAACTGATCAGTTTTGCACATTCGATTGAATTAGCACTCGACGGAGAACATTTTTCGCATTCTTTCAGTTTCTCGCCAATTTGGTTAGTTCATAGTTTATTGCGACTGTGTAGTAATTGCAGAACGGCTCCGCAGTAAAAATTTGAACGCAATATTGGTAGTGGAAGCTAACCTACTACTTAGCTGCTTAACTAATGGAACTTCTGCATCTCTTGAAATTCCGAAAGTAAGGTTCATTGCAATGAATGCAAGAATGAAAACTGTATCAAAACCAAATACTTAATCGTTTCTCAATAGTGATGAAGTAATAGGACATGCACTAAACTAAGGATACGGGTATACTACAGTAGATGAAATTGCTGGTCGCCGTCGCAGTGGATTTATATCCTGAACAGAGGAAAACAAATATTCTGAGAAACTCCGAGAACATTCGAAACTATAAAACGATCGATGACACACCCAACTCCAAACAAATGATCAAGCCTTTATAATGCTAGATTTTTTAGAAACTCATCGAAGCACCTTCAGGAGCTTTTGCAGGGCTGGTAGCGATCACTGCTGTCAAAATAGTGATTTTAGAGACCATGTTGAAGACATAAGTGACCAAATAGTGACTTTTAGTTGTAAAAAAGTGACTAAAAGGTGACCTAAGGGAAGAAAATTATTCGTTCTGATGGCATACCAAATAAATGTTTGATGTTTTAGACTAATTCAATTAGAATCTCATAAACACTTAAATATGTACGATAGGAACCATTAAAGCGAAAGATTCAATAGAATGTTTATGACTAAACCTCTACTACCAAGCTTCTACTACCTGGGAAAACATGCAAACCGGTAATTCGCAGGGAAATCTATTTTTCTTGAAAATACCTGGAAGTATCAGGGAATCTTATCATTTCTTAGGAAATTCAATAATTTTCTTACTAATAATGCATTTTAAAATAATGAAAATTTATATGTTTAGTTATTTTCATTCAGTAACAAATACATAAATTTATAAATTCTGAACTGACAAGTTATATACTTCAAGAAATTTTAAGAATCTGGAGCCAAATTCCTTGCACAGTTTTAAGGCTCATGGAATTTTATTATAATTTCTACGGACCTCATTCCACCGAAGTTCTGGGAGAAAAAAATCTATGAGAAAAACATCAACTGCAATCTGCTTTCATGGTACTTCTGAGGAATTTTAGACTTCATGTAAAGAAGCTTAAGATAGTAAACTCCATACAAATTTTCATGAGAAATCTCCGTTGAATATCTAATCTGAGGTATTCATAACTACTTGAAAGTTCCCAAAATATTCCAGAATTTAATTAAACTGCCTTGAAGTTCTTTTGTAGTTTGAAAAACTAACCTGATGCTCACAATACTTCACAATACATCATTGTTTTCAACTTCTCTAAACTTTTTCGGACTTCCTAAAGTTTCCACAATTTTCCTAACGATCATGAATCTTCTCTAAAGTTTTAAAAATTCACTGAATTTCTCTAAACTTCTTTAAAATTTATATAATTTGCCTGCTCTGGAATATCTCTGCTCCGAGGATGTCTGTTCTTTCTTGAAGTTTTTATTTTAGCTTTTTAGTGAGATGTATATATGTCTTGAAGTTCTCGAAACTTCTCTAAAGTGTTTGCAGTTCTCATGAAGCTTGTTGTACTACCCTAAATGTAATTGAACTTAATTCTAAAAATGTTTAAGCTTCCGTGAACTTGTGGACTTATGTGAAAACCTCAATAATTTTCGTAACATTTCTAAATTTCTATGAAAATTTGGGAACTTCTTGAAATTTTCCGCTAATTTAGTGAAACTAATGGAACTGAGCTCCCCTGAAATTCCCCTTGTTGGAACTTTACTAAACTTATTTGAAATGCTCCCGAAATGTCCATATAAGTTCCTGAAGTTCTCGGATCTTCCCTTAAGTTCCATAGACTTTTATGAAGTTCTCGAAATGTTTCTGAAGATATCTGGACTTCTTTGAAGATCTCGAAGTTATTCTGAAATTCCAGGAACTTCTTTAGGCTTCCGTTCCACAGCGGAATAATTAATATATTTCTATGATTTTCACTGAAGTTCTCAAGATTTGTCTCATGTTCAAATTATCGAAACTAATTCATAACTTCTTCAATAGTCTAGAGTTTCTGATGGTTTTAAAACTGCCCAAAATATTTCTCAATTTCCTTCAAATTCTCTAGACTGCGCTGCCTTAGTATTTTTTAAAAGAACCCACAATTTTACTGGAATGATTGAATTGCCTTTAAGGTCTACAATTTTTCTTAAGTTTTCCCTGCAAGAAGTTTTCTATGCTAACTTTCATTTCTCTAAATTGATCAAATGTTCCGGTAAATTTTCTGATATACACTCAGGTCTTTTTTTACACGGGGGATACGTACCGTGTAAAAAAACCGTGTAAAAAAAACCTACGAGATTTTGATTTTTCGCATACTTAAATGTTTTAAAAAATTGGATTTTGATGCCATTTGTAATTAAAGCATGATATGGTCCATATAGACATATTTTAAACATTTCTGTATTTACACCAAAAATTGTGATTTTTTTAAGTATGCCATTCGATTACCTATAGCTTGAAACGGATAATGTGATTGGAAGCAAGTCGATAGGTTGTATCGTTGTCGAGAAATCGTTAAAAACGTACCGTGTAAATCGTGGAAAACCGCGTAAAAAAAACCGTGTAAAAAAACCGCGTAAAAAAACTGTGTAAAAAAAGACTTCAGTGTATATATATATATATTTATAATTTCCTGAAGCTTCTAAAGTTTTCAGATCAATCATAGAATTCTCGAAATATCCCATAATTCCAAGGAACTCCTTGTAGGTCACTTATTTCCTTAAGTTAATGGGATTTTTCTGACGCTATCTAATCGTCCTCGAACTACTCAGAACTTCACTGAATATAATGAAACAATCAAAAATATCTGAATTTCTTAGAAGTTCTCTGGAATTTCTTGAAAATACCGGTGCTGGTTGGAAGTTCTCTTTAATGGAACTTCATTGATGTTCTGTAATCAACTTAGCTAAATTTTCGAATTTTCTATAATCTTAAAATTTCCATGATATGACACCCTTGAAATAGTCTCACATTTTCCGGAGTTCATATAATATTTATTACGTTTCAGAAATTTTCTCTGAGCAAACCGAAGTTCCGGAAATTCCGGTTTCTGCAATTTCCTTGAAATTTTTTGAACTGCTTATTGATTCTCTTATCTGTCTTCATGTTCTCGGAGCTTCCCTAATACTCTCAAATCTAATGAAGATCTCAGTTCTGCTTTAAAATAAATGGAATTCTCGTGAACACCTTTAAACTTCCCTGGAATTCTCTGGATTTCTGTGAAGTTTCTGAAATATTTCAGAAGATTTCATAAATTTTCTCAAGGTCTCTCTAGGAACATCTTAAGGGTTCTCGATTTTATTTCAGCACCTCATGGAATTATCCTGAATTTGTCTAAACTCACGCTTATAGATTTTTTAATCAATTCAATAGTCTGGGCTGAAGTTTCGGGGACTTCCACTTAAGATCTCTAGATCTAGCTTTTCTGAGATCAATAGAACCTCATTAAAGTTTCCACATTTTTAATAGTACGAAAAGTCAAGACATCAAAAATGTTGTGATCTTAGACTTACTAAAATAAAGTAAGTCATCAACTTCAACATTTGATGAATTTGAGCTAAAGCTGTTTCTTTAAAACTGATTGTCATATTTCTAACGCATTTCATAAATAGCATTCTTATTATAAACCTGGAAATTATCCGCCAAAGTTATGGAAAAACCTGGAAAACTCAGGTAACTTTATTTAGCCAAATGAGTCGACAGGAAACCCTGTAGATAGAGAAGAACGATTAAAGGTAAAAAAAACTCTATAGGGTAGAGCACTACTTCGTCGTAATCGCCCATTTCCGTTCTATCGATCAGAAAAGATCAATAATATCAATGATTTCACCATGCACAAATCAATAATAGGTTTGTTCTGATGCGTAAGTTCATTAGCTACAACATAAATTCAGTTAGAGCGCATAGAGCGCTCCTAGCGAATCCTCTTTTTCTAAGTTTAACCGTAGGCCGAAGAAAATCTAATGGCGTTTCAATGCGTTAGGATGGAATTGAAACTCGTAGAACGAATTTAGAATCAAGAAGCAGTGTTAGATTTTCAATTATATTTCCACAATGTGTGACCGTTTATCAAATCCAACGGTACGTATGGAAAGGTGAATGAATTTAGAGGTCATCTTTAACAGAAATATTCAATTTTTGTTTAAACTCGTTCAGAAAAGAGAGGTAAAGCGCGGGTTGTGCTTAGTAGGACGGAAATTAGATCAAAAACCCTACCAGGACTTCGAATTGTTCAAAAATAGAACAAAATATAGACCACGTTTAAAAAAGTTTGAAATAGTGACTTATTACAAATAAAAGTGACTTTAGTGACTTGGCCTTAAAAAAGAGACTTTTTAGTGACTGGCTTGAAAAAAGTGACCAAGTCACTAAAAAGTGACTCGCTACCAGCCCTGCTTTTGACACTCTTGAAACTTCAAGGGGTCTTAATGTTTTGGCAATTCCAGCAGCTGTGAGAACCTCGGAAACTCCTAGCAAACATACAAAAATCAAAAACTTTGAAAAATTCCGGATTTTGAGATGGTTTAACACACGTCAACGAATATCTCAACCAGTGCATGAATTTGAACATTGTGTGGGAAGCACAAGTCAAGAACATCTTCACTCCATATTGATCATTGTGTTGCTTTTGTAGCTGTTTCTAGATCTCCTACTTGAGGCAAGAATTCATGCGGTGCCCCTCCACTTGCATACGAAGCATTTGTTTTTGATCCCGTCGTAAAATAAATATGTTCCTTGAACTCCAGCAAGGTGCTCCCATCTCAGCAGCATTCGCATCCATTGCTTGCACAAAGTTGGCAATCTGGCCCCAGGTGGGGAAATGGAAACGAAGCATTTTCTTCACTTCGACATTTTTATATCGAACAGCAACCGAGCTTGTACACAATGAACAAAGTGCAAAGAAACAATAGCTTCTATCGACAATACGTGATCACCGGGAGGTACAAGTGCTGCTGCCGTGTTCGAAAAGAAAGTTTATTAAATCCTATCTAAAGGGTGTCCAGAGTTAAATTGCATCACTTTCAAAAAGCTGTAACATTTTGCCCTTTGGCTAAATTGTAATGAAATTTTGGGGTTGAGACGGTCTCAGCGTGATTGTTTACACTGCATGAGTTTTATTGTGAAATTTCTAGTAGTTTTGAAAATGGATTAGCATCGAGCCATCGGAAAGATGTTGGGAATCCAACAATCTACTGTTTCTCGTACCATAGAACGATTCGGAGAACGTTTAACTGTCGATCGGAAGCAAGTGAGTGCAACAAACAAGTGTTCCGTACTGCGTTGAACATCACAAGCGAGTGGTTGCTGCCTTCAAATGCAAACCTAACTATTCCGTTCAGGATGTCGTGAAAAAACTACACCTGACAAAACGTTTCGTGAAGAAAGCCAAGAAACGAGCAGGACGACGTTCATTCATGGTTCAGAAAGCACCAAACCACAATGAACGACAGAATAGGACAGCTAGAACGCGGGCATGTAAGCTGTACATAGAAATGTTGATAAAACCACACTGCTGCATCATGGACGATGAAGCATACGTAAAAGCGGACTTCAAACAATTTCTGGGAAACCAGTATGTGACTGCGAAAGACAAGATCGATGTTTCAGAGTCCCTCAGGAAACAGCCAGTGTCGAAGTTCCCCAAGAAATTCATGATTTGGAAGGCGATTTGTTCGTGCGGAAAGCGGAGCAAGCCTTTCGTAACAACTAAAACCGTAAATGGCAATTTCTAGATGAATGAGTGCGTGAAGAAACGACTGCTTCCGTTTCTAAAATTGCACAACATTCCTACAATTGTTTTGGCCGGATCTAGCCTCTTGTCACTAGTCCAAGGTTCTAGAGTGGTACAAGACGAAGGATCTCAATCCCTCAACACACACCGGAGTTGCGACCGATCAAAAGATGCTGGGCTATAATGAAGCACGAACTCCGTAAGCATCCTAAAGTTGTCACTAATGTTGAAATCATGTTGTACAAAACCTTATTGGTGGAATTAAGAAGAAAGTTGAGGCATTTAGATTTGGTGAAAAAATAGAGTGAAATAAATATACGTAAACCAAGCGTATATATAGTATAACAAATTTAATGAAAATCGGTTGAGAGACTCATTTTTGGCGAGTACTTCTATGTGATGAAATTTAACTATGGACACCCTTTATATGTTTCTTACGACAATTTTAATGGTAGACAAACCTTTCATTATCAAGCATACAAACTGTACAAACATATTTATCAAAGTTGATCCTCTTATCCTCACATGCATAGCATATTACAGAACCTCTCTTCAATAACCCCACAATCTGTGTGCAACAAAACCCTCAGTTTTCCGTAATGACAGTTTTGATTTCATCCTGACACTAGCAAGGCAAGAAACATTTCCCAAACCAGCCAAATTGGATTGTGGAATTGCAACAACTTGCCGCAGAACAAAAGAGGAATGCTCCGGGAGACAATTTCCATTCAAACGTCGTATAAATCATATCGCTTGCCTCGGGTCCTTTGTCTGTGCATGTTACTTGAAAGTAAAACCGCATGTCTCCATGCACACACACATACACGACCCAAGCAAGGGTTAGAGTAGATCAGAAACGGGGGGATGCGGGATATCCTGCATCAAAGCGAAGAAGGCTGAAAAATGACAAAAGAAATGTCGCTTTTGAACTTTATGACAGTGGGTGACGTTGTGACCCAGGAATCCAAGACGTGTAAGAATTGCAGGAAGCTGTCTGCCCGGACGTCACCGCAGGAGGCATTCTACATTATTCCACCTCCTGCTGTAATTCCGAGTCTCGGAAACCAGGAAGAACTTTTCCTTGCCATTGTAATCAGACATGGGTTGAACCTGAAAGCTCAAATTTAAAATAATGAAATCATGCAAAGTATGTGTCTGTGTGTGTGTGTGATATGTGCACGATAGCGAGAGCATACCGGGACACTTGAACTTGTCTTTTTTCTTCGTCAAATCTTCCTATTGTCTGGCAAAATAGCGAAGTAGTGGCGCCGGTTGTGAATGTGGGAGTAGGGGCGAAGAATAAGAAAGAAGCACTAAAGTGCAGTACTCTGTCGTTATGCAACGCTACTGTCGGAACCCAAGGTTGGCAAGCAGTGAGGGAGTGATAATTTTTTATGGTTTTGTACGTTTTGGAGGAGAAATGATGGAAAAACACTAAATCCTGGGGGTGCCACTGACTGCAAAGCCCTGATAAAAACAGACACCGCCTCGCATGTGAATGTATGGAACAGGATGGCGCTTATGATTATGAATTGTGCTCCTGATGGTTTGCCATTGTTGTTTTGTTGCGCTTCTGCAGGGAGGAGAAAGTGGAAAATATACCGGGCTGTTGTACATGTGAGAAATAGCCTCAGGACAATGGCGTCGATATTAAACTCGTAGGTTGGCATAGTGTAGGGTAGTGGAACTGCATAATGCATTGCTTAGCAGGAAGACAAATGCTTACATAAAGTAAGATTAGCATTTGGAACAAGTAGTTACAACAGCGATGGAATTTTGTATTTTATGACAGCTGCCGTTCCACCAATCATCGGAAGTCAGAGGAATTCTCGATGGATAAGGTGGCATTCACCAAGTTTCCATCCCTTGATTGATTTTCCTCCAAACGATTTTCAGTCATAAGCTAAGAAAATAGAAATTACAATCCCTCTTTCACAGTCAAATATTTGTTATCTCTTCTTACCATCATTAAGCTGCTTGAAAAGCGAAAATTGAAACACGGCACCCCACGTAAAACAAAGAAAATCACTTCCCTTCGACAACATTTCTTTTGGGAGAAAACACAACCCCCTGCAGCTAATTCCACACGGCTTCCCATTTTCATAATCTTCCACCTTCCGGAATTTTCCCCGTACTGACATGTTCAAGATGAGAAAAAAGTTAAATTGACGCCATTATTGCCTGCGTTAGTGTGAAGGTAATTTCTTGGAGAAGCCAAATTGTTCCACGAATGAACGAGGGAATGATGATTGTCTTGAGTAAGGATTATGAAAAACGGGGTTCATCTGGAAGATTTTCACTGATTATCGTTGATATACGGAGGGGTTGTTGTCAACATGAGTATAAATGATTTTCTTTAAACGCAAATTTTGTCTTTTCCTCAACAATTCATCTCTTCTGTTCCTCCCTATTATTTTGCATTTACCAAAGAGAAGGAAATTTACGAGCTTTGTGAACAAGGTTTTCATTACCATTGTTAGAAACCGGAAAATTGATTTCCCTGAACTATGAAAAACCATCATAACGGAGGGGATTCCTCGCCTCTACTATGCATCCTACTACGGTATTTTTTTCCCCTCAGAAAGAGGCTATAAACGTTGAATCTATCTGTACGGAGTGTTCAATCGTGCTTCCGATCTGCTTTGCCTTTTAATACTGCTCACCAGACGAACATGTTCCCTGGAGAGCATTTTGAATCATTTCAATTATTCCAAGCGCCAGAACTTTCCCTACTAGTAATCCGTACCTTTACTTGCATCCGTATCCGGTGAATCGAGGCACAATCGACAGTAAATTAAACGTCGCCGCAAAATGCTGATCGGGTGAACCAAATGCCAATCAATCTACGCCACGCACCGGCGGAATTTAGCAGCACCGGAGACCAGTAGGATTAATTAGATTTTCCACCTCGCTTTGTATTAGCACTCAACAGTATTTACAATTCACACATGGGCAGTTCCATGCCGAATTTCAAAACAAATTTAATAAAAATTACTCAACCATCTACGACTTACATTAAACTTTGCATAATTGTTTGTTATGGACAATCATTCACATTTTTGCAAAAATTCGGCCATTTTGGATCTTGTATTTTTCCCCCACAATGGCGTATTTTACATTTTTCAATAAATTGTAGCACGAAAACGTCACTTCTGATCAAAAAGACGTTTGAAACAAAAAATATACACAGTAATTTTGTTTTGTTATTTTGAGTAAAAATTCCAAAAAAAGAGATAAGACTCAAATATCTCAAAAAATAGTTTTAAAGTTTTTTTTTTATAAAAAAAAGCTCATGCAAAAAGCAAACTTTTGGAAAATTCTAAACCATGGACACAAGAAAATTGACAAAAATTGTACAGCATTAACTTTCGGAAATATTTTTAAACTTGTTGTTAGCAAGCCTTTTTATGTAACCTTGCACAGAACACGATTTGGAATGCCTTAAATATTGTTTCCTGTGTAGAAATTTCATAAAAAAGCAAAAAGTTCTTGTTCTACGATTTGATCAATTTTCAGGTGGCCATAGTTTTATTTCATTTTTAAATAATAAAATTTAAGATACCTTTATTTAGATATTTGAGTTTCTTTTAAATATTTTTTGGACGTTTACTCAAAGACTTTATTTTTCCCTACATTTTTGTCTGAGGCGACATTTCGATTACACAGAAGAAAAAAATCTGATTTTTTACTATCGCGTAAAATCTCCCTTCGTTTAATTTTGAGCTATACTTGGCATAAACAACGAAATCGTTTAGAAGCTTGCATATACTAATGCTAATTCATGCGATATTGCGCTTAAATTTACACGAAATATTGCGTAAATTTACGCCAAATCTAGCTTTAATTTGATATGCTCTATATCTTGCAGAAACGACATCAATTTTTCAAACGGTGTAGAAGTGAAGTTTTCATGCTACAATTTATTGAAAAATGACAAAGACGTCATTTTGAAAAAAAAAAATACAAGATCCAAAATGGCCTAATTTTGGCAAAATTGTGAATGATTGCTCATATCACACGATTATGCAAATCGGAGAAGGGCTAGTTTTTCCGATGCGTCATTTGGCGTGGAACTGCTCACATTCGTTCATTCATTCGTGCGACACACCATGATGGTTACGATTACGACGAAAGGAAGGACGAGACTGTTTTTTGTCAGAAGGAGGAAAAGGGTAAATGCAGGGCAAAACCACACGATTTGAAATTGGATTTTGCGCTTGAAATAGAGAACAGATTTGCGGACTACTGTCTGAGTCACTTATGGCATACTTAATATTGGCTCCCCACGGAGAGATAATTTTTAAAACTTAATTGGAGTTTTCGGAAAAACTTTTATCTATTATTGTTTAATCTATTATGTAAAAAAAATTCAAAGAAATTTCTGGGAAAACCCCCAACATAGTTCTAGAAAGAACTTTAAAGGAGTGTTGGTAGAACTTTCAAGATAATTGTGGGAAGAACTCCAAAATAATTGTGAGATGAGTTCCAGGTGATTTTCAAGGAGAGTTCTGAGTAGAACCTTCAGGAAGTTCTGAGAATTCCTTGACCATTGTGAGGTCAACTCCAGATATAATTCTAATGAATATTCCAAATAAGTTTAGAGGAGAGTTTTATGAAGAGAGTTCTAATGAAAATTCAATAGAAAATTCCGATCATTACTCCAACGGCAACGGCGAGTATATTTTTTGTAAGGCACTGCAACACATGTCCGGAGATGAGATTTGAATTCGTCACGAACTGCGTCGTTCCACTGGCATTTCATTTTGCAGCGCAGGGTGGGGCAGTAAGAGCGCAAGACAATCCAAGGCCGATAGTAAAGGAGGGATAATGGCTGACTAGCCACATGCAGGGATAATGATTAGATTGAGGTAGGTGGTTTTTGGATTAAGTTGGTCATGATGATCTTTCGCTCCGTATTTCTACGAATTAACTCTATAGATAATTAAAAACAACGCTTCCCGCCCAAAATCTCTAGATCGAGTGCAGAATCTTTGTGATGATACTTTCCAAACGTGCATACCCATAGGAATACATTAAATTCAATAACGGACAAATGATTTCTACTGTCAGTCCGCATCGTGCTCTCTTGCCGTGCGGATCTATTTGCTTTTTGCTGAAAGATGTGTTACTACTACCTAAAGCTACAACAAATTTAAACAGCACTTTTCAGTGCTCAATCTGTAAAATTTCTACCTTGTTCAACTCGTATTCCTCTTTGATCCTTGTTTGGACCCGAGGTAATCCTTCTTGGATATCGATTTGGAAAATTCCTCTTCGATCCTTCAGATTGTTATAGTAATCTGCTTGGAAGTCGATTTGGATAAAAATTTACTGCCGCCATGGCGCCTAAGCGCAAAAGAAAAGGGCAAACTCTTGATCCCCCTTCTGATAAAATTAATTTGAGCAATCAATTTGATTTGCTCACGGATGATGGGAATGATCCATCATCCAGGAAAAATTCCAGTAAACTTTCCCGACTTAATGCCAAGAAGGAAAAGATTCCCTCTATTATGATAACCACTTCCGACTTCCATGCTCTTCGCATGGAATTTTTGAACTTCGTGAAAGTTGAGTTTCCACTACAAATTGGACGTCGGGGTCAATGCCGTGTATTGGCTGAAACCTTGGACGGATTTAAATGTCTTCTCGAGTATCTTACTGAGAAGCAGCACAATTTTTTTTACTTACGACACCAAAACTGAACGTGTGTTCAAGGTTGTCATGAAAGGGCTGCCCAGTGGTGAATCCCTGGATCAGATAAAAGGTGTCACTCCAAGTAATCAAAATGAAAATGAAATCCCGTCCTGGCGATTCGCGCAACGGGATTTCTAATGATTTTTATTTAGTTCACATCAAGTCTAGTGAACTAAACCACCTTAAGGCCTTGGAAAAAGCTAGCCTTATGCTCCATGTTCGAGTGAAGTGGGAACACTTCAGGACGTATATCAACCTGCTTTAATTTTTTCATCTATACCTACTCCCCTGGCTGCTAATAATGTTCAGCGAGTAAATCGAGCTGCCTATGCTGCTATTGCAGCGGGTAGAAATCAAATTACTAGCCAATGTAATTCTAACGGAAATTTTGACAATTTTGACTTAGGAAGCATTACTGCTCCTAAAATGAAATTTTTACACAAATCATTAATTGACATTGATTACACTGATATGCCTAAATCTAACAAATAATTTCATTTATAGAAATGATCGTCTTGATGGACCCTGTGGTGGCATTGCCATCATTGTTCATAGACGAATCAAACATAAAATTCTTTCTTCATTTGAAACCAAAGTTTTTGAAACTTTGGGAGTTTCTGTTGAAACAAAATTTGGACAACTTACGTTTATAGCTGCCTATTTGCCATTCCAATGCGTAGGCCAGCAAAAGAATTTTCTCAAGGGTGACCTTCAGAAACTTACCCGTCAAAGGTCTAAATTCTTCATTATTGGTGATTTTAATGCAAAACACCGCTCATGGAATAATGCTCAAAGCAATTCCAATGGTAATATTCTGTTTGATGATTGTTCTGCAGGTTATTACACTATTCAACAACCAACAACCAACCCAACTGCTTTTCTTCTGTAAGAAATCCCTCAACTATTGATTTGGTCTTAACTGATTCATGTCAACTTTGTAGCCAATTGGTTACCCATGCTGACTTCGATTCTGATCACCTTCCAGTAACTTTTGAAATATCCCAAGAAATAATTTGTAATCCCAACAGTTCTACTTTCAATTACCATAGAGCTGATTGGGAGCAATATCGAACATTTATGGAATATAACTTCGATCCAAACATTCCTTTGCAAACCAAAGATGAAATTAATTATGCTCTTGAATCTCTGACTACTTCTATAGTTGAAGCAAGAGCTGCCTCAGTACCAAAATGCGAGGTTAAATTCGATTCGATTATAATAGACGGCGACCTTCAGCTCTTGATCCGTCTTAAAAATGTCCGTAGGCGACAATATCAAAGAACACGCTGCCATGAAAGTTATCTGGCGGGATTTACAAAAACAAATTAAAAAGCGATTCTCTGCCCTGAGGAACAAAACTTTTGAAAATAATGTTTATAATTTCGAAACACCCGAGTTCCAAACCCTTTTGGAAACTAACAAAATTTTTGAAAAACCCTTGCTAAGCAATTCGGGAGTTCTCATAATTTCAGTTTGGGTCTTACTAGTCCTATTGAGAATCAGGTTGCTCGGGATTTTCTGAATATTTTCTTTCGGGAAAATAAAATATTTTCCCGAAAATTGTCACTGCTGGTATAATTCAGACGTAACCACAATAGTCCTAAAAACCAGACAGCTGTTAATTAAACCCTTCAATTACATTTTTCCGGCTGTTTTTCACAGCATCGAAAGCACAACGATGCAGTTCAGTTCATCATCCGCAAATTCTCTCCGGCCTTTTTGCTTAAAAGATACCCCTACGAGGAGAACCACCGGAAACAACGAATTCATTTCCTGTCGCCCCGGTTTCGCTATGCATCGCAGGGCACGACCGCCACCAACGATGGAAAGTGACAGCTTTTGCTTCGTCGTTCCTTTGCCGAGTTTTTCTTTTGGCATCGACGAAGATCCTTTTGGACGTTGAAATAGCTCCCGCTTCTACGTGGTTGATTATTTTTTCGTCCGTTTTGATAAACAGCAGTATGCACCGGATTCCGAAACATTGCCGTTGTACGTGCCCCGTCCTAAAATCGCTGCTGTCCGTAAATCGACGCAGCACGGTAGCCGCGCCAAACAAAAATGCATCTTGCCGTCACATCGGACTAGTGAGTTTCCGCTTTTCAGCTCTAGATTCAGATGGACAACTTTATGCCGGGAATTAGGTCACGTCACAACCGAGAGCGAGAAAACTCAAATTGCTTCCCACTATATGAGCATATGAATGTGCTGTTGCTGTTGCTACTGTAGCTAGGATCACGGTCTCAGTCCCGGAGCATTAATTTCTCGTTTCAGGAAGCGCTGAGCTGCATATGAAGGGCTTTTCTGGTGGAGCGTTCTCTGGAGGAATGAATAGTATAATGTTGTATCATCAATATATGATGAAGAGCACGAGAACGAGAGAAAGTCGTGGGGGTTTTGAATAGATGAAAGTTGAATTCTCCACGGGGGTGGGCGTGTGATGAGATTTATATACTTTGGAGTTTATGAATTGGTAAATTTTCCAGAGCCCAAATTGCTATGCTTTAAGCGAAAAAGATTATATGATTTTATGGCACTTCCTTATGCCATGTTCAGACTAGGGAGTTATAACGTGATTTTCGTGATACAAGAACTGGTAAGACTTATAACGCGTTACAACTACCTAGCCTGAACATGGCATTAGATTGCAAAATATGTTTTGAACGGTGCAAAGTTCCAGTTAAAATGTTTTGCGAATTGCGTAGTCCCTGAATTCCCGTAGCATGTAAACGAAATCGAAATACGCTTTTCATAAGGCGTTGATATTTCTGTAGTCGTCTTCGACCACAAAGCGTGGCCGATGTCTACGTGCGTAAGGTGCTGTGAATAATACTCGGCGGTTTTTTTTTCTCTTGTAGAGGTGCCACCCTGCAGTCGTCAGCAGATGTTAGCGCAAATTAGGCTTGCCGACTAAAATATGATTTCATGTAATCAATACCAAGAGCTTACCCCAAATGCACTAAACCGTTTCCTCCGGGGGTGCGGATCGTGTTTATTTAGGAACACTTCGGACTTGGGCCGGGGCGGCTTCTTAGGTCGCATTATCACACGTGTTTCTTCCCTAATATCTTCGTCTAAGAGTTTGCTATCGGACGACACGGACAGTTGCCGGTGAACGCGTTCATGATCACCAACTCGGTTCCAATCTGAAAGAGATATGTAAACAAAAATAGCAAAATTTAGTAATTACAATAAGCATTATGTACGCAATAATAAAACCGGCGAATCCAACTCTTGGCCACGGGGGAGATAAGATTTTTAGTTATTATTTGTATTTGAAATTCATTACGATGTCAGTAAATTTGCTCGCATTAGCACGCGCCAAGTTCGGCCAAAGAACCAGAAAACCAGAGTGTAGTAACGTTGGCAGCAGCAAATGTAGTGTGTAAATATTTGTCTTACAATTTTAGCGAAAGAAATTCACTCAGCTTAATTTGTTTGCATATTCAACACAGGAATCGCAAGGCTAAAAGCACCGCACAACAAGTAAAACGACTCCACTGCACAAGACTAGTTGACAGGAGGGCGGTAAGAGCTTTTTACTTCCATCGAACGCGGAAGCACTCCCCGAGTAAAGTCTGAGATCAAATGGAAACCGGAATTTGATGTTGTGATGTGGCTAAGAATGATTACTCATGTTGCTGTCGTTTTGGTCGTTTTAACAGTTAAAATATCAAAGTTGAAAGCGAAAAAAAAATCTTCCTGTGACATCAAATAATGCTGTTATCAGTTACTAAATTTGATGAACATTTTTCTTGTTGATAACTAAACGAGTATTTATTTTGATTCCGCCAAGGCATAAAAAAACAAAACTGCAACAACATTTTCAGTTGTTGGTATCAATTTTATGTTGACATCAAAATTTTATTTAGATTTGCTATCATTTTGAAGTCGGACTTTGCTCGGGCTACCATTTACTTGGGTGCTTGAAGTTACACGGATATTCTCGACAAGGTGAGATGCAACGCAGCACAAATGGAAATGTTTCTGCAACATTCCATTACTCGAAAAGGGAGGACACTACTTGTCAGGCAAGAAAATGCGAAATAGAAATTTAAAGTGGTATGCAAATAGCAACCCACCATGTTTGCAAATATGCTCTTACGAGCAACGGGAAGTTGAAAATAGCAAATGTCCTTTCGCGTTTTCGCTGCACTCTTTCAGTCATTATAGTGATATTTCATTTGGGCCACTTAAAATACAACGTCAACTACTAAAGTATCCAACTAGCACTTGGTAACGCTCAATCAAATCGACACAAAGTAGCACCATCGGACATGACAAGAAGTAGGTAGCTAGGAAAACTTACCGTTCTCATTTTGAGCCCGACGACGACGACGACGACGAGGACGATAGTAATTTGATTTGGAAAGCTCTTTGATAAATGCTATTACCGAAATCTTAGCACAGAATCGGTTCCCATGCAAGAGGTGGAAGAAAAGCTTGACTGATGACTTTGAAAGTGGAAATAATTGTATACAACAGCACTTGATGCTAACGCTGTAATCGAATAAATTGGATAGGTACAGAACGAAATCCTTTCATCGTCTGTTGTACTGCTTTCTTCTATAGATTACTGATGAAAGGGGTTATTTTTGAAATACGATATCTATCGCCCACAAGTCGGAAGGATGATCCTTTTCGTTGATAAACTCGAACTTCAGAATAATTATACGAACGAACCTGTTGAAGCTTAAACTTATTTGATTGCGTTCTATTGCTCTGTCAACGTTTGAACAAATTATTAATTAATTTGGTGGAATTCTTGGTCGTTCAGCGACACCAAGCCTAATGAATGATAGGTCTAAAACACTTTTGAGCTTAGATCCATGTAACAGCCGTCACATATTCTTTGGTTCTAAGAGCATTAAATCTAATCCAACTGAACTTACAGAAAACACTGACAGCCAAACATAAATTTCAAATCCCGAACATCGTTCGCTATCAAGCCTAAACCGAGCACCGTTTAAAAGCGGGTCTTATCAAAACATGACCTTCCTCTGAAACAGTTCCGAGTTCCAAAGAAGGCCTCCATAATTTTCCACCAACTAAATACCCCAAGTTATTTTACCAAAAGTTTACCCAAAACCGGTTCTCCAGACCTTTTGTTTTACTACTGCCGTTGTATTTTGAGGATTCGCTGCGAGTACCTATGCATGTTTGCATAACAGCCGAACCGACATATGTCGGGAAACGGAGGATTTATACTTTCCGACATCATACACTACCGACAAGCTCTTGGCTGCTGGCCTCATATGTACCCAAATCTAAAACTCGTGAAACAAGAAAGAAAAGAGCGATGATTTATTCATGCAAATTGTTCTTTGGCAAAACAAAGTTTTTAATTAATTCTAGCACGGGATCAAGAGCATAGCATTTTCCGAGAACGCCCCGTTCTGTCTGTGTGTACGTTCGAACGCATTTGACGTCATACTGTTCGTTCGTTGTTTTAGGTATGAGGTTGGGTAAAATTTGTATGGGCTTCAACGAACAAAGAACCATAGAAATCATAAAGAAAGTGTTAAAGTTGTGCCATCTTCATTAGTGTACAATAAATGCGCATTTTGATTCATTTTCCTCTCGCATTTGCACAACACTTTTGATGAACGAACAACCCGGCACCTCCACAGAATCACACAAGGTAGTGCGTACTTACTCTTTGGGAAAATATTCCAGACAGAGAGGATAATTAGGTCACTGAAGAAACATTATGACGTTATTCGTTGAACGGTGGAAATGAGGATGGTATGGAGCACGGCGTAGCCAGGTTTCAAAATAGAGGGATCAGAATATTTAAAATTTAAATTCTTGTAAAAAAATATCAGTCTGAACTACCTTGATAATTCCATTAGCGCTCTTTACAGGCTTTGTATCAAACTGTCTCAAGAAATCCCTCAAGTTTCTTGTCCACACTTCCTCTAGAATAATCTTCGGATTCTCTTTTACGCTCCCTTACAATTTTTTTTTCCAAGCACTTCAAGAATTCATTCGAAAGATCTTTTAGAATTCCTAATAATTCTCACATGACTCCGCTCAATTTACCTCATAATTCTCTTTATGTTTTCCTTGGAAAACCCCATTGAAGACGCTTGCTGTAGTACCCCTCATAATTATCTTGTATTTCAACTCAGTATTCCTGGTATATTCTAAAATTCTGGCATAAAATGTGCTCGTGTGGTAAGGTTTATTTGTTTTTATCCGGTTTTCTCTTTGGATTGCCGGGTTTATTCCCGGTTTTCCCAGTTACTTTTAAAATTCCCGGTTCACTGGCCAGGGTGGCCCTATGCGTTTTCGTGGAAAAAAAAATGCTCCGCACTTTATGAGCAATTCCATGGTTTTAATAGACCTAGTTGAATTGCAATCTAATAACGCGTGTGTCCATCATCACGGAGTGGCCCCTAATAAAATTGGTATGGTTATTCCTGAACGACGTGTTCAGGATATCATCTAAACCATTTGTGGAGTAGTTCAATCATTTTGGTTATCGTTCGGGTATGTTTTTTTTTTGACGTAGGACTACATACGTCTGTGATTTACATATGGGGGTACACTTTGTGAAAACAAAAATGGAACATGTAACGAAATTATGAAAGATTTTGGATGTTAATAACTTAGCTGCCCCTGGACCAATTAGAATAATTTTATCACCAATCGATCAGAAATACTTCTACGGATCGATGCAATTATTCCGACTGTTGATTTTCAACATGAAACTATTGAAAAAGTGGTACATGTCAAGCATTGTCCAAACACGTTGAAATAACTAACACACCCCAAAAACCACACAAAATGCTCTCCAGAGTAATCTTGTAACCAAACTTGGAAGCAGGGGTGCAAGTGATGTTGATCGATTCTCTTCATCGACTTTCTGTTTCGTTAATCAGTCGACGGTAAACAGATTCATTGATACGTTTGCTATAATGGATGATAGAAGAGTATAGCAGAAATAGTGCGAAACAGGTTAGTGAAGCCATGGTCATCAAAAGAGGAAATCGATGTAGAGAAATGACTTTCACTCCTCTGCTTCTAAGCCTCTTAATTCAGTCGTCGTCATAGCAATGAAAACTAGCAACGCCTCGCTTTTGGTTCTTAGGTTACACTTGCTGGTTGCAATTCTGATGTTCGACATTTTCGAAGGACCATCAAAACCATGAAATTGCACTATTTTCTAAGGGATGCCTAAAAGTCCAATTATTCGATTAACGATTAATCGTAAAGGTTTTTTTCCAGCTATTCGATTTAATATTTATCGAATTTTCAATTATTTGAGCGAATAATCGACATCCCTTCTTATTTCTACTCGTTTGATTTAGGGCAGTAGAGAAAATAAATAAAAGTACTAATTTATCTGAACAGAGAAGAACCATGACGTGAAATAGGATCATAAATTCGCCGAAAAACTTGTTGAGAGAAGGAGTTAAAAGGAGATAAAAACTAAAAAGGGGAGGAGCTTAAGCTGGGTAGACACTGATATTCTGCAGCCTTCCAACCTGTCGCAGACACCAGTTCAACCCCTGTCCAGCAGCAGATGGGCCGAGACTCTTGCGAGTGCCAAATCATTGAACCGAATAATATGGGATTGTACGGTCCGATTTGCTGATCCAGCTGCCTACACGTTATCACCATCTTCCAAAGGCTTAAGCCTGTACTACCATCGGCCCTTTTCAGGCCCGCCAAGATTTTCCAAAAGAGTTAAATTTCTGAACATGTCCCAACTAAAATGCATATCAAAAAGGATCTTTTCAGGGTAATCATAGTCATACTAAAGACAGAGAGAACCCCGCTCAAATTCCTATTCCTACACAAAACATAATCTGCAGTTAACAAATAACATTTATTATATAAGACCACGTAGTCCTACGTCACCACTAGGTATAACCGCATAGGCCTGTCCTTGTAGTTATTTTTTATTAGGAGCTCCAACAGTGTCTGACGTGCATGCAGTGTCTGAATAAGACATGCTTATTCCCGGAAGCTATACTTACGCCAGGCAGTGAGAAAATTTCAAACTTAACTGCCTGTCAACCAAAAGAACATCTTCCCTTGGATAAGTTTACCAAACAAAACAAATCGAAATGGCAGTGCTGGTAGCATGTCACTTTTTAGTGGCTAGGTCACTATTTTCAAGTCAGTCACTAAAAAGTCCCTTTTTGCACCCAAAAGCCAACTAAAGTCACTATTTCTTAAAATTTAGTCACTAAAGTCACTTTTTTATGACCAATAGGGTTTTTGATCTAATTTCCGTCCTACTAAGCACAACCCGCGCTTTACCTCTCTTTCCTGAACGAGTTTAAACAAAAAATGGGTTATTTCTGTCAAAGATGACTTCTAAATTTATTCACTTTTCCATACGTACCAGTTGGATTTGATAAAGAGTCACAAATTGTTGAGATATTGTTTAAAATCGAATACTGCTTCTTGATTCTAAATTCGTTCTACGAGTTTCAATTCCGTCCTAACGCATTGAAACGCCATTAGATTTTCTTCGTCCTACGGACAAACGTAGAAAAAGGGGATTCGCTTGGAGCGCTTATGTTGTGTTGAGAACAATGAGCGTAAATATTCATACAATGCGCTCTAACAGGGTTTATGTTGTAGCTAATGAGCTAACGCATCAGAACAAACCTATTATTAATTTGTGCATGGTGAAATCATTGATATTATTGATCTTTTCTGATCGATAGAACGGAAATGGGCGATTACGACGAAGTAGCGCTCTTCCCTAAATGTTTCACATCAAAGATTTATTAAAAACAGTTGGTGTTGAAGGAATCACTAATATTTTGATTTTTATTCAAATCCGTAATCATACAAGTCCGTTATCTTCAAAATGTTTATAAAATTACAAGGTGCCACTGAACCAAGAAATTCGGGAACCAACCGGAAACCGAAAATTTCCTTAGTATGAAATACCAAAAATGAAGTCTGAAATGTAAAACAAAAAAGTTGGTGTCCCTGAGTTTTGGAAAGTTGTTCATAAATGATTCCAGTGAAAATCCTAACCAATTCCTGATCATTGTGATTTTTTGTTAGTTTCTGCAATCTTTCGTTGACAATGATCATTTTTTGTTAATTTTATAATCATGAACATTTTTAATGTCACAGGATGTTCAATTTTTTACCAGAATTTCAGAATATTGACAAAACTCCTGATTTTGGACTTGAAATTATGTGTACGGGTGCTGTGAAACATTCAATGCCTGAATTAACTAGAGTATTTATTTGGAACTTAAATAAGGATACCTTTGGAAATTTCCTTAGGATAATTTCAAAATATGTTCATAGATTTTTTAAAAGCTTTATTAGGGTGATATTTTGCCATTTCTGACCAAAGATTTTGTTTTTGTGATATAGTCACTTTAATACACGTTAGATTATTCGTGATTTGTCCGGAGGGTTCCTAACTTTGCTTGACGAAATAAATAAATAAATAAATTTGAATCGTGACCCTTAGTGTTATTTTCAGGATTTCCGGTTCAGGAATTCTCTCCGGTATTTCATAGAAAGTTGCTCCATAACAGATTCGAATTACGAATATTCCGTAAATTCACTCTACATTTATTTTCTTATTCTTTATAATTCTCCCACAGTTTTTCTTTAAATTCTCTTAAAATATTCCTCAGAAATCTGTATGCACTTAAGAATTTTGAAAGTATTCTTCCAAAATTTCCATGGATTTTGCCTAAAAATTGTATGGATAATTTCCTGATAATTCCTTTCAAATTCTTCTCAAAATGACGTTAGAAGAATCTCTTGGAACTTTCTTGGAATTCTCTTTGTAATTCTCATGAGAACCCGCTTAGAATTTGAAATTTCTATAGAATTTCCTGAAACGCTCCGAAACTCCGAACTTTTTGGAAATATTGTTCACAATTTCCTTTAGGGACCTCGCCAGAAATTCCATGCAACTACAGTCAAGATTCCTATATCACGAATTTGTTCTTGCCGGATTCCTATAGTACGGTTGTGACTGGATTCCTATAGTACGGTCGATCCGGCATTAGCGAATACACGTAGCATATGGGATTTGAGCTAATTGGGACTAAAGACTGATTGTACGGCAATTTGAAGAGATAACTTCCTGGTGTCCTTGGAGAAGTTGTTAAGCAGATAGTTGGTCACTTTTTGGGAATAGTCAGTTCCCGGTAAGTCACAAGACTGGTCCTGTGGAAGATCCGGAACATCCGTGAAAGTGGTCATTTTATGAAATTGATCCTAAAGCTCCGCGGTATTTTTTTTCTAAACCACTCAAAGACGTTTTATCAGAATGAATTTGGAGTTGTGACTAGAATATGTACTCTGGAGAATAAGGGATGGCCCACTGGAAGATCCGGAACATCCGTAAATTCATGAAACTGATCCTAGAGCTCCACGGTTTTTTCGTTTTTTCCATGGGTGGCATGGACGTTTTATCAATATGAATTCGGAGTTGTGACCAGAAATTGGAAACTGGGGACTACGGGATGGTTCATTAAAAGATCCGGAACACCCGTAAAAGTGGTCAATTCATGAAACCGATCCTAGCTAGGTTCTAGAACTTTGTAGTTTATTCTGATAAGATGTCTAGGAGTGATTTCGAAAAATCTGCTGAGCTCTAGGATCAGATTCATGAATTGACCACTTTTACGGATGTTCCGGATCTTCCGGTGGACCATACCGTGGTCTCCAGTGTCCATATTCCAATCAAAACTTCGAATTCATTCTGATAAGATGTCTAGGAGTGATTTCGAAAAATCTTCTGAGCTCTGGAATCAGATTCATGAATTGACCACTTTTACGGATGTTCCGGATGTTCCGGATGTTCCAGTGGACAATCCCGTGGTCCTTTGGATCCATATTCAGGTCACAACTCCAAATTTATTCTGATAAGACGTCTATGAGCGGTTTCGAAAAAACCGCGAAGCTCTAGGATTAGTTTCATGAATTGACCACTTTTACGGATTTTCCGATTCTTCCGGAGGATCATACTTGTGACTTTCCGGATGCTAAATGTTCCCAAAAGGTAGCAAATTTTCTGTTTAATAACTTTTCAGAGACACCAGGAAGTTATCTCCTCAAATTACCCTACAATAAGCGTTTGTCCCCAATTAGCTCTTATCCCAAATGCTACGTGTATTCGTGTACTATAGAAATCTTGACTGTATCTTAAACCTTTAAACTAGCTTGAATGTATGCAAAGATTTTTTAAATTACATATATTGAATGCTTTTGGAATTATTATCGATATTATATTCTTCCTAAGATTCTTGACAAAAATTACATGTAATAGGGTTTTTGATCTAATTTCCGTCCTACTAAGCACATCCCGCACTTTACCTCTCTTTTTTGAAAGGGTTTGAAAAAACATGGAATGTTTTCATCAAAGATAACTTCTAAATTTATTCACCTTTCCATACGTACCGTTGGATTTGATAAAGAGTTAATCAATGTTGAGATATTATTAAAAATCTAACACTGTTTCTTCATTCTAAATTCGTCCTACGAGTTTCAATTCCGTCCTAACGCATTGAAATGCCATTAGATTTTCTTCGTCCTACGGATGATGGTAGAAAAAGTGGATTCGCTAGGAGCGCTACTACTTTTACACGAAACGTAATCCATATTGGACGTAACTCATAGAAGGTAAACAAACATTTCATGTAAAATTAAGTGTTCCCGAACCGAAACATCAGCTAGTCGACAAATTGAATTGAATTCCACGTTTCTTTCAACTGCTACTTATTTCACGCTTCTTTCAACTGATTCTTATGTCAAAAGGCCCGCTTACATGTGTCGGTCTCAGGGAACCGACATTTACATGACTGTTTAGTAGTGTGTATGTTTGCTTGATTATGCTCAAGCTGTTATTAAACTTTCTATTTTTGTTGCAAAAGCGACGCAGGTGGTGTAGTGGTAAGCAGGATTACCTCTCACCCCAAAAGGCCTGGTTTCAATACCAGTCGGTGCCGCCGGGATTCTCTGTGGCATAAAATCTCTGATCACGGGAAGTAAAGCCGTTGGCCCCCGGTCTATGAGTTAGTTGATGGATCGATGTGTGGGAGCTGCCTTCCTAGCGTCGGTAGTATTGGTACTCAGTACGGAAAACAAGATCGACGGATAACAAATCAAAATATATTAAGGTTTATTGATTTTTCCCGGTTCTTCCGTCAAATTAAACCGGGAATTCCCGACTTTTTTTTCCAAATCCCGGTTTTTTTACCGGTTTTCATGGTTTTCCCGGTTCATTGGTCACCCTTATAATATCTCGTAGCTCTTATTACAGCGACACCTATTGTTGAAATCAGCCATTCCGGTGAATCCGAAAAAAAATATGTTGGGCGCCGCTAAAAAACAAGGGGAATCTAATTTATGAAATCCATTGGCCAACCTGATTAAAATTTCTCTGTCTGTGATCTTGCAATAGTCATGACTCATCATAATTTTATGTTTTGGAAAAAATCTGATTCCAATGTACTGGCTTTTTTACTTCGTGATCTTGAAAATTATCCAAGCCTTATTTGTCAGAAAATGGCAAAGGAAAACATACATGCTCTAGGCATTTTTTTAAAGGCAAGAATTTTTAAAGGGCTTTGAAGCTCACTAGCTTTAGTATACGTCACAGAATCTTGAATTCTTTTCTTAGTCTATTAAACTGTATTGTATGTTTTGTAGTGATATAGCACATTCAGAAAGTTCACATGCCCACTAGTGTCACCTTGTGAGACCAAATTAATTTTGCCGAAGCCAACAACTTTCCATATAAACAAGGTCTCGAGAGTTAGATTATACAGGAAGACATGCATACTTGCGCTAGGTTTTGCGAGAATTCTGAACCTGCTAACCATCCGAAAGAACTTGAACACTTGAAAAACTTTACCGAAGATAGTAACTTCTTAGATAATCAGATTCTCATGATATAATGCATACAGGAAGTTTACAAACCCCTTTAGAACCACTTATCTGACAACTTTACCGAATACAGCAACTTTGTATTTTGCCATGATCACGAAATATTCCACTTTGGTAGAACAAATTAACCGAAATTCCGAGACGAACCAGTCCTAGGCTGAAAGTCTCAATTCCAAGCAGGGAGTAAACAATAACTTTCAGTGTTCGTGTTTTTGCAGTTTTGACATATACACCAACCATGGCACAATCCCATCTACGCAATGGTGCCAGTTTTTGGCCCTACCCATTTAAATCACAAAGGCCATATAATACATTGAACTGTGTTAAGACTTTTTTGATTTCAGCTTCAGAATCAAAAATTTCAACAAAGTTTTCTTTAGTTCGACTGGATCGTTGGCTATTAACTCTAATTAATAACGGGTTGTTAAAAATTTAATTAGAATTTCAATGCATGTCAAAGGGTCATTTAGAAATAAAATACAACTTGATATAGAACAAAACTTTGCTCATTAACAAAATTTTAATGGGCTCTTGGCAATAAACCCTTACTATCGATTGCCAAAGCAAGCTATTATTCATTCTCGAAGAGCTCACTCCCCTATTTAAGCACCCCCTGAGGAGTGAGCCCATTCTAATGATGGAAAGTTGCTATTCATCTTTTAATTGATCGTTTTCTACTGGCCGTCAAAGAACATGACGGGGAAGATGTCGTGCCCGGTTGTCATAAATCAAGAGCACGTGAAGGAATTTGTTTCCGAGAGTTGTGGGATTAAATTTCTCTCCGTCGGAAGGAAGGATGACCTACATTTCCTTTTTGATGTAATAAATTTCGTTTCGAATATTATTATTTCCTTATGCTGCGATGCTACATTCTTCTAACAAAAGAAAATTGCGTTTTCAACTATTTTTATCGATCTCTCTATACCCGTTTTGGAGCCCTTTAACTGCTCCAACGGGGAAGGAACAGTAAAATATTCATACCCCAAGGACATTGCCAAGCTCGCAGCATCATTGTTTTAAATGGGGCAATAAAGTAGTCCCTTTTATGGTCGGACGGTTTTGTTTCGCTCCCTTTGGATGTGCATTTTTTCTCTCCTTCAACACTGTTGCTTTCCAGACCACATGATAATCTTTCTGGGACTGAGACTAGAAAATTGCCATTTAAATGATCCCGGAAATCGCCACCATCCAAAGGAACACTTTCACATTCTGATTCCATCGCCACCACATAAGGGTGCCGAAAATGGGATCGTTTAAATTAAATAAACATTAGAAGATGTGTGAAGAAATTTTCCCAACCAGGAACGTTTCCATCTATTGCTGCATCGAATTGACGCGCTCGTCTCGAGCTGTCTATATTGGATTTTTTTTTCCCTGAAGTGAACACTGAAGTGCAGTAAAAAATAATGGTCAGCCTCAGCGAAGGATAACTGTCTCGTCTCGTTTGGGTTTATTTTCGGTGACCACAAGCCAATGCTAATGGCCTGTGGTGGTCATTGTCACACGTCATCTACGGCAGCTGGAGCATATTGGGTGGTGCTGCAAATATCCGTCCTATTGTTATGGTTTTGCAGTTTGGAAGTTTTGGACAGCGATGGCCAAAAGAGAAAAAAAATCGATTATTTCTACAAGAATTGGAAACAACAGAGAATATAGCGTTATTTGTCGAGAAATGAAGTAAAAGTGGCTGATGGCGTCATAAAGTTAGGTGGCTTTGTTCTATATTATTGTTATTGCGGTTTTATAGCAGTTGATGTCTACTTTTTGCCGGGTGATGTCATAGCTGTTGTAGCGTTGGGTTCCATTTGGTTTCCTTGGATGTTCGAAGAGGGGATCAACCTCGACGTTAATGGTTTGAGGTAAATAAACTGCAACGTTCGAGCAATGCATGGAATCTTCATTTTTTGTGGTGCCTAATGGGTACCTTAATTGCTTGTATGTTTTCTAAAGACACACGAGTAGCAGTTCAGTTATACAATGTTTGGAAAAAAAAAAACTATCAAACAAATTATCATCTTAATAATTATGCTACATTTTCATCTTCCCAGCGGGAACTGACTGCATAACGATGAAAGCGCATCTGCGGCAAAACAAGCTACTAATGTATTGATTTATCTCCTCGAGGTATGAATCAAATGAGAATACAGTAAAGTTTCGAATTTAGCACGGTTAAAAAAAAATCGCGTATTTCATTTGAAACTCATCGAATTCAACATTGAAATAACTGTCATTCTATGCCCAAAGCATGGTCAGATTTGTTTTTAAAACAGGTTATTGATTCATGTATGTATTGTTCATAAAGCAAAACATAACAAGAGAAACAAGTAAAATAGCGCTGTGACTTGGTATTTTTTTATTTTATATTTTATAATAGTCACTTTAATACATTTAAGGAGGTCCTTCGGCTGATGAGCTGAGTCTGATTTCTGCATGACAAAGCATAAGAATTGTCATATTAATATTTGGTATTGATATTATGTCTTCGTTTAAGGATTGGATATAACATTTGGCTTTTTTTTTTTTTTTTTTTTTTGTAGTGATCCAGTGGCAGCAACTTGCTAAAACTCTACACTGGACCCCTTTTATTGATAAATTTTGCTTCTATGAGCCTCTATTTTAAATCAACACACAGACATTCCTAGGCTATGGTGCCCATTTGGTCACTGTTGTTTTTGTGCTGATCCAAATAGTTTTGATAATATAATTGCGCATTCTTTTTTTTTTTTAATGTTGATTTTGTCCCAGTCTTGTCTTCTGTCGTCACTTATTTTGTCATTTTGTCTTGTGTATTAACCCCCACTTGTCTTGTTTATTGTGTTAACTTGTGTCTATTGTCCTTCCCCATCTGTTACTCTGTCATGACTAATTTCATTGATATATAAAAATAGTAATATCAATTACAGGATAATATGGTTATTTCTCGATTACTTTTTCAAAGGGAAGCACCAGCTCCTGCAAACAATGCATCCGATCGTCGATCCGGCGCAACCGGCAGCTCGCTCACGCTTATCAACGCCACCAGCAGGTAGAGGAAAATTTCCCCTATCTGATGATAGTGCCAGTTAAGCCAAATCGACGACCAAACGCACCGCCTACAAAAGCCGATACGCTCCCTTGAAAAAGTTATCGAGATTTCTACTAATTAATGAATTATTGACAATTACCTCTCATGATCCTTGGCTCTGATTTTAACTTACCACTTTTTGATTATTTATCAAATACCTCTCCCAGAATATATAACTCCCCGATGCTTTGTTGGTTTCTGGTCTCATTTGGATTGGTCCTGAATTTGTTTGACATCCTGTTCGAAGTAATTCTTTGAGTTCCAGCTTGTACGTGTCTCACGTCATATGATTCGTGATTCATAAAGATAATGGGTTAAAAGGGAGTAAAACATACATAAAGGTAGATTAGTATTAGTTGTACTTGATCCAAACAATAGAAAGAAGCATAGATGACTTAGTAGAAAAATAAAACTAATAAATAGCTAAAAGTGCAATGGATAAGTGTTAGTTCCGGGATCATTTTAGTGTTAGTAGTTATGTTAGTTTTGATCCGTATTCAGCCCTGCTGGCCCCTCAAGCACTATTTGCAGCAATTGTGATAAGATTATGCGACACTGCTACTACTACTATGTTAGATGTATGACTTGTCAATTTTCGCAAAGCAATGTCTTTCAATAAATCACTCAATCAATTTGATGTTTGAAAATTTGCTCAAAAGGGCTTTGTTGACACACTTTACCGAAAACTAAAGCACAACAATCCTAATTCTTATTTCAAACCTATCAACATATTTAACACATCTTTCTTAAAATTTCACTTGTTCGTAAGCGCCTGGTTGAAGATATGACTTTCGCTATTGACATTGTCTGTAATTAACAAATACACTAAATAGGAAGATTTATTATACAACTTCATAGGCTAGTCGCCTCCCTAAGCGGACCCCCCGCGTCCTATCTCTTATGTTAATTAACTTTCTGAATTCTATAATTGAAGTTTATTTAATAAATAACTGAAATCTCTAATCTACCTACATAACCCATGCTTTTAAACTACAATTTAACGTGTTTCAAGTACTTCTGGCTTTTACATATCTTATCTTATATCTTTGTTCGTCCCAGATGACACCTTCAAGTGACTAAAATGCTTCACTTTGAAGTTAGTTTCCAAGCTAATTTTAAATTGTATATTGTATAGGGTAAATGTTCCAACTACGCTCTCACGTTTCCACTATGTGGCCCCACAAAAATACATATGGGTATGTCACAATAGAAGCACACCGCAGTGGAAATCCCGAGCCATAGTTCAAACACTTATCCCAAATCAAAATGAAGCACATATAAGATTAGTTACAATACCATGTACAAAAATGATGTTTAACATTGTTTTCTGAGTAATACTTCAATGAAAACAACAATGAAAGCTTGTCACGCAAATAGAAGGAGCACTGTTGGGCACTTTCTGAAATATTTCAATAGTATAATTCCCTTGCAAACCCAAATAAATCTATCTGCGTAAAAAATAAATAAAATAAGAGTGATTTGCGGCAAAACCCGCCAGTATCACACCCAACGTTAGTGCCTATACGTAAGCGTACTACGACGCGGCTCTCAATAAAAGGAGTAACAAGTGTGATACTATCACTGCTAGACTAGATCTTTGGTTCTCTCATGCAGCGGTTTATCAGAGAGGGGAAGCTTAGTAATCCCCATCGCCTGCCCATGTCGCCATTCTATCGCGGCATGAGCCAGCAACGCCGACCATAAACCTACCGTCTCCAACACTCCACTATAAAGCATGAAATTAAGCCCGCCCACCAACAGCAAGGTGCAAAAACTAGCCAAGGGGAGGGAAGGATTGGATATAACATTTGGTCTTCTAATTTAATGATAATTTCTAGTTTGCTCGTATAGTAACAGAGACACGCTTCTTGCGGCCAATTTTTGCCTTAATTGTATCCAAATAAAAATTGCACACACTCAGATTACCTGAGAATACTTTACGCTGTATTATTAGAAGGGATCATTCAATAGCAATGAATTGAGAAATTAAAGGCTGAAGCACCAATAGGTAAAACAATAAACATATCATGCTTGATAGCAGGAAATTTGCATTCGAAAATCTTAATGATACCAGATTTATATAAAGACTCATCCACGGATATAATTTATTTAAAGCAAGCATGTATCATAAGTAATAACACACAAGAATGGAATTATCAAATATCAAGAGCCCTTCAGGCTAAATCACTTGAAATGTAATATCAAATGTCAAAAGCATAATCAACGGAAATCAAATTTTATTTACGAAGATATTAATTTCCTCGAATGTTGTGGTGTTAAAATGTCGTTTTCGTCAACCATAAATATTTGTATGGAAATGCAAACAAATATTTGTCGTTGCCGAAAACAGAATTCATGCGGTCATGACAATGCAATTATAATCCTTATTATCAACAAAAAGACTTACACGCAACTACGGTCATTTTTCTCTATGCTGCATTTTCATTTTCAGCACATGAAACAGTGCCTTCGAAACAAGTTAAAGTTGAATTTAGATCCTTGTTTATCATAAGAAAGTTGGTTCTAGGAACGTTTAAATTTAGCAACAGAAAAAGAAAGTTTTCCTGAACAATTTTGATTTGGGTGTATATGTCACAATGTTGTCACACGGCAGAATAGACTAAATTACATATACCAAATGTTAAGTTATCTGTTATAGTGGTATCATCGCAAAATCGTACAACTTTCCGCATATATTTGGTATACATAATAAATAAATGAAGCTCTAATACACTTCTCTGAGGTATACCAACTTCCCCATGGATCTAGACACAAAATCATTAGGTCTGTTCCCGTACTAGCTTTTTAACTCTTGCTGTAAGTTGCTGCAGCTTTCTGTAAGTTGCTGTAAGAAAATAATATGCTGCAGAAAGTACGGGAACATATCGTTCTGATTCACATTTCGGACACTTAAGGATAGTGCTTCAAACAACGAACTTAACATTAATGTAAGCACATTTTTAAGATTCCTTTCTTCCACACATTGCTTAAGCATCTTTTAATTGAGCTACTTACGATGATATTTTAAATCAAAAATCAAAACTTTTCGAGAATAAGTGTTATTAAACTAGGGTTGCCAATATTCAAATTTCGGACACTTTGTGGATAAACGGGTAATAGCTATAAAAATGATTGTTGCACCAAGCGACGACTAAAGGAGCAAGCTATTTTTAATGTTTATATCATTACATTACAAGTGTTTCAGGATATAATTTTACACTGTCCGAAGGTGTCCGAAATTTGAATCAGAACGGTACTTTTGCTTTTATCTGTACGGAATCTTACAGAAAAGTTAACACGAGAACAGACCTATTATAAACAGTCTTTTGAGTTCTGTCACACGAATAGTTCTTAAACAATTTCTATATCTTCGGATTATAAGTTTCAAAGTATTTTTTTTTATTATAGTCACTTAAGCAGTTTATTGTGCATAGTAACAATCAACCATCGTAAACATTTTCTAACAATATTTTGTAGTAGATTGATGATATTTTTTATGTCAATTACATATTTGGTTCAATAAATCAATGATAAATATAAGTTTTTAGCTTACTCATTCAATTCTGAAAAGCATATATCACGTTTTTTAGTCATAAAACCGAGAGTGATATAAACGGATGGTGAAAAAAGCAGCCAATTTGATTGCCAATTATTATATTTCAAGATATTGTGCAGTTTCTCAGGAGTTACACTTCAAAATTTTGGCTCATTTTGACTTAAAAAATCTTAACTCTTCAAAATAAATGACAAATCAATCCTGTTACGAAAAATAAAAACAGTATTTTCTATCACACTTTACAGATTCATAACCCGTTAATAAATTGAACATGGAACAGTTTTTCGACGCTCTACAACATGTTTAAGAGAACATTTTGTTTTCTTGATTAAAACCCATGTTAAATCTCTTATTCGAATCATAACATATGATTACTTGTTCAATAATTTCTAAAGATTCTTCTCTGAACATTTAAGGTTATTTGGTACAATAGTTAAAAAGTTGCAGCTGTTTATGTGTGTGCCAATTTTGTCGAATGCATTAATTTACAGGATTATGAACTAATAGAATTTTTGTAGCTTATCAAAATATTTAATTTCTTCATCCTTTGCCTTATCTTCAAATTTCATGACTTTCGCATATACATCGATCATTACGTTGATGAGCTGAAACTTTAGAAAATACAACCAACCAACTCTGATGATTTTATATAAACTTCATGAATATTTTGAGTAAGTTTCTTAAAATACAGTTTAAATGTTTGGACATTCGTGCAGGTGACGTTACATTAATTCGACATTCTAATGTAACATTGGTGATGTCAACATTGACAATTTTGTGACAATGAGGTGTTCAGTATCCATGCCTCTTACTTCCATTACCGATATCTCGCACACAACAACAACTCATGCGATGTCATCGATGACGCAGTTTGGTAATGTACGGATAATAACGTCACCAGATAGCGACTTTTGAATACCCTCGAAGCTCAAGGAAGACAACTATTAATACCAATCAGAGACGTGTTGAGAACCCGCGATGAGAATTTAATTCCTTTGTCTTTTGTCTCTCTTTCCCGTCCAGCTCACTAAGACGAGCCGATTCTTTTGAACAGCTCTTCAGTTCACATTGCTTTGACACAAAGCCAATAGAGCTATATAAGCTTAAAACTACATAACATCGTAAAAGTAGTCTAAACCAGTAAATCTGTAGCTTACAACATGGCTCTACTTTTCAACAACTGAATAACCACCGCGTAAACCAAAATGCGTGCAAAAGGTGCCATCAACATATTAGTAAAAGCAAAAAATGTATGCGATAGAGCTACACCTATGTATTTCACACGCGATGATATGATTGATATATGTCACACGATGTTACAGCTTTTCTCATGCTATGCAGATTTTATTGCTGATGTTAATTCTCAAACATATTGCCCCTAGTAGCAAGTTTATCATAAATCGGTTATAAAAACTTGTATACAACTTATTTCAGTCATAAACAAGTTGCGACAACTTTTTGTGACCGAAGTGTGCTACTCGGGGCTCTCACTATTCTCGGCATCAGCTCCAGATCATCAACTCAGATTCGGATCCGGAGCTGAATCGTGAAGAATCGAGAGAAAAAAAAATCTGAAGAGCTGGACAAGTCCGAGAACTGGACGAGTCCAAGAGCTGTCATCCTAACTAAGTGAGAACTTCGGGTCGATGATTCGGATCCGGAGCTGAGCTGTGAGGTGGAGAGCTGCATTTAGCTTTTCGGTTATGTATTTACTTTTGTGCGGATCTTCCACTCCCCCCAGAGAATGATGGGAGGAGAGGTGAGAGCACATATGCTGGAGGAATAACATCAACAATAAGAGCCGGGTACGTAAATAGTTAGTTAGTTAGTTATCTTTACTAAGGAGACTTTCAGCCGATTGCTGGACCCAAGTCACAACGTTGAAAAATAGAGGAGTGCCCATAGGGGACACTTCTAAAAAGAGAGGGAGGGTTCCTGAGAGGAGTTTCTTAAAATAGAAAACTTAAGTAATGCTTTCTTTTTATGCTGTTTCGTGCTGGTGGGGGTTTCCTAGGGTGGTTGACAGGGGAAAGTTCAAGTTCGTAGCGATGGTCGCGGTTATTGAAGGTGTTCCTGATGGTGTGATAGCGGGGGTTGTTTCTATCCGCGGTATGCTGTAGGCGGTGATGACTCTATCGGGTGGAGTTATATCTGGTTGTACAAGCCTGTCTCGCGGAGAAAGACCAATAGCGCAGCGGAACGACTGGGGTCCTTGCTGAGGACATTTTTTATGTTGCAAGAGATACCGTATAGGTCTCTGGCTCCTTGGTATTATGGGCAGTGGCATATCAAGTGCTCCACCAATTGATGGATCTGGCATATTTTGCAACGTCTATGGAATTCGCCATTCCCAGCAATGTTGTGCGACATTCGAGTGTATCCTGACCTCAGCCTAGACAACACCACTTGAGAACGGTGGTCGGGTAGGTCTTCCTTCTCTCCTTTTATCTTACGGATAAAAAGATCTCTTCTGCCTAACCAGTCCTTGCTCCAGTTCTGCCATGTAATTTTTAACAGCCAATTTATTAAGTCTGGACCTGGAACTACGCTTGTCAGTTTGTCCGTTAGTCGACCAGAAGAGGCGAGGTGGTCGGCTTAAACGTTACCCTGGATGCCGCAGTGGCCAGGTATCCAGGCAACGGTGGTGTTGGGCGGAGCGGACTGGATGATGGCCTGGATCCACGGGTGTGTGGGGTACTCGGCGTCGAGGGCGACTACAACGCTGGCTTGATCCGTGAAGAGAACGATGGGTTTATTAGACGTCGTGATGATGGCGACGTAGGCTGCAGCTGTCTCATCAGAGAAAATATTGCACTGGTCGGGAAGACTGTGACATATACTTATTTCGCGGCCAGATATCCCAATTCCGGTTCTACTTTGTGCGACAGAACTATCGGAATAGCGGATCGTGTGATTTTTATATCGACGGTGTATAAGGTCCATATGTGACTGGTTCACGGCGAGGGGGTTAGCACCTGCTTTAAAATTATTCTTAACTGTCGAATCGATATAAATTTTGGGCAGATTCCAACCCCTGGCGCCACACCAGTGGACCTTGGACACTGAGGGGAGCGCCTGGTTGGCTGTGCTGGCGAGGAGCTGGTTTGCCTCCTCTAGGAGGAACACTCCGTCGCTCGAACCAGTAGTTTTTTTTCAGAAACCCGACGGCTCGGCGGTGGATGGTGAGTGTGATGAGACGGTCTAAGGGGAGGACACCTCCTTCGATGCATGCTACTAAGCCCGGGGATAACGGGAGAAGGCCAGACGTGATTCGGACTGCTCTTTGATATACAGGAATGAGTTTCTCGATGAGGGTTGTTGAACATACAAGTTAGTTCAACCCCCGGATCCGAAGGTGTCGATTGCTGTCTCGGTGGCGTCTGGCGATCGAGTGAATGGGATTTAACCTCGACCGACATTTAGATCTCACTTCATAGAAATGGGGTACGAATGAGAGACTGCGGTCAATACGAACTCCCAAAATCTTAACAGATTTCTGTTGCGGTACGGCCTGAGATCGGTGACGTCAGAGATCGGTGGTTGTGAAAGCAGATGTGCGCGAAAGCGCTTTTCTCCACCGACAGCTCGAAACCGGCATCGATGCTCCATCGGTGAATATATTTGACGGCTTGGTTTAATTTGATACGGAGGGCTGTAGTCGTACTTTTGACGCCAATGTCATCGGCTTAAACAAAGATGAAGATCTCCGCTGGCAGGTTGCTGAAGACTCCATTCATTTTAATCAGGAATAAAGTGACCGCAAGGACGGAACCTTGGGGCACACCCGTCTTTTCGCGGAACGTGTTCGATCGGTAGTTGCCGGTTATAACCTGGAAGGTCCGGTGTGTTAGGAAATTTTTGACAAAATGTAGGATGTGGCCTTTCAAACTCCAATCTGCTAGTTGTTTGATGACATCTGGCGTCCAAGCCCGGTTGTACACTTTCGAGATGTCCAGCGTTGCCAACTCCCCTTGATGATTATTTTTCATTGCATCATGGAGGGCCTGACCGAGCGTCCCAAAATATGTGTTAGTGCCATGCCCTGGACGGAAAGCGTGTTGACGATGGTCGATGGGGTACGTAAATATTGACATTGGATAATACCAGTAGAAATTTAACATAATGTACAGCACATATGCCTCTCTCTCTTCCAAACAGCCGCTTGGAAGTTTGCTTTTACCGTTGATGCTATCGACCAGTAGGCACATGTTGTATTACGCGCACATCTTGGTTTACGCGGTGGCTGTTCAAGGCGTAAGTGGAGTAATGAGTCAGTTTTGAATAGTTCCGCTATAAGTGACGGATTTAATGGTTTAGGCTTATGATATCAGTGAGCTGATGAGCTGCGGTTCCTAATGATTGAACCTAAAAAATAAAGCTCACTTTAGTGAATCGGGTCTTTAGAACAGCTCAGGATCGGGTTGCCCATCTCTACTGGTCACCATAGCCGGTTGACCTCCAGACGAATCTAGAACCGTACTACCCTTTCATACTGGCGACAACACTCTGATGAGATAACGAAACCCCACCCCCAAGCTCCTCCCCTGATTCTATACTTCGACAATGTACCCCTCTAACCTCGGGTAAGCCGCGAGTATTCGGTCAAACTCCAACTAGACATAGAAATAAGTGAATTTTGTTACAAAAAATGAACAATGAATTATCGGCTCGGCAACGCGATGTTATTCAAGAAATTTTTATGAGAACCCAAATGGCCGATTTTTTGCAAAAATGTGAATGATTGCCAAAAGCAAACAATTATACAAAGTTTTATGCAACTCGAAGAAGGTCAAGTCAAAAATTCTAACTTTTTTGGCCAAGCTCAGTGCAAACGTGAAAAAGTTGTTAGAAAAACTAGTTTACTATAAAAAGGGGTCCATCTTGGCCAGAAATTAATAACGTTCTAGGATTGCATCCAATTGAGTTGACGTCTTCAGTGAAGTTTCTTGGATTTATTGGTACTACAATTTTATGGATAAAAACATGTTTTGACCGCAATGATGACACAGCGATACAAACTTTTTTATTCCGCAAGATAGAGGTTTGCTGTCTTAAGCAAAGCTGTAGAACGTAGAATTTTATGAGAAGTTGTCAAAGACATAAAAACTGTACATCATAAATCAACTGAGGTATACAAAATTCTATAAAATTATCCTGAAATTCATGTTTTTAGCATTACATTTTGATCCAGGAAAAAAGATATCACTACTGATCAATTCAATCTTTTCCAGATCAATGCAATTATTTAACTAAAACATATTAAAAACATAAAATTTCCAAGAAATGCATGATTTCAAGTGCACGCAAAATGTCATCAATTATTCAGATGGTACATCAAATAGACTTTAATCCCCCAAAATCTCTCAGAGGTATAATGAGATATATTTGAGATATTTGGATTAGAATCAAACAATATATTTTACCTCAACGAATACAGCAAAACTATTATGTTCCTTATAGAATTCAAAAATTGCTCAATTTTGATCAAACTTGAAATTTCGATTGGGAAATTTATGCAGAACAACGTTATTCAAAACCACGAATTGTTTCACTGAAGCCGTCAACTCAATTGGATACAATCCCAGAGCTTTATTATTTTGTTCGTGCTAGATTTAATTTCTGGCCTTGCTGTACAATGTAAGGACGACTTACAGAAATACTCTCCATATCTCGATGTTTTATAGCTCGATATGTGACAATTTTTTTTTCTATATTTCGATGATTATCTCAGTCCCTTTAAACGGTCTAGTAGGCTAATGTTGTTCTATATCTCGATCTCTATATTCTCGTTGGTCCCTTCAATAGCGAGATATGGAAAGTTGATTGTAGTTAGTTTGTCTCTCCAGAAAAAAAAAATCCACAACTTTTTTTAAAGTTGTTTTTGAGAAACTAATTTATTTAGATTTTTTATTATATATGTTTAAACCATGATCAACAATGCACTCTTTAACACAATTGTTGTAGGGCTCATTGATTTATAATTTGTTTGTAAAAAAATGAAAATAAGTTCAGCCCTTTTGAAATGGCAGTGTAGATTTACTCCAAGCAAAACAAGTATGCACAATTGCTCAAGTAGATAAAGTCCCGCCTCCGACTTTGTAAATCCGTGCCTTAACAAACTAGGCTCTCTGAGGCCCTAGAAACATAAGCCAACTAAATACAATTATTGGACTTAAAAACAATTATGGAATACCCACATTTATGGAACACTTCCAGTTGGCTAACACCATATTGAAGTGCCCCATAATTGTGTGGGAACTGTAAGTCAAAAACGAATTCATGTAAATTTTATTTAATCCAACTCTTTGCAGGGTCAAACTAACGTTTTCTTGCTAACGTACTGACTTCTAGCTCCAGAAACTATTACAAATGTCCACGATAACCTTTCCGTTCGTCCTTCAAATGCGAGCTTGTTCGTCCTGGCTCAAGCTCGTTACGAACGATTCAGAAATATTGATTTTGGAATAAATTTTCTCCTTCGAGTTTCAACTTCTTTTTTATTTCGTCTAAATTATTCCGTCAGAAAATACCATCCACACAGTGCTCCACTTCAACTCAATCTATCCTGACAGCAACGCCTCTTGGACCACGCATTTATTATTCATTAAATCAATCTTTATTAATAAGAATATTTTGACACATTATTTGAAGTAACTTTCACTCAACCGATAACGAATCACGGGGTGCGACCGTTTTGGCCAACATTTGGCGCATTTCTTCTGTATCCCATGTCCGCTAGGGGGTGAAACGGAAAACGGAAAATGTGATTGGAAAATTATCGCTTCATTCGTTCTCGACTCCGAGCATATGGAAGAAGCATAGGAATAGAACCATCCTGTGCAAACATTGAAGATGGATTGATTTCTGTCTGGTGAAAGGTAGCTAAAATCACACGAGGACACCGGGAATTGGCGAAAATCGAAGAAAGTTGTTTCTTCATCGAAGGACGACAGGAGCTGCGCTGCGACACGGATCTGCTTTTGCTCGCATGAATTATCTCCTAGGTTACCGTTGGGATGACAACAAAGCCGACGTCAGGCGACGAGGACGACGACAGCAGTGAGCAGCGGCTGGCCAAGTGAACTACGTGACAAGACAGCTTCTCCCCCGGGAGCAAAAGCTGTACGACATGGTTGAACACGCTGCTTGAATACACACACCCTTGGAGTGGGTATGTACGTACATTGCAAAACAGTTGTGTTAGGTGGAACATAGCCTTGCCAAATTTGGCGAATTAATGCTCGATGCTAGTTGGCTAGGGTTACCAAGCATGGTTTTTGAAACTTCGATGAACTTTTTGAACGAAGAGCTTTAAGTGTGTTGGTTTATTTACTTTTAATTCCGTTAACCGGAGGCGAACCAGCCACAGGATAAAATCCTTCTTAATAAAGAAAACTTAACTTAATTCCGTTATAATTGCTAATCTTTTGACAGATACGCGTATTTCGTCTACCACTTGAAGACTTCATCAGTGCCAAGTAATCAACACACATATCTGTCAAAAGATAAGCAATTATAATGGAATTAAAAGGAAATAAACCAACACACTTAAAGCTCTTCATAAAGGGATTCCGTTAAGACGTTCGACAAAATCAAATGATTGAACATTTTAAAGTTATTTTCAATTTCTCACGAATTTAAATTTATCCGGATTCATCTGAACGTTTTCAGATGTTCCTTGAATTACTCTAGATATTTTCTAAATGATCCTCAACTTCCATGAACTAAGTTATAAATTCTGTGAATCATTCTAGATGTTTCTTGAAGTGCTGTTCACTGAAATTCTTTCCTGAGATTTTTTACATTTTCCCTGAACTTTTCTAGAAGTTCTACTAACCATTCTACACGATCCTTGATCTTTTCCAGATGCACCCTTATCGTATCTAGATTTTCCTAAAACTTGTTTTTAGATTTTGTTTTTAGCGTTTAAGCGGAATCCCAATGCTTCGGTCAGGGATGTGGCCAAAAAGTTGAATCTGTCCAAGTCTTTCATTCAGAGAGCCAAGGAGCGGGAGGGGCTGTATACGTACAAAGTGCAGAAGGCTCCAAACCGTGACGAACGGTAAAATACGGTGGGAAAGTCATGGGCCCGGAAACTGTACACCAAGATGCTGACGATGCCTCATTGTCTCATCATGGATGATGTGACTTACGTCAAGGCGAACTTTCGGCAGATTCCGGCGCTACTGTTCTTCACCGCCCGGCACAAGTTTAATGTTCCGGAGGAAGTAAGGAAGCAGATACTTTTAAAGTTTGCCAAGAAATACATGATTTGGCAAGCGATCTGCTCATGTGGCAAACGAAGTGCCCCTTTCGTGACTACCGGGACTGTACACGGGAGATCCACCTCAAGGAGTGTCTACAGAAGCGCCTGCTTCCGCTGTTAAAGCAACACTAGAGCCCTACGATCTTCTGGCCGGATCTAGCTCCGTGCCTCTATTCAAATGTTGTCCTGGAGTGGTACGAAGCCAACGGGGTCACCTTCGTACCAAAGGACATGAACAAATTTCCAACAGCTATCGCTCCAAGTTGTAATCTGACCACGGAGACCTTATGACTATGGCCCTTTCCTTTTTGTAAGACGCTAGTAAGATCTTTTTGCTTTATGTCTTTTAGATTGACAACCTTTCTATTATAGTTAAAATTCTCTATCGTTTGAAGGAATACGCGCTACGAAAGTAACCAAATACTTCTGAAAATTTCTCATTTAAAACATGATTCAATATCCCTTTTCTGCAGGACGGTAACCCTATACATTCTATCAAGTGCTGTGAAAGCTAGCGGCAACAACAATATTCATCTCTCTAGAGGCTCGATTACTTAATCGAATTGATTTTCCCTCGTCTACAATCCCGTTCGAGCATAGAATTCCTTTCTGCCTCACTGCTCCTTTTCCCCCTTGGTAAGGCAAAAGTACGAAAAGCTATCTTTTCTCGATACATCTCCCCGGAACCCGACAGTGACAGCATCGCACCGACCGACCGACGTAATTCGTCTCCATAAAATAATAATTCAATCAAAGTTGGAAACCGGCTACAGGCTTTGCTCAATCCCAACCTACTCCGACGATTTCAATCAGTGTGTGAGTGAACGTTTTTGATTAGAAGGGTGTTATGCTTCAATGAGCCTTCAGCTCAGTTCGAAATGTAGGGGACGGAGCCGGTGGGAGCAGGAGTCATTTCCCAATTATCAAGTTATTAGAACTAGTACCTTTAGAGTTCGATAACCACAGGATATAGAGCATACAGGTGCTTCGGAGCCTTTGGTTATCCCAATAGGAGAATAATATCCATTGAAGCGTATAGATTGATCTGGGTCGGTTTTTGTGGTTAAGGATGGATTATTACCATATTGACTGCGGGATTTGCTCCCTTACGAGGGATTTATCGTTTCATACGAAGTGGTATTCCTCCTATCATATCGCCTCATGCATAAATAGAAGGGAGCTTATTAATCAAGAACGCTCTTTAAAGCTTCATTCCCAAATTTAGTGTGCTGGACAGCTAGTGCGCTTGAGAATAATCAAGCAATGTGTACTGGACAGGAGAAACTTTTTCAATTTTTTTGCCGGTGCCCTCCGGGCGGGACAACGAATTTAAGGATACACCACTTATTCTTTCTCCTGAAATTCATACGACAACGAGCCAGCCGGATTCCATTTGTATCCATTCTCCCGAATGCGAGACAGCAAACTTTGAAATTCAGAGATAAAGTTGAAATGGAATTGCTAATGGAAGTAATGTAAATTGAAAATGTTGCTTCCCGGTGTGCAATGGTCGTCCTTCTGCCGTTAGTCCTGATCTTGAGTCGAGAGTCCCTGAGGATGAGAGCTTATTATTTTCGGACAGAATGTCCTGCTGCAGGATGGAATTAATTTGGTGCATTCGGCAGATTGCAGGATTCACAGGGTGATGTCATCTACAAATTGATTTCGTCCTTGTTCTTCGGTCGGCGCTAACGATGGACCTCGTCTAGACGATTTTATGATAGAACGTGAAGGGGAAAAAAGCATTCAGAACAACACTGACTGGTATTTGATTGCACCGCTCTCGATTACAGCAAATTTCCCTCGAGTGAAAATTGATATTGCGTTCTAAGTGATGAACCTAAGTTGCACTTTTCTAGCAATTGAGAATTGAGAACAATGCAATCGAACCGATGGGCGGCAAGCTTCAACCGTCGCACCATCCGCATGAGATGGAGCAGAAAAACTTTACTCCTCTTATAGAAAGTACTACCGAAGAGTTTTTGCATTTGTTCTATATCTAGGTTCAGGAAGCTTTTTGTAACTCGATACGGCCTCAACAAGCAGAGACTCTCTCTTGCTCTCTGCTGGTCAGGTCATTTGATCGCTACTTTTATTTGTTGCAAAGAAATACAAGTGCAAGGGCATCGAGAAACGATGTAACTCCCAAGAGCTGAACGGAATGACGCAAACCGTAGATGAACTTTCATTCATTGAAAATTGCCATCGCTTACCTACCGATTTGCTTTTGTTACATCGTTGATTGTTGATGTGCAAAGTGCAAAGGCGGTGAATAAACTTGGGAAACTTTTCGAAATACATCACTTCATAGACTACGGATTGAGGTCGATATAACGTCGAGGTAATGATATCGGTTCCCGATTTAATCGTAAAATACCTGGGCGAACTGTACTTATGTGTTCCCTAGCATGTTTTAAATTCTTTGTGCTACATGATAGCTGTTAAATATGGTGTACAATTTACAATTATGGTTCGGAGTTGAAGGCCACAACACCATCCGAAGAACAGGTACATCCTCAATGGTGATATTTTTCATAGGACTGATGCTAGAGCTTTGATGTTGTTCCAGATCTTCCCGAAGACAGGCCTATAACCCCCAGGGATCAGGATCAGACCACAACAGCAAATCCATTTTTGTGCCAAGCCAAACTACAAGTGTTTTCTAAAATACTGCAATGCTCTAAATGAAAAGACGAATCTTACGAGGGACCTTGCTGTGGGTTCCAGGGTCGTCATTACCTCATTTTTTAACATTTAAATTATTAGTTTCAAGATTCCATTTTTACGTATGTTCCATAGTAATTCCCATTTTTAAACTTCAAAAGGTCAGTGCAGTATGAGATCGCCACCAAATGAGCTCAAACCTTAGGAAAATGATCAGGATCTGATTTAGAATCGATTAAGCGCGGTGGAGCAAAATCGATATTTTGAACCACCCTACTGGATCTGTTCAGAGTAGTGCTATTAGGCCAGGTATCCGGTGTTGATATTCATGGAACTTATCTGAAAACTTCGCATCTTTACAGAAATTTTCAGAACATTCCAGAAATTCTAGGAATATTCCATAATTCTTTGGAACTTCTTGAAAGTTCCTGCAATTAATTTATGGAACTGCTCTGAGAATCTCTGACCTTTCTCAACATACATGGAAAAGTTCTGGAAATTTCCATGAAGTTAATTAAACTACTCTCTGAACTAAATGGAACTGTCCTACAAATCTTTAAACTGAAAATCTCTAAACTTCTGTGAAATTCCAAAAACACGTCCAAAGATTTCTAAAAATGAAATTCCTGGAACTTGTTACAGATTCTCAAAATGTTGCTGTCGTTCATGGTGCAGTCCTGAATTCATCAAAACTAATGTTCACAGAACTTTGAAGTTTCCCGAAAGTCGTGACGACCCTGAAATTATTGTGACAGCCTTGAGAGCTTCCCTGATAATCTTTAGACCCTTGAGGCCCTTGAAATTTCTTTAATGTTTCCACAATTTTCCTCAAGTCCTCTGAACTTTTCTTAATTTTTCTTGACTTTCCTAAAGCTCTGCAGTTTCCTTGAAGCTGAAATATTCCCTGAAATTAATAATTGTTTTTCTGATTTTAATGGATCTGCTCATAAGCTCTTTGATCTTAACTTAAGTTCTCGAATCTTTCCAGAAATCTATGGAACTGTCCTGAAGCTTCTTCCTCGCATTTGAAGCTTATTGCTGCATAGCTTATTGCGTGCTCTCAACTTAGTGTTCTAAGGCTTGTACTCGAAAAAAATGCACCATTTTTATCCGTGTGTAACTTTTTTTTATCCGTGGGTAAAAATTTATGAAAATCTGGGTATAACTAGTTTGGAGTGAATTATTTACATGTGCAAAATTTAATAATAATCGGTTCAGTGGTTATTGAGATGTCATCGAAACAAGAAGAAAATCGCCGGAGAATTTTGCGCGCCGTCCGACTGCGACCATGAGATGGATCGGAAGACAACTGGAAATCACCCATACAACTGTGTCTCGGGTGGTAAATTGTTTAAGGAGTCCCAGACGACCGAGCGGCGGGCTGGAAGTGGAAGAAAATCGAAGACAGCTGACCCTGTGAAGGCCCGGAAGGTGTTGGATTATTTCAAGCGTCCTTGGAGGCGAACCAGCCCAAGGCTGAAAGCCTCCTTAATAAAGCTAAATAATAATAATATTTCAAGCGTAACCCGAACCTTTCGATTTGTGACGCGGCTCTGAAGGCAAAGTGTTCCGCCTGGTTCGTTCAGCAAACCATGAAACGAGCTGGGCTTCGTGTATTCAAGGTCCGGAAGGCACGGAACCGGCGTGATCAACAAAACACGGCGGCCAAATCCCGCGCAAGGAAGCTGTATCGAGAGTGGTTAACGAAACCGATGTGTGTGGTTATGGATGACGAAACCTACATCAAGGCAGACGCAAAGCAGATACCGGGGCTGGAGTTCTACGTTGCCAAATCACGGTTTGATGTTCCGGAAGACATGCAAAGGCCTCAAAATCCAATATCAATCTGAGTAAGAAATTAACCAGTAATAGACCCCATACGGTAGGAGCAAATACACAACTTAACAGCAGCAGTGACAATGTCGCACACTTCCAGGGTCAGTTGTTTATAAACAATTGCTACCGCGTCGTCAGCGATGCACGCTGGCTTAACTAGGTGCTTCGAAAGGTCAAAGTAAACATTGGTGAGTAAGCATCCTACATAGCCGTTCCTACCGCGAGGAGCATTAATTCTTGTTAAAAAAACAGACACCGACTTTCCAAGAGAAAAACTATCTGTCTCGCTTTATATGTACATACTGGAGAAAAACTATTGTGTAGAGTTTAAGTAACAAATTCATGTATAAAAGGTTTCGAATAATAAAGAATAGGGGCAGTTGTTCTGATGAGTTATTATCCGAGGTTTGCTAGGTGTGGACGAGCACAGTTCCAACCTCAGGATAACTGATTCATCAAAGAGCTTTTTCCATACAGTAGAAATGGAATCGCACTGTCTTTCATTTTACGGAGAAAGAAAGACCACGCGAGCTGTTGCTCTACGTTGGGCACTTCAACACGGGAGTGAAACATGGATGCGCAACGGAGTATGGGCGCTTCAGACATAAGGAAGAAGAAAGTGGACAAATTCGCCAAAAAATACTTGCTCTGGCAGGCCATATGCCAATGCGGTAAACTGAATAAACCGTACATCAACAGCGAAATTTACCGCACCGAGTGCCTCCAGAAGCGTCTGTTGCCCTTCCTGCGGTCCCAAGGAGGTGAGACATTATTTTGGCCGGACCTGGCATCATGACACTACGCGCGATCGACGTTGGATTGGTACAGAGACAATAACGTTGTTTTTGTACCAAAAACCGCCAACCCCCCAAATTCACCAGAGATTCGTCCGGTGGAAAGATTTTGGGCCATAATGAAGGCCAAAGTTCGAAAATCGCCCAAGGTGTTTAAGAACGAGCTGGAGTTGAAGAAAGAATGGATGAAAGTGACCAAAAAGGTCGGCTCGACCATTGCACAAAATGTAATGAGGGGTCTTAAGGAAAGGTACGGGCTTTCAGAGCGATGGAAAGGAAATTGAATAAAGTAATTATGCCGAAACGTAATCCATATGTATTAGTTCATTGCCTGAAAGTTTCAAGAAAATCCGACTTAAAATAATTTTTTGGCGAACACTTTTGTCTGGTGCATTTTTTCGAGAACAGGCCTTAGATGCACTTCTACAGTTATTAATTGAGAACTTTCACTGCCCAGGGAAGTCGAAAAATTTTCCAATCCGAAAAATTCCTATACAGGACCGAAAATCGAACCCACCTCCAGCATGGGCTTGCTTTGTAGCTGTACCTTTACCGACTGAGCTAAGGGGGGTCTACGTAAACTGCCCTAAAGATCTTAAAATTTCTATGTTGTTCGGAACGTTCTGGACGTTCTTGATGTATTCGTATTCCTTTAGATCCTTTGAATTTACATGAAATTCTCAGATCTTCCTGAAGGTTCTTGCATTTTTTTTTTAAATCCAAAAGTTCTCTGGCGTTTAAGGTACTCTTAATTTCTTTGAAGTTTTCTGGACTTTGATCTTGGAACATTTGTGAAGTTCCTGCTACAATTATGAAGGTATTCGAACGGTCCTGAAGTTCCCAAATGTCTGCTGACATATTTGGAACTTCCCTCAAGTTTCCACAATTTTCCGGATATACATGGAACGCCATGAAATTCCCAGAACTTTCCTAAAAATGTTTGAACTTTCCTTTTAGTTTCCTGAAGATTCTGTAATTTTCTTGAAGTTAAAGGAACTGTCGTAAAGTTCTCTGATCTGCATCTAAGTTCGCGAAAAATTCTTGAAGTTCATAGCACTGAACTGAAGTTCTCGGAACTTTCCTGAAGTTTCTGCATCAGATATTCCCTAAAATTCTTGGAGCATCACTGAAAAACCCGAAGTTAATGTAAAAACTTCGGAACTTTTATGATTTTTTCTGGAGTTCCCTAAACTGCTCAGAATTTCTATAAAATTTCCAGTTATTTTCCGGAAATTCCATACTGTCCTGATATTCTCACGGAAGGGACTGGCAAAGAGTCCATGATTATTTTATTTTTTTCTCTTTTCGGGACATAAAACTACTGCGGTCAGTACTTTGTAGTATATCCCAGTGCATGTCATATTACTCCATAACTAATAATAAAGTTGTCTTTCTTGCCTTCATCGCAAGGAATCGATTCTAATTGAAAGGACCCGCTATTTATACCCTTGTCAGTCAAAATTGGATTCCTTAACAACAAAATTAAGCAATGACACCGATAATGAACATGTATCCGAACCCTAGTCTTAACCACTTCAAACTGGGGAACAACGAATAAAAGATTAGAAAACACATAGATGAAGACTAACTAGTCAATCCTAAACTTAGTCCTTTAAAGACCCATCACATCAAGAAATACCGCTTCGATTACCCCATTACACACTTATTAAGTCTCACCTTTTCAATGTTATCCCAAATAACTTAATATTACATCATCCACCAGGAAATATTAGAATCGTACTAAATCCTTCAACCACTTTATCGAACGGTAAGAAAAGACCGAACAAGTAGAAGAAAAATAAACCCCGCTATAGGAAGCAATCGCAAAAATCCTTCCTGTCCATCATCGGCTCGTTCCCGACCCTTCTTCCGGGAAGGCCGCAAAGTTCGCTTCGAACGACGACGACCACGCTTGAGTGAACCGCAAACGCCATTACAAGCCAATATACAGACCTTGTCCCGGATGAGACCGACACGTCTCCATCACTGACTGTCGTTGGACGTGTACTGAGTGCCTATAAAAAAAAGTCACCGATAGAAGAAAAGAGTATAACAGTAAACAAACGCTTTTTCTATTGGAAATTAGTCACTTTATTCAAGTCAACAAAATTGACCGAGCACCACTTTAATATTGAATTAATGTGCCTGCTTGGAAAATGAACAAGGTTTACTTGCTACATGCAATATGATTGACCAAAGGTAGCTACAGATGAAAGAATTTCCCTTCTCTCAATTTATCCAAAACTAATCAGAGCTAAACCCGGGAACCAACCGAGCGATGATTCATTTGTTTCCGCATCGTCGTACAAATTGGTCCAAAGTGTGTTGATGTATCCCTTCAACCTGTAGATACGAAGCAGAAGAGTCAAACGACTCCATCTCCGTGTCGTTGTTATCAGACGTGCTCTGGCTGGGCCTGTGCGGTTTTGTAATTCAGATACACTCGCCTATATGGCCTGGTACTATCGACGCACACAGTTGACTTGGCAGGTTGATATTTAATGCCACTCAGTCACCCGTCAATCGGTCGAAGAGAATGAGGACGATGCTGTGCCGTCGACGGAAAGGATGAATGATGAAGCTCAAACCGGAAACGTAAGGGAATAATTTTGAAGATTAGGTTACGACACAAGCGAGGATGGCCATCTCCGAGTAGCCACTCAATATGATGGGTCGATTGTAGTGGAGCTGGGTCAGTTCAGTTATGAGAGCATATTCTGTTTGATTTGACTAGCTGGAATGAGATTGTGCGGTTTCGGTTGAACAACTGACAACTAATCTGCCGATGTTGACAAATGGACGGAAGAGTTTAGTGGGGGCTCCATTGAATAATGGGTGGTAAAATATAGACACACTAACCACACTGCTAACCTTTTCTTGTATTCCAAGCAAAGTTTATTCAAATATTTAGTTCAATTATAGAGCGTGAGAGCACCAACAACGATGTGCTCCTCAACACCAGGCTGAAGGAATCATCCGACTGAACCCAAGTGGCGCGTGCCATTGCAATAAATTAATTTGTTTACACAATGACAGTCATCCGGTGCAAATTCCCCCGGCAGCACATCCGAGTACCTACCGGCAAGAGCAATTTCGTTATCACCACCCTAACTGTCACATCCACGTGGTGCTGCACCTCACTAGAGACAGTCAACTCTACGCACTGAACTTTGTCCTCTTTTGCACGTTCCACTTGAAAGATACACTCATCCCGGAGATCCCATGAACCATCAGCACTTCGCACTCAACCCGTTGAAAAGTTAATTACAAAGTTTTTTAATAATTAATATTAAACATTGTACTTGCAATTCTCAAGCAGTTGCTTCTTCGTCCTCAGGAAACACGACGATGATGGGGAAAACAGAACTTCATACAACCGGGAGATTCTATTTGCGTCAACGAGTTCTTGCTTTTCCATGCCAACGGCAACAAACAGCTCTGGCTCAAGTGGCTACAATAGCAATAGCCGAGTAATAAAATATTGTTCCGAGTGCAATTTTCCAAGGCTTCAAACCGGGAAGAGTTTTCCCTGTCTCCCAAGTGTAGAAAATGTCCCAAGAGTCGGTTGTCCTTGGTCTCCGGAATTAAGAAGGTCTTCTTTGCTGCTTCGAACTAAAACCAAGGGGAAAACTTGTTTGGAGAAGCTGTAAATTGAAATTGAATACAATGATGAGCTCCCCACCACGAGTGCAAATAATATGTACGTACTCGGAACGTCGTAGGACATCGCCCACCCCATTGCAAGTGGTGGCAGCGATGTGGTGGAGGCAGTCTTAGCATTCTCTTGGATTGCTCATTTGGATTCAAGCTTTGAATCCCCCCTTCAGAGAAGACCGAGCGACTACAGCCACAATAGAAAGTGCATGATCAAACATACTGTTAGCTAAGGATGTGCGAAACGGTTTGGTCTTTGTTGTTTTTGCATTTTATGTGCTTACAAACACGGAATAATGAGCTCTGGTAGAGGAAGTTACACTGAGGGGTGCGATACTTTGAAGTTGACATGGTGGGTTTTCTGAGCGGTTGGCGAGTTAAACAGTTTTTTGTGGAAAATATGAGGTTTTCGGTTTAGCAAATTTATATAAGGGAGACGAACCAGCCCAGGGCTGAAAGTCTCCTTAATAAAGATATAAAAAAATATATATATAAAAAATATATATATAAAAAATATATATATATATAAGTACACCAGCTTTCTCCATGGATTCCTATTTAGGCCATAAGAAAAAAAATCACAATTTTCTTGCGTTTTATGGGCCATATGTATGTGTAACCCAATGAATATGGTTTGAATCAACAATCTTAACACAACATAAGACCACAAACTTGTCAACTACGTTAAATATCGTCAAAATATGACCAAAATAGTCCCCTAATAAGTGATACTGTGATGACGAGTGGATCTTAGTGTCCTGATTATTGGGTGCATGCACACACGCAAAAAAATACTAAGTAGTACTCCGTAGAGGCCACAATTCTGAATCACCCTGAATAAAAATTAGAAATAAATAAGCATTCCACCGGACACGAGACTGTTATTCCAAATTCAGGTACACACCCACAAGTCTTGGAATTTCAGGCTTATTTTTTTTAATCTTTATTTAAGAGATTTTTAGCCATAGGCTAGTTCATCTCTTATTTAGGCATAAAGGCTTGATAATAAAGAAAGCTTAACTAATCTAGTATTGGAATTTTGCGGGACTGAAGGTACTAAAATTTCTCCCGAAACTACTATTTCCTTCTCCAAATCTTCGGAATACCTGAAATTTTTAGGTATTCCGGAAAAAAAAATTAGGTGACCTGCACGGATCTCTGAGTACTTCACATATTCCAAATACATCAGATACTCTAGGTAAATCACTACCGTAAAACGGGGTAATATTGATAGTTATTTTTAAGTATATTCTACATATTTTTTACAGTAATGAATGTTTTTCAAATTTTATATTTTTAAAACAAGTACTGAGGATCCAAGAGTTAATTTGTTAGTAATATGTTGAACGAAAACTTCAGTATTTTGATTTGGGGTTACTTTGATAATGCTCGATGAATGTAGAAAAAAAATTAGTGAAACTCAAACAATTTAGTTCTTTAAATATGAAACTTTGAATGAGTATATAATCAGAAAACTTCATAAGCAATAAGAATACAACATTGATGGCTGTATCGGAAATATATTTCATAAGTGATGGTTTGAGTGCTTTTTCAAAAAGGCTAATAACATGAAAATGGTTTTTTAATATTTTTAAAATATGTAACACATACTACATAAAAACTATATACAATATCAACGGAAATACCCTAAGCTACAATATGGAACCAATGCTTCTTATTTGGAAAAAGCGCATCGAGTAAATTTATTCTTTATATTATAATATCAAAGTTACCAGTTACGGTACCCCAAAATGAAACACCATGCTCCAGGAATTAGTAGAAGCTCCTGAAATACCCAAATCCTTGAAATTCGAAAGCATTGCAGAGTTTTGTAAACTTCTGTAGCTTCTGGAAATTCTAGAAGTGTCCGGAAATCCTGCAGCTCCAACAGTTCCAAAAGTGCCGGGAGTTTTTGGAAAGATATTTTAGCACCTTTAGCTAAGTTTAAAAATATCCAAAAGAGTTAAGTTTTAGCAATAACTGACGTTAAGAATGTGTTCAGAGTTTTCCGAGATCCGGAAGTTCTCTAAGTTTTGATAGATATTGTATTTTCGGGAGTTCTCTCAGATCCAGTGGCGTCAAACCAAAGCAGTTCCACGCTTAATGACGAACCGGAAAAAATACGATTTGCATGAAACTTTGCATAATTGTTTGTTATGAGCAGGCGTGGAAAATAATTTACATTCATTTCGTACATTCAGTTGCCTCTAACTTTTTTCATCAACAGAATTTCCGTTAAATGATTTATGAAGCTTTTGTAGGCGCTACAAGTTTAGAAAATATCTCAAATTTGTATCTCTTATGCACGATGAACCAGAGAGGGCAGAACCGAGCTATGTTTTCAAATGAATGTAAATTACATTCACTGTAAAACAATAACAAGTTCTGTCCGCTCTAGTTCTTTGTGCATAAGAGATACAGATTCATGTTCCTCACAGCAGTTGTAGTTAATATCAAAACCAACAAAAGCTTCATACTTCATTTTACGGAACTCTGTTGATTAAAAAAGTTAGAGGCAAATACATGTTAATGAATGCACTAAATTAATGTAAATGGTTTTCCATGCCTGGTTGCTCATGATTCAATTTTTTGCAAAAATTCGGCCATTTTTAATCTTAAAAATTTTTCTAAACGGCACCTGACGTTTTTTTTTAAATTGCAGCACGGAAAAAGCACTTCTGAAATGAAGTCTGAGATAAATTTGAAGAGAAAAATTATGTTTTTTTTCTGGGAAAAATATACCAACAATTATTGTTTTTTTTTGTAATTTCATGTTACAAAATATAAACCTAATTATCTCAAAATGTCCTTGCTCAATTTTTGATTTTTTTTTAAGTTTGAACAATGCAAAATTTTGGAATATTTTAAATAATGAACACTAAAAAAATGTTAAAAAATCTTAGAACAAGAAAATTTAGTAAAATTGAACTTGTTGTTAAAAATGTTTTTATGTTATTTATTCTTAGAAAACAATGTTTAGGGCATTTTAAATCATTTTCTGAAGAAAAAAAAAAACACAAAAATGCGTGCTAACAAAATTTTCAAACATTTTACCAAAAGTTCTTGTTCGATTGTTGTCAGTTTTCAAGTGTCCATAGTTTTAAACATTCCAAAAATATGCATTTTAGATTATTTTAATTTATTTTTTTTAATCGGTCGTTTTGAGATATTTGGGATTTATTTAATATATTTTTTTAAATAAATAAATAGCAACATTTTCTGTTTCATTCAAACAGTTTTTATGTTACTTCATTCGTGAAGTTTACGATTCTCAGAGTTGGTTGAAAATACTATCTAACATGAAGCTTAAGTGTGATAATTTATTAGCTAGAGAAAGGTTTGAAAAGGGTAGGTTGATAGTTCCACTAGAGTACGGCAGTATGAAAATTGAATAGAAGTTGAAAATGAGCGAAGGGCCATTAATGCGACAATACTAGTCAAATGCACACTTCTTTACCTGACTCATACATTAATGAATGAGGAGACTTGAAGTATTTTTCAAATCTACAGGTAAAAAAGTGCGCGTTTGACTTGCTCATATACTGTCTGCGGCTGTGGGAAAGCTCTAACGACGTTTCATCACTACCTAAAGCCCCTAATTGGCCGGCGCCGGTGGTGTAGTGGTAAGCGTGACTGCTTTCTCACGCCAATGGATCTGGGTTCAATGCTAGCCGAGGTCGGTGGGATTTTTCTGAGTCATAAAAATCTCTGTTCCTCTCTGTTCTTCGGAAGGGTAAGTAAAGCCGTTGTTCCCAACCCATGTGTTTTGTTGAATGGGTGCGATAACCTACGCAGGTGTGTAAGCCGCCTTCCTGCACATTCGATTGCCTTCAATGGATGGCAATCGATGTCCTTCGGTGATTGGCACTAGATTGCGGAACAGAGACCGACATTAAATAAAGGAATGCAAAAGAATGTTAAGCCCTCCGTTGCCGAAAGCATTTCCAGTCGATGGTGTGTTATGCTTTAGGTACTGATGAAACGTCGCTAGAACTTTCCCACAGCCGCAGACAGTATACAGTGCATTCGTTCAGCCGCACCAATATATTGCTATATTTCTCTTTGAAATTAAATCCAAATCGCTTTGCCTCTTCTTTATCTTCATTTTTTCTTCAAGTTCAATCAAGTAACATAGTTTCTTCAAAAACAGTAAAAAAAATCAAATTTTTCATGATCTCATGAACTCTTAATGATTTCGAAAATTCGCTTGGGCATTGAGGTAACAAGATTCTGGATTGTTTGTACGTCGATTTGCTCTACCATTCCTTTATGCATGCTTTGAGGTCCTTCACGGTGTTCAACTGACATCCAATTGCGTAAATATTTGATGCCATTATTCCACAAAGGTTCTCGATAGGGTTACAATCCAGACTACAAGAACGGTGATTTATTTGTCTTGATTGGCATGATACATGAATTGAGACATTATCCTGCTGAAAAACAGCCGATTCGTCCAGATAATCCTCCAAATACTTAATCAAAACTTCTTCCAGGAGCTTGCAGTAAGCGGTCAGATTGATTCTCATGGATATCCAGCAGATAGGAAGCTTAGCATCGTAGGAAAATGCACCCCATACCAATAACATTCTTCCTCCAAAATTTCACTTGTATCCGATGGCCTCTTTATCCCTCAAATTGTGCCAATAATGGCTGTAGCAATCATAACCACCAAGTTGAACTTTTTTCATCAAAAAAAATTACGTGGTTCCATTAGTCCAGTGCATGTGGTTCTGTGAAAATTTCAATCGATTGACTTTATGCTGGGATGTTATTTTCAGTTTTGGCTTAGGTTTTGCCCATTTTATGTGTGACGACGCATTGAGTACGCAACTAACGGTACTTTTGTGCACTGGAAGATCGAGTTTTGGTAATAATCTGGCGTCAACTCAAGTGATGTTGCGTTGCTTCAACCCGAATTTGTCCTTTTTGTCTGACTGTCAATTTTGAATTCCCCGTACCTTGAAACCACATTCCTACGGATTTTTTAGATAATTCCGAACAACCTTTTCTGATCTGTTGATCTTCCGAGCAATCTCACGATAAGATCGACCAGAATAGGCCAGAACCCGGATTTGGCCCTTTTCGACATTGTCCAATCGTTTTGCCCTGCCCATGTCTGGAAAAATCAAAATCAATGACATGTACTGCAATAATAACAAAGAGGAGACTTACTCCAATGCAGATGTAGTACAAACTTTTGCGAGATATTATGCACTTTATGTAAAATGGGAATAAACATCTACTGCGTTTAAACGTTTGCAACACGCCGAAAGCAGAAAATATGTCAAAATGAAATCTACTACCTACTGACAACGGAAGAAGCTGTCGCAAAGAGTTTGTGAACATGGTTGAGCATCTCACTACACATGTTCTTGCACTGAAACAAGAATCGTACGGCTATATCTTTTAAGTGCTCTTAAACGAATGCAGCGCACTGTATGAGCAAGTCAAACGCGCACTTTTTTGCCAGTCTCTCATCCATAATGTAAGAGTCTGGTGAAAAAGTGTGAGCTTGACTAGTACTGTCGCATTAATGGCCCTTCGCTCATTTTCAACGTCTATTTAATTTTCATACTGCCGTACTCTAGCGGAACTATCAACCTACCATCTTCAGACCTTTCTCTAGCTAATAAATTATCATACTTAAGCTTTATGTTCAACCAACTCTGATTTTCTGTGTACTGCAGAAAGACATTATTTTTCTCTACATTTTTGTCTCAGACGACATTTCGATCAGAAATGTCGTTTCCGTGCAACAAATTAAAAAAAAATCAAGTTCATCAATTTGAAAAGCTTACCAGTTCCAAAATTACCGAATTTTAGCAAATATGTGAATTTCCCGTTACTCCAAGCATCATACAAATCGGAGAAGGTCGATTCAAAACTGTTTTTTTTTGCTGTATTGCCTACCTACCTACCTTAGTCATTCTACCTGTGCAAAAGCCTTCAAATCGCAACGATATCTTTAAATACTGCTTGAACTAGACAAATGTTAGTAATATCTGCAATTTGAAACCAATTTGAGTAAATATATGGCTTTTAGTCAGGGGTTTTAAGTGGGTGCACAGTAAGATTACACTACGTTATTACGCTGTACCGGAAAAAATCCCCGAATTTCTGGTGGAGTTACGAAATCATAGGCAGTTTCTACTAAATACTTGCTAAGGTTTCAGAAGATCTTGGATTTTCACGAATTTCTTTTTGGTCGATGTTGGGTTTCGGACATTCTTAAAATTTCAAATCCGAAATCACAAGAGTTCCGAGATTTTTTAAGTTCCGCGCAGTTTCTAGAACTACGGGATCTTAATTTTGTTAACATAGCTGCTTCATTTCGGTCTCGGAGACCGTAATAGTATCAATTTAGTGGCCATAATTAAGTCTGTCGAGTCTTTTTCGACGTGTTAAATTAAGATATATTACAACAAATTTCTCCCTAAATTTTTTTTTTCTATCGAATGTAGTAAAATTACATTTTAGAATACCCCCAGAAAATTCAAATTATTGTGTGTCGAAAATCGTTTTTATAATAGCTCTTCTCCTAGAAATTCGGAAAGTTCTTTAAGCTTACTTCGGCAAAGTTTTTCATCATGAAATTTACCATCTTTTTATTGGACTAAATTGATAATAACATTATGTTTAATACCCACTTTTGCAGAAAATAAAACTTTGACACAGAACACGCCGTAACCATTTTTTTTTCTTATAGTTTGGACCCTAAGGAATCTGCAAACAATGGAAGAGGGTTATGTTTCACTTGATTTTAATAATTAAATGTTTTTATATAAGCTAAGAAAAAGGGACTCTAAAGAAATCTCAAACTTGTAACCTCTTGTTGGTTAGAGTTGCCCAGAGTTGCAGTCATACAAAAGTTTGTTTGTAACACCTTAAGCTATCATTTAGAGTGTGAGCCTTCGGCTTTCATGACAAAAAGTTATTTTGGGACACGCTAACCTCCACGTCTCAGTAGCGAACTAATAAGGTCCTATTAAACCTCCAAAGTTGAAGCAAAAACTCTCCATAGGCTTCGTGGTCGTGGGGACAATGACTTCACACATCGTTCAGGTGTACTGTAAATGTCACTGAGGATTCGATTCCTGCTCCAGTTGGTTGAACTTTTCGTTAATGGAAAACTTTCCTACTGGTCTATTGGGAGTTGTCAGATGTCTTATGTCAGAATTGAACCTTTAACATCTATGAAGTTAACCATAAAGATTGATTAATGTTGAAGTTGATTCAAGGCATTAAGGCCTAAAAAGCTTATGGATGCAACCTTGCATCCCTCTGGAATTTCCCCAAAATATATCTGAATTACACGTACTCATGATGGCACTGATGACCTAAAACATGTTTGGATAGTAACTGACTGGATTCGTAAATTTTCTGAAATTGGCCGGAAAAATAATTCACAAGCTCTCTGCAGTCATACCGTTAGACCATCAAAGTCCAGAGTCAAGAGACAGAAGTTAACCTGCAAGATCTCTGAAGTTAACTTTAAGGGCATTGAAGATGACTTAAAGGGCTTAAGGCCTCTGGAATTTATTGATAAGACTGAAAGTGTTACCAATATTATCAGGCCTCTGAAGTGGATTCAAGAGATATTAAAATTTGTTTCAAAACAGATCTTGACTTAGAATGTAAGGAATTGATCTCAACTTATACGGCCTACGGGATTATTGGTCTCGTTAAAATTAACTTCTAAATCATACTTAAAGCTGAACCATAACGCCACTTTAGTTAGTTCGTATGGCCTCTAGACTCATACAACAAAGGATACTACAAATAATCTAAGACTGATTCGGAGTTGGTCCATATGTTTGGGCTCTCAAGTTCAATCATAAAGCCTAAAAAGTTAAACAATTATACCCTTTGACTGACAGCTAAGGCTCACGCAACTGATTAGGGGAAAATTAACAGATCAACATTTTTTTCCCATGAATATTGGAAGAAGATATCCAAAGTCTAAGGAAATCAGTTTTTCCAAAAACTCTTGACAAATTTTACATGCAAAAACTTTTTTTTCTATCTCATCATTAAAACAAGTTGGACTCTAAACAAAACCGAAAGGTCGATTAGCATAAATAACTATTTTGGCACACTATACCGAAAAGTGCTTCTTTTCGACACACTTTAGAAAAACATAACGGCCTACTTTTGCTAGCTTAAATATCTTACCGAAAAATGCTACGTTTCGACACACTTTTGAGTGCAAAATAGCTATTTATGCAAGAAGTTGCGAAAAGATTTTTTCAGCACGAATCGTAGAGTATCCAACAAGGCTTACCGATTTGGGTAATTATGACGAGTGCTGAATAAAGAGGCTGTGCGTGTGTTCGAATCTGACGTTTGTTTTTCCCGTGGAGTTTTTTTATATCTATAATTGGTTGCTGATCTGGCCATAACCTGGCCCAGGAGACAATTTCTAGTTCCTCATTCTTGGTCCCTATTATTTGCCGCTGAGAAGCTGTTCCGGAGCCAAGTAGAACCTCCACGAGGCGTCCCATCATTCGTCTCATCATTAGTTCCATCATTCGTTGAGTCGCAGCGTTGAACCTGAATATTGGCCACGAAAAGGCTTGCCAATGCACATCAAAAATCGACTACATACATCCGAACATTTGTTTATCTCAAATCGACGAAAGACATTCCACACAACTACCATAAACCGGACTAGTTCATGTTGATCTTCGTCAAGCTTTGTCTACAATTTGGACTTATACATCAACATATGTCTGGCAGCCATCAGGTTCAATTGGCTAAACTTGGTGAGTTCGTTCCATTTTGTAAAATTTTTATCTTTTCAAACGTTGGGAGATCACCTTTTTGTGGTGCATTACTGGTTAAGATTACTGGTTAAGCCCGATGTTTTCTGAATCATCTTGCCCCTTAAATGCTGCACAGTAGGCCCTGCCGTTTTGATATGTGTGACGCATTTTAGATGTGAAACATATATCAAATAGGCAAGAAAATGATGTAGGTATTTATATCATTTTCCAGGATGCTTTCAAGAACTGGCTGTGTTGGTGTTCGATTAGATTAGATTAGATTATGACGAGTGCTGAAAAAAAATCGAATTTCGTAACGAGTTGCATATTAACATTTTTGAACTCTAAAGAGTGTTGAAAAATAGTACTTTTCGACACTGCTGTTTTAGTTAGTTTATGATATGCAAAACAGTGTCGAAAAGCGATCGTTTTCAGAACTGAGTTTATTTATGAAACACGTTGCAAAAAGAAAAGAAAAAACGAGCACTGAAGAAATAATATTTTGCCACCAGTTGCTGCTGTATAAATTTATAAAAATAATTTCCTCAAGAATTTCGAAGAGAGTTGGGATAACTCTTGTGTATTCTGAAAAGAACTCCTAGGGATTTCTGGTCAGCATGCTTTAGAAATTCCAAGGTACTTTCCACATTAATTCCATTGAAATTTAGGCAAATTATATGGCTTATTCCATTGTAGTTAGCATTACATAGTAATTCTGAAGAGCATTCGAAGGAGATTGTGGACATGGACATTTTAAGGAGAATTTCAATGAAGGTCTGAAGACAATTTCAAAGAAACTGTAATAAACAAACATCGGAGCTTAAGCCCCAATTCCAAAAAAAAATTGACAAAAACTTCAAAGGATTACTGACATATATTCCAAGAGAATTGTGATAATAATTCCAAGGGAATCCGAATTTGAAAATATTTCGAAAGCAATTTAATGGAAAATTTCAATTTTTCTGCAGCATTCAAAGGGGAATTATGTATTGCTGACTAAAATTCCCATGTTATAGTAATTACAGTTTTTAGCTGAAAACCAAGTTAATTCCAGCTCAGAACTTCTGATGAGATAATTCTAAACAAATTTTGAGAAAATTACACATAATTTTGAGGAAAACTTTAAAGGCCCAAATTCCTAGAGAATGTTTATAACAAGTCAAAGATAATCTGCAGTTGAGGATAGTTCCAACGGAATTTCAATTCTTATGAAAGTCCCAAGGAAATAACCATGAGGATTCCAAGGGAATTTATATTCTCCAAAGAACTTCTGGGAGGATGGTTAGGAAACGTGGAAAAGAATTTTCAATGAATATCTGGGAGCATTTGAGGAAAATTGTATGCAGGATTTCACGCGATTTTTTTTACATAATACTTAAATGATGATAATGTTGAGGAGAAGTTCTATGATTATTCTGAAACGTATACTAAGCGAATTTTGAAGAATAATTCAAGGTAAAATTGAGAATTCCCCACTATATTTCGAAACTTGCCGCTTGATTCAATCAATAAGACAAAAAGGTGTCAATTTAACTACTTCATTTTCTAAAAACTATGGTTATAGAAAATAGATTTTTTTTTTAAATAATTATCCGGAAAACCTGCAAAAACGAGAATTTAAAAAAAGACAATGATCTGTGTCCACAGCATATTATTCGACATCTCAGAAACAAAACAGTCAATCAAAAAATTAATTATGCGTTCGACAGGACAGTTACTAGCAACAACACAAGGAAAATTGCATGTTGGTACACTCCTTTCATCATCCTGATATTAACTACCAGTCTCCCCAGTTTACTGCCAATAATTAAAATGCCCTCAGAGTCAGAACAAGACAACGTAGCAGGACATTCTGGCGCCTGTCGTCTGGTCAAAACAGTCACTCCCTGTGCCATCACCACCCAGTTCCGGAGAAACGATTTGCCGTTTTTCACTACTATCCTTCCGACCAGACACTCTCCGAAAAACGTCCAACTATTTTGGCACAGTTCCACGTTTGGAAAGCCTTCGTCGTTGCCGTCGTCATCGAATGCGCTGCCTGTAGCATTTATTATAGGATCATAACGATCGAGCGAGCGGCCACACACGCAAAATTCCGGCGGCATAACCTATAGACAAAATTTTATGTCTGGTGTTATAATCATAAATTTATTTATCCGAAAATATTTTCTGGACATTTTGGGGTACAGTGGAAACACAAGCGCACACGATTATCGATCGTTGGGATGTTTCCGGAACGGAAGCGAAGAGCCCACTAATGAGAAAATTGAATTTATCTTGTGCAGCCGCAATCGCAGGCGTTCGGAAGCGAATCTGCGTTCGCCTGTTGTTATGCTGCTAAAACATGCACTACGTTATTATTGAGCGAACGGTGCTGGCTGCCAACAGAGCAACGTATTGGAATTCGTAATATGATTTCAATTTGCGAGAAGTTGTGCTCAATAAACGTTCTACACACTTCGTCATATAAAATTGTACATCGAAGGTAGGTTCCACATAATACTGGAGCCCTTCGTACGACAGGAGGTCGGTTGCTAACAAGAACATTTGCTTTGATCTTTATGAAATGATGAAATGAAATACGGTTGGAGGTGGAGTGGCTTCTGTTGGTGCTTTGTTTAGTTTGAAGCGAGCGTCAATATGAATATGAAATAAAATTTATGGTTTTCAAGCTTGAAATGTTGAATTTTCCCAAGTAAGTCAAGTGAAGCTTCTGATCAAATATCTATTTGATTTGGAGAGAATGCTACGTATCATGCGAATTCACAAGAAATATGCTTTAGTTCCATTCCATGATGTTCTTCACCCGAAGTGTTGTTATTACTTTAAATTGAGGTCTAAAGGGTGTCCACAGTTGCATAACTTCAAAAAAGCTGTTACATTTTGCACTTAGGGCTAATTTTAATGAAATTTGGTGTATTGTTTACACTGCGTGCCTTTGATTGTGAAATTTTTAGTAGTTTTGAAAATGGAGTTGAAGGAACTGCGCGGGCGCGAGAAAATTTTGCAAACTCACCTCAACAACCCACAGCTTTTGCACCGAGCCATCGGAAAGATGTTGGGAATCCAACAATCTACTGTTTCTCGTACCATAAAACGATTCGGAGAACGTTTAACTGTCGATCAGAAGCAAGTGAGTGCAAGAAAAAGTGCTGCGTTGAAGATCACAAGCGATAACTGCCTTCAAACGCAAACCCAACTATTCCGTTCAGGATGTCACGAAAAAACTGCACCTGACAAAAAAATTTCGTGCAGAAAGCCAAGAAACGAGCAAGGCTACGTTAACTCAAGGTTCACCAAACCGCAATGAACGACAAAATAGGACAGCTAGAACGTGGGCAAGCTGCACATAGAAAGGTTGACAAAACCACCCTGCTTTATCATGGACGGACTTCAAACAAATTCTAGGAAATCAGTATATGACTGCAAAAGACAGAGCCCCTCGGGAAACAGCAAGTGTCGAAGTTCCCCAAGAAATTCATGATTTGGCAGGCGATTTTTGTTCGTGCGGAAAACGGGGCAAGCCCTTTCGTAACAACTACAACCGTAAATGGGCAAGTCTATTGGGCCGGGAATTAGTTTCTTGTCACTACTTCAAGGACGTTCTGGAGTGGTAGAAGACGAATGGGGTCAATTTCGTACCGAAGGATCTCAAACCCCCAAACACACCGGAGCTGCTACCGATCTAAAGATACTGGGCTATAATGAAGCACGAACTCCGTAAGCATTCTAAAATTGTCACTACGGAGCAGGAAATGTTGAAATCATGGTTGAAAGCAGAAAAAATTTCGATTCAACCGTTATACAAAACCTTATGGGTGGAATTAAGTAGAAAGTTCGGGCATTTGGATTTGGTGAAGAAATAGTGTGAAATAAAGATACGTAAACCAAGCGTATATATAGTATTACATTCCCTGAAAATTCTATGATAACCGGTTGAGACCCTTATTTTTGGTGAGTACTTCTAAGTGATGCAATTTAACTGTGGACACCCTTTACTTTAGACAAAGCTTGAAAAACATGTTGAACTTTATCTGAGTAATATCGAAATATTTTTATCGTCAAATTTGGCAACGTGGGGCTTTAGGTAATGATAAACGTCGCTAGAACTATTCGACATCAAAGTGTGAGTTAGGTAAAGGTGACCGCATTTGATTAGTCTTGTCGGCTTAATGGCCCTTCGCTCAGTTTCAACTTCGGTTCAATTTTCACACTGCCGTACTCTAATGGAACTATCAATCTATCCTCTTCAGAACTTTCCCTAACTAATAAATTATCACACTAAAGCTTCATGTTGATATTAATATAGCATTCCTCTCAATTCTAAAAATCGTAAACTTCACGTATGAAGTAACAAGTATACTTTGATTGAATATAAATTTCAAGTTATGTGTTCGGGAAGCTCTACAGAAACGGTCTTTGAATGATTTAGTTGCTCATTCTTGCTAATTACGCTTGTATATTTTAGTTTTAACGTGTTTATGTTTTGAAAAATAGTTGGTACTGCTATCGCATTCATTATTTTGTTGTAAAAATTACAATCATTTATTCGACTTGAAACCTGGACTTCGACCATCAAATTGGTGCCAAAATTTTCTGCAGATATCTGCAGAACAAGTAATCAGAATAATTTGAATTAATCATATATTTTGAACTTTTTCAACATTTTCTCCAAAGTTTGTGCTTTTAATCATAATATTCCTGAGCAAAAGTTCAGATGTGGATGTATCTACTAACTAAAATGAAAGTTTGCATGGTTGTTAATGAATATAATTTACTGTATTACGAAGAATATCTTGTTTACCATTTCAAGCTGAACAATGCATTAGGACATTTACAGATTCTTTTCGTCGACTTTCTCTTTGCAATCTCACGACCATGTTAAGACATTCCCAGCTATTTTCAGCACTCAGATCAATGAAAGAAGCTATTATCTAGCTTCAAATACGACGAACACAACAAGAGACGATTATGTACCCAAGTTATTAACGAAAGAGAAAGTCGATGAAGAGAATCAATCAATGATACTTAGGACCTAATGCATTATTCTGCTTGATTGCATAATGTTTTAACCAATTTTGGTTTTACTTTCCAAATGAGTCGGAAACACCATGCTGGAGAACTTTGGTGTCTTCAGAAAAATTGCTCATTTGTATTGCTCGAGAAACTTCTTCGAAGGTGCCAACCATCGGAAATGTTTCGTTTAAGAGAAATTGGGTTAGTCGTCTGCATTGCAATTCAGGCCCACTGTGCACGGCTCCACAATTCTGTAAGTTAATTCCATCTAAATTGCAATAGCAGCAACATTACCATACTAAAACTTTACTGTGAAACTAATTTTACGAGCTAACCAGGTTTACAATGAAGACCTAAAATACTTAATACAGCCACTCTATGCTGTCAAAGTAATGCTTGTCTACGTATCTTTGCATCATTATTCAATCATAAAAGTAACTCCAAGCAATGAAAAAAAACCTCTCAAGCAAGATCATTATCCTAAATTCTCATTTAGATAGTTTTATGAGCTTATCAAGCTGTCAAGAACACAATAAGGAACAAGAACGAGAAATATTCAGAAAAAAATCATTATCTGCTTTTAAAGCTGGGTTTAGACAAGGCAAGTCAATTTATCAACTCAGTTGAATTCAACTGACTTGAACGTGTAAACTATACCAACTTGAATTGAAAAAAAGTTGAACCAGGCTCAACTTTTCAAGCTCATTGAATTCAACTGACTTGCCTTGTCTAAGCTCAGCTTAACTCTTAATCATTCTTGCATATACTCAAAAGCGCTCCAATGCGCTCAAGGGATTGATTTTAGTTGGACATAGCTGGATCGAGCAAATGAAATTGAAAACCATCTTCAAACTACAACGAGTAACCCAAGTAACCAACAAGCTCGCTAATTCGCCTTATTGCAATATAAGGCTAATATGCAGCTAATATAAAGCTTAGCATGCCCTATGTTAGCCGTGTATCAGCCTTATATTGCAAATTAGTGGGCTTGTTGGTTACTTGGGAATTAAGTCGTTTGAAACTAGTGAAGTCAGCCATACGTATCTGTTATAAAGAAATATTTCCATGACTTTGAATGAAATTCCCTGACAATCCCTGATTTTTCAGGTCCAAAAAGGAATTCCTTGAAATTCCCTGATTTTCCAGGTTTTTTTTCAGGTAGTCGACACCCTGAATATCTAAGATGTTTGACTTTGATATTTAAAGATAGGATAATTTATTTTAAAAAATGTTTCTGAGACTTGAGAGATTTTCAGGAGTAGCTTAATTGTTAAGACCACCTCTAGGAACACAACTGTTACCGAGTTTATGGAACTTGATTTGCAGTACTTTCAAAATATGACTTGCAATGATTTTTTTGGAATTGTAGATTGATTATATATCCATCCTTTAGTTCTTTTGGTAAAGGTGCAGCTATAAAGCAAAGTCATGCTGGAGGTCTAAAATTTTTTCGGGGTGAAAAAAATCTCGATTTCCCTGAACATAGAGTATGATTGTGCTAGCCACACAATAATACTAATGCAAAAATGGTACAGGCTTAGAAAGCTCTCAACAAACAACTGTGGAAGTGCTCAAAGAACTCTTGGTTGGGAGCCAGCTTAAAGTAATACCACCAAATAAGAAGAAGCATTGTTTGAAAACACATTTTTAAAGACCGTAGGCTTATAAACATAAGCTAAGCTCTAGCATGAAATTTTATCTAAGTATTATACATAAATTGGCCTAGATTGAATATCTTGACATTTCATCTAACCTTTAAAATCTGGAAGAACATACTATAAGCACCGTGAACAATGTCCGATGGGGATAAAATTCAATAGATTTTTTTTATGGAATCTGCACTCTGCGTACGAACAAAATGGAATTGATTATCTATCGGTTTACCCTTTTCCGGAAAAAAGTAAGTGAGTCACACCACCACAAATAAGCCCACAACTTATCGATCTGAAGCGATTACTAAATGACACATGAACTCCCGGGTCTTGCGGTTGAAGCATCTATTTAGGAGGTAAAAGATAATCTTGACCTTGACAACGTCCGCAGTAAAAAAATACACTACCACTCCGAATGGCATTTCAGAACACATTTACTTTCCAGGCACCCCCACCAAACCAACTCCAGTGACAAAGTTCGCAAAATTGAGTGTCCACATTAAAAATTTTCCACCACATTATTCATTCCCGGTAATCTCCCAAGGTATCCCGGCGAAAGACATCTACCAACAGCAGGGGTATTTTCCGGAAGAGGTGTCATTTGGTTTGTGGTTTTTTTTCTTGAACCGCTCTTTCTCGCTCGATGCGTCTGTCTGCTTCTTCTAGCCAGAGGGAAACTTTTTCGCACTACCCTCAGCTGCTCAGTGGAGATCAGAAGTGCCAGAGGGAGGCTGTGGGAGAGCGAGTAGATGCTATCATTACGCTACTTTGTGGCCACAAGGATAGTTCCGCGCCGTCCAGTCCAGCGGTGGTAATGAAACAGTCCTGGATCCATAGATTCTCCTTGGAATGCCCACACCTTGGATGAAGTGAATTCCAAGCTTCCCAAGTCAAATCGAGAAGGGGAGATGTAAATCGTTGTCATCGCTATGTTGCTTTGTGGCTCCATGGCGCCGAAGGGGGACGGGGAGCCAACAGCGGCCGGGTGAGAGGTCGTTAAGGCCAAGATTTATGAACCATTTAGTCAGATCCTATTTCGGTGTTGTAAACAGTTAATGGCACTTGGTCTTTCCGGTTCCGGCTTCTTAGGGAGCTTTGTGCTTCGAATGGAATAAATGTGTTTGATGAAGGTGAGACTGCCGCCGCGGGCTAGGTTCCATTTTTGAGGTTTCATTCTGCCGGTTTCTCTCCGGAGGGAAATTTATAACTTTTAATATTTATGTCCGAATGTGAGGAAGTCTTTTATAATCCGTTATAATCGCTAAATTATTCGAGGTTAGCGGTACGGGTTTTGTATACATTGTTCATGCAATTTATGCCAACCAAAAGATAGATGGTTTTAACTATTCTTAACATATCAATTATTAAAAAAATCCCTGTCTGCCTAGTGCAGTAGTGATAGTGTTAGTCGAAGGAGTGACCGCAATTTCTTGAAACGCCGATTGAATGATTAAATGATATTGTATTGCAAAAATCTCTTTAGCACCTTCGATCGGTCGAATTGACCTCTTCAGGAAAATACGAACGGTTGATTTGCTCATATCACCTCCAATTTCTGTATTTGTCTATGTCAACGCATGTTACATTTTAGCTGAATTGACAAAAATCGTACGAACTAAGCAGAATCCAGCTCCAGCTATTCTCTACACGAAATACTCTCCCTCAAAAATTGACTTCACAAACGGCTGTATCGTCACGTTCTCCCCATGTTTAGAGATGACAACAACCAGCTATCCTTCTATCACTTTTTCAGCGATGTCTCCGTGATTGTTGGTACGTGTGCTAATCTATATTTCTTCCGGTGTTTGTGTTGCCTGCCCTCCCGCTGAACTCTGACTCCTACCCCCAGTCCATCCCATTACAAAAGCCACAGGACGGAGCCAAGACGAAACGACTTTCATATCCATCAACAAACAGCATCAAAGTAGAAGGCAGAAGGGGTGCTAATGGTGGTTGTTGGTGGTCATCCTTTGCTTCATCCCCATCGTTCACCATATGCAACATAGATAGGTTGTCCTTTTCCGCATAATTTGTGACACCTCTTCTCTTCTGGACTGCGGAGAGCCGGAACTATCATGGAATTAGGTCAGTTTGCGGCCGAACCAATTGGGTGGAATCGAGTTGATGGCACACTATCCTATCGATTCATTCGTTCGTTTTCTGTGTGCTGAAAGCAGACACAAACACTCAACACTCATTTTCATGGTGCCGGGTTCTTAAAAACCATAAGACGACGACAATAAACTCACAAGAAGAACGTGATCTTGTGTGTATGTATGTGTGTGTCTGGTAGTTGAAGATTTGAATAATTTATTCGGCCTGCAAGGCTGAGCAGCTTTCGTCCCATCTCCTTTTGTCGTATTTAGGTACAAGTGTATGTGGAATGTGCTCTCGAGCTAGAAGGGATGGGGAAGGGAGTAGGGGGTCACAACAGCGTTTACAAGATACTTGCAAAATGGAAAACTTTGCAAAACTTTACTGCTGCTTCCAGTTGAATAACAAGAGAATATGGTAAAAGTTTAATTGTGGGAAAGCTAACTGGAGCGTGCCAGTGTGGGTGGGTGCAAGTCGTTGCTAGAAGATTATTAAGTGTAAAGTTTGGTTTATTGGATTTTAAGTGATGGCAAAAGGGGAAATTGTTGATCCGGGAGGTGATTGGCGTATGGAACATGTTTTTAATGGGATTCGCAATTATTTATACATGAAGCCACACGACGAGTTCAGATTTTAGATTCATTTCAGCGGTTCTCAAGCTTTTGATGATTGAAACTTACTTTGAGGAATTCCGTAAGCTCGTGGGGCACAATACATGACATATGGCCTACATTACTCCAAAATGGCTTTAAAAAAGCCATTAACACTCCGAACACGATGCCTCCGATAAAATGTGTAACGGTAAATTGGCAATGTTTGAAAACTCAGCAATTTTTCGATAGATATTAAAGCTATTTATACCGACTAAATCTTTAAAGAATGTTGTTTCAAATGGTGCCAATAAATTTGAGATTCGTCAATAAATAGTTGGATTATGCTTTTTCAAACATTGCCGTTACACATTTTATCGGAGGCATCGTGTTCTGAGTGTTAAACCCCCTTGAGGTACAGGGTGCTGTGTGAGCAGCCGAGAGAAGCGGTCGCATATTGCTGTTGGTTGCGGATCTCACGTGTTAATCTATTATTGGGTTGCTACGATGAAGAACACCTTTGTTCGCAGAGTGTGGTGTGGTGCGTCATCTTTGCGGTCAAAACTTGAACTATTGTTATCAAACAAATTGTAGTCCTAACTAGTCCACGAAACTTTACTTAAGATGTCAACTCAATTGGATGCAATTCCAGAGCGTTATTATATTTTGCCTGCTAGATTTAACTCCTGGCCCACTGTGCATTGAGGATTTCACAAGGAATTTTTAGAATAGGTTCTGCTATTTTGAAAATTCCCTCCAGGAAATAAGCATTTCTACGTTTAAGTTAAGAAGTAATCTAGACATTTATGAACAAACTGATAAACTGAAAAATCTCTCCATCAAATTTTTTGTAAGAAAAATGGCTGAAAACATTCGGCGATTGTATGGAGATTTTGGCGAATTATAGGAGATTTCTAAAGAGACAGTAATGGCTCAATTTCCACGCATCAGACTTTTATCTTTCAATAATTTCACATAAACGTTATTCCAAAATCATTCTCATTCATCTTCAAGATGGATGTTTATGGTGCAATAAGACCACTGGAAAAGCGCATGTATTTCGAAGAACGTTAGAATTTATACGAATACCATTCTAAATTTGATTTCAGCTGTCCAAAAACTATATAGATTGAATATGAGACTGCCAAGACTATTGACCATAAGCTTATATCTCAAAGCAGAAGAAATCCACTTTTATAAAATCATTTCCAAGTCCCGGACTCTAGTATAAAAAGCAGATTCCAGTATCTCCAGTCCAGAATATTTCCCCTTCAAATATTCCACCAGGTTTGAGATTCTAAATTCTCCTTTAGTCAGGGGTAGCGAGAATGGTTAAGTATGAGGTCGCAATCAATGTTCAATACATTCAAAGTGGTTTTATTACTTTATACGTGAAGTATACGATTATCAGAGTTGGTAGGAAATGCTATCTAACATGAAGCTTTAGCGTGATAATTTATTAGCTAGAGAAAGGTTTGAAGAAGATAGGTTGATAGTTCTGCTAGGGTACGGCAGTATGAAAATTGAATAGAAATTTTCTCTTTGAGTGACAGACCATCAAATGCAATTCAAACCGTCGCACAGTGGTTGAAATCGGCATCTTCGTGCGCTTAATTAATAGCTCCTTTATCATGAAATTAAGAGATATGGTGTCTTCAGAGAAGTGTTTCAATATGTTACTGCGCTTATTTTGATGTTTTTAGTTAAAAGATTAATCCCCCTAAAAGTGAGATCGAAAATTTATTTTTCAACTATTCAAGATACAATGTTGGTGTCTTCCACAAAGTTGTAGAAAACTTCTTTTCAAAGAACTTTGCTGAAGACATTTAATTAATATCTGTTTTACTTTTCAAGATATGTGACGTTTATTGCCGACGGTCCTTCAAAAATGGTTTTCTCATCATAACTTTTTGGTCTACATTTTTACGGCTGTGCCATCTTCTAGTAAATTGTAGATAATAACAAAATACACAATATTGTACAACACCGCATTGCAGTATCTTCTGTAGAAAAAAAAAGTTATGGAAGTTTTTGTAGATTTTTAGACTATAATTTATGAACTTGTAACTTAGCAGGGGGCAAAATGGGGCAATATACCCATGGTGCATCTGAAACTTTAATAAATTTACCTCAAAATGATAGCAAACATCTGTGAATGTAAGCTTTTGGAAGGTATGTTTCGTGTTAAAACTTTTTCTTGGTTATAGTAGAAAAATACGGCACGCTAATCGGGTTCAATTTAATTTAATTAAATTTAATTGATAATAAAAGTTTTTCAACATGTCTATTTCATGAATCGCTGTCGTCCTCGCTTTTGGTTTCGTTGTCATTCTCAGTATCGTAAGAAAAAGTTTTCAAAAGGCTTTTCGCGTCATCCGGTTTTTCGGTTTTCTTCGGCCATCCTCGAATACTTGTGATCAATGGATCAGAAGACACTAGTAGAATGTTCAGAAGATCACGATTCGTAGCTTGTCTTGAATGCTTTCGGGTGTTGAATTCTCGGTATGTGATAGATGGGTAAAAATATTTCAAAAAAATAATTACATCATGAAACTTGTACCTACCTTTTCCAATCTTTATTTCTTGCCTCTTGCGCTTCTTCTGAGAGTTGTCCGATTGGTACCATAAAATTGTCAATTATGGAAGACCCATGTATAAGAACCTTATGGACACTTGCTGGTAGATAGTACCAGGGATATAATTTCACCAACAAGCGTGCTGTCTCAACACAATAGTTGTCAAATGATATTGAATAGATTTCGCAACCTGATCCTATAGATTTGAGAATTGAACCACCAGCGTTGGATTGCTGTGAGATTTAGTTTAGTGATGTCTGCTACTTGTTTAGCGTTCGCAAAAAAAGCTCTTCTGCTTGATGTTTATCGATTTCAACTGGAATATAAGAATGATTTAAAAAATAGTTCTTGGCATAAATTCCAAAACATAGACAGTCAAATTTCAAATTAAGATATTTTACATACCGATGGAGGCCATTTATACAGTTGAAAACTGGGCACTGTTACCGTGATTCGTGTACACAATAGAGCTTTCAAACCACTCAATGTCCAACAAATAATTAAGATTTAACAATGTTATTTTACTTCACTTGACGATGGTTGCTAATTGAAGTCTTGGGTCATGGCTTACTTGATTTCAACAGTAGCATTATAATGTATACAAGATATCTCTAACACTAGGTGCGGCAATTCTGATGAAATAGTATGCACATTTAGGCACGGCTATCACTATTTTGTTTAAATCATAGTTTACCAACAATCGCTTACATTCACAAATGTTTGCCATCAATTTGAAGTAAATTTATTAAAGTTTCAGATGCACCATAGGTATATTGCCCCATTTTGCCCCCTGCTAAGTTACAAGTTCCTAAATTATGGTCTAAAAATCTACAAAAACTTCCATAACTTTTTTTCTACAGAAGATACTGCAATGCGGTGTTCTACAATATTATGTATTTTGTTATTATATACAATTTACTAGAAGATGGCAAAGCCGTAAAAATGTAGACCAAAAATTTATGATGAGAAAACCATTTTTGAGGGACCGTCGGCAATAAACGTCACATATCTTGAAAAGTAAAAAAGATATTAATTAAGTGTCTTCAGCAAAGTTCTTTGTAAAAAAAATTTCTACAACTTGGTCCAAGACACCAACACTGTATCTTGAATAGTTGAAAAAATAAATTTTCAATATTACTTTTAGGGGGATTAATCTTTTAACTAAAAACATCAAAAGAAGCACAGTAACATATTGAAAAACTTCTCTGAAGACCCCATATCTCTTAGTTTCATGATAAAGGAGCTATTAATTAAGCGCACGAAAATGCCTATTTCAACCACTGTGCGTCGTCGGGATTGAACTCGCTCATCATTGTTTTTGTGATATAAACGGCTCGCCAAACTAGTGGCAATCGTTTTTGCTTACTGAACAGAAGATCAGAATTTTGAGAGTAGCGGCTACTGAAAAGATCGCACGAGCAGCGGCTACTGAAAGGATCGCACGAGCAGCAACTTCATCAGGGACGGTTCCGTTATTTTTTTATGATATAAGGGGCTCGGTGGCCTATTGACAACCGTTTTTGCTTTTGAAAACCGATTCCATTCCATTTAGAGTTGATACGCTTCGGATTTCTGCGAAGGCATGCCTGTGTACGGAATACATATCGGCGACACAGAAACCGGTTGCACTTCCTAAAGTAATTACTGGTACGGTTGAACTCTTGCTTTGTGACATATGAACGGTGGTAGGCAGTGATAGTCCACGCTGACAACTCGGTTTGGCGTAGTAATTCTAATACGTTCTAAACTAACGCTGATCGGTTTCAGCATTCAAGACACCACCTCCATGGTTATCAAAAGAGAAAGTCGATGAACAGAATCGATCATTGTGGATAGGACCCATCGAAATAGATATTTGACTAAACGTATAATCAATTATACGATTTTCATTTGTAAGAATATATGATTCTATCTGTCCTTTGTTATACAACTACTAGTTGTCTGAGAATTCATGCCTGTTGCTAGAGTCCAATCCCAAGTAACCAAAAGTTCCGCATTTAACGATTAAAATCACTTCCAAGTTCCACGAAGTTCAAATAAAGTTCCGACCGAACCTTCAAGTTCCATAAAGTTCAAATAAAGTTCCGATAGAACTTTTAAGTTCCATAAAGCTCGAATAAAGTCCCGACAGAACTTTCAAGTTCCATAAATTTCTGACAGAACTTTTAAGTTCCATAATGTTCAAATAAAGTTCCGACAGAACTTTCAAGCCACATGAAGCAATCCGCACAAGTATTTATAAGTAACAAAATTTAATGTACGTAAATATAAAGTGATCGGTGGTCCGAATAAATCATAATTCTTATATTTATGCAGTGCATCAACATTCTATCCAAATATAAAAAAATAAAGAGTAGTTTCCTGGATTCGAACCCGTGTATTCGGCATGCAATATACGATTGCTAACCACTGCGCCAAAAGTGTGTTGAAATACCATGCGAGCAAACACCAAGTTAAAATTCATCAAGGTGTTGTGTTTCGTATTCAAGTCAGTGAGCTGGCACTGAAAACTCCAACAGTAGGCGGGACAACAGCTCACTTTAATATATCTCAGATGAGGTAGCGGTTCGTGCTGGGGCTCTCATGCAGAAGGACTGGGTTTAATTCTTTAAACAGCTCCAATTCTACTACTAATGCTGATAAATCAATACACATTAATACCTGTCTTTAGAAATAATTTTCATAAAAGTGCGAACTACACATAGAATTGGTGTAGAGGACAAAAACCTTTTTTAATTTATTTTCTAAAAGTTCAGCTCAAGTTCCGCCAGAAGCTGCTTAGAATGCTCTTCAATTATGGTACCGGTACTTTCAAGTTCTTATATCGACTTAAAAATGAGGCTGCTTAGAATTCTATAGACCACCTTCAGCCAAGCTGCTTAAGCCACAAATAGCGTTTTATCAAAACTTTTGATTTGTTTCCTCTGTTCAGGACCTAACACCACTGCGAACAGTAATTTGATCAATTGTAGTAAATCCCGTGTCCTTAGTTTAGTGCATGTCGTATTACTCCATCACTATTGAGAAATGATGAAGTATTCGATTTTTGGGGGGGGGTGCTTCCTCCAAAGGTGCGCCCCTTTGTCAGTCAAAATTGGATTCCTTAGCAACAAAATTAAGGAATAACATCGATAATGACCATGCATCAGAACCCTAGTCTTAACCACTTCAAACTAGGGAACAGCGAATAGAAGATTAGGGATCACATAGATGAAGACTAACTAACTCATTTTTTCCGTGTTTCAAGAGCATCCTCGCTGGACAAAGCTGAGTCTTGTCACTATTCATAAGGCATACAAAGTAACAAGGACTAAGATGTGTTCCTTGGATTACTGAAAAATCCTGTTCCCCTAGTTTTAAGTAGTCAGGACGACGAATCGGTTGTAGATCTTACATCCCGTAACGTACCACGAAAAGGTGATCTACCCACGTTACGGGGCAACTTTTGGTTACTTGGGATGGGTTGGCAACATTGTACACTGTCATTGAAATCATGATTTCTCGGTAACCGGCTATGGGAATAGAGTTCACTTTTGAGCAGTGGTTGGAAATTTCGTGAACATTTCATAAATTCTACAAAATGGGTTGATTGTTTAACATATCAGTTCGACAGTATTCACCAAAAACAAGCGGTGTGGGTGTAACAAATGTTTTCATGTAGGTTGAACCCAAGTAACAATTGAAGCTGAACAGCAAGAACTAATGTTGATTATTGGCTGGTTTGAGGTGTAGAGAGCAGATTAGTTACACACTGAATATAAAAATTTATTATTAGTGCATGCAGCCAATTTTTTACTGAATCTCAATAAGTAAGCTGAACTGGAGACTTAACACTTCACAAATCAGCTTAGCACTGCACATAGAACATTGATAAGTGTCCATGCCCCATACAAAATAAAAAAAAATATTTGGATTATTGTCCACAAAGGACTTAACGTTATTTTTTTTAAAATCTTTATCAGACTTAAAGTGAACATTGTATACGATAGATGATTATAGTATTGATAAGTTCCGTTATAGTACGGCAGTGTGAAAATTGTATGTAGAAAGTAGAAAACAAACGACAATTTGAGGAAAGTACGAATCGGATCGAGCATTCCTTTTACCAAACCATACCATACAGTTTTCACACTGCCGTACTATAATGAAACTATCAATTCTACACTTTCATCTCCTCATCTATCGTATAAAATGTTCACTTTAAGTCTGATATTGACGTTAATCATCTCCAACTAAATAATGTTTAGTCCTGTTAAATATATTACAGATACTAAAATCCAATTGCTCTCGCAGATTGGTAAGCAGTTCTACAAATATGTAATGCAAAGGCAGTGGGTTCCTGATACAATTATTCTAAAATATATGAGAAGGCTGAACAAGAGCTGAAATAGCCTATTTTTTATGCCTTAATAAGCTTAACATTGAAACTATTGCTAAACTTTTTGGGCTGGTAAAATCACCAAAAATCATATGTTCTAAAGCTGAATATAAGTTAACGAAGTTTGAATTCAACAGTTATTCAAACTAAGGCTGAACTGAAATCATTGGCAAAATGCTTGTAACTTAAAATAACATAAACTTCTGTCTACTTACGTTTGCTGTACGTTTTGTCGACCGGAATGTTTCCATTTGGTTCCAATCGGTCCAGATACTCCTCGGAGGTGTAACCATTGAAGGGCACTTTACTGCCACGATTGTGACCATGTCCGTGGTGGTGGTGCAGGTGGTGAGGATGATGGTGGTTGTTTTGCTGTGTGCTGTCGTCGTTCTCTTCCCGTGATATCGCTGGAAGGGAGAAAACAAAATGGAACAAGACCAAAAAACAAATCAGTAATCAAAAATTTAGATCAGGTTGCAAACGATTTGACGAAATAATTTCTTTGTCTCTGTGGCACAGGTAGGTAGACATGGATAACAACCTAAAGCCGTTGGAGCGAAAACTCCATCAGCTCAAAATGACAGACATTCTCCGGGCATACCAGACACTGATAAAATCGATATCAATTTGCGCTGTTCAACGAAGAACAAAAAAGATAAAAAATACACAGTAAACCACACATGTGGAATTCGATGTGTCAAGGTTTGGATCGCATGGCGGTAGGCAATCCCATGGTGAATGGAAGCGTGACGAAGAGTTCAGCTGTGTTATTGTGTTTCCATCCCAGCTCGTAGGTGTTGATCGATACTTAAACGAGGATAGAATGATTACCACGAAAATTTTGGCCTACGTCATAATTTGGACACATCGATTTTCCTTTTTTACTACATAAACATCAGTTCCATAATACTAATTAACCGTAAATTAATGATTCATTTGATATTAATGGCTTTAAGATCATTTCTTCCGGAATAAATCCAATTTTCTATATCGATAAACACAGGATCAAATATCTCACAGGGATTGAGACAAATGGCGAACTATGAAAACGAGAACATGATTCAATTGAAAATTATGTCCTTTGATGTGTCCTCTTTCATATGTGGAAATTGAATTAGGATTTATCTACACATCAAAGACTAACATCGAACAGGGATTAACGGATACAGATTTCTATTTCTGCCGCCGTCGTGTGGGCGAACAAGTTTTATCTTCAATGTTTACGAAAGCTCTCCGGTATCAATCTTGAGGAGAGCTAAATTTGGAATTCAGCTCAATTCCGTCTCCATGGCCAAGCTTAAATTGATTGATGGTTGTCCCTGGTACAGCTACATAAAAAAAGTTCATAAAACTGAAATGAACTGCCGCCGCGCCGTACCTAGATCAATCCATCATCATTACGTAAACCACTGCGACCACACCTTTTCTTCATGCTGCATCACGAAAACAAGCGAGCTTTCTTCTAAAGCTTGTGTGCCTGTCGCTGCATAATGGTGGACGGTGATGCTGATGATGACATCACAATCGCTTCGTGCTGAAAAGTGAACAAAAAGAAACAGTAGATAGATATACAAGAGTAGCAGAGCAGAGCAGAGCAAGCCCAAGCGATCCTTCCACCCATTTACCGGTGATTTCGCACGCCATCATCACCGTCTACAGCGGAAGTGCTTCATATTCTTGGGTACATTAATGATTTAAGGAATGGAATGAATAAAAAAAACCTAAATTCATCCACCTATGGTGACATCTGACCCTTCTTAGTAATAGAAATTTGAGGTATCGCATGATGAAAGCCAGAAACTGGCCACTTCTCCGGGTACACCCGGAACATGTCCGGATGTGGCCAGGGTGGACCTTAGCACTCTAAATGACTACCATTGAAGTGGTTTTAGGTTTCTCATGTGATTTGAGGCATCACATGATGGATTTTGACCCTAGTGGTACCCGGAACATGGTCGGGTGTGACCAGTGTGGTCCTGGGCGCTCCAAATGACTACAATTGACCTGGTTTTTGAATTCTCATGTCATTTGATGTGTCACACGATGGGTTGTATAAGGGGCCTCCCTTAGCTCAGTCGGTAAAGGCGCAGCTACAAAGCAAGACCATGCTGGAGGTGGCTGGGTTCAATTCCCGGTCCGGCCTAGGAATTTTTCGGGTTGGAAAATTTCTCGACCTATGACTGGACTAGCTTGCCACACAATTATACTAATGCAAAAATGGTACAGACATCGCAAGCTCTCAATTAATAACTGTGGAAGTGCATCTAGAACACTAAGTTGAGAGCACGCAATAAGCTAATATGCGATATGCAATAAGCTTGAAATGCGAAGAAGAAAAAAAAAACGATGGGTTGTATTTGTTTCAGGTTGAATTTAGTCTCATGGCCCATACAAACCGGAACATGGGTCGGAACAACGTTCTATGGGTCTACAGAATGCATCTAATACGGTTTACTGGTTGCCAAGAAAAACGACCTACAAATTTTTCGATACGGACACACTCACAAACACGCAAAACAAATGGCATGAACATAAAATGTAAATGTGGATTTCTTACATTCTCTGCATTATTTCTTACAACAAATGTAATGGCATTTCTTACAATGGACTGTAGCGTGCAAGCAAGTTTTTCTAGGATAAATATTTTCGTACAACATTTTCACGAGATGATTTTTCAGCCAGTGCATGTGGGCAAACAAACTTTTTTTAAATTGAGTTTAGATTATAAAATTACTTTAAATACTTTCCGAAGATCACATAACAGAATCTGTTCATGCGATGAAACATTGCAAATTCAGCATACTTTTAAACACACACACACACTCACAGACATTTTCCTATCTCGTCGATCAGAGTCGAAAGTCGGTTTGCCAAGCGATATGTATACCCTTCTCTGTAAGAATGGTAAAAATCTGGACATCTCTCTTCGCCGGGCTGACGCTTTTTCACACGTTTTTATGTTTCGAGTATTTCCGGTGCCAGGGTGCGATTCGCGAAATACGAAGGATGGTACTGCTACAGATAGTTTATAAATTCTTCTGGATGTGTAGGGGATGATGGGGTAAGATGGCCTCGCTAAGTTTGAAGTAAAATTTAACCAAAACTGTATAAAACTTCTGCGATAAATTTAGTCAATATTGATCTTTAGAGTAGTAGAGAAAATTTCGTTTATATTTGATGATGTTTTATCACGAACCCAAAAATAAAGAGGGAAAAATAAAAGGTAAAGGTTTAGGCGGATTGGTTAGTTAGCAGTAGTACCAATTTTTCTCACTAAGCGGCGCTAATGTGCAACTCAATTTCCTGTATAAAATATATCTTGAGATCTTTACTATTTAGAAAGTTTCCGTCTTCTGGAAAGTTGTTCCGATGATCAATGTCTTCTAATTTGTAGGCTGATTAGTTCAGAATTTTCTCACTACGTGATACTAGTCTATGTGTAGACTTCACGTAGATCATGAGGATTTCAAGATATAGCTTACAGGAGGTTGACATGTACACTACCGTCGTGTAGTGAGGGAATTCCAAATTTGCCTGTGCACTATCACCATTTGGAATGCTTTGATCATCTTATTTAAGCAGAAGAAATCCCGAACCTAGTTTTGTGAATTAACTACTATTGCGGATGTTCCCGATTTTATGGTGGATCCTCCATATCACAAATCCATACTTATGACAGATCTGCAAATGTTTTCTAAAAAAGCCTGATATATTTCAGAAACGAAATATTGCTATTTACTGCATTCCGTTTCAACCAACCAAAGGTGGCCGTCTTACCCCGACACATGCCAAACTGTATAAGCTTCTGTAATACCTCATAATTTAATGAAAACTGTATATTTTTCACTGTAAGTACATCGAACAGACTTGAGTTTTCCTTATAGTAACGTTACTTTTACATGATAAATGATATAAAAGCTCTAAAGCAAAAAATGCCGTTAACACTAATTAACAAATACAGGCCGGCGTCATACACGATGTTTGTTTTTTATATATATTTTGACGTTTCACTTGTTATCAAGCTAGAATGCGTTTTACACCACCAACTATACTATAGCAAAGAACTCAGCATCATTAATGTTATTCAAGAGTTGATTGTTTTAATAATGTAAAGGGTGGCCGTCTTACCCCGTCGTCCCCTGTTTATATATTTGTTGTTTCATCTTCGATAACATGGTACAGACTACTCTACCTAAAACAGTTTTTTTTTAATACTTTAAGTCAAAATCAAAATCAAAATTGACAGTGGCATCCGTTGAGGGCTGGCTCGCAGACAAGCGCCAAAAGGATTGTCAGAGCTGGTAGCAATCACTGCTGTTAACAATAGTGAATTTAGTGACCATTTTGATGAAATAAGTGAGCAAATAGTGACTTATAGTTGTAAAAATAGTGACTAAAAAGTGACCTAAAAGTAAATTTTAATGAAAACTCTTAGGAATTTCTGAGGAGCTTCAGAGGAAAATTCCAAGGGCATTCTGAGCATAATTTCATAAAGTTTTTGGGAGAAAACGACTCCAGAGCATAAGTCCTTGGATTTTTTTTTTGAAAATACAATTACAATTAAATCTCAGAATAACTCCAGGACATCTTCAAAGGAATTCGGGAGAGTTTGCCAAACAAATTATGAGAAGAAATCCAAGTAATTTGTGAGGAGAAATGCCAATGAATTCTTAGGAGACTTTCAATGTGAGTAGAATTCCAAGGGAAGGAGTGAGATTGAAAACGAAATCTGAAATGAATTCAATGAATATTCGGAGAATCTTTCGAAAGGGTTTCTTATTGTGGATAATTCCAAGGAAAACTAAAAGAAAATTGAATTCGGAGGATAGCACCAAAATTTTGAGGAATATTTCAATGGAAATCTCCGTAGAATATGGAATGGACTATTCTGAGGATTTCAGAACTACTTGAAAGTTCCCAATTTTTTCCTGAAGTTAATGAAACTGCCTTGAAGTTCTTTTGTAATTTGAGAAACTAGCCTGAGACTCACAATACTTCTCATAAAATTCTTAAACTTCCCTGAACTTTTCAGGACTTCCTAAAGTTTCCTAAATTTTTTCAATGATCATGGATCTCCTCTAAACGTTTAACAATTCGCTTAAGTTCTCTAAACTTCATTAAAATTTATGTGACTTCTCTAATGTTAACGGAACTGCTCTGAGGTTCTTTGTTCTTTTCTGAAATTCTCATAACTTCTCTAAAGTTTTAGCAGTTCTAATGAATCTTGTTGTATTGCACTGAATTTAATTGAACCGCCCTAAAAATGTTTAAGCTTCAGTGAGCTTCTGAACGTATTAACTTTTTAACGTCTCTGAAGTTATCTGAAAATCTGGGAACTGCTTTAAACTTCCCACTAATTTTCTGAAACTAAGGAAACTGGCCTCCCCAATGTTCATAAAAAGCCTGAAGTTCGCGGATCTCTCCTTAAGCACCATAGATTTCTATAATGTTCTCGAAATGTTTGTGAAGACCACAGTCCTTCTGTGAAGTTTTCGAAATTTTTCTTAATTTCTGGAACTTTTGTGCTACCGCAATTTTCATGGAATTAGAACGAAATAATTAATATAGTTCTATGATTTTCATTGTAGTTCTCAAGATTTTTTTTTAAGTTCACTTCCCTTAAATTATCGATACTTATTTAAAACTTCTTCAATAGTCTAGACTTTCCTGGTGGTATTTAAACTGCCTAAACGATTATTGAATTCCCTTAAAGTGCTCTAGACTGCCCTGAAATTTTCAGTATTTTTTAAGAACCCGTAACTTTACTGAAATTCAATTATTTGCCTTGAAGTTTCGACAATTTCCCATAAGTATTATAACCATTATAAACGGTCCCTTATTTTCCCTGAACTTATCAGTGGTTACCTGAAGTTCTCTTAATTTGTTTAATAATCCGGCAATTTATTTGATATATATTCATAATTCCCTGACGCTTCTGAATTCCCTGAGTTTCTCGCAACTTTTTTAAGGTTTCTACAATTTCTTTGAAATTGTTTGAACTGATCTTTGATTCTATAATCTGTCTTGATGTTCTCGACCCGAGTAGCACATTTTGTCAAAATAAGTTGCAGCAACTTGTTTATGACTGATGTGTGTTGTATAGAAGTTGCCAAAACCGATTTGTGACAAGCGTGCTACTAGGAGAAGCTTCCCTAAAACTTTCAATTCTATTGAAGATCTCGCTGCTCGGAAATGAATGGAATTCCCGTAAAAACCTTTAAATTTCCCTGAAATTCTCTGGACTTCTGTGAAGTTTCTGAAATATTTCTGAAGTTTTCATAAATTTTCTGAAGGGCTCTGTACTTCCCTGAAATTATCGGAACATCTAAAGGGTTCTCGGTTTTTTTTTCAGCACATCATGGAACTATCCTGATTTTTTCTAAATTTACGATTATAGATATTTTAACTGTTCTAAAAGTCTGGGGTAAAGCTACGGAAACTGCTCTTAAGGTCTAAAATTCCCCAAAAAAAATCTCTAGATCTAGCTTTTCTGAGGTACTTATAAACTTCTTAAAAAATTTGCACAATACCCCTCATGTTTTCTATATTTTTCAAGTTCTATTGACACCTGTGAAGTTCTCTGAAATTCTAGGAACATCATAAAAGTTCCCGAAAAATTTCGGATTCTAAATAATCCACATATTTTCAGCGTATTAACTTCCCTTATGTTCCCGCAGTTTGTTTATGGAGCTTAACTGAAATTCTCATCATTTCTTTTCATTACTCATTACTGCGCCAAAGTTCATACGAACTTGAAATAAATCATTTATTTTTTTCCTTGATTCTGGCACTTTGAAAATTTTCAATATCTTGAACTTGTACATGGAATACGAAACTTCAAGATATTGAATAATTTTAGATCTTGGAATTACTTAAATTGGGTAAGTTTTTTATAACTTTATTAAGTGAGAAATTAAATAAGTGATAAACCAACATTCAATGAATTTGATTGTAAAGCTGTTTCTTTAAAACTGATTGACATGTCTCAAAAACTTTTGGGTAAATTTCTGTTGTTTTTGATCTACAAAAAAAAACGAATATTTGCAACGCATTTAAAAATTTAGCTTTATTATAAACCTGGAATTTATCCGTTAAATACTGGAAAAACCTGGAAAAGTCAGATAATTTTATTTAGAAAAATGAATAGACACCCAATAGACACAATGTATAAGTTCGCTTCTAAATAAACTTAAATTTTGGGAGAATGATCAGGACATGATTGATAATCGATTAAGCCTGATGGAGTATAATCACTACTTTGAACCACTCTAATAGCTTTGGAATTCTCACACTACGTGCCGCTAGTGTGTATGTGAACATTAATTCTATGATATATATCCAGAGACCACGTCATAGACGCTTTGGGACAAAATTCGGCATTACTAAATTTTCATAATTTTATCCAAACTGCCTCGACAAGGAATCAAAAATATCTCCAAATGACAAAATGACAAGCGATCAACCGAATGATAACTCTATGTCAGAAGTACAAAGCAATAATGATATAATCTTCTTCCTTTTTATCATGACAAGCAGCCCGTGCAACACAGCTCACTCGGGGCGGTAGAAGGAAACGAGCAAATTGTTGGCAAGCTGCTTCACGAAGTAAAGCCGAAGATGATACACGTGTGTTAATGGGAATTTTTTGTTATGTCTTTTCTCGATTCAGATCAAGCTATATTCTCATCCGTGTGTATTGCAACAAAGCAGGCAAGCAATATATCATTATCCTTCCACCACTCCGATCGAGCTATGTTACAGAGCGAGTTTGTCATGGTAGTCGTAGCAACCGTTTTGTCTTTATGTGTTTGGATTCGCTGCGCCTAGACAATCTTCTTCTTATTATTATTAGTCTTCTTCGCATTTCTAGTTTATTGCTTATCGCATATTAGCTTCTTTCGTGCTCGCAACTTAGTGTTCTAGATGCATTTCCACAGTTGCTTGTACCATTTTTGCATTAGTATAATTGTATGGCAAGCAAGTACAATCATACTCTATGTATAATTGTGTGGCAAGCAAGTACAACCATACTCTATGCCCAGGGAACTCGAAAAATATTCCAAACCGAAAAATTGCTAGACTGGATCGGAAATCGAACCCAGCCACCACCAGCATGGTCTTGCTTTGTAGCTGCGCCTTTACCGACTGAGCTAAGGAGGACCGATACGCGTAGACAATAGTCCATATACCATTTTAGAAATTTATATGAACCGTAGACACTCTTTGTTATTGCAATAATCCTTAGATAATTCCCCATATTTTCTTTTTCCCTTACTCCTTTTCTTTATTGGGTTTATTTCAGGGACGTTAAGAAATTATTCAACCCGAAAAATTCGTCGACCGGACCGGGGATCGAACCCAGCATGCTCTTCCTTAATATATGCGCCTTTACCGACAGAGCTAAGGTACTCCTCCAGGTGATTATTACGCTCACACAAAGGCAGCTTACCACAGAATCCGGTCAACCGTGCTCTTGGGTCAAATCGGAAGCAACTCAACCGTAGAAAACGACACCTAGTGCTCTCCAATTTCAGTAGTCCGCAAAGAAAAAAGTTGTTCTTTCAGAAAACATGTGGACTCTTAGCAGCATTTCCCACCCAACCCGACAGCACTGGGCGACGACGACAACGCTGCAATGTGTGTTGTTAATACGTGAAGAATTATCATATTAGTATACTACAACATGCTCCTCCGATTTTGACCAACCTGCAAAGTTCGGACGTTTAAACACTGTTCCGGTTCTTGGTTTCGAAGCAGCTGATGAAAAATGGCATCAGCGAGGATGAGCTATCTCTTTTGCCGCGTGGCTACCAAACAATGTGGCTGTCCGCATGCGACCTGCCTCGTTCACCCGTGTGGGGGAAATTTTATGTGTGGGAAAAACTTTTCGACCGACACTTCAATAATTCCCATCTATCCTGGTGAGTCGTAAATAGTCTGAACAATTTCCTCGTTTGTTGTTGGCTGGGCTTGGTTCTTCTTTAACAAGCTTTATACCTTTCAACGACACCGTACTGACCATTGGCTTCTTGTTTTTGGTGGGAGGGCAGGAGTTATGTGGCTGGCATCTTATAGCTTGTTAATAAAACATGTGAGGATGGCTCGAATTTCCGCCAGCAGAGACGTGATTCCACTGCTAAACACCGTCTGGGGAGGATCGAGTTTTGTCCTGTTTCTTACTATTTTTCGCTGTCGACATCACCTGGCCGAATGGAGAAACGTCTCATGACGTTACTACCCATGACGTTCTCGGTTGCCGTGGATAAAAACCCTTACAGACCACGTGGCCAGGCTTTGGCATGCTCCATTTTTTGCACAAATTGCTCATTTGTTAATAACTCTGCACTCACTGAACGTTTGTGGTTCCTATAGGCGAAGACAACATATCAAAAAGACTGACAACTTTGCCAGAATTCAAGCGACAGATACAGTAGCGCTCTGTTTGAGCGACGGTGGAAGCAACGCATGGGAAAATGATCAAATACACACACCTTTCTTCTCGGGGTTTGAATCATTGCTACAAAATTTGATCCTAGTATTTACCATTGGGTGGTAGATGATGCAACTGTGCATATCTCATAGCGGACGTATGAGAAAACGTGTTGTCTTCGCTATAGGTACGTAGGGGAAATGTTGGCTTCGGCAATACCTTAACCTATTATCGTCAGGGGGGTAAACTAAGTCCTAGAGCACTCAAATTAGGCCAATAGTTGCTCTGAAACACAATGTATCCACATGCCAAAATTGAGCTCTCAAGGACGTTGTATTAACCCTGACGATAATAGGTTAAGGTATTGCCGAAGCCAACTTTTCCCCTACAACATTGTAGATTTGTAATTAGACTGGTAACTTATTTGTGTGAATTAAAATGTTGTAATTTAACTACTTTGTGCATGTCCACAGTGAACTCTGATCCTCTACTCTATCAATTGCTTAAAGCAAAACCAAGTTTCATCAACTGAGTGAAAAGTTATTAACAGAAGAACAATTTGTGTAAAAAAAAGTGAGCATGTCAACCCCGCACGTGGCCGTGTCTGCAGATGATCGTAGTTAAATTAACAATCTCGGAAATGTTGCAAGTCGCTGAATGACTCCAAGTTGCCATAATTATTAGATAACCGGCAATGTCGTAACTTAAAAGCTTCTTCTGTTACGCGGCGAGAAAAGTACTAAACTAAACTACTTCCTCTTTTCCAGAGTGAATTGAAACGTAAAGCGGGGGAAGGGGAGATGACGACAGCCCTGGGGAGAACAATGGGGCGTAAAATTTAATAACACCCACCCTTGCGCTTCTACATCTGTGGGTGTTAATAAGATTGCTTGAGACTCCACTCGAGGTTGAAATGCTAATGATGATACGGACGCAGAAAGTGAAAGTACGATTGTGTACGAGCGTTTAACTAACTAGGTATCTCTGTATAGCAAAGTTTGCTGCTTCAGCTACATTTCCGCAGGGTTGTAGAGCATCTGTATCTATCATCGTTTCGGCAGCGCTAACGGTGTAAATTCGGAAGCATCCCTAGTTGCAGCAGCATAGTTCAGCGACAATGGATGAAGTGTAGATATGCCACCATCGCAGTGGTTGAGTTGTTTGTTGATTTTATGAGCAATTACACTTCGGAGTTTGTCAGATTCTCACATTAGAGACAATGATGGATTGAGTTTGTTCGACAGATAGAGCAGATGCGTCACACTGATATTTTGCTTTTTAGATTCATCCAGGTGAATGTAAAACTTTGTCATACGGAGAAAGTTTGAGTTCATCGGACGGTCTGGGGTTGAAAATTTTCAGTCAGCTTAAATTTGTTGTTAAAAAAAATCTGATAATTTCTTATTATTTACTGACAGATGATTTTTTCAAATGAAATGAAAATTAACGTATCCAATGTTCGATCAGTTCAACACGACAAAAGGTTGAATCGAAAAGAAAGTCGAAGGGATGAAAGGTCCAATGAAATTTATAGGGGCAAAAGGGAAATGGATAAAAGGTCCAAAACTTTGAATGGAAAAAAGTTCGAATGGACGAAAGATCGAAATGGACAAAAGGTCGAATGAAGTTCAGTAGCTTTTACCTGACAAAAGACTGCTCATGTTTAAAAGGAGTTAATTCCAAGAGAGGGAAAACACTTTCGAGTAGTTCAGTTCCCAAGTAGCATTGCAAGCTTTATAGAGGTTTTGTAGCATTCTACAAACCTAAATCGTGGTCTAAAGAACCCTCATAAAACCAAAATTGTTACTTGGGTTAGGTTGTTAAAAGTCTAAGCTTGATTAGCTGGCTTTACTAAACATATTGTCTTTTCAACCTTTTAATCTTTTTATTTTTTTAACCACCAAAAGTAATTTGGTCTTTTTGACTTTTCAGACCTTTTGTTCATTTCAATGTTTTGAGCATTTGAACTTTTGTCCATTTAGATCTTTTGTCAATTCGAACATTTATCCATTCGACCAGTTCCAGCCCAGTTCCAGAGGTAGTTCCAGCCCAAATAGCAATAACTAAGAAATTTTAGATTTGAACTTCTCTGATTTGTATTAAATTTGACATAATTGTTTGTTATGGGCAATCATTCCCATTTGTGTTAAAATTAGGTAATTCTGCTTAACACTGTTTTTTCATAATGACATTAATTTTTTTTAATAAATAGTAGCACGAAAACATCACTCATAATCGAAATCAGGTGCTCAGCACCAATGCTACCGATGCCAGGGAGGCACACTATGACCCTACCTAACGACCCATCAACTATGACCTACTATGACACTATGACCCTACCAACTTACAAGGCCACTGAGGCCCTTACATCAAAACAACCAATATAATTGAGTCTTCGATTGAGATATTGTGTTTACCGTTCAATCCTGGTGGCGGCCTCAACTATGCCGACGAAGACTGTCACGTGAAGTGAAACATTACTACGAAGATGACAGCAAAGAACTCATTCTGACTCAATGACCTCTCTGGAAGGATTCAAACATTTCCCATCGCAATCGGTCGGCTAGCAACGACGATCAAATCATCCAGCAAATCAAGGAAACATTTGAGGCGACTGCTGATAGTAATGAGAAGTATCGGATTCTTACTACTTTACCCAAAAGCTGGTCAGCTTACAAAATTACGCAGAAATTTCCAGTTTCTCGATTCATGGCAAATGGCATTATGATATAACCAGAGGAAAAATCTAGCAGATCTTCATTAGACGATGATATCTCATGTTCGCGATGTTTTCAATAATGACAAAATAAGTCGTGCATGTCGGGGAAAAAAGGATTATGTTATAAAAACTAATGAAGGAGGTAAATTTAATGTGCAGCGCAGACTAGTGCTGTGTAATTTTCAAGAGGCATATTCTATTTTTAAAGAACAATTTCTCGCAATAAATCGGGTTTTCTATGTTTGCGAGCAATTCTCCTAAGCACTAAATACCGTATGCGTATGCATTTATCATCAGGAAGTTAAATTAATGTTAAAAACTCTTCAAGACAGACATTTTCATCCACCCGGTGTGTGTTTGTTGATAAAACGTGAACAATCTTTTTCTTCAGAACTCATTACAATTATTTGTGACGGTCGTATTGAATTATCAAAATACAAGCAGATCGGTGAATGATGGATCAGGTAGAAATAGAAGCACAAGAATTTGTGGATACTTTTTTTGGAAAATTATACGATTTATTGCCACATAATTTCATCGCTGAACAACAAGAAAACTATTTTAAATACTTAGAAAATAACTTACAGCTCACATAGTGCATTGAAATTTGTGATTTTTCAGAAAATTATTCAATTGTTGTACAGGATGCTGTGCAAGGATTTTATTGGGCAACACACAGTACACTATTCATCCTTTTGCGAAGAATGAATCAAAGGATTTAAAGTTTTCAATTTTCATAACAATTGTTGAGTTCACCAAGCACAATCAGTTCGATTATTTATAGATAACTTTATAAACTTCCATAACAAAAGAGAAAACAAATTAGTATATTAAAACTCATTTGACCTTAAGTCTCATATTTTTTTTCTGCACAGCCTTTCATTTGCTGAATACAGATCGAAAATTGGTCAGGTAGTTAAAAAGTTATGAATTTCCAAAATTGGGTAGGGGAAATGGATGTAATGTCGCCGAAATGCCCCTAATTTGGGCCCATACATAAATTCAGCAATCGACTAAATTTTCGGGTCTAAAAGTTATCGATAAAGAACAAATATACAAGGTTTAAGCGAAATCAGAGCCAGTGATGCAAAATTTCATGACACTCACATGATACTCGTCTTCGCATCAACCGACTATCGTTGACAGATCGTTTTGTCACGCAGTGAGAGTTAGAGCCATGGCAAACAACAATCACCAGTAATGGTCGCTGCTCACAAGAAAAACGTTACACTCGCTGCTGATGATGAAAAGCACAACGAAAACAGTGAAGACTTCTGCAGTACGATCATGAGAAAAAGCGAAACAACAGAAGAAAATGAAAACAATGCCTACGCATTCCAAGTTCGTCTCGGCAGGCGTGACTGTGTGAGTTACAAACAAAGCAGGAACCATGACACGGAAGCTGTTGGGTTAACTCACCAACACACTCACATAAGCAAGCAAAGCAGCAACTGCTTCAAAACGAGCACAGATGAGTCTCATGATTGTCGGGAATGACCAGATCGGTGATGGATCACAACAGAAGACGACATTCATCAGTTGCTTTTCACTTCTTTCGTCAACTTGATGGACGGTCATGGAGAGAGCTTTCACGAGCACATTGATAGGAATGTACAAAGCGTTACTACCATCAGCTGTTTGGCGATAGTGATTGTGATAGGTCGCAACTCTGATCAGAGCACACTCTTTCGGTAGTACTTTGTTCCATGGAATTGCTGTATATAGATTTTTTATTTGACAATTATTACTAAATTTTTCTCTTATTACATGGGCGCCTACAGGTTGAATTCACGCAATCATCGATAAAACCTGTATCACCAACAATCCTAAAACTACTTTTGACCCCTGGAGTTCACTTAGACCCAGATAGAGATGAACTAGCCTAAGGCTAAAAATCTCTTTAATAAAGTTTAAAAAAAAATACTTAGACCCAGAGGGGACAAGCCTAAGCTCCGAGCTGCTGGTTTTAAGCCAATGGAGCTTTTGGGATGGGCACTAAAAAATCTTTTGTCTCCCGAGCCCCAGGACGTTATGTATGGAGAACTTTCAGATGCATACGAAGGCGGTAATGTCGTCTGACCTCACTGGGGAATTAGTAGGAATAAACAGAAAATGGTTGAAGGCATGTTCTGGCTATGCGGTAATCCGCCTGAATACACGATTTTGTAGCCGGAAAGTCGACCAGCGTCTTACGGTTGAAGATGATCAATGCTGTGGTCAGTTGTTAACGGAATCGTGAAAGTTTCCTGAATGGAACCGGGAATCGAAGCCGTCTTGAAAGTGTACCTTTATTGAACCGGCAACCGGCAGGCCCCAATTCTATCAATAATTCGGAAAACGGAACGCAATCATATCAAATCGTTCCTCTATTTAACCACACCGCAAAAATAATCCAGAACACGTTTTCAAGAAAACACCACCACGAGAAAAAAAAATACTTTCCATGAATAGAATAGTGTCCTTCAAATTCCTCACCATTGCAGCTGTCTGCTCCAGTGCACTTGGCTCTTGAAACTAACGCCACTAGCAGCGCTCACCGTGTTCCATGTTCCGAATGAACAGGACTCTATATCGATGCATAACCATGGCTTGGAACAGGCGTGTCGTTAGCTCATAATCATGAACAACCCCGGCACCAAGAAAAGGGGAGGTCTCTGGCAAACTCGGGGGGTACAGTACGTAGCTATCGACCAAGCGAGGAAGCCCTCCTATACCTATGAATGAATAATCATCTCCACGGGGCAATCAGGAGTGCCATACCGTATCATCGTCGACGTTGCCTGTTTTCCATGTAGATGCTTTCCTGCCCGGTCAGTGGCAGCCGTAGGACTGCGGTGGTAAAACTAAAACAACACTCAAATTGCCATATCATCCCCCTTCAGGATGATTTTTTCTGCTCTTCGGTCGGTGTGGCCCTTTCTCTGTGCCAACATTATCGGATGATGGGAAAACTGGGTCAATTACTTGCATAAACTACGCGGTAAACTGGCCGGATTTTATTCCTTGTTTTTTTTTCTTGCCTACCGGTTGTTGTTTTTTTTTCTGCTAGGCGCTATAGTGTACCGGAACAGAGGAAGGATGAAAACGAGAGTAATTTAAATTTAAATTGGAACTAGCTGTTCAACTGCCGTGTGGTTTACTACCGTTCGTACTGCTGCTGTTGCTGCTACTGGTTCTGGGCGTACATTTTTGAATCAGGTTGAGAGTTCTGCTACTGCTGTCATGGTCGCTTTCAAGTACCCATTTTCCAGTAGAAGTAGGTATCCTGCACATGCACTTGCTTCTCTAATGGAGAGGAAGGAAGCAGGAAAAGTATAAAGTGGATCATGTTTGTTTGGTGGTTTCTCTGACGTTGGATGCCAGCTTTTTACACACATGACCAACCGACCGACCAACTACTGGGTCAAGTGGTTTGACTGGAGAGCATCCAATATTTGCTTTATTTCTAGTTCATGGTTTCCCTGGAGAAATGAATACCTAGTTTTATATTTTAAATTAAAATTCACTAGGGTGACTGGTTGCGCTGAATCCCGGGAAAATCCTATTTTGATTGGATGTTGATGGATTGGATTCTTATGCCTTCTCGAGACATGTAAACAACGCCTCCTCGACAGTGTGCGCTATCACGTTTTTATAAGAAAAAGAAACACCTATCTAGATACTCAGAAAACGTGTAACCAACAATGAAAACTTTCACGCTTATGCCGTGTTACACACAAAAAAGGGCCCAAGATGAACGGGAGAAATAACTCTCAATGATGTGTCACACCTTAAATGCAAGGAAACGCCCTGCGACTTTTCACACCTTTGGATGCATTGCATACATAGTTGATGGAAGTGGTTTGACGTGCCGCAGTGCGTATCGTACCATGTTCATATTGCCTCTGACTTCTGCTGTTCCTGGAGATCAGAAATTCTTTACATGGATAGGGGAAGTACAGAAACATGTAATACCGTCTGGCAAACACACAACACATACGTACAATTGAAAGTTGATATTCTGAAGAGTTTTATAACTCACGAAACGAAAGTTATAAATAACTCTAGCATCTAATAGAGCAAAGTGGTGCTGTCGATATGCGTGTATGAGTCTAAATTCATGAAAAATTGGAATTTGAAATATTTTTTTATCATTGGACGCATTTCGCACCAAATCGTATTCGGAGCTGGCAGCACCTTCTCAAATTTCAATGAAACTTTCTGGATGTGTGGATCTTGACTAAATAAGCCACTTTGCATATACTTAGTTTTTCCAAAATGTATCTTGACTAACTTTTGAGAAGGCCAAACTTTTTTTGCCGATTTTTTTCAACAAAAAAAATATATAGAAAAATGACAACTCCTACAAAAATGTGTTTTATCGATGGAAAAAAATTATAACAAAAACTTTTTCATGTCTGAACTGATTTTTTTTTTTTTTTGATTAGCCATTTTCACACAAAACTAAACCAGTGAAGCTCAAAATCATGTCAGAATCCAATGAAGCTCAATTTGCTATTCAATTTTGTCTTAGTTCACTTTGATTAATTGAAAATTAAAAAGGGGTAGCCAAATCGTATACGGCATTGGCAGCACCCTCTCTGAGTTCAATAAAACTTTCTGGAATGTAGACCTTGTCAAAAAATTATTCCTTTATTTTGTTGTCTACAACTGAGGCAAAATCTGATAATATGTGAGAGAAATAAGACAAGATTTTTCATGTATCATTTATTTATAAATTTTCAATCGTTTAACCCTATTTTCATACATGCTATTTTTTCCTTTTTCCAATCATGTTAAATATTTTTGGTTCATCTTCTGAATTAGAATACCTTTTTGCCGCTACTTTGTCACCAGTTATAGGCAAGGTTGCAAATACTCATTTCAGCTAAAACAATGTTTTTCTAAATTATGAATTAATTAGATGTCATGATCAAATTTTGAATTGGTAGGATACAAGAAGAGGTTGCAAAGAATGTGTTTGACATATTACACCTGTTTATTTCACTTCATGAGAGTCACAATCAGCGATTTTTCACAAACTCACTCACTCACTCACTCACTCACTCAGCGATCAGCAAATCGCTGATTGTGACTCATAGAAAGCAAAATTTACAGGTTTTATGTTTCCAACGCATACTTTGTAACCTCTTCTTGTAAGTTACAAGTAAAACATGCCATCATACCATCTTTTGGTTTTATTATTCCGAAAAACATTATTTTAGCTGAAATGAGTATTTGCAACCTTGGTTATAGGATTATTTATGTTTGCACAACATTTCAATCCTTTGAGCTTTAATTTACTACTTTGGTCCATGATAATAATTCTACTAAAACTTGTCTTCACAACTTTCGTTATCATATTGACTGCTGTTTGTATGAAATAAACCTTAGTTTTATAGTGTTCATAGTTAGAATGAAGTGGTAGGTATATAATGTTACTGGTTTAGGTATACATAACAGAAGGGCATATATAATTATGATGCGATACGTTGACTTCCCAAATCGCTGTTGATTCGAAAGAAGATCTCAATTTAAATTTTATTCATACCTAATTCTTTATGGATAATTTGAGCTAAGAATGCTAAGTTGCTATAGAAGTATCGGATTTTTCCTCAGTAGTAGACTATGTAATCAATTATATTATTTTCTAATGATATAAGACCTTTTCATATAGAATTCTCGATTAATCCAAGTGATTAACTGCTGATTAGACAAAATTGAGCTTCATTGGGTTCTGAGATGATTTTGAGCTTCACTGGTTTAGTTTTGTGTGAAAATGGTCCGTTAAAAAAAACATTTTCCGTTACCATTTGAAGTTTATATGGAAATTGCTATCGGAAAACCAATTTTTTTGCTCATATATAACTAACAAGTCACCATTTCGTTTTGCATTAAAAAATGATAAATTTACTAACTTTCAGCTACAGCTTTGTTCAAGACCACTTTTCGATAAAATGTAAGGAACAAAATGTATTAGTGATTCAAGCCACTGTTGTCTTATGATTATGCTCAATCAACTGTTTAGCAGGCAACAAGGGTTTTTCTTGCGCGTAGAATAGAGCACAACATCATGGCTACCAGATCAGCTATGGCAGATTGGACTTTCGTGTCTGCTATTCAACATCGCGTTAGAAGGTGTGATCAGAAGAGCTGGGATAGACACGAGTGGCACGATATTCAGGAAGTCCATCCAGCTCCTTGGCTTCGCCGATGACATTGACATTATGGCACGGAACTTTGAGATGATGGCGGAAACGTACATCAGACTGAAGGCTGATGCTAGGCGGATTGGACTAGCCATTAACGCATCAAAGACAAAATACATCAAAGGAAGAGGTTCTAGGGAAGACAATGTTAGCCTCCCACCCCGAGTTCAGATTGACGGTGACGAAATCGAGGTGGTAGATAATCTCGTGTATTTGGGCTCACTGGTGACCGCCGAAAATGATACCAGCAGAGAAATTCAAAGACGCATTATGGCAGGGAATCGTGCCTACTTTGGACTCCGGAGGACGCTCCGGTCGAAAAAATTCGCCGCCGCACGAAGTTGACTGTCTACAAGACGCTGATTAGACTGATGGTCCTCTACGGCCACGAGACCTGGACTATGCTCGTGGTGGACCAACGCGCCCTTGGTGTTTTCGAACGGAAGGTGTTGCGTACCATCTACGGTGGAGTGCAGATGGATGACGGAACGTGGAGGAGGCGAATGAACCACGAATTGCACCAGCTGCTGGGAAAACCATCCATCGTCCACATTGCAAAAATTGTAAAAATGCCGCACGACGACCCAGTGAAAATGGTTCTCGAAAGCGACCCAACAGGAACAAGAAGAAGAGGCGCGCAGCGGGCAAGGTGGATCGACCAAGTAGAAGGTGACCTGCGGACCCTTCGCAGACTACGAGGCTGGTGAACTGTGGCCATGGATTGAGTAGAGTGGAGACTACTTCTTCGGACAGCAGAGGACAACAAGGCCTTAGTCTGATTGGCAAGGTAAGTAAAGTTCCGTAAAGTTGTAGCTGAGAAAATTTTCCATAAGAATAGAAAATTTTCCATAAGAAAAGGCTAGAAGACAATGAACAAATAGTTTAAATGTCCCATACTAATTTCCATATAAACTTCAAATGGTTTGTGCCAAGTCAGTTTCGTAACAAATGAGTTCAAATTTTGAGAGGCTAATCAGGTCCCGAATTGGAACCATTTGAGCACTGTGGAGCAAAAATTTCAAACTTTACAGTGGGTTAGCTCTACAACCTCATGCACCCCACCGTTCTTTCTTCCCCAACAGCGCTGTGCCTAATTTTAATTAATTTGGATATGATCTGCATTTGTGGGAAAACTTTAAAGTTTGTACGGGAAAATGTATTAGCAACAAAATTAAACTATTAATTTGCTGGTAAAAAAAATTAAAAATTTCTTATTTTTTAAAAAACCTGAGACTCAAGTTGAAAAAACTATGCAAAACAACTTTGTCGAAGATCGATTAAACTTCTATGGAAAAAGTTGTTAACTCAAATGTTCGTTGCACCCAACCGAAAAGATTTGCATAAAAGATACACAAAATTGACAATTTTTCACCGCATAAACAGATTCTATGGTCGTCTTAAAATCTTTTAAGTAATTTTGTAAAACTTATATTAGCTAATTTTACGAACCAACAGATTTTTTGAGCATAGTGATAATAAACTTTTAAAAGTGTTCGGATTTATGGGCAAAGTATCCGGATTTCGAGTTTTTACGGTATATTTTGAAAATTTAAATTAAGTATCAAGACTAACATGTTTCAATTTTCATTTAATCGTGTTTTTCGAGAGATTTCTTCATCAGAAGAATTGATTTAGAAGTCTTCAAATGATATTTTGTATTAATAGGTTATAATAAGAGAGTATAAGGAATGTGTTGCTCACATAAAAGCTGCCAATTTTGCATTCAAAGAGTAGCAACGCTGGGATCAATTTTCGCGAAAAATCAACAATGAGTGATATTGTCAGATTTTATGAGTGAAACACAAACTTTACAAACTCTTCTTGCTACTAACAAATACAAAATATCATCATAATCATATTATCTTATGAATCCAAAACATATTGTTATGCGAAATGAATGAAAGCAACCCTGTTGTCAACCTAACTGTCATAATGCGTAATAATGAAAGAGGCAATACATATATCAAATTTATATTCTCAGTCCTATTTTATAGAACATTAGGAGCGACTATAATGGTGCTAAATTTGAGGGTATGTTCATTAAATTTAGGTTTGGGGTGAATGGAAATTAAGGCCTGTACTCGAAAAAAATGCACCAGACAAAAGTGTTCGCCAAAAATTTACTTTAAGTCGGATTTTCTTGAAACTTTCAGGGAATGAACTAATCAGGGCTTGAAGAGGGAACGCATTCTGCCTGTGACTGCATGAACTTATACATTATTCGCATTCATCATTCGCAGTGATCGGCATTCACTGAACCTGATGAAAAAACAGTCACACTGAACGGGATCTAAAAACAGTCAGATTTCATTTCTACGTTGCATTGTGCTTTGTGCAGTTGCTTTGCAGATGCCGATTTTTAAATTCATTCCTTCTGCTCTGGTCAAGTTGATTGCCAACTGTGGGAGCTGTAAATTCAGACGGATTACCTTCACGGAAGCATTTCGCACACACATTATTTTCGTTTCCAGTGTGAGATAGCAGAGCTTGGAATATATACGTATGATACGATTCATCTCGATGATATCTTTTTTCTATATCGGCAGTCATATTAGCGCGGGTTGAGCGTTGGAAAACAGCGATCCGCGACGCGGATTTCGCGTAAATGAAGGACTCCCGCACGATTAGGCAAACAATTAAACTTGTCAAATACCACACAATATGAGTATTTTTGGAACCGGTGTGACATGTGGATGCAGGAAATGGATGTTTGACGACATTTTAGAATCCAAAATGGCGACTTATGTTTGCTATAAAACTGTGAAAACTCGTCAAACTTTATGCAATATGGGTACTTCCGGAACCTGTGCGGAATTAGATGTCAGAAATGTATTTTCGACGCCATTTTGGAATCCAAGATGGCGACTTAGGATATTCTAGAATACTATGAATACTGGACAATATTGATATTTCTCGATGAACATTTCAAATGGTCCTATTTGCTATCTGATCGATTCTCTTCATCGACTTTCTCTTTCGTTAATAACTCAGCTGCAAAACCTTTCCCTGTTGTATTTGACGTTTTGGACGCTAGATAAGAACCTCCTTTATCAAACTATGTGGTAGAATTAGCGCGAAATCTGTTTGCATAGCAGTGGTTATGAAAAGAGAAAGTCGATGAAGAGAATCGATCAAAGCAGATAGGACCATTTGAAATGTTCATCGAGATTTCCGGAACCGGTGTGGAATGTAGATGCCAGAAATGGATGTTCGATGCCATTTTGAAATCCAAGACGGCGACTTCCGATATGCTAGAACTTTATAAATACTCGTCAAATGCCATACAATATGGATATTTTCGGAACCGGTGCGGAATGTAGATGCCAGAAATGGATGTTCGATGCTATTTTGGAATCCAAGATGGCGACTTCAGGTATGCTAGAATACTATAAATACTCGTCAAAAACCTTACAATATGGATATTTCCGGAACCGGTGTGGAATGTAGATGAAAGAAATGGATGTTCGATGCCATTTTTAAATCCAAGATGCCGACCTCCGATATGCTAGAACACACTATGAATACTCGTCCAATACCATACAATATGGACATTTTCGGAACCGGTGCAGAATGTAGATGCCAGAAATGGATGTTCGACGCCATTTTGGAATACAAGATAACGACTTCCGATGTACTAGAATAATTTGAATCTGCAAATACCATACAATATGGATATTTCCGGAAACAGCGTAACTTGTAGAAGTCGGAAATGGATGTTTCATACCATTTTAGAACTCAAGAAATCTATGAAAATATTAATATTTACGGAGCTAACGTGACTAAACCCGTCAAATGTCATACGATGATGATAAGAACTCGGCATGACATTAATAAGCCAAAAAATATACAAACATCTACTCTACTTCGGTTTTTATTTATCTGCTTGTTAAAAAATTGATTGCACGTTGCCTTGAAGAACATTGAAACATAACCCTTCCATTACTTCTATTATTTGAGTTCAAAAATATCTTGTCAAGAACTTGTTGGTTTAGTTTGACAGTGAGCAAATCTTCTAGGGTGTTTTTATCCAAGGATGTGCGCTGATCTAAAAACGTTACCGCCAGAGCACTGAAAGCACGTTCCACTGATACTTGCGTCGATGGAATGGCGTAAATTACAGCAGCTGCTTCAAAGAGATCCTTTTGCATGGTTTTCTTCTGTACCCAGTACTCCCAAACGTTGACATGGTGTGGTTGTCGCAATCCAACATCCAACACACTTAACTGTTCTGGAAGCGTTTTGTTTGGAATACATTTCGGGTCTCGCTTGAACCTGCTATCCTATATGAAAAGGCACTATAGATTCATGAAACTACTCTCATTCTGATAAAAAAAATCATAATGATTCTTTAATGTTATTATTCAAAAACCAAACAGGTAAAAATGGTTTTTTTTTTTCAAAATTCAACCTTTTCTTCGAAACTTACGTTTACCTGGATTTTCCATTGTTCTTTCAAACCAACTTATTATTTTTTAAATAGCATCAAACACACCAACCACTTCGCTCGATGAATGCCGTTCATTGACTGTTTTTTCGGACATTCTCAAGCCAAAACGAAAAAAGGAACCCGAATGAAATCAAAATGGGAATGAAACCAGAGCGAAAGGGAGCGACTGTACGAGAGAGGATTTTGAAGAAGAGAAAGTGGGAATGCTGTTTGGTATCTATTCGCTTTACTGTGCATCCGTATGTATGAATGCAAAGCGATAGTGTGGGGTATTGAATGGTATACAAAGTACCGCACATAAGGGAGTGATGAAATTGAATTCATACAGCTGCTGCCGTTCGCTAGAAAAAAGGAACGATCAGATGCCCTGGAACTAATACATATGGATTATGTTTCGGCATAATTACTTTATTCAATTTCTTTTCCATCGCTGAAAGCCCGCACCTTTCCCTTAATACTCCCCTCATTACATTTTGTGCAATGGTGGAGCCGACCTTTTTGGTCACTTTCATCCATTCTTTCTTCAACTCCAGCTCGTTCTTAAACACCTTGGACGATTTTCGAACTTTGGCCTTCATTATGGCCCAAAATCTTTCCACCGGACGAATCTCTGGTGAATTTGGGGGGTTGGCAGTTTTTGGTACAAAAACAACGTTATTGTCTCTGTACCAATCCAACGTCGATCGCGCGTAGTGGCATGATGCCAGGTGCCGGCCAAAATAATGTCTCGCCTCCGTGGGACCGCAGGAAGGGCAACAGACGCTTCTGGAGGCACTCGGTGCGGTAAATTTCGCTGTTGATGGTACCCATTGTGATGTACGGTTTACTCAGTTTACCGCATTGGCATATGGTATTTTTTGGCGAATTTGTCCACATTCTTCTTCCTTATATCTTCCGGAACATCAAACCGTGATTTGGCAACGTAGAACTCCAGCCCCGGTATCTTCTTTGCGTCTGCCTTGAGGTAGGTTTCGTCATCCATAACCACACACATCGGTTTCGTTAACTACTCTCGATACAGCTTCCTTGCGCGGGATTTGGCCGCCGTGTTTTGTTGATCACGCCGGTTCGGTGCCTTCCGAACATTGAATACACGAAGCCCAGCTCGTTTCATGGTTTGCTGAACAAAGCAGGCGGAACACTTTGTCTTCAGAGCCACGTCGCGAATCGAAAGGTTCGGATTACGCTTGAAATAATCCAACACCTTCCGGGCCTTCACAGGGTCAGCTGTCTTCGATTTTCTTCCACTTCCAGCCCACCGCTCGGCCGTCTGGGACTCCTTAAACGATTTTACCACCCAAGACACAGTTGTATGGGTGATTCCCAGTTGTCTTCCGATCCATCTCATGGTCGCAGTCGGATTTTCCATGACGGCGCGCAAAATTCTCCGGCAATTTTCTTCTTGTTTCGATGACATCTCAATAACCACCGAACCGATTGTTATGAAATTTTGCACATGTAAATTTGATTGACAATTTGATTGATGGTAAACTCCCATCTAGAGTTATGTGGGCATCGTGGTCGTGCGGTTAGCGGTGTCACCCGTCGTTCAGGCGTATTGTGAGTGCCACGAAGTGAGGGTTCGATTCCCGCTCCAGCCGGTGGTACTTTTCGCAACCCGGAAATTTCCCTACTGGTCTACTGGGTGTTGTGTGTTGTCCGTTGTCTAGTGTTAAGTATTCAGTCTGTACAACCTCTGGTTGAAGACGGTGTCAATTTTCTGTCTTTATTGCTTGAGCAAAAGTATTCGCCATCAAAAGTTCTAAATGTGTCCACAACAATGTTTTTACGAGAAATTAACTTATGATATTCAAAGGAAATCGATTTTTTGGCACCACCCTTACCTGCTTGTTTGAAATAATCATAATTCATGAACCATAACAGATAGGAAATTTGATGTTTTCTGCAAAGTTGCTTCAAATTGATTGTTCTACAACTTTTTAGAACACTGCATTGGTCTATCTCAAATAATAAAAAAAGTTTGTATTTTTAATTCACCTATCTTATGGATCACCCTAATTTTACTAACATAAAAAGATCGGTCAAACACAATAAACAAATATGAAGAAACATTCCCGAAGACACTATATTCCCCAAAAATTTACGGCGCCAGTGGTGTAGTGGTAAGCGTGATTGCCTCTCACCCCAGCAGGCCTGGGTTCAATCTCAGTCGGCGTCGCCGTGATGTTCTGAGGCATAACATCTCTGATCACGCCGTTGGTCCCCGGTTCATGAGTTGATGAGTCGATAGGTAGGGTCCAGGTGTGGGAGCTGCCTCCCTGGCGTCGGTAGCATTGGTGCTCAGCACGGAAAACAAGATCGACGGAAAACAAATCAAGGAAAAATAAAAACTATATTCCCAAAACTGATGGTTTGGGCACAAACATCTTCCTAAATACGACTTTGGGACCATTGTACCAATGGTAGCTTTAACGATTTTCTAGAAGGACAAAAAATATGCTTCTTCTGCTAAAAAGGGTTTATTCAGCTCAAATTATGTGTTGGGTGCTTGTCCTTGTCTTGAAAGTAACATTTTTTTTATTGAAGTAAGTGGCAATCAATCTATTTTTTTTTAAATATAGTAAAATAGTACTAATGTCAGAAATTTAGGGGCATTTAGGCATTAACAAAATAACTTTCCATAAGATCTGCTGAAAATACATTTCGTACAAGGATTTAGGGCACCCAAATATAATAAGAATGTCTCATAGAATTTCACTAAAAAGCCAATAAGGGGTCATTAATTTCACCAGCGGGGTCGCCCTATCTTCAATCTACCTGTTCAACGACTCTCAAAACGTAAAAAAAATGCAAAAATATAATGTTCAATGGAATGCAAATCAGTGAATCTAGAAGACCTTGTGCCTTTTGAAACTGATTTGAATGTAAATATGATTCTAAAAAACGTTTTCAAAAAAAAAAAAAAAAATTCGCTCATTTTCAACATCTATTCAATTTTCAACTCTAGTGGAACTATCAACATACCCACTTCAAAACTTTCTCTTGCTGAAAAATTATCACACTAAAGCTTCATGTTAATATTAGATAGCATTTCCAACCGACAAATATTTGCTTAGCCTCCAAGTGATTTCCCCTGTGCGCTCCTCAAATCCAGCCCTGCCCGCATTTCGTTGCCCGAATTTTAAATCGTAGACATATTTTTGAAAGGTTAGTGCATTTCAAACAACTGAACAAACTTTATAAAAAAAATGTGTTGGTTGGTTTGCAAAATCGTGAAAAAGTGTATTTTGATTAGATTAAAACATAAAAAATATTCTGAATTTAAATGATGATGCATCCATCCTTTCACGTAAATTATTAACTTGCAAGAAATGTTGCTTGATGGATGATCACACACAATGTTTGAAATATTTCATTAAGTATTTCATAAATCTACACGATCTATAATGTAAACTTGTATGATATGGGATGTTCCACTTATGTGCATCATAGAAACTGAAATTTACACTACTTTTTCGAACTGTGTACATAATGAATACTTAACATTACACACCGGACATCATGCAATACCGCACCTGTAGAGAATCATGTTTCACGGTTGAAACGAGAATTGAACCCTTATTCCGTGGCACACAATACGCTTAAAAGAACTGTCACCGATTGCCACTTCACAAAAGGTCAACAAGCCCAGACAATGAGAGCATAATATTAAATAACTGTTCTTGTGCTTCATCTCACAGCTCCGTCATTCAGGATGTACTCGTTTCGCAAAACAGCTCGGATTTTCCAGACGATTTAATCAGCTCTCAAATTCGTTTGTTTCAAAATTAGCTTCTTCACTAACTACTCAGCTTACCCTTGTAGATTTTGTACGGATAAGAAAGCATCTTTCAATTTGTATCCCGCAACCATTCTTTTCCAGGGATAAACTGAGCAAAATTATTTCCACTGGTAACCAAATTAATAGAGAGGAATGGGATCCTGCGGTTGTTTCGGAGAAATCATCCTATCATGCAATCTAACTTCAATCTATTTCGGAAGTAGCTTCTTCAATCTTAGTCTGCTAGAATTAAACCAAGTTATTTTTCATCTTGTGATCGAATCAACTGAACCTAATCCTACACACTTAGTTTTTTTTTTCTACCGAACTCGACTGTGCAAATCTCGGCAAAAATAAGTTTCACTGAGATCTTAACAAAGGTGACATTTGATTGCTGAGTCTCGGATAATGCTTAGCTGAATCTCAGCAAACAAATAAGCTCGGTAGAAAAAAGTAAGTGTGTAGCGTTAAATTTCACTCGAAAAATTCGCATTGTTATTCAAAATTCATCACAGCTATTCCCAATCACAAAATGAATCATAGTGTTACAACAGAAGAGTCACATTTGATTGAGACCTAGTCGAGCAACACCGCATTGCATCGCCGTAGATGGTATTCACTGCCCATCAATTTGCATCTTCCAACGAATGACAGCACCGTAGGTTGTCAGTAAATGCATGGCTCCGAATATTTCCCGACGCAAGTCAGTGGACAACGATGACGAAGCAGCCTGCAATTACTTTAATTGCAATTAGTTTAATTACATCGCCAACACGCGCCGCCGCCGCCATCAACATTCGCACAGTTTGAGACAGTGCAGGTTCAATGATTTGATGGACGCGTTGTTCGTCGGATGATCGGACCAGGGTTTTCTCCGCAACTAGAACAATCTCCTTTATGAAGGTGTGTATTTTAGAAACTGGATCACTGTCAAAATGCAATGATTTATTGAGTCAACTAATTGATGTTTAATTCACCGAAACGTGTCTCACTCTGGCTCTCCGCAGCGGCATGATTAAATGCAAATTTAATTATCAATGTTTGTTGCTCTGGTTCATAGTATCACATTGGTGTCTCTCCGTGAATACAGCCGCAGGGTAAACTGAAGATTTTTGACGTAGGACTAAGTCTTTGATTTCTATATGGGGGTACACTTTGTGAAAACCAAAAATGGAACATGTAACAAATTAAGAAAGATTTTGAACGTTAATAACTCAGCTGCCCCTGGTTCAATTTCAATAATTTTATCACCAATCAATCAGAAATATGGCTACGCATCGATAGCAATACTTCCGAATGTTGATTTTTAACAAGAATTATTGAAAAACTGGTAAATGTCCAGCATTGTCCAAAAGCGTCGAATTAACTAACAAATCCACCAATTACCTACATGCATATGCTGCTTCCCCAGCACAGTCGTCAGAGAGTAGTAAGTAGACGAAACAAGTCGAAGTGGCATTCGCCTCCGATCCTCGGGCGCGTGCGAATAGGGAGGATGGAATTGCGTAATATTTTGAACACTCAAATTTTTCGAGATAACCACCATCCGTCGTCTGGCTCGCCGTGGCGGTGTCTGACGTATCTCCGGTCTGATTTACGAGGTGTGCTGAAGGTGTTCCTGTAAAATGAGATCCGTAATGCTGTCACCTACACTAAACACGCCAAGCGTAAGCGACCATCTACGTTTTGAAGTGACAGAGACGCACTCTAATACAAATTATTTTGATCAACCTTGATCAACTTTGAATCGCCACGGCCGGATATTTTCGATGGAAGAAGCAACAATCTAGCATCTAATTCGACGAAGACAGCAGGAAACATTTGTGAAGCCGAGTTATTTACGAGAGTGTCGATGAAGAGAATCGATCAATGTAGATAGGACCTATTAAAAAGTGACGCGAGATTTGTTTTCCGTACTGAGCTCCAATGCTACCGACGCCAGGGAGGCAGCTCCCACACCTGGACCCTACCAGTCGACCCATCAACTCAACCGGGGACCAACGGCTTTACTTCCCGAAGGAAGGAGTGATCAGAGATGTTATGCCTTAGAACATGCCGGTGGCGCCGACTGAGATTGGACCCAGACCTGCTAGGGTGAGAGGTAATCACGCTAACCACCGGCGCCGATATCTATCACGGCGAATGAGAACGACCCAAATTTGAGTTTAGTTATCTCAGAAATAAGAAATAAAGTGCAGGACCTCAGCGATCAGCAAATTTGCCTCATGTTTTCTCAGGTTTTTCCAGGATTTTCCAGGGAAAAATTCCCGAATTTGAGAAAAGTAAAGATTGAATTCACTCAGTCTATTGGTACTACTCCGAGACTGAATAAAATTTTCGTCAAGTTCCTGATTTTCTGGCAACCTTTTTAGGTTTTCCACAGGAAACCATGAGACTAATTTACTCATCGTTGAGTTACTGCACTTTTGGTGATTATGAGTGAACTAAACTCAAATTTGGGTCGTTCTCATTCGCCGTGTATGCAAAAAGAAAAGAGCCAGTGTCGCTACTTGATAGCAAACTACTCATAATGGGAGGAGTCTTTGTAGCTTTTATACCACTTGGTTGCATATCATTCTGCTTTAACCTGAAATGATATAAAAGAGCGCTGCTGTATGGCATTAGCTCATTTTCGCTTCGGACGGCGTGGTGAGCAGCAATAGCAGCAGTAGGAAGGTGGTGGCTAGTCCACTCCTTCACACCCAACAAGCAACAATTGACTGGTCGTGGCAAAAGAGGAAAAGGTCTGGTAAAGGAGGTGCCAAGCGTCATCGCAAAGTTCTTCAAGATAACCACCATCCGTCCGCGGTGTCAAACGTATCTCCGGCCTGATCTATGAGGTGTGCTGAAGGTGTTCTTGGAAAATGAGATCCGTGATGCTGTCAACTACACTGAACACTCCAAGCGTAAGCGGCCATGGATGTCCTCTTCAATAAAACGGCCCTCAAGCTTACATCAGTATATTCAGAACCACAAGCCCCCAACGACCACACAAAATGCTCTCCAGAGTTGTAATCTTGTAACCAAACTTGGAAGCAGGGGTGCAAGTGATTTTGATTGATTCTCTTAATAAACTTTCTCTTTGAAAAATATTACACTGGAGTCGCTTTTTACGCGGGTGATACGTCCCGCGTAAAAAAAAACCGCGTAAAAAAAAACCGCGTAAATTCCGGAATCCGCGTAAAAAAAAACCGCGTAAATTCCGAAATCCGCGAAAAAAAAAACCAAGTAAAAAAAGACCGTGTAAGGAAAAACCGCGTAAAAAGCGATATACCGCGTAAATTCTGAAATCCGCGTAAAAAAAAACCAAAATCCGCGTAAAAAAAACCGCTTAAATTCCGGAATCCGCGTAAAAAAAAACCGCGTAAATTCCGAAATCCGCGTAAAAAAAAACCGCGTAAAAAAAAACCGTGTAAAAAAAAAACCACGTAAAAAGCGACTCCAGTGTACTACAAATTTGGTACGCCTGCAATTCAAAAACGGAAAGAGTTGAGATAATAGATAATTGATCAATTAAAAGAACTAAATGCTCTTCATATTTATTCCGTCCACTAGCGGTCCTACGTCAAGCTTCCGTTCGTGCCCCTAGGCACAGACCCTTCTACTTTTTTAGCTATTTTAAGACCATTTAAACGTAAACAAAATTTGGTGTTAACTTATCGGCGTTTGTTGGGCCGTTTCGATAATTTTAGGGCTGATTGTATATTTTTTCTCATTTTTTAAAACAATAAAACATTGTCAATGTTATGCGTTTTTTTTAACTAGTTCGTTTATTTGGAAGGCTCAATCGCGTTAGCTTTACGGAGCCGATAGTTCATTGTTCTTTGTTTGTAACAAAATTCACTTAATTCTATGTCTAGTAGGAAACAGACGAATACTCGCGGCTTACTCGAGGTTAGAGAGGTACATTGTCGAAGGATAGGATCAGTGGAGGAGCTTGGGGGCAAGGTTTCGTTGTCTCATCAGAGTGTTGTCACCAGTATGAACGCTAATAAAGAGAGACAAAAGACAAAGGAATTAAATTCTTATACTAGACATTTGAGAAACACATAAACCGACTGCATATAGCAGATATCGCGAGTTCCCAACACGTCTCTGATAGGAACATAGGGTTGTCTTCCTTGGGCCTCAAGGGTATTCAAAAGTCGCTCTCTGGCGGCGTCATTATCCGTACATTGCCAAACTGCGTGATCGATGTCATCGTAACCGTTTCCACACCGACAGATGTTGCTGTCCACGAGATTTATTCTATTGAGATGAGCATCTAGCGAGTAGTGGTTGGACATAAGTCTAGTCATCACGCGAATGAAGTCACTACTTAAGTCCAAACCTTTAAACCACGCTCTAGAAGAAATATTAGGAATAATTGAATGTAACCACCGTCCAAGATTTCCATTGTCCCAATCGGTTTGCCAACTCGAAAGGGACGCACTAAATGGTGAAATTCATCGTGTGAAATTTGCCTGTCATAAAATTCGCCTTCCTGCGCGCCGACCTTTGCGAGATTGCCTGAGATTGAGCAATGTGAGGGGACCCATACAAAGGTAATCATATATGATCTTTCGACCAGCACACTCATCTGCTCCCTTACCTTTGAAAGGAAATAAGATGAGTGCCTACCTTGTTTCATCGACCGAATAGCCTCAATCGAACTGAGACTATCCGAAAAGATGAAGTAATGCCAGCTGAGCAACAAAAACGGAACAAGGTTCCTGGAGTTTGCGGAAGGCGCTAGAGTTTTCATTGAAGAAACCGAAACCACAGTGGATCCACTGAGATGAGACCCGTCTGTAAAATATCTGTTCACGCAATTGACGTGTTGGTACTTTTCAGTAAAAATACGCGGGATAATAATAGGTTGAAGTTGATCGGGAATCCCATGAGTTGCTTGTTTCATGGTCAGATCATATTCAATTGAGGAGCTGCGATTGGTGATGTGAGCACGGTCTGGAGTGTAACAAGGAAGACACATATCTGACGATATGTAGTGGTGGTAGATTCTCATAAATCGAGATTGTGTGTTCACCCCATTTGATTAGTATTCTGAGAGAGAGCTCCCAGAAACGGTTCTGGAGGGGTGTTACTCCTGCCAGAACCTCGAGACTCATGTTATGCGTTGAGTGCATAAAGCCGAGAGCAATACGCAGACAACGATATTGAATTCGTTCCAATTTTATTAGGTGACATTTTCTTGCCGAGAGAAACCAGAAAGAGCCGTACTCTAGAACAGAGAGAATTGTTGTTTTATAAAGCGTTATGAGGTCTCCCGCATGAGAACCCCACCATGTGCCGCAAATTGAACGGAGAAAGTTGTTTTTTTTTGTTTTTGCCACCAAACTAATGATGCATATGTTATTCTGGGTCTTACTATAGCTTTGTAGATCCAATCGATCATTTTAGGTTTCAGTCCCCATGTAAGTTACAATAGAGTTTCCTATCAAAAATTACTCCCAGATACTTAACCTTTTGAGAAAGGACTAATTTAGTATCCTCCAAGTGCAAATCTGGTATTTTTATTTTCTTTTATGAGTAAATGGTATAATAGAAGTCTTATGAGGGTTTATGAACAACTCGTCATCTTTACACCACGCCATTGTTAAATTAAGAGCATATTGTAACCTATCTCTGTGATAACGTGTTCATACTTACCAGGAATAATGATTACTATGTCATCGGCAAAACCAATTATTTCAAATCCTTGCGCTTCAAGATGTAATAGTAGTTTGTCGGGTACTAGCGACCACAGCAAATTTGAAAGAACCCCTCCTTATGGGCAGCCTTTCACTGTCCTTACCGTGACCGTTGAACTACCATGACTGCATGTTATTACTCGTTACTTTACTGTGAAAATTTTTAAGACATTAATTATGTATAACACAAACGATAACTTGCCTCTGTAAAGTTTATTCGATTGAGCCTGCACACATAAATTAATTTACAAAAAAAAAAATACTCTGGTAACACCGAACCAGCTTTTTGTTGTCAAACAAAGTCCATAAAATATCGGTCCATATCAGTGGAGCAAAAAAAAAACATTCTGGGAGGGGGGCTACATAATTCTGGAGGAGGCCTGGCCGCCTTGGCTTCCCCATTAGCAAAGCCGTACCAAGCATTTTTTTTGTCGTTTTAGGACCATTTTGTTTTGAACCAGCCTGCGGCTGAAAATATCAATAATAGAGACATAAATAAAACAATTTTGGCTATTTTATTTTTATGTGTGACTTGCCATATCTGCCAAAAAATCAAATGACTTCAAAATAAAGATAAACCTACCTTCAAATCAGGATTTCTGATTCCGGGTTTTGCAGGGAAAAATGGGCCATAGCTCTAAATGAAATCAATTTTCAAGATGATTTACGCAAAACTCGATAATGACGCCATTCCTACAATTACTCAGAAGGTCCTTTGGCATCTGTTATATTCAATACCATTCTCTGGCAGTAATTTATCCATCCCCTCTCAACAAAGTCATGCGACCAAGTTTTCATTTTATTATTCTCAACGATTTAAAAGCAATAACTCCACCTCAATGACGCCAGCAAGCAAGGAGGACTGAAACGGCAGGGAAGAAGTAAATGATTCGAAACGACACATTATACCGTCATTTTACGATATTCAAACTCAATGAAAGCAAATGTTCTTTGCCTGTTGAAGCGAAACTTTCTCTGGAACATCAAACACATCCCCCTCCCCCCACACACACTTCGCCTTCTAAGGACCATTGTAACTCTCTGCACACAAAAACACATACCGCACACCAACGACAAATTGTTTCAGTGAGATTTTCAAAAGGTTTTCCGTGTTCGGTTTCCCCTTGGAAGCTTCCTATAAAGTCCCCATCCCCCCATTACTGCTACGAGGACGACAAGTGTTGATGGACCACTTTCAAGGACCAGATTAGAACGGGACCGTCCTTTTCTGTCCCCCATCTGAAAACGATACACTTCTACGATTGTTTTTTACTCGACACCTCCCTTTCTCCTCAATACCCATGATTTTACATGATCCGAAGAAATGCGTTTAAATCTCAACCCAAACTGGGGCGATCAAACAGAGAGAGGGGGGACCGATTTGCATGCGCATATAGAATGAAGACCGAAGATGGTCGATGTGGTGCGGAGGAACATGGAATTAGCATACATAAACACGGTCTGCTTATCAGTAGCCTGGAGGGCCTAGAGCTATTTGCAACGCTTCTGTTTGTACTATTTGGTGTCGGATTGGGGGATTCTTTTTGCGCAGAAACAATGCCGTCAACGATACTTGGCAGAGCCGGATGGTGGGAGGCATAATTATCACGTAATTAAAATTTTATTATTGGACGGTATTATCTCTCCAGATTATCGTTTTCTTCAGACGGAAAACCACCGCGGGCTTTTTGATTATGGAAGCAAATAAAGAGGATTTTCGATGGAAACTAAGCTGTAGTTCAGATTTTGTGTTGTTACTGGAAATAGGAACTCTGCTGTTTCCATGGTGAACAATTCAGAATACTTCTAAAATGAGGTTTCAAACTCTCAGACACAAAGGAACTCATTTCAAACCAGACAGAGTAAGCAATAATGTAAAGTTGGAGCATTGCTATGGTTTTACCAAGGGTGGAAATACTGCTTCGTTGATACTGTCCCGGTGTCCCGATCCAATTACTGTTCAATATTGCATGCATCCCTCTTCCTAACTAAAAAGTTGTACTGTACCGTCATGTAAACTCTCTGAAAACATCAACTGCTATGAATCACACGTACCCCTTTATTATTTTCGGGATTTTCAGACACGCATACCAAAACTTAGTTTTTGGTGTCATATCCTGTTCAATAAGCCTATACGGAACTCGGACACCCTTCCTATTGAGTAGATAGTCGATAACGGTGTATTTCACACGAGATTAAACTGGTAAAGCTTGTATTGCATAACACATTCGGTCAGGCACTGTTGCATGTAATCTGATTTATCACTCTCTATTTTGTTTACAGCTTGCACCTGTCCCAGGGATAACGTTACCATAGTTTGGTCGATTGGTCGTGTAAGGTTCCAAAATTTGGATGTACAGTATAAATCATTGCACACAACATTCGTGTATTTTATAAACCTCGAAATAGCTATTTATGCAACAAGTCGTGTCGAAGTTTATCCAACGAGGCATGCCGAGTTCGATAATTACTGCGAATGCTGAAAAAAAAACGAATTTAGCAAAGAGTTGAATACAGCATTTGCTTGCACTCAAAAGAGTATAGTAAAGTAGAACTTTTCAGCACTGGGTGGTGGTGGTGAAAAGTAGAAATTTTCAACACAGTCATTTTAGTTAGGAAAAGTAAGCCATTATGTTATTTAAAACAGTGTCGAATATTTTTAGCACTCAGCCACAAGTGTTTTTGGCACTTGACACTGTTTTGAATAGCATACTAACAAAACTAACAGTGTCTAAAAGTGCTACTGCCAAAAGCTCTACATTTCGATACTCTTTTGAGGGCGAAAAAATTGTTTTTTGCAACTCGGTGTAAAATTCTATTCTTTCATTATCCAACTCGGCGACTCGCGCTGAAAAAAATTTCTGAAAAAAATCTGAAAAAAGGCTTTTAATCCCATTCACCGACACTCTATCACCGCTTTTTCAATTTGTTTATTATGTGTTATGTCCCGTTTTCGTTACTTTTTTTAGATAAATATGTAGATGGCAGATAAATTAAACACATTACGTGTAATCTTCAAGTATTTTCAAGTAAGAAAAGCTTTAAATATATATTTTTATTTTCCGTCAAGTACGTCATCAAACCTCTGTTGATGTGTTTCATGAAAGACGAAACTATCAAAGTCGAGCGCTCTTTCACTCGTCCACTTCACCGAAGCTTGAAAGAAAGACCAATGAAGCGACGGGAGAAAGAGAGAAAAGCGATTGAAAAATTGTTTGTAGCCACGACAGATACGTATTTCGACTACAATGTGCAGTTTTCATCAGATTTTGATAAGTTCTTTAGTGGGAATGACACTGATGAAGACTGCACATTGTATTCGAAATACGTATCTGTCGTGGATACCAAAATTTATTAAGTGGAATTAACCTTTTTTTGCTTCAACAGAAAAAGAAAGTTTTTTTTATATAATCCAATCATTTGTCAAGGCTCAAATGCAGGTAGCTTTGCGGAGCCAGATTACAAAAAAAAAAATGAATTTAGCAGTCTCTTGGTTGCATCGATTTTTTCGATTGAAGCTGATCTTGTGACGCCCTGATTAGTATTACGAAGTCCGGTTTATCGCAAATTCAACAAATTGAGCTATTCCAGACAAAATAGCAAAGAAAACTATTTTCAAATCAACCTTCTCCGATTTGAATGAAACTGTGCATAGTTGTTTGTTATGGAAAATGATTCAGATTTTTGCTAAAATTCGATCTTTTTAGATCTTGTATAATTTTCAAAATGGAGCTATTGAAATTTTTCAAAAAAATAATGTTGGACGGAAACAGTACTTCGGAAAAATATACGAAAAAATATTTTAGTCATCTCAAGTAAAAAAATAAATAAATAAATAAAAACCAAGCATTTCAAAATGTCCTTGCCCAAATAATAATTATTTTTAACAAAGAGCTCATGAAAAGTGCAATTTTGAAATTTTAAAAGTATGGCCACTTTGAACTTTACAAAATTGTAGAACACGAACTTTTGGTATTTTTTAACATTTTGTTCGTACGCTGTTTTGTGTATATTTCACAGAAAATGATTTAGAATGTATCAAAAATTGTTTTTTGAGTATAAATTACATAAAAACGATCTAAGAAAAATTAAAAAAAAATACCAAAAGTTCTTGCTTTACGATTTAAGTGTCCATAATTTTAAACATTCCAAAATTTTGAATTTTTCATGAAGGTTTTTAAATAAACAAAATATTGTAACATCGGACAAGGACATTTTGAGGTTTTTAACATTTTTTTTTTTAATTTTACTTGAAATGACTAAAAACATTGTTTTGTATATTTTTCTCATCAAACTTCTGAGACGTCATTTCACGTCACGTATTTTCTTTTTTGAAAAATTTCAATGACGCCATTTCCAAAATAGCCGAATTTTATCAAAAATGTGAGTCATTGCCCATAACAAACATTTATGCAAAGTTTCATGAAAATCGGAGAATGTCGAGTTTACCAGATTCGTCATCTGGTGTGGAACTGCTCCATTCTTCGATACAAAAAAAGTAAAAATTAAACAAAACAAAATTGTAAGGCTTGACCTTAATAAAAAAAAAAAGTTTGGTATGATTCGACTGGGAATTGATGCGTCAAAATAGCAGTAATTTTATTTTGTCGAGACTGAAAAGCCATTCACAACACACTTAATAAAAATAACCATAAAAAAGCTTAACAACGTGTTCGGAGTACCATCCAAAACCATTTGTAGGATAGTTCCACTATCTACGTTCGTTTATGGTATTTGTTTATTAGGGAAGACCATATACATTTTTAATGTGCCAGAAATTTGATTTATTTTATTTTCGAAACATTAAATATTTCGAAATAGTTGTATTAATTTTGAATCATCAAAGCTTCTTATGTTCCAGAATCTTGGAAGTTTCTGAATGTTCGAAATATTGGTCGGATAACTCACATATTAAGTAAAAAAAAAATAATTATCCTAATCTTAAAGATTTTTCTTAATCCAGAATCTAGAGATCTTTTCTAAGCATAATATATTAAATTAAAAAAAACTTCAAAGTCTCAAAATGCTGCTGTTTTCCTTCTGTGATCTTAATATAATTTCTATGTTTGAATCAATTTTGAACTGTATACAGGATATTTTAGAATTTTCTTAGAACCAACTAAAACTCAGAGCTCTCGTCTGAGCTATTCCTTTAAAAATCGGCCCATATTACTGTAGAAATTCTCTTGAAAACGCTCGTTGATTCACGCTGCAATTCTCATAAATTTTTCAACAATTCTAGCTGAATTACATAGGAACTCCGCAAAGAATTCCCCTTAACATGTCTCTCTCCTTCTATTCACTTGGTATTTTTCTTAAATTCCTTATATTTCAGTGACGTCGTGTAACTTCACTTTTTACCTGTTCAATAACTTTGAAACCGTTATTTAGAGTCATTTTTACATTCAAATCAGTTTTAAAAGAAACAGGGTCTTCTAGTTTCACTGATTTGTATTCAGTGGAACCAATATTGTTTTATTTGTTTACGTTTTGGAAGTTGTTGAACAGGTAGATTCAGGTTAGGGCGACGCCACTGCTATATTCTGCTCAGAGTTCTCCTGGATAGATCCGCGAATTTCTTGAAATGGTCGTCAGAATTGCCTAGGAAATCTTCTTTGAGTTGTCAAATGATGAATACAAGCAAGAACAATCCTGAAACTCTCCATACTATTCCTTTGAAATTTACCTCAAAACTTCGTTAGAAATTTTCCTCAAAACTCCTTTGAAATACTCATATGAGTGCTTTTGGAATTATCCTCAAAATTTTCTTTTAATTCTTTCCTGCAATCCCTTTGAATTCTCCTTTTTCAATGGGATTCTATTAACTGTTAATTAAGTGTCTTGGAGTTCTCCTTAAAAATCCCTTAGGAAAGTCTCATCAGAATTCACTTTCCAAAAAATCATCCTTTAATATTTTTCTCTGAGTTCCCTTGAAATTATTCCTACAGATCCTTGGAAATTCTCATCAAATTCATTCATTAAAGTTCATAAGTTTTGAAACTTTTGCAAGGCCTAAAAGGGTTCGTGGAATTTATTCTACGTCCAAAGTCTAAAATACTTGGTTTCGCTCCAGATTCTTGAAAATTTTACCAAATTTGATTTCATTTGGTCCAAGATGAATGTAGTTTAAAACTTTAGAAATTATCCATGTTCCACAACCTTTCAAAAAACTTAATACAAGGCTACGAATTTATGTTGCTACTGAAGATATATCCACTCCAGAATTATTAGGTTCAAAGAGTAAAAGTAACTACTAAGTTGGTTTTTATAAAGCATTTTAAAATTCCTGAGTAGGTTTTCTGGCGTACTTCAATAAGGGAAACACTCCTATTGTTGCGGTGCGTTAGAAGCAATAGGTTCCTATTGCTTTGTAAGGCGGTCTCCATACACAACAATAGGAACCTAACGCTTCTATCCAAAATCAACAATAGGAGTGCCCATATTTTATACCAGCCGTTCCATGGCAAAACTATATAGTGGTTCTTAAAATTTCGAAAAAAAAATGTAATTTTGTTCCTTATCGCAAAATATCAGAGCCGTATTTTTTTTTAAATTTTGTCATTAGGGAGTATTGAGCGAAACTCCAAAACTTGATAACTTCAAAACAATATAACTCAAAAACATAAAAAATCAGATCACAGATTTTTTGATATGTTGTGCACGGTGGCCAGTAAATTTTCATTTTGAAATTCCCAGTTTTCCCGGTTCAAATACTTAAAATTTCACGGTTGTTAATATTCAACAAAAAACGAAATTGAACGCATTTTTAAAAACGTGTCAAACTGTAAATTTTTGTAAGTTAGTAGTGGGAGAAATAAAAGCAAAATTACAGAAAGTATTTTTTTTAATCTTAAAGTATAAATTCAACTCTATGAGTCACTTAATATATTCAGTATCTACCGATATACTTTGCAAATCAATTTCCATCACTTTTTAAAGATCGATACATATCATAATTTCAAAGCCCTTGAATTTATTGACTAACATAGATTAAAGTCACTAGGCCAAATACTATGTTGATGAATAGGTTATAAGACAGAATTGTGAAGAATAAAAGATTTAATTAAACAAATGTTTCAGAAAAAAAGTTAAACACGAAAAAAACATATGTAAAACCTGCAAACGTTGGAACTCGTTCAACTTGATACTAAACATAGTTCATGAAATTTAATACCCATGTCCAATAGACCAATACTTGAAGAATATTACTGAAAGATTATTTACTGAAAGGAATTCACTAAAAGGAATTTACTGAAAGGAAGAAAAAAGATTTAAGAAGATTCCCAAGATTCTGGTGCTTTGTAATTTGTGTAAATTCTTAAACTAGAACTTTTCTTCAAAAATAAATAAATATTGTGATTAATAACAATCTTCGTGATGCAAGATTTGGAGAAAAATAATCAAAATGCGAGATTTTGAAAAAAAAATATCAAAATGTCAGATTTGAAAAAGATATCATACTTATGGGTCGTGGAGTCATAATTGTCAAGGATCTGAGACTTAAAGCATTTTAAGGGTTATAACAAATTACAGAATGATCTATAGAATCTTGCAGGCAATCTCTGGAATTTTTAGTGAAACTTAAAAGTACGCAAAGTGTTGATTTCAAACAAATATTAAGCAGGAATCCCACATAATTTTCGAAGGAGAAGTTCTGAGCAGATCTCCAGAATTATTTTGACATGAAGTCCTTAGAAATTGTTAGATGAATTTAGAGTGATTTCTGTGGAGAAGAATGCAAGTTCTAAATTAAATTCTTATGCAACTTTAGAAGATTTCAAAAGGAGTTGTGAAAAAAAAACTTTCAGTTAAATTCATACCTAATTCAGAGGAGATTTGTATGGCGATCGTAAGGAAAATGACAGATGAATTTTAAGAAAAATTCCAAGAGAATTATGATGAGAGTTCAACAAGAAACAGAGTTCTAAGAGTTTTCTAGAGATAATTTCAACCCTAGTGCGAAAGATTCATCACAGAGCTTTGAGGAAATTGATTGCAAAAAAAAAAATGCTGATAATTAGAAAGAAGTTCTTTAAAATACTACAAGGGGTTTCTAAATAAAATTTCGAAAGATTTCTGCTGTTTTGAATAGAGTTAAAAGAAAATTTTGAAATGAATTTCAAAGGAATCAAAGTCTCCAAATAGGTTCAACTAGAAGTCCCTTCTTTCAAAGTTTCAAGTAGAAGTTCAAGAAGAAGGATTCCAATCAAATTATTAGAAGGGGTTTCAAGGAAATTCCAAAAAGAATTCAACGGTAATTATTACGCGGATTGTTTACTGCTTAATTTCAGAAGAATTCCATGATAATTCGGAGCAGAATTCCAAGTTAATCTGCAATTCAAACCATGATAATTTTGAATAAAATTGTATGGTTATTTTGATTTTCAATTGAAAACGAAAAATTAAAACCCCGGAAAAGAATGGTTCAGATTCGATTTTTACAAATATTTGTTTCCAAACTTCATTTTTTTCTTTTATGCCCCATTGAAACGACTAAAATTCATTTGAAATATTTGAGTGATTTAATTCCAAAAACAATAAGACGGGAAACATGGGGCTTCCCTTAGCTCAGTTGGTAAAGGCGCAGCTACAAAGCAAGACCATGCTGGAGGCGGCTGGGTTCGATTCCCGGTCCGGTCTAGGAATTTTTCGGGTTGGAAAATGTCTCGACTTCCCTGGGCATAGAAGTATGATTGGACTTGCCACACAATCATATCAATGCAAAAATGGTACAGGCATCGAAAGCTATCAATTAATAACTGTGGAAATGCATCTAGAACACTAAGTTGAGAGCACGCAATAAGCTAATATGCGATATGCAATAAGCTTGAAATGCGAAGAAGAAGAAGAATAAGACGGGAAACATAAGAAAATTACGCAGCAAATAGAGCAAGACATTCATTTGGTAAATAATCACTCTGTTTAATGGTTTATTTTGAAATTATGGTATAAAAATGTGTTCCTGTGGTATGTTTAATTCCTTTTTCCAGGTTCTCTCGTCTAATTCCTGGATTTTTTCCGGTTTTTCCCGGACATTTTTCAAGTTCCCGGATATTTCCTGGTTGTGTAAAAAAGCCTAAATTTGTAAGGAAAAATATAAAAACATATTGTGCCCTCTGTCTACAAACCATACAAACTACATAAAAAACAAATACAATAAAAGTATGTTCAATTACCTTTCGTTTGATATTCTGATCTTTGAAATCGGCCCAATGGTACAAAAGTTATATTTTTTTGAAAAAAGTCATTTATGAAAAAAAAACTACCGTTAGGATGGTCACCGTAATAGAACAGGTAGGGGGACCTGTTCTATTACGGTGACCATCCTAACGGTAAATCTTTTTTTTTTTTTTCATAAATGACTTTTTTCCAAACGATATAGTGGTTCCCATAATTTCGTAAAAATGATTGTTTTGTTCCTTATCGCCAAATATTATGCCTGTACTTTTTATATTGTCATGACAATATGAAAAGTACAGGCATAATATTTTGCGATAAGGAACAGAACTACCATTTTTACGAAATTATGAGAACCACTATATCGTTTTGCTATGGAATGGCTCAAACTCAAAAAAATGCTTGATAAATGCTGAGAATTCTCAACGCTAGTTTTCCTACATCTTACATACGGAACACTATTGGTTTCCCTGAAGTACATTTTGAGACCCAGCGTTGCAAGGAAATTAATCCGGATAATACGCTTAATCCTTTGTCTAAAATAAAGCTAAGTTCATTACGAAAATCCTTCAAAAAGGGTAATAAATAAATTCGACATATATTGAGAAATTTTTTTTTTATGGATAATCAAGAGCGCAAAAAATGCCTGGGGTCAGATTAACCCCAAGATACGGACAAAGGGTTAACCAAACTCTCATTTACGGCTAGATTCCTCCGGTGAGAAACTGTAAAAACATCACTTTCACCTCCAAAATGTTCATCTCAATTACAACAGCAGCAACATTACAATACTAAAACTTCACTGAGATGCTAATTTGCCGAGCTAATCAGGTTTACAATGAAGACCTAGAATACTCAATAAAAACTGTCAAGGCAATGCTTGTCTACGTATCTGTCAATCATTATTCAATCATAAAAATGCTACTCCTTATCAACCCTCAGAATATCAGTTCAACTCAGGGATGTGCCAATACCCAGTGGGAGCTGAATTTATATTAGGCCCAAAATCATTGAGATACTCTTTAATTTGAGTAACTTTAACTCAACTTGTATTGAGCATGCACAAGTTCGCCACACTATTTAAAATTTTAAATGAAAAACCATCCTCAAATCACACCGAGTAATTAAGTGGTTTGAAACTAGCGAAATCAGTCATACTTATTAACAAGTTTCTGTGATTAACAAATATTTCCCTGAGATTCCCTGATTTTTCAGGTCCAAAATAAATCCCCTGATATTGCTTGATTTTACAGATGCTTTCAGGTAGTCGATACCCTAACAATAGTTGCAATCAAATAACCAGACTACACACATGTTGCGCACCAAAAAACACAGTTGCTTCTGTCGACAGCTAAAATCACACTGGATGAACCGTCAAACTGACGGAGGAGGATCAATCGTATTCTGACAGCTATCCTGACATCAAGATAATCGAAGATCTGCATCACAAAAGATAAAATCATCGTTGGAAGGAGGTAAGCCGCAAAGAGTGGATCGTAGTATTAATATGATATATTTTAAAGCAAGAAAATCTTCACTGACAAGTTAATACTATTCATAACATCCACTTATGAACTCACGCACATCGATCTAGCCCTACCCTGCCTGAATTTGGATAACGTTCTCATCCATTACCAAAACCTGCCCAGAGGATATGTTAAACTTTCCTATTCTTCGCCCAATAGCATAAGCCGTCTACCCTAATTAGCATAAAATAACCATTCTTCAAGAAAATTACGACCTGCGCATCATTATCATCCTGATGGATAACAGGAAGGTACATCCTCATCCTCATCGCGCGTACCAGGTCGAACCAAGAAGAGAACAACGACGTCGGTGGGTAGAATCTTAATCCTTTCAACTTTTGGTGGGCAAACTTTTGCTCCGAAGTAGGATAAATGGCTAGAGTGCCGTTGCTCTTGATATCCGTTCATCCGCATAAGGATCTATTTTTCACAGGTAATTTATCATCGAGAGATATCCCTTGCTTCTTCCGTCCGGCGGCGTGCCATCCTCAGCCTGGTGCCGTTCGAAAAAAGCAAAATTACTGCAGCACCCAGCATAGGGTCCAGTTGTTTAATGGAGTTTCGATTCAGCGGAAATTATCTCATCAAAATGTTACTATCTGCATCATTGGATAGGGGGTGGGAAATACCATCAGAAAGACAAAAGTCAAGTACCATGGGAACGAACGATGAAATCAATCGATTTCTCGCTCCCTTTGCGCTCAGCTACTCCGACACAACTGAGTAGGACTAACTTTGTGTCTTTTGTGACCGCAATATCCGCTTCCCGAGCGATAATCTGTTGAAATATTCAACTACAGGAGCAAGTGGCAGTCAAGTCACTGGATTCCTTTTACTGAATGTCACTTTGTGTGAAGCATGGTAGTTCCTCTCTTTCAGATAGTCAACCGAGAAAAGTGCACTTTTACTGCCCTGGTAGATGGTAAAAAAAAGAGTTTATTTTCCATCGTTTATCTTAGGGCTCTACGAAGATCTTCAGTGGAAATTTTGTATGGATCTCCTGTCTACTTATTTTTATGCAAGAGACAGCTGTTATATGAAACATAAATGATTATCTTATAAATTGATTGAAAGGTGCGCCTTCTGTCAATTCGCTTGGATGAAAAAGCAAACGAGTTCCTGGTGTGCATGAATAGTGAACCGAGCGTCTCCATTAAAAATATGAAATCCAGTTACTTGCTATTGTTGCAGGCTTCTGCCTATCGTTTCCACCGTGGTGACTTACCTGAAAGTAGAAAGGAAAGAAAAGGGAAAAATAATTCAATATGCTCACAATCTCGCAGCACTAATGCAAAAAATAAATAATTTACATGCCGCTGCTACTGGCCCCCATCATCATTGGAGCGTTTTCTATTACGAAACAATTTCCTCCCCACCGAGAATTTTAACCCATAAGTAAATACGACCACCCTCTCAAAATAATCCACTATGCTCATTTGATCGCTATCGTTGCACACCCCGAAAACAAAAATTGCCTTGCCGTCGGCGAAATGAGGTTATCCGCTACGAACCCCTGCAAAAAAAAATGCAATTTAACTCTACGGAATGAATCTTACCCGACTCGATACTCAACTTTAGAGCGCCAAAGGGTAAAAAGCTTAAAAATAAAGGATATATATTTGCCTTTTGTGTCGGCTCCCCCTGCGGTCCCCTTGCGCTTTTTTATACAACGTTATGATTCAATTCCATAGTTGACGGTAGCCGTTTTTCTGATATATTGGAATTTTTTTCTGTTAAACGATGTTTAGGGATGAAATCTGATTTCGAGATTGTTAAATATGAGTGAAGCAAAGCAAAGAGCTTGCCCCCATCCTTTATACATTTAAAATGAGGATGCTGGACAGATTTTCCATGTTGGTTATCCTATTAGGGGGCATATGGAATTCCTAGAATATAAGTTAGCCACCTATCCTGCCTTGACTTCCCTAGATGTAGATTTAGAGTCTCATTGCATAAGTCACATACGAGTGTGAAAACTGAGAGCAAAGCAAAGTTACTGTGTACGTTATCTCGGAACTGATAGCAGTAGAACGAAACATGCGAGAAATTGAAAGAATTTGAAAAAAGTCTCTATCGAGTGCAAACTAGAAAAACTGAACGGCAATTAATTAGAATCAGTGAGTGAGCCGTTATTTCCAAAATATAGAAAAAAAAACCTGTTTTGGACCCTGAAAAACCTCAAATTTGAGATCTTGAAAATTTGTACCACTAAGGATTTTGTAATTTAAAATATAAAATCATCAAAGCTAGAATTCATTATTCAAATTCTTGACATAAGAAGATATTAGATCCTGTAAGGAAGAAGATGCTATTTGCGCGCTGCACTGGGTAATTGCCAAGATTTTGGAGGAGGAGATATTATCGGAGGAGGAGATATTATCGGAGGAGTGGATGGAAGGTATCGCATGCCCAATCTACAAAAAAGGCGACAAGTTGGATTGCTGCAACTACCGCGCGATCATACTGCTGAGCGCCGCCTACAAGGTACTCACCCAAATTTTATGCCACCGCCTGTCACGATTTGCAAGAGAGTTTGTGGGGCAATACCAGGCAGGTTCTGCAGAAATGCGACAAATACAACGTGCCCACACATCATTTGTTTATCAATTTCAAATCCGCATACGAACTTTAAGACGATGTCGTAAACTGAAGCTAGACGGATTGGACTTGCCATCAACGAATGGGAGACAAAATACATGGAAGGAAGAAGTTCTAGGGAAGATAATGTTAGCCTCCCACCCCTAGTTCAGATTGACGCTGACGAAATCGAGGTGGTCGATGAGTTCGTGTATTTGGGCTCACTGGTCACCGCCGAAAATGATACCAGCAGAGAAATTCAAAGACGCATTGTGGCAGGGAATCGTGCCTACTTTGAACTCCGGAGGACGCTGAAGATAAATCCCAATGTCCTAGACGCCTTATCGACAACGTACGAGATGTGCTGCTTGTACGTAAGTTGAGAATCCAGAATAACACCCAGATCATTCACATGGTTCACACGTTCGATTACAGTGCCCCTAAGTTCGTACTCAAATGTGGATTCGTAGGTAGATTTTAAGATCATCTGCATACGATAGTTGTGGGCCTTCGATGACCAAGTTCACGTCATTACAGTAGAGTAAGAGAATCATAGGTCCCAGGTGACTTCCTTGAGGTACTCCTGACGTAGCTAGATAGATATCGGACCAGTTGTCACTAATGGCAACCATCAGTTGTCGATCAGTGAGATATGAACGAAAAGATCGCAAGTGGTTGCCGCTGACCCCAAGTCTATGCAACTTGGCAATCACGATGGCATGGTTTAGTTTATCGAAGGCAACTGACAAGTCGGTATAAATGACGTCTGTTTGAGCCCTCTCTACTATGCTTTCCGTAAGATACGATGTCAAACACAGCATTTGTGGAAGTAGAACGACTGGAAGTGAAGCCGTGGTGATCACCACTTAGATACTGCTTACAATGAGAGAGCATAGGCTCCATGATGACTAACTCGAATAACTTCAAAACTGCACTCAACGACGTAATTCCACGATAATTGTCCACATCCAGTTTGCTGCCCATTTATTGACAGGAAACATATGTGCGAATTTGCAATGGAAATAAGATGGAAATGTACCATGGACAATCGGAATAGGTGATGCAACGGCATCACAAACTGGAGATATTCTTTTTCAGGAATACGGACGGAACGCCATCGGGTCCTGAATTAAAAGACGACTTGAATTGTGATGCGGCTGTGGAAATCATCTCGACGTTGACATCCATTGTACCCAGTGTTTGCCGGTAGAGTAGAATCTTACTAGCTGCTAGGGTAACGTGTTCTTGTGTTAATCTCTCATCCGAAAAAAAAAAACACTGGCGAACCTCTAAAAAAACAAGCGACATTCAAGACCATTGAAGAAGGTAGGCCGGATTCCTTTCGCTGGTCATTTACGTAATCCTGAATAACTTCGGGTGCGACTTGAGTTTCCCTGAATCCCTCGTTGATATCGCGAATAGCATCGACGGCTAACTCACTTGAACTCATAATTGAGCCTAACGTAGTGACGTTTCAGCGAAAGCGTACGATACTTAGTGAATTTTCTTAATGCGGCTCTCTTGGTCGACTTCAACCTACGCAGTTCACTCGTCTGCCAGGGAGGATGAGGAATTTTACAATGAACTCTTTTCGGAACGTGTCTATGAATGACATAAGCCAATACAATTTCTGAAAATGCTTAACTATTGGAAATTGAAATTTGAACTACAATTTCCTACTAATTCAACTAACTCTTTCCCGCCAAGTAATCAACCATCTTCACATAAATTTTAAACCCCTGCAAGCCCAACAATTCAGGCGATTACATCCGACCACTCAAACTCAGTAATTTGTGCGCAACAATGTTGCTGCAAACGCTCGTCTATCTTCTGATTCCCCCACCCGCACAATCTACGATACCATCATAATTTCCCACTTGATGGAAAAATGTGCGAATCGCACACGTTTTAATTAAAACCACTTCCTGGATTTCTTCCACCATGCATCGTCACCGTCGTCGTTACAAATCTGCCAAGTGAGTGTTCTGTACCATGGGACCACGCACCGGCCGGAACATATAAATCGGTAGGTTGCCCACACCAGACCGACCATGTTCGTTTCCCCACCACGGTTCCACGGGTTGGTAGCATTGCGTGGTTTTAATATTTTAAGCGGTACCGTCATCGCCGCCGCCGGTCACGTCAAGCCAAGTCAGTGGAGGCGGCTCGACCTAGTTGGTACTACGACGCTCGACATGTGCCCCACCGCTTAATATATGACGTGCTAAATGAGTTCTTTCCGTTTCTTGACGTGGAAATGTTTGCCTTTGGTATGCTCGCGATTCCCGCTTGAATATTACAGTGGTTCGATGAAAACCCAAATTTTCCGCTCGACAGATTAATGAGTTAAATTTTGGTAACTATGTAAGTAACTCGAGCGTTCGGTATCAGGAAAGTCTGTATGCGGGGATGATTTCGAATGAAGTGGTCAAATGGTTGGTCATAATGAAACATTTCATGACAGACATTTTCTACTACATCGGCATTAATCATCTACCAGACGAAGGAGAGCCGTCCGTTTTACTCATTTGATGGGTAATTTAATCGACGACCCCACTGAACCACATAAATCATCCCGATTCACGCAATTTCGTTTCATTCACCCGAACCCCAAAGACGTCATAACAAGGCGGCCGTAATACAAACAGGCGATCGTCTCAATAATATCATGAATATACGGTGGATAAACCATCGAAGGCATCATTAAACGCTTTAAGGGTGCTCTTCTATCTCAAAACACATTCTAGCGAGGGGAAACAAATGGGAAATGTCCACTTTTCCGACAGTTCCAAGGTATCATAAACCTGTGATGTATTGTTTCAAATAAACGTTGAATAGTTTGCTTTCGAGTAGCGATTAATGAATTTCAAATTGGTAGTCACACATTCACGTCCCAGTCGTCCATATAAAATCGCAAACAACATTTCCCTGCAAATCATTACATTCGTCATACCATCGGTTTGAAATCCGTAATCCGCTTACCTCGTGATACTATTCGCTAATCTGTGTGTATCCGTTATATCACAGCAGCGTTACCCCATGGAGATTGTAACATGACGCCCGCGCACACTCACAGCGTGTGTGGGATTATCATTTAATGAAGGGTAGTAAAAATCTCTTCCAATATCTCATCCTCAGCGCTCTGCAGGCCATTTGTTGTTGATGGTGGTGGTCGGGGTTCGACGAGGACGAGAGACGTGGTGAATGATGCGAGGGAATCCTTTGCCCTTTGTCTGGGCCCGGATCCGGTATTACTTCGCGACCCAAACATTTTTCATTGTCTCCCCCAGGGCTCTCTCAAACGTCCCAGGATGTGTTGCTGTCACTGAAAGCTAGCGGCACCGAGTGTTCTACCAAAACGAACGACGACGACAAGGGATAAAGCCATTTATTACACAATTCCACTCATTGAAGGATGTAAGCTAGGGGACTAGGGTAGAAGTAGTGAGTTTTATTTATGGTTTAACCTTAATTTCTTAAAGGATTTAGCAACATCACAATAAAATACTGATATGCAGATTACAATGAAGATGGGAAGATTATTTTGTTTCTACTACTCGCAACTGTAAGATTTATGGAAGCAAAAAATACATTTTCGACCTAATTTATCATATTCAATGCCATGATATGGCAGGTGTAATTGAATGTACACCGAACCTAAAGCAGCCTAAATATCACTATGGAGCACGTCACCGACTTTTATTTGACCGATGATGTTGGTCTACTAGCACTACTCTGATATGTAGAGTAAAGCTCAACGATCTAAATAGCCGAATTTACCCAAAGCAAAAGCAAGCAGCCGCCAAAGATCTTTAACGTTGGTCTTATGCACCAATGGAGGCGTGTCCAAGATACATGAGTGAGAGTAGAGTCACAATAGAATAGACATGGAATTATGCTCAAATTGATTTCGGAACTATACTAAGAATATTTCTCAAAATTCCCTTAGGATTCTTTTCAGATTCCCAAAAATTCCATGAAATAATTTTCACAATTTGTTTGAAATTCTTCTAACAATTTCTATTGAGTAATTCTCGGAATTGACTTGGAACTCTCTACATAATTCCTTTCGAACTATTGTAATAATTATATTATGTTCGGTTATCAATCCAACTTATCTTAGAATTCTCATGAAAATTGCTTTGGAATGCTCCTCAGAATTGTAATGCTCCCAGAAATTCTTTTCAAAATTTCCTTGAAATGATTCTCGGAAGTTCCTTGATTCTCTAGAACTCTATAAGAAATACTTTTAGAATTCTCTTTGGAATATCTTTGGAACCCTGTTTGAATTCATCTTAGGATTGTGTGGATGTGGATTTATTTTTTTTCATTCAGAAATAGATTTCCTTTAAATTCTACTCTGAATTGCCTTGTTGTATGTACTTCTCTTTAGAATTAACGTCGCAACCTTCGTAGAACCTTGAGTTTAGATAAATTATGATGCATTTCGTAGTTGCTACTCTGTGATTGACGAGAATCAGAAAAACTGCACATCAGCCTAAGCATCAAAAAATGTAACACAATCTCCTATGATTGAAAAAACGGGGCCATCATATTTGACTATGTCTAGTTTTAGTTTAAGTAATTTTGTTAAACAAAATCTGAAATTCGGCTCTGTAAAGCTACTGCGAAACGAACTATAAAAACAAAATCTTCGACTATGTCGTTTGTGGACGCTGTCTTGCCCGTGTACAGCAAATAAAGGATCTCGGTGTTATCCTCGATTGCGGACTCTCATTCAGAATCCACTACAATGATATTATTGCCCGAGCTACTCGTCAATTGGGCTATATTTTCAAAATTGCCGACGAGTTCCGTGATCCGCTTTGCCTTAGGTCACTTACTGCTCACTTGTGCGATCTTTACTGAAGTCAAGTTCTGTTGTATGGTGTCCTTTCCAGCCCAACTGGATCGCTAGAATTGAATCCGTTCAACGGAAGTAAGTAAGATACGCTCTTCGTTTTCTCTTTAGGTGTGACCCAACGAACCTGAAACCGTACGAGGAGCTTTACCGTCTCTTGAGTATCAAACCACTAGAGGTAAGGCAGTCGGTCGCTCAAGCTATGTTCACTTGAAAGCTTGTCAGTTGAATTATTAATAAACAAATAATTACAGGGTGGCCAGTGAATTTTTATTTCAAAATTCCCATTTTTTCCCAGTTTTCCCAGCTCAAATCTCAAAATATTCCCGGGTTTTAAAATTTATTAAAAATAATGATTTCAATATCACGTTATTATTGAGGAACTTAGAATTAATTTGAATAACTCTTTTAGACTCGAGTCTTATGATTGTAAAGCGCCAGAATATACAAAGTACCAGAGTCATGGATTTTTTAAGGTCACATAGCCGAACGCTATCGGGCTGAATGGGTCATTACACTGAATTTAAGAGGGATAGATTATATTAAGAGATTGTTTTAAAAATCTTGAACTTGATACGGCGCAAGAATTTTTTAAATGTATCGGGATCTGTAATAATATAAATCTGTAAAACAAATTAAATCTTAAAAACAATTTTAATTTCTATGATTCTGAGGCTTGTGTTTAAAGTTTTAGAATATGCCATTTTTCAAAGAAGTCACAAGACTTATGAAAATCTATCCCAGATTAGGAAGAAAAAAACAAGAATGGATTTTTTTTCCAACAATATGCAACTGAGAAAAATAGTCAAAATGCGGGATTTTTACAATTTTTCAAGATCCCTGATTTAGAAAATTTTTCAAGATTCCAGATTTAGAAACATACAGTCGCTGGAAAATAGCGGTTCGGTGGTGTAGAGGTAAGCGTGATTGCCTCTCATCCTAGCAGGCCTGGGTTCAATCCCAGTCGGCGCCGCCGGGATGCTCTGATACATAACATCTCCAGGGCTGTTATAAGATTTTCTAAATTTGATCCGCGAATTCCACGATTCTTCAAAAGAAATCCGCGACTTCAAATAATAATCCGCGACAAAAAAAAAATGTTTTCATTGCCTAAATATACCATTTGTAGACTACTACATGGCATTTCAAGCTTATTGCTTATAGCATATTAGATTTTTGCCTGCTCGCAACTTGATGTTCTTAGAAGTACCTTCACATTTTAATTGAGAACTTTCTATGCCTGTAGGAAGAAGGGAAATTTTCCAACCCGAAAAATTAATAGACCGGACGGGAATTGAACTCAGTCGCCTCCAGAACTGAGGAGTATCGTTTGTAACCTTTGAAAAAATAAAAAAATAACGATGTATCATCTTCAGTTATTTATGTTTGGTATAAATTCTGAGTAATTAGTGAACATAATAAAACACCCTTACATTATGAGATTTTATTGAATAATACTGGCCTAGATTTGATGAAAAAAGATCCCATAAAAGGACTGAAAGGTCGTGGATGATCGAATAGTAGTCAACGCAATGTATTAGAAACTGAATTCTGAAAATACCAAACATTCATTTTGTAAATAAATCCCAGAAGAAACTCTGATACAATAAGAATTCTAAAGCAGGATAACAAACAATCAAAGTAGGCATTGCATGCAACAAAACAAGCATAAGTGAAATCCTAAAGTACTTTTCAAATTCATAGATCATGTCGATGGATGATACTACAAGATCCTGATGAAACCTTTTGGATTTGTAAGTATTTTCAACCATAACATCACAATACAGTAATGACCCGATTTTGTCAGACCCTCCACACATCAGACTTTTATCTTTCAATAATTTGACATATCCGTAATCTATATACATATATAAAAATGAATTTCTGTCTGTCTGTCTGACCCTTACCGACTCGGAAACTACTGAACCGATCGGCAATGAAAATTTGTATGCTCCCTCTGTAAGGGGGGCTCCCATACAAATGAAACAGAAAAATATAGCATGATTTTTTGAATCGGTGCATAAACTCAAGCTAATATTGAATCCCGAACAAGGCCGGGCACACTCAGCAAGTTCCAAATAAAAATGAAAATAAGTGTATTCACTGACAAACAATGTCCAAAAAAATGTGTATTTTGGCAATATGAACAACTTTCTAGAACATGTCAAATTTTTTGAGTCACCACAAAAAAGTTATGATCTGATTTTTAGGAGTCTTTCGTGAAAAAATAAATTTTTAATATCCAAAACGTGCCGATGATGATCTTATGATCAGTAAGCAAAAACGGTCGCTCTAAGGCCACCGAGCTCCATACATCAAACAACTGCAATCGACAACTGTGAAGCTATTCAAATAAAATGACGTCCTCGTAAGGAATCAAAAATGTTTTCGAAACTGGATCATACGTGACGACGATATGTCTTCCGTAAGCAATCATCTCTTCGCAGAAATCCAAAGTGTTTCTGATCGTTTGTAAGCTAAAAAAAGAGTCGGTTTGCCATTGTCAGTTCATCTCTTTGAGCAAACCGCTAGCTTTGAACCGGAGAAATGAAACCTTTTCGCTCAACATTTCTTGAGTTCGTTCAGTGAATCTTCGGCCGCATCAAATCAAGTCACGAACGATTGCTATAAGTGATTCACCAAGAGATTCATTTGAGCTCCGTCTGTTTCACATCAGTGAACATACCGTCAATCTAGCTCTTCAAAGGTTTAAACTCTCGTTTGTTGCCGGCCCAAACAGCATTCCTGTGTCCGTTCTGAAGCTGTTTTCGGAGGCGTTGCTCACTCCCTTTTGGTGGAGCTATTTAATCTGTCACTACAGGAGAGTAAATTTTCTCAGGCGTGAAAATTTTCGTATGTACTTCCCGACGCTCTTCAGCTCTTGTAAAAACTTCATCTCCACGGCTCAGCATGGATTCTACCCAAAACGGTCAGTTACAACCAATTTGGCCAAATTCGTGTCGCTCTGCGTTCGGACCATGGACACATTGTTACACTGATCTCAATGCTGCATTTGACCGAGTAAACCTCAACATTCTTTTGAGGATCCTTCATCTCGTGGTTCAATTCGAACCGTTCGCTTTGCGGAGCTTCTCGTTCTGAAGTGTTGTCGAACGTTTCCGGCGTTCCCCAAGGAATTAATCTGGGTCCCCTCTGTTTTCGCGTTTCATCAACGAGCTTTCGTGTCTGCTGCGACCTGGATGCCGGTACGCTGACGATATCAAAATGTATATGGTCATCAATTGCATTGTGAGGAGTTGCTGCTGATTGTGGATCGTACACAGAGTTGGTGCTCCCGTAACTTCTTGATGCTCAGCAAGTGCAATGTGATATCATTTCACCGCAAACAAAACCCGATAATATTTGGTTATTCCATTTCCGGGAAAACGATAGAGAGGATTAGCCAGATCAAAGACTTGAGAGTAACACTCGACTGTGAATTGACCTTCAAATCACATAACAATGACATCCTGACTAAAGCTAACAGGCAGCTTAGCTTTGTGTTCAAAATATCTGAAGACTTTCGCGATCTGCTATGCCTACGGGCGCTGTATTGTTTGTCAGTACATTCAATCTTAGAGTATAATGCTGTCGTCAGGTGCCCGTACCAAGCATGCTGGATAGCCAGCATGTAATTACACATAGCACCAACAGACGTTACTTGGGACTAGCAACCATTCTCAATGTGTAAATACTGGTGATCTAAAACTAGGCAATACCAGCGCCGGCCACGTCCGAATGCTGGTTAAGAAAGGAAATGGGTAGGAATATGTTGACGTATTACTCACTTTAATAAAAGCCTTGAACACCTCTGTACTTCCACGAGAAATTACTTGGATGTTGGGAAAAAAGGGTTGGGATTGCAGCAGGATTCGTTTTGGTAAACGATGTGCTGAATTCCTAGCAGCCCTAGCGCGAAGGAACGTGGGATTGATCCCACGGTCTTTTGCTCAGTAAGCAAAATCGGTCGCCAGTAGGCCACCGACCTCCTTATATCACAAAACAATTACGATCAAGTTTCCGTTCAACTTGTTGTTATCCTGTTATCGACGACGAAAACACCTGCTCTTGAGAAGGAGAAGGATTTGATATGGATTTCCGATCCACACGTATTTTCCTTAAACCGCAAACGTGGGGCTTTAGGTAGAGATGAAACGTCGGTAGAACTATTCCACAGCCGCAGTCAGTAATGCGCAAAAAGAGGACGCACATCTTTTGCCTGTAGACTTGAAGACATACTTCAAGTCTCCGCGTGCATCGTACGGGTTAGGCAAAAGATGTGCGTTTGACTTTAAAACTGTCGCATTAATGGCCCTTCGCTCATTTTCAACTTCTATTCAATTTTCATACTGCCGTACTCTAACGGAACTATCCACCTACTCTCTTCTAAAGATCACTCTCTAGTTAATAAATTATCACACTAAAGTTTCATGTTAGCATTTCCAACCCCCCCTAAACTATTACTTCTTTTACGTACGCGGCCCTCCAACCGAATTTCTTTACGCTTTACAACGTATTATGAAAGAAAGCCGATTTAGAGCATAACACTATAATGTGACAACGGCCGTGTGCACACGGTCGATCTGACTTACTCAAAATTGAGTAGAATTAGTCACTGGGTGGTAAAAGTGTTCCTCGAATTTCCACAAATATCTACTTGAATATGGGGAATATCGAGGAAAGTTTTACGCAATCAGTGAGTTACCTCAAGTTTTACTATTTTGCCGGACAGACGAGAAAGGTAGTAAACACCGAATAAATGGTACAGAAATGTGCTATGTTTCTGATGAGCAATAGGTTTTTCCTCTTTTAATACATTGGGATGTGTTGTTGTGGGAGACAACATTAATATCTATTTATAAATCTCAGGTTCGCAATGCTTCGCTTGACCCAAAATTTCAGTTTCACTTTTACTGAAACATGTCAATTTGTTACAATATGGCACAGCATTTCACGAATAATTGTTCAATGCATCGTTCTTATCGACCGACCGACATACCAACCGCTTCTCAGTTTTCCTCTAATACGACATTGCGTGATGCCTCAACACCCCTCCTGTCGTTCGCTCTGCAACTAACATCATTAGTCATTACAAATGGTTAGCTGATTCGCTTGTTGCTCGTTCCGTGAGTTCAGCGCCTGAGGTTTTCAAGCACATTATTATAAAGAGTGATTGACTTTATGAGTAGTTTTACAGTACCCACGATTTGCCCCGCGTGCCACATTGAGTCGCTATGGCGTGCCGTCGTTCTCTCTAGCCAGAAGCAACATGTTTAGCACACGTTCGCTCTCGTATATTTAGTTTTCCAGGCGGGTCAGATCAAGATCGTGATTAATAGAACCTGGCGTCACCACCACCGGTGGTCGTGGCGGTGTCATAAGTCTTACCGCCGATAAACCAAGATATGGACTCTTATATAATGGAACGTCTGCCAGTTTCTCCCTCTTTCCTATGCTTAGAACCACCCAGCGTCTCCTCCACATCGTCGCCGTAATTTATTGTTTTCATTGTTCACGAAGCAGATTTCATTAATAATTATGACACTATTAACGATAATCGTAATTTCATTCCGCCACGTAGGTATCGAATGGCACTTCCGGCGGTTTTGGTGGAACAGAGGGAACGCGATAAGGATTTTAAGGATTTCCAGTTCGCTGATCGAACCTAACTATCGACTACTTTCGGGAGAATGCGGACTCTCAGTAGGGAAAAAAAACGGTGCAATATATTTTATCACCACTTTCATTTATTAGAATAGCGACCTTTTTGTCCCCTACCGAGAAGGTATGGGTGGCGGTGCCACCTTATATGTGCGTTGTGATTCCGGTTATATTCAGGACACGTTTCTGCTATTATGAACACTTTGTCGATTTTTTATCGTCGATTTAATTAGCGTCATTTCGGAGGCCACGCCATTGCTACTAACCGGGAGGTTCAATCATTTCGCTGAGGTTTATTGATATTGGAAAGTATACAAATGGCCCTGAAGCTATAATAAGCTCGATGATATCGGGCGTGTACACAAGCCATATACAGAAGGCAGCTCCAATAGCTTTTTGAAAAGTGCCACTGAGTGCGGTTCATTTCCTCGAATTCTCGAACAATACTGGATTCGAAGCGACAAATACCAGCGAATGACAGTTCTATCCAAGCGACTTAAATCCATTCCAATTACCAACTTCGGAGAAAAGAAATAATTGCTCTTTTGTGACACACTCGCCGCCTATCGTCACTAGCTCAGAACCGGGTGGATACTGCCAAATTGAATTAACTGCAGAAGCATAGGAAAACAGTCAAGTTTCATCTGCTGAACGCACCCAGGAAACATTTCACCGGAATCATTGGAATTTGTTGATAAACTTTGTCGTCCACCTCATTCCGAAGATTTTCACCATCCGGACTAACGAACGAATGGAAAAGCAAACAGGGAGGACACATTCCTACAAAGAAAATACCTTTTGCTACTAGGTACCATTGGAAGCTATGTGCTGTTTCTAACTGAAACTGAAAGGTCCTCCCCCACTTGAGGATGAAAGGGACAAAAAATGAAAGAACCATCGACTAGACAACGAAGGCGGCAGTTTCCTTCATAGCCAAAGGATGGCACTTGAATGGGAGTCAAGTAAGAGGACAGCTCATTTAGTGGTGGGGATTTGCACGCGTTTTTTTCTGTTGCTGTTGAAGGCTCAAGTGTAAGATGAAAGAAAGCAGGAGGACCGTGTTGCCATTTATTTTTGCTAAGGCAAGCAAACGATAAAACGGGATTCAACTAGAATGAACAGTTGGATTGGCCTTTGAAGTAATGCGAAATAGTGAACATATTTGATTTTAGCCGCATTTGAATGGTAGCTCAACAAACTTGTTCGAAAACTCCACGAGATCTTTTTCCTTGTACTTTGTTTTGAAATAAATATATCAAGACAACTAGAATGTATGATCTGTGGTGGAATGGAGTAGGGTTACGGTATGTAATGTGGGTCTAGTCCTTTCATTCGGCCTATCAAGCAAATAAATAATTAATTAAGGAATATTACACAAAAAATAAGGAAAATATTGATCACTGATGATTGATAAATGTGTACCACACACAAATCAATTTATATCACAACATTTCAATACATTTTCAGCTCTCGTAAGTAATAAAACTGGTTGAGAATATCACTCTGTTCGGAGTTTTTAGCCGCCATGACTTCTAAGGTTAAGATGGGAAGGTTGCACTGACGATCATCAAATGGCCTGATTATGGCATTTATTGAATGGAATTACCTGATAATACACACTAGACGTAAAACTCACAGTTACTGTTTGAATATTTTATGTTTATTTTAATTGTTTAACAACGTTTTCACAAGTAAATCATGGACCCAACTTTAGGGACACATTTCTTTTCTATGTTCCTAACTTTGGCCCATGAAATTCATTTGACAGCATATAGCAATAAGAGTAACGTCAACAATGTGGTTTGCATTTGGATGATAAGGAACGAACAGGAAGGGAGATTTTTTCTGCCAAATCTGTATAATGAACATCACAATGTTTTGATTTAGATATTCTGCGGTCGAAAGACGATAAGCGAAATTTTTAATTTTTAATTTTTAACTTGAGTGATTTAATGTAGTTTTCGTAAAATTTTCTCTAAGAAATGTTTTGAGGAATGAAGAGTATTAAGTTAACAGTGATAGTGATAAAAAAAAATACATAAGAAAACGTTACCAAGAGCGTTTTTTTTGAGAATCAAACAGGATAGGACGAAGTTGCATCCATAAATAGACCCAATTTGGGGACAATAGACCGATATTACATACATTTCCCTGGTGAGTTTTTGTCTTAAAAAAAGTAAGTTTTTCAACTTTTTGCGGTTCCTGATAGCAAACGACATGATAAGCATATCTAAGCATACCATTTAGCAGTAGAATATCGTTTGCAGGTAAATTAATTGATGAGTTATGATTAAAAACGTAATCTATGGCTGCATATTAGACCGAGGTTAGGGACGTATACCCTATACGTATACAAATGAAAGACATATAGAGATAGTAAGCCAGTTATGGCACTGGTGCACCAGTTTGTGGCCCTAGGGTCTAACTCAAATATGAAATAAATTTTCATGGCTTTATTATTTATAAGGTATATGGCAAAATCTATATTCTTACCCTGCATGAAAATAAATTTGAAAAAAAAAATATTAAATATTTAAAATTAAGACAGGGCCAATTAGGGTACTTCTTGGATCAAAAACTGGTTTACTTACCCAATAAAAATTCATCCTTAAAAAGCTCTAATGATAGTTAAGCTTGAGGTTAAACATAGATGACCGTACAATTTGTAACTGCTACTTCGTGATTGACAAGAATCAGCAAAATTGCACATGAATCCGAATGGAAGGGGCTTTGAATTAGCTAACCATTCTCTAAGTACATATTCCGAAGGTTATATGGTTTATATGGTTAAAAATGACGCCAACCACGTCCTTACGGTCATCGGGTAAGAAAAGGATTGTTAGTTCGACATCCTTTGTTAATAGAGACCCACACCTTTACGTCTCCACAGCTGTCACGGGAAGGACGTTTCTCTTAGTGGAAAGGGTAAATTAAATCTGGATCCACTTTGAAAAGTTATACGATCTTTCTAATCCCGATAGGAAAATTACCGCATCAATTCAGTCATAGAACACTAAAAAGACATTGTTTTCACACCGGTTCGACTAAGTCCAATCAAAGTAGTTTTTAAATTGTCTTCTACAAAAAATAAATCGAAAAAAGCAATGCTCAGACTTCTAATCTAAATAGCCTGTGATTGAACCCATGATATTCTGCTCAGTGAACAAAAACAGTCGCTACTATACCACCGGGCTCCTTAAATCACAAAAATCCATTACGACGAACGACTGTTTATGCCCGGCGTCACAAACCTATTCCAATGGAGATAATTTGAAAAATAACAAGAGATCCTCACAATTCTTGAATGTCCTCTAAATAAGCAAAAGTCTTGAATGTGTTCTAAATAAGCAAAAATTGTTGCCCGCGTCGAACACCTCTATTCATTGAGTACGGTAAAGCTTTCGACCGACTGAAATACGTGAATCTAGGGGCGCACCACAGTCTACCTCATTGAAGCGCATTACTAGGATTTCACCAGCAGAGTTCTGCTTAATGGAGTCTTGAATTTAATTCTGCATTTGAAGTCTTTAAAATGTGTCTATAGAAATTCGCTTAAAACTTTATATGATTTTATTTGATTATTCTCAAGAATTTTCGTTAGGATTATTTCCCTACACAGAGTTCTTTTCAGAATATAAATTTAAGATACTCGCTAAGAGTTCTTTCGAAAATGTCGGAATGTAGAAACAGTCCACACATTATTTGCGGAACACGCAGATTCATGAAATTCATCTTTAGATTCTCTTTGAATTTTAAACTTTTTCTAGGAATTCGCTGAAGCTTCCGTCGTTTTTTTTTTAATTTGCTTAGAATTCCCATTGGATTCACCTCAGAAGTGACTTGCTCAGAATTATCTTGGAGATAATTCTTAAAATTCTTTTGAAAACTCACTCGGAATTATTCTTAAAATTCTCTAGACATTCTTTGCGAGAAGCCGTTGAAATAATCATCAGAATTCGCTTAAAACTTTTAGCAAAATTATTTTGGTATTGTACCCTCAAAAGTTAATTCCCTTGGTATTTTCCACGGATTTTGGAATCCCCATCACAATCGTCATGGGTTAGGTTATCTTTATTATCTTTTCCACAGAGTTACTCCTCTTACTCTGTGCTCACACAATCGACTTTGAGTTCCAGTCAAAACTTTCTTACAGTTCTTCCCAAAGCTCCAAAAGAAAATTGTCTATGAAATACCTATTTAGATTTTATCTCTAGAATGCATTCTAAAATCTGTTCAAAATCGCTTTGGAAAAAAATCCAAAATTCTCAAAATAGTACTTCAAAGTGACTGTATCGTGAACATTCAGTCCAGTCCAAGGGTCTTGAAATTTTTTCAAAATTCAAAATCTTATTTTTTGTTTCGAAAAGAGAACGAAATGTATTTTTTTTTTTCTAATTTGTTCCCATTTGGGTTTTTTGTCGGTGACCTTGAATTTCCAGCTTTTCCTAATTTCCCGGTACACTTCAACCCTGACTGACTATTAAATTATAGAGCTGGTAGTGGGAATGTGATATAATAGTAGTGACTTTGATGACTAAAATAACGAAAATAATGAACCAAATAGGGGTTTTAAAACAATAAAAAAGTAGCCAATTATGTATTTGAAAAGATATGGTTCCTATCTAACGTTGATTGCGACCCATTTCGATAAATTTTATAAACTCCACAAACCATTAGGAACAATTTTCATACTACTTTAAAGTGAAACAGATGGTTTAAGGATGCCATAAATTTATTCTCGAAAAATCAGTATTACAGTAAAGGGTCGATTTTGACACGGTTCCAACAGTTTAAAAAATTGTAAGATTTACAATTTTTAACTTATCGGGAACACAGTTTTTACTATAGATTAAATATTGTCCACATGTCCACAATGAATGGAGTAACTAGAGTGGTAATGAATCATCAGTTTAGCTTTCAATTAGTGTTTGCTACCCGGGTCATCCCGATAAACTATTCCTGAGAAACTAACCAAAAGGAATTCGAATCGGTTTACCAGGAAATAGTTATTTTTCACAAAAGAAACTCTATGTCTAAAATAATTTAGTCGATACCCAATGGGAAAGCAATTCCGGGAAATTTCGGAAATTTGGAAATGGGGCGTATATAGTAAGAAGAAATCAATTAAAGTTGGAAGGAACTACCACGGAATAATGAAATAGGATTTCGACATAAGTCTGTTCTAAAATTACTTTTGAAGGAAGAAAATTCTAGCAGATAGTAAATGTTCATTTGGAGGAAGTCGGAAGAAACTTTAGGGGAAAGTTTAAAAAATACTTCCAATGAAAGTCTGCAGGAACTTCCAGAAATAGTAGGGAAACACTTCAAAAAGAAGCCAGACATTCTTTTTGGGAGGAGTTGGAAGACTGTACCAGAAAGGGGGGAACGAAGAGTCTTTCGGGAAAAGTCGGCTGCAACTTCTTGGGAAGTCGGAAGACAATTACAGGGGGAACCAGAAGAACTTCGGAAAAAGCTTCCAGTATAGGTTTGGAAAAACCTTTGGGCAAGCCTGGAGATGCTTTCAGTGAAAATCGAAAAAGAATTCTGGGAACACTAAAAAAAGCCCAAAGCTTCCACGAAAACCTTTATCAAGAAAACAGAAGCTATAAAAATCCTCGTGAATTCGGAAGAATCTTCCAACATAAGACAGAGTCTGACGATTATTGAAAAAGTTCTGGGAATTGTTGGAGGAAGCTTCGGCAACGACAGAATTTGTCGGGTGAAGCCAACAAAAACATTCGAATGTAGACGAACAATATTTCCAGAGAAACCAAAAAAATAGTATGCAGACAGGAAGTTTTTGGAAACAATTGAACAAAAAATAGTTTTCGGGAAAAATAGGAGAAAATTCCAAGCGAAATCAAAAGAAACTTCCAAGGGGAAATTAATAATAAAAAAAAAACTTCCTAGAAGCCGGAAGAGGATTCCAGGGGAAGTCAGAGGTCTTCATGCATCGTTTAACAAAAAGTAGAAAAAGTATTCTGATACAGCTATCTGATCACAGGATAAAAAATATTTTCCAATTCCCGGGAAGTCCCGAGAAAATCCATTTCGTTTTGCCCACCAATGATCGATATTTTAATTGCTTTAAATTACTCAAGATCTCTGAGATATACAAATTTAGAAAATGTTCGATATTTGCATGACCTGATATAACATGTAGGTTCACAGTACTAGAAACATTTAAATGCCTTAGAAACATAGAAAACATTTCATGATCATATAATGTTTTGCTTTCTATAATTTGGACATAGGAAAAAAAACAATGCAATGTAGAGGACTTAGAAAAGAACTAAAGTTTCTTGGACATGATTTTTTTCTCGATGTTTGAACAAATACTAAAGCTAATTGGTCTTTGAAAAATGTCTAGCGCTCAAAAATTTTCCTAGTCCATTTTTTGATAATTTAAGATTAGAAAACTGCCAAGACTATTGAGTAAAAAAGCCAGATATTGGAACCAGATATTTTTAATGTCTCGATCACGAAATTGAAAAAAAAACAAAAACAAAATATTAGTGATTCTGTCAACATCAATTGGACAGTTTACAACGTCTGTTCGAAGCTTGTCTTGTCATACTTTACACGCTGATTTTGAATAAATCTTCGTAACAAAAACTTGTTACCACATCAAGAAGTGATTTTATGAGATTTTTAAAGGCAAATCCATTACACTCAACATATGTCGTAAAAAAGTGACAACAGTGACTAAATTTGAAGAAATAGTGACTTTAGTGACTATTTGGTAAAATACTGACTTTTTAGTGACTGACTTGAAAATAGTGACTTAGTAACTAAAAAGTGACCTTTTACCAGCCCTGAAATTAAGTTATTAGAGCCAAACTGTAAAAAATTAAATTATGAAAAATCTGTCAGCCTTGCCGTAATTTCATTCTATGGAAATTGTATCCCCACCGACAGTACCTTATCCTGTTTTATACGAAAGTTACACAAACTTTCGATTGAAGGAGTCTTCCAATTTGGAACGGCTGCTCATGTTGAAGTAGCAAAAAAAAACTTTGGATCCTTCTACAAATAATCTCACCATCATGTGGAGCCTGCTCCTTCAAACCTGAAGCAAATAGAACCTTGGTAAAAGTTTCCCTTTCGAAAAAATAATACCCGGAACCACTACCCATTCACGTTACACATTGCCCACGCAGACGAATAATTCAATTACGTGTTCCACTGGGGGTTCGAATTATCCCCGCATTTTACTTTTTTCCTCACTTAATAGATCCATTGTTTTCCCGAGGAAGGGACTCTTCCCTTTGTTCCAAGTGCGAAATTAGCGATAGAGTCTACTCCCATTAGAGCGTAAATTATTATCAACTTGAATGCTTGGGACTTGGCATCGCAGCAGTAAGAGGAGTGGGAGGAATTTCTAAAATTCCAGCAAAATTAAAGGAAAACAGTACAATCCGTCAAAGGACATCCCGGCCGAAAGGGAAAATACGCCCCAGAAGCACCATTTACATTAATTTTCCACGCTTCGTCGCGATTCGTGAGCGCCAGAATTATCGTTCATGAAAACCGTTTCTTTGATATCAAAATTTACCCTTTACCCATCGTTGAAGAAATGGAAGAAGCTCACCCTCCGTTTCAGAATGGTGTTTTCGGTGTCGCCTGGCTTTTGTTTCGACCGTATAATTTCCAAGCACGCAGGCAAAGTGGCATTCGACGACACACGTCTCCCGAAATCGCACACACGTTCATGAATGTATATTACGCCCCGTGGTTCTTAGCGTAAAATTAACATAATAATAATAACAATAACAGTAAGCATCAGTAATACTAAGCACACTTTAGGCAAGAGCTTATTTCATATGGGGATGGTTCCACAGCAAAGCTCAATAACGATGTTTTACATGGCATGCGACAGTCACTACTACCAGCTACATTGTTGGCATATTGGTGTCATTGAACCGCAGAAGGAATTACGGATTTCGGGTCGGAATTTTGATGGAGCCTTTCCAAGAAGACGTGTTCGATGGGTGGCAGGGTAAAGAAGAGAATATTGTTATGAGGTTGACTGGAATTACATGTGCTGATTTTCTTGTCAATATTGTACGCTATTCAACAAACGCGTTAATGCCGTAGAATAAACTGAATCTGAAAACAAAGCTGTTGGTGCTAGTAATGTTCAGAGTATCTCATAGGGATTGGGAACAGCGTTAACGGCTTTTTAAACGGATATATCACTAAATCAGGAATAAGTGACTTGGTTATCTCTACCGGAATTATTTTCGAAATATTAGTAGGGTAGAGCGCTACTTCGTCGTAATCGCCCATTTCCGTTCTATCGATCAGAAAAGATCAATAATATCAATGACTTCACCGTGCACAAATCAATAATAGGTTTGTTCCGATGCGTTAGTTCATTAGCTACAACATAAATCCTGTTAGAGCGCAATGTATGAATATTTACACTCATTGTTCTCAAAACAAAAGAAGCGTTCCTAGCGAATCCCCTTTTGCTACGTTTATCCGTAGGACGAAGAAAATCCAATGGCATTTCAATGCGTTAGGACGGAATTGAAACTCGTAGAACGAATTTATAATCAAGAAGCAGTATTAGATTTTGAACAATATCTCAACAATTTGTGACTCTTTATCAAATCCAACGGTACGTATGGAAAGGTGAATAAATTTAGAAGTCATCTTTGAGAGAAATATTCCATTTTTAGATAAAACTCGTTCAGAAAAGAGAGGTAAAGTGCGCGTTGTGCTTAGTAGGACGGAAACTAGATCAAAAACCCTTATTTTGATTGGATTCATGCGCTCTACAACTCCAGCTTGAACTATGAGATGAGATTTCCCGGGATTCCCGATTCCCGGGGAATGTAATTTTCGTTTTCCGGTAAATTATATATTTATTTAATTCAACGATTAGATTAGAGCAGCTAATATTCTCACTAAATTTCATTATTAGTTTGAGATGTTGCTTGGCCTTGACAATGTTGAAATAAAAAGTATATAGCAACACTCGTATACCTGTTTCTTACATATTACACCCTACATGAAATCAATATTATCAACACTATTAAGCCCAGTTTAGTCATTTCGGTGTCCATCTTACTTGAATCGAATGTCTAGAAAGTTGATCAATACTCCTCTTTTTCTTTTTCCATACAAGTCGACTAGTAAATCGAAAATTACCGAAGTCGGTAACATTTTAAAATGCCGGTTATATGTACGAAATCAAAAAAAAAATACAAATTTTATTTTTTATCTTTACATGGTCTAACGAACAAAGTCTGTACAAGTCGAGAATAAATTTACTAGTTTTGTTTTCAATTTTTCACTGATTTTTAGACTCTTACTTTCCTAAATGAAAAATTACCAAACTTAATTGTGTTTGCAGTAACTTTGAACCCAATAACTTTTTTATGGAACATTTGTCGTTGGCTGAAATTGGGCCGATTTTATTTGATGCCACTTGAACATATGACTATGAACTTGAATATGCCTTCTGAGTATTATCTGAAGCCGATATATAAACGTTGCAATTTACTTTGCTGCAGTTTCAATTGGCAAAATTGTTCCCAATTCATTATACAAGATTGCAGTATCAACAACAAGTGTGTCATCATTGTATTCTTCCTGCAGTTTATCATAAGATATCGACATCTTTTTGCAATCTGGATTTATTTGTAAAAAAACTGACAGTAAATGCACTTAAATTAATTGTGCTTAAGCATGGTGGCAGCTTCAAGTCCCAATTAAAATTCCACGATTTTTCCAAGTTTTTCCAGGTCTCTATAGCTATATTTCAGGATGAAATTTGAAGGATGCCCATGATATATAAGTCTCTAGGTATTACATATAGTATTTATGAAAATCAAAAACATTTTGACGGCAACTCAGTTTGTGGATAAAAGAGATCCCGCTGACTTGATGTTGTTTTTGAGATCTCTAACATGTAATGTTATATAAAATTCACCTGAATAGTGAATTAAGGCTCAACAATTTTAAAGAACCAAAAAGAGTCCGATTGACTAGCTTCAACGCTCTCGCACTCCAAGACCAAAACATCCATCAGAGAGAAATAAAGTTCGAGAGAAATTTCTTTCGAAATTTATGTATGGGTTCTACATTGAAATTCCATTCCATCCTCCTAGCGACACTTAGGTTGAAATTGATATTACAACATTAACCCTATATGTTGAAATCTTCATCATACCTAAAGTTGGCATTCCCTCTCGATTCCTCTCACCAAACATCTACCAAAATCTTCTTAAGAAAACTCAAATTTATTTTTACTATGGTTCTAGCAGAGCAAATCCGCGCCCAAATATGCTGCGATCGCTTTAGTGTCTTTATTTAACGAAAATCCTTTATAACTTTTAAGCAAAAAGAGATAACGAGTTAATCTCTTGAACAAAAATAAGCCAAATTAAAAGTTCTGAAAGATCTTAGAATAAATTACTTACGAGAAAGCAATGTATAAATAGTTAATTTAACAAAACCGGTTTTTTGGGGGTCACCCTAAAATACTTGTCTTGTTGCTTCAAATAAATTGTTGTACAGCTTTGTTGAACATTGTGCCAGTCTATCTTAAAAACTAAAGAGTTGCATAGGGACCACCCTAACTTTACTCACATCAAAATATTGACTAAAACAAATGGAAAAACTTTCCGAAGACACTATTTAATTTACCTAGAACTAATGGTTTAACGATCATTTGAAAATTTTACCGACTTGTTGTGCTGTTCAAAAACACGATAAATTCCTACCGACTTCGGTGATCTGAATTAAGTGTGTTGGAACAACTGTGGTCTGGTGGAAATAAAAACGATTAATTTCGCATTGCCCAACGTTTCGGGCCGCATTTATTTAGAATTTTTAAACCGTAGAAAGTACTATACTTATCGTAGAAGTGGCTTAGGATTGATGATTTGATACTTCCAGCAGTGTAAAAAACAATACGTACCTGAAAAGGAAAAAGAAACAAAATATTCATTAGTTAAGTTCTTGCAAAAGAGAATATATATGTATATGTATTAGGGTGGGTCATCGTTATATGGAAAAACGCAAACTACATCTCGTAAAGCGAGAACAACCTTTTTGGTTCAATTTGGGGTCCCAAACAACTGTACAAAATTTGGGGACGATTGTTGTAGCCCGGCTTCCCGCATTTCGTTTGAAATTTGTATGGAAATTAGTATGGGAAATACATTCGAAGTAAACAGCTGATGGGGGTCAACTGCTTTTAAGTTGCACTGAGCGAAGTTTGGAAAGTTACATATTGGAAAGCTTTTCAGCTTCGATTACAATTTTATTTGAAATGTTTTTTTTTTCGAATACCCATAAACTGGAGAAGGTTATCACTTTTTACTATTTAATAACCCTTAATATTTTTCTAACCATGTTATCGATTCATAAAAAAATAGCTCGCAAAAATGTACTGGCAAATTATAAACCAATTGAATGTGAAAAAAGCTGTAATCACAGTCGCTACCAATTGTTTGCAACAAGACTTTATTGAAGGGCCATGGCGTCAGAGCCGGAGTTGAGGAGTCAGAGGGAATTATACGGACGGAGGAGTTGGAGTTGAATTCGGTGAAATTATGCCGACGCCTACTCCGACTCCGATTCCGACTTCAAGAGCAGAAGATTTTGGGAGCTCGTCACATACACTGATAGGCAAAATAAAGTGCCCACCCCATCATTTTTTGAATTTCTCTCATTTATTTGGTTCAAATTAAAGTAAATACACTGTAGTATTTTTTATATCTTATTCTTTATATTCTTTTTAAGTTTCACTTATAGAATACCAGATAAAAAGAAGAGACTGACTCGAAGAAAAAAAAATCAAAATGGGTGTAAAAAAGAACAGTGACAAAAAAAAGTGCCCACTGCATTTTAACTCCAGAAAACATAAAATAAAGTAAAAGAATACCAGCCTAATAGTTAATGTGTCCTCCTTTGGCCTTCAGGACCAGCTGCAGGCGCTTCGGCATGCTCTCCACTAGATTCTTCAGGTGCTGTGGATCTAGTTCTTCCCAGGCGCGCTCCAGGGCTTCAAAATAGTTATTTTTATTGGTAACACCAGTTTTGTCAACCCTGGCATCGAGAATCGCCCACAAATTCTCGATGGGGTTGAGGTCCGGGCTTTGTGGAGGCCATTCCAGTGGTTTAATTCGACATGACCGGAAGAAAGACTTAGTCTTCTTGGCAGTATGCTTCGGATCGTTGTCCTGCTGGAATACGAATTTCTCCTCAAGGCCCGTCTGGATCAGCGAAACTTCCAGATTTTCCCGCAGGATGTCGATGTAGGAATCTGCCGTCATTATCCCGTCGATTTTCACCAGGCTTCCCACTCCACCCCACGAAAAGCACCCCCAGACCATCACATTTCCTCCTCCATGCTTCACCGTGCCTTGTATGTGGCGCTCCTGAAGCTCCTCACCCGATCTACACCACACACGAACCCGTCGCTTCCGGTTGAACAGTTCGAATTTTGATTCGTCCGTCCAGAGAACCGTTTTCCAGAACTCTAGGGGCTTATCAGCATGCTCCTTAGCAAACTTAAGCCGTTTGACTTTGTTTGCCTTGCTGATAAATGGGCGCTTCCGAGCAACTTTGCTGTTCAACCCCTGTGCTACGAGACGGCGACGAACAGTTCGACTGGAAACTGTTAGCTGAAGAGCCTCCTGGATCTCGCGGACAGTTACCTTCGGGTTCTTCTTCACTTCACGCATGATCTTGGTGTCCGTTCTCGCATCCGTTTTGCGCATCCTGCCTCTGCCAGGGCGATCCACCACTGATCCGAACGATTTCATTTTCTGCAGAATTTTCCCGACCGCTGTTTTGCTGATATTGTACTTCCTAGCGACAGACCGGTGCGATTCACCGTTTTGCACATCACGAACAACCAATTTTCGGATACACACGGGAATTGCTTTCGAAATCACTACGTCCTCCATTTTTTTCAACTGATTCAAATGCGATCACGTGTACAAATGCACCAGTTCCACCCGTTTGCTTCAATACATGTCAAACTTTCAAAACAAAAACAATCGAGGGGTTTTCCGATGGAAACTTATCGAAAACATACCGATTTTTGAAGTGGGCACTTTTTTTTGTCACTGTTTTCTTTTTCAATCCAAATTGATTTTCTTTTACTTCAAGTAAAACTTTATATTTTCAGTATTCCATAGGTGTAACTTTAAAAGAATAATAAAGGTAAGACATCGAAACAGACTACGGTGTGTTTATTTGAATTTGAACCAAATAAATGAGAGAAATTTCAAAAATGATGGGGTGGGCACTTTATTTTGCCTATCAGTGTAATCCGAAGATTGTATTCAGATTGAAAATAATTACGTAAAATGTATAAATACTACCCATAAACATATTGCAAATGATCCATACAACGATCAACATTGAACCATAAACTATCGAAATTGATCCATAGAAAATCAAGTTTGAGCACTAAAAATTTAGGTATGATCCATTCCTGCGCTTTGGTCAGGGCCTGTTCATAAACTACGTAAACAGTTTTTTGGGATTCTTGACCCCCCCTCCCCCTGCGTAGACAATTTTCCATACAAAATTTTTAAAATTTGTATGGGTCGTGGATAATTGTCAACCCCCCCCCCCCCGTAAACTGACTACGTAGTTTATGGACAGCTCTCTGAGAGCGTATAGGGCGTCGTTGTGCCAATTCGTTCGTGGGCCGACTCGTGGCACATTTCGAGTATGAGAGATTAATTGCAGTTAGTTCAAAAGTGCCTGAAAAAAATGAAAGTACTTTCGCAGATTACCCGAAGTTGTGATAGTGAAGGTATGGTCACAGACAAGCAGACATAACACTCTTTAAACGTTCATCAAAATCGTTTTTAACGGGTCAATTTCAATGTTTCTTAGTTGGTAGTACTACCACTTATGGTGAAAATAATCAATTCCCTAACGTTTGACGTTTACATACTACAACCATCTGTTGAGTGTATTGCCCATCATAGTGTATACGACAGATGGCGGTAGGGTTTACAATCATAAATGTTCAATGTGTTGTGTCTGCTTGTCTGTGAAATAACATTGAGGTAACGTTAGGATAAAATCAAAACATTGAGAAATATTACGCATCACTTTCAGAAATACTCCGATGAACCATTCTGACGGCCATATGAGTACCCAAGTAACCATACAACGGTTTTTCAATAAAAAATGAGAATTTTTCCAGTCATACAGCTGGTAAAAAAATCCTCGAATTCAGTATTTTTTATTAAAAATATAATATTTATTCTTCAAAAAAACGTCAATGAATATTGGAGAAGGGGCCCTGGTCCGCCGTACGACGCAACTTAATCGCGATGCTCTCACAAGAGCGCTGGACGGCACTGAAATCATTCTCATTTTTTATTGAACATCCGGTAGTCGTAATATAGCTTGTATATTCTTACTTTGCTTGAGTATGGTTAGATGAAACTGTCACTTCTTGAAACTGATCCCTTTCTTTCTTTCATTCTCCTTTCGCACACGGAGTGCTCGGTGGACTAGCGACTTTGGACGTGAGCCTCGTTCCAGATCACCATGGTAATTCAATAACATATGGTGGACATCAAACCGACCAAAAAAGGCGGAATCATATTAGAACCAACCAACCAAGGACGATCTACGGAAGGAAATTGCCGGTGAAGCACGGAATGAAATACGAAGCGTTAGAGAAAAAGGCCAAGGGATTCCAATGGAAGCAATTAACGGCGGCGGAAGAGCAGAATATGGTGAGAGCTGTCCAAATTTTTGTTTACATAGGAGAAAATTCATTAAGATCCTTCCATTGCATTATTTTATGATTCTTCAATATTGTACAAATATTTACACATTACACACAACTACACATAGTAGCTCGGAGCGTTTGGTACGGTATGTCCAAGCATCCTTCCACCCCTGCAGATTCAAGAAATGTTCCCATTCATTTCCAAGAATCATCTTTGCGGCAAATACAATCGCAGTAGGCTTGGCCGTATTGATGTTTATATCATATCTCAGATATGCTGTAAACATCAATTAGACAAGAAGAACGATTAGACCTCATCTAACCTAATCATAATTTTGAACGAAGATTGAGTATTCAATTGCTGTGTGAAACACTTCATTTTTCCATAAAGGTGCTAATGATGTATACACACAGAAGTCTTCAGTACAATTTGTAAATAAAAGGACTAAATATGTGTTTTGTTGATTTTTTACATGGTTAATATGATTAAGACCAAAATAAGATATTTTGTCGAATAATAATTGAAATATTTCGTCTTCACCTACGGTTAAAACCAATCATCCATAAATTTTGCCCAGTTGTTTGAAATCCCAAATGGAAGCAAATAAACATTGTTCATTGTATATCTATATTATAGGGTAAATGGCTCTAATGTTGGCTTATTGATCTAAGATTGGGCACATCGCTAAAAATCTGCTACTTATCAATGTTATCTAGATGAACGCGTCATCGGGACGGTACTAATGGATATTTTTGGTCGCTATTGAAAATTTAGTCGATTGTTGAATTTTTGTATGGGCCCAAATTATGGGCATTTAGGCCGACATTACATTGATTTCCCCTATATAGATTTTGTTTTTACGCTACACGCACAACAAAACTATTAAATTCGTACGGATGGTCAAAACGGATTTGGTGAATTCGTGCCTTAAGGTGAAAGTGACCTAGTGAGAAAATAAAAAATTAAGAATGGTTTTCTCTGAGACATCACTTCAGATGGGAATAAAGTCTCGTCGTTTTATGGTAACTAATAAAAAAATATCGACGAGAGCTTTTTGCAATCTGAAGTGATGTCTCAGAGAAACCCATGTTTTAATTTTTATTTACTCGCTAGGTTGATTTCAGCTTAAGCAGAGATACTGGCACGAAATCAACAAGTAGTAGAGCATCTGCTTTTACAAATAATCCCAATCATTTTCAAAGAAAGTCATCCTAATGGAGGATGTAACATTAAGTTAAAAGAAGAACCCGTCCTCTACCCATACCCCTCTAACCATATAGAATAATACTCCCTAAATAACCTCTAATATATGATTATAAACTTTAGCACAGTTATCGAATCGATTTGCGGTCGAAAAAGTTGATCTACATGGATTGCCCGGTATAAATCTAAGATATGATTATTTTCCCATACATTTCCTCATGCAAACGTTAAAATGTTGCTGCAAATCCATATCACAACCAAATTCCTTAACATTTGGCACAGTTTTTGGAGAGCTTAACGGCCCACCCTAAAATCACATAATATGTACACATGTTGCAAGAACGGTACCTAACTGTATCCTCTGAATCATTTCACCTATATCCTGCCAGCATTAAAATTGCATTCCTTTTACTATAATGTAGCCAATTCGTAACAAACCATTTGATAACGGTTTCCTGCTCAAATTTATCCATCCAACACCACACCGCATCAATTTTCCTATTAAATAATAAAAAGCCCACGATTTCCTCCACATCTACCGCCCGACCTTCCTATATGTTTGTATGTTGCAAAGCACACAACAAAGGATATCGAAAGTAACCACCATAGCCAAAAACCACAACCTCTAGCTCGAATTGTGGAATGATTCACTTTCCATTCCCGTCGTCCGTACAACAGACCTGCAACCCGCATCGACATTCTTCTCACCAGAAATCATGTGGGATATCGTTTGATTCTTACCGCCTCGTTTTCGGAGAAATTGAATTTCATCGCAGACAACCGCCGAAAAGTTTTTGGCAATTGTTTCCGCATCTTTAGCTGGGTGCAAAATTAAATAAAGTTTGCGTGCCGTCGTTTCGATGTGATGCCCTTTGTGACTGTGTGTATGCATGGGAAAATGAACCAGCCCGCACCGGAAATGGAGCTCCACAGTCGAGGTTCGTGACTGCAGTCGGAATTGCAGATCTGTCGGCGAAATGCTTTTTTTGTTATCTGTCCCAATCTATCTACGAATGCGTTCCATTGAAATTCCATTCCGTCCTCCGCGTCCAGGATTTGGTGTCAGTTAGTGAAGTCACGCTGCTGGTGAAGAATGCCAGCTTGCGGCAAATTTTTGAAACCGAAAGCTTTTCTTGACGTTGTCACGAACTGATAGCGCCAAACCGAGCAGCGACATAGTGGAAAATTGGAAATCTAATATACTGACGGCATTTTTCCGTTTGTTCAGTCCGTCCTCCATTTGGCCTGTTTCGGTGGGAAGAAATGCGACGCTCGTCTAATCAGGTTATATCTATAGCAGGCAAGCGAATCGTGTGACGGCGACGGAGGAATTGTTCTGACGCGAACCGGAAATATACTGCATAATGATTCGATTGGTTGTCTCCTATCCACTTGGGAAACGAGACGGGCGTGCGGAATTGAAATGCAATCCACCGCAGCCGCCTTGTCGCGGAAGGCTGCGCTGGGACCAACAGCATCGGTATAGGAGTAGGAACATCGACAAACGAAGGATGATAAATTTTGCATTCCACGTGACCAGACAAGACGAGTCCCGGGAGGCGACAGTTACGAAATGGTTCTACAGTTCGAAAACCTCACTCGTTCGTTGGATTTACCAACCACGATCGGCTCACGGCATGAAATCCGACTGGTTGATCCGAGACATCTTTGGGATTTAGGGAGCGGCATTGTTCTTGATAAATTCCGATACGGGTTATGACACTGCGCGAAACGACGAACACGCAACAGTATGGTGGTTTATGCCGCGAACGTGAGTCATGAATATATACCAACGTTGAGAAGGGGGTGCATAACTCAATTGAAATTGAAACGAGAGTCATTTTCCCGGTTAACAAAGTGATACAAATTGATTGCTTCGCGGAACGCGCGTCAAACGAATCTGAGCCGAGCCGGACTACACAGATGCAATGTAAACTTGTTGGTGATGGGACACCAGTTTCGTTGATGAGCGAATGGGTGTTGTAACAATATTTGTCATTTCATCGCTTTATTTATGCTAACGAATCTTCAAACAGATGATACTGAGTTTTGAAATCGAAAAATCAGAAGCATATGTAAGCAAATCGAATGCATATGTAAGCAAAAACGGAGCAGTTACTTTTCAAATTCAATTGAAAATATTTGACAAAATGAAAATAGCAACGATTCACTGTCAAATGATAAGATTGAATGATTTCGCTCTACTTCATCAAGCGTTCCAGATTGTTTTTAAACTTATCGGTTTCAAAGGTTTTAAAAAATCGGTATTTATCGATATTTTCTAAGGCGAAAATTTCCATTTTTGGACTAAAGGGTGATACGGTCAAAATTTGGTCAATATCAACTTGACGTATTTCTTTCAATTTTGCATTTAAAAAACCTGAACACCCCTCATTTTGAAGGTGTGTGTGTGTGTAGAATGTTGCTCCTATTTTGATTTTGGAATTCACTCTTCAGTTGTCAAAATGCCGTCCAAGCAAGAAGAGCAGCGTATCAAAATTTTGCTCGCGCATCGCGAAAATCCGAGCTACTCGCACGCAAAGTTGGCAAAATCGCTAAAAGTTGCCAAATCAACCGTTACAAATGTAATTAAAGTGTTTGGGGAACGTTTGTCGACAGCCAGGAAGTCTGGATCGGGGGGAAATCGAAAACCGGAAGCCGCTGAGACGACAAAGAGAGTTGCCGGTAGTTTCAAGCGAAACCCTAACCTCTCTCTCCGAGATGCCGCAAATAAGCTGGGTGTATCGTCTACAACCGTGCATCGAGCCAAAAAACGAGCCGGACTATCGACTTACAAGAAGGTAGTGACTCCAAATCGCGATGATAAACAAAATACGACGGCCAAAGCGCGATCCCGGAGGCTGTACACGACGATGCTGACGAAGTTTGACTGCGTGGTAATGGACGACGAAACCTACGTCAAAGCCGACTACAAGCAGCTTCCGGGACAGGAGTTTTATACGGCAAAAGGAAGGGGAAAGGTAGCAGATGTTTTCAAGCACATGAAACTGTCAAAGTTCGCAAAGAAATATCTGGTTTGGCAAGCCATCTGTACCTGTGGCTTGAAAAGCAGCATTTTCATAGCTTCCGGGACTGTCAACCAAGAAATTTACGTGAAAGAGTGTTTGAATAAACGTCTGCTGCCTTTCCTGAAGAAACACGGTTGTTCCGTACTGTTTTGGCCGGATTTGGCATCTTGCCATTACGGTAAAAAGGCCATGGAGTGGTACGCCGCCAACAACGTGCAGGTGGTTCTCAAGGACAAGAACCCTCCCAACACGCCAGAGCTCCGCCCAATTGAGAAATACTGAGCTATTGTCAAGCGGAACCTAAAGAAGACCAAAAAACTGCTAAGGGCGAGCAGCAGTTCAAGGCAAACTGGCTTTCTGCGGCGAAGAAGGTGGACAAGGTGGCTGTACAAAATCTGATGGCAGGGGTCAAGCGTAAGGCCCGGCAATTCGGATTTGGAAAAGCGGAAGCCTAACTGAATATTTTTCCTGAATTTTATACTAATTGAACTTGAAAAAGAAATTTAATTTGATTTTTTAAATAAACGATTTCACCGATTTACACGCGTTTTCCCTTGACCAAATTTTGACCGTATCACCCTTTAAGATCGGTCTTTCCAGAAAAGTCGGATGAATTTTTTGGGGAATCTTTGAATTCAATTCAGAAGGAAGTAAAAAAAAAACTTCCACAAAAAGATGAAATAGAAAAAATATCCTGAGAACTTCCAAACAAAATATTGAGAAACTTCTGGGGAAAATTTAAAGAAACTTCTGGAAAAAAAATCGAATGACAAACAGTTTCGGGGAAGAAAATTCCAGGAGTAGCCATTTCTAGGAGAAGCTAGAAGAAGCTCGTAAAAATCTTCCGATAGAAGTCGGTTAAAACCTCCGGAAAAAGCCCATGGAGAAATTTCCAGAGGAAAACGAAAGAAACTTCAGGGAGAATTCGATAGATATTTCCGGTAGAAGTATAAAGGGACTTCCTGCAGAAGCCGGAAGAAACTTCCTGGGGACACTGGAAGAAAATTCCTGTGGTAGTTTGGAAGATACTTCTGAAGCAAGTCGGAAGCTTCTCCCGGTGGGAGCCAAAGGATTTTCGGGAAAGACGAATGGAATTTCTAGGAGAAATTGGGAAAAACATTCCGGCAGAAAGAGAATTCTGGATGATGTCGAAAGAAATTTCCGGTTGACATCGGTAGAATCTTCTAAGGAAAGTTAACACAATATACTAGGGGAAGTTGAAAAAAAAACTGGCGGTAGAAGACGGAAGAACCTATCGAGGAAAGACGGAAGAACCTATCGAGGAAAGTCGGACTAACTTCCAGGAGGAATTGTAAAATAGTTTATGGTAAGGAGGAAGAAAACTCTAGGAGAAAGTTTGAAGAATCTTTCGAGTGATGATTAAATGAACTGTAGAATGTTAAAAAATGTATAATCGGATGGACCTTTTCGGTCACATCAAATATAAAAGTATTTCCCGATTACCAGGAATTACCAGCATAACCCATCAGTTGTTTTTCGGTTCCTGGGTAGCGAAATGGAAAAACTAGTCGAAAGAGTATCAATCATACTACATTTTTAAGGACGAATAATTTAGACATATTCAAAAAGAGAAAAGTCTCTCCCAATACTTTTCTATGCAATAGAGCAGGCATGAAATAATCATTTTGATTATTTAAAAAAATCGGTATAAATGGGTATAAAATCTCAAAAATCGGTATTCTGAGGAACCTTTATCTATATCGGTATAAAGTTCGAAAATCGGTACATATACCGATACATCGGTATACCTGGCATGCAGTTGACAAAAGCATGGATCACATTCAATTGAGAAACGCTTGCAGTCATTCAATTGAGTGTCACCTGCTGATAGAACCAGTTACCCAAAGCATGAAGTCGAATAAGCAGCAGTGGCCACTGGATTGAGAAATTCCCGGTTTTCCAGGTTTTCCCGATTTAAATTAAATTAATTCCCGGTTTTCCCGATTGTCTAACACAGTTTTCCTGGATATTGGAAACATTTTAATACGGTGAAATACCCTGAGTAACATTACAAGTTTTATCGAAGTATACATATAAGACATTGATTATTATTTCGGATAGCTGTTGATACATAGGAGTGCAGTCTGTAGCTGTGAGATCAGAATACGTAGTTTTTAAAGAATTTCAGAACAAGGAAATTTCAAGAAGAATTTTGAGAAGAATCTCAACGTGAATTTTAGCAGAAATCCTAATAAATTATGGGGAGAATTTAAAGGGAATGCCGAGAGGATGCTTTGAGAATGTTAAGATAAAATACCTGTAAAAAATCAGAGAATGTCTAAATAGTTCTGCTTAGATTTTCAAGACAAAATGAATTCCAACCTGTTAAACCTGCCTGGTCGAATTCAGAGCATAAGCGATTGAAAAAAAATAAAAGAGCTGTTCTTCGTAAGCACAGCAAATACCGAACCGATTCCACGAAAGCATGTTATTTTAAAGCAAACACGGATTACAAGCGACTCAACAACCAACTGTACCATGCACAGCAAGACCACCTTCAGCGTCGTCTGAAATCAAATTTTAAGAACTTTTGGCGCCATGTGAATGCCCAAAGAAAGGAAAGCGGACTACCCTCATGTATGACGAACGGCGTAGTGGCAGCGAACTCTATCGTGGGTATTGCCGACTTGTTTCGCACACAATTCAGCAGTGTTTTCAACGACGAACGACTTAGCACTCAGGATTTAATTGCTGCGTCTAGTAACGTCTCTCCCTCAACCTTCTCCAGCCATCCATTTTCTATCACCAGCGAAATGGTTATTTTATCTGGGAAGCAGCTAAAAACTTCAACGGGTTCCGGTCCAGATGGCGTACCGCCGTTAGTCCTCAAACGCTGCCTGACTGCTCTCGCGACACCTCTAGCCAACGTTTTCAATCTCTCCTTGGTGTCTGGGGTTTTCCCAGCTTGCTGGAAAGAGTCTTCCGTGTTCCCCCCAATCCACAAAAAAGGCTGCAAAAGGATTGTTTCAAACTACCGTGGAATAGCTTCGTTATGAGCTACCTCGAAACTTTTGAGTTGATTATACTCGAACAATTGGTTCAAAGTTTTGTACACTGTATCTCGACGGATCTTCATGGCTGCATGCTTAAGCGTTCCACGACGACCAATTTAGATACGATCACTTCGTTCATCATTCATGAAGTAGAACGTGGCCATCAAGTAGATGCCATCTACACAGACCTCTCCGCAGCATTTGACAAAATGAACCATGCCATTGCGTTGGTTAAATACGACAGGATAGGTGTTCACGATAGCCTGCTTACTTGGCTCTACTCCTACCTGACTGGTTGAAACATTTCTGTCAAGATTGGAGACTACGTTTCTTCATCCTTCCCCGTGACATCCAGCGTTCCCCAAGGTAGCCATCTTGGGTCATTTCTGTTTCTGTTGTACATGAATGCCTTAAACTATCGTATGCAGACGACTTGAAACTATACTTCGTGATAAAAGAACCTAGTGATGCAATTTGCTTGCAGCAACAATTGGAAGTCTTCGCTGAGTGGTGTCGTATTAATCGCAGGTCACTGAATGTCTCGAAATGCTCTGTAATTTCCTTTGGCCGCAAGCGTTCGCTTCTTCACCATGACTACTCCCTGACGGGCATAACTTTGACACGTGAATCAACTATCAAGGATCTGGGAATACTGATCGACTCCGAGCTCAGCTTCAAGGATCATGTTGCATACATAGTATCCAAAGCTTCCTCACAACTCGGGTTCATATTCCGCTTCGCTAAAAAAATTCAAAAGTGTATACTGCCTAAAAGCATTATACTTGGAGTATTCGACGGTCGTGTGGTCTCCATACTACCAAAATGAAACCATGCGTATTGAAGCTATTCAACGGAAGTTCATCCGGTATGCTTTAGGGCATTTTCGCTGGAATGACCCTAGAAATCTGCCTAGCTATGAAAGCCGTTGTATGTTTAAACTTAGAGCTTCTGGATGCGAGACGTAACGTAGCAATGGCGAGCTTCGTCGGTGATCTTCTTCAGGGAAACGTTGATTGTTCTACACTGCTGAGTAGTATCGACATCAATACCCGCCGCCGTAATCTACGATCGCATGCTTTCCTGAACAACCGCCTTTCACGAACCAACTACGGATGGAACGAGCCCATGTGGAGGATGTTTCGCATCTTTAACAGATGCTACAATGTATTTGACTTCAATTAGAAATAAGTGCAATTTCAAAAGTATTTTATATTAATGTGTCTAGTAAGTAAGTATACTGTCATTGGGGTGAATATTTTACCTGTTGAGTATAACATAAATAAATAAATAAATCCAAGGAAATACATAGGAATATTTCAACGATCAATTTCCAAATGGTAACTTTCACAGAGAATTATTGAGAACATTTTCAAGGAATTAGCTGCGAGAATTATTGAAAATACATACTATAATAATTGTATATTAAATTAAAAAAAAAAATCCTAGCGGGGATTCCTAAAGAGGTAGGTAGAGAATTTTTAAGATTGTTATGAACGAATATTTCAAGCGAGCGCCATAAGGAACTATAAGATGATTCTGGAGAATCCTGAAAGCAACTCTGAAAACATCTTCGGGTGATTTTAAGGAAATTTTTTATGTTTTTTTTACAGATATCCTATGAAGAATTACATCTTATATAAATCTTCAATTTATCAAGGTAATTAAAACATTGTAAATTTGAATATACAAAGACCTCAAACAGTTGTAAATATTTTATGGTAACAATAAAAAATTTATCTCTGCCTAAGAAACCTCTTCAATAGGGCACGGCACGAGTCGAACCCCATTATATGTAAGTCTGATTGGTGAACGACCGCAGGCCAGAAAGAGTTCTGAGACGCTGAAATGCCTGAGACTAAGAACTTTTTATTCCATATCAAACTAAGGAAAATCAAGTCGATAAGTGATTCAGCTGTTGTTGCCTGAGCTATATAATAAGTGTCTGGTGACCTCACAACAGGATCTTGAATGCTGAGCAAATACCGATAAGCAATTTTCCGGTTTTTATTCCCAGAAATGTTGGCAATTTTCTAAGTTCATACACCTTTATATTAAGCGAAATAGTAAATTAAATGGGTCACGAATACGAAATTTTTCTGCGTCCGAAATCTTCAACATTCGTGATAATTTACTCAGAACTCTTTACAGAATATCTTTATGATGGTCTCAAAATTTTTTCATGAAATCAGTCTCCTTTACAGAGCTCTTTTCAGAATTCCCATAAAATTAACGTTAAATTCTCTCGCATATTTAAGATTTTATACGTATTTTTAAAACTCTCAAAAGAATTCGCTGAATCTTCCTTTCATATTTCTTGTGAATGTGTGCTCCGTATTATTTTCTCCCAGAAACTTCTTAAAATTATCCTCAGAATTTCTTTATATTTCTCGTTTAAATTGCCTTGGAGGTCTCCTAGATTCTCTTCAAAAATTACTTTGAACTCCATAGATGAGGTACCTTCAGGAATTCTCTGAATATTCATTCAGGGTTTCTTGGAATTCTACTCGAAACTACAAAAAGCAGATTTAACTTGATGTTTATCTCACAATTATCTGAGAACTTCCTGGGAATAATTTTCTTAAAAATTCCCAATAGGGGAAATGGCTCTAATGTTGACCTATGAATCTAAGATGTGGCCCATCGCTAAAAATCTGTTATTTATCAATTTTATCTAGTTGAATGCGTCATTGGGACGGTACTAATGGATATTTTTGGTCGCTATTGAAAATTTATTCGATTGCTGAATTTATGTATGGGCCCAAATTAGGTGCATTTAGACCGACATTACATCCATTTCCCCTATGTTAATTAAACTTATTCATTCATTCATGAGCTATCAACAATTTGCATGGTTTTTGGAGCTTACCATCAATTACTGTCATTGGTCGAAAGGGTACAGTAACAGCCAGTGCTGTTAATTTTCATATCATTCGAATGAAGATGAACCAATAAAACCATTCAATCAATTCTGTGAAAACAAATTTTCATATGACCATAATTTGAAGAGCCCCTTTCTCATTCGAAGCTCATTATCGCTGTCAATTGAGTCAATCACTATCATTTGATATACGACAGTGGAGTATGGGGGGCCTCCCTTAGCTCAGTCGGTAAAGGCGCAGCTACAAAGCAAGACCATGCTGGAGGTGGCTGGGTTCGATTCCCGGTCCGGTCTAGGAATTTTTCGGGTTGGAAAATTTCTTGACCTCCCTGGGCACAGAAGTATGATTGGACTTGCCACACAATTATACCAATGCAAAAATGGTACAGGCATTGAAAGCTCTCAATTAATAACTGTGGAAGTGCATTTAGAACACTATGTTTTTTTTTTCCTGGATTTGTTTTCTTGTTTTCCGTGCTGAGCACCAATGCTACCGACGCCAGAGAAGCAGCTCCCACACCTGGACCCTACCTATCGACCCATCAACTCATGAACCGGGGACCAACGGCTTTACTTCCCTTCCGAAGAAAGGCGTGATCAGAGATGTTATGCCTCAGAACATCCCGGCGGCGCCGACTGGGATTGAACCCAGGCCTGCTGGGGTGAGAGGAAATCACGCTTACCACTACACCACCGGCACCGCGGAACACTAAGTTGAGAGCACGCAATAAGCTAATATGCGATACGCAATAAGCTTGAAATGCGAAGAAGACGAAAGAAGACAGTGGAGTATGGGAGAAACCCAGGAAAATGGTCCCGAACAGACAGTCGACCCGATGTCGGATAAATGTAAGGCAAATTTAAGATCTATGTTGACTCAATGTCGTGTTGTTGTCGGGTCAATTATGGGTTTTTGTCGAGTCAATGTCGGGTCAACATCGGATTGGGGTTTGGTAGAAGTCAGATTGGTGTCGGGTTCGCTTAGCTTTTTCGCCGGAATGTCGACCAGAGCTCCATTTATGTGTAGGTTACACTTAATTGAATGATATCATCATTTCTCAAATGAGCATGATTTATGCCTTCGTCAAATGACTAAGCAACTCCTCATTATCCCTCTCCAACGGGGGAGTTTGGTAAAGAGAGATGATCAAACCGATGTGTACCTTCCTAAAAAGTTGGCCTTGCTCGCTTTTTACTCTCTATCAACTCTATACTTTCATCTCCTCATCTATCGCATCTGTTATTTGAAATTAGCATCTTCAACTATAGTTTAAACTTGATTTGTCTATGATCTATGATTTTGAAAAATGATCAATGTCCAATATCATATATATTTATTTTCATCACAGATTCTTGAAATTTTTTGCAGTATGATAATTTTGAAGTCCTGAAAAATATTCATGCGCGAGAACCCGAAAAAATTCAGAGTCACTGAATTTAAAAAAAATCAAGTTGTTACTTATGTTAAATCTGCTCCGGATCCATTAACCTTTTGTCTGTACCTTGAGGTCAATTTGACCCCGGCCACTATGAAAGATTGTAACTTTTTTATTTGTCGTTGGATTTTAATAATTCTTTCGTGACTAGGTGCATCCACAAGAGCTCTGTAAAACTTCATGAAATGTGTTCCAAAAATCTGGAAAAAAATTATTGGTAAAACTTTATTGAAATACTGACTGGTCTCGTCTATTTGAACAACTTTAAAGAAGACAGTAAATTTCTATCTAATATATGTCCGGTTATAGCCAACAATTAAAAATGAATGTCACACTAGCGCTGCCTTGTGAGTGAATTCTGAACTAACCTTTTTACCTTAGGATAGGTCTTGTCCATCTGAACAACTTTGCTCAAGACCATCAGAACCATCCATATAAGCAGGATCTGTAGAAAGCGTTATATAATGTCTATTTAAGACGCAACTTGATCATTTTCGACTTACCACCATCTAGTGAGTATATTATGTCATAAACTATCCATAGTTTTGAAACCCTTGCATTCCCGAACATCTTTGCAGCAGGAAGCAACAACCTATATGGATGAGATCTCGTGATATGAATATTGAAATTGAAATTTCAAAAATCCCCTGAACCTCCGCTTAGATATAAAAATTTGAATTTGGGGTCAAATTGACGCCAACGGACAACGTAAGTTTTTTTTGGCACAGACGAAAGGTTAAAAAAATAATGAGAAACATTATAAAATGCATTTTTTTTAATAAAATTCGTTAGCAAGAGAATTGAGTTCTTTAATTTTAAAAATTAAATTGGTTTTCTGAGCATAACGATATTTATTTCGATTCCATATACTTGCATCTCGATTTTTAAATCAAGATTTAAAGCAAAATTATCACTTCACGTTTTGACATAAAACTAACAAATTAACAGCTCGCTAACCATACAAAGTACCACCGAGGGGCATAAGGTTGTGAATTTTGCTAATATATTCACACTTATTTAAAAGCTCCAAGATTGATGACATTTTGGATTTCGGCTCCCAGGCAAGAGACACCCTGGAAAAGTTAAACGGCTTCCGATAAATTCATTCCTCGCACTGCCTCCCTTCCGTTAAATTATAAATCTCAATATAACGTCGCAAAACCAAACCGAAACAGAAGTGCTTACTTTTCGTCAGTTCGTAATTGAAATCACAAGCTCGAGGGCCCCGTAATTTGCATTCCAATTTAATTACGATCCAAACCACTGCGAGTTCATGACGTTGAATGCCATTTACCAGCGGTGGCGGTGGTTTACGACTCAAATCTCGACCGGACCAGTTTCCCAGGAAAATGTTTGGTTTATAATATCTTTCTTAGGGAAATATGTTAATGAACTGTTTTCGTCACTGGACGACCAGCGGAGCACCGGGCATGACCAGCAGTAATGAAAAAATAAAAGACACGCACCCACACACAAAAACAATTGAAAACTCCTAAAGTACACACAAAAAACAACAAATGGAAAAATGGCGGAAATTTCTGATTTTTGCGGTCCAGTTGATGTGGCGAAACATGTTCTTCCGCTGAGAGGAAAGTAAAAGTTTTTCCTTCAGAAATTGGTTCCTGGCAAATGGAAATAGCTGCTGGAACAGAGAGCTTCGCAATCGAGGAAACTGGAACGGATTTTAATTATGAGTGATTTAATTAAGCGAATATTTGAGGCGAAGGAAAAGTTTTTTCGTTAGTCCGACGAACGGGCACGCGGTTCAGTTGTCAATTTCAAAGCGCGAACAATTTGTCAAACAAATTCCGCAAAGTTCAAATCCAACTGACAGTCATATTTTGGGGATTGATGTTTATCAAGAAGTTCAAACGCTGTCAGTTGAACCCATCATGGCCGCATTTCACTCCGTCGATCACGCGACACGAGACGCGGTAACCCGGAAAGTGGACCTTACCAAAAGCATTCATTTCCAATGTCAATCGACTTCGTCAATTTTGGAACCGTATCGACCCACGTCGTCTAATTTGTTCGGTACACTCTTGCTTTCGACAAGGCAGCCTCACCAACGGGTGTATATTTGAATATTAAACTGTTGTGCGTTTCGATGGCGTAGCCTTTATGTGGAGAAGTTATTGACGGGTTGGGTTGTTGGGTAGCAGTTACGGCTGTTTATAATTTATGTCGCAACGACCAGGTTTGACTACCTACACACACACACACTACGCGCCGTTGCAAGTAACAACAGCACAGAGAAGGTTATGGTGCTGCCGTTCGATAGAGCTTGCTAAGTGGTATGGTATTGACATATTGTGATTGACTTGTGGATAATAGCACATCTGTTCCAGAATATCGAGTGATCTGGGTTTATGATTGGTGTGATGCCTTGTTGAAATGTTTCATCGAACACATGTTAATGTAAATAATACTCATGCAAATAGAGGCCACAGGGCTATTTTAGCACCTTTGGGATTTCCTGAACACGAGGACTGAACAATGTATTATGTTTACAGAAGGTGGGAACCCCGTGCACACTTAAAAAAGCTATATGTGATAGGATGAAGAACGGTTTCAGCCCCCAATTGAACTTTACACTGTTATGTAAAAACACAGATGCATGTTAAGTTCAATGCAAATTAATGGTTTATTAAATAAATGTCAACGGCGCCGGTGGTGTAGTGGTAAGCGTGATTACCTCTCACCCCAGCAGGCCTGGGTTCAATCCCAGTCGGCGCCGCCGGGATGTTCTGAGGCATAACATCTCTGATCACGCCTTCCTTCGGATGGGAAGTAAAGCCGTTGGTCCCCGGTTCATGAGTTGATGGGTCGATAGGTAGGGTCCAGGTTTGGGAGCTGCCTTCCTGGCACGTCGGTAGCATTGGTGCTCAGCACGGAAAACAAGATCGACGGAAAAAACAAACCAAAGGAAAAAAAAATAAATAAATGTTAAATGTTTCAACTAAGGCCAGAAAATACCTCATTGTTCCAGCGGGTCAGCCGAAACGTTTAAGTAGTTCTATATTACATCGTACCTTCAACGACTGCTGAGTAAAGGTGCATCATTTTGAAAAAAAAGTACATATTTGCAATCTTATAGGCCACCCTCCAGTTTAATTCATAACCAACCCCAGAATATGAACTTGAGCAAAAAACTACAAGGGACAGCCCTATGGGGTTGTACGCAATGGTGACGTAGGACTACGTGGTCGCATATAATAAATCTTATTTTCTAAACTGCAGTAGTAGCTTGTGTTTTGTGTAGGAATTGGAATTTGAGCGGGGTTCTCTCTGTTTATACTTTTTAGTATGACGCGCTTGACATAGATGGCCCACAGCAACTCACGAAGAGCTACTGATTCCGATCAATAGCGGTGCGACTTCTTCCTCTTTCTATGGATGCTCATGTGGCCTGCAGCTCGCTGTTTGCAGTCAGCCTTTCGTTTTGTACTGGAGATCACCACCACTCACCACGTGGTGATTGAATAAACACCGTTTGGTGAGACCGGATGGAATTCCACTTTGAAATTTGTGTTAGGGAAATCGCTTTTCGCAGGCAATCGATGATAATTTCAATTATCAAAGCAACAGTTGCACATTTGTGCAATTTTCAATAATGACATTTTGAAAAATGGTAAGGTTTTAAATTTAACAGATGCGTAGAAACAAATATGATCAAATCGGTCAAAATCTTTCATAATTTTGTTACATGTTCCATTTTAGGTTTTCACAAAGTGTACCCCCATATAGAAATCACAGACGTAGTCCTACGTCAAAATGACAAGATTGATGAAGGTTTAGATGTCAAGCAAATGCTCAGTGTTTTAAACGAGGCAATTCCGCGAAATAAATTCAATAGCGGGTTAGTTAGTGCAGGAAAAACTGTTTATATTGAAATACCTAAAAAAAATTGAAAAACTCAAATTAATCCACCTCTGCTGAGATCTTACTAATACTGTAAACGTGACCATAAGGCGGGAGGTGATCGATGAATTCTCATGTTATTTGAGGTATTGCCAGATGGATTTTGACCACAGTCATAAACTGGTCACTGAGAATACCGGAACATAGCCGGATGAAGCCAATGTGATCCTGAGGTACTTCAAATGATTTAGTCACATGGCCCATACAAACCGGAACATGTTTCGACCATATCTTCGGAACCAGTTGACCGATTTCATTTGGTGGCTGTTGTGTTCAATTCGGTATAGTGTTTGTCGAGAAACACGACGTATTTCTTAAAATCCAGGATGACCGATTCCCAAACTATTCACTAGCGTTCTATGGGACTATGATCAGGGCGTCACAATATCAGCATCAATCCACAAAATCGATGCGACGAAGAGACTACTAGCTTTCTTATTTCTGTTGCATTCGAGCAGCTTCGCCTCATTCCACTATAGGAAACCAGGCGGACAAAAATAAGAAAATTTACTTTTTCTTACTCAGGTTCTGGAATACTCTATCAATAGTAAACACTTTGACTAAGAAGTTCCACAAATTTTCAGGTGTCTACGATTTGTAGTTTCAGAGATATTCAACTTAAAAGTTGAAAAAAATGCTGGAATCATACACTTTTTGCTTTAAAAACAAGCCCACATTAAAATATCATTTTATGATGTATTTAACAGTTATTCCTATGTTTTAACATACCATCGGAAAGCTTATGAAGAGAGCTTTCAATGAGAATGCAATATAATATGATGGAATAATATTAAAAAATCATAAAAAATAAAAAATAAATGATGAAAATATCAAGAAACACATCACAATTTATATTTTGTTGGTGAGCCATTTTTTCCCCAAACATTTCCAGATAATTTTATGCTCATGATCGAGTTTTATGTGTATTTTATTGAGTTCAGAAAAAAAAAATTTGCGCCATTTGGAAATAGAGCGTTTTTAAAAATTTGGTTAGATTTTCGCGTTATAACATTATTTTCGCGTAATAGGGGAATTTACATATTCTCGTCAGTATAAGCAGTGTGCATGCTTCTTTTCACATTGTACGCACAACTGAAGACCTTGTTTGTTTACATTCTTTTGCTGCCTGTTGTTTTATGTATTCAAATCGACCTAATTGTCCAAAATTGTCTATAATCGTTTTTACAACGCTCCAAACTTTCCATGTGAGTGTGACAATTATTGGCAGCTTCTTTTTCTTCGGCAGCCTTTCCATTTGATTTACGTGTTAACCGGTTGTCGTATTATCGGCACCTCTAAATTAGCTGCATTATGTTAAATTCTGGCATGACAATTTTATTCAGACATCAATATCAGTTTGCAACTGACTTACTACGAAATCGTTTGAATACATTTAACAAGATGTTCTGCTGTGCAATTACCGCTTGAAAATTGTTTGCCGAGAATAGTCGTAGGTGCCGAAGCCAACATTTACCCTATTTTAAATTATCATGATGAAACTGTTTTGTTATTTATTAATTTATTTGATAAGGCTCAACCGAATTAACTTTACAGAGCCGAGGATTCTTGGTCACTATACAATACATCTTAAAACTATAGTTAAAAGGTACAACACAATAAACATTTTATCTTCCGCTATCCAAAAAGGCTCCTCCATCAGAACTGGAGCCGCTTCCAGTGGTTTCATTATATGGCAGTTACGCCATCGGGAGCAGAGCGCTTTCATTGCAGCAATGGACGCAAAACGTGGTCAGCACTCACACACTCATCACAAAACGGTTGCTTTCCAAAGTCGATGACGCATCGACCGAAAGAACTGCTGATGAAGAACAATGAGGAGAACCACACAATGGTTGCTGCCGAGAAAACAGACGATCGCGTGGCACACATCGAGAGTGGCCTGCTTTTGTCGACAGCCGAGTGAACAATGTAAACTGTTTTGTCATGTTGAAATATGTTGTTGAACAACTGACTTAATTTAATTTTTGATATAAAAAGCAAAACAACAACGTATTAAGGATTTATTGTGATGGTGCTTATATGATCATTTATATATTTTATTTTTTCCTTTGGTTTGTTTTTTCCGTCGATCTTGTTTTCCGTGCTGAGCACCAATGCTACCGACGTGCCAGGAAGGCAGCTCCCACACCTGGACCCTACCTATCGACCCATCAACTCATGAACCGGGGACCAACGGCTTTACTTCCCATCCGAAGGAAGGCGTGATCAGAGATGTTATGCCTCAGAACATCCCGGCGGCGCCGACTGGGATTGAACCCAGGCCTGCTGGGGTGAGAGGTAATCACGCTTACCACTACACCACCGGCGCCGTTGATCATTTATATTTATACGTGTTTTTTGTGGGCTTTACTATGTATCAAACGTAGAATAAAGCATCTGCTGCCCACTATTCCTACCTATCGTTCCAGACTTGTTGAAGCTACCTATATTTCTCATTGCGTTCAGAATCGTACATAAATTGTTATGGACAGTTTCTAGTTTCATTGAAGACGGTTAAACACAAGTGTGCACATGGACAATAAAACTATTATTTCACTTTTTGACGTAAAGCTAACGCATAGCGAAAACGTTCAAAAAGCCTTCAAGTACACGCAAACCAAAAATCTATTACAATGAATGTTAGTTCCGTTTCCTATCATCCTCTGTTCATGAACATCGCAACGAATGTTAGAAATTGACCATGCAGGCGATGTAATGGTTTTTTGTCTTTTTTTATTTCGTGTTCAATCTAAGCTTTCGACTATACCAGTAAGCTTGTAGAACGACGCTCATTGTAGAACATTGTACAACGACGCACACACTTATCTCGAATCTCTCCAGCAGAAAAAGCATACGAAGTCGAGCATGCGAGAAAATGAGCGCTTCATGTTTGCTTTTAGGCTGCTCATTATTTAGAAGCATGGAGAGAGCAGTGGAGAAAGCACAGGTCTGATAGACGCAACGTCCGTGGTTCGAGTCCAGGCGGGAACCTTTTTTCTATTTTTTTCGACAAAATCAATTTCACTCACTAATACACTCCACATTTTTCGGTCTCCAATTTTCTTACATCGGACCGCAGCTAGGTATATCGCATCCTCGGTTCATGCGGTCTCCACTTACATCCTCTGATGATGAATCCCACATAATTCAGTGCCAACATCTCAAAGGGGCGTAATTGCTTTTGTAAACAATGACTTTAGCCGTCAATTTCTCGCGAATGAAATCTTACCTCCCCAAAATTACAATGCTAGCTGGTAGAGGAAACATTCCTCTACCTGCTGGTGTCATTATTTTTCATTAGTGAGCTTTTATTCGCGAGAAATCGACGGCTAAAGCCATTGTTTACAATTGCAATTACGCCCCTTTGAAATGTTGGCACTGAATTGTAAGCGAATCTTACATCCACCGGTTGGGTGTATGACGACGACTGAATTAAGGGGTTTAGAAGCAGAGGAGTGAAAGTCAATTCATACGCGAAGTTAGCGATTTTCAGAGTTGGTTGGAAATGCTAACATGAAGCTTTAGTGTGATGATTTATTAGCTAGAGAATGATTTTTAGAAGAGGGTAGGTGGATAGTTCCGTTAGAGTTCGGCAATATTAAAATTGAATAGAAGTTGAAAATGAGCGAAGAGCCATTAATTAGACAGTTTTTAAAGTCAGACGCACATCTTTTGCCTAACCCGTACGATGTACGCGGAGACTTGGAGTTAGAGTTGATCAATCAAGATCGGGAGGAGCAGGTACGAGCACTACATGTAACGTTTGTCGACAAAAATTCTCAAATCCTCATTTTTTTAAGCAGCGTTTTAAATATCGACGAAGAATTAATTGTGAGGTTTCGAAACATATTAATTACTATCAACAGTCAGGAGACAAATAATCCAGAAAAAATGATGCCTATTGCAAAGACAAATACCGACTTTATCTTTCTTTATATGATTGGTATAAAATTCCTGCAACCGTACATAAAGTACTTGCTCATGCTGGAGAAATAACAGTTCATTCGCCAGCTCCTCTTGGAATATTAGCAGAAGAAGCAGCAGAAAGTCAGCATAAACAGCTGACAAAATATCGAACTCACTAGCTAGAAAACGATCCAGAGTCGAAAATTTACATGATGTCTTCATTCAGATCCATTCATTAGTACCATTTGGATGGAGAAAAGAAGACAATAAAAAAAAGCATTGAGTTATCCCTATATTGTCAAAAGTTTTATGATATTCAAAGATTCTGAAAACTGCTCAACACTCGGAGATGATAACTGCAATACATTGAAAGAACTTATGGAAGCTGTCGACGAAGTTGAAGAATAAGAATGTACAATATCGAGAAAACAATATAAAAATAAAGATTGAAATAAAATTTACACCGTTTCTCTCAGTTATTTTTTTTATTATAGTCACTTAAACACCCTTGGGTCATTCGTGACTTGTCCCGGGTGAGATTTGAACTCGTAAATTTGGCGTGAGAGGTACGGATGTTAACCACTACGCCGGAGTCGTACCCGCAAAAGTAAATTTTAATCCCTCCATTTTTCACTCATTCTGTTACCTATCTTATAACTGAAATAAACTAGGAAGAACGAATATAACCATTAATTGAAATGGAAGCTATGCTATAAAATTCACAATATGTTGTCCGTAAGTAAATGTTGCCGAAAAAGACTTGAACATATTATCATTAAAGACCAATAAAAAACTAAGCCCTTATCAAAAGTTGTTCGTGAATCATCAAAATGTGTTCCTCGTCCCTTAGTTAATAATTACAACCATTCAATATCTTACATTGAAGCAAAAATGAAGAAAATATTTTTGTCCGCTTGCTTGTATGTAAATTTCCCATAGTGCATTCTAGCACCGCAGTTGGCGTCTACGTTATCATAAGTCTTCTCGACCTGGTTAATAAACAAGTAAAAATAAACTAAAATTTACCACTTTCTGACACATTCCTTCATTATACAAAACATGGCATTTTATAACACCTACCTCCTCTCATAAACCTCTTCACTATTCACCGACTTTTATAGCATTAATCCGCTTTTCATCACACCTACACCACTTACCTCGAAATTGGACATATTTAAAATTGGTTCAACACATCTTGAAACTCCTTCGCAACTACCATAATAACTTTACAGCGAATACCCTGCACCAACGAGCGCGCTTTGGCAGCAGTGTTTTTGTGAATGAAATTTTATTATTTTCAGCCAGCCGACTTGGCTGCTGATGTCATGCAGTACATTTTTTGTTTTGTTATTGTTTCCTTAGTTCAACTTATCCATCAAGCGAAACAGAGATGACAGCGGAAGTTTCTTCCTCTTTCCCCTTTCCTGTCGTGTTTGAATTTGAATGGCTCACTCACCCTTGGCGCTGTATGGCACGACCTACTCGCAGCAACCATAAGCAAAGCAGATGAATGGATGCTGGTGCAGTGCCTAGCGCGTGTGTGTATGAGTGTTTTTGTTTTTGGCTTTATCGTAATTATTCATCGTGTAAATGAAAAATAAAATAACGATCTGTATGCAGAAAAAAAAATAAGCAAAGTCAGCAGCGACGACGGCCAATTTTGCCGGTTCCCACGCGCGCAAAGCTGTTGTGCACGAGACACGTGTGGTACATTACCGGTAAACTTGAAACACGGGATCTGGGAGAAACTCACGCCAGGGTGAACAAATACTGTTTTTATGAGTAATAACGAGCGCAATATTTCTTTTTTAATATCACACTTTTGAAAAGAACGTGAGTAGCCGTTTGAGTTATGCCTTTCATTTGTATTTTTATTTTTCATCTGCATAAATCAACTGGAAGGTGCTGTTCTCAACACAGAAGCTTCGTCCGAACGGACCGGAATGTTTTCATTAGAGCGAAATGGTCGACCTTGTTGCAATCCCCGAAGGACAAACCGCAAATCCTGATAAACAAGTACACGTTTACAACCAAAGCGATTTGGTGGGATTTACCTAACCGAAAGGAACTTGTTCGAGCTTTCCTAGGAAGGATGCTCCTTGGTTGCTTGCTCAAGCGAGTCTTGCCCCAGACAGTGAAAACAAAATTTCCGTATTCAGCGCTAGCATCTCAAGAAATATAATCGGATTACATGCTCTTACTCAGCTTCTGTGTGCTCAGGCAAATCATGAGGTATAAATATCCTAGGGATTTAGGCCCAGCTGCAAGTGCTGCATGTATGGTCGATATTTGCTTGATGTTGAAAAACTTATTTTTTTTAAATCTTCAATTTAATTGTTTTTCTTTATCACTGCAATTGTTTTGTTGTTTACAAAGCACAGGTCGTATGACTTATAGGAAATTTTTGATTGCTGAAACCGAATCTTCAAACCGGTTCAACTGATGATCTCAAACTTTATAAAAGACAAAACCAGCGCCAACCTCGTCCGAATGCAGGTAAATCAGGGAATGGGTAGGAATGCGTTGAAGTGTAACTCGCTTCGTTGGAAGGCAAGAAGTTCTCTGTGGAAGTGCAGAGAAATCACTGAAATGTTTTATAAAAGGATTGGTTTTGCAGCAGGGTTCGTTTCGGCCAACGGTACACTGAATTAAAGTGATAGGTCAAGTCAAGCAACTGACGAACCTTGCATATGAAAGGGACTGAGATTAAAATCATGATGTTCTGCTCAGTGAGCAGAAACGGTCGCTGTAAGGCCACCGAGCCCCTCATATCACATCACACCAGTTATGATCAAGTTGTTGTTGTAAGCATTCAAACCCGGCACCGCTGATGACAATTTGCAGAAAACACACGATGTGCAAGCAATGTGACTATAAAACTCCTTAATATGATGGGACCTGGGTTTAATCGATAAACAAATCCACTGATTTCTAGAGTCTATAATTAGGTCACAACTCCACACCATTCGCAACAAAAAGCGTCTATAAAAAGAGGGGCAAGGTTCATTTTTCATGTTGATCTGCAACTTCTATTTATCCTATATATTCATGGCACAATTCAAAATTAAATCTAATATCACAACTCTACAAGTGTTTTCGAACCAAACTCGGAGCTTCATTATTTTTCTGATTTTCTGGAAGACGAGCTTGTGGAGTTCACGGCAATGCTTCTGGTACACCAGAAAAACTCCAGTAATTCTGAAAACTTAAGTCAATCCACGACAATCTCTGAGAATCGAAAATAAAACCGGACATTTGTGTGTAAGTTGAATTTCTAGGAAGTTTCAGAGCATCGTCCACTTCGAAAATTCCAGAGACTTTTGGAACGTAAGAAGACTTAGTTGCTAATTGAATTTTAAAATCAAAGTTCAGGGTACTTCTGGAACACTCTTAAGGATTTCGAATATTGGGTATGGTAGACAGGGTGTAGTATGAAAAACTAATTATTATTTTAAACTCAACTCTGTCTGCTCAAGAATCACGAATATCTTTAAGTACCTCGTGTTTCTGGGTTTTAGAAGTTCCGATAACCCCGTGAATTTCCAAAGTTTTAGTAATTTCAGAAAAGCAACAAATTATTAAGATACATTAATCTTCCATTCTCCTTTCTGTGAGAGATATTAAGGTAGAAATTGGTTGATAAATCATGGAATTTAAAAATAAGGGGCTCAGAGAAAATTTCGTTAAAAAAAATCCTGGAATTTTTTATACTGGGATTTGAAGTTTCTGTAACACATACCAAATTTCCATCATTCTGGGACTTCAAAACAATTTAAGAAATCCTTATCTTGAAAACTATTATTGAAAATGTTGGGACCTGGAAAAAGTTATGATCACGGACATAGACATAGGTGTAGTTGCATGGATCAAAGATAAGACATATACAGACCTAGACATAGACATAGTTGTATGGATTAAATATTGATTCTTTGGAGATCTCAATCCATGACATTTTGTTTTTAGGATTTCAAGATTTAAGATGAAATTTAATATCACGAAGTTTTAAATTTTTCAAGATCCTGGAATTTAAAAAAAATCTATGACCAAAATGCTCTCAAAGTTTTGGGATTTCATAGTTTTAATTACATAAACATTACACATAGACATAGACATAACATATTTTTCATCAGTAATGACATCCGGATGGAGTTTGGAGTCGATAAATGTCGAACAGTCAATATCCGTCGGGGTCAAGTAGTGGATACTGGCAGTTTCCGCATCAACAAACAGGAGGAGATTCGGAATATGGTTGAAGGTGAAACCTACAAGTACCTGGGGTTCCTGCAAGTGAAAGGGATTCGTCATACAACGATCAAGAAGGAGCTGCCGGAAAAGTTCTTGTATCGAATCGATCGTGTTCTGACGTCGTTCCTGTCGGCCGACAATAAGATAAAGGTGATAAACACGTTTGCCGTGCCCCTGTTGACCTACAGCTTTGGAGTGATCAAATGGACCAAAACAGACTTGGAAGCGACAGATTGAGCAGTACGAGTGGCGTTCACTAATCATCGCGCATACATCACCCTAAGTTGGCCGTCGAGAGAGTCACCTTGCCACGTACTGAAGGAGGACGAGGCATCACTGATATCCAAGCGCTATGTGTCCCAAGTCTACCGTACTGTTTGTGAGGCAGACCACGGGTTCAGCGCCCCGGCATTTGGCGCAGGAAGACTACCAGTTGAATTGCGACCTAAAAACTGTCGAAGATAAAGTCGGGTAGTGGAAGCTGAAGGAGCTGCGTGGGACGCATGCTTATCAGTTGGAACAAGCGCATATCGACAAAGTGGCGAGGTGAACTCTTTTCATAGACTGAAGGTTTCATGGTAGCCATCCAGGATCGGGTTATTGCGACGAAGATTTACCGTAGGTACATATTGCACGAATAAGTAGAAGACCGGTGTAGAAAGTGCAATGCAGTATGGGAGACGATCGACCATGTTGTTGCTCGTTGCCAAGCGTTGAAAGAAGTAGCGTATCTCGGTCGTCACAACGATGTCGCTAAGATTGTGCACTTGCACTGAAGCACAACTTGGTGAACCAGTACGTACCCTACTACAAGTACCTGCCAGACCCGGAACTGGAAAATAGTTGCATAAAGCTGTACTGGGATCGTGAGATCATAACGGATGTCCACATTCGTGCCAATCGCCCTGGTTTACGACAAAAGGATTAAGCGGGTAAACCTTATCGATATCGCTGTACCGTTAGATTGCAAAGTTCAGTCAACGTTCTCGACCTAGATATTGAAGTACCACGATTTGGCGGAGGAGTTGAAGCAGATTGGGGCCTCCCTTAGCTCAGTCGGTAAAGTCGCAGCTACAAAGCAAGGCCATGCCTGGCTGGGTTCGATTCCCGGTCCGGCCTAGGAATTTTTCGGGTTGGAAAATTTCTCGACTTCCCTGGGCATAGAAGTATGATTGGACTTACCACACAATTATGCCAATGCAAAAATGGTACTGGCATTGAAAGCTCTCAATTAATAACTGTGGAAGTGCATCTAGAACACTAAGTTGAGAGCACGCAATAAGCTAATATGCGATATGCAATAAGCTTGAAATGCGAAGAAGAAGAAGAAGAAGAAGAAGAAGAAGTTGAAGCAGATGTGTCACCTGGAAGATGTGCGTATAGTTCCGGTAGTAATCTCGGCGACCGGAATTGTTCCACGTACCCTTATACGTTCCCTTGTCCGGCGGTTCCAGAATCATCATAACTGATCCGACTGAAGCAAACAAATTAGGATGTAAGTCAACTGACGAATGAGATCCACAGAGCCTAACCCCCTTTGCATAAATACTGCCCGGGGTAGGTGAAATTGTCCAGCCAAAACTGTAAAATTATAAATACAGATCTCGGACATAATACAGGTTTGAAAATTGAGGGACTTTATTGAGATACATGATTTTAAGAAAAACAAAACAAAATCATGGATTTTCAACACTCGATCTGGGACTTAACAATAGATTATATCAATAAACTAAATCATAGAATTCAACAACTGAGTGAAAATTCAGTGGTAAAATCCACGGATAAATCCAGGATTTTTTTCCGGTAGTTGATAGTCTGGTTTAGAGTGCTAGTAAGCTGGACTTTTATTTAGTACAGGTCGAAGGAGTACTGAAACAAATCTAAAGCGTTTCACTTTGATTACAAATACCTTCGGATGAATGTAATTTCAACATTTCCTTACTAGACCACTCCAAGGAGAAGCAGGATGTAAATCCCAATTTACGCACTGCTTCGCCGCTTTGGGAAAGTTCTCAGAATCATTGTGTCGTCCTGAGCAGCAATTCCAGCGAGATTAAATCAACTCTCTCGGTCTTCTACATCGGAAGGCTCACACTTTCAGCAAATTTGTTCCTGAGCTTGGCCACTGCTTTTTTACGAGAGTTTAGTTGGTATCTTTCCATTCACCCTGCCGCCTTGTACCCGTCAATAAAGCAAGAAATCACGGCAACTTTTTCGAAGGGACGTATCTGCTTTTGTAAACAATACATTTGATTGTCGATTAACTACTTACACCACTGCCCACCATTGGTAGAGGAAATTTTTCTATAGCTGATGGTAGTATTAGTAATCAACGATCGAATGCATTGTTTTCAAAAGCAGATACGTCCCTTCGATAAAGTAATCGAGAAACCATCCCAGAGGGCAATCAAACCAAGATTGTGTACCCTCAATTTTGGCGTAAACGTTGGTTTGCTGGTGGTGACTATTTTTAGGCCTAAACGTAATCTCATATTTAAATCGAGGTTAGGGTCAGCACCCGAATGTCGATCGATAATAATGTCGTCCCCGTGGTAGTCCACGGGTGCGATTTTTCGTATTATTTTATATTGAAGGTAAGTACTTTGGATGGTGAAATGGAATTCTCCCTCGTGGACTTGACAAATAATGCTCGCTCTGTTGACAACCTGGAAGCTGAGCTTCTAACTAATTAAATTCCAACTGGGACCAAAAAGCCCGTGGATGAAACTCCTGCTACTGAATGCGAAACCTTACTGAAAAAAAGCAAACGTGAGCATAATAATATTAGTTACCAATGGGGAAACATGCCGAAAGGTGGTGGTGGCCGTGGCAGCCAAATGGAATTTTAAAAATCTCATCCCTGACCGTCATTGGTGTTTTTAATGACAATCTTGGTATAAAGGTGATAGAAGTGGGACTAGCAGTAGCATCAACTAAAAAACTGGGATGCTCGTTAAGGTCTCCCTACAGCACAGCCGGTTTAATAAAGACCCATCACTTGGCGTGAATGGATGGTGGGGTCCTTTTTTATTTCTATAAACTTGCACAAATGCGAGGAATTTGCATGCGAGTTAAGGCACGTTCTCGGGAAGCAGAGGTTGCCCAATTTTATCACAATCAGGGTTTATGCTACACTTTCAGTACAGCTTCCAAGCTGCTTTTTTTATCGCTTCCCCAGTCCATTATTTGACAAGTACCAGGTGTATGCGGTGAAATTGCATATTTTTCTTTGGAAAGGATTACGGGCCGAGTAAACCCTTTCACCTTATACCTGGCGAGGAGGTATGCAGTGCTTTTATCGCGTTTTCTGAGTATTATTTGTTAGTCAGTAGCGTTTTGTACCGGATGGGTATTTGAGTTCCGCAATTGGCTAAATCAACGAGACTAACAAAATTGTTAATATTTCTAATGGTTCACCGGAAATATCCTCATCACAATTTATCATCGTGAACATTCTTCATCCTCTTGATCCATTATTCATAACAATGAGAATCAAGATTCCAGAGCGGAGCGGCCTGAGTTCGACCATTCTGCTGTTATTAGCATCATCCAAATCAATCTTCAAATGAACATTTATCACGCACAATGCTGATAAACATAGAAAGCACTCCTCGTACGATGAAGTTTATATCCCGCCTAAAGGCTCGCCCCCCTATTCCCTGTGCACATACCACTCGTATCCCCAGCACATTTAGCAGCACAACACAAAACAACACTCCAAGGATTGCAATAAAAGAGAGTGGAAAGAAAAAGTGCAACTCACAAGTGAGTACCTACTCTGCATTGAGAATCGCGATTCAAACTCGGAATTCCCCTAAGCTCCACATCAGATCAAATATTTTCCCATTCATCTTCGTCACATGGCACAGCTATACGGGGGAAAATATCAACGCAAGCAAACGTCGACGTAATTGTTGTTTGTGAAAAGTTACACAAATAGGTGACAGTGGGGCATTAAGCATTAAGTCAACTTTTCAATTCAAACGATTATTCGTTTGCTAGTTTCGCATAACCACACTTTCCCCTATTTAGATATGAAAACATTCTACACGTTTCTTTCCGCGTAACCTGAATTGGATCTAGATTGCGAAATGATCCTTGGAATCCCGGGCACGGCACGACCGAAGCATCCCACTAATATCGCACCGTGACGTGATTTCACATATATCCAAAGCAATTTTTGAAAAAACTGCAAAACAGACAAACGGAGCGGGATCCTCCCCAAGGGAAATGAGTTAATGGAGAGGCAGGCAACGGGAGCTTTTTACGAGGGGTTCCGGAGCAGCGGAAACTTTGCAAACGAATCGTTCTCTGCAGTTTCCCCGTGCGAGATCTAAGGGGACTGAAGTGGATGGTAGAGATTTCATCAACCAAATTAGAAAAGTTTATCGTCGTGGCGCTGCGTTTCTTCCCAACCGACGGCGACGATGGCGAGAGCGTGTGTTACGTTCTTTCGCTGAACCTTAAAAGAAAACGCAATAAAATACTGTCTCCGTCAGCAATCAAACAGAGTTTTGTTTGGAAAATTTGCAACGATAATACCCATTTTGTGGAGGGTTAATCTGGGTAAGATGCAGTTTATTTGATTGCTAAAGTTTTTGATGATGGATGAACAGATCATTTCGATGGTGATGAAACGTAAAATAACGAGTGGTTTAATCGTCAACAAAAATATTATGCACTTGTCTTAGAGTGTCTCATTTTTTCATGACCTTCTTGAATTTGTAGGGGCTGAGTTTCATGCAAATCCAGCAAGAACTCAAACATAGCAAAGAGGTATTTTTTTTCTTACAATCTTACAATCATTCCAATATAGACAAGACAATGCAAACACAGGAATGTCTATCATATTCAAGCACGATATAAACACGCCAGGATTTCTGATTCATAAATAGGTAATTGGGATTGATACTTCGGTAATTGATACACAGGGACTTCTGCACCAGCTGTGAGAGCATGTTAATAGTAAACTTGCCTACCAGCACTAATATGTCAATCTGATTTTCTATTGTAAAATGTACATTTTTTTGTTTATTAATTTATTTGATAAGGCTCAACCGAATTAACTTTACAGAGCCCAGGATTCTTGTTCAATATACAATATAGTACATCTTAAAACTATACTCAAAAGGTACAACACAATAAACATTTTATCTTCCACTTTCTAATAAGCCTCCTTCACAAGAACGGGAGCCGATTCCAGTGGTTTCATTGTATGGCAGATTCGCCAACGTGGGTCAGAGCGCTTCCATTGCAGCAATGGATGCAAAACGTGGTCAGCACTCACACATTCATCCCGAATCGGTTGCTTTCCAAAGTCGACTGAAAGAACTGCTGATGAAGAACAATGAGGAGGACCACAAAAAGGGTGCTGCCGAATAAACAGACGATCACGTGACGTACATTGAGAGTGGTCTGCTTCTGTCGAGAGTTGAGTGAACCCTCAAAAATGTACAATATCACATTCAAATTAGTCAAGTTTTATTTTTAGTGAAAAAAAAAATATAGGATCGCTTTCAGCGGAGGATTTTTTAGGCACAAAATTCGCAATACCAAGACCGAGATCGCGAGGCGATGCAAAATCTGTACCGCGTAAACGACACACGGAAGTTCTACGAGAAGCTAAATAGTTTGCGCAAAGGCTACGTGCCGCAAGCCGATATGTGCAAGGACTTGGAGGGTAACCTTCTCAAGAAAGAGTGTGACGTGATTGAGAGGTGGAAGCAGTACTATGACGAGCACCTCAACGGTGAAGCAGCAGAAAACGAAGGTGGCACGGCAACAGAACTTGGAGTACGCCCAGAAGACGACAGGCTACCGGACCCTGATCTTCACGAAGTTGAAGAGGAGATCGGTCGACTGAAGAACAACAAAGCAACTGGTGTAGATCAACTACCAAGTGAACTATTAAAATACGGTGGTGAAGCACTGGCTAGAGCGCTGCACTGAGTAATTGAGGAGTGGACGGAAGGTGTCGTATGCCCAATCTACAAAAAGAGCGACAAGTTGGATTGCTGCAACTACCGCGCGATCGCACTGCTGAACGCCACATACAAGGTAGTCTCCCAAATTCTATGCCACCGCCTGTCACCATTTGCAATAGAGTTCGTGGGGCAATACCAGGCGGGATTCATGGGTGTTCGCGCTTCATGGATCAAATTTTCGCGATTCGGCAGATTCTGCAGAAATGCCGCGAATAGAACGTGCCCACACATGTGTTGATCAATTTCAAATCCGCATACGACACAATCGATCGAAATCAGCTATCGCAGATTATCCGAATAAACTGACGCGATGGGTCAAGGCGACGATCGATCGAGTGATGTGCATTGTTCGAGTATCGGGGACACTCTCGAGTCCCTTTGAATCTCGAAGGGGGTTACGACAAGGTGATGGACTTTCGTGTCTGCTATTCAACATCGATGGATAGACACGAGTGGCACGATCTTCAGGAAGTCCATCCAGCTTCTTGGCTTCGCCGATGACATCGACATCATGGCACGGAACTGTGAGACGATGGCGAAAACGTACATCAGACTGAAGGCTGAAGCTAGGCGGATTGGACTTGCCATCAACGCATCGAAGTCAAAATACATTAAAGGAAGAGGTCTAGGGAAGACAGTGTTAGTCTGCCACCCCAAGTTCAGATTGACGGTGACGAAATCGAGGTGGTCGATGAGTTCGTGTATTTGGGTTCACTGGTGACCACCGAAAATGATATCAGCAGAGAAATTCAAAGACGCATTATGGCAGTGCATCGTGCCTACTTTGGACTCCGAAGGACGCTCCGATCAAATAATCGACGAGGCTCGGTAGCTCAGTGGTTACCGTTTCTGCTTACTGAGCAGAAGGTCGGGAGTTCAATCCCAGGCCCGTCCCCCTTCCTTGCAATTTTTCACTTTGCCTTATTCTATACCCACTAGATTTTAATGAAAACAAATTCTTCTTTAACACCGATCGCATCACTTACCACAGTGTGGGTCCAGATCTAAAAATAGAAATTGGATGAGTGCGCGCGCGCGCGTGTGTGTGTGTGTGTGTGTGTGTGTGTGTGTGTGTGTGTGTGTGTGTGTGTGTGTGTGTGTGTGTGTGTGTGTGTGTGTGTGTGTGTGTGTGTGTGTGTGTGTGTGTGTGTGTGTGTGTGTGTGTGTTGTGTATCATAATCGTTCTACCAAAAACGATCGCTGCGTGTGCGTGCAACCTTTCCCCACATCCAACATCCCAGTGATTTCTCGTGGAAGCGCAGAGGATTTCTCGGCTTCCTTCACAGCGAGTACCACGTCAACACATTCCTTCTCATTCCCTAGTTGACTTGCATTCGGACACGGCCGGCGCTGGTATTGCTTAATATTAGATCTCCAGTTCTTACACATTGAGGATGAATGTTAGTCCCAAAACATCATCTGTTGGTTCTCTGTGTAATTGCAGCTGATCTGGTAATAACAGAGCAGTTACCGTGGGCGGTCAATCATGCTTTGCGAAGGACGCTCCGATCAAATAAAATTCGCCGCCGCACGAAGCTAACTATCTACAAGATGCTGATTAGACCAGTGGTCCTCTACGGTTACAAGACCTGGACTTTACTAGTGAAGGACCAGGTGTTTTCGAACGGAAGGTGTTGCGTATCATCTACGGTGGAATGCAGATGGATAACGGAACGTGGAGGAGGCGAATGAACCACGAATTGCACCAGCTACTGGGAGAACCCTCCTACGTCCACACTGCAAAAATTGGGCCACTACGATGGGCTGGTCACGTCGTATGAATGCCGCACGACGACTCCAGGAGTTCAAGAAACATATTCTAGCTATCATTTTCTGTATATTCAAGGTATTAGCATCATTTCAATGTTATTTGCCTTAAATCACTTATTTTCCCTGGAAAGTCCAGCCCTGAAGTAATACAATTCTTGGAATATCCCATAATTCCAAGGAACTCCTTGTAAGTATCTGCAATAACGAAACAATCTAAATATATCTAAATTTCTTAGAAGTTCTCTGGAATTTCTTGAAAGTATTGATGCTTGCTAAATATTATCGCATTTTTTAATTAATCGAACTTCGTTGATGTTCTCTATTCAACTTGGCCAAATTTTCAAATTTTTTTAGGATCTTGAAATTTCCATGATATAACACAATTGAAATACTCTCACCTTTTCCGGATGTTCATATAATTTTTATTGCGTTCCAGAAATTTTCTCTGAGCAAACCGAAGTTTTCGGAAATGTTCTTGAAACTTCTTTGAGGTTTCTGCAATTTCTTTGAAATTTTTTTTAACCGCCCTTTAATTATATGATCTATCTTGCTGTTCTCGGAGCTTCCATAAAGCTGTCAATTCTAAAGAAGATCTCGGTTCTGCTTTAAATATATGGAATTCTCGTGAACACCTGTAAACTTCGCTGGAAATCTTTGGATTTCTGTGAAGTTCCTGAAATATTTTTGAAGTTTTCATAAATATTCTGAAGGTCTCTATACTGAATTTCTTGGAACATCTTAAGGGTCCTCGATGTTATTTCAGCGCATCATGGAATTATCCTGAATTTGTCTAAACTCACGTTTATAGATTTTTAAACCAATCCAATAGTCTGCGCTAAAATTTCGGGGACTTCCACTTAAGATCTCTGAAATTCCCCAAAGATCTCTAGATCTAGTTTTTCTGAGATAAATAGAACTTCTTAAAAGTTTCCACAATTTTGCTAGTACCAAACTTTAAGGCGTTAAAAATGTTGTGATCTTAGACTTACTTAAATGAAGTAAAGCTGTTTCTTTCAAACTGATTGTCATGTCTTAAAAACATTTGCGTTAATTGTTGTTGTTGTTTTTTTACAAAAAAAAAATCATATTTTGAACGCATTTCATAAATAGCCTTCTTATTATAAACCTGGAAATTATCCGCCAAAGCTATGGAAAAAAACTTGAAAAACTCGGGGAACTTTATTCAGCCAAATGAGTGGACACCCACGACGATTGAACGTCAAAAAACTCTATACAACGTCGTCAACTTCGAATTGTTAAAAAATTAGAACAAAATCGAAGACAACATATCAAGAAGACTGGCAACTCTTCCATTTCCTCGTACGACCACTATGAGACAGGTACAATTACGTCATCTGCAGCTCAAAGGTAAATGCTTCGAACGTATTTGATTGCAAAGATTACACCCTCAAAAGAAAGGTTTGTGTATTTGCTCATTTTTCTATGAGTTGCTTCCATATTCGCTCAAGTGCAGCGCTACTGTATTTGTCGTTGGATTCTGGTAAAGTTGCCAGTCTTCTTGATATGATGTATTCGACAAAATGTAGGCCTATCCTACACAGTGAAAGAAGAATGATCAATCTTGAAATGATTTCACGTTATTTATTTTTTAAATGGTGACTAATAACAAGAAAAAGTGACTTGCTATCAGCCCATCTTTCCAGAACAAAACATTAATTCTCTGATATTCCTTAATTTTCAAGGTAGTCGAATCCACATATTTTTTTTTGCGATTTGGCCTGGAATTGCTCAATTCATTCAAAGTAAAAATACGCCCTCATTTAATCGCCATAAACATTTTTGACAACAAAAACATCGTCCAATACTATGGGCCTTGTTTTGATTTCCTTAAAAGTGTCGTCCTTAACTTTTCGCCGTATTTACGTTTCAGTTAAAGATAAACCTTTTAGTAATCCGTACCACTGCGTGTCAACCAGCTGTTCTATTAGTGGCAGCTCAAATCAGCAGCATTTTGTAGTCCGTACGTTTTCTTGCAAGAAAAAGCTGATAGAATGTTTGCCTGCCGGAAACAGTCACTGCCTGCGTAAGTAGTCATCAACCCTATCGAAGTGGAAAAATACCACCTGCAGCGCCGGGGCACGTGCACACACAAAATCACCATCGAAAGAAGACTTACCTGAAAGTAGAAAAAGAAAATAAGAAGATTATTATTTTACCAAGCACATATCTGGACGATGAAAAATCGAGAATCGACAATGATGATTTTTCATTGCAAATACCTATTTCTGCAAAATGAAAACCATTTACGATGCCCGGTCGCTGTGAAACGACATCGATAAAATAAAAATTGCCTCCCAAATAACCGAGCCGAATACATTTGCTTTCACCCATGAAACTGATGGAAATGCTTTCAAACGTTGTACCCGCTGATGGTCCTTTTTCCCATCGTCCCTCTGTCCAAGCTCAAGCAATACCGGATGGGGTCGGGGTCTGCAAACCGAAGCCAATCTGCACTTTTATCGATGTCACTTTATTTATATTGTCAGAAATTGGCACTTAAGCGCATTATACGGTTCCTGATAATGGTAGCCAACCCTCTCGACAGGGAACGTCAACCCATGGGAGATGTCATTATGGGATCTTCTTTCTCCAATGCAATGCGGGGGTGGCTGCTCCAGGATGTACAAATCGAAGCACAGTAGCCTTTCACAAGATGATGAACCGCTGTCAACCAAGCGTATCTTCCAGGAACACTTCCAGCTGAAACCGACCGGTGAGGGCAACCGTGCTCGCCTACGATGGGACACAATCCGAAACAACTAAGGAGACACAGTAAACTAATGGCTCAAGTGTACTTCGTACATTAATATCGCATTATTGCTGGCAGAGTGTGCTGCAACGAAATACTGCAATATCTGCATAAGTTATGGAGAAAGGCGATCTATGGACGACTGACTTATGAGAAGAACGACAACCCGGCGATGACGATGATGACGACGGACGACTGTAGAGTGAAAGCAGCGAACGGTGCACAGTAGCACTTTCCACGCGCTCGACGATGGCTAACGACGATGATAAAGTGCACCCTCTGGGCTCTAGGAAAATCGTAAAAATTGCTTGGTGTGTAGCAGTTTAAGTGGCACTGAGAAATTCAAGTGCTTTTTTTTCGAATGTTTCGCAAACAGGAATAATATTCTAAATACAGCATGTGACATTTTGATAAATTTCAGGGTTTGATAGATGACTTTTTGCAAGCGCTCTTTGGCTTGACGTAAACATTGTTAGTTCTTTGATGCAATTATTTTACAATTTTCCGACAGTTGACGTGAACATTGAGCGACGAAGCTCTATTAAACTAATCATTCGGCTTCGTTAAACAATTGTAATTGATCACCGGAATGAAATTGAATTTAATACCATGGATTTTTAGCTGCAACGTATAACATATTTGGTAATAGACACCAAGATTACCAAGGTTGTAATGATGAGTTTCTCATAACAAAAAAGTAAATTTTACGGCATACATTTCAGTTTTATTTAGCAATAGCATTCAAACGATGAAAGGCTTGCAGCGATTGTTGCCATTAGCTTGAAAGTAGCATTTTTTACAATACTTAGTGTCTCTAAATTCGAATTAGCATCTTAAGGTGCATTTTAATGCAAAGTTTACGGTCACGAAAAAAAAATTGGCACGTTTTGATTTTTCTAAAAATTAGTGTATGAGTATAGTTTCTTATCTTAACTAACTAGATTAACCGAAAATTCAGTAAAATCAGTTTAATAATCCAATGTTCCATCTTAATTTATCAACTTAAGTTTGTTATCTGTTGAGTTTTTTATTCCGGTGAACTTAATATCTTGTTCTATAGGACCACCACGGAGCGCTGTTAGAGCTTTAACAAAGCATTGACTGCTTCGCAGAGCTCGATTTGAAACCCCCTGCTCTACAATCGAATTTTTTAAGGGGTATGGAAAGCCATGCACTATATCCCATCTTTCCTCTTGTCAATTCTACGAAGATCAGAAACTGCCATGAATACAACACACTGTAAAATATAATTTTTCAATTTATGCTTTTAATTAATAACCACAAATTAAAGTGAAACAAAAACTGATTAAAGACATACGAAGTCATGGAACAAGAAGAAGATGATTAAATGAGTGCTTGAAAGATGACCAACTGAATGAATTTAATTAATTCACTTCTCACGCAAAACAAAACAAAAATACACAACAGCTGTATAGCTCTTACCACCTCGCAGTCTATGAGTGGCCATGAATGATAAGCACGTTAATGAGCACACTTCTCGCGGACTCGTGCCTCATGATCATCGCCTCAATGCAAATCTTGACGTATTGTATGCCAAGTTGGTTAGCATAAGAGCAAAATTATTTAATAACTCTTATCCATTCTCTCATTAAATAGGAAATGACAGGCACAGAAAGACAGACACTGAATGTGAGGAGTGAATAGAAAACACCAGTTACTCCTGTCGTCGTCGCATCGGAAGGGAAACTGCTGCTGCAGTGCTAGCAGTTCTGGAGTTGAATCTCCCGGGAGGAAGGAAGCAGTACATCAATTCAGCCGTCACCATACCTCATTTCCGATGGAACAGGTCCTCCATTGAACGTGTGTACCGAATACCAGGTGCGAAGGGCGAAAACTTGTTGCCATTTGCCATTTGGTTGCATCCTTTCATTAGCGTTATTCTGCACTTAATTTTTCGTGCCAAGCAGCAACACCAACGACGATAGCTAATGGTCGTACTTCTCTAGCCTTCCACCGAGAGGCCAAGGCAGAAGGGGAAAGATTGACTTTCCTGGCATGCATCAATGCACGGTTATGGAGAAAAAGGAATGCATTGTTCCATCAGGTACTATTCTCGTCGTGTAAGAGAGCACGTGGCAACGGACAACGCCGTCGGCTTCACTCGAGGAGCTGGTTTGGCCGTCGTCGTCGTACTTTACAGTGTTGCACGAAGGAGAAGAAATGTCACCGGGGATAGGGAGAACTGCATTCAGCTAGAAAGACTGCTGGTAATTAAGCATTTATTTTCATTTTGTACACCATATTTTCAAGTTGCTTCTCGGTTCTGTGAAAAATAACGAGTCTATGAATAGGCTGCTGCCATAGATACACACGTTACCCTAGAGCGATTGGACGGAGTGGTAGCACAGGTAGAGTGGGCCCTTTCTTCATGGATAACATGTATCCATCTGTGTAAATATGTTTCTGAAACGGCAATACTCTAGCAATTCCACTTGTTGCCAGTGTTGCCAGCCAAATGCTATTCTGAGCATTTTCTTCCAAAATAAATGAAGTGCACAATTGACCAAGCATGCTTTTGGCGCTACTGTATATGGACGATCAAATGTAAAATACTGTGGTACCACAGCACAGTTCTGTCAAAACCTCAGAATTTTCATTGATCTATTGGTACATGACACAGTGTTGACCTCCCTTAGGTCAGTCGGTAAATGCGTAGCTACAAAGCAAGACCATGCTGTAGATGGCTGGTTTCGATTCCCGGTCCGGTCTAGGAGTTTTTCGAGTTGGAAAATTTCTCGACTTCCCTGGGCATAGAGTATCTTCCCACACAATTATACTACAGGGCTGGTAGCAATCAATGCTGTCAAAAATAATTATTTTAGGGACCATGTTTAAGAAATAAGTGACCAAAAAGTGACTTATAGTTGTAAAAAAGTGAATAAAAAGTTACCTAAGGGTAGAAAATTAGTCGTTCTGATGGCATACAAAATAAATGTTTGATGTTTTAGACTTATTCAATTAGATTCTCATAAACACTTAAATGTGTACGATGGGAACCTTTAAAGCGAAAAATTCAACAGAAAGTTTATGACTAAACCTCCAATAAAAATCAAAAATCGGTCGACTAGACTAACAACCTACAATAGGTCACTTGAAAAGTAATAGAAGTTCCTATGGATTTCTGACACCACTGTCCTTGTTTGATCAGCCCATACGGTCACTTGCCGGGGAGATTGTGCAGAATAGAGTCACTTTATTTGCACTGTTCTGTGTGCAAGTACATGACCTCGGGCAGCAGGCGATTGCTGCTGCTGCTTTTAGTCCACCCAAAGGAGAGGCATCTAAGAAACGAGTGTAAATGTTGTGTAAATTATCGTTCATTGTGCACCGGTGGCCGCATAAATGGATCTAATGAAATATATATATTCATCGAGAAAATGGAAGAGATAAATAAGTACATTATACACTCGCCGGAATCGTTGTTGTTGCTGGTATGGATCACTTTCCGCTTGTCCTGTGTGGTTCGGTTCTGCTGTTCGGAGTGGAGTTCAACTAAATGAGACATAAAGTGCAAAACCTAGAAAACACCTGCACTTTTCTGTAGCCCCAACCAAACACACGCCAGTAAGGTACACAAAAGCACTACAAATGAGTCTTTATGGCAGGAGAGTGTCTCGTGCATTTGCTTTCATCAACAGCGGCGGCTGGAGCAAATAGATCCACAAACCAACGGTGTTTGCCCATATGTTTAAACGCTGCGCAAAGAAACCCCAAAGGACAGGTGGGTGGATTGGACGAGGCACACACAAACCTTTAGCGCAATTACTGTTCATTTGTCACGAGCATAAAGCGCAAACTGCCGGCAATGATTAGTAAGAACTGGTTGGTTAGTGCAGAGTATGCATGCAAGAACGAGATTTAGTTGGGTTTGTACTTGTGTATTTCCTGCTCTGAGCTTTCAGTTATCAGCGGAGAACACTCAAAAACGACATGTTTGCATCATCTGATGTCTGCAGTACATAATGTGTGCTTGGTGAGAATGCTGAGCTCGTTGGTGTTGTCGAAGGGTTGTAGGATATCACTACACATTCGAGAACGTAAGAAAACATTGGAAGGGAATGGCGAACTCGAATTCGGTGGACCATTACAGCATAGACTGAACCGTGCCCTCTTCTCCTCCATCTTGCATAAAAACACATGTTTTTGATCACCTCATACAATATGTTTCTCTTCCGATTGAGGAAATTAATCGATTACGGAATCTCCGTTTTTCACGCCCACATACACCCCGCGTGTGCCGATTTGCATGTCGAGGCCCATCTCTGCAAGGAATTTCTCCAGGACTCAACTTTTCCGTATTCTAAAGAGCTCTTTTAAAATAAAACAAGTTTAAGGATCCCATAATTTTGTTCTTGAAAACTAAGTATTAATTGAATAAGCATTTCCTCACTTCGCACGCATTCACATCGATTTTTTGAAAACAAACAATTTACTAAGTTGATTATGGATTCAGGTCGCAAATTGGTATTTAGAACGAAAAATTGAGGCACATAGAAAAATGTTCAAAGCCTTGGACGAATTTTGAAATTTTTAATGCAATCAATTTTAGAGATATAAGATATAACACTCAAATATAGATACATTTTGGAGCTTAAACAACTTTTCTAATTCTTTTTTTGGAACAAATAAAATTGTCCGAGATGGAAAAATCACGGACGGAAATTGTAGAATGGGATAAATTTTAAAGCTTTTGAACAAATGTTTGTAACTACTGGTACTTAAAAATTAGAAATCTCTAAGACAAACAATTTCAGAAAATTGTTCGGCCTGGAATAATTGTCTATAGCTTAACCGTTTAGATATTTTTTTTTTTAAATCTGGCCTTGGAGATTGTTTGATTCTTGAGTACAATACAATATACAATACATTTTAATAGACGTAGAAAAAAAAACTCGTTGTTTGGATAAATACTAACGCTACTGGGTCAAAGATTTTTCAAATTTCTGGTGTCTGAAAAACAAAGGCCAAGAGCTTGAGCATTTTTCTAGACCATTTTTAGACATCTTAGGCTTGGAAAACTTTCAAAATCACGAAGTAAAAAAGCCAGGATATTGGGCCAGAATTTGTTTTCGAAGCCTCAGAAAATTTGTGATAAATCTATGACAATTTCGAGATCACAGGTAAGCAGTGCTGGATTTGGGATCCGGGAGGCCCAGGACTACTGTCCATAGGGGTCCCCATGTTATCTGCTTTCGAAGATTGACTTTTAAATGCGCGATCACATTTTACCTCCTGCCATCTTGAAATGTAATTTTTTTTTTCCGTTTTTAAAAAATCAGAATAAAATCAAATAAAAATATGGAATCTGCATTTCGCAAAGAAAAATTGATTACAATTGGTTGGGTGGTGATAGAAATCAAGAGAAATCTTAAGCATTTAATTACTCATTCATTGGTAGCCTTGACGAGTTTCTCTTAATATAAAAGCAGATTTCCTGCATAATTTTTAATTTTATTTCATTGACATTCAATAGCATTAAAGATCAGTTTTCAAACATACGAATCATAGAATCATATGGTTGGAACGATTGTTGTTCTTTGCTTGAAAATAATAATTTTTATTGAACTAAGTCTCAACCAATCAATTAAATCGACACAATTAAATTAAGTAAAATGTTTCCAATGTAAATAAAAAAAAATGATAAAAATGCCTACATTTAGGCGCAACTGCATTAAAAAACATGTTCCATAATATCTACTGAACATACTTTTCGTAAAAAGATTTAGGGAACAAAAAATTAATAGGAATACCTCCTAGAAAACCACTCGAAAGCCATTTGCACCCAATTTTTCACCAATTTTACCCAATATCTATATTTTTAAAATTCAGATTTTAATATAAGTTTGTAAGTTTGTCGGAATTTCCAGGTTTTTCTCGGATGCGCAACATATTTCCTGGCTTAATATAAGCAGCAAAATGTGGTATAAAAGCCTCAATATATCCACCTAAGGTTAAATTCACGTATGCTTATCCTTGAACTTCCTTTTGATTGCCTATGTAATATGAGGTATCTTCTGATAGGTCATATTAAGGCTTGATGAAACTCCCTCACCGGAACATGTTCCAGCCATATCTTGAACCAGTAGACCGATTCTAAAACTATTCACTAGCGTTCTAAGGGACCATGATACCTTTCATGTGGCACTTGTTGCGTAAAATTTGATGCAATGTTTGCTGAGAAACCGACATCAGAAAATTTTAATCCGTATTCACCGGAATATGTTCCAGCCATACCTCTGGAACCAACCGACTGATTCTAAAATTATTCAATAGTGTTTTACACGGTTAGAAAAGGTAGTGTAAATTTCTGTTAAATATGATGCACATATAAGGCGTGAAATATCATGCCAGTTTACATGATAGATCGTGTAAAGTTGTGAGACATTTCATGGGATATTCTAAATATTGCATGCAACCGTAAATCTTTGCAAGCAATACTTCCTACAAGTTGCCAGTTGGCGTTAAAATAAATACAAGTTTCCACCCTTAATGTTTACACCACCAGTAATGTTCAGAATGTTCACCTCGTTGTGGTGTAGGGTAGAGAACTACTTCGGCCTAATCGCCCATTTTGGGCCTATCGAGCAGAAAACTTCAAATAAATCCATGATTTCAGAGTTAACAAGTCAATTATGCGTTTGGTACGATACTTTAGTTAATAAGTTACCGAACGAAGTCAATGAGAACGCGTGATATGAAGGTTTGCACCCATTATTCCCAATAAAAAAAGAAGCGCTCCGACCGAATAAATTTTTATCTTCATCCGATAGGCCGAAGTGAATTCATTGGCGTTTCAATGGCGTTTCAATGCGCTAGGCCGAGTTTACAATCCGTAATCCGGCTGAAAATCACTTAAATGTCAATCAAACTATCAAAGAGATTTATGACAAGAGCTCCAATATCGATAATAATTTAAAGAGAAAATACTCAGAGTTGGTTGGAAATGCTATCTAACATGTTAGTTATGAAACATCGCTAGAAATATTCCACAGCCGCAGACAGTATATGAGCAAGTCAAGCGCGCACTTTTCTATCTGTAGATTTGAAGACATACTTCAAATCTCCTCGTACATCGTACGGGTTAGGCAAAGAAGTGTGCGTTTGACTTGTACTGTCGCATTAATGACCTTCAATTTTCATACTGCCGAACTGTAACGGAAATATCTACCTACCCTCTTCTAAGATCATTCTCTATCTAATAAATTATCACATCATTTCTAACCAACTCTGAAAATCGCAAACTTCGCTTATGAAGTAACATAAAAACACTTTGAATGTGAGAAAATACTTCTGAAAAAAGCTCACAAAAATTCTGAGCAGAATTTAAAGCTATTTTGAAGAATTTAAATTTTGAGCATATTTACAAAATTCCATTTAGCTTTCTGAGTTTAATGAGATCCTCAAATAAATTTACAAAGGGAAAATAAGATATTCTCTCAAGGATATTTGGAGAAGAATTTGAACGGAGTTCTGAAAAAATTATCATGTAATTCCGAGGTGAAATCCATAGATTTTTATTTTTAGAATACTTGCTAAATTCTAAAGGATGTACCAGAAGATTTCTGAAGAATATTCCAAGAGAATTTTGAATAAAATTATAGAGAGAAATTTAGTTTAATTCTCCCGAGAATCATTACGAATATAAATATGAAATAAATTTCCAGAGTTTTCCGGAGGGTGTTCTGCCCATAATTCCAAGATTATTATGGAGAATAGCGGAGAGAATGATAAGATTATTAAGACACGCAAACCAAAAATCTATTACAATAAATGTTAGTTCCGTTTCCTATCATCCTCTGTTCATGAACATCGCAACGAATGTTAGGAATTGACCATGCAAGCGATGTAATGGTTTTTTGTCTTTTTTTATTTCGTGTTAGCGTGGATATTTCGACTATACCAGTAAGATTGTAGAACGACGCACGTTGTAGAACATTGTAGAACGACGCACACACTTGCCTCGAATGCCTCTATTACAATGAATGTTAGTTCCGTAATGGTTTTTTGTCTTTTTCATTTCGTGTTCTATCTACGCTTTCGACTATACCAGTAAGCTTGTAGAACGACGCACATTGTAGAACATTGTAGAACGACGCACACACTTATCTCGAATCTCTCCAGCAGAAAAAGCATACGAAGTCGAGCATGCGAGAAAATGAGCGCTTCATCTTTGCTTTTAGGCTAACCATATTCACAAGCATGGAGAGAGCAGTGGAAAAAGCACAGGTCTGATAATCGCAACGCCCGAAGTTCGAGTCCAGTCGGCTATTTTTTCGACATAATTAATTTCACTCACTAATACACTCCACATTTTTCGGTCTCCAATTTTCTTACATCGGACCGCAGCTAGGTATATCGCATCCTCGGTTCATGTGGTCTCCACTTACATCCTCTGATGATGAATCCCACATAATTGTAAGCGAATCTTACATCCACCGGTTGGGTGGAGGCACCCTGAACATGACTCCGAATGCATTTCAGGCATAGTCAGTTTTTCAAGATCCCCTAAATTGAAGATCCAGTATTTAGAAAAAAATCAACATTCTGAGACTTCAATTTAAAACAAATTCCATGATCTTGCCTGATCTAAGAAAACTGTTCAAGGTTATGAGGGTAGACATTTTTGAAACGTTTATTAGTGAGATATAACGATAGTCTGAAAAGTGTAACATGAGATCTTAAACATGGAACAATCCTCTGAACGCCGGGCGTAAATTTAATATCCCAGACATGGATACATTTTGAGGATTTTGTGACATAAACACTTTCAAGGATCTAAAATTAACAAATAAAAATCAAAATGCCAAACATCGGATATATCGAAGAACTTTTGAGATTGCAATGTTATCATAAAATCATGTTTCTAAGGCTTAGAAATTGTTAAGGATCCTCACTGGAATCATTTAGGAAAATTATAAAGATCATGGACTTGACAAATTTTCGAAACTTGAGACATTGCTTATTTTCTGGGATCTCAGACTTAATTTTTCGTATTCTCACTAAGAAAAAGAAAAGAATTCAAAACATGAAGAAATATTCAAGAATATCAGACTTAGAATTTGTTTAAACAGAATTCGATTAATGTAGGTATAAAAACATATTTTCAGGTTTCAATCCATTTCCCGGTTGTTTTAAATTCCCAGGTCAGTGGCCTTCCTGGTTCTAAGGTTGGTTTTATACCTACGGACAATGCGCGATTTTTCTAGGAGTAACAGAGCTCAGTCGGTAAAGGCGCAGTTACAAAGCAAGACCATGCTGGAGGTGGTTGGGTTCGATTCCCTGTCCGGTCTAGGAATTTTTCGCGTTGGAAAATTTCTCGACTTTCCTGGGCATAGAAGTATGATTGGACTTGCCACACAATTATACCAATGCAAAACTGGTACAGGCATCGAAAGCTCTCAATTAATAACCGTGGAAGTGCATCTAGAACACTAAGTTGAGCGCACGCAATAAGCTTGAAATTCGAAGAAGAAGAAGCTCTTCACCAAGGCTTAAATGCGAATTTTCAATACAGCAAAGCGAGGCGGTACACCGATCCACGTACTCTAGTTTAAGTCTAGTAACGCGTACCCAAAATGAGAATCTGCGGAGGAATGCTTTGGATGAAGAATAAAGTAGCCATTCAAAGCGAACACAAGGCCCTTATTGCAGAAATTTGGTTCGGATTGCCTACCTATAGCAGCAGACGGACGAGAGCAACCATCCGTAATCAGCTAAATTGGAGGTCTCCGATATGTCAGGAAGGGACCAACAATAATGCTGAGGTAGCTACAGCCAACAAGCAACCATACGGTGCATTAGTTTTTTTTTGTAATTAATTTATTTGATAAGGCTCAATCGAATTAACTTTACAGAGCCGAGGGTTCTTATTCACTATACACAACATCTTAAAACTATAGTCAAAAGGTACAGCACAATAAACTCTATCTTCCGCTATCAAATAAGCCTCAGGCAGTATCGCCAACGGGAGGCAGAGCGCTTCAATTGTAGCAATGGATGCAAAACGTGGTCATCATTCAGACACTTATCACGAAACAGCTCCTTTCCAAAGTCGACGACGCATCGACCGAAAGAACTGCTCATGAAGAACAATGAGGAGGACCACACAATAATTGCAACAGAGTAAACAGACGATCGCGTGACACACATCGAGACTGGCCTGCTTCTGTCGACAGCCGAGTGAACACTGTACGGTGTATTAGTGATCATCCCACTGAATAATTTACTTGGGGTTAAGAAATCAAACCAGCGATTCATTGAGATTGGCGCAAGGTGAGTTTGTAACACTAACTAGCGCGATTGACAGGAGCTCATCTGGATCAGGAAGCTGAAAGATAGACGTGATAGGAGGAGCAATTCAACCGAGGTATAGAAAGGCAGCCAAAGATGGTTGGTATGTTAGGTTGCTTCTTCAACAACAACTCGCGTTGGTGATTTCACATCGACACTAAGCCAGTTCGTCAAATTCAGCTGGAAACTTCCAAATTAATGCTAAGGAGAATTCCTAGAGCATGGAAATTACTGAAGTAATTTTTTACATGGTTTACCCGATTTTGTTCACTTAGATTTTATAATTCACGTGGATTGGGGAATTTATCTAGTATGGCCGTTTATGGCTAGTATTTGATTTCATGACAGTTCGAAGTAACTTTTCAATACACTCCTTAGTTCCCGAAACATTGATTTTATATTAGGGTATTCATTATGCGCATCGTAAAATTGCCAGGGTACATTGGGGTGCAATGGAAGCTTGCGCTTTGTGAATTGAATACCTCTGTTATTTACTGAAAAATCTTCCAATGACTACCATTACCGATGTAGTACATGTGTTATTTTATTATACATTTGGAAGACCTATTATGCTAAATCGAGACGAAAGCTTACATTTTTCGGTTGGGTGATCATTTAATTACACAACAAAATTCGAATAGAATCCCGAATGGTCACGACATGTTCCGTCTGGCTGCACAATTGTACATTTTTATTTCCTATCAGACAAATCCAGTTATGCTGATTAACTTAAACTGCACAAACCACGCTGTGTGCAATTTGTTGAAGCTGTCTACTGATGCATTCACTCATAGTTCCCGCTAGCCACGGTACCTCAATAAATTCAATTGATTTACTCTGCCCCGTATGCATGTATTTTCCTCACAATACTGTTGAAATCGGTGGAACAAAAAAGTAGCGGAGAAATGAATAGCATGGCTCAATTGATGCCGACGACAAAAGTGCAGCCGGTGGCAGCCGGGAAAGGACGCAACACATTCCTACAATGTTAGCCTTCACTTTTCAATTATTTCAGTTTCGTATAAATTTACGCTCAATCTGAGCCTTCGACCCGTGCTGCTACTGACTGAATGCTTCGCTTTTATTGTGTTAACGTGTATGGTGATTTCCCACCAGGATTCCATCCTCTACCCGCACACCTACGAGAGCATCCGTGCGATCCGAAGGGCGGAAATCTTTCCCAGCACTAAAAAATGCTGACACCAGGGCAAACAACACTGTAGCAAACCAGTCTGTAGCGAACGGTTGCTCAATCATCGAACTTTTTTTTTCCGCGGAAAATGTTTTCCCAGGATAAAAAATGTGTTCCTCATGAAATCGAACAAAATTGATCCTCTCTCAACCATTATCAATGGGTGCTCTAAACGAGTAGAACTTTTTTTACCGCCACCAATATAAATGTAATCTCATTTTCAACGCCTGTTTTCAATAATAAAAATGCTGAAAGTTTGTTATTTTTTTCATCCACTTCACCGAGGCAACTTTTCTGCCCCATTCGAGCGAGTCACCAATTCATTTATCCTCTCTCGTGCTTAATGGTGGTGGTGGTGATGCTGATGATGGCTTCTCTTGATGCAAAGGAGCAAATGGAGTAAAACGTTGCTTTGTGAACTACATAAAACGATCAATTTATTTGCAATTTCTGCTGAACAAGAGGGCTTGTGAATTGTGGGAACATTTTTTCTCGTGTTTGATAGCTTATATATTTGTTTACAATGTACTGCGTTTAACATATGGGGTTACGGTACCAATTTCTAATTACATATTGATAATTCTAGTCGAAAACGATGAGTTCAATGTAAGAAACTTTCTAGTAAAGTTAAATTGTGGGCCAGTAGTGCAATATAGGGGGACTAAATTAATAACTCCCAGGGACCTCCCTTAGCTCAGTCGTTAAAGGCGCAGCTACAAAGCAAGTCCATGCTGGAGGTGGCTGGGTTCGATTTCCGGTCCGGCCTAGGAATTTTTCGGGTTGGAAAATTTCTCGACTTCCCTGGGCATAGAAGTATGATTGGACTTGCCACACAATTATACCAATGCAAAAATGGTACAGGAATCAAAAGCTCTCAATTAATAACTGTAGAAGTGCATCTAGAACACTAAGTTGAGAGCACGCAATATGCTAATATGCGATGTGCAATAAGCTTGAACTGCGAATAAGAAGAAGAAGAAGACATTAATAACTCAGCATTTCCATTACGTGGTGCTTTTATTAACTGTCAATGGATGTTCCTTATTTAACTTACAGAACCCCAAGGTGCGTGGCGATTTTGTGAACAAGCACACTTCTCGGCAACGGGACATGCTGGGTTCAGCCAGTTAAATAATAAACATCCATTGACATACACCGATACCGTGCGGAACCGAAACCCGATTCTTCTAATGGAAGCTTTGAGGAGCATATTTTGTGAATTCTGTGGAGAAATCCAAAGGAATCCTGAGTATGGTTTCAAAGGGGTTTCCAAAATTGAAATCCAAAGCATTTATTAGGGAATATGATTCCAAAGATATTCTAAGCAGAATTCTTGTAAGTTTTAGGAAGATCAGGTATTCTAAGGAATCCTGAAGAATATTTAAAGGAATTCTGAAGATAATTTAAAGAGAAATCTTAAGACAGCTCCAAGGGAATGAGGAAGGGAAAAATGGAATGTTGAGGATAGTTTCAAAAGAAATCCAAGGGAATAGGTCTCTGAGAATTGTTACAAATAATTTCTGATGAGAAATCAAATTAATGTTTGAGAGTTCGAAAGGAATTATAAAAAGAATTCAAAGATAATTCCAAACAGAACATCAAGGGAATTCTGAAAAGAGCTTCAAGCGAAATGTAGAGATTTAAAAAAAAATCACCTAGAGAATGCTGAATACAATTTCAATGCAATAACATCCTGAATTCATGGCATTTTTGGGAGTTAAGGGAATCCTTAGAAGAACTCCAAGAATTCTGAGGATATTTTATGGAATTAAGGCAACCTTTGCTGGTTTGCTGAAAAAGTAATTCTGACGATAATCATTGGTAAATTCAAAGGAGAAATTCAAGGAAACTTTGTTGAATATTCCAAGAGAATGCTAAGAATATTTCAAAGGATTGCAAACGAGAATTCCAACGATATAGAAGAATTACAAGGAAATATAATTTTGAGAATACTTACAAAGAAATTCCAATAGCTTTGGTATGTAAGTTTTGAGGAGGATTCTTGATGAATTCTAAGGTGAAATCCAAAGCAACTCTTAGGATAATTCAAAGACAATTCTGAGCATGTTTCCAAAAGCATTCTGAGCATAATTCAAAAGAAAACCCGAAATTGACTTCCAAGGAAGCTTGGAGTTTTTTTTTTATGTATTATAGGGTAGGTGTACCAGTTATGGTTATACGTTCCTGTTATGGCTTATGGGAATTCCATAGGTCATAATTAGAACACACCATAATAGGAACGTATAGCCATAACTGGTACATCTACTCTAGTCACTTTTACACATTTTAGATCATTCGTGACTTGTCCCGAAATGAAAATTGAACCCGGGTCCTTTAGCGTGAGATGAATGGATGCTAACCACTACGCCAGGCCGAGGAGTAGAGTTGCAAGAGAAATGGTACAGAATTCCAAGCAGTGGCGTCGCATAACCCCATTTTTTCCTTGTTCAACAACTTTGAAAACGTTATTTAGGGTCATGCTTCCATTCGAATCAATTTTAAAAGGCTCAGGGTCTTCTAGTTTCACAGTTTTGTATACATTAGAACCAATATTGTTTTATTTGTTTACGTTTGGATGAGTTATTGACCAGGTAGAAGGTTAGGGCGACGCCACTGATTCCACGGGAATCAAATTTTGAGAATAGTTTCAAATGAGTTTTGAAGAGTATTCTGCGCATCAAAACCCGGACTACTGACTAGACTGCCAATGAATGTATGGGAAAAATTTGACCATCAAATTTCGCTAACAAACCATATACAAAATGTTTATTACCTCGAAAAACGACCCTATGCAAAGTTTGAGCTCAATCGGACATGATTTAGGGGTGGCGCAAACGCGTCAAAGTTTGACTTTTTTCACTCTCGAAAATCTCGACGTTTCGTGCATTTTTAAGACATTTGTCATCAAAAAAAAATTTGATTTCCGAAATTTCATGTACCATGGAGATTTTTGAGAGTGAAAAAAGTCAAACTTTGACGCATTTGCGCCACCCCTAAATCATGTCCGATTGAGCTCAAATTTTGCATAGGGTCATTTTTCGAGGCAATAAACATTTTGTACATGGTTTGTTAGCGAAATTAAAAATTACCATTTTCGCTGGCAGTCTACTACTGACCTTAGCAGACCTACGGCACAACCAGGACCCATACACAAACAACCATTGACCATCACGAAGGCTATTTGACAGCAAACTAGACGGTATACAGCACAATGATTTAAGGTTTGTTAAACCTGTTTTAGGGGGACCCCCTTCTGGGGCCCACCCTCCTTTCCGGAGATCCCTTTTGGGATCCCCAAATTTTTAAACTCTGTCACTTGGGCAACCCCTTTCTGGGGTTCCCAGAGACGAATCAGTCAATGGCTGAGAGTCTCTTTAATAAAGTAACCTAATCTGAAGAGTAATCAAGAAATTTGTAAGACCATTTCAATGGATATTTTCGAAGAGAATTCTTTTTGTATTCGAAGGAGAAATCCAATCGAATATTTTGGACAATTTAAAGGGAATTCTGGTGAGTATTTAAGAGAAATTCTGAAAACATTCCTGAAAAATCTAAGAAGAACTCGAAGAAACAAAATATTGAGGATTGTTCCAAAACAGTGTTGTAAATCATTCCAAACAAATAGAATATTTACAAACAAGATCTAGGGAGAGTACCTTAGCCCTTAGCTCAGTCGTTAAATGCGCAGCTACAAAGCAAGACCATGCTGGAGGTGGCTGGGTTCAATTCCTGGTCCGATTTAGGAATTTTTCGGGTTGAAAAATTTCTCGACCTCCCTGGGCATAGAAGTATGATTGGACTTGCCACACAATTATACCAATGCAAAAATGGTACAGGCATCGAAAGCTGTCAATTAATAACTGTGGAAGTGCATCTAGAACACTAAGTTGAGAGCACGCAATAAGCTAATATGCGATATGCAATGAGCTTGAAATGCGAAGAAGAAGACAACAAACTTTCTGAAGATACAGTCACCCCAGTATTATGGGCCAGCTAGTCACTAATATGGGTCAGTCAGTTCTGCATTTTAATCAAATGGAAGTAGCCCATAATAATTTAAAAAAAAAATGAAAATAGTTTCAAGGAAATTCTGAGAAGAGCTCCCGGGGAATTCTAACAGATGCTGGTGAACCACATATTGAGAATAGTTTCATAAGAGTTCTGAAGATAAATTCATTCCTATGGAAATTATGAGGATAATGTTTAACAAAATCTAAGGAGTAATCAAAGGGAATCCTGATGAGAATACCAAGGAAATTTTGAGAACATTTCCGGAAGATTCCAAGGGATAGTCCCAAGGGTATTTCTAGAGTTATTTCTTCGAGGAAGTGAAATTTGGAGAAAAATTTAAGATAAATTCAGAGAAGAAATTTCTAAGACCACTGCCAGAACTTCCGAGGAGAATTGAAAAAGAATTCTGAGAAGAAATCCAAGTGAACTGCTAGAATAATTCTACGGGAATTAAGTTTTGAAACTACTTCTTAAGGAATTCTGAGATTATATTATTGGGGTCAGTATTTTTTAATTAGGTTTTCGGAGAAGTCAATAAACCGAAAATAGCCGTCACACGTAATGAAATGAACAATTTTAATATATTTTATTTCTGTCATCAAATAAGCCCTTTCCCATCCCCATCAATTGCAAGGGCGTGGCCAGGACTGTTGTAGTCTGTTGGGAGAAAACACATCCTTTATCAAAGAGGTAATGATTAATCCCAAATTACTACCTAACAGTATCGGAAGGAGGTGGGTCTTGTTTTTAACAGCATATTAGAGCTCGTACCACCTACGCATTTGTGCAACTCGATCTATGCTATGCTATTTTATTTCTATCATCAAATAATGTTAAAAAACACAGGTTGTAAAATAAAAAAAAATCAATTCTTGATTTTTTTTTTACATTCTTTATTATTTTACTGACTTTTTTAGCTGTTCTAAAACTCAGAAAACATTACCGAACAGGGCGGCCGTGATTTTGTGGGTTCCAATGGGAATTTGTGATAAAAATTCTGAATGAATAGTAACGAGATATCCAAAGGTATTCTAAGGACAATTCTAATGGAATTCTGAGGGTGTTTCCGTAAGACTTTTGAGGAGGATAGATCCAACGGTGTTCGAAAGTTCCAGGAGAGTTCCAAGGGAATTCTGAGATTAATTCCAAGGGAATCCAGTTTGAGATTAGTTTCAAAGAAGTTCTGAAGAGATTTCAAGTAGTAATATATGGACCCTACGAATGGTAAAATTAAGGCGAATTTGTGGTGAAATCTAAGAAGAAATCCAATTCTGATGACCAACGAGAATTATCCGAATAGTTACAAAGATATTCTGATTATAATTTATAAAGGATTCCAAAGTTAAAATACAAGAAAGTTTGAAGACGTTTCAAAGGAAACTTATTATCAGGATGATTCCAAAGTCATTTTGAGGAGAATTCAAAGAATTTTTATGAATATTGTAACGGGATTTAGAGGGAAATTTAAAAACAATTATTGAGAAAATTCAAGGATAAATCTGACGACAGCTCCAGGAAGTCCGAGTGGTCCGAGGAGATTTTTCCAAAATAATTCTGATGAGGCTTCATGGTATTTTGGAGACCAAAGAGAATTTTGAAGATTATCATTGGTAAATTCTAAGAGAAATCCAAAGGAATTTTGATGCAAATGCAAAGGGCATGCTGAAAATATTTCCAATAGATTCCAAACGAGATTTTTTACAAGGAAATTATGAGGAGATTTCAAAGTATTTCTAACAAATTGACGACTGCAAAAAATGTCAGATGTGCTGAAATTTTGAGGAAAAAATTCACAAGAGCATTTCAAGATCAGTGTGAGGAGAACTCAATGCGAATTATGAAGAAAATACTAAGAGAAAGTTGAGAAAGGTTTAACATGAATTCTCACAAGGGTCCATTGTAGTTCTAAAAAAAATTCAAATTAATCAAATTTAAAGGATGGTTCCAAAGTACATTGACGTGGATTCCAAGAAGAGCTATAAGGTAACTCTCCGGAGAACTCTAGTGTTTTGTTTTTCAGGGGGCATTCCAATAATCCAAGATAATTTTGGGGAGCCTTCCATTAGAATTTTGAATAGTGAGGCAATGTCTAGAAAATGCTTAACGAATGCTGAAGAGAATTTAAAACTTTTTTCAAGAATGCTGTGAATAATTTCAAAAAAATTGTGATGATATTTCCGACGGAATTCTGAAAGGAACTCCGTTTCTAATTCTGAAGGCTGTACCAATGAAATTAGAAAGAGAGTTATTGAATTAATACCAAGAATTTTCAGGAGAGAATTTCTAATGTGTTTTAAAAAAATTAATTGAAGCAGATCAAACTAGTTTGAAAAACTGGATTCTAGGGCTCCCTAAATTGACGAATTTATGTTTGAAAAAACTATACGCTCCAGGATTGCGATAACATTTTCGAAGATTAACAAAAATTATAGAATTCTTGAGGTAGCTCCAAGATTTCGGTAAGCTTGCTAAAATTTCAAAGAAATTTCTCCAACCCCATGAGGAATTCTCGAATACATTTTCTGAATTTCTGGAATACTTTTTTTTTCGTAGAAGAATAGCGATAGAAACCGAGGAGTCGAGTTTCGAACGGCTTTGGATACGTTTGTGTATTAAGTGTGTTCTCTGTTTTGTGCGTGCATTCGCTTTCATAGTTTTCGGCTGCATTTGCCGGATTAGCGCTGGCACTCTGCCTCCCGGACGGTTATACGTGTGTGAGTGGTGGTTTTCTCGCTTTGCGAGAAGTTTTAGAATCGAGAAAGAAAACATGATTCATCATGTTTGCAAGCAACAGAAGAATGCGTTGTTTGATTTTTCTCCCGGTCCAGAAATTTGTGGCATCGCGAGTGATAATTTTAATTTTAGTTTATTTACGCGGTGATGATGTGGGTTTACTCGCAACTATTTTTGAAAAAAATAGGTGTTTTCGAACGAAAGTGTACCATAAGTGCTTTTGAACGTGTTTCGCAGTTGGGTGTGGTGAAATTGCATCCCCGTTTGATTTTGGAAATCCGTGCCACAAAATTGCCCACCGATTCCTTTTTTTTGCCGTTCGACGACGACGGGTGTGCTTTCGCAAGAGTAACGTTTATTGGATCCGTTTCTTTGCACGGGAGTGTTTTTTTTTTTTGTAACTAGCGTAAGTGTGCCTGCGATTTGCATCGAGTGACGGACATTGTGAGTAAGCTGAAGGAAATCTCGCTGGATACGCCCAAGACTGGACGGGCGGTAGCTGGTGGCCGTGAACGGTTCCTGGGGAAAGCACTAGATGCGAACCTCCTCCCAGATCACCATGGCAATACAGGAAGTATCACAACAAAGGTAATTGCACATGGCACATGCTGCGCAGTTGGCCTGGCCGTTGACAAGAAAAATGACGGATTCGTGAAGCCATCATTTTCCAGGATGCTTTCAAAGTATTGGCTGCGTTAGTGTGAGATTAGATTATTAGATTAGATTAGAGAAGAATAGCGATAGAAACCAAATTGGTGTGTCCAGCGTACATGGAGCATTTTATAACACTCTAGAAAAAATAGATTAAAACATCTGTTTACTAAACCATCGGGTGTCGTCTTTCATTCATATGCGCAGACAAATTCTGGAACTCAGCGATACATTATTTGGTTCGAAATATTGAATTTTATTCTATAATAGATGGCATCCCATATTGGCGCTAGACAACTTATGGTTATTATATCGTTCTTCGAAATAATAGAAAACCGATTGTACACTGGAGTCGCTTTTTACGCGGGGGATACGTGCCGCGTAAATTGCAAAATCCGCGTAAAAAACCGCGTAAATTCCAAAATCCACGTAAAAAAACCCGTGTAAATTCCTAAATCCGCGTAAAAAGCGACTCCAGTGTATATGTGATAAAAAATGGTGATACTTTGTTCTACAATTATGACCAACTGAGCAGAAATGTTGTGACGAAACTATAACTGATATTGTGTTTTATAAATGTTCGTACAGCTCGCCGTATTTGTCAGAACTAGCGATATTTCACATACAACTACATAGATGAAGCCTGAGATTAAATTTCTCTTGTTACGAAAACCACTCGAAGAAGCAGCACAAAAAATAACAAATATTGCCAGCTGCCAGTAATTTGGCCGGCGAAATAAATTCTATCAACGATACACATTGTTTATGTATGATATGTACCGTCGTCGTCTTCGTCTTCTGACTAGCCAACCAATCAACATCGGCACGCTTTTTTTCTTTTCTTCAGCCATAAATTCACGATTCGTTCCAAATCTACAAACTCATTCAGAAATCAATCTTTTGCCCTTATCTGGGAAGCCCCACTTTTTTTCGACGACGACGAAAGTGGTAACGCAGCTGGCATCCGTCGAAGCCAATCAAAAAACGATTTTACCAGCGAAAAAAAAAACGAAACGAGCGAATGCATAATTGTATTCGCTAAGCAGGCTGGAAAAGGATGGAAGAGGGTCAGAATGGAAAAAGACGAAGAATGTGAACTGGGAAGAACGAAATCGAGGAAAATCCTTTACCAAGAAGTGGATCACATGATTACAGTTATCCAAATAAGTTAGCAATTTACATGTTCTTCCCATACCAAAAACTAATTTCTGGATGGAAAAAAAAACGTCAGTTTATTTGACCCATCCTATTAGCCATCTCCAGCGACCGCTAAGTCGAATCGATTCCATCAATGAATGATTCATTTCGCTCAGCATAGAATATAGAATTGGAGCAGACGGCAAGCGCGCGCGGTCGGAATTTTTATTAATCGAGAAAGACAGCTTTCGTAACTCCTTCAATTTGGCAACAGCTCGCAGCACATCGTCGCTCCCAAGTACGAATGAAGAATCTCTCAAACCCGGCGCCTGACGATTGAACAAAAAAAAAGAACAGTTGAAGTGATCGTTTGCTCAACAGAATAATTTATCGGAAAGCAGCGCATTTCTCGGAAATAAAATTGATGCACTGAACAAATAGTTTGGAATCATGTGGCACTAGCAGTGAGCCGAAGGAACCGAACCAGACTCAGGAAATTAGGATTCCTTCCTTCTTCCTCTGCAACTATGAACTATGTACATGCCTCTTATAGACTAGCAGCTGGATTCCCCAAGCGACGTTGCACGAAAGTCGATAGCGGAAGAAAATCTTTTATTGGATTAGGCTTTGAACGTCGTTGCTTCGGAATAGAGAATCACTCAGTGTTTTGTACATACACACATACACACACGTCGGAAGACGTTAGGATTCAAGCTGCTTATGCACTAACAGGCAAAGGATTTCCGAGGGTAAACATTCGGTACAAACGCTCATCCAATCCGATGAACGAAAAACGCACATCTAGCCGCAATTGCTTGAATGTCATAATCTGTCTAAGCTGCTCGAGTTGAACCACGCGGGGGGAAGGAATTGAATCAGTCAGACAAGACAACTTCGGTCGGAACCACGGACAACAAACGAATGAACGGAGCAGGAGAAATCCCACATAACCTAGAAGGAATTCAAACGCATTCTGTTTGCGGTTGGAAAGTTGAAGTCTATTTTTTTATTTCGAAATTGTATTTGCTATAGGTTTGGGGGAAACAACGAATAAGGATGCTGATTGGAAAGTTGAGTAAACCAGCATTAAATGGCGTAGCTAAACGAGAAAACCAGATCCTTTCAAAAATATCTGAAGAAAACTTCGCACGAAAATTTAATACCTTGAAACAAATATAGGACCAATGGCTCCAAGAAATCTATGTTATACTTATTAATTTGCTGCAACAAGGGCTATATCAAAGTATCCTTAATTAAGCTTACGTGCACTGTTCTGAAATTTAGTACGTACCTGGAAAGAAAAATAAAAAATGGGTATTATATCATTTGAAGGTTGGCATAAAATTAAAAATAATAATTAATCAGAGAACATTAAATTATCAAGTGAAAGTTTACACAGTTGCATATTTCCAAGTATACGAAGCGAACTCAAATAACGAACGTTAACCTGCAAACAACAGCGGCGCCGGTGGTGTAGTGGTAAGCGTGATTACCTCTCACCCCAGCAGGCCTGGGTTCAATCCCAGTCGGCGCCGCCGGGATGTTCTGAGGCATAACATCTCTGATCACGCCTTCCTTCGGATGGGAAGTAAAGCCGTTGGTCCCCGGTTCATGAGTTGATGGGTCGATAGGTAGGTAGGGTCCAGGTGTGGGAGCTGCCTCTCTGGCGTCGGTAGCATTGGTGCTCAGCACGGAAAACAAGATCGACGGAAAACAAATCAAAGGAAAAAAAAAAAAAAAAAAACCTGCAAACAGCAACGTAAATCTTATCTAATCTCGAACGTAGTGACCACCCTCTCTGTTGAGCAATATGCTCTTATCGGTTAGAATTCCCAGAAGTGTCAGTCATGAGGGCTGAAATCTAATCTTTGTTCAGTGCAAACGACGAATCAGTAGCTTTCCAGGTAAAATCGAATTTGAGGATCAGGTAAGTAACACCCAAGCGCAGAAATCCGTACATGCAACTGGAATCTACAATGCTTACAAGGATCTTGAGTCTTACCTAGGTTAAGTTATTATAATAAATATACAAAACAGAACCATTAAATATTGGATATAAACGGGTGGAAAGGTGAAATATGTCTACAAATATATTGTGTGAATGACTTTTTTAGATTGCCCCTCATCTATATGACAAAAGGTTTATAGCATAATCACAGGGCATCTTCTACCAATCTTTATAATATAATCTCTGGGTATCTTGTTGGACCAGGTTTACACTAGATTTGGAATAGCAAAAAAGAATCAGCAGACATAGATTATTTGGGATGAATAATGCACAGTACGGGAAGTTCAATTTTTCTGCAGGGTGGCCAGTGAATTTTCATTTTAACATTCCCGATACAAATCTAAAAAATTTCCGGTTTTTTAAATCACGTGCAAATTTTGCATGGGTTTTTTAAGGGAAAATTTTCAGTGGCAAAACTACACGAAGCATTTTTTAAAGATGAAAGTACCTGCAACTAAATGGATACATTCCACAAAAAAAAACCACTAGCTAACTGAAAACGACCTCTAGCTGGGAAGGGATTATATAAAAGATATTATCGTTGTCCTCAGTGGTGATCAAAATTGTGATCAAGTAGGGGAATTTACGTATTCTCGTCAAAATTTTAGCAACTTCTCAGCATCATGCACACATACGACGTGTTTGTTTGTTTACACTTATCTCGTGCTTTCTATTCTATCCATTCCAATCGACAGAATGGTCAAAACGTTTTCACAACCCTCCAAACTTCTCAGATGATAGTGACTATTGTCGGCAGCCTCTTTTTCATCGGCAACCTTTTCATTTGAACTACGTGATAACCAGCTTATTTATTATCGGCAACTCGAAATCACCCGTATTATGTAGTGCGTTTGTTTCTTTGGAGAAAAATTTGGCATAGAAGGTTGTAGACTAATGAATCGCGAAATTAGCAAACCAACGACGAGGTGCTGTTACGAAGGGCGAAGGTGCGAAGTTACCACGGGGATTGCAAATTCACTGAACGACGGACTACGTTGTGAACGTGATTCCGTGCTTCACAGCGATGGCGATTTTCTGGAACCACTAACCAACGCGATGGTGCAATGGCGACAACGCAAACTGCAATTCACTATCCCGGGTTTCGGCACCAAAATTGCAAAAGTCCCGCTTCGTAGCCCATGTTGCTTCGGAGAACGTTAAGGAAGTGCCCTCACTGCAAGAAAGCGCATCTTTTGTTTCAGCGTAGTGACTTCCAATGTCTTACACCGCAGCAACGATTCGAATTCGTGAAGAAGCACGGGCTTTGCATCAACGACCACAGTCGCACGCTCGCCGCCGGTAGAAGCCGGTACCTCACCACTCGCGAACTCGTCTTGATCGTTTCCGCAATCGTTTTCGGTCGGTATCGCCCCTTCCACATCGCCGGTTGATCCAATCGTTCTCGGTAATCATTCACCGTCCTCCACGTCCTGACAAAGTGCTGAAGTGACTCAAGGTTTTCGGCAAAGTACTGTTGTACTCTCCACAGCAGTGATCAAGGTGAAGGACGCTGACAACAACGAACATTTCGCTAGAGCCTTGCTGGATAGTGGCTCACAGCCCAGCTTCATCGCCGAATCACTCTGCCAAAAGCTCCGTTTGAAGCCTGTCAAGCTCAACTCGCCGGTCAGTGGAATTGGTCAATCTACCGTGAACGTCCACTTCGGAGTCACACTCTCGTTCGCTTCACGCTACGGAGATCATCGCTTCAGTCTGGACTGCCTAGTGCTGCCGAAGCTTACCGTATCGTTACCCAGCCACCATATCGACGGTGGAAGATTCCACGTAACCTCCCGCTGGCTGATCCCCAGTTTAACATCAGCCAGAAGATTGATATAATCATCGGCACTGAATTGTTCTGTTCGCTCCTGGAACATCAGGAAATCTCTGTCGCTACTGGGTATCCGCTACTACAGAAGACAGTCCTGGGTTACATCGTCTGCGGAAAGGTAGTGGATCCAGCTCCCTATACACCGGCAGTTCAGACTAGTCACGTCTGCATGAACGACACGCTTGACAAGCAGCTCGAACGGTTCTGAAAAGTTGAAAATTTTGACGTCGGGAAAGCCTATAGTTCCGATGAGCAGCGTTGTGAAAAACACTTCCATCAAACCGTCAGTCGAGCTGAAGACGGCAGATACATCGTCCGTCTACCTCTACGGGAGGAAATACTACCAATGCTTGGAGATTCCTACCCAGTCGCACTACGTCGGCTCCAATACATGGAGAAAAAGTTTGCTGTCGATGAAGGTTTTCGTGAAGCTTACCACGCATTCATGGAGGAATATGAAAACTGGGACATATGGAGGAGGTGAATAAATAGTTGACGATAACGAAAGACAATATTTTCCCTTGAAAAAGGCCACAACCCATGCCCTAAACGTCGGGCAGATTACATCGTAGTCGTTAGAGTGTTTAAGACTGAGAAACCCGTTAACCAAGCAATAAAAGATGTAAAAAGTAAATGGGGCAACCCCGGCGTAGTGGTTAGCATCCATACCTCTCATCCCGGCGACGCCGACTGGAATTGAATTCAGGCCTGCTGGGATGAGAGATAATCACGCTTACCACTACACTACCGGCACCGCTAGTTGCTAACTTTGGTTCCTATAATAATGGAACGCATTGGTTTCTTATGGGTTCCACTATTATAGGAACACTATACAAACTATAGGTACACAAAGGAGTTAAAACCTTAAGAAAAAATAATTGTTTGCCGTAAATTTTGGGCTAATTTTGTTTTTGAAATATGCAAATATGCTATATTTTATCCGGCTTTCCATAATTATTTCGCCATAACTACCCTACCGCAACTATAGGTACATATTCACTAAATGGAAATGTTTTCATCAATCTAGGACTGAGAAAAAAATCAATATGAGAGATTAAAAAAAAATCCCAAGATTCCGGAAAAAAATCAAGGGGACTTAAATTGTATAGGGTTCTAAACTTTCTAGATTAATTTTTTATTTTTAACTAGTTTGTTCATTTACTAGACTCAGTCGTGTGTGACACTTTGCGGAGCCAAAAATCCATTATTTTTTAATCAACATTTTAAACCACAGTAGTCTAGGTTAGTATTGAGTACCAATTACTCGTGGCTGGCTCGAGGTTAATGGGTAACAATTTCGATTGGAAGGAACTATGTAGGAAATAAGTTTTTGGAGCCTCCTTCAGATACTTCTCTCGAACTGTTGATCAAATACTGGCTGGGCAGGGGCAAGTAGCACAGCAACAGGTGGATAATAAGACAGGGACACAATTGCTGGAAAATGTGTGGAAAGGAGGGAATGGTCACATCAAACTCTAACATCAGACAAACAAAGGAATTCGTAGATCGCCTGCATGTAGGGAAGATCACGGGTTCCCAATACATCTCTTACTTCACGGAAGGGATATCTTTCAAGATTGTTTTGAAATAAAATTATAGAGTTTATAAAACTATATAAAGCAAAATAATAAAATAAGGAAATCTGAGATGAACCGAAAATGGGTTTTCGATAAAAAAAGAAGGAATTGTGAATTACATTCCTATGTGATTCTGAGGAGAATTTAACGGGAATCATGAAAAGAATAGCAGGATAATTTTAGGGAGGATACGGAAAGGATGTAGATGAGAGTAGAAAAAGAATTATAACTGGATTCGGAGGATAATTAAATAATTTTTTTTAAAGAAATTCTTCAGGAAAGTTGAAAGAAAATTCAACATATAATTCCAAGGAATTTCTTAGGAGAATTCCAAAATATTTCTGATAAAAGTTTTGTGCTGGAATAAAATTTAAAGAAGAATTTTATCAATAATATAATTCCATAAAAGTTTGCAAAGGGATTTTAAGGAGGATTCCAAGGATATTCCAAAGAGAGTTCGAAGGTAATTACGAGTGGACTTCCAAAACAATTGCAAGTAAATTTAAGGAGACAAACAAATGTATTATGAAAACTGGTTCTAATTAATGCCATGATTAGTTATAAAGGTTGTTAAGTGTTTCGATAAACGAGTCTCATGTACCAATCTTGTTAACAGCTTATAATACATTACAAATTCTTAGTTTGAATATAACATTAGAGTCACCGGAAATTAATCTAAGCTTCGGTTCAACATTTTTTATTATTATTTTTTTATTGGTTAGTATTAAGCTAATTGAAAAAGCAACACATAAATTGATAACATTGAGACCTGCATGGTTCAGAAACCACAACGAATGATAAAGATTCATTTTCATAAACTTTATAATATGTTTGTGTAGAAAAAAATAACATTCTTAATGATAAACTTGTACATTCGTTAGAAAAATTAAAACACAATCCATAATTTAATGGACAGCATGTCAGGTTATTTCCCGGTTTTCCCAATTCGCTCGCCATCCTCATTTCTCTCTGTTTGTGTCATAAATCTATGCGACAAGTAATTTGATCTATTGCACGAAATTAGCTTAGTTTTTTCCCCCAGATAATGCAGATATTTTAGACCAATTTGTAACACCCGCCCCATAACTTAGGTAGATCATCTTTTCGTGTTACGTTACGTTGCTACCAACGATTTCTAGTCTTGACTACTTCAAACTAGAGGAACAGAATTTTTCAGTAAAGGAACACATCTTAGTCCTTGTTACTTTTTATGCCTTGTTGATAGTGACAAGATTTTGTCCACCGAGAACGATCTTGAAATAAGGAAAAATGGGTTAGTTAGTCTTCATATATGTTATTCCTAATCTTATATTCGTTGTTCCCTAGGTTGAAGTGGTTAATACTAGGGTTCTGATGCATGCGCTATCGGTGTCATTCCATAATTTCATTGCTAAGGAATCCAATTTTGTTTGACAAAGGGTCGCGCCTTTGGAGGGCGCTTCAACTAGCAATGGGCGATTTTGGATCGAAACACAAAAGATCGATTATTTTGGTTCAATTAATCGATTTTTTTAATCGATCTCAAACACGACAAAAATTGGGTGGACCGATCGTTTTCATTCGATTTTTGTTTCGATCCAAAAAAATTCAGAGAAATTTAATTTTGATTTTTTTTTTTGTCTTCACCTTTGCACATCACTTGCCTTGAACATGGATTCTGAAAACAACAAGTATGACAGTTCAGTAGGCAAGAACGAGAAAGAGAATATTTGGGCTGCTCCAGAGACGATTATCGACTTTTTTTGACGTTTAATTGTCTTTCTCAATCTAGCACACATGGATGAACGGACGGTTTGTTTTCCCACTAATCTGTTCCCTCTTGTTCGCGCTCATTAGATTTAAATGGTACAGTAGTGTGCGCCTATTAAACAAAAAAGCTCTTTAATCGTCTCTCTGTGCGGCTCTCTTCCACTTCTGTCTTTCACATAATTTAATACCAATACATCAATTATTCTAACCTGTTAAATCACTCACCTAATCAAGTATTCACATGCCAAAGGAAATCAAAATAGTAATTTACTATATTCTCATCATGTATGTATGTTACACTCACAACTTTTCCTGCGTACGTACTACACAATTTATTTGTAAATGATATCAATCATCACACTAAATGACTATTATAAGTGATATGTCATAACAAGATAGCTTATGTAACGTAATATCAACTTTTGACTGAATTCATGAAAAAAAAATTTAATAAAAAAACATCCCATATCAAAACCCAGCTAAGCCTTTAGCTCTGATCTGAAACTAACAGAAATAACAAATGTGCTAAAAAGATTAGGTTCTCAAAGAACAGCTCATTAGAACTAGAATGGAAAATTTTGTGATTCGACCAAATGACCCATCATACAAAAAATTACAGATTTCATGAATGTTCAAAAAAGATATAGATTGTTCTCGAAGAACAGTTCATGTAAAAAAGAATGGTAAATTTTGTGATTCGGCCAAATGACCCATCACAAAAAAACATCCCATCTCAAAACCCAACTGAGTCTTTGGCTGAACATAATATAAATCATTAATGTACTATGAAGATTAAGATTGTATTTGTTTATCTCAAATCGACGGAAGACATTCCGCGCAACTACCATAAACCGGACTAGTTCATGTTGAACTTCGTCAAGCTTCGTCTACAATTTGGGCTTCTACATCAACACATGTCAAGCAGCCTTCAGGTTCAATTGGCTAAACTTGGTGAGTTCGTTCCATTTTGTAAATTTTTATTTTTTCAAACCAGTAACGTTGGGAGATCACCTTTTGTGGTGCGTTACTGGTATAAGATCTACCACCGAACCCTAGTCGTGACAACTTCAATCTAGGAAATCAAGATCACATTTTAGTCCTTGTTACTTTTTATGACTTGGTAATACATAGTGACAAGACTCGGGTAGTGACCAAAGCCGTTATACATTTCTATATTGTATATTTCAAATCAAAAAATATTGTTTAGGTTCATAAAGTTCACATAATCCTTTTCCCTCTGTCCTTCTCCTTTTCAGAAAGCGAGTGATGGCTTGCCTTTGATAAAAAAAACACGTCTACTGAGGATTCATATTTATGGAAAAATCATATATCAATGAAACAGTCATCGGTCGTCATTGAAAAGAAATGCAACTACCTATGTTCTGTCAATCTAATTGACTTTTATTGGTTCTGTTTTCTTGTGAATTTTAGCTAAACGGCCTCTTTTCTGATTTTTATCTCTCAATCTATGAAATATACACGAAAACTATGTTGGAACGAAACTTCTAGAACAATATGAGGAACATTATGCCGTACACTACACATTTTTATATCATATGGGTGGAAAATTCGTAGAACAAATACTTTAAAATTCTTCACATTTTAAGATATCTTCGAGCATGAAACTAAGTGAAACTTCAATAAAATCACTTCGAATAGTCAACCTTTGGTTACAAAGTTGATACATGACACATTAAACTTTGCTATGAAAGTTGTTACAGCAGTTTTCGTTATTTCAGTCTCGAGATACAAATATTGTAAGCCGTAAATTACCTTAAAAACATAAAATTAACTTGAAGCACCTCTAAATCATCATCGATTTTGCTGAAAATTTACACAGAAGTACAAATAAACATGACGAACAGTAATCACGGTTGACCCGTTACATTAGGAACATTTCGTTTAAAATGAACAGGTCTAAGGTATATATATCATTTTCCAGGATGTTTTCAAGAACTGGCTGTTTTGGTGTTAAATAAGATCAGAATAGATTAGATTAGATTAGAATGTACAATGAAGATTAAGATTGTTTGCATATAACAGCTCATGAGAGAAAGAGTGGAAAATTTTGTGATTTTTCATTATGGTTCATTATGCCTAACGTAATTATGCCTAACGATTTTAAACGATTTTGGATTTTTATGCTCATTTTGACATTACATTCAGAATTGGAGGACTCAAGTTAATGAGATTTTCATCGAATCTGTGCATCTACTTTCGTATCCGATGATTATGTAAAACTGGTTGAAGCTATATTTATCTTTCTTATTTGTTTTGGTGTGAACCGGATAGGACCGGCGTGGTCACCCTGAGTCGATTCCAATCGGTTTCCTTAAGGACACTAGAAATGTTGCCGGTTTTGATTGATTCTCGTTTGTAGTGGTTGCAATGTAAGGAGCTTGGTGGCCTTATAACGACCGTTTTGGGTTACTAAGCAGTCGTTTTTTTTTCTATAATACAAGTTTTTTTTTGGTATCAGTCAAAAGGGTATTTTCGAGAAAATGTGACGCAGTTCGGGTTCAAAAACATAGTTCATTCCTTCCAGGGACGTCATTTCCTGGACGGCTTAAACGATCGTGGGTCTCGATTGCAGTAGTTTGCTGTAACTGATCAGAAGATGTTGGGTTCACTCTCAGGACCGTTTTGTATTACTGAGTTGACGATTATTTTTAAATCAGACGTTAAAAGATCGCATCACTTTTCACAGTTAATCCAGATCTAATAAACCCTTCCCACTAAAAAATATCTCCTTCCCGTGACAGCAGTGGAAATGCAGAAGTATACTTGGTCTCTAGTAACAACGGACACAGGCATATCGAATCAAATGAAACAGAGCAAATCCTTAATTAGGTTCTTTATTCACAAACGCATTAAAGTATTATGTTGGAAGATATTCTTCTTCTTCTTCTTATTCGCATTTCAAGCTTATTGCTTAGTGCATATTAGCTTATTGCGTGCTCTTAACTTAGAGTTCTAAATGCACTTCCTCAGTTATTGATTGAGAGCTTTCGGAGCCAATACCAATGCATGAATTTGTATATTGTGTGGCAAGCACAATGATACTCTATGTCCAGGGAAGTCGAGAAAATTTCCAACCCGAAAGATTCCCTCGACCGGACCGGGAATCGAACCCGCCGCCTCCGGCTTGGTAATACCGTGCCTTTACTCACCAGGCTATGAGGCCCCGTATTATTTCTACCAAATTCTAATTATTAAAAAAAAAACATTAAGACACGCAAATTAAATCTCAAAGTAGAATTACATTGTATTCTTCAGCTGAAAACGACTAGCTGACACTGAATCATTCCAAGTCAACTTTTTTTCTCATAATCTTTGAACTCCCCGCGGCAGCGATATGAGCCCATGAAAGCAAAAAATAAATATACATATACGAAGCAAATATCAACACTCACCTCAAAGGAATTTTTACCGAAAGCTGGGATTTATTTCGAGGAAGACCGGTAAACATACGTATATACAACCAAGCACTTGTTTGGAGTCAGCTTCCAAACATTGAACAACAACATATAACAAGCACTGCGTGTTTTCGTTGCTCCGTAATTTGGAGCACCATTGAGGCTATAATGGGTGGTGCTTGTCATTTTTCCAGAACATCTCCTACACAGGGTCATGTGAAGGCATCCGGGGTGGTTGGTGGAATCTGCGAAGCGATGTGAATTCTGAATGTTTCGTTGGCTCACATTTCAAGTGCACGTTTCCTTGAAGTTTTGCGGGCCTGTCAGAAATGAACAGCCTATACTCATTTTGGGTGAAAACGTGGGGGGCAAGGCGAAAACAGCAAAGTTGAACCGAATTTAATTTCGATTTCAAGATGAAACAGGTTGCAATGGCACTGTCGGAATTGGTGTTCCACAGTTGTTTTTTGAAACTTATAGGGTAAGTGCACCAGTATTGACCATACCTCAGAAAAAACGATAGAATTACAATCTGCGTACGTTTTGTGGGAGATATGTATGTGTATCCCGATGAATATGATTTGAATCAACAATCTTAACAGGTCTCAAGACCTCAAAAACTTGTAAAAAACATTAAATATTGCCAAAACATGACCAATGTATTAGCGCTTCCTCTACCTTTCATTTGCCAAAACATATTTTCATCTTAATAAGGAACTCGATAGGACTCAAAAGGCACCTTATATGATTGTGAAGCAGAAAACCCAACAGTGAATAAATCGGCAAACGAACAACGAAAGAAACCATCCAGAACGGTTGAATCATTCGGTTTCCGCGGCTAATCGGATTCATGTAAAGAGTCCATCAACGATCCTCTTATTAAGTATCAGCCAGTCAATGATCCATTAAATGACTTAATTTCGCACACAATAAATCCGGCGAAGATGCAATCTAAACAGGTAGCGTTTCTACCAAATTACTCCGTACATGAGTAAGCTTTTCTCAGAAGTAGTAATTTTGCCGAAATCCTGATATTCTTCACCGCTGTTGCCAATCAGGACCGAAGAGAACCGAGCTTTACAGAGTGCTGCTGACTGACTGAGTGCCCTTGGAAAGGTCGTCGTTCTTTCACTTTTTTTTACCGCGCCTCAACCACAATCGAACCAGGCGGCACATGATGCTGACGGTGTAGTAAAAGCGAAGCAAATGAACAAAAAAAAACAATAAACATAAGGGAACATGCATAAATAACGTAGCATTTCAGAGGGGTTCAGACCGGCCATGCATTAGGTTTAGCAAAATACACCACAAGGAGGTGCCGAAATCCGTTAAAAATATGTTACGTCATTTATGAATGGCCCTAAGACGCGAACTCATGTAGACTCATAATCATTTCCTGTTCGTTAGCTTCGTAGAGGGTGCGCGCCTTTAACCAATAAATGATATAAACACACGGACCCGCGCACATACACACAGGTATATTATGCCAACTTTAATACATTACACATGGTGGAGCTTACCCTCGTTTCGGTGTTGACACTGTCGTTTGGGGACACTGCAGCATAATCACAATCGGGCGACGGCGGCGACGACGACGATGGCAGAATTTGTGCAATGTGTCGACCATAGTTCTGAGATTTTATCGCTGCAGATACGACCATCCCGAGTTGGTCGGAGTCGGAGGCAGAAGCCCTTTTAGCTGGCAGCTAATATTTAATAACAAGTGGGGAAAATTTTCCCGGGTCCGGGTAAACACATGTATGCAAAATCATTCCAGCATGCGTTTGTTTGGCAGTGTGTACTGACAAAAGCGAGCATTGCAGATTGCGCGGTATGTTTTGCCTTGCTTTTTTTTGCAAGTAAAACCAACGACGACGGGAGTAGTAACATACGCTTCCTTTTCATGTTTTATAGCACATCGCCCTGGTAGACGTTTATTTGCGATTGGGTCTTCATAAAAAAGAAACGATAAACATCCGCTTCTTGCTTAGTTTTGTGATTTTTATTTTTTGCTTACTACAAAGTATGCAAAACATTGGGTCTTTTAAACGAGACGAAATTAGCATACAGTGTGAATGACCCCACGATCGACCATGACCATATGAATCGGAGTTTTATATTTATTCAGTTCAGAATACCACAGTAAACGGGGCAGTTTTTAGATTCGGTTGGACGGTAGGTAATAACATATTGTGGTCTTCTTCTAGAAAATAAATTGAGAATCCAACAAAAAGTTACTCTAGAAATAAAAACCCACATTTTAAGTTGCTGAAAGATTGCTGACTTAATGCTAAAGTCCAGAAAGTGGTCACGAAATTTTTTTTTTTTTCAAAAAAAAAATGTCTATGTCGTGAAATTTTGCCCCATATAATTTTTATGGCATTTACCAGCTCTGCTAAAAGGTAAGGTGTTAACGAAGGAGGTGAGAAACTAAAAGAATATGAAAAGCATTCATTGCTGAATGTAAACCAATTGAACGCGTTACTACTGAACGACAAAGATCTAGAATTAACGAGAGACTTGCTTTTAGCTCAGTGATATAATTGGTTGGATTAATTTCAGCGATTTTGACCAGAGCTTCATAGTCAGCTGAACGTGAACGTGCCCTTCGTTACCATACGTTTCTCAATACAGCTAGATCTAGGACTAATTATGGAATGCACGAACCCATCAAGAGTATGTGTCGTGTTTTTGAGAATACTTTCGAGTGTTTGGTATTACCTTGTCTAGACATATGATAAAACATAATTTTGTGAGAGTCCTATCTATTTGATGTTATTGTTACATGTTGCTTAATTAAAGTAAGCCATTGAGGTTGTTTTAACCTGTTGACTGTACAAATATAATAAATAAAGTTCATTAGCGTGATATTTACACGTTTATCTACTAAAGCAGAAAATTTACCTCCATACCAATATCAACGTCACATTCAGAATTGGGTTGTTTAGGCGTATTGAGGTAAATACATATTCGTTATCTGCATTAAAAATGGAACCGAAATTCAAGATTTCATCAATTTTGGTACACTGGAACTATTTAAAATAAGTACGATTACATTTGAAAAAAATCACAATCTTATCGCCCCTTGGTGGGACTTTGTATGGAAGCGAGAAACGAACGAACAGACGTAGTGTCAACGATCAAAAATTTAAATCTTGATTTAAAAATCAAGATAAATGTCTACCGGTTCGATAAAAATATCATTGTGCTCAGAAAACGAAGCTCTATCAGATGATGCATAAAAATCGGTATATTTTTTAGACGCTAAACAACCCAGCTATGTTTAACCCTTAAAGTGTGAAGAAGTATTTGATTTGTTTCTACACCGTGTTAATCAAATGAGAACTGGGTACCCGGATGCCAACCTAATCTATACAAGGTGTGGAGATCTAGCCCTCACGTAAGTGTTGGTAGAGGGAAAAATGTAAACATTGTAAAACCGGAAATCCTCAAGAAATTTTATTTTTCCTAAAAATACCTGAAAGTCTCAGAGAATTTAATAATTTTCTTGCTAATGATATTTTTAAAAAATTAATGAATTTTAAAATACAAGCATTTAATTTTTCTTGATGTTTTCATTCACACCTTGAACTTTAAAGACAGTGGATTAATCTTCAGTAACAAATAAATACAAAAGAGACATGAATTGTTTTTTTTAACATGCATATCTCCTACAAATTTTAAATTCGAACTAGTTCTGGACTTAAAAGCTATAATACTTCAAGAAATTTTCAACGCTCGTGGAATTTTATTATAATTTATAAGGACCTCATTCCAAGGGAGTTATGACAAAAAAAAACAGATCTTTCAATCTGCTTTCAAGATAGTTCTGAGGAATTTTCGATTTCATATAAAGCCTGATAGTTTTGAGTAGAATTTCAAAAAACTCTGAATTGAATTTAAAGCAAAATTCAATGAAAACTCTAAGGAATTTTTGAGGAGCACAACTCCTGTGAACTTCAGAGGAAAATTCCAAGGGCATTCTGAAGATAATTTCATAAAGTTTGTGGGAGAAAACGAATCCGGAGCATAAGTGCTTGGATTTTTTTTAAATACCAAAAGTAGGATTACAATTAAAACTAAGAATAACTCCAGGACAGCTTCAAAGGAATACGGAAAATAAATTCAGGAGAGTTTGCAAACAAATTATGAGTAGAAATCTAAGGAATTTTTGAGGAGAAATGCCAATGAATTCATGTGAGAATTTTAATGTGAGTAGAATTTCAAGGGTAGAAGTGAGATTCAAAAGGAAATCTGAAATGAATTTATTGAATATTCGAAGGATCTTTCCAATGGGTTTCTTATTGTGGAGAATTTCACGGTAATTCCGAAGAAAACTAAAAGAAAATTGAATTCGGAAGATAGTTTCATTGAAACTTTGAGCAATATTTCAATAGAAATCTCCGTTGAATATGGAATGGACTATTCTGAGGTCTTCAGAACTACTTGAAAGTTCCAAAAAATTTTATGAAGTTAATGAAACTGCCTTGAAGTTCTTTTGTAGTTTGAAAAACTGGCCTGATGCTCACAATACTTCTCATCAAATTCTTACACTTTCCTGAACTTTATAGGGCTTCCTAAATTTTCCTCAATTTTTCTAACGACCTATAAGGGTTTAAAAAATTCTTATATATATTCATGATTCCCTGACACTTTTGACGTTTTCGGATCAATCATAGAATTCTTGGAATACCCCATTATTCCACAGAACTCCTTAAAATTCGTTGCAAATTTGCCTAAGTTAATGGAATTATTCTGAAGCTATCTGATCGTCGTCCAAGTACTCGGAACTTCGCTGAATATCATGACACTATCTAAAAAAAATCTAACTTTATTAGAAGTTCTCTGGAATCTCTTGAAGGTATCGCTGCTTGCTGAAGGTTCTCGCATTTTTTTTTAAATTAATGGAACTTTTCTAATGTTCTCTACTCAACTTAGCTAAATTTTCTCATTTTTTAAGTTCTTGAAATTTCCATGATATAACACCCCTAAAACACTCTCATGTTTTCCAGATGTTCATATAATTTCTATAATGTTCCAGAAATTCTCTCGGAGCTTTGCTGAAGTTTCCGGAAATTCCCAGAGTTTCTCGAAACTTCTTTAAAGTTTCTACAATTTCCTTAAAAAAAATTTTAGCTGCCCTTGGATTTTCTTATCTGTCTTGATGTTCTCGAAGCTTCCCTAAAGCATTAAATTCTATTGAAAATCTCGGTTCTGCTCGGAAATAAATGGAATTCCCTTAAACAGCTTTAAAATTCCCTGAAATTCTCCAAAGACGATTAAACGTCACAAAACTTCTTCGAATTGTTTGAAAATTAGAACAAAATGTAGGCATCGATTTTACTATCAGAATACAGTGCACTGCAAGAAGAATGATCAATCTTGAAATAAATACACGCTTAAAAAGTTGAAAATAGCGACTGATTACAAGAAAAAGTGACTTTAGTGACTTGGTCTTAAAAAGAAGACTTTTTAGTGATTGGTTTGAAAAAAGTGACTAAGTCACTAAAAAGTGACTCGCTACCCTAGCAAGGTCCAGCATCAAAATGACAGTAAATTGAAATCAAGTTTTGATATCAACATCAAACTGAAATCATAATTTGATTTCAGTTAACGCAATTGACATTATTTTACGCAATTGACAAATCCGATACCAAATTTTAATTTCATTTCGCTTCAATCATCTCTCCTCATCTAGACTTTTGCCCTTCCATTCTACTTTTGGCCAATGAAACACAAATATCGAGATTACAGCGTTTGCAGAATAAAGTAATGCGTTTGATTTTAAAAAGTAATAGATTCACTTCCTCAACTTACATGCTGGACGCTTTAAAATTGTTGTCGGTGAAGCTAAGAATTGTATTTGACTATGGTGTTCATTTTTATAGTAGTTAACGGATTGCTGCCTCGATATTTATGTGATCGGATTGAAAGAGCAAGTGACTGTAATAGATATAATACTAGAAACGCGGATGGATTAACAACACCACATTACTTGACCTGTGCGTCACAGAATTAATTGTATGGTAAAGGAATAAACGTTTTCAATTCGATGCCTAGACACATTTAACGTGCAACAACACTTACAGAATTTAAGACACATTGCTTTCCAAGTTACTACCTAGGACACATAAACGAGTAAGCAGCGGAGTACCTGCTTCTACAGGTGATTAGATTTAAGTTTACCTAGCTTCTAAGTGAAAATGTACCTTGGTTAATATACACAGACGTTAAACTGCGATGGATTAAGACACTGAAAAAGTCTGCACATTTTAGACGAAATACGCGTATCTGTCAAGGATAAGCAAATAAGGTAGTGGAATAAAATAGAAATCACAATGAAATATTTATAATTTTTAAAATATTATTAGGTTTTAATATCGCAACGAGTTATCAAATAATTTAGATAATTTTATGAAGTCCATAATTTGAAATATTCTTAAAAAGTCTCAGCGTTTTTAAATGTATCTAAGTTACATGTGAATTATTGGAAAAAAATTAGGCTTAATTGATGGATTTAGCTTGAAAATTCCTTTAAAACACAATGCGATCTACGACCATTTAACTACTCGGACTGAAATTTTGCTCGAAGATAGCATGAAAAAATTATTTAGATTGTGAAGTTCGGTCAGATTTTCCCATTCTTGAACTTTGATCGTGTTCTGTTAGTGTATTTAACAAATATTGTGAATTTTTAAAACCTCAGATTAAAAAAAAAACCATGGCTCATAAGCTTCTAAAATTTTAGGATCCTGACACTTGAAGCATTGGATAGAGAATTATGTTGCGAATGCCATTTGAATATTGAGGTTAGTTATAGAAGAAATCTTGAGAGTATTCTAAAGAAACTCCGATGGAATTTAACTCGAAATTTCAGGTAATTTTGAGACATATCTCATGAAAATTATATGGAGAAGGAAAGGTTTGTGTTAAAGTAGATCTGAAGAGAATATTATAGGGATTATGGTTATAATTTTTGGAAACTGTAAAGCAAATGGAAAGGAATTTTAGGGAGCATTCTAAGGGAATTCGGAGCATCTTTTCTTAGTGAATTAACCATACGGAAAACTTGAATATATGACTACAATCCTGAAACTACACCTAGTGATCATCTACAGCTGAAACTCTTAAATCTTGATAAATCATTCAGCAAAAGAGAGGAGGAGGAAAGCTGCAAGGAATTATGGATAATAATTCCATGGAAATCTAACTCTTACAAAAGCTCAACAAATTCTTAGTAGAATATTATGTCAGTTTGAAGATAGTGTTAAGAGAATTTATAAGAGTTTTGAGGTGATTGCAAAGAATTTCCAGAAGGGTTCGGCAAGAAATATTGAGCATAGAGTAGATAGGGGCAATATGGCCCCCCTAAGAAAAACACAGAACACATGAAAAACATTCATAAATGTATGATAGCTGTGATCATGCTCATGCTTTGGAATATGTTTGATAATATACAATGCTCACAATATGGATAAAATTTGATAGACTCAATAAATTATTATGTTTAAAACATTTCAGTTTTTGCTCCGATCAACAACCATACGATAAAAGTTAACGTTTGACAGGTTTTCAGTAAAAAATAACATTCAGGAATCATGTGAAATAGAAACATAAGTTCTTTTAGCAACAGTTACGTGTATTGCTAGCTGTAGAACCAGCGGATCAGTAAAATGTAATATAGTGAATGCAATGCTTGTTTTCTTGACTGCATATCTTATAATATTCTAGAGATTTTGAGCTAATGTTACATTTCCATTATTATCTTAGACATGTAATTGATTTTTGATACGGTTTTCATGGAGATGCATATTAGAAGCATTTTCAACAAGTTTGTAAAAAAAATTAGCTTGAATTAATAGGTATTATGCCGAAACGAACGGTGGCCCATCTCACCCCGTATGGTCTTCTTGCCCCCATCCCCCATATTTCCAAAGAAAATATAAGTAGTACTCCAAGTTAATCTTAAGAAATTTCCGAAGGAATAACTAAGGAGACTTTAAACATAATTCCCAGATAATTCAAAGAGATCATATTATGGGCAGTGGATTCAACGATATGTTGGAAGATTATATTTCTTAATTATATATAGTTTGCTTCGAATATTCCTCGGAATCTCTTGATATATTCCGAGGAATATTCGAAGCAAATTCTGAAGAATATTATGAAGCGAAATTAAACAGATTCTTGCGAAAATTTGACAAATTAATGGCGAATTTCAACATTTTTCTGGAAGGAATCTGTAAAGTAAGTAAAATAAAGTAATCTGCACAGAATTCCGAAACTGTTATGGAGTGAAATTTCTAGGAAATATCGGAAAGAATCATAATATTATTGAGGAAAGACTTTTTGGAATGATCCTAAGCAAATCCTTGACAAATTTGCAAAGATATCCAGAGATGAATTCCTATGAAACAATTTAGTAAATTCAAAAATGGAAAATTTTCCAAGAATCCGTGTACAGAAATTCAAAATCCAGGATTAATAGACATTCTTGAGATTCTAAGATTTCAATTGAGAACAAATTCTTGAGAATAGGATCTTGGTCTTAGAAAACTGTTAAAGATTAGGCAGCTAGACATTTCTGAAAAGTGTAACAGTAAATTATGTGAGAAGAATCCTCTAGGGATGTTCATATCCCATATTCATATCCCAGAAACTGTCTGACAAGGTTTTATTGTTATAAAATTATCAAAAATAGTCATTATTTCATACTTGCTGGCACATTTCTAATTTTTTTTAAATCTCAGATTTAAGTGTTTGCACCCTGTACTATGAAAACTTTGAGAGGCTTGGCCTAGAGGCGAATTCAAAGTGAAAGACCGGGATTTTCTAGCCTCGGATTGGTAGTATTTGTGCTCGGATAATTGGGTTCTTTAAGGGTATTTAGGTTAATACATATTCGTAATCTGCATTAAAAATGGAACCGAAATCCAAAATTTCATCCATTTTGGTACACTGGAACTATTTTAAATAAGTACGATTACATTTGCAAAAATCACATTATTAGCGCCCCTCGGTGTCACTTTGTATGGGAGCAAGCTGTCAGTTTGTCAGTTAAGTGTCAATCAGTGAAGTTATTATTTTGCTTTAAATCTTGTTTTAAAAATAAAGATGAAAGTGTGTGAATTCGAAAAAAATATCGCTGTGCTCAGAAAACGAAGCTCTTTCAGATAATATATAAATACCGATATATTTTTCAAAATTAAAGAACCCAACTGGTAACGAAAGATTTGCATGAAGGAGGATCGTTCTGATGAAGAATGTTAAACTATCTATTATAAAAAAAACTAAATTTAATCATTATGTGTATGGATGGACTCTATGACACTACTCCGAATCACCCAATATCCCGAGAAAGCCATTACCAAACCCAATAATCCATTTTTGAAAATGACCTGTTTCCCTGAGTGTCATTTAGAAGAATCGTTTATTGCGTTTCATCTCCATCAAAGAACTACTCATGTTTATAAAAAAGGATCCAGCATCAAGAGAGATAAATTACTGTTGAGCATTTCAGTTGAATTGTTCGATCTATTTTAGATATCAAAGAACTGCTCATGTTTTAAAGAAGGAGTCAACTCCAAATGATGGAAAGGACTATAGAGCATTCCAGTTTAATTGTTCAATCAATGTTATCTATAAAAGAACAGCTCATGATATGAACAGCTCGAAGAGACATAGATTACTTTTGAGTATTTTCAGATCGATTGTTAAATAGATTTTATCTGTAAAAAACTGCTAGTGTTTTCAGGAAGGAGTCTACTTTAGAAGAGAAAATTTACCAATGAGAAATTTAGTTAGATTGCTCCAATTACGTCTGATTTGTAGATCTGTATTCGTATTAATGAAATCAACCATTCAGGGTAATAGAATTCTGGGAAATGATATTCGGGGTAATGTCCTAAAGCTGATCAGTTATTTCTCGTAAAATATATTTATAATGTTTGTGCTGCATTACCCCGATTGACAATACCTAAAATGTTAACAAAAACCGATCGGCAACTCGAAACCAACCGTATTTTGTAATTCGTATATTTCATTTGAAGAAAACCCTGACATAACAGGTTGGCTCAGTCGTAAAAATATAATCAGATTGAAGCTAAAAGACTAAGGAATCGCTAAAATACATTGGTGATTTTATGAGAAAATATAGCGAAATTAACGTTTAAATTTTGGTTGCCGAAAACAGTCAATTGGTGCCGAAGCCATCATTTGCCCTATACAAATTTGCATGGCCGTTGAAAATACATAGAAGTCGGTAATTATATCACGATGATGATACCTACACAATTATACAAAGCGTCAATTTAATGGAATAGCCCTATACCATCTACACTCAATTCTGTTTTAAGCGATTTTATTTCGGCTTTATTTTTGATTTTTTTTTTTGTTCATTAAGGACATTTTACATCTCCGCGATGCATTCATGTTCATATTTTTGATCGTGTGATTTCAATTTACAATCAAATTTGAAGCAACAAAAAATCACAAATAAAAGCAAAGAAAAATCAGGTGGTATTATAAAATGCTGTAACAATCTTGCATAAGGGTTGAATCGAAAAGATGTACATCGCGTAAAAACAGAATTGGTAGAATGAACCACGAGAAGGCACAACTCTATGGCGAGCCTAGTATCCAGAAAGTCGCCAAAGCTGGAAGGCGACAATGGGCAGGACACGTTGCCGAAGAATTCCGAACAATCCCGCAAAAAATGTGTTTGCCTCGAATCCGGCTGTTACATGACGTAGAGGAGCACACCCGAGCAAAGTCGATTAACAAAATGAAAGCAAATCGATATTAAAGTTTGCAGTTCCTATCGTAATGGAAACTCATTTTGATTTCAATTGTCGTGACATAAGTCTGATATCATATTGTGATTTCATTATGCAGTCAAAACTTTTTAAATGAAAGCAACTTAACTTGAAGTTCTGCTGTTAACGTCTTGTTTAAAATTTAATTTAAGTTCTTCTGTTGTTGAACTAATGATTAATGTTTATTTGTTTTGTTTAACACATTTTAGGTCATTCCTGACTTGCCCGGGGTGAGATTTGACTTATTCAACTTTTCAGTCTTTCAGCGTGAGAAGCATGGATGCTAACCATTTATACCAGGCCCATATTCAGTTAAACATTATGAATGCATCATAACAGTAAATTTTGATTTCAATTTGATCTTCAGCTTTGCTCGGGCAGCGTACTAGGTGGTTAGACAAAGTGGAGTAAAATCTAGGAAGTGTGGGTCGGGATGCTCAAGAAATCGTGAAAGGCATGCACCCCAATGAGTGTAGGTTCAATTTCAATCGAAGTTATTGGGAATTTCTGAGGTAAAAGTCTTTTGGGGTCTAGGTGAAGCTAACATTATTTTTATCATTCGTAAATGTTGGTGTAGTACCCCGAAAAGTTAAAAAATCCACCGTGAACAACTTCTTGGTTAAACTGTAAATCGTAACGGTGCGATGACAAGCTTAGCCTCAGCAATTATACATATCACATAAATTTACACATTCTATTCAGATTTGTGCATTTCGCAAATCTTGAGATCGTAAATACTCGCAATTCGATCAAGGAAGTAAATTGAGTTTTTGACAATATTTATATTTAACTATGTTTGCAACAATCCATTCCGACATTTTATTTATTTTTATTTATTTGTCGTCAATCAGTCGTAGACCATTTTAGTTACAATAAATGCTAAACATCTATATCTAAGCTAACATCGAAAACAAAGATTTTTTAATCGTACTCTTGATTGTTACATCAATTGTTCCGAAATTTCGCATTATAGCAAGACATCATTCTATTTAAATACCCATTTTTGGCATAGTATGTTCATTGATGGTTTATATAAAACAAATTGCTATTCCTTAGAGAGAGCGAGAGTGGGAGCATACAAATTTATATTCTCCAAAATCCCCGTAGTGTGCAAAGCAAACCAGTGCAAGCAAACCATCCAGTTTGATAAAAAAAAAGCTACATAACCTCACACATCACCACCAATATATTGATAAGTAGAAAATTTCGACACCGAAATATGACGGTAAATTTACGTGGTTTTCCACCATTTCTTCTGCACCTTCCATATTCCCTGCAAAACAAGCATATGAAATACCAGTTCTACTGCATAACAATCCAAGCAGCTGTGCAGTCGCCTTCTTTCGTGTTGATACAGCAACATAAACGTGTGGCAATCTGTTTCGCGCTTGATGTGGTTTTTTTTCCACTCCATACAACAGCTTCCGATAAAAAGCAAGCTCACAGTGAAAGCTGCTGGGATGGATAATCAAGCTGTTGATATTTTTTTCAGTACTTTGCAAAGAAGCGAAATAAATTGGATGTTTGCGAGAATAAAAAAACATGCCAAGGGTGCTTTTGAAAAATAGGAACATTATAGAAACTCGATATATCCAAGCGCACTACTCCGTGCTAAGCATTCAGGAAGTTGAGCGTACAAAAATTCTATCACCCGATGCAGCGTGCAAAGGCTAAATGACATTAGTCTTGTTCATGAATCGTCTAGAATATGTTCAATCTGCAGGTGCGTCAAAACTAATTGAAAATCAAAAATGGTCATTGCAATATTCATACGTTTGATCAATCATTTTTTGTCTCATGTGCAAGATCAAACCTGTAGCTATTTCGGGTCAATTAAGTTTCTGCTTGCCACTCCAGTTTTGATTCAACTTTTGCCATTCTTCCATCACCATGAAATAGCGTAAAGTTTCATCACTATTATACGGGAATATTCCACAGCCCCAAAAAATCAACCTCAAAGCAACAATACCATCAATAGGATGAAAAAAGTTTCATTCAAAATAGCTTTATTCCATCCGAAAAACATATAACCAAGCCCGGGGTGAAGTGCGTGTTTTGGTGAAAGCTTTGGGAAATCCGGCAATTTCGAATCAACCCAGCCAGTTTTGCTGCTCTCCTGCGGGATTTGATAAGAGTCAGAATGCTTCTGCGGCTTGTATACGTATACATATATTTAGGTTCATGGACCCGACCCGGAACGACCCCCGAAATTGTAGCGGGAAAACTATTTTAACTTTTTCCACTGTATGCAAATTTAATGGGCAGCCAGCAGCCGTAGGAAACTCCTTTCACTCCCATGTGTGCCCCCCAAATATGCAGTTCTGGGAGGTTTTATATTGAATGGGTTATCCGGTTTTCCGGCAAGCTGGGTTATCAAATTTTGCTCGAAGCTTTTACTGGGTTTAGAAGTAATTTGGTAAATGGGCGTTATACAATCAAGGTAATGTCAGAGATGCACGGTAGCCATGACGGCTTTAGGCGAATACAACATATCAACGTTTTCGCATATCACCGATATGAGATAGGTGCAATCGTGTCATCTAGGGGATGGACCCGGCGTAGTAGTTAGCATCCATACTTCTCACGCCAATGTAACGAGTTCAAATCTCATTCCGGACATGATAAAAAAAAACTATTTTATTTTTACCATTCTTACAGGGTGATTATTTTTGAGTGACGCACAGGAAAACGGTAAATGCTTAGTAGGATACATTTATCTTATACTTTAACTATTCAGAAGTTAGAAAATAGGCATGATTTGCTTCAAAAGAACCCCTTTTATGAATCCTTAATCCTCTTATGGTCAAAATATGATTCAACTGAATTTTGTTAACAAAAGTTGATCCTGAAAGCTAGAGAACGTGAATATCCGATCAAGCACTAAAGCGCGTTACTTTCACAGATCCACAGCGAATTGTTTTCTTTTGTTGAGCCTGTGTCAGACATGACTTAAATATAGACGTAGGTAGTTGAAAACCATGCCATTTGCTACTATCCTTTCACTTATTTGTTTTTCGGACTTAAACTAATCTGGGAAATATTAGCCCTAATTTAATGCTTTTGGTCAAGTACTCAGGATCATGCTTTACACACCAACTGCTCATTTGTTAATAACTTTTCATTCAGTTGTTGAAATTTGTTTTTCTTTAAAGTAATTGATAGATTAGGATCATAGTTTACTATAGATATGCAAAGAGTAGGTAAATCTTAACATTTGAATCAACATCAATGATTTTTTGCGCTTAGAGTGCGAGATGTGCAGCGAGCATTTCTAACTTCATTACCTTCATTCGTTTTACATGCTGCTATATTATGCTTGTTATTTGTTAATATGACTGCAATATTGGTTTGATATACCTGCAGGGTGGTATGGTATAGGGTAACAAGTCGTACTAAAAATGTTCTAAAGAAATTTGCTGCAGGGTGGTGTGGCGCAGGGTAACAAAACCAGCCTAACTTTGATAGTATAATATAAAGATTAAACTAGCTCGCTGCACTTTTTCCAAATTAGAAACTTTGGTTCCATATTGTAGGTTAGGGTATTTCCGATGATATCGTATATAGTTTTTATCTAGTATGTGCAACATATTATACAAACATATTAAAAAACAATTTTCGTGTTTTTCGCCTGTTTGAAAAAAACACTCAAACTATAACTTTTGAAATGTATTTCAGATATAGCCATAACAAATTCAATGTTGTATTCTTATTAATTATGAGGTTTTATGATTATGTACTTATTCAAAGTTTCATATTTCTTGAACTGAATTGTTTAAGTTTCACTCTTTTTTTTCTACATTCATCGAGCATTATCAAAGCAACCCTAAATCAAAATACTGAAGTTCGGTAACAAAACTAAAAAAAATGTGTATATGCTTTAATTTTCGTTAAACATATTACTAACGAATTAACTCTTGGATCCTCAGTACTTGTTTAAAAAATATAAAATTTGAAAAACATTCATTGCTGTAAAAAGTATTAAGATTATACTTAAAAAAAAACTATCTATGTTACCCCATTTTACGGTACTGATAATCTAGTGGTCTAAGTATGGGTTTGACGATTGCAAGGTTCTTGGTTCGAATCCAGTCTGATGCTTTATTTTATGTTTGTACATGTTTTGGTTTAAAAGCTTAAAGTTAAATTCATGCTTAGCTCATGATTTCAACTTGGATGATTCATGTTTTCGGGAATCTTGTCTGCGTTACACAAAAATAATTCATGATATCATGACTATTATTCATGGTGTATTTCCATAACATACAAATACGCTATGTTCATGAAATCATGCGTAATTTTGCTCATTTCGGGGATTGGATTTGGTCTTGTGGCTAGGAAATTCGTGGGACAAAAATAATAAATCGAAAAACATCTTAAGGTGAATTTAGAGAAATCATAGAAGCTGTGCTGCGTGATCTTAGGCATTTCTTGACTGATGAATCATTATTCATAGATTAGTTCATTTCCAATGATTATAGTCAGTGGCGTTTACTTAACCTCAATCTACCTGTGCACCAACTCTCAAAACAATTATCAAAATATTGCTTGCAATGAATAGATATCGAGTAAACTAGAAGATTAAGTGTATTTTTCAACCGATTCGAGTATTAATATGGCATTAAATCTGGTTTTGTTGGTGCACAGGTAAAATGTGAGGTTACGGAACGCCACTGATTATGGTTAATGAAAAATGAGTATGATTAATCATAAATCTTAATCTTTTTGTTCCTTGATTTCCGTACTGAGTACTAATGCTACCGACGCCAGGGAGGTAGCTCCCACACCTGGATCCTACCTATCGACCCATGGACCAACGGCTTTACTTCCCTTCCGAAGAAGTTGTGATCAGAGATGTTATGCCTCAGAAAGTTCCGGTGGCGCCGACTGGAATTAAACCCAGGCTTTTGGAGTGAGAGGCAGTCACGCTTACCACCACCAGCGTCGCTAATCTTAATCATTAATCATAATTCATGATTAATCACTAACGTTCTGATCTTCGCCAAATTACATCAAAAGCAAAGCCAATGACAGCCAAATCAAATGCCCAGGGCCACTTGCCCGCATCCGGTCATGTACCGGATACCTCCGACGAAGTTAACGCTAGGGTTGTTATGGTATACTTAGTAGATTGTATACAAGAGTCACTCACGACTCTTTTGATATTCTCAGTTAGACTACTTTCAGGAATAATGCTAGGGATGATTCCAATCTAAAATAGCGGCGCAGGTGGTGAAGTGGTAAGCGTGATTACCTCTCACCCCAGTCGACGCCGCCGGGATGTTCTGAGGTAAAACATCTCTGGTGTCCAGGTGTGGGCGCGTCGGTAGTATTGGTGCTCAGCACGGAAAGCAAGATCGACGGAAAACAAACCAAGGAAAACAAAAATCCCAATCTGAACAAGAATACCAGAAGCATGACTGTGGCTATTTCCGGTCACGCATACCTAGGGATAGGGAAGGAAATGTTGACGAGAGGTTACCGACTTAGTGACACCCTCATAAGTGCTACGGAGTTGAAGGGTTGGGTAGATCTAAAATATACCAATCCGCAAACCCGGTAAGAACCTAACATTGTCATCAAGCTACAGACCAATCAGCCTCCTTTCAGCGCTGAATAAATTGTTTGAGAAACTCATTCTCAATCGTTTGCTCAAGTTTGTCGAGGAAAACAATATTTTCCTTCCGGAACAGTTTGGGTTCAGGAAGGGGCACTCCATCTAGTACGGGTGATCAATAACATCCGAAGTAGCAAAACTGTATCCAAGTCCACAGCCATGGCCTTGCTAGACGTTGAAAAGCCGTTTGACAATGTCTGACATGACGGACTTGTACACAAGCTTTGTAACATCAAGTTCCTATAACATATGGTTAAAATCACCCGTAACTACCTCCAGCAAAGGTCGTTTAGGTATGGTTGAATGGCTGCCTTTCAGACAAGCTTTCCATCCCAGCAGGTGTTCCACAAAGAAGTCTGTTGGACTCTTTGCTTTACAGCATCTACACTTTCGACATTCCTCCCCTCGGAGACGGTTGGGTGTTTTTCCTGTTTGCAGATGATACCGCAATAGTCGTTAAAAAGAGGATGCCGCACGAAATAATAAACTTCAACGATGCCTTGACGCCTTTGCTGATTATGCCAACACGTGGAAAATCAAAATCAATGCCTCTAAAATTCTAACAATTATGTTCCTCCATCGGCAATTGCCCAAACTAAAATCGGCTACTTTGATGTACATCCTCTTGGATGTAATATTAAAATTTATTTTTTGCTGTACTTCTTTTCCATTCGCATGTAGAGAAAACCATAGTCAAGTGTTCTGCCTTGGTTAGGTCTCTGTATCCGGTGATTTGCCGCAGATCCCGCTTCTCAAGGGTGAAAAAATGTCTGTCTACACACAAATCATAACTATGCTGTGCTCTACGCAACTTCGGTGTGGAAATCATGTGCACAGACTCATAGGAACAAACTCCAGGTCGCTCAGAATAGAGTTCTGAGGATGGTCCTTGATCGTCCCTTCGACACAAGAATTTCCGATCTTCACCTAGAGGCGAACATTTTAAAATTAGATTTTAAAACTGATGACATAAAGACTAGGATTGTGCAGAAATGCAACACATCTGAACATGCTTTGAATAGCAATTTATGTATAGAAGGTTAGGTGTATATAGTAGTTGTAGGAATATATAAGTAGTCTTTCTTCTATTTAAAATAAAACAATCCCACCAAGGTGGGAATGCTCTAAACATCTGGACATCTGTATATTGAGAATTCAAATATGTAAACCACACAAATACAAGAAATAAACATCAATTAAAGTAAAAAAAGATGGTTGAGTAGGGTATTCGGATAGGATTCGGCTCAAGTTGGCGATGCAACCTAAAGTATATATTGTTTATGGGTTGCTCATTTATTCTCTCGATAGCCGACTATCGAAAGAAAATATTCATTTTGTTTAGTGATTATGGATCTAAAAGAGTCATGACGGAGAGCTTGGGATTAAACCCAAGATTTTCTGCCCAGTAAGCAAAAACGATCCCTCCAGGGTCATCGAGCATCTCAGAACCAAAACGCTCCGCGACAAAACACTACTACGTTTTCGCTTGGTATGTAACGAACGTCTGAAATACGCGATAATGCTAATGGTTCCCGAGGTTGATGATTAATCTCAACTGTTCCTGATACCTTCGACGAAGTGGTCAGTTTTTGATAACGACAAAAAACTAAATATATGCGTGGTACACGAATTACGTAACGCAAAAAATCCGCCTATTATTGAAAATGTTGGGACTCTTATGTAACAATAAATAATGCTTGACCACCTCTCCCCCTCTAAAATTATGTAACGCTAACTCACTCTCATCCTCCCTTTTAACAAGCTGAAATAAAAATTACAATAACATGTTTTTATTATATTATAGATACGTGAATTTATTAAACTGCAAATTTTGTTTGTTCGCTATTGATTTTTTTTTTCACTTTCGTCAATCTGTAACGTAATATTTCCCTTTGTAATAATAGTAACGAGATCTCGACCACCACCACCCTCGATGCGTTACGTAATTTGTGCACTAAGCCCAAGGGCAATAATGTCAACTAGCTGCAAAACGGAAACTTTATACTACAGGGTGATTCGGAATAGCTGTCCCTTTTAGAAATGGTCATAACGATTGAACGCTTGCATGAATTTTTGATATCATTATATTCCAGATATTCTACATATATAACCTTCAACTAAGCATAGTTTATTTCAGGTCTCTCTCCCTTTACCTTAATTACCAGCCACATTTGTCATGAAAATTAACCACAGCGGCACGCACGCTTTAGTTCCAGCACTTTTTGAGTCCTGGTGATGCGTTTAAGCTCTGACATTGAACGAATTTTCCAAGCATGGTTCCTTTGTACTTCTATAATGATGCAAAAATAAATGTTACATTCTTTCGAAGAGATTTCAGTTTCTAAAAGATAACACACGATTTTTTCATTATGACGTCAATGGCTGCTTGAAATCACAAACGAATGAAATTTCAAAGCCTACTATCAATACAAGCTGATATTTGTACACATTTAAAACAAAAATACTTGAATATATACCCATTTTACCCATTGAGAATTGAATATTTGTGAAATCGGTGACAGTTATTCTGAATCACCCTGTAAATGTTCTCCAATTAATAAAAGATTAAGAGCCTTTCAGACTAAATAAACATATGTAAGATGATAATCAATGGAAATAAAAGACATTAAAGTTAGGTGTAGATTAGGACAAAATTCCAACTGGGACACATTCAAATTACATCCGAACTCGAGAAAACAATTCTGATCGAAATTCTCAAAATTTGATTTTGTAAGAAGCGTCAGATCTCACCATATGAGTATAAATTCAAGTTTATTTTTTTTTAAATTAACACCAACTTCTTTTCGAAGATATTTAATGAATAGTTGCATAAAATCAATAGAAATGAGGTAGGAATTTTCATTGCCTCTATATAAGAAATCAATATTCAAACCAAACAACAGCAACGAACTTTAAGCCTACTCCATCGACCTTATAATTTACCAATCAAAATATTTCATGTGCCCACTCACATACGAAACTGACAGCTATCAACAGTGGCTAATGAAGCTACTATACACCCGGGGGCACGCCCCAACCAACCGATACCGGTCTTTAGTTAATATTAAACCCTTGCTTCGCCATCAATCAAATGCCCCCCAAATGCTCAATCATGCAGAAATATATCAACAACTCACTGATTGGCGGTGAACCGTATACTGGACCATACAGAGAAATATTGCCAGGTTCAAACGGACGTCTCTTTCGCATACAACAGCGAGTACACGAGTCGGGTCACCGCATAAATTCTGCCATCGTGTCGCATGGACTTAGTGTGACTTGTTCGCAAGCATTTACGCGCATTAATATTGTTCTATCGTTAGTGCAAGACACCGTATAAAATTCGTTGAGTTGAAGCAATTTCGCACTCAACATTAATGGATTAGGTTATTCTAGGATGGCGTGATTCGAACCGCTTTAAATTGTGCCCTTTCGTAACGGAAGATTTCCTGATACTGGAAAACAACTCACCACTGACTAGTATCCACACCCAAGTACACATACCGTTAGCGATCACCTAAATGTGCACATATATAAACATTATCTAAATATTACATCCCACCAGCAAAATTGGATTCGTGGCTGTTTATATTTTGATTTCGCCTGCACTTCCACTAGCGTTTACGACGATAGACTATCTTCATAAATAATCAAAAAGCAACTCAATGGTAGTGGGTGGTGAACGTTGTTAGCTTTACTAATAATACACGCTTTGGGATCACTGACCGCACACCAGAGGCAGCATGGTAAAAGAGTAACAGTAGCAACTCATCCAGCAATCATTGCAAAAATCGAACACATGAAGGTATAAAACGCAGTAATAATGCAAATAATTGCTATTTGCATAGTTCTTTCGTGTGGTCACGTCATGTGTTTAGATTGGTTGCATGATTTCAGTCTCGTTTCGGAGAGCGTTGATTTTCCAATATGTTTCAGATGTGGGAAATATGAGCCTCCTGTCTGTGATTGTTCAACGCTCCATGACAAGGGGGGATGAGAGTGAGATTGTGGTAAATCCAAGAATCAAGTGTTTGTTCAATTATTGTGTCACATCTGTGGAAGACAGAAAATCTACAATTTGTTAAATATGATGATCGTGTGCTGACAGGAAAGGGTTGCCATCCCTCTTTGAAGGGCTTAGACATCACTGACCTTTCAATTTTATCCCTAAAGTTCTTTCAGATGCTTTGTTCTTATGAGTATACCCCACAATCTGAAAGTTACAAACAATTGTCAGTGAAAAAAAAAACTTTTTTTATGAAGATATGCATGGAGAAATTATGTCTTCAGATTGTAGAAAATGTCAAAACAAGCAGCTTGGATAAAATAACTGTAAGTCCAGTATTTCAGAGCTATGTAACGTTTTTTTGTGATAGTTCCCTTAAATTTAGTTATAAGAACGTAAATTTATAGTGGTTAAATTTTAAAACATACAATTTATAGAGAAGGATAAGAACAGTGAAATCACATGTGATTATTATATATATATACAGAGATCATGTTAGAAACATCATATGCAGCATATTAAATAACTTCAAACCTGGATTCATACAAATATTTCTAAGTTCGAGATCTTCAATGCATATAAAATCACGGATTCCATAAAAAAAATAAAAATTTCCTAAAGATTTTCGAAAAACTCAAAATCTAAAAAATACTTGTATTAGATAATAAAAAAACCCTAAATTTATTGACCTATGGTGAGATCTACCCCTCTTACTTAATTAAATTACGACTAAATTGCTTAAATCCACATTCAGGGTAGACAATTTAGATAATTTCTGAACGATATGTGAGTCTGTGTCTGAATTTTCATGTGATACGTTTAGGCTCATGGCAGATTTTGACCAGGGAGCACTAGAAACATGCCTAGGTGTGACCAATGCGGTGCTCGGTGCTCGAACTGGCCGCAAATAGTCATATACTGACATTTTGATGTGATTTGACTTTAGTTTACGTCAGTTTCTGGCCACTTTCCCGGTGGAACCCGGAACATGTGGCCTTTCATGTGGTATGATGTATCGAAATATAAGTTCCTGGTCATATCCTGAAGGACTCTCGAGACATGTCCGGGTATTGTCAATTTGATACTTGGTAGTAAATTTAATGCCTGTAATTATTTTTGAAATGTTTAGCATCTTCTGAATGAATTTCATTCAGCTGAACTCTTGAAAAAATATCCAGAGAACAGTTAAAGTTCTTCAGATCTTCATCTTGATCAACCTGAACTCTTGGATAAAGAACCAGGGGACTTTATTAAAATATGTGGTCAGCTGGATATATTTGATTTAATTTATATCAGTGCTAACATTTGAAAACGGCACAAAAGCCATTTGTAAACAAATGGTTTGTGGGCCCTTTACTCACTACTTGAAGTACACCCACGCGACACAACAGCAACATCGGGTAGGGGAAATTTTCCCCTTCCTGACGATGCTGTTGGTTTGCGTGGGCGTTCTTCGGGTAGCAAGTAAAGGGCCCACAAACCATTTGTTTACAAATGGCTTTTGTACCGTTTTCAAATGTTAGCACTGAACCAGCAACCAGCAAGCTTGCGAGAATATCTAGAGACGTCATTTTTCAGCACTTGAAGATCTTTAGAATAATAGGGGAAATGCAGGTAATGTCGGCCTAAGTGTCCCTAATTTGGGCTCATATATAAATTCAACAATCGACTAAATTTTCAATAGCAACCAAAAATATCCATTCGTAACGTCGCAGATTTTTAGCGATGGGCCCAATCTTGGATCCATAGGCCAACATTAGAGACATTTCCCCTACTTGATCAATCTGAAGTCTTGAAAAGTATCCAGAAGGCTTTATTTAAATCTTCAATCAGCTGGAGGTCTTTTAAATGCTTCCTGGCCGACCTGCCTTCTTGAAAGAATATCTTAGAGATAACGTTTGAACATATTTTCCCTTTAATTAACGTCGGTCTCGGTACCCATGGTGACCAGTGAATCCCGAGTAGTAATTTCTCGGTATGTTGGAAAATTTTCTAATTAGGTATAAGACCGAGATCCGAAGGGATAACTAGGTTAAATGGGTTACTACTAAAACAGAATCATTTTTCTTGCATCTTTAATTTGGTTCTGCGTTCGCAGTCTTCAAAGTGTGTCTATGTTTCAACTACCTTTAACGATTTTTACAGGAATGTTCTGAAGTATTTAATTAAGAGTAATTTCCCTTCCCAGAGTTCTTTAAAGAATAAATCTAAAATAAATTGGAGATTCGCTCTGGGAGTCCCTTAAAGATTTCTTTATAACTGTCCAGAAAATCTCATCAGAACGCTCCAAAAAATCACGAAATTCATCCTAAGATTATCTTTGAATTTTAAAGTTTCTTTTGTAAGAATCAATTCGAAGTTTCCGTTCATAATTCTATTTAAATGTCATTCTCGGAAGCATTCACATGCAATTCTCCTCAAAATTGTTTTAACATTTTGTAAGAATTATCTAGGAATTCTCCTCTAAATTCTTCTGAAAATTAATTCGAAATTTTCCTTAAAATAAACTAGAAATATTTTTTTAGATGCTCTTGGAACTAACCTAGGAATTCTCTTTAAATTATTCTCAGAACTCCTTTGAAATTGTACCTTCAAAATTACATTCTATTGGTATTTTTCACGAATCCTGGAATCCTCTTTACAAGGAATTATCCAAAGAGTTTCTTAAAAATTCTGCTCTAAACTCACATAATTGACTAGGGGTTCTAGTTTAAACTCTTTTAGAGTTCTTCCCTAAACTCACTTGGCAATTTGCTCTGAAATACCTTGATGTTACCGCTAGAATTCATTCAAAAATCGCCTCAAAATTCCTTTGGAAAAATTTATCTAAAATTTACCTAAGAAGGGACACTTGTTAAGATATCTAAAAAAAGGGGTGTTTTATGTTATTTTTTTTTCCAGAAAACTGGAATAAATGCCATTACTTCGGGTTTTAAGAATGTAATTATGTAACAAACAGCATTATTTTCGAAAATTTTCAGACCAAAATATTAATTTTTCAGCTATTGGCAGCTCCGTTACAAAACAGATGTAGGCGATGTTTGAAACATCGTAGAAAATAAATAACTATTGTGAGTTCTTTTTTTTTTTTTTCCTTTGGTTTGTTTTTTCCGTCGATCTTGTTTTCCGTGCTGAGCATCAATGCTACCGACGTGCCAGGAAGGCAGCTCCCACACCTGGACCCTACCTATCGACCCATCAACTCATGAACCGGGGACCAACGGCTTTACTTCCCATCCGAAGGAAGGCGTGATCAGAGATGTTATGCCTCAGAACATCCCGGCGGCGCCGACTGGGATTGAACCCAGGCCTGCTGGGGTGAAAGGTAATCACGCTTACCACTACACTATTGTGAGTTTTTCTATACCTAAAATCTAAGATAGGATTTTTTCGAAAATCGTAAAATTACGCGGCGATCGAAAAAAAACATGGTTTTCGTTGAAAAAATCGCTCCTCAAATGCGCGTAAAAAATCTTAAACTTGGAATATCTGAAAAATCCTATGCTACATTTTAGATCATTCATTTTAACATCACGGACAGAAGAATCAACAAAATTGATTGAATAGTCTCCGAGATCCCTGTCGCGCGCAAGGTACAAAAAAGCAATTTCGAGAAAAAGGCTGCAAACAGCGGAATAATTTATATTTTGGGCTAAACATTTTCGAAAATAAAGCTTAAATGTTGCTTAATAACATACTGAAAACCCGCAGTGATTTCATTTATTATAATGTTCTTAAAAAAAATAAAAATACTCGTTTTTAGAGATCTCAACAGGTATCCACCCGTAATAATTCTTCAAAGTGATGCATTCTGAAAATCAAGTTCAGTATGTACAAAGGTCTTGAAATTTTTAGACATCTTATTTTTATTTATTTACGCAATCGAATGCCAATCACCTAAGATCATCAATTGCCAATCGGTGATTATTCACTGGCAACAATCGATTGCCAGCGAGGTGAACTCCACACCCATGGGGGACCAAAGGTGTGACCAGAGATGTTTTCACCTCAGAAAAAACTCCAACAAACTCGGTTGGGATTGAACACCTGAACTTGAAGTTCCCTGAGCCTCTATGAAATTCCTTGCAAGGTTGCGACTCAATGAAGAAAACCAAATTCCTTGATATTCCCTGATTTTTCTGTAATTAGCAGCAGACCAACCTATACAGACATAAGGCAAGTATTGGCTGTATAAGCTAGTCTGCAGCCAACATTGTTAGTTGGGTAGTGCTTTTAATGAAATATCACATGAACCTCTATAAATCATGAAGAGTGGTCCAGTACAACCTCAAATTGAAAAAAAAAGTGTTCAATACATTTTATAGAATGCAAAAAAGATAGAAATCGCGTATAGCCAAAAACGGCGAGGCACCGCATTTATCTTAATTCCCAAATTATAATCGTGGTCAGCGCTAGGTAATCAATTCGACCCATGATTAATATCGATGTGTGAAGGAAACTGCAACCATCTTGATATCAACAAACAAGGTTTGCTTAACCGCTAAAAGTTTTCAGCATTTTTGCTCGATTTACACCATGATATGAAAAGAGGCCCTTGGTATGGCGATTTTCTAACCCTTTTTTTTTTTTTTTTTTCCTCTGTTCGGGACATAACACCACAGCGACCAGTAATTTGATCTATTGTAGTATATCCCGTGTCCTTAGTTTAGTGCATGTCGTATTACTCCATCACTATTGAGAAATGATGAAGTATTCGGTTTTGATACAGTTGTCATTCTTGCCTTCATCGCAAGGAATCGATTCTAACTGAAAGGTTCCGCTATTTATACCCTTCGGAGTTGGAACACCCTCCAAAGGCGCGCCCCTTTGTCAGTCAAAATTGGATTCCTTCACAACTAAAACAAGCTATGACACCGATAATGACCATGCATCAGAACCCTAGTCTTAACCACTTCAAACTAGGGAACAACGATTAGAAGATTAGGAATCACATAGGTGAAGACTAACTAACTCATTTTTTCCTTGTTTCAAGATCATCCTCGGTCCAGGCAACCCGAGGACTTATCACTATCAACAAGGCATAAAAAGTAACAAGGACTAAGATGTGTTCCTTTGATTACTGAAAAATCCTGTTCCCCTAGTTTGAAGAAGTTAGGACTAGGAATCGGTGGTAGATCTTACATCCCGTAACGTACCACGAAAAGGTGATCTACCCACGTTACGGGTTACCCTTAGAAGCAGTGTTGAAAATATTCACCAACACTAACTATGACTCGCGAACTTTTCCCTTGTTGAACTTCGTGAAATATCGTGAACTTGTTCAGCCCTGCTTAGAAGTTCTTTTCTGACTGTTTTCGAACTCAACGTTACATATGAAACACTTGTCTTTAATCCCTTGAGCACAATTTGAGACCTAGCTCCACAAGAAAATTATTACGGATAATAGGCTTAACCAAACGCTGATTCGCGGCCAGATTTCTATGATGGGAAGTCGTAAATACAGAACTTTCCCCTCCAAAATTCTGTAAGTCAATTTCATCGCAATTTCAATACTTAAACTTCACTGAGAAACTACCAGATTTACAGCTTACCAGATTTACAATGAAGACCTAGAACACTCAATAAAGCCACTCTATGCGGTCGAGGCAATGCTTGTATACATTTCGTTGAATTCAACCTAGCTTATATACCCATTTAAGGGTTAAATTTTGCAAAACCTAACAACGTCTATTGTCTGCGGAAATAGATTTTTATCAACCCTCAGGGTTTTAGCTCAACTCAAGAATGTTTCAACACTCAGTGGGAGCTGAATATATAGGGGAAAAGCCTCTAATGTTGGCCTATGGAACTTTAGACTAAAAGTCTCTTTTACAAAGTTGTTCCTTATAGTTAGGCCCTCATTTTTATGACAATGAATTCTAGGGTGGTTCCTATTATCATTAAGATCAAAAATCTAACTTTTTTGTTTGAATAAATTAAGGTATACATTTTTTTGCAAAGTTATAGCTGAGCTAATTTCAAGCAACTTTGGGGAGAACCAACTTTTTTGTATCTCCTAAATTGGCCGATTTAGGGCTATTTTCTTGAATTGAGTAGGGGGGGCTCTAAAAATAACAGTTGTTTTGCTCTAGTTTTCTTATTTCGAATTTCTCAGCAAATGTGTCTTCAAATTACTTTTAGATCTTAAGAAGGCGCAAATTTTTGCTGCACAAAGTTTCGCCGATCAAGAGTTATTGACGTTTTTATACTAAAAATATGCACTTTTCAAATGTTAGTATCTCTGGTTGGGGCAAACAAAAAAAAAAGTTTTTTTACGACATTTGAAAGGGCGTATGTTATTCTCAATAATATGAAAAAATGAAGGTACGTTATTTTTTAAACTAGTATAAAATCAATTAGAATTTATTCATATTTTTTATCTTTTATATTAGAAGATATACAGACAACAAATTTCACTATAAAACATTCGTCTTAAATAGTTTTAAAAGTCTCTAGAAGATGACTTTCATGAGAAATTTCAAATTTCATTCCACCTAAATCTGCATTTTGGACCACTGTGCATTGGGACGGTACTAAAGGATATTTTTGGTCGCTATTGAAAATTTAGTCCATTGCTGATTTTATGTATGGGCCCATATTAGGGGCATTTCCCCTATTAGGCACGAAATCCTCAAAATACTCTTTTATTTGAATAATTCAGGCTCAACTTGCAAAAATAAAAATGCAACATCGAGCATTGAGCAACCACAAATTCGCAACTCTATTTAAAATTTGAAATGAACAACCAACTACACCGAGTAATTGAGTTGTTTGAAACTAGTAAAATTAGTCATACTTCTGTAAATAAGAAATACTTCCCTGAATTTGAATGAAAATCCCTGATTTTCCAGGTCCAAAAATGAATTCCCTGATTGTCCATGTTTTTTATTAGGTAGTCGACACCCTATTGAACTTGTGAAAAGTTCCGCGAACTCTTGGGAGGTTCCAAGAACTTCTACGTAGTTCGGTCTCGATGAATTTCTAGGATTTTTCCATAGCTTCATATAACCATAAACTCTACTTCTGGGCCAAATTTCATAAAATTCTGACACCCTTTTCCGACTTAAAAAAAATCCCCAGCTCTCTTAATTTGATCAAGATCATGCCTGACTATTCCCAAACTTTCAAGAAGATCCTCAATCTTTTTTTACAAATTTTTCTGAACATCTGGGCGAATAAAAGATCCCAAATCAAACTCTGATGTTCTAAGAAGTTTGTTGAACCACTACAATGTTCCCTCAGCTTCAACGAAATTCTTTGAACTTCAAAGAAGTTAGCTTCTACAAAGTTGGCTAAACTTCTACAAAGTTCATTGAACTTTAACAAAATTCCCTGCTCTTGTAAATTTTTTACAAATTTCCTCTAATTGCTACATAATTTTCTTAACTTCTACACAGTTCGCTGAACTACAACATGAAGTTCGATGCGCCTCTACGAAGTTCCATGAAATTTTAAAAATTTCGTTGATTTTCTGCGAAGTTCGCTAAAGTTCTACAACGGAATTCACCGAACAATTAATTTATTTTTGACGAAGTGCTCTGAAGTTTGAAGAAATTCTTCTTCTTCTTCTTCTTCGAATTTCAAGCTTATTGCTTATCGCATGTTGGGTGATTGCGTGCTTTTGCGTGATTAAACAAAGTTTCCTTAACTTCGACGAAGTTACGACGCTTTCTGAATTTCCGCAAAATTATCTGAATCTCTACCGAGTTCTCTGAATTTATATTATTCTGCTTATTTTGGCTTTTCTTACGTCCCTACTGGGACTTTTGACCGGCTCTTAACTTAGTGCTTTTTTTGTTAAGTGAGAGCTTTCTAAGCCTGTACCATTTTTGCATTAGTATTATTGTGTGGCAAGTACAATCATGCTCTACGCTCAGGGAAGTCAAAAAAAAAATTCAACCCGAAAAAAATCCTAGATCGAACCGGGAATCGAACCCAGCCACCTCCAGCATGATCTTGCTTTGTAGCTGCACCTTTACCGACTGAGCTAAGGGGGCACCGAATTTATATTAAATTTCCTGCATTTCTAGGACGTCCCTTGAACATCTACTAAGTTCCTTAAGGGGAAGCTCACCGGCCCAAAAATAAAAAAATATTTTCGGTACGTTTTTATTTTTCTAAAAATATTGGGAAAAATTATCAAAAATCCAAGAAAATCAGTTTCTTCCTTAGATTTTTGTCAAAAATTACATGCAAAAAAATTTTTTCTATCCAATCATGAAAAAAAATTGGACTCTCAGAAAAACTGAAAAGTTGATGTTTTGTGGTTTTTTCGTCCAACTTTATGCCATAATGACTTATAAAACATGTTTTTGCACGTGAATTTTCTTTAAAAAATTAGAAAAAATATGATTTTTTTAGATTTTTGATACTTTTTTTCAATATTTTTTAGAAATCAAGTTAAAGAAAAACATTCTGATCTTCCAAAAAAATCTCTAAACTTCAAAAAAGTTTGATAACAATTTTTTTAGAAGTTTACTGAAGTGCTAAAAAGTTCGATGAGCTTCTACAAACTTCACTGAGGTTTTACAAAGTTAGCAGAACTTCTATACAATTTACTGCGCTTCTAGAAAGTTTTCAGAACTTCTAAGGAGTTCTATGAAGTTCCTTAAAATTCTGCAACGTTCCCTCAACTCATACGAAGCTCAACGATCATCTATGAAGTTCTCGGAAATCAAATTATGTTCTCTTAACTTTTACAAACTGCCCTTGACTTCTAAGATAGCCTTAAACTTTTGTTAAAACTCAGTTTTATAAATCTGAAATAATATTAAACACCTTCCCCCGCCAGCAAATTAAAAAAAAATGTGAAGACATTTCTTCGATCTCGTTGACGATGTTTTTTCGAAATACACCTGCGATGCCTGCCCGGAAGACTCCAACACTCAAAACTCAAAGCCCAATCAGAATTCTTAAATTTTTGGGACTCTGGGCTGTGAAGCCTTCACAGATTGCGAGGCTGGCAACAAGTAGCCATGGATCGAATGGAATGGAGACGATTTCTATGTACATCAAAGGACACCCAGGCCTTAGCCTGAGTGGTAAGTAAGGATCCGAGTTCAAGATGGTTGGTTGGTTGGTTGTCTTTATTAAGGAGATTTTCAGCCAAACGCTGGTTCATCTCCTAATCGAATTCAAGATGATGGCTTCGGACAAGCACCTGAAACCAAGCGATATGGGTATCTACGCCAATTAGAAATTCAAAACTACAGACTTTAACTGAACACTGAATACAGTGTGAGTGTCTACGGTTGATTACACTTAACGGAATCATGTTTGACGAAAAGGATAAAACGTTAACCAAAGAGTCAAAGACAAAGAATTCAAAGACAAAGAATTACCTCGGAAAAGAAATCCTATTACTAAACACTGCTAATAACATACTTACATAATCGACCAAAGCTGTGCGATAACCGCTTTTTTAGCTTCTGTAGGGCACCTCCTTTTTTCTCACGCATTGTTACTCCTGAAAACAGAACAGACGAAGAAGGAAAAAAAAAAGAACGAGTTAATTGAAATGTTATCAGAATGATCGAAACCGAATAAATTAGCTTTAATTAGGTCATCGAATGAATGTTGAATAACCACAAATACTTCCTATCCACCAACGCAAACGCACATTAACAGATACAGGCTATTTAATTTCATTGTTGCGTACTTATTAATATGCAGATTCAATGACGGAATCGATCAACAATTCGCCGTTTATTTTCCAATCGTAGCTTACTTCGCTTAAAAAAATATTTTTTTTTAATTATGAAATCATTGGATTTTATAATGATAAGAAGAAGTTGTAGAGTATTGTTTCACTCATAAAACCTGTCAAATCCGCTTTCAGAGAGTCACAATCAATGATTTTATGATTCATGAGAGCTCACTTTGAGCGAACGCCCAGGAATCATAAAACCGTTGACTTATTTAAAGTGAAATTAGCAGCTTTTATGTGTGAAACACTTTACAACCTCTTCTTGTAAAATAGTCTGAATAGCATTGTTTGTATTAAGGAATCATAATTCCGACAAATATGTTTGTATATGAAGCATGGATGATGGAAACGCAAATATGTAGACCAAAGCGATGTAGGTACATAAATCCAAAAGTCATTCAACATGAAGTTTTTGTTAATACTGTTTGACTTGTTCGATTTCGCTTTGAATCACCCAGATTGGCACTTTCCAGCAGTATTTAGGGGAAGCGGGGGAAAATGAACACGTTGAACGTTGTTAAGTGCTTGTGCATCATAATATACATGAAACAAGCACACACAGGCCTTTCAATCAGAATATGATGATATCAGTGCCAAAATAGCCAATTGTTCATTTTACCCCCAGTACCCACCCAAACGTAATTATTCTCACGCACCTTTTGTTCCTTCCATTTACTCAATCACCCACAAACTTGGACAGCCGCTGTATCACCGTTGCAATGGCTTCACGTACTGGTTTAATTCTCTGACATGTTAGTATCTGTCACACCTGTCACATGGTTTAAACAAGAGATCGACAAGCAACATTTTGATTCTGATTTCCATTTACGCCGGTATCGACATGTTTGTTTGGCGGCAAGGATAATTACTGGGTGGTGATGTCAGAGGAAGAAAATAACACTCAATTCGTTAACCCGTCATCATTGGATTACGGATCAATTTATCGGACGAACAATTAAGCTTGCACTCTCTTTGAATGCAAACAGATTAATTACTGGATCGTGGATTGGGGGAGGAAAAAAAATCATCATTTCGTTTGCATCGATCCTTACGTTTAAATAGCGTGAATAAATGAATCGTTAAGAGGGGTGTGTAAGTAAAACGAAACGGTAGGAAACTTCCTTAGTGAAAAAAAGCTTTCCGGAGTAGGAAAAGCGCCATCTGTTTGAATGAGCAGAGCAAAATGGTTCGTCCGATACGGTATAATAGAGATGGTCATTAGCATAGATTAGCGCACTTTTCGAAGACGAATGAAGAATGAGGTAGATGCCGTAGATGGATTCGAGGTGTGATCACACGATAACTGGTTATGGATCGACCGTGGAAGAGTGAAGCTACAAAAACTGCAATTAGTGTATTTATTGTATCAATTAGGGCTTATTAGCGAAGGAATTGTAATTATTTCCGAATGGTCAGGCGATTACATGACGACCATTTCGAATTTAGACTATTAGCAAGTAACTTTTCTTTTTTTCGTAGCACACTATGCTCTTGTCCAGCTCTTGTTAAGCTTCTTTATAATTAAATCAAAGAATCCTGGACATGAACTTGATTAACAGCCCATGATTGATAATCAGCTATTACAAATAGCAGCTGTTGGTGAACAGAGAAATGAATAATAGATGGCATGTTCCAGCCATATCTCCGAAACCAGTTTGTATGAGACCGTGATACCTTTCATTTGGATGGTTGTTCCGTCTAATTCGGTGTAGTGGTTACCGAGAAACACGACTTATATCCTAAAATCCATATTCACCGGAACATGTTCCGGTCATAGCTCCGGAACCGGACAACCGATTCCAAAACTATTCATTAGCGGTATATGGAACCATGATACTTTTCATTTTACGGATGATGCGTCCAATTCGGTTTAGTGGTTGCCGAGAAACACCAGTTAGTTCCCAAAATCCGTATTTTTTCGGATATTGTTCTGGCCAATATTAAATAAAAAAATAAATCTATGGGATCATAAAACGGTTCGATTTAGTATTTGTCGAAAAACACAACTTAGTTCTCAAAATCTGTGATTTTCGGATCTTGTTTAGACCATATCTCCGGAAACGTATGACCGACTCCAAAGCTATTGAAAAGCCAAGGGAAAATGGATGTAATGTCGGCCTAAATGCCCCTAATTTGGGCCCATACATAAATTCAGCAATCGACTAAATTTTCAATTGCTACCAAAAATATCCATTAGTACCGTCCCAATGACGCGTTCATCTAGACACAACTGATAAATATCAGATTTTTAGCGATGGGCCCACATTAGAGCCATTTCCCCTATATAGATTAAAAAATTTCTAAATCCTGGATCTTGATTCTTTTTTTTTTGTCCAATATCTACCTACCGCTACCAGAATAGTCTTCGAGTTTCATCCTAGACCTCTTTCTGGAATTTTTTAGTAATTTTCTTCATAATACTCTTGAAAATCATCTGCAGACCACTCTTTGAATTCAATCTGCAATTCTCTCTAAATAATTAATAATTTATGCAGTATTACCTAAGTATTCCTCGGAGATATCTCCGAAAAATGCACTTGGAGCTCTCTTCGGCATTCACTTTGTATTATCCAAAAAATACTATGAATGTTTTGCAGGGATTCCTTTTAAATACTGCTCAGCACACCCATAAATTCTTTGAAATGCTCCTCAAAATTCTCTTAAAATTTATCACCGGAACATGCTTGCAATTTCTTTGAAATATCCCTTGAAATGTCGCTTGAATCATTCTTGGAATTAAATTTCCATGGAATTTTCCTCGGAATTGCCTTGAAGTGTTCATCAATAAGAAATCCTTTGGAAGTATTCTCAGACTTTTAAATGAATTCAGAATGCCATTTGAATTTTACTCCTTCCCTTGGAATTCTATTCACTTTGAAAGTTTCTTAAGAATTCCCTAGCAGTGAAGGAACAAATTCCATAGATTTCTCATTGAAAATTATTTGGCATTCAAGTCAGAACTCTCCATTTGTGCGCTTCCCAAGCAACACACTTCCATCGTAATAAGTAGCTGCAACTTGATTGTGACTGAAATAAGTTACATACAAGTAACCGCAACTACTCAGTGACAAGGGGTTGTGCTAGGGTTGTGGTAGTGGCTATCACGATATCGACCACGTGCTTTGGTCATGCACCCTCCATTGTGTTGCTAGATCCGAGTTATCCGCATCCCTCGGGGCCCGAGGAAAACAACCTTTGCGGCCCGTTAGAGACATCTTGGCGAGCCGAGATCTCGACTATTTAAATATAATTTATGTGTTTTTAAAACGGATCGATCTAAGGATTTAGTAGTTAGTGTCATCTTGTGTTCTCCCAAGTTGTTAGCTGCCCATCGGTGTACCCCCATGTTTATCTTTTTAATGAGTATGTCGCTTAGTTCGAGATCAAAAGCACATTGCTAGAAAAAACCTTGTGTTCTCAATCCCTACCCTGCCATCCATTTGTTACAATTTGTTACCCCTAACCTCGAGATAGCCGCGAGTAATCGGCCCCCGCTTTACTAACGTTAGTTTTAAGTTATTTTGCAACCCAAACGATGAATATCGGCTCCGCAAAGCTACGGCACATGAGCATGGAAAAATAAACGCATTATATATATAAAAAAAGTCAGAACTCTCCTAGAATTATTTTTCGAGTTCGTTCAAAGTTCTTCTGGAATTGTTTTCAGTTTTAATTGTAATCCTCTTGTTGCATATTCCCGAAGTACCCGATTTACACGGAAATCACTTCACCATGAGTGACAACTGCTCATTTCACTTCGTTTTCACCGTGAAGTGACACACGTAATAAGGGCCCATATTTTTTTAAAAATTAGCTTCAGAAATTCCTATGAATTTACATTTAAATTTCATTCGAATCCTATTCTGGGTTTCTGCTCAAAACAACATTGGTATTCAGTTTTCACATAGAATCTAGAGTTCCTCTGGACTACCATGAAAGCAGATTGCATTTGATGTTTTCCTCACAGTTCCTCTCAGAACTCCCTTTGAATGAGTTCCTTAGAAATTATCATCAAATTTCATGAGCCTTGAAAATTATCATTGGACCTTAATTTAGATGTTCTTCGAATCTTGAAAAATACATACAAAAATGCACAACGTCTGACATAATGAGTTTGCGTCTTTGTTCCAGGTTCTTGGAAATTTCTCCAAAAATAATTATGTTGATGTTCAGAATTTCAAATAAATTGTCCAAATTTAAAACTTGTTCAAATTTAAAATTTGTGAATAATATCCATATTCCATAACCTGAACTTTAAAAAAAATACTGAAGATAAATCTGCTCAGGATCTATGAAGTTCAATGAGTGAAAGAAAATAACGAGAAAAATTAATGTTTACATAAGAAAGGTGTTATATTCTTTAAAAAAACATTGGTAAGAGAATTTAAAAATTCCCTTAGAATTCCAGATGTGTAAGGAAAACAAAATCTCTGAGCATTCCCGGATTTCCAGTAGTAGTATTTTTCTCTTTTTCTTCTTCTTCTTTTTCCTGACATGGAATAATTGTTGGCGATTTGAGTCCAATACAGTATACTCTTATTTATCCTTCTATTATTCACTGGTTATTCTTCTTTTTCAATCCAGCAAATATTCTTCGAAATATTTTCCGGAATTCGTCCTCATGACCACTCGGCCTAATGACCTTCAGCTTAATAACTCAGCATCCGTCGTGAGCATTCAATATAACCTGTTTGATAAACCTCATGTTAGGTTCTGATATTAATTAAAGGTAGGATTATTTCCCAAGTTATAACATCAACATCACCGAATTCAGAAGCTCTACTTTTGACATATCGAGTTATAGAATCAAAATAACACTACATCGAGCATTGACCTAAGGTGGCAACGAATTTTAGAAATATCGACTTATGGAGAGAGCGATACATGGGAAAATTAAGGGACTGCAGAATTCATCGAGTTATAGAATATCGAATTGGGGAGAAATGACTGTATCTTCAGTGTGTGCTTCACAATTGACCAGTATTCCTCAATTGGCCTTAGTTCGGCAGTATTGGCCGGAGTCGTCTTCTTGGGAACCACTGTGACGCCATTTTTGCTGTACCACTGTTTGATGGAATTTGAGTAGTGGCAGCTTGCCAAGTCCGGCCAGAATAGGCAATCCACCTCATGCTGCTCCAGAAAAGGCAGTAGTCTCTTCCGTAGGCACTCCTTCTGGTAAATTTGCTGCTTCATGGTCCAAGAAGTTACGAACTTTTTGCTTTTCAGCCCATAGCTGCAGAGTGCTTGCCAGAAAAGGAACTTTCTGGAGAATTTCCACTTCGTTTTGATTTTACATTCTTCCGGTCCACCGAGGTATAAAATTCAAGTAATTTGATCGAAAACTGCCAGGAGCGGATAGAGCGGGATTTTCGTTTCGAGCGCGCAGGATCTAATCGCGACGTGCTTGCTGCGGGAAGCCATGATGTAAACAAATGAAGTTATCCTGACAACCAATGCCTACTGTGATTTTTTACACTCTTAGCTTGATCTGGTGAAATTTTGAAAACATTTACTCATAAAATGCCCTAATGGCAGCGGATTTTTTCGTGTTCAACTTTTAATAGAAGGACAAATTTCCTAGACTAATTATTCAGATTTCACATTAATCACTTCAAACCAGAGGCTCACAATTTTCCAAAATTTCAGAATGTACAGGATAACTTGCTCATATTTAAAAAAAGGAAAATACTCCTAGAATTTTGTATTGAATTCAGATTTTGCATTCATCATTCTAAGCTAAAAACTCAAGTTTATCATGATCAAATGCTAAAAAAATACTTCATTCATCAAACATTCCGCCAAAAGGATAATTTCACCAAATGGAACTCAATTGGGTAATTCCAAAATTGGTCAGTCCGCGAAATATACTTCGGAACAAGTTGAACAATTCCGAAAATATTGAAAAGCGTTCTATGGGACCATGGACCCTTCAATTGGTGATACTCAATTGCACCCAATGCCTTGAAATCTTCTGAATAGATTGGTTGTTTCATTGATCGGAGACATTTCATAGCCAAGTTATAGGGCTGGGATGAACACAAGCTCCTTGAAAATAGCGAAAGCACTTATTTATCGAATTAGGTCTTCCATATAACTTTAACTATATTATAGAAAATTTATAATATTAAATTCATATACAGTGTACGTTCACTATATGGGACATCAGGGAACATCTACGTCTGTTGCCTTCATTAGCTCTGTAGGCAAAGGCGCAGCTACAAAGCAAGACCATGCTGGAGGTGCCTGGGTTCGATTCCCGGTCCGGTCAAGGAATTTTTCGGGTTGGAAAATTTCTCGACTTCCCTGGGCATATAGTATGGTAGTTAATATGCGATAAGCTTGAAATGCGAAGAAGTAGAAGAAGATTAAGGAGAAACGTATACATGCCGAATGGAGATTTCGGTACGATCTTTAAAGTGGTCACATCATAACATATGTTCTAGAACTGTGATTTTTTTTTCTTTTTTGTTCAGAATAAGTGTACAGTTTTGAGTCGTTACAGTTATTGACACATTTTCTGTGATAATTGATTGATTTTGATAACCAGTCCAGAAAATCCTTTGTATTGTACATTATCTCTAATTCCCTATGCATAGAGTATCATTGAGTTTGCCACACAATATACAAAGTCTAAGGAATTACCATCAAAATTGTTACAAGTAGTGCCTTCATCAAAGAATGATTCTTATTGCACTGGTTGACCATGGCGACGAAAAGTATTCATTCCGTAAATCAGACACAACAATACAATACTAACTGTCATAGGACTACATCTACGGAACGAATACACACGTGTAGAATCCATAAACGAAGCCGTTTATTAGTCTAATAACGTCTTCTACTGGTGCCATTGAATCGTGCATTCTGTCGTACGTGCGTCATTCGCGTGGAATGAATGCAATTTTCTTCAATGCACTTCCTTGCTAGACAGTGCAGTGCTTCAAGTTTAACCAAGTTCAAAAAGGCCTCTATCTTTGCAGTTCATTTCAAAACATAAAATGACACTCAGATTGACATCACTCCCTCCAATTGACATCATAATTAAACCATTATTCGCATCGCAATCCGCGTAGGCCGTAAACCTCCAAGGATGGCTCTCAGCAAGTGCAGCGTAACAGAACTCACCCCGTGAGTCATATTCCTTCATCATCATCATCCATCCAGCACCATCCAGTATTGATAATTGCAACTACACATAGTGCGCCGGTGATTTGCTGCTGTAGCAGCAGATTTAGCGCTCGTTATACGATAATCTTTAGCTTGTTGCAACGATATGACGATGACGATGACGACGACGACGACGATAACCTTCAACTCAGAAGTGTAAAATGTGGACACGGAAGCTAGAGCAGTACATCGCGTTGGTTAGCGTTTTCACTCTATCACCCACGGCGGAGAAAATGGCCCTATCAAAGGTCAGGTTCACGAACGGCGAGAACTCTGCTACGTACGTACCTACGCGCCTTGTGTTTATGTTGTTTGGAGTTAGTTGCAAAAGTAATTATATAGCACTAATTGCTGTACCCTTGTTACAGTTGCAATCAGCGGTGAGTTATGACTGCACGTCAAGTGCGTAATCAAGTTGTGGTTGTTTTCAATTTAAAGCAGGAAAGTTGAAAAAACCGCCATTCTATTTTTTTCCTTTGATTTGTTTTCCGTCGATCTTGTTTTCCGTTCTGAGCACCAATGCTACCGACGCCAGGCCAGGGAGGCAGCTCCCACACCTGGATCCTACCTATCGATCCATCAACTCATGAACCAGGGACCAACGACTTTACTTCCCTCAGAACATCCCGGCGGCGCCGACTGGGATTGAACCCAGGCCTGCTGGGGTGAGAGGTTATCACGCTTACCACTACACCACCGGCACCGCTAACCGTTATTCTACTAAGTGGTACTATTAAACGATTAACTTTCCAACTTATGATTTTTGCATCTGTCGTTTTAGCTCATAATTAACTAACTTTGATTTATAAGTATTTAATTATTTTAAGTGATTTTTATGTAACAACAAAATATCTATTGTTACTTTCGTTTAATGTTTATGTTTATTTCAACTGTCTAAAAATATCTGAACATAATATAAAATCCCGAGAAACCATAAGCATTAGCCCATAGCATTAAATCGGCTTCAATTTAGCACTGCATACACTAATTCATCTTAGCGTCACCGGTGGTATAATGTTAAGCGTGATTGCCTCTCACCCCAAAGAGCCTGGGTTCAATCCCAGTCGGGTCTGCCGGGATTTTCTGAGGCATAAAACCCAGTGGCGTCGCCCTAACCTCAATCTACCTGTTCAACAACTCTCAAAATGGAAACAAACAAAACAATATTGGTTCCAATGAGTTCCAACAAATCAGAGAAACTATAAGACCCTATGCCTTTTGAAACTGATTTGAATGTAAACATGACCCTAAATAACGTTTTCAAAGTTACAGGTTAAAAATGAGGTTACGCGACGCCACTGATAAAACCTCTGATCACTGATCTAAATTAAAGTTGTTGGTCCCCGGTCCATGACTAGATAGGTCGATAGGTAGAGTCCAGATATGGGAGCTGCCTCCCTGGCGTCAGTAGCATTAGTACTCAGTAAGGAAAACAAGATCCACGCAAAAAAAAAAAAAGGAAAGAAAAAAAACTAATTCATCTTCTTATTCTTAAAGGCTTGGAACGGTTCTTTAGCTAGCGTTTTGCCGGCTCTCAACTTAGTTTTCTAGATGCAGTTTCACGGTTATTTATTGAGATATTTCCATGCTAGTCAATGCATGAAACAGTGTTGAGAAAATATCAAAAAATCAAATCTCACCAATGCCCAAGATCACGCTTGATTTTTGTAGACAAAAATCAACAAGCAAATAACAGCGGTTGATGTTGCAAGCTGTGAAATTGCAGCTCGGAATATCAAGCTAACAAAACTCACCAGCTGCAAAACTCAACAAACTGTGGTGAGATTGGCTTTACACCCGAACGCAACCGAAACTTTCATAACGGCTGTCAGCAGTCACTTCGTGTCTGCCATCGGTGAACAGTAAAAAGAGATAGCAAACTATACTTTCGCTTTCTAAGAAAACGATGTGCAACGGAATAAAAGGAGCTTTTAAAAGCAATATCAAGCATGATATTTTGATTTAATATCACGCGTGATATTGCGAGCGTATGAGAGCAGAAAAATATCATTTTATTGGTGATATTGCCAACACTGGCATGAAATTATATATTGTGCGGCAAGTAAAATGATGCTCTATGCCCAGGGAAGCCGAGAAAATGTCCAACCTGAAAGATTTCCACGACCGAACTGGAAATCGAATCCGCCGCCTCTAGTTTGATAATACCCCACCTTTACTGACTAGGCTATCTGAGGCCCTGCATACACTAACAAGCCTTTATTCAGCACTGCTAATGCTAATCGAACAAACGACACATTGCGCATGCTCACATGAGCGAGCTCAATGCTCGGTGTATCGCTTACCATTTCACCAATGAAAGGAAGGGAGGAGAAAAGCAGCGATAGTAAAAACGCTTGCCAAATCGGTATCTTCATCTGGATGTCCTGTCTGAGTATTTCAACAGCTGGAAGATCCGTATCAACGTGGCAAAGATCCAGGTCATAATTTTTCCACACTCAAAATCTCCCAGACTTGTTCCGTCTGAGAATAACAAAATCTGCCTAAACGGCACAGTGGTGGAATGGTCCAAAGAGGTAGTCTACCCCGGACTAACACTCGACAGCAAGCTGATTTTCAGGGAGCATGTTGACACAACAAAACAAAAAATGCGACAACTTGATGAGGTCTCTCTATCTCTGAAAAACAAGCTTGCTGTCTACAAGCAAATAATCCTTCCCGTCTAGAGTACGGGTACTGATGAGGCAACGATATCCTACTCGCAAGCTCCTCCCCTTTTCCTATCCTTCGACAATGTACCCCTCTAACCTCGAGTAAACCGCGAGTATCCGGCCCAACTCCTACTAGACATAGAATTAAGTAAATTTTGTTACAAACAAAGAACAATGAATTATCGGCTCCGTAAAGCTAACGCGATTGAGCCTTACAAATAAACGAACTAGATAAAAAAAATAGAGTACGGGTTGCCAATCTGGGAGAGTTGCGCACGTTCTCATCACCTCAAACTACAAATGATCCAGAACAAGATCCTGAGGATGATCTTCAACAGTTCACCGCGTACTAGAAATTCTGAGGTCCACCGCCTAGCTGGTTTCAGACCTTGGCGTTACGGAGAACTACTACCATCAAAAGGTTCAGAGATTGCTGCATGCGATCCGATCAACAGATCATTAGGGTTCTGGCACGTTAGGTTAGGCAACTAGGTTAAGTAGGTAGAGTATTAACTTTTCTAATTAAAATTAACAAATATGCTTTCCTTAAAAGCAAAATGTGAACTATTAGGGTTAACTATCCCATTTCCGGCCTATTATACACAACCCGCACTTAGTCTTTCTTAATCTAGCGCAGTTTAGCACCAAACGGAATGTTATTATTACTGATGGCTTTCAAATTTATTTACCTTTCCGTATGTACCGTAAGATTTAATAAAGAGAAACCAATCGTTGAGATATTGTCAAAAGTCTAACACTACTTCTTGACGCCAAACTCGACCAACGGATTCTAAACTCAGCCTAACGCATTGAAACGCCAAAGAATTCACTTCGGCCTATCGGATGAAGATAAAAATTGATTCGGTGGGGGCGCTTCTTTTGTTTTTGGGAATAATGGGTTCAAACCTTCATATCACGCGTTCTCATTGACTTCATTCGGAAGCTTATTAACTAAAGTATCGTACCAAACGCATAATTGACTTGTTAACTCTGAAATCATGGATTTATTTGAAGTTTTCTGCTCGATAGGCCCAAAATGGGCGATTAGGCCGTAATAGTTCTCTACCCTACAATGTAAAACTAAAATTAAACAGTAACTTGTTACAGACATAATCACTAAAGAGGAAGAGCTTTCGGGCTAAATCAATTGAAATGTACAATAATTGTAAACCACAAGACAATACGTAAATAAACAAACATTTTAGTAGTAGTAGTAGGTATCTTCGTCATTTGCTTTCGAGCAACGAAAGGATAAGCGGCGGACACGACGTATGAGTGGAACAGCACGCATCACACCAATACACTATGGGGGATTTCCATACAAGCAGGCGGACAAAAATATTTTCATTGTTTTTTCGCAATTTTAGCAATTATTCTTGCTTGGTTTCATCAATATACATTGCTCATAAACAGTTTTTTTTTAACATTTAATGACTAAGTTTTGAAAAGGGCTTAATTTTTTATTGTTTTAAATTTCAGAGAATAAAATTTAAAGACCAACGACAACTTACAATTGGTGAACCTAAAAAAGCAAAAAAAAGTACATTTACTATTTTTTCTGTAAATATATTGATTTATTTAATGATATCTTCTGTAAATAAGAAATACAATAAGGCATAGTATTATAATAACAATGAAATCATATAATTAACGGGTTTTTTTTATTATACTTCTGTTACAATATCATCATGCACAAAATCTTCTTCAATTTCATCGACTGCTTTCAAAAGTTCCTCCAATGTATTACAGTTACTAGTATCAGTTATTGAACAGCTTACAGAATTTTCAAATATCATGAATCTTTTCATGATGTCTAGAAGGGGCACATATTTTTTTCACTGCTCCGATCACATCGTAAGGTGGCGCTTCTCTATGCATTGGTTCATATTGAAATCTACTCAATCCACCTTCGATAAGTATACTAAAAGCTTCTTCTGCCATTCCCCGTTGACAAGTTAATTGAGCCAGCATTGTTTTAAAACTATTTTGGTTTTTCAAAATATGCACAATAACTTCAACTAGATTCAGATCCTTTCGAGTATAAGCGGTCCGTCTTGCTAATAACAATTCTTCTTCGACGGTATTGACTTAAGGATCAACTGCTTCATTATCGATGATGCGACGTTTTCCTCTTTCGCTCAAATCCGAGAAAGGTTTTAAAGGTCTTCCACGATTTGTTCCTGAGGCCAAGGTTGATGCAACGCATTGCTCCTGTTCGATGAATTCTTCGATGCCAAAGTCTTCATCAAGCCAATCTCCAAAATGTGTCTCAAATTGCTGCTTAATGCGATTAACTTCAAGCCACTTTTGTTTGTATTTAGTGGCGAGTATATGAATCTTGTGATTCAGACGTTTCTGTTTCTCCACTTTAAAGTTTTCACAAATGAATTTTAAGGCTTTTTGCACATTTTCTTTATGCGTTAATTTCGCTTACTTACATTACCAATCCAATCAGGCTAAGACCTTGTTGTCCTCTGCTGTCGGAAGAAGTCGTCTCCACTCTACTCGATCCATGGCCACACTTCACCAGCCTCGTAGTCTGCGAAGGGTCCGCAGGTCGCCTTCTACTTGGTCGATCCACCTTTCCCGCAGCGCGCCTCTTTTTCTTGTTCCTGTTGGGTCGCTTTCTAGAACCATTTTCACTGGGTCGTCGTGCGGCATTCTTACGACGTGTCCAGCCCACCGTAGTCGCCCAATTTTTGCAATGTGGACGATGGATGGTTCTCCCAGCAGCTGGTGCAATTCGTGGTTCATTCGCCTCCTTCACGTTCCGTCATCCATCTGCAATCCACCGTAGATGGTACGCAACACCTTCCGTTCGAAAACACCAAGGGCGCGTTGGTCCTCCACGAGCATGATCAAAGTTCCGTGCCATGATGTCAATGTCATTGGCGAAGCCAAGAAGCTGGATAGACTTCCAGAAGATCGTGTCACTGGTGTCTATCCCAGCTCTTCTAATCACACCTTCTAACGCGATGTTGAATAGCAGACACGAAAGTTCATCACCTTGCCGTAACTCCCTTCGAGATTCAAAGGGACTCGAACAACGCACATCACTCGATCCATCGTCGCCTTGACCAATCGCGTCAGTTTATCCGGAAATCCGTACTCGTGCATAATCTGCCATAGCTGATCTCGATCGATTGTGTTGTATGCGGATTTAAAATCGATGAACAAATGATATGTGGGCACGTCGTTTGTTTCGCATCAAACAAATTAATAATGGCTCTATTATACATGCTCACACTTGCACTTAAAAGTAGATCATGGCTTTTGCATTGAGCAGCAGCAGCATTAATACGAGGTCAGGTATATATTATAGATATATATGACTGAAAATTACCTTCTAAATATAATGCACATGAATCAGGTTCTATCTAAAGAGTAATTCAGTTACAATCGAACAAAGTGTAGCCGTTACTAACACCACACAGCGATCTTCAAAAAAAAAAATGTTTTGCGATAAGCATAGTTAACTAAAATAGATAGGCCTTTTTCGAAAGTTGGTCATTAGATTTTCGAAACAATGTTTATAAACATTTTTGATTATCCCAGCCAAATAAAAGTCCAAACGTTACAAAAGAATCGTTAAAATATTCGTCCAACAGCACTATTTAGCACCACCACACTGTGGTTTAAAAGTGCATAAAGGGTGATACGGTCAAAATTTGGTCAATATCAACTTGACGTATTTCTTTCAATTTTGCATTTAAAAAACCTGAACACCCCTCATTTTGAAGGTGTGTGTGTGTAGAATGTTGCTCCTATTTTTATTTTGGAATTCACTCTTCAGTTGTCAAAATGCCGTCCAAGCAAGAAGAGCAGCGTATCAAAATTTTGCTCGCGCATCGCGAAAATCCGAGCTACTCGCACGCAAAGTTGGCAAAATCGCTAAAAGTTGCCAAATCAACCGTTACAATTGTAATTAAAGTGGGGAACGTTTGTCGACAGCCAGGAAGTCTGGATCGGGGGGAAATCGAAAACCGGAAGCCGCTGAGACGACAAAGAGAATTGCCGGTAGTTTCAAGCGAAACCCTAACCTCTCTCTCCGAGATGCCGCAAATAAGCTGGGTGTATCGTCTACAACCGTGCATCGAGCCAAAAAAACGAGCCGGACTATCGACTTACAAGAAGGTAGTGACTCCAAATCGCGATGATAAACAAAATACGACGGCCAAAGCGCGATCCCGGAGGCTGTACACGACGATGCTGACGAAGTTTGACTGCGTGGTAATGGACGACGAAACCTACGTCAAAGCCGACTACAAGCAGCTTCCGGGGCAGGAGTTTTATACGGCAAAAGGAAGGGGAAAGGTAGCAGATGTTTTCAAGCACATGAAACTGTCAAAGTTCGCAAAGAAATATCTGGTTTGGCAAGCCATCTATACCTGTGGCTTGAAAAGCAGCATTTTCATAGCTTCCGTACTGTTTTGGCCGGATTTGGCATCTTGCCATTACGGTAAAAAGGCCATGGAGTGGTAAGCCGCCAACAACGTGCAGGTGGTTCCCAAGGACAAGAACCCTCCCAACACGCCAGAGCTTCGCCCAATTGAGAAATACTGGGCTATTGTCAAGCGGAACCTAAAGAAGACCAAAAAAAAACTGCTAAGGGCGAGCAGCAGTTCAAGGCAAACTGGCTTTCTGCGGCGAAGAAGGTGGACAAGGTGGCTGTACAAAATCTGTTGGCAGGGGTCAAGCGTAAGGCCCGGCAATTCGGATTTGGAAAAGCGGAAGCCTAACTGAATATTTTTCCTGAATTTTATACTAATTGAACTTGAAAAAGAAATTTAATTTGATTTTTTAAATAAACGATTTCACCGATTTACATGCGTTTTCCCTTGACCAAATTTTCACCGTATCACCCTTTATTCGTGAACTTAATTGTTTTCTGAGATGTACGTACGTTTTAGCATTAAGGTATCTTCAGAAGATTTTCATAGTTCTGAATTCCGCACCTTTTGGAATGTTCACCTTAATTTTTCTTAAGCTGCAACTGCACTTCAAAAAACTAACTTTTTTATATTAACAGATATCGAGATGATGTCTTCTACAAAGTTGTAGGGCTTTCAATTTCAAGAAACTTTGCTGAGGACATCAAGTTGCCATGACTTCATTGTATGAAGATATAAGAGATTATTTGCCAGTTGCACCTTAAAATCAGTTGTTTGAGTTTTTCTATGTCTTATTCACGTTGTATCTCTTTGGTGTATTCTGCAAAGTGTTAGATAATATCTAAACACACAACTTTTTTGAAGACACCAAAGTGCTATGATTTGATTGGCGAGAGATACAGTGATTTTTAAGCAAAAAATCACTCTTTTTCAAAAAGCTATAACTAAGCTGGCCGCAAATTGCCGCACTTGCAACAAGTTTCATTTGAAAGCTCAGAATTTGTACTTGAAATGTTGTGGAGATCATTGGTATCCGTTAGTATCCTGGAAACTGTGGTGGATTTTAGTAAACAAAGATTTAAGATTTTTGTATGGGGCTATTCAAGTAAAAACTATATTTTGCTAACTAACAATGGTCTTGATTTTTTGTTTAATTTCTAGTTTGTTTTTACTTATTTTAAACTAACTTAAAAGTAAAATAACATGTTAAACTAATCCAAACATAAAACCATAGTAACAATTAAAAATTTCTGATAAACAAATTAAACTTCAAAATCATCTGAAACATCATGTCGTACAACAAAATTGTCAATGCCAAGAAACAGTGCTATCCGGAAGATCAATTTATTATGGTTGATGAATAAAATGCCGAAGTAAATCTTCAAAAGCTTTTGGACCATACCTCAAGTAGGATTGTTTTGGCAAACAAGGAGCATCTTGAAGATTTTTCAGATGACGAGCTCAAGCAGGTTGTACCTTTTTTATTTTCATTATAGAGACTTTGAACCAATAATTTATTTTCCTCAGGTTGTACTTTTGGTAAAATGGGGATTCGATGGCAGCAGCGGACATGCGGAATACAAACAAAAATTTGAGAATGACGACGGAGAATCTAGTGATTCAAATATGTTTATTACTTCCTTAGTTCCTATTAAGGCAGATGTAAACGGAAAAGTTTTGTTCCGAAATCCCCGACCATCATCAACCCGATTCGTAGACCACCTGTGAGGATTCAGCTCGTGAGTGAAACTACGGAAGTATCAATCAACGAGAAGAAACATATAGAGAATCAGATTGACTAGCTTGTTCCAACAGTAATTACGATAGAAGGCCGTACCATAATTGTGCGCTATGAGGTGGTTTTGACAATGGTAGACGGAAAGGTCTGCAATGCTGTTACGGGCAACAAATCGTCACAAACTTGCTATATTTGTAATGCAACCCCGAAATTGATGAACAATCTTGATTCAGTAACTGAACGCGTGGAGAACAGCGATGCTTTCCAGTTTGGGCTTTCAACTTTGCATGCCTGGATCCGGTGAGATTTATTAAAATTAAGTGTTAAGTATTATGGTTTGATACAATATCAATATTTTATAGCTTTATGGAATACTTTCTTCACTTGTCTTATCGACTTGAAATTAAAAAAATGGCAGGTAAGAGGACAGAATGTTCAAGCCATGAAGATTAGAAAGAATCAAATCCAAAAACGGTTCAAAGTGGAAACTGGCCTGATTGTTGACAAGCCTAAGCCTGGAGGATCTGGAACGTCCAACGACGGCAGTACTGCCCGACGTTTCTTTTCCGATCCCAAGAAAACAGCTGCAATAACTGGACTGGATGTGACAGCACTGGAACGATGTGGTACCATATTACAGGTAATAAAATGGAATACTGAAAAACCAGATGTACATACAAACAATACAATATTCTTAGGTATTAGCGTCAGGGCACAAAATCAACACGGAACGGTTTTCTAGTTATTGCATTGAAACAGCAAAGTATCTAGTGGACCTATACCCCTGGTACTACATGCCAGCTTCAGTGCATAAAATCCTGATTCATGGTGCCCAGGTCATCAATCATTTCACGGTTCCTATCAGGACAGCTTTCCGAAGAAGCACAGGAATCGAGGAATAAAGACCTCAAACGATACCGCCGAGACCATATTAGAAAATGTTCCAGAACGATCTTGAATCTTGATTTGATCCGCCGTTTGCTAGTGTCTTCAGATCCACTAATCTCAAGCATGCGGAAAAGCCCCAAAAAGGAGACAAAAAATTTGTCTCAAGACGCAAAGTTCTTGTTGAGCTTAGATGATGGAGAAGAAATGGATTCGGAGGATGAACATGATGTTTCAGATGATTTTGAAGTTTAATTTGTTTATCAGAAATTTTTAATTGTTGCTTTGGTTTTATGTTTGGATTAGTTTAACATGTTATTTTACTTTTAAGTTAGTTTAAAATAAGTTAAAACAAACTAGAAATTAAACAAAAAATCAAGACTATTGTTAGTTAGCAAAATATCGTTTTTACTTGAATAGCCCCATACAAAAATCTTAAATCTTTGTTTACTAAAATTCATCACAGTTTCCAGGATACTAACGGATACTAATGATCTCCACAACATTTCAAGTACAAATTCTGAGCTTTCAAATGAAACTTGTTGCAAGTGCGGCAATTTGCGGCCAGCTTAGTTATAGCTTTTTGAAAAAGAGTGATTTTTTGCTTAAAAATCACTGTATCTCTCGCCAATCAAATCATAGCACTTTGGTGTCTTCAGATATTATCTTAATGTGTGTTTAGATATTATCTTAAACTTTGCAGAATACACCAAAGAGATACAACGTGAATAAGACATAGAAAAACTCAAACAACTGATTTTAAGGTGCAACTGGCAAATAATCTCTTATATCTTCATACAATGAAGTCATGGCAACTTGATGTCTTCAGCAAAGTTTCTTGAAATTGAAAGCCCTACAACTTTGTAGAAGACATCATCTCGATATCTGTTGATATAAAAAAAGTTAGTTTTTTGAAGTGCAGTTGCACCTTAAGAAAAAATAAGGTGAACATTCCAAAAGGTGCGGAATCCAGAACTATGAAAATCTTCTGAAGACACCTTAATGCTAAAACGTACGTACATCTCAGAAAACAATTAAGTTCACGAATTTGCACTTTTAAACCACTGTGCACCATTTGAAAAACAACCGACCCTTTTCAGGGCCACCAATTCAAAAACGGTAAGAGTTAAGAACAACATATTTGTTCCGTTCACTAGCGGTCCTACGTCAAGCTTCCGTTCGTGGCACAGACCCTTCTACTTTTTATACAATAATACGATGTTTCAATAAATCTAGCCACAACATTTTGACGACGGTATTTAAAACACAAATTCCGGATAATCAGTTTTAAACCGAACTGTACATGAGCCTAGAATCATTTTTTTTTTTCTACAGGTGGGCTAAATGATACAATTAGCTTCGAAACATCACGTAACGCTACCCACCGAAAGCGGATTCAGGAACTAAGCTACCAAAATTCGTATCCACCATGATAACAACAATTTCAAGTGCAACCGTTCAACACGTTCCATGGAGATAGCTTCCGCTATAGTTTCAAATTTATAAAAGACCTTCAAACCGCTCGGTAATGGTTTAGTTCAGGTCGGCAAGTTCCCGAAAATGGATCGATTTTTAACGTTCGTTATGTTTATAGTTATCGCACTACCGCTGGTTCATGGCGAGGCAAATCCAGCTCATTCGGTGTTCATTAAACGTGCTCTACCGTTAAGTCCCCATGGGCCAAGTGATCCCAATAGTTCCGAAGAGGAAACTGTGCCCGCACAACAGACGTTGATGCCATCGTTACCTTTGCGTGTGGTCAGTTCTGACATTTCGCCAACTTCAACCGCGCCAGATGAACCAGAAAATACTTCCGATACGAAGAAAAGACAAGTGTCGTATTTTCCAGTAGTAGTCAACAACGACGAAGGCGATTATTACTCACATGGTCCTCTGAACGTGTTCTATCCGTCAAGCTATAGAGATGTCAAGAAGGTGCCGTATAGAAAGCTAGAGAAGAATTCAGAACCGTGCAATTACATTCTGGTGGAAAAAAGAATGTACAGCTGCGAACCCAACGATGCCGTTATGCAGCTACTGAAGAAATCCGATGGAACGATTTTGGGAAGTCTCACACCGGACGGTCGGATAGGAGTGGATCCAACGTTAGAAAGCTTCTAAGGAAATGCAGACCAATTTGAGAATTTTGTTGATTTTATGTTTTTTGAGAGAAATAAAAGATTGAATTGTGAAAAATGGCAGCATACAGCAATTGTAATTTGTTCACAGCCGTTCGTCAGAATCATAATTCAATTATGCAGATTATTACACGTGGATCGTTATCAAAGATCCCAGCACAATAGCACCGGAACGCAAACGGCAATCCAGTTGAATAAACTCAATAAACTGCGCAATTAGATTAAAAATCCAACGAACATACCAACAGAAAAAAAAATACAGCTCCAGACGCCGGAAGAAAATTTAATTATTCGCATATTAATTCGCATGTTAAAAGTTTTTTTTTTGCAATTTTTGCGCCCGGGCTTCGACTCGCGGCAGTTCACGCCAAGCAATGCAATCAAACCATCCACATCATCATCGCTGGTTGGCGGGGAAAAAAGTTGCAGACTGCGAAAAACAATAACTGCATAATCAGAGTGCATCAAATTACGGTCGGTCGGCTCGAAATGAAATTATAGCTCTCAAACGTCCAAAAACGTGGAAAAAAGCTGCCAATGCACAACCCACCTCTGCCCACGAACGATTCTATTCGATGGCGACCGGCCACCAGATGGCTCATCGACAGAAAAAAAGCTCATTAAAACGAACAAGTTAGAGCACCGCCACCATCCCCATGCAATTGATAGTTGGCTCTGGTTGTTTTTTATTATGATTTTCATATTTTTCAAAGGTTTCCCCCCAATCGAAAATGATAAGGCAAGGGAACCGAAATAAGCGGCATCCAGCCACCGGAAACTTTTCCAACATTATTTCCACCATTTCGTTCGGTGCACAGCGCCAGTCAATTCGACGAGCAATAACAACTAAATAGCGTGTAATATGTGTTCATTCAGGACAAGAGAGAGAGAAAAAAAAAGAAAAACCTGTATACAGTAAAATGTAAAATGAGTGGAAAATGTGCAGTGTGAGTGGCGTAACACTATATATCAGTAGAGGAGAGGGACAGCGGGGTCGTTCCCTTTGAAGAACCCGGGGAAAACCATCCTTCGCTTACATTGATATTCCCTTTCATCGCGGGTACTCTGTCGCAACGTGATGAATTTGTTGTTGTTGTTGCAAAGCTATGTTTCCACTATGGAGAGCACAACATTAGTGATATCAGCGTGACATGTTGGTTTCATTTATTAATCAAAAAGGCGTACGATAAAATAAACCGCGTGGAGGATTCGGAGTGAGATGGGCACCCTGAGTATTCTCAATGATTCCGTAGTTATATTGAGTGTAGAATACATAAAAGGGTATTCAGTACAGTTGATTAAATTTCACCCGTAAATCATTATGGAAAAAGGCTAAAACGATGAGTACAAATAGCTCACACTTCCCATAGTAATTCCCATATCAATTTTAAAGGGCCAGTACAGTATGAGATCGAAACCAAATGAGCTCAAATTTTGGGAGAATGAACAGTACCTGATTTAGAATCGATTGAGCGTGGTGGAGCAAAATCGATATTTTGAACCCCCTACTGAGTGTTCTCTGACCCCGTATTTATGGCAAAAGGAGTGTGTGCGTGTGTGTTTTAATAGTAAGAAGAATACCTTCAATATGCGGGTCTGTCTCCCGGAACCACATAACAGTATTACTTGGGGTTGCTCATCCACAAATCTACAGAAAAACTTCAAGTCCCCTCATCCATTAATTTATGTACCCATCTAAGAGTAAAAGAATTCTCCCAAGACGTGCCACTTTGTCAGTCAAAATCGGATTCCTTTGCAACAAAATTAAGCAATGGCATCCATGCATCAGAACTCTAGTCTAAACCATTTCAAACTAGAGAACAACGAATAAAAGATTAGCAATCACATAGAAGACTATCCCATTTTATCCTTGTTTCCTTGTTTTTTTTTAACGTAACAATGCCTAAGATGTAATCTAGGTAAATGGTAAATCTTACACCGTAACGCACCACGAAGAAGGGATCTACCTATGACTTAAATTAACTCTTTCCATCTAGGAAAGCTCCCACTCCCTATGAGAAATCGATTTATGTTCCTCCCCACCAGAAGGACTTTCCGACACTTCACCTGGAAACATTTATTGCAAACGTAACACAGCTATATAGCGATAATAGTGTGCACTTCAACGACAACGGAGCACTCGCTGCTGTGCGACGACGATGGCGCACATAAGGTGAGCAAGGTTGAGTTCAATGATCAACGACCCCCCGCCGCCTAGTTCCCGCTTTGCCAGTCGTAGTGGTGGTCTGGTTTAGTGCTAACACCACACACATCGTGACGATACTGCAGCACATGCAAAATAAATTACGAAGAATGGACAACAAATACGAAATGGTGACATTTTTAGCCACACCAGAACCGGCGCGCTTCATGGATTCATTCAATGCAGTCCAGCAATCATCGTTTAACGCAAAACCGATGGGAAGTAGATGTAAAACCACTTCTTTTACGGTTGTTTTTTTGCATGAGTACACAGCGTAACAAAAGAATCTATAACATGGGAAAGTAAAGCGATTCATATGGGTAGGTATGTTTGAAGGAAAAAGTGCGAAACAGGGCGAAGCGAAAATGATGTAGATAAATGTTTGCAATTGGTCTAGTGAAAAGTTTCCTGGTTTTCACGATGCTTTGCTTAGCTTTTTTGCTTGCTTTTTATCATTTGTGTTTGTAGTCACGAACGGAAATAGATATAACCGGAGAAAATTATGCAAGGTCACCGAACGACCAACCCGGCGCAAAAATGAACCGGAATAATTAAGCAAAATATAGACCGGAAAAAGCAGCTCTTCTCTTGATGAGACAGCGTTAAGTGTTTATTTAATTAGAAATGAGGTATTTTTCCCATGTCATGCACCTCTCTGAAGCAGGTCATTCAGTCGTCAGTGAGTGTGGCAAACCTATATTTTTTGACCAAGAATTTTCGTTGATCGTCTTATGGTGATTTTGAAATTCGAAAACTTAAACAAACGCAATAGCTCCGAACAAGTTTGTTAGCAAAGCTTCCAACCTTTTTCTTTTTCCTTGATTTGTTTTCCGTCGATCTTGTTTTCCGTGCTGAGCAGCAATGCTACCGACACCAGGGAGGCAGCTCCCACTCCTGGACCCTACATATCGACCCATCAACACATGGACCAACGGCTTTACTTCTCTTCCGAAGGAAGGCGTGATCAGAGATGTTATGCCTCAGAACATCCCTATGGAGCCGACTGGGATTGAACCCAGGTCTGTTGGGATTAGAGGTAATCACACATACCACTACACCAACAGCGCCGCTTGTCGATGCCTTAAAAGAAAGGATTACATATTTGTTCAATTTCGGTTCAATGCGGAGATTCTACCTTTGATCGAGCGCAATGCTTCTCTATCACATGGATTTTGACAGCAAGGCTGGTAGCAGGCCGTCTTCAAATTATCACATTTTTAAAAAACACCATCCAATGGAAATTTTCGAAGTTTTTTGTGAGATATTTTTTTATAATATTTGCAAAACTAGAAAGCATCTTTTAGAGTAGAAAGTATAATTCAACTAAATAGGTCGCTTGATATTTTGATTCTGATGCTAAATTCTTGGTAAATATTCTAAGGAGATTTGTCAAGAATACCAACTTAATTCTGAGACGTGTTCGAAGGAATTCTGAGATGAATTTCAACAGATTTTTGGGGAGAAGAAGGTAGCTTTTAAATAGAATTACTATGTTAATGTTAGAAAAATTCTAAGGAAGTTGTGAGGAGAACTTCAAGGAGGGATATTAAGGAAAACAGCAGGTTAATTTTAATGAGAATCCCTAGAGAGTTTATATGAGAAATAAAAGAGAAATTTAAATATAAATTAAGGGAACAAAAATTCAAGGGAATTCTGACAAAATTACCAAAGTATTCTGAGGCTTTTTTTGTTTTTTCCTCTGTTCGGGACCTAACACTACTGCGACCAGTAAATTGATCTATTGTAGTATATCCCGTGTCCTTAGTTTAGTGCATGTCGTATTACTCCATCACTATTGAGAAATGATTAAGTATTATTCGATTTTTTTACAGTTGCCACTCTTGCATTTATCGCAAGGATCTGACTCTAATTGAAAGTTCCCGCTATTTATACCCTTCGGAGTGTTGAAACACTCTCCAAAGGCGCGCCCCTTCGTCAGTCAAAATTGGATTCCTTAGCAACAAAATTAAGGTATGACACCGATAATGACCATGCATCAGAACCCTAGTCTTAACCACTTCAAACTAGGGAACAACGAATAGAAGATTAGGAATCACTTAGATGAAGACAACTAACTCATTTTTTCCTTGTTTCAAGATCATCCTCGGTAGACAAAGCCGAGTCTTGTCACTATCAACAAGGCATAAAAAGTAACAAGGACTAAGATGTGTTCCTTGGATTACTGAAAAATCCTGTTCCCCTAGTTTGAAGTAGCAAGGACTAGGAATCTTACATCCCGTAACGTAACACGAAAAGGTGATCTGCCCACGTCTACCCAACATCTGAGTAGGAAAATTGTCCGATTGATAAATGCCGGAGATTAGTTACGTTACATATTTTGTTACAGAGACAATCTTAGGAATGTTTCAAGAAATCTTCTGAAAGATTTCTGAGAAGAGTTTTTCCTAGAGTTCAACGAAAATTTTGTGAAGAATTTGAAAGAGTTCGAATCCTCAGGAAATCTAAGGAGAATTCCATGGCATTCTAATGAGAGTTTAAATGGAATTCTAAACGGAATTCCATGGTCTTACGCGAAGAGGTTCTCTAAGAAGTTTTAGAAATAACGCCGTGATAATTCTGAGCGGAATAAACATGACAATCCTGAGACTAATATCATGGAAATTTTGAAAATAATTGCCTGGGAAATTTAATTTGAACCCGTTGACATATTATTTCATGGAAATTGTTTGGATATGTTTCGATTTTCACGCTTATTTTTTCCAAAACTCGGCATCTTGAATGTTTTACTTTAAGGATCCTGCACATTGCATTCGGATTGAAGTAAGGACTTAAAATCTAACATTGAAAATTGATTTTAGAGTAATACATTCAGGGCTGTCATCAGATCAATCAATGTGCACAATGTACTGATTGTCTGAAATAAACAAAGTGAGAATCAAGCAAACACAAAGTTTGCTTGTCTTTCACCCTGCGCAAGTGTAAAGCAGCGGAGAAGAGAAGACAGACACACACCCAGAAACAACGAAAGCTCAATGTGTAGCCATCGCTTCGACGGCTCCGACGCAAAGAGCGCCACTCAGTGTAGGCTTGCAAATAGAAAACCCAGCAAAAATACAAAATTCTTCTTCGTTATGCCCTTCTTCATCTCCTATGCATGCAGTCGTGGTAAGCAAAGTCTGCAAAGAATTCAAAGAAGACATTAGCGCTTGTTGTATTATATTCGATCGCAATATTGGTTCAAATGGATACAAATCAGCCAAACTAGAAGACCCTGTGACCCCGTTTTCAAAGTTGTTGAACAGGTAAAAAGTGAGGTTACGCGACGCCACTGATCGAAAATAAGTTGTAGATAAATGTTTCTTTCCGAATCCAGAACAAAAAAAAAGGTTCATCAATTATCTATGTATTTTCCTTTCGAAGAATTTAACTTCATAAAAACAAAAAAATAAAAACTATTCTTTAGGTACTTTCATCACATTGAATTTTGGTCTTGTTATAAATTTAGAACAGTGTGATAAAACAGGTATAATATACCGTATAATATTTTTTGAAGTTGTTTCATGATTTCAGTAGCTTTAGCATCCATGGAAAAGGCTGTGAAGAAAACACACCAATTTTCAATTGTTTTAGCCTAATTTGACATCAATTCTGAACGTAATTTTTGCTATAAATTGGAAAATAATAGAAATTTAGATTTTTGCTAAGAGCGAAACAATTTAACTTGTTCGCAACTATAACCTATTGAATGTAGATTGCTGATGCTGGATGGAAATTGTAAATAGCATCTTCAAAGGATATTAAGAGTTTTATTTGTTTAAGGTTTTTTTTTGTATATTAATTTATTTGTACAGGCTCAATCGAATAAACTTTACAGAGCCGAGTTATCATTTGCATTATACATGATTAATGTCTTAAATCTAGAGTTAAAGGAATTGAACCGATTACTCGCGGTCGTCTCGAGGTTAGTGGAGATTTACAATTTTTTGGATGGGGAAAGGGAGAAGGAGGTTTGAAATATGTTTTTTTTTTTCTTTATTTTTGTGATTTTTAGCCGTAGGCTAGTTCATCACATAAAATTTGAAATATGATTTATTATACAAATATTTAATTAATCCTAAAACATGAACTTATTTCTATTCATCTTGAAAACAAACATTAAAAAAAACTACACGCACAATACACAAACTAAACACAAGGTTAATCAAACTTACAATCTAAGGTTAGTATTCTTAAAGTAAACATAAATGAGTTTCATAAACTCCAGATCACGTCTAGCCAAAATATCCCGAACTGGAACATTAGGTTGTCTACCTCGAGCCCGAAGGGAATCGCACAGCTCAGATCTGACTCCACGATGCTCAGCACAAGACCAAAGGATGTGATCGGCGTCTTGGTAACCTTGTCCACATTCACAGAGATTGCTGTCTCCCAACCCAACACGAAACAAGTGAACATTTAACGAATAGTGATTGGACATGAGGCGAGACATCAGACGAATGAAGTCTCGACCCACATCCAACCCCTTGAACCAAGGATTCTTTGACACCTTAGGGATGATCGAGAAAAGCCATCGTCCCAAACTCCCTTCACTCCATTTATTTTGCCAGCTGGCGAGCGACTGTTGACGATAAATGAAGAAAAATTCATTGTAGGCGATTTGTCGATCGTAAATATCGCCTTGCATAGCGCCCACCTTAGCAAGTGAGTCCGCCTTCTCATTGCCCGAAATCGAGCAATGAGATGGGACCCATGCAAAGGTGATGACAAAAGATCTTAAAGATAGAGCACTCAGAAGCTCTCGTATTTTCATGAGAAAATACGAGGAGTGCTTTACCGGCCTCATGGAGCGAATAGCTTCGACAGAACTGAGACTATCCGTAAAAATAAAATAGTGATCTGGTGCAAGTGAGGCGATCGTTTCTAGCGTATAGTGTATTGCCGCCAGTTCAGCAACATATACGGAACAAGGAGCATGAAGCATTCGGGAGACGCTATGAAATTCGTTATAAATACCAAAACCAGCGGACGCCTCTATTAGTGATCCATCTGTGAAGAACGATCTTGCGGAATCAACTTGGCCAAACTTCACAGCATAAATTGACGGAACAATCATGGAACGATGATTCCACGAATCTCCCATTTGTTTAAGGTTTTGGAAGGAACCTTTTGTTTACAACTTATTTTCGATACAGTCCTTAGTTGAAATTTTTATTCTTTAACTCATAAAAAAGTTCATTCGATAGCATTCGGCCAACTAACCTTATCGGTAAAATGACCCGTAACCCTGGTGCAAGAATCTCTGAAGATTTTACAAACTATAAATAGTCCCAAGACTGACGATTATCTTTAAGATCCTCGGGTTCCTAGGTTTCTGAACATCCAATAACCCCTAGATTTCGCAAATTCTTACAAGTTTTCGAAAATTTCCACGCAGAACCTAGTAAGATGGAGTCATGGGGGCGACCCCGGCGTAGTGGTTAACATCCATACCTCTCACGCCAAAGTCACGAGTTCAAATCTCACCCCCGGACAAGTCACGAATGACCCAAGAGTGTTAAAGTGACTATAATAATAAAAAAAAATAGTTTAAGTTCTATGAAGTCCTATTTTTTCCTACAACAAATTCTCTTTTTAAAAGAGAAGTTATAAGAACCTAGAAATAAAAATCTGCTAAAATAATTGTCTAAATTGTGTTAACATTCACTTCAAAGAATGTGAAGAATAATTATATTTAGGCTGTGTTCCATTTGGTGAATTTTCACATAATTTAGACACTTCAAAAATATAAATTAGTACAAGACAGTCGAGTAGTCTGCACATTGTAGACGAAATACGCGTATCTGTCAAGGATAAGCAAATAAGGTAGTGGAATTAAATGGAAATTATAATCCTTCTCTCTCTCTTTCTCTCTTTATACAGGTATTCCCACATTCATCAGGACACTTCAAAAACTATTACAATGCGTAATTTAAGTGAAAATTCATCAAATTGAACTCATCTAAATATTACTATTCTTCACATTATCGATCAGAATCTTTTTGAAGAACAATTTTCTTATAGTTGGTATGGCAACTTGAATCAAAACTATCAGTGCAAAATGAGCTGAAAACTTGAGTCTGGATTACTTTCCGTCTTTAAACTAGTTTAAACAACTTTCTGAATATTGTATGCATCGTAATTCAAAATAGAGTTAAAAATAAAAAAAAATAAAAATATATTTGATATATAAGGCTTATTTGACTCTACATTCTACTACAAATTTTCCAATAGTTTCTCAACGCGCACCGATTGAATGTGAAACATAATCGGTAACTTTTACTAACATTTACTGATTAAATAGATCAGTAAAAGCGTTTAAATAAAATTCTTGGATATACGGGAGATTCGGGAAAAATGAGTGCCAAACTTACGGTAGCATATAAAACATGTTGGGTATTTGGCAGCCAATTTTAATGCTTTTTGTTCCTAAAATCCCTAGCTCGATAAAATTAAGTTTATTGTTAACCATAGAGTTTATATTACGCTTACAACACCAATAAACTGTATCATAGGTTTGGCCTATCCTACATCGGCCCAATGAACTGATACCGTGACAAATGGCAGTAATGTTCGTGCCATAAAGCATGTAAATCGCTTTGTAATTTTTTCCAGTTTTAAGTTTCTATAATGGCTTTACAAACAAGTTCTTAAATATTAAGCCGCTTAGTAATAAAACAAGGGAAAACGTCTTCAAAATTTTGAAAACACCACAATGACCTTAAAAAACTTTAAAATTAATTTAAAATAACCTAGATCGCCTTAAAAACTCCAAAATGGTTAAAACAAGCTATCACTAATATAATAATAAAGAAGTCCAAAAACACCACTATGACCACATTTTCATTGACATTTTGCTGGTTTTCCATGAAGAATATAAAATCTCGGCTCTTCTCTAGTTTTACCGGGTTCCTGGTTCAGTTGCTACTCTGAAAGCAAAGCCATACTATATTATTTGTTTCACATTGTGTACACAATGTTTGACGAGTTAGTGTATTTTTTTTTTATCAAAAGATCTACCTCAGTTTTTTTTTCGACAGAACATTAAAAATTGCAAAAACCACTAGAAACACTTAAAAACAAGCCCTTTATACCTAATCTGGACATGATTAACTAGGACATAAGTACTTGAGGGATTTAGGTTTAGATAGATCTTTTTTTGGAACGACACTGATTGTAGTCAAAACACGTATGCTAAGTGGAATTAAATGGAAAATAACCACCACTTCATAACTTTCGCTCGTATTTGAATTCACCTATGACATAATAACCACCTATAAAATGATGTTTCGAAAAAACTGGGTTTATGTTTTTGGATAACACACCAAAATAAACTGCTCCGTATGAAAAGAAAATTTCGTACAGTATGTGTATAATATTTTCTATAGGCGTGGCTTTCGGGAGGCCCCACTATCACAGAGTAATTTTAAGTACTTTGGTACGCCCTATTTTGTAAAGAATCCGATAACCGAGTAGCAGCTACGACCTCGTAGGTCAACAACAGATGGCGTTTTTCTTACACATTTCAGCAAGAAATTAACTTCTCACTCAAACGAAATAAATGACCACTTTCCTGCAGCTGCTACTCGGAATCATTCTGGCCAACAACAATCTAGTGTAACCGCGTCAAGTACATTGGCGTAGCTAATGGGGGTGCCTAAGGGGGCAGCCCACCTCCAGATTTTTTTTCGGTGATTTATATTATTTCAATTGACGATATTGGAATCACCAAAATATGGAGGGGGCCTGTCTTCCTAGGAAATCCCCAGTAGCTACGCCAATGGTCAAGTAGCTACCCCAAAACGACTTTGATGACAGCGGCTGTTCCACAGATGGCTACCACCGCTGACCGAATCCAACCATCACCAAGATAATCGTGATTGCCATACTTTTTCTCTCCAGTTTTATTTTATCTGCCCCTTTTTGTTACGATGCTTGTGCGATGGAAAATTCGGCTATTTCACGATAATGAATTGCTGTCATTACTCAATCTTATACACATGTATGAGCCGAGCAGTAAGAAAAGCCCCCGCTAAAAACCGCGATCCTTGGCACTAGGGGTTGAACGTAATTGGATTTACCTTGGTTGCTGCAAACTTAAGTGTTGCACTGCACTGCTAGGTTGCTATATCAGAACAGACTGAATAGCTAGTGAGCAAAAATTAAGAGCAGTTATTCATTAATCGGAAGCAATCAATTTTTTGACAGGCGGGGAAGTAAGCAAATACGGCAGCTTCGATGGCCAAGAGAGGTGGACTGAAAATATATACGCACGCATGATATTAATTTTCCACCGCTGATGAACATTATCATTTTGCTGAAAATTGATAACAATTAGGTTTGGTGATGTCAGTCGGTCAGATAGAGAGACAGAGAGATTCGCTTTCTTTGAGGAAATTAATTGAACCGTGTTTCCGTGGCGCGATAATTAATATGATGATCAGGATGAGGTTTGATGCATCATAAAAAAAAATAATCGAAAATGCAATTCAAACAAGGCTTGATTGGGTGCAATTACAGCACTGCAATTGACTGTTGAATGGAACGGTAAACGTTTGATGGATTATGGTTTACAACTATTGCATACGAAAGATTAGAATAACTAGAATTGGAAGATTAGTGATGAAACTATAACGATACATTTTTGATATGACAGACGAATGCAGACTTTCGCAACTACTTTACAACACAATTTTGTTTGACGCCATGATTCCAAATACAGTAATGATCCGTTTTGTCAGTCCCTCCGTGCATCATACCTTTCAATAATTTCACATAAGCGTAATTCAAAATCTTTCTCATTCATCTTCAAGATGGATGTTTAAGGTATACTTTTGTGCAATAAGACCACTGAAAATAGCACATTCTTATACCAGGTTTAAGCGTGTATAAACCTTGGGGTATCAAGTATCTCCTAACTGATTTTTCATCTTCATATCAAACTCAACAAAAAATCTAAAGAAACAACACCAATTCAATGATTATAACCGATTCTATGTATTCACAGCTTTGAGCGGAAAATCCAAAAAGTTATTAAGAATTTTCATGCTGGCTAAAAAAAATCTAAGGGATATACGAAGTGCTCTCAAAAATATATTCGTTCCACAATCGGACGCAATTGTCACCATAAAATTACATCCCCCTATAAGAAACTTTGTGGAAACTTACCTGGAACAAATCTGCTCTGAATTTCTAGTAACCAAGGGGAGATGATCAAGTGTGTCAAGTAGGGTGGGTCAAGTTTGTATGGTGGATCACAACCCTCTGTTCCCTACTGCTCTTCCGATGTGCATTGAGGTCCCCAACAGCGGTGTCAAATTTGAACGAATTTGGTTATGAGCTGGATTTGCGGGAGAATTTTAAATTTTGCATGTATGGGAAACGAAACGAACCGCCAAAAATTCAAATAATGTTAATACCCTAATTTCACCACGCATATCTACAGGCGAATATGAGCTAAAGTGAAACATTAGAAAGTTTTTGTACAAAGATCAAACAAAATGTGCAGTCTTCGAGTTGTTTTGTATAGTATTCTCAGTATATGTTCGACATTTGGTGAAATTTGAGCAATACTTGGATTTTTGGTAAGCAAATGAATAGGATCGTTCCGTTTCCCATATAAAATTTAAAATCGTAATTGTAAAAGCAGCGGGGAACAGAGGGTTGTAAAGTTGACCCAACCTAGTGTCCAGCCTCCCCATGTTACTTGTTCATGCTTTCGTAAGATATCGACGAGAAAAAATGCCATTCACTTTTTACGCGTCGATCTGTGCCTCACCATCGAGGATTTGACAATCCTAGTCAGAAATAGACTAATTTGAATTACCTACCGTGATTGCAAAAGTGACCCCTCAGGCCATATTTGCCTTCTCAGAGCTCGCCGAAGGTCTAATTTGGTCAAGTCATGGATTTGAAACTGAATGATGGCATTCGATTCGGCATAGGGTAGAGCACTACTTCGTCGTAATCGCCCCTTTCCGTTCTATCGATCAGAAAAGATCAATAATAAAGGGTGATACGGTCAAAATTTGGTCAAGGGAAGTTCAATTAGTATAAAATTCAGGAAAAATATTCAGTTAGGCTTCCGCTTTTCCAAATCCGAATTGCCGGGCCTTACGCTTGACCCCTGCCATCAGATTTTGTACAGCCACCTTGTCCACCTTCTTCGCCGCAGAAAGCCAGTTTTCCTTGAACTGCTGCTCACCCTTAGCAGTTTTTTTGGTCTTCTTTAGGTTCCGCTTGACAATAGCCCAGTATTTCTCAATTGGGCGGAGCTCTGGCGTGTTGGGAGGGTTCTTGTCCTTGGGAACCACCTGCACGTTGTTGGCGGCGTACCACTCCATGGCCTTTTTACCGTAATGGCAAGATGCCAAATCCGGCCAAAACAGTACGGAACAACCGTGTTTCTTCAGGAAAGGCAGCAGACGTTTATTCAAACACTCTTTCACGTAAATTTCTTGGTTGACAGTCCCGGAAGCTATGAAAATGCTGCTTTTCAAGCCACAGGTATAGATGGCTTGCCAAACCAGATATTTCTTTGCGAACTTTGACAGTTTCATGTGCTTGAAAACATCTGCTACCTTTCCCCTTCCTTTTGCCGTATAAAACTCCTGCCCCGGAAGCTGCTTGTAGTCGGCTTTGACGTAGGTTTCGTCGTCCATTACCACGCAGTCAAACTTCGTCAGCATCGTCGTGTACAGCCTCCGGGATCGCGCTTTGGCCGTCGTATTTTGTTTATCATCGCGATTTGGAGTCACTACCTTCTTGTAAGTCGATAGTCCGGCTCGTTTTTTGGCTCGATGCACGGTTGTAGACGATACACCCAGCTTATTTGCGGCATCTCGGAGAGAGAGGTTAGGGTTTCGCTTGAAACTACCGGCAACTCTCTTTGTCGTCTCAGCGGCTTCCGGTTTTCGATTTCCCCCCGATCCAGACTTCCTGGCTGTCGACAAACGTTCCCCAAACACTTTAATTACATTTGTAACGGTTGATTTGGCAACTTTTAGCGATTTTGAAAAACTTTGCGTGCGAGTAGCTCGGATTTTCGCGATGCGCGAGCAAAATTTTGATACGCTGCTCTTCTTGCTTGGACGGCATTTTGACAACTGAAGAGTGAATTCCAAAATCAAAATAGGAGCAACATTCTACACACACACACCTTCAAAATGAGGGGCGTTCAGGTTTTTTAAATGCAAAATTGAAAGAAATACGTCAAGTTGATATTGACCAAATTTTGACCGTATCACCCTTTATTAATGATTTTACCACGCACAAATCAATAATAACTTTGTTCCGATGTGTAAGTTCATTAGCTACAACATAAATCCTATTGAAGCGGATTGTATGCATATTTACACTCATTGTTCTCAAAACAAAAGAAGCGCTCTTAGCGAATCCCCTTTTTCTACGTTTATCTGTAGGACGAAGAAAATCTAATAGCGTTCAATGTGTTAGGACGGAATTGAAACTCGACGAATTTAGAATCAAGAAGCAGTATTAGATTTTAAACAATATCTCAACAATTTGTGACTTTTTATCAAATCCAACGATACTAATCTAATCTAACACCAACACAGCTAGTTCATGAAAGCATCCTGGAAAATGACAGATATACCTCCATACTTTATCAAATTTGGTATATTTTGTACATCAGAGATTCGCAAATAATATAACAAAACGGCAACCTGCTGTGCAACATTTTAGGGGCAAGATGATTCAGAAACATCGGGCCTGTTTGAATCAAAGATTTAAACACGATGCTTCAGAATCCAATATTTAAGTGGATGAAACGTGGACATCTCGTACCGTACATTCCGTTTTTATAAATGATTGGTCGTTGCGAGTATCTAATCTAAAAAAGTTAAATAATGCTCCATTTTCCTCGAGTGGTTGGGACATGAGCACTAGCTCTTGTCTTAGCCCTATATGGCTTATGATTATCCATTACTCACTTTATGAAAAGAAAAAAAAACGAATAAAAGGCCGTAGCTTACCTTGCGTAAAAACTGAAAAAACGGGTCTCTAATCAATTTACAGGAAAAAATCGCTAAAACTCACAATGACTCACGAAATTTTCCTTTTGTGTGCTTTATAAACCTCACAAAATTTTCCAACGCTGAACACGAACAGAGAGCTAAATTTCAGTAGAGAGCATAGAACGAAAATATATTATAAATTTAAAAACAAATAAATGAAAATAAAGAGAAGATCTCAGCAAGTTTCATTAATTTTGTACTCTTACTGTCCTGCTGCACTACTGGCACTTTCAAGACTTTTCCGGGTTATTGCGAAACTAGTTCAAAAATTCTTCAGGCAAATCATGATTACAAAAATGAAACTTTAAGGTACAAAACATCAAACGTCTAAAACCATAAAAAAAGCACTAGGACGACTCTTTTGCCGAATGAACCAATTGGCAAATCTATGTTGGAACTTGGCCATCCCCACTCGTTCCCAACCTTTAACAATAGCGCACTCGACATTTGATTTCTCATCAAAATACAGAACGAAAGCGGCTCTTCGAAATGATGTCGAAGACAAAGTTGTAGAAACCAAAACAAGTGAATATATAAACAGAAACGATGTCACCAAATGAACGATGGTTTGCCCGTGAAGCAAAAACTTGGAAGACTGTTGCATCTCCTAGTTCTAGTTCAACACTTCAAACCATTCCGTCGGATCTTCAAAGAAACTCTTGCACAATCCGCCTCCAATCAGAATCAATAACAATGTCAATCACCTAATAACAGTTCTGACGAAAAGGATGCTGATAAAAAACACTTTGAATGCATTTTACCCGATCACTTGCACTTGATTTGCACTAAAGTTCTTTTCTAGAACTATGTTATCGAGTGGCGATGAAAAAATTAATGACAGAAAAAATTAAGCCTAAAATTTTCGAACCCATGATTTTCTGCTCAGTTAGCAACGAGCTCCTTAAATCACAGAATTACGATCAAGTTCCCGTTCAACTTGCTTTCACTAGATTTCGATCCCAGCGGTGATCTTACTGACGTCGACAACAACTGCTCTTGAGAATGATTTTATATATAATTCCGATCAACTCATTAGCGTTAGCGTCAGCGTTGCTACGGTATACTTCAGATACTAGTAACACTCACGTCTCTTTTGAAATTCTTAGTCAGACTGCGTTCAGAAATAATGCTAGGAAGTTAACATTATTTCCAATCTAAACAAGAATACCAAAAGCATGACTGTCACTATTCCCGGCCACGCCTATATTTACCGTAACTAGGGATAGGAAAGGAAATGTTGATGTAGTACTTACTCAACGAGAGGCCACCGAATTAGTGACAACCTCATAAATACTACGGAGTTGGAGTATTGGGTACGGTATTAGGTCAGGATACGCCTGGAGGAATTTGATAATAAACACACGATCTTATGCACAGTAAGCAAACGCAGCAGCCGCTAAGCTAGCCGAGTTCCTCAATTTGTTTTCTTAGTACCGCATTAGTGAAATTTATATTGAACATAATGTTAAGAACTAAATCAACAAAAAGTAAGGATCTCACGCGAATAATCCTTGAAGCTCCCGAATACCGTTCAGAAAAGTTTCTTTGATCTTTATTAAGGAAAACCGCTACTCGTTGCCAGCCCTCGGAAAGAGATACATCAAATGCAACAGTCTGGCATCTCTCGGTATCACTATAAGCCTGCTGGATTCACACCATCGTGATCATCTTGATATCTTCGTTGCCCATCAGCTAAGACAACTCCCAACAAACACCGCTCCTGGATCTTCCATTTTTTTTTCTTTTTCTTTTTCACTTATCATCCGCCATGATCTGATCTATTTCGATCCCGTTCATAAGATTTTGAACAATTGAACAATCGGAAGTTTGTTTAAACAAGATTAAAATGGTTAAAATCACCAAATGAAATTCAGCAGCAAAATAAAAAAAAGGGGCAACTTTCCAGCGCGATCTACTTTGATCTCCCTTTATCAAATCCAACGGTACATATAGAAGAGTGAATAATTTTAGAAGTCATCTTTGACAGAAATATTCCATGTTTTGTTCAAGCCCGTTAAAAAAAATAGGTAAAGCGCGGGTTGTGCTTATAGTAGGACAGAAATTAGATCAAAAACCCTATGTTGATTTTTATTTATTATCGGACAAAATGGGCCAAAGGGTCTCAGATTGGTATGAAATTTTGTCCACAGGTAGAGTTTATGGTTATACGAACGAAACAAAAATTCAAAACAAATTTCGGTGGTTAGTTTTTCCGGAAATTTTTAGTTAAAGTTTTCCGATTTTCTCGGACTTAGACTTATTATCCTCAATATATACAGTGGCATTTCCTTAACCTCAATCTACCTGTGCACCAACTCTCAAAATATTAACAACCCTTCAGAACTTCAGTGTGAGGAACAGCCAAACAAAGCTTTAGAAAACTCCAGGGACGAAAAATCTAGAGAATAGGGAGATAATATCGAGCAACAGATTGATGTAGAGAACTTCATTGAAGCTTGGAACTTGAGTGAACTAAAGGGTGTATTCCATTAAAATGGCACAAACATATTTACTCACCAAAATTAAACCGATTATTGGATTTTTTTTAAATTTTCAGGGAATGAAAAACTACTAATGAGTTATGATTTGCAAAATTTGTTTCATTCAATTTCGTCTCCCATCCCGAACACCCGCACCTTCCTTTTCACCCATCAAATTTTGTACAACCGATTTTCCCAGTGTTTTTGTTGTTTTTACCCAAATTTTCTTCAACTCCAGCTCTGTTTTAATAGTTTTGGGATGTTTGTGAAGTTCTGGCTTCATAATTGCCAAGAATTTTTCAATTGGGCGAAGTCCTGGTGAATTTGATGGGTTGGCTCGGTATCACTCCAACACGTTTCAAACGTAGTGGTAGGATGCTAGATTAGGCCAAAAGAGAGTTGATCCTTTGTGCTTCCTTATGAATGGCAAGAGACGCTTCTTAAGGCGCTCTTCCGCGTTCCGGAAGTGATGAAGGGAGCGCTTATTTCACCACATCCGCAAATCGCCTGCCAGATCAGGAACTTCTTTGCAAATTTAGATAATTTTTTCTTTTGAACATCCTCAGGAACATCGAACTTAGACTTGGCAACGAAATATTCTTGCCCAGGAAGTTGACGGCCTTGACGTAAGTTTCGTCATCCATCACGGTGCAACACGATGTGGTGAGTAACTTCGTGTAAAGTTTCCGGGCGTGATGTTTTGCTTTTCATTCCTCCGACATCTCAAATTGCCATCTAAGGACGGTTCTTGCACTGTTGCACCACTTTCCTGGCCATTTTACTGTCCTTGAAGGTTCTTTTCCCACGAGACACAGTTGTATTTGCAATTCCAAGCTTTTTAGCGATCCATCGGCGGGACGCCTCTGGATTTTGATTATAAGTGCACAACATTTTTTCACGGACGATTTCTTGTTTCGACGACTTAACTGGAACTTGACAGATGTAAACAATACACTATGAATAAGATTTACTCAAATTTTCAGCTTTTTACTCAAAAGTTACAGAAGATTTTCGGTGTGCCATTTTTATCGAATACACCATTTATTAAGGGACTAATAGAACTTCAGCGATTCAACTTAAATAACACATCACGGAACTTGATTCTGTTTAAAGTAATTATCGTTAAAGTTCCTTGAATAGCATTAAAAGTTGTAGCAAGCTCAAAAACAAACGACAAGTTTTTTGTTGCATTTACTATACATACCAAAATCCGTAAAATCAAGTAGTATGTAGGATCTTCGAAATATGTAGTAAAGTAATCAAATTTTTATTCATAGTTTGAATGTGTTTAGTAATTATTACTCAAATTGTAGTACGATCCAATGAATTTATTTGGATCTGTTTTGTTGCTCAGGACATGGTCGCAATCGTGTTTGATCTAGTAGGTCATTTGATCCGAACTCCAAGACGATTCGGAGAGCCAAGGTCATCTCATATTAGACTCTACGAATCTTTTCTAAAATATAGGGTAGAGCAGGCATAAGCGCATGTAAAAGCGTCAAGCCAAGAAGCATCTTGACCTTTATTTACTTAATCTTGCTTTAATTCAAACATGATTTTTTCACTGTTTACGTCCGATTTTGGCAACATATTTTCCATGTCTTTAATTTTTTAAATCCCAAACTCGATTTGATATTTTTCTTAGATTTCCTGATGACTATCATGAGAAAGTTTGTATGTGATCAAATAATCAGGTTTGCAATTATTAAAATTTGTCGTAACCTTATAAGTTGCCAAAATCGGGCCCTTATATGATTTTCATAGTTTGTTTTAAGTTTATTCCCTTAGTGGAACTTTCTTGGTTTTCCAGAACACTCCGGGTTCCCAAGTAGAGCTGCCTAGGAAATTTTTCAATCCAAAACCGGATCGTTATTCGAACCCATCACCTCTAACATATTCCGAAAGCGGCTTTTTTGACTAGACAATCGGAAGGCCACTAAAAATCAAGTCATTCTGACGTAAACAACAAACAGTCTGTTACACAACCAAGCAGTATTATTTAAATCTAGCCCTTCAACCGCTGGCGACAGAGCGCACCTATAAAATTCTATTTCTATTGATTTTACGGTCTAAATACGAATAACCTTTCCCACATTCCACGTACATTGCATCATTTTGTGTGAAAGAGCACAACACAAAAAAAAACAACACATTACAATAAAACCAAACAAAACTATACATCCGCCTATCCAGAACGTAAATCGAATGTTCGATATCCCAAAAAGAAACGTCTCTATATTCTGCTATAGTTACATGCCTTCGATTCAGCACCACCAAGCAGATCAATAAAATTCTATTTGCTTGAACAACCGAATCCGGTATCGAACGAATTCGTGTAGGAGAAGCCAACCTGGCTAATAATGATACCACCTAATCCATCCAGAGCTGAAAACTGGCTTTACGCACCTTCCTTCTTCGACTCCTTCTTGATGTACATAGGCGGCTCAATTCTGATCGACTTTAACGCGTTCTCCGCGTTGCTCACTCTACACCTCACCTCTTCGGATAAGGTAAAAAATAATCAAACAACCCGTCGACGGTCTGCTGCTGCTTGTTCTCGATTTGTTTTCTCAGCTGTAGATAAGTTTTGTTATTCTTGGTTTTCTTCCAAAACCGACACAAATTTCACCAGCTGTGCCGGAAAATGGGGGAAGCCTCTTCACGTCAATTAATAATTAATTCTTCAATCTGACAGCTTTTCCCCACCACCAAGGCAAGGCCACGGGATATCTGCCTCCTCAAACTTTCACTCGTTATTCTTGAGAATGATGTTATTGCCACTGACACGATCGTTCCGAACACTACTGCTCCCTTTCTTCTGACTGGACGGGTGAAGGGGGATAAATCTTTTCCCACTTTTGCTAGGATTAATTTTTAAACACCATTACTCTCTTCGGGTATTTCGTAAGCCACTCAAGCACGCTGCTGCAAAAGGTCGATTTGGTAGTGATTTGTTTTGATAATCTTTCATTCGGCGGATTTCTGTTTCTTTGGATAGAGTAGACCACAACTTACGAATTGGATTCACCATAAACTACGGCCAATAGCTTAAGCGGTGCATTGAAGCTATGATACAATAGAGCATAGATTGAATCAGTTTACGGAACGACTTGACATTACACTCGTTAAACACGACACTCTACTTTGCAACTCTACACAACACGAATAGACACTCAACACTAACGGTGACACCCGACACTAGATTGGTTCTGATTAGTATAGCACTCAGTTATTCATGCAAATTTTCCTGTTTACGAACACGCTGCTGCTGCTGCACAGATTGAACAGCAGTGGTGCGACACAATCTATGAGTAATACCAGCTCACACACCTTAAATGGGAGCAGTTGACGTAGTCGTTTACGCGTGGGGTTCAACAGATCCCGGACCACACCGCAGTAAATCACTGCACACTATAAGTTACGAAATTGGCAACGACAACTGAGAGGATTATCGAAACTGCACTTTTTATTCCTTTTTCAGATTCCTCTGACTAGACTATTAATTACAATTCAGCACATATGCAGCACTTCAGATTCACAATCCGAATAAGGTCAGATTACCTCAACGACCGGTGAGGAGTAGTAGGGAGTGCCTTAACAGTAGACCAGAATTAATTAGCTTATTAGCGAACGCATTAAGCCGAACACACAAGTCTCGAGCGAACGTGATGCATAACCTCGGTGACGACGACGATGACGCGGTATCTGATTGCGACCAGCTCCCGAGGGATCGCTAATGAACTCTTATGCACCAATCTTCATCAAATAATGCAACTTCAACAACTTCACGAACGACGACCACATAAAACCACTGATGGTTATTTTACCAGCCCCTGTATATTGGGCAAAACGCACACATACACACCGGAACCGGAATGACAGCAAGAAACACCGTGCGATTCGGATAGCACAACTAACTTCGACCAACGACGCTTCAAACACGAGGGAGTACAGATTGCTACTAAACACAGTAACTTGGAGCAGTTACTATCGAGGCCTGTTGGTTGGGCGCTGACCTGATTGTTTCTCGCTCTCTGTGCTCTTTTCATTCTTTACAATCCACGATAATATAAAATAAGCCCCGACCGATAGAAAATCGCCGAGCGAGAGGGAGAGAATCTGGCTCGCGCTATCAACATTTCCCTCATCGCATGATAAAAAAAATGCCAGTGGAACCGACGTTGGCCGTTGAGGCAGCTGCTTTATCATATTTTCCAGTCAGAGCAGAGTACACTAGCTACTGAATTTCTACTATGTTTATGTTTGCCACTTCTACGTTCTGGGAGCGCGCTTCTGCGCCCTCACTGTAGATCACTCTCTCACTCGAAAAATGCACATCGATAGGGCTGATTTACGTTGATCTGTTGGACAACAGCACCACAGCTGAAGACACATTGGATTGTTTGTGGTTTAGGTGGTCAAAAGTTTGATCTTGGTTCAAAAATTAATATCTCGATTACTTTTTTGAAGGGAACTAGGTTTTGCAAACAATGCATTTGATCTTCGGTTTAGCGTAGCTGGTAGCTCGACCACCCATACTAACTCCACTATCAGGTAGTGGAAAATTGCCCCTATCTGATGGTAGTGTTCCAATCAAATGCATCGTTTACAAACGTTCATACGTCCCTTCAAAGAAGTAATCGAGAATTGAAATATATCTCAAAGCATCACAAATTTAGAATCAATTCCATGATCACTAATTTCAGATAACTTGTTCTCATAGAGCATCGTCGAATCTACAGTTCATTCTTAGTTAGAATGATTTTCCAGAAAAATACTCAAAACGAACTCCCCCGGGTGGGGGGGGGGGGGGGGTGTTAAAGTTCGATTTAACAGTCGGTAGAATGTTGAGCTATAAAATGGTGAGTTGGAAACCTGGAAGGAGCGGGATATCTAGCTCTGGTCCTCACAAGTTCCTACCTCACGCCTCCCCGAGTAACCTTGGCAATGTTGCCTGTCCGGCAATAAGAAAGTAAAGAGGTGCGACGCGAACATTGGCGCGGTAACCATAGTACGGTGATAGAGGGAATGCTTCACCAAACCTGAGCGTCTGTTCACCATGGAGGTGCGGTTCAAAACGACGCCTGTTTTCCATGTTAGGAACGGCTCATCACTCTCAATAGAGCTGTGCACGATGGTCCCCCGGTGACACAGGAAGGGGGGGGGGGGAAGCAGGTCCAACAAGCCACCCTGGCAAAAATATAAAGTTGAAAATACCGAAGAAAGAAACACGGATCGGAACAATCGGCACAGACCTACGCAACGAAATAAGGACTACGAATGAAAACTCAAAACATGGAACTGCAGGAACTTTACCGGACGGGACAAGCGGCTACTTTCTACAGAGCTGTGGCACCACCAACGAGCTGGGAGCCGGGTGTGCAAGCTGAGGATTAAGGGCTTTTGCTTGAACTACAGCATCATCAACGTGCACTGTCCGCACGAAGAAAGACCCGACGACGAGAAAGAAGCGTTTTATGCGGCTGTTCGCAACGGGTCGTCAAAATTGTCATCGGCGATATGAACGCTCAAACAGGACGGGAGGCAATGTACAGACTACAGACCAAAAATCGGGCCAAACAGTCTGCATGCTGTATCGAACGACAACGGTCAACGATGCGTGAGCTTTGCAGCCTCCCGTGGTATTATAGTCCGAAGTACCTTTTTCCCCGCAAGGATATCCACAAAGCCACCTGACGAACACACAGAAAACTAAATCGATCACGTTCTATTCGACGGGAAATTCTTCTCCGACATTATCAACGTCCGCACGTACCGCAGTGCGAACATAGATTCGGACCACAATCCAGTTGCAGTATGCATGAGCTAAAAACTCTCGACGGTGCATAACACCCGTTGAAGTCGATCGCCGCGACCCAACATTGAGCAACTACGGGACGCCGGAGTTGCCCATGATTACGCGCAGCAGCTGGAAGCTGCACTACCCACGGAAAAGCAACTTGGCGCAGTTACTCTTGAAGGGACATCCGTTTTGCCATAGATAGTATCGCTGCAGCGGCACTAGGTACTGTGATCCCGGACCGAAGAAATGACTGGTTTGACGGCGAATGCAAACTGCTAGTAGAGGAGAAGAATGCAGCACCGCACGAGATTGAATGTGGAGCGATACAGACAAACGCGGAACAGACAAAACTCGATTTTTCGAAGGAAGAAGCGTCAGCAGGAAGACCGAGATCGCGAGGCTAAGGAGAATCTGTACCGCGTAAACGACACACAGAAGTTCTACGAGGAGCTAAACAGTACGCGCAAAGGCTACGTGCAGCAAGACGGTATGTGCAAGGACTTGGACGGTAACCTTCTCACGAACGAGTGTGAGGTAGGGTTTTTGATCTAATTTCCGTCGTACTAAGCACAACCCACGCCTTATCTCTCTATTCTGAACGAGTTTAAACTAAAAGGGGAACATTTCTGTCAAATATGACTTTTAAATTTATTCACCTTTCCATACGTACCATTGGATTTGATACAGAGCCGCAAATTGTTGAGATATTGTTTAAAATCTAATACTGCTTCTTGATTCTAAATTCGTCCTACGAGTTTCAATTCCGTCCAAACGCATTGAAACGCCATTAGATTTTCTTCGTCCTATGGATAAACGTAGAAAAAGGGGATTCGCTAGGAGCGCTTCTTTTGTTTTGAGAACAATGAGTGTAAATATTCATACAATGCGCTCTAAGAGGAATTATGTTGTAGCTAATGAACTCACGCATCGGCACAAACCTATTATTGATTTGTGCACGGTGAGATCATTGATATTATTGATCTTTTCTGATCGATAGAACGGAAATGGGCGATTACGACGAAGTAGCGCTCTACCCTACTATGTACTATGCAGAACTATGATGAGCACCTCAACGCTGATGCTACAGAAAACGAAGGGCTATGGCAGCTATGGCAGATTATGCACGAGTACGGATTTCCGGATAAACTGACGTGATTGGTAAAGGCGACGATGGATCTAGTGAGGTGCGTTGTTCGAGTGTCGAGGATACTCTCGAGTCCCTTTGAATCTCGAAAGGGGTTACGGCATGGTGATGGACTGTCGTGTCTGCTTTTTAACATCGCGTTAGACGGTGTGATAAGAAGAGATGAGATAGACACGAGTGGCACGAGATTCAGGAAGTTCATCCAGCTTCTTGGCTTTGCCGATGACATCGACATCATGGCACGGAACTTTGAGACGATGGCGGAAACGTACATCAGATTGAAGGCTGAATCTAGGCGGATTGGACTTGTCATCAACGCATCAAAGACGAAATACATGAGAGGAAGAGATTCTAGGGAAGACAATGTTAGCCTCCAGTGTTGGCAAAATCAGAAATCAAATGATATATTTTCCGCTCTCATGCGCTCGCGATATTGGAACAAAATATCATGCTTGATATTGATTTTACAAGCTCCTTTGATATTGCGAGACTATTCACAACGTGCAAAAATCAAGCTGAGAGTTGACTCGACACAAAAATGATTCCATTGCACATCGTTTTCTTAGAAAGAGAAAGCATAGTATGCTATCTCTTTTTGATCTTCACCGATGGCAGACGCGAAGGAACTGCTTCAAGCCGTTATCGAAGTTTCGGTTGCATTCGGGTGTAAAGCAAAAATCATTAAACTCAATCTCACCACAGTTTGGTGAGATTTGAAGTTGGTGAGTTTTGTTAGCTTGATATTCTGAGCTGCGATATCACAGCTTGCAAAATCAACCGCAGTTGTTTGCTTGTTGATTTTTGTCTACGAAAATCAAGCGTGATCTTGGGCGTTGGTGAGATTTGATTTTTTGATATTTTCCCAACACTGTTAGCCTCCCACCCGAGTTCTGATTGACGGTGACGAAATCGAGGTGGTCGGCGAGTTCGTGTATTTGGGATCACTCGTGACGGCTAAAAATGATACCAGCAGAGAAATTTAAGGCCGCATTATGACAGTGAATCGTGCCTACTTTGCACTCCGGAGTACGCTAAAATTCGCCGCCGCACGAAGTTAACTATCTACAAGATGTTGATTAGACCGGTGGTGCTCTTCGGCCACAAGACCTGGACTTTACTAGTAGTGTTTTCGAACGGAAGGTGTTGCGTACCATCTACGGTGGAATGCAGATGGATAACGGAACGTGGAGGAGGCGAATGAACCATGAATTGCACCATCTGCTGGGAGAACCATCCATCGTCCATACTGCAAAAACTGGGCGACTAAGGTAGACTGGGCACGTCGCAAGAAAGCCGCACGAAGACCCAGTGAAAAAGGTTCTCGAAAGCAACCCAACAGGAACAAGAAGAAGAGGCGCGCAGCGGGCAAGGTGGATCGACTAAGTAGAAGGCGACCTGCGGACCCTTCGCAGACTACGAAGCTGGCGACGTGTGGCCATGGATCATGTAGAGTGGAAACCACTTCCTCGTACAGCAGAGGACAGCAAGGCATCAATCATTGGTAAGGTAAGTAGAATGTTCACAAATTATTAGACAAACACGATTTTTTTTTAAATCGTCCATGATGATGTGTAAGACATGAATAAACCGTAAAACGTTTGCCCATGGAAAACAACCATGCTAAAATAGTGATTTTCCGCAATAACTGCTGTGCTCAAGATCCGAAATGTCCACTGTACTCCTGGCATTTTATATTATACTTCACTCTCACTGTATCCTGTCCACCTCTAATGGTACATAGGGCAAACGTGCAACACATTATTTCTTTTTTTTTTCGATAGTTTATCAACTGTAGTCTTGATAGGCTATTACCTCGGTTAGGCTCTCCATATAATACACAATACCGACAAACGTCCCTACATCACTGTAGCTATTCAGCTCTTATTGTGATTACATAATCAGGAACATGTTGGTACTAGACATCGAATATCAAAAAAAAAAAGTTTTGATGCTTTGAACAATCACATTGAAAGTCATCCAAAATTTAAAAAAACCAAAAAAAAAAAAGGAAATGAATTTATAACGCGTTTCCGGCAAAATTATAGTGAATAAAAACACCCACGTAAACTACGAACACCACAGAAATGCGTATTTTTTATGAAAAGGAATATTTTTTCCCTACAACATTATCGCAGTGGGTATATACATGGTTATACAGCTGTGTGGGCGAGGAGATCGCGGGGGGAAAAGTGCGGTTTTAGAGCAAATTGTAAACAAACACGGTCGCTGTCCCATACAAAAATCCAACATGGCTCAATAATGAATTTAGCACATTAGAACACCTATACCTATATGTAGTCATCTTGTCTCAGACGACATTTCGACTAGAAGTGACGATTTCGAGTAATGATTTGTTGAAAAATCTCGAATACGCCATTTTGAAGTTTTTTTTTGCGAAATTCAAAATAGCCGCATTTTGGCAAAATTGTGAATGATTGACCGTAACAAACAATAATCATAATATACATTTTTAAACAATCACACCCACTATCCTCCCTCGGAAAACCAACTAACCCAGCTGCAATAGGGCACCTTCTTTCTCTCCCACTGCTACACTCTCTCACGCGCTCTATCATATTCCCTCTCCTATCCAGGGAAGTATGTTGTATGTGAAATGTGAGAAAGCGAACAAAAGTGTCTCCATTCGAGCCGCTCTGCTCTCTATCACACTACATCACTAAACTATGTACCATAACCAACCATGCTCACCGCTTATACGAATCGCGCGCTACTAACGTCATACCGACCGACGATCAGTCTGCTGCGGGTGGTGATGATGGATTTTCGTGACTTGATTTTGTCACCACACCAACGGCGACAACATCAGCCAGCAACGCTTTGTGTTCGTTCAAATAGTTGTGAATGGGCGTTTGCAGCAGTAGTATTAGTGTTTACACCACGCCGTGTACCACACAGTGTTAGCCCAGAGGGGGTAGAAATCCATGGAAAATGTAAATAAAGAGACAATTCGAGAGGACTTTTGCGGTAGTACACACACACACACGCACACCCACATACACCCTCAAATTGAAACGAAGAGAACGAAGGAGTACTTGTCCCTTGCGCTTATCCGCGACTGAGCCACACGCTAGCTCTTCTACCCTTCCGATCGTTGTTGTCGTCTGTCCACAGAGTTTTGAAGTTATGAATCATCCTCCGTCTGTCGAGCATCTAGAACGTAATACACACAGGGTAGTAAGCGCCCGGGATCATCGGGAAGCATTGTGCGCTGATGTGATGCGATGTTTTGCTTGGTATATGTTTGAATGTATTGCGAGGAGTTTGATTCCTCTACATGCCAATGATGTTTACTGCGGTTCGATCCGGGAGATGCACAAGACAGTGTAATGAAAGTTGATTTTGCTACTTGCACTAGCGCTGCAGAGTGGCCAGATGGGTGGAATATCGAAACCGTTGTATCGTCAATGTTGTGCACATAAAGTATAGTTTGCATGGTTGCCACTGGAATTACCGGTTTTTCAAAGAAGATAAGATTATGCAGAGGAACATTGAAATTAACTCTGAAGAATCTTTGAATGATTCTACGGAAATTAATGAGAAAAATTCAAATATGTATTTTGAAGCGTAATGTTCAAACAAATTTACTCCATTCAGTTAATTTAGACATTGAAAATTTGTCAAGATCCCGGACACAGAAATTCTAGATACAGGATTAAAAAAAAACACAAGAAGTTTCAACTTCCCAGCGCGTTTCAACATGCCCGGTGTATCTTACTAAGAATTAAAAAAGTGTTTGTGCTTCAATCCTCACAAAAAAAAAATCAAGACTTTGGTCTAAAAAAAACTATGCTATAAAACTGTGTTTGCTGAAATTCAAATGAGCATTGAAAATCGATGCCTTAACGAAACCGATAGAATGAGGTTCGTCAAGCTGGTATGCTATACCGAAACAGGTAAATATCAATAGTTTGAACTCGCCGAAACCAAAAGTGCGAAAATCAAGCATAGTTTTGAACAATTTTGGCAAATTTTCTGTTTATTTAACGATGCCAAAAATTTAAGAAGCCCCGAATCTCCTAGAACTTCCAGACCATTAAGAACTATAAGATCACCTAGTGTTTCGAAAACGCCCAATAATACAATAATTCTTGAAGCTCATGGACTCCCGAAATATAAAGAAATTTCCAAGAACACTCGAGCTCCAGAGCTCCTAAAACTTTTGAAACTCTACAATGCTCAAAACTGCTCCCGACAACCGTGGCCTCTCATTTCTGTAAAAACAGAATTTACAGATAGGGGAAATGGATGTAATGTCGGCCTAAGTGTCCCTAATTTAGGCCCACAAATTCAGCAATCGACTAAATTTTCAATAGCGACCAAAAATATCCATTAGTACCGTCCCAATGACGCGTTCATCTAGATAAAATGGACAAATAATAGATTTTTAGCGATGGACCCAATCTTAGATCCATAGGCCAACATTAGAGCCATTTTCCCTATGTTCAAAATTTGTGGAACTTTCAGGAATTACAATTTTTTTCGGCATCCTGGAACTATAGCAACATTTTACACTACAAAACTTTTCTGAACACTAGGAACTGGCTAGAAGTTTGACCACTTGAAATTTCCAGGAGTTTTCCGCAGTTTTTTTTAACTAGTTCGTTTATATGGAAGGCTCAATTGCGTTAGCTTTACGGGGCCGATAGTTCATTGTTCTTTGTTTGTAACAAAATTCACTTAATTCTATGTCTAGTAAGAGTTGGGCCGAATAATCGCGGCTTACTCGAGGTTAGAGAGGTACATTGTCGAAGGATAGGATCAGGGAATGAGCTTGGGGGGTAAGGTTTCGTTGTCTCATAAGAGCGTTGTCGCCAGTATAAACGGTAGTGCGGTTCTAGTTCCGTCTGGAGTTTGACCGGCTATGGTGACCAGTGGGCGACGATGAGACTCATCGAGACGGGGGGACAAGACAAACAAAAACTATTGAAAAGTGACAAAATACAAAGGAAGTAAATTCTTATACTAGACATTTGAAGAAACACAAAAACCGACTGCAAATAGCAGATATCGCGAGTTACCAACACGTCTCTGATAGGAACATAGGGTTGTCTTCCTTGGGCCTCGAGTGTATTCAAAAGTCGCTCTCTGGCGGCGTCATTATCCGTACATTACCAAACTGCGTGATCGATGTCATCGCAACCGTTTCCACACCGACAAATGTTGCTGTCCTCGAGGTTTATTCTATTGAGATGAGCATCTAGCGAGTAGTGGTTGGGCATAAGTCTAGTCATCACGCGAATGAAGTCACGACTTAAGTCCAAACCTTTAAACCACGCTTTCGTAGAAACATTAGGAATAATTGAATGTAACCACCGTCCAAGATTTCCATTATCCCAATCGGTTTGCCAACTCGAAAGGGACGCACTAAATGGTAAAATTCATCGTGTGAAATTTGCCTGTCATAAAATTCGCCTTCCTTACCGCCCACCTTTGCGAGAGAGTCCGCCTTCTCATTGCCTGAGATTGAGCAATGGGGACCCATACATAATCATATATGATCTTTCGACCAGCACACTCATCTGCTCCCTTACCTTTGAAAGGAAATAAGATGAGTGCCTACCTTGTTTCATCGACCGAATAGCCTCGATCTAACTGAGACTATCCAAGAAGATGAAGTAATGGTCTGCGGGCATGTTGGAAATCATCCCCAATGCGAAGTTGATTGCTGCCAGCTCAGCAACAAAAACGGAACAGTGAATCCACTGAGACGAGACCCGTCTGTAAAATATCTGTTCACGCAATTGACAAGATTTTCGCAGTTCCAGGAGTTCCTAGAGCAAAAGTTCTAGAATCTTGGAAAATTTGTAATATTTTTATGAGTTTTGAAAGTACTCGGAACATCGTAACAATCGAATTGGTGTTTCCATTTTCCGGCTATTTTTGGCTACCCTGGAATGCAGGCTGCAGGCTGAGTTTCAGGGATCTGCGAATTCTCTGTCACACAATAATACTAATGCAAAAGTGATACTGGCTTAGAAAGCTCTCAATCAACAACTGTGGAAGTGCTCCAAGACCACTAAGTTGAGAGCCTGTGTAAAGTCCCAGTGAGGACGTAATAAATGCAAAATAAGGATGATTTTACAGACTTCAAGTACAAAAGTTTCCATTGATTTCACCCGGAAGAATATTCTCACTTCTCCCGATCGATTATTTTATGTTTTCTCCGTAAACTTCGTCGAACACACCCCGTAAGTTCCCTCTGGCTTTCATCGGAAGTTTTTTCCAGCTTATAGAATTGGTTTCCGATTTCCCAGGACGTTTTTGGAACTCTCTCACAACTTCCCTGGGTAGATCATACCGATTGAAATGTTTTTTCAACTTCCCCGGATATTTCGTTTGACATACCCCGAACTGTCCCATATTTTCCCAACTAAATTTCATCCAACTTACCTTGAATTTTCCGGTGAATTACTGTCAACTTCCCCTGGAGGTTTCTTCCAATTACGAACTATGTTAGAGGAGTTTCACAAGTTCTAGAAGCTCTCAAATTTCTGGATGATCTATAAGTTATGCAGTTCTGGGAGCAACTACGGTGGGCTGAGCACGTCGTAAGAATGCCAGATGACGACCCAGTGAAAATGGTTCACAAAAGCGACCCAACTGGAACAAGAACATGCACGCAGCGGGCAAGGTGGATTGACCAAGTAGAAGGTGACCAGCGGACCCTTCACAAACTACGCTAGATTTGTCGTAAGTTCACACGATATGTCATGTAAATTTTTGCGAAATATCGCATAAATCAGCAATCTTGTATGCTAGCTTGCAAACAATTTCGGTTTTTATGCGAATTATAGCTCAAAATTAAACGAGAGGAGATTTTACGCGACAATTAACATTCAGATTTTTTTTTCTGTGCACGAGGTTGGTGACGTGTGGTCATCGATCGAGTTAATAAGAGTGGAGACTACTTTTTTTCCTCTGTTCGGGACCTAACACCCCTGCGACCAGTAATTTGATCTATTGTGGTATATCCCGTGTCCTTAGTTTAGTGCATGTCGTATTACTCCCTCACTATTGAGAAATGGAGAAGCATTCGATTTTTTTACAGTTGACATTCTTGCAAGGACCCAACTCTGATTGAAAAGTCCCGCTATTTATACCCTTCGGAGTGTTGAAACACTCCCAAAGGCGCGCCCCTTTGTCAGTCAAAATTGGATTCCTTAGCAACAACATTAAGGAATGACACTGATAATGACCATGCATCAGAACCCTAGTCTTAACCACTTCAAACTAGGGAACAACGAATAGGAATCACATAGATGAAGACTAACTCATTTTTTCCTTGTTTCAAGATCATCCTCGGTGAACAAAGCCGAGTCTTGTATCAACAAGGCATAAAAGGTAACAAGGACTAAGATGTGTTCCTTTGATTACCGTAAAATCCTGTTCCCCTAGTTTGAAGTAGTCAAAGTCGTCAGGACTAGGAATCGTTGGTAAATCTTACACCACGCAAAAGTGATCTACCCACGTTACGGGGCGTGGAGACTACTTCCTCGAACAGACTGGTTTTAGAGTGTTGATGTCTTCGAAAGAGTTGTTGGTAATGAAAATACATTGGATCAGTTTTAGGGTGACTTCAAAAATCTAACTCTTCAGGGAAATTTTTGGGATTTTTTTTACTTCCTCAAAGTTGTAGAGGATGCAAAACCAAGCAACTTTGTTGAAGACGTCAAATTTCTATCTCATCATCTACGCATTCTACGCACTGAAACAGATAGAAGGTTGGGGTGATTCTTGAAAAAATAGTTTTTTGATCATAACCTTTTTGCTTTGTATTTAGAGAAAACTGCACTTCAGAACACTCTTAAAACTTTAAAAAACACACATTTTGATTACCTAATTATGACGTTTGGACCACTGAATCAAAAGATATAGTCATTTTAAGGTAAGAAACAAGTATTTTTCAAACTAATATAGCTTTAAATGCGCAAGCCAATTTTAAATCAATTGAAAGTAATGGAAAGAAGAAATTTGGCTCTATATTTGCTGAAAAAAAATGGCAGAGGTATCATTTTTTTAACTCGAGATTTTTTAATTAGAAGATTGTTATTTTTAAGGAAAAAAGCCATAGAACATGAATAACAGTGGCAATAACCAGTCATTCACCGAAGTCAGTAGAGTTTTACCGGGTTTTTGAACAGCAGATCAAGTCGGTAAAATTTTCCAATGACCGTTAAACGTGATAAATAAATAAATATGACAAATTTTATTTTTTATAGCTAAATGGGGTAAACTAAACAAAGTATGTACAAGTTCAGATTTTAAAAGATTTTCAAACTTTTACCGAACAGTTCTGTAGTTCAAAATCTACCGATCGGCAGAGGCCTGGATTAGTGTGCATAACAAATGAACTATGTTTACCTATGAAATCAAATGAAAACTATTGTTGTTGATATTGCGCATTTTGGACCTTACTGGACTCCGCACTTTGAAAGTGCGGGGATGAAATAAATGCGGGTCATGCGTATGACAGATAGAGTTGTGCTTATCTGAAGTGAATATGAAGTGAATACAAAAACATTGGCTTTTGATTGTCCGTTCGAGTCACAAAACACGATTTTTTCACTCTCATTGCATTCTACTCGAAACACGTGTAAAAATAATTTTGCAAAATATTTGTGTACAATGATATGGTTTTCCAAGTATGAATTAGATTGAAAATGATTTTGAGACGTGTTTAAATTCAAATGGTACACCTTTTTTGTTTCCAAATGTGTTAAACTCAATAGCGTTCTAGGCGTGAAATAACCAAAAAGTTCGTTGTTTTTCGTCAGCGTACCATCAAAGTGCGACTCAAAATATCACCAAAAATCCAGTCACCACTGCAACAGACAATATTTTATGTAGCTGGTTTTGTCAAATTTGGTGAAAACAAGCTTACCGAAGACTATGTGCAATTAAGCAATTTCTTTGACATTTTTGTATTATTTTATTCATAAATATAGGGGTGGAACTCTTGCCCCGTTTGAGTTTTTAAGAAAATTAGTTTGGACCAATTATAGGGAAAAGCTATATATTCTTTGTTATTGGTGTTTCAATTATTCATTATTAGTGATGCCTCAATGCAGGAATTGTAGAAAACAATATTGGGAAATTCCAAAATCATTATTTTATGATGTCTAATTATTATAAGTAATTTCTATTTTTGACACATCAGCACAAAACGTTCTTTTGCAACTTTTGTAATACTTCATTTTGGACAGAACTTTCTATAATGCTGCATAGGAACACCATTCATAGTTTCACGGGTGAATTAGCATTGAAAACATGTTTATTTTTAAAATTATAGAGGATGGCACTCTTGCCCCATATGGCACTCTTGCCCCACCCGACCCTACTTACAGTGTGTCTTGTGGGTGTGTAGTATGAGGGGCCGGCCGGCGATGTTGGGATCAAGCTTCTGAGGGGTTGACGCTGCTGGCGATGATGGTTACAATCGGGTTATCGTCGAGCTCGCTTCTAGCACTCGTTCCACGACAAGCTGGGAAAACTGCAGGTTTGTACGATCGGTCCACGTACATGTGGCCACCGAGCGGAGAATGTCCTTCTGTCGTACTTGGTATCCACCGAGGTCGATCGAAATACGGGGTGCCCATTTGAACAACTTTACTGATGGCAGGAAACTTCTATCCGGTTTCGATGCTGCGTTATTACTAGATGAACTTTATTTGTATTCTTGCGCCAAATAGTGAGTTAATTCCCAACTAAAGGGTGTTACGATCAAAACTTGAACCACTTAAACTTGACGCATTTCTTTGAACACCCCTCATTTTGTAGGTGTGTGCGTGCAGAATGATGCTTCTATTTTGATTTTGACATTTGCTCTTTAGTTTTGGTGTTCAAGCAAGAGGAGCAATGCATCAAAATTTTGCACACGCATCCCGGCAATGGGCGGGACACGTTTTGAGAATGCCGGACAAAAATCCCGCAAAAATGGTGTATCACACGAATGCGGCCGGTATTAGACGCTGAAAAGCGCAGCGAGCTAGGTGGTTAGACCAAGTGAAGCAAGATCTAGGGAGTGTAGGACGCTCAAGAAACTGGATTTTTTTTTATCAGCACACCTTGTTAGCCCCTTCTGGCTTTCATCGAAAGTTTTTTTTTCCGGCGAATAGAATTGGCTCCCGACTCAAAAGGGCAGTTTTTGGAACTTTCTCACAACTTCAATCTGTAGATCATTCCGACTTTTAAAGGATTTTTCCCAACTCCCCCCAGATATTTCGTTAGCTTGAACTGTTTCCTACTCCATGTTCCCCAGGAAATTTTTACCATTTTCTCCGGAAGGTGCTTGGAAAACTTACACGGAATATTATTCTTAGCTCTCCTGGAACATTTTTCCAACATCCCCGTGAATTTACTCCCACTTCCGCAGGAGATTTATTCCAATTCCTTTTGTAACATTCATCCAATAGACCTTGGAAAACTTTCTGACAATCCCCAGAAGTCATTCTGGTTTCCCCGAAAGTATCTTGCAGTGATTTCATTCGGGAATATTGTTCCGACATCTCCTGGATGTTTTTGTTGACTGCCTACTTCTGGAGGTTTTTTTTTTTCGACTTCTACTGGATTTTTCTCCCGAGGTCCTTCTGGCTTTCCCTGGAAATGTCTGTCGACTTCGCTGAGAGTATTTCCAATCTCTTGCTTGCAAGTTTCAACTGTCTTTCCTTGAAACTTTCTTCCGAATTTCCCGAGAAGACTTTCTGGAGACGAGGCTCGGTAGCTTAGAGGTTACCGTTTCTGCTCACTGAGCAGAAGGTTTTGGCGTTCAATCCCAGGTCCTTCCTCTTCCTTGCAATTTGCCTTTCTATGCCTTTCTATCCCTACTAGATTTAAATAAAAACAGTCTACTGCTTTTACTTATAGCTCACCACAGTGATTCCTGATGTAAAAACTAACCCGACCCACTGACACACCTATCCTTCCTGTGGCAAATGTGGAGATGCAGAGGTAAACTCGATATCTAGTAACAACAATTGTCAAACTAAACCCCCTTCTTCTTCTTCCTCGACATTTCAAGCTTATTGCGTATCGCATATTAGCATATTGCGTGCTCTCAATTTAGTGTTCTGGATGTACTTCCACAGTTATTAATTGAGAGCTTTCGATGCCTGTACCATTTTTGCATTAGTATAATTGTGTGGCAAGTACAATCATACTCTATGCCCAGGGAAGTCGAGAAATTTTCCAACCCGAAAAATTCCTAGACTGGACCGGGAATCGAACCTAGCTACCTCCAGCATGGTCTTGTTTTGTAGCTGTGCCTTTACCGACTGAGCTAAGGGACCCCCTTCCCTCCCCCATAGACCATGAGGACGTCGCCGGCGTTGGTAGACATCTATAAATAGAACGAATCAGTAAACTTGTACATTGAAGATGGAAATCTTTTCTCAAGCTCCATGTGGTTCTCTGTGCTATTTCACTGGTTCTGATCAGCAACTACGATGTGCACGGTCAATTTAGAAAAAAAAATATAGAAGACTTAATAGCTTTTCCTCTGTCTGCTGGCTTTCCCTGGAAGTATCTTCAGACATTCTTTTGAGGTGTTTTATTTCCAAAATCTTCCGAATTCGGAATTTTATCCTCTTAATCCAATCTAATGGTCTTCTAACTTCTAGTAAAAGTTCCATCAATCTTACCATTTTTATTTTTAAATTTAGGGTTTTTGATCTTATTTCCGTCCTACTAAGCACAACCCGCGCTTTACCTCTCTTTTTTGAATGAGCTTAAACAAAAAATGGAATATTTCTGTCAAAGATTACTTGCAAATTTATTCACCTTTCCATACGTACCGTTGTATTTGATGAAGAGTCACAAATTCTTGAGATATTGTTTAAAATCTAATACTGTTTCGTGATTCTAAATTCGTTCTACGAGTTTTTTTTTTTTCCTTTGTTCGGGACCTAACACTACTGCGACCAGTAAATTGATCTATTGTAGTATATCCCGTGTCCTTAGTTTAGTGCATGTCGTATTACTCCATCACTATTGAGAAATGATGAAGTATTCGATTTTTTTACAGTTGCCACTCTTGCATTTATCGCAAGGATCCGACTCTAATTGAAAGGTCCCGCTATTTATACCCTTCGGAGTGTTGAAACACCCTCCAAAGGCGCGCCCCTTTGTCAGTCAAAATTGGATTCCTTAGCAACAAAATTAAGGTATGACACCGATAATGACCATGCATCAGAACCCTAGTCTTAACCACTTCAAACTAGGGAACAACGAATAGAAGATTAGGAATCACATAGATGAAGACAACTAACTCATTTTTTTTTCCTTGTGTCAAGATCATCCTCGGTAGACAAAGCCGAGTCTTGTCACTATCAAACAAGGCATAAAAAGTAACAAGGACTAAGATGTGTTCCTTGGATTACTGAAAAATCCTGTTCCCCTAGTTTGAAGTAGTCAGGAACTAGGGAACAACGAATAGAAGATTAGGAATCACATAGATGAAGACAACTAACTCATTTTTTTTCCTTGTTTCAAGATCATCCTCGGTAGACAAAGCTGAGTCTTGTCACTATCAAACAAGGCATAAAAAGTAACAAGGACTAAGATGTGTTCCTTGGATTACTAAAAAATCCTGTTCCCCTAGTTTGAAGTAGTCAGGACTAGGAATCGGTGGTAGATCTTACATCCCGTAACGTACAACGAAAAGGTGATCTACCCACGTTACGGGGCAGTTTCAATTCCGTCCTAACGCATTGAAACGCCATTAGATTTTCTTCGTCCTACAGATAAACGTAGAAAAAGAGGATTCGCTAGGGTCGCTTCTTTTGTTTTGAGAACAATGCGCGTAAATATTCATATATTGCGCTCGCTGTTATAGCTAACGAACTAACGCATTGGAAAAAAAACCTATTATTGATTTGTGCACGGTGAAATCATTGATATTATTGATCTTTTCTGATCGATAGAACGAAAAATTCCATTCGTTATAAAAATTGTACAGGGTGTATCGGAAATTTGTAAAATGAAGTACCGGCACTTTTCAGGGAGTTACTTCAGTTTCTGGAGCTCTCATAGCTCCATCAGTGGGCAGATTCTTTTAGATTTAGAAGTTTTGTAAATATGTTAGCAGTTTCACAGATTCCAAAAATATCGCAGATTAGAAAGTTCTCAAAGTTTCAAAAGTTAAAGTGCTCGATGTGGAGACTATCGACAATCCTATAGTTTCGAAACGCATATCACCCGAGCTGCATCGTTAATATCAACATAAAGTCGGGAATTTAAGTGGAGGTTGACTGGCAATAAACTACGAAGGGACAGAAACGAAATCTGCAAGTCAGCGCTGGGTTGGAACCAGACAGAACATCGCAGCAGAGGCAGACCTGGGGGCTGATGGCGGAGCAGCCTCAACAAGGAAATCAATGTTAAGGCGAAAGTAAGCAGCCGCCCAAGATACATGAGAGAGTAACTAGAAGTAACTGGACCTTAAAACGCCAAACTTGCTATGAAAACTCCAAAATGATCTTGAAAATTTCAGTATGGCATTGAAAATCGCAAATGTTCAAAAAATTCCAAATTATCCTTGAAAGCGCCAAACGGCTTTGAGAGTGTAAAAACGGTCCAAAAAATCTCACTTTAAAGACAACAATGTCTTGCCTTTCAAACCTCAAATAACATCTAGCAACTCTGCCGTGAAGGAAACGTGTCAGCTCTTTTGTGTTGGTTAACTACGAAAATCCGCTGCATAAAACGACGATAGGCAAAACATGCCTCTCTCGCATCGCACGAATCCCTTCTATGCAAAATGCACCGCGGATTCCAACTCTCTGACGTAAATGTAATGAATGTATATTACGAAACACGGGGAGGGAGATTTGTAGTGCTACATTTTTTTTTCGGGTGCTGCTCGATACTTCCCTCTGCCCGGGTAAAGCCACAACCAGAAGAGGAAGGAGCTTCTACAGTGCTGCTGCTAGAGATATGTAAATTGATGGTGTTCCTAGGGAGTGGAGTAGAGAAAAAAACGAGGACAAAAGTTAACCGTCCGATTTATGAACGAGGCAAGTGTGGGCTCTGATTGGTGGCGGCCGGAGGAGGAGGAGAATTCAATCCGAAAACTTCTCAAGTGCTGTCGCACACACAAAACCCAAACGGATGTTTCGTTATGCAAGGCGCATATGTTACTTCTAGGGCCAACAATGACAAATTATGAAATGGTTGCTGCGTTTGCCGTCGGGAAAACCAGAAGCATCGGATTTTTTGGCTCAACGTGGGTGGGTCTATTTGTGTTATGGATTTTGTTTTCAATCAGTTTTCCGGGGACTCCGAGAAAGTGGATTGGATTATGGGTGGGCCATTGAAACGATTGTCGATTCTAATTTACTTAGGCCCTTTTTTGTTAGGGTAGGAGAAATAGGCGAGGAGGCTTGAATAGGATTCAACACATAGTCAAATAGAAAGCAGTAGGATAGAAGAAAATAATTATAGATATTTGTATCATTATATCAACAATGATGTCAGGGAATTCATATAAGTTTAAGGATAATTTACCCAATGGTCATCACGCGCGAGAATACATTCAGAGGAAGTAGTTGCCATTACCTGAAAAGAAAACAAAATAGTTTTTTAAGATTTTTCAGAAGATAATGCTTAAATTAAAAATAATGTTGGGAAAATCAAAACTGTTAAAATTTCTAAAAAAAAACTTATCAAATATCTTAACGGAGTCCTCCGTGAAGAGCTTTTAGAGTGGGTTGAGTTATTTCTTTTCAATTCTATAAAACACTATTTGGGTATTGCTTCGGCAATACCTTAACCTATTATCGTCAGGGTGGTAAACAACGTCCTTGAGGGCTCAATTTTGGTATGTGGATACATTGTGTTTGAGAGCATCCATTGGCCACATTTAAGTGCTCTTGGACTTTGTTTACCCCCTGACGATAATAGGTTAAGGTATTGCCGAAGCCAACATTTCCCCTATTTCAATTGAGAGTTTAAGAATAAGATAAAATTGTATCGTTCGGCTTTGATTACTGGCAACGCAGATTGCCGACTGGTTGTGTCTTCGGATACGTACCGAATGATTCCCATCAAACTACTCCAGAGGCTTCGCTCTAGATAATGCGATAAATTAACCTTCAAACGTCGACGAAGCCACAACTTCCTGCCACATGCAGTTCTACGAAAACGCCCAAACATGAACAACTAGTGGCGCCCTTTAGTGGACGCTGGTAAACGGCTGGACAATGCGTACCATTGATACTTCGCGTATCTGCAGGTATAAAATTGACCCCACTAGCGGCCCTTAGCCTCTTGTCCAGTAACTCCGGCTTCGCCTCTTGTCCGGTGCCGGCTGGGGTAATTTCTTGGGAAGTACCCACATTATTTACGATTTATTGAAGGTCCGCAAGTTCGACATAGTAGCGCTGCAGGAGGTTTGCTGGAAGGGATCGTCGGTACATGCGTATAGGGATGGTTATACCATCTACCAGAGCTGCAGCAATACACATGAGCTGGGTACAGCTTTCATCGTGATGGGCGAAATGCAGAAGCGTGTGATTGGGTGATGGCCAATCGATAGCAGAATATCGAAGTTGAGGATCAAAGGCCGTTTCTTCAATGACAGCATAATCAACGTACACAGCCATCACTTAGCAAGTGACGATGACGATAAAGATGCTTTTTACGCGCAGCTGGAACGGGAATACGACAGCTGCCCAAGCCATGACGTCAAAATCGTCATCGGAAATCTTAACGCTCAGGTCGGCCAGGAGGAGGAATTCAGACCGATTATAGGAAAGTTCAGCGCTCACCAGCTAACAAACGTCAACGGCCTTAAACTCATCGATTTCGCCGCCTCTAAGAATATGGCCATACGTAGTACCTACTTCCAGTATAGCCTCCCATATCGATACACCTGGAGATCAACGCAGCAGACAGAATCGCAAATCGACCACGTTTTGATCGACGGAAGGCACTTCTCGGACATTATCGACGTCAGGACCCATCGCGGTCCAAATATCGATTCGGACCACTACCTTCTAATGGTCAAGGTGCGCCAAAAACTTTCCGTTGTCAACAACATTCGGTACCGACGCCCGCCACGGTACAATCTGGAGCAACTGAAGCTCCCCTAAGTCGCAACTGAGTACGTGCAATGCCTCGACGCAGCGTTGCCGGATGAGGGAGAGCTCACCGAAGCCCCTCTTGAGGACTGCTGGAGCAACGTGAAAGCAGCCATTAACAGCACTGCTGAAGGCGCCGTTGGGTTCGTGGAGCGGAATCGACTGAACGATTGATTCGACGAAGAGTGTCCGACGGTTTTGGACGAGAAGGACGCAGCGCGGGCGGCGATGCTGCAACAAGGAACCCATCATAATGTGGAGCGATATAAACATGCAAACCCATCTTTTTCGGGATAATAAGCGCCGCCTGGAAGAGCTGGAGTGCGAAGAAATGGAGCAGCTGTATCGTTCTCAAGAAACACGCAAGTTCTACAAGAAACTAAACGCATCCCGCCAAGGCTTTGTGCCGCGAGCCGAAATGTGTCGGTACAGCGGATGAGGGAGACATGCCAGCTCCCACGATAGGTGAAGTTAAGAATGCTATCCGACAGCTTAAGAACAAAAAAGCAGCTGGGAAAGATGGTATCGGAGCGGAACTTATCAAAATGAGCCCGGATAAGTTAGCAACTTATCTGCACCGACTGATCGTTAAGATCTGGGATACAGAACAGCTACCGGTGGAGTGGAAAGAGGCCCAGTATATAAAAAGACGACAAACTAGAATGTGAGAACTATCGAGCGATCACTATTCTTAACGCGGCCTACAAAGTGCTTTCCCAGATCATCTTTCGCCGTTTATCGCCGCTAGCAAGTAGATTGGTGGGAAGTTATCAAGCCGGTTTTGTGGAAGGGCGATAGACAACGGACCAAATCGTTACTTTGCGGCAGATCCTCCAAAAGTGTCGTGAATATCAAGTCCCTTCGCACCACCTATTCATCAGGCCGCTTATGATTCTATTGACCGTGAAGAGCTATGGAAGATTATGGATGAGAACAGTTTTCCAGGAAAGCTGACCAGACTGATCAGGGCTACGATGGATGGTGTACAGTGCTGCGTGAAGATATCGGGTGCGTTATCGGACTCGTTTGAAACTCGCAAAGGACTTCGACAAGGCGATGGTCTTTCCTGCCTCCTGTTCAACATTGCACTAGAAGGTGTTATGAAACGTGCGGGCTTTAACATGCGGGCACGATCTTCAATAAGTCCAGCCAGTTCATCTGCTTCGCTGACGACGTGGACATTGTCGGAAGAACGTTTCCGGCCGTGGCGGAGCAGTACACCAGGCTGAAACGTGAAGCAGAGAAGGTTGGATTAAAGGTGAATACGTCGAAGACAAAGTATCTGTTAGCTGGAGCAACCGAGCGGGATAGAGCTCGCATAGGCAGCAGCGTGACAATCGACGGAGATGAGTTCGAGGTGGTGGATGAATTTGTGTACCTAGGATCATTGGTGACGTCGGATAACAACTGCAGCAGAGAAATTCGTCGCCGTATTATTGCCGGAAGTCGTGCCTACTACGGACTCCACAAGACCCTGAGGTCGGGTAAACTTCACCTCCGTACTAAATGTACCATGTACAAGACGCTGATAAGACCCGTAGTTCTCTACGGCCACGAGACGTGGACGATGCTCGAGGAGGACCTGCAAGCACTGGGTGTTTTCGAACGACGAGTGCTTAGGACCATCTTTGGTGGGGTATGTGAGAACGGTGTATGGAGGCGAAGGATGGACCACGAGCTGGCGCAACTCTATGGCGAACCCTGTATCCAGAAAGTTGCGAAAGCTGGACGGGTACGATGGGCGGGACACGTTTTAAGAATGCCGGACAACAAAATGGTGTTTGCCTCGAATCCGGCCGGTACAAGAGCACAGCGAGCAAGGTGGTTAGACCACGTGGAGCAGGATCTTGGAAATGTGGGACGGCCAATAAATTGGAGACAAGCAGCCACGGACCGAGTGAATTGGATGAATGAACTCAAACGAAGAGGAATCTAGACCCAGGAGTCATGGCTTTATTACTAAGCCTAAGATAACAAAAATTCAATGGCGTCGCCTTAACCTCATTTAACATGTGCACCAGCTCTCAAAATATTACTTACAATGGATAAATATTAGTAAAACTAGAAGATTATGTGCATTTTGCAATCGATTTGTATATACGTCTCGTTTAAAATTGGTTATTTCTAAGTGTGTAGGTATGTATTTATATCTAGTAGCTGTTGGAAATCATTCTACCTACGCTTTAAAAATAAATATGCAACAAGATAATAACTATTTACATTCGATACTGTATCTATTTGCACCACATTACTAACAGGCTACACTTTAAAAAACGACCAAGTGATTACTCAAGAGCTTCTATAATGATAGTTGGGGTGATTTATAAAAGCATTACGCAGATTCAGAATGGTAAATAATGATGGCTACGATATCTTCTTTATCTTCTTCACATTTCAAGCTTATTGCTTATCGCATATTAGCTTATTGCGTGCGCTTAACTTAGTGTTCTAGATGCACTGCCACAGTTATTAATTGAGAGCCTTCGATACCTGTACCATTTTTGCATTAGTATAATTGTGTGGCAAGTACAACCATACTCTATGCCCATATTTTTGGATTTTGACTTGACAAAAAATTTTCTTCAGTCTTTTATTTGAAAATACCCACTGTTACGTGATGATCTTTGAAAAAGTGACTAAGTGACTATACACTACAATTTTTTATTACAGTAATTTTAACACTATTGGGTCATTTGTGACATTGGCCTGAGAGGTATGGGTATTAACCCTTTGCCGGGCCATCCCCCAACAACTCAGATTATACTTTAAAATTCAATTCGTTCAGCTTCACCAGTTACATAAGGTCATCTGACACTAGCCTATAAAAACAACCAAGATTATTAGATCCACCAGCGTCACAGGCCATCGTCCGTGGCGTCCTTCGGCTAGCAACCCAAGTGAGCAATTGAAATGTTTTATTTGGCACTATGGCTCAACCTTTGCTTTATAAAGCAATCAACTTTATGAACTACACAGCAAAAAAATAATTTTGATATCACGTCAAAGTGGATGCACTACAATCATGTCGAAAATATGGTGTAATATTACTTGCTAAAAAGGACAAAATTATCATTAATACAATGCATGAACTGACATTACGCTGCTTTTACTGCATTTGTTTATTGATGTGGTCATAAAAATTACATGAAATTTTCGACATGATTGTAGTGCATCCACTTTGATGTGATATCAAAATTATTTTTTTGCTGTGTACCGAAAATAGCGTTCAAGTAGCGGTACGAGCCAAACGAAAACAAAAACAAACTTTTGAAGTTTGTACATAGCCGCCGGCGGCCATCACCCGTAAGAAGGTTGGTATTTCGTTGCACTTCCACCTTTTGCCACCGCCACCGTTTCTAGTCTTCCTACACCACCGTCCGACATCGTTCGTTGACCATGCCCGGAGGCGTGAGTTTACGCGCAGTTTCATTATTCCTCTACCGGTTATTTATGAACTGTAGGAATGTACTCGCACTAATAACTGTATAGAATTTCGACACACATTCACATACATCTCCAAGTGCATCCAGCTTTGAGCATTGATCAGAGCTATCACGTGTTGTTCAGCAGTGCAGCGAAAAGGAAAGGTCGATACAAGACGAGGGCACACGTGAATATATTCTAAAACTGTTTCACACCGCCCTGGCCATTAACCTACGCTTGCCACTGTGCCAGGGCAGCATGCTTCAAAAATAATCCCGCAACTCACTGTTTATTATTGTTTCGGGGCGGTCGCTCCGACTTGCAGTTATTGAACGCGCCCTGCTCATCAACTTCACCCTCCCGGCCAGGCCATCAACACCAAACCCCTTACCACCGTATACAAGTCGTCATGCCTCTGATGATGTTTCATCGGGATCGGGTTTGTTTATTTTGAAAGCCGTTCTGTTATTCTAAACTGCCGATCGCTTTTCCATTTGGACTGGTTTTTCATGCACTTGTGGCATTAGTCGATAGGAAGCGTTCTGGCACATTTAGAGCTCGCCGAGCGTGTGGGTGTGGGGAACTGTAGGCGCTCGCTGCCTGGTGTAGTTGGCGAGCGTTGCATCACACAACCCAAATACTTCAAATAAGCCAATGATCTTGGCCGTGCCATCATGACCGACCGACACCGGAGGCACGAATGGCGCGCAAAAATACCACCGTATCGACGACAAAGAGCGTTGACCAGAGCAAGCAGAGCCGACAAGCACGCTGCCAATGCGCAAAGGTGTAAATGGAATGCAATTTTCCGAGTGTTGGTGGTAATTGAATTATTAATGTATCATAATGAGGAGAGTGGAGGCCGCTGCACGCCGGTGCTGCATATTGGCCAGGAGTGCTAATTTTAGCAGAGCCGTTAGAACGACTGGTGGCTGTAGCGAATAAGTGGGTTGGACGGTATTTGCGTGGAAGCGAACAAGTTTGTCGGTAAGCTCCTTATCGAGTTGTCTTTTGCCTAAAGTAGGTACAACAGCAAAATCTTACTTCTGTAAAAATACTGACAGCGAAGAAAGACGCTCAAATATGCTTAGGAAGTTTGTCTAACAACAATGCTCTCTAGAATTGATGTATAAGCTTAGTTAAAAAGAACCAGGGCATACATGAAGTTTTCAAATGGGGGGCATAGACTGGAGCATGCCAATTAATGCCTCTTCTGAAATCGGCGTACAACATACGATCAGGCGTTCGGCTTAACAGATTGAGACCACTTAAGGAGTTCTCGTCCTTCGTTAACGCTGCGGCAAACCACACACTATATGTTCATCTCAAAGCGGTGTCCGATCCAGTGAAGAGAAATTAACTTTGGCTGATTATGTTAGAACATGGTTTTCCGGGGAAACTTATTAGATTGATTCATTATGGATATAAATCAAGTGTAGTGTTGGGGGCCGTCCATATACCACGTGGAAAACGATTGGGACCAAATTTAGAGGGGAAGTCTATTTAGCTCCAAATAAAAAAAAATCCAATTTTTTGTGATGATCGGAGCACTCCTCGGTCAAAGGAAGCATTTTCTCTTTTTCGTGATTTTTAAGAAAGCACTACATTATTTTGCTAATATCTCCAGAATAAATGAAACAGAAAGCATTAAGTACTGTTTTCATAAGAAAATTAGTCACGAAATCTAAATATGCCTTTACGACTATTGTGTTATTATTATTATATACAGTGTTGCCAAATATTTTTGATTCACGTTTGAAAACTTCAAGCGCTGTTTTCTCAGATTGAGCATATTTTTATTTTCAGTTTGAAAGCACTCTCGTGTTTCCCGTCCTTTTTTACATAAGAAATACTTACCGACAAAAAGTAAATTGCGTGTCTCCTGATATAGCGTTTGAATCATCAAAAGTCGAAAAATTAAAATAAATATTTTTTTCTTTTCTTTTTTGCACTTGCTTCTTAATGCATGGGTTCATTCTCTTGACTTGCTGCTTTAAATATGTTTTAAAGAAAAACATTTATGAATATAATACCAAGAAAAGTTTTTTTTTACAGTGCACAGTGGTACAGAATGCAGATTTAGGTGGAATGATATGTTTTGAGCCTGAAATTGAAACTTTAGACTAAAAGTTTCTTCTACAAAGTTGTTCCTTATAATTAGGCCCTCATTTTTATGACAATGAATTCTAGGGCGGTTCCTATTATCATTTAAATCAAAAATCTAACTATTTTGTTTGAGTAAATTAAGTTATACATTCTTTGGCAAAGTTATAGCTGAGCTAATTTGAAGCAACTTTGTTGAAAATAAGCTATTTTCTTGAATTGAGCTAGGGTGGCTCTTAAAAAACAGTTGTTTTGCTCTAGTTTTTTTTATTTCGAGTTTCTCAGCAAAGGTGTCTTCAAATAACTTTTAGATCTTAAGAAGGCGCTTCACAAAGCTTGTCAATATCTTTCGCCGATCAAGAGTTATTGACGTTTTTATACTAAAAATATGCACTTTTCAAATCTCTCGTTGGGACAAACAAAAAAAAAGTTATTTTACGGCATTTGAAAGGACTTATGTTATTTTCAATAATATGAACAAATTGGAGGTATGCATTTTATTTTTTAAACTCGTATAAAATCAATTTGAATTTATTCATATTTTTACTATAATTGGGTATATCTTTTTTATTAGAAGAGATACAGGCAAAAAATCCGGCTATAAAACATTTGTTTTAAAGAGTTTTAAAAGTATTTAGAAGATGAATTTCATTAGAAATCAAATTTCAAATAAAAAAGTTAGTGCTAAAAAACTATTTTTTCCAGGAACACCTTAAGCTAACTCCGAAAAATTACTCTAAAATGAGAACGTTAAGTGATAGAAAAAAAATCTTCGGCAAAGTTGCTTGCAATTAACTTAGCTACAACTTTTTTAAACAACACATGTTTTTATTTTGTAAAACAGAAAAATTAGTTTTAAAAATTCAATAATTCGAGGACCACCCTGACGTTTGCAAACACCAAAAGAAGGGAACAAAAACTTCTTCGAAGACACTAAATGTCCAAATATTGAAACAAATGTACTAGCACATTTTATTTAAATTTGTCATTAGAGTGGTCCTATGAAATCCCAGAGGCGTCGCGTGCCTCATTTGTTTACCAGTGGAACAAACTTTGTTCGTTATAGTTTACCACCACATATTAGTTTTTTGTTTTTTTTTTATGCTCCATGAATTCTCAATTGCTATATTAATCACTACTTAACAAAACATTTGAATGGCCAATCATCTTGTGTAAACAAAACTTGTATGGTCCTTTTTGCGCTAACCGAAGTAAGAGGGATTGCAAAACTCAACTAGTTCTCGTTTTTATCACAAGGCTAACTCTTTCGACTGAAGTGTAATAAAGAATACAAAACAGTGTCAAAATCTAGAGAAAACTCATGAAGTCCCCTGGGTAGCAAACTTGATTATTGAATTATTAATCAACTATTTATTCATCAGAACAACACTATTAGAATGAACCAGGGGAAGCTCATAAGTTTTGACAGGCGCACCTGCGCAACCATTGGTAATTGAGAGATTTACAACTGACAAGAGAGTGAGAGCGACCTTTGCGCTCTCTTTCTACATTACTCTTTTTGCCTGCAGTGCAATCAGATATCCAAGTGCACAGCGAGAAATGCACGCTTTAGGCACCCATACATCACAAATGTTCTTCTTATTTAAACTCACACATTCATACCGGTCTGCAAGTATGATACACGTCCAAAGCGTCACGGACTGCTGTTTCCGTGTTGCTCCCGTTTGACGCGTGACTGCTGAAAGTTTCAATTACAACTAGTGGTGCAAACCGCCATGTATTGTGGAAAATTTGTGGTATGTTTCAAGAGGTGATAGAAGGTCTGCTTGGCTTACATCAGGCATTTGACCAAATTACCAAACTTGCCACCCGCCACCCAAAAAAAAAACTCGCTTTAGGTGCACTATTTAACGAGTTTTGTCATGGTAGTAATATCGACATGCTAAGTAATCAATGCATTAGGGATTAGGCAGATCATCCGAACTGAATTTAATGCTTTTTGAAGCAAACCAAGGTCGAAGGTTTAATTGAGCCACACTATAAAATAGTGTATTCATGGTCACTTGTGGTCTGGAGTAAAGAAGTACAGCTATAATGTGGCCATAAAATCTATAAAAATCTAAACGCATTTGTTTTAATTATTTACACCTGTGTCGTGCACAGGTTGCACATGTGGACGCGACGCCACTGTGAAATCCAACTTTTGCCAATAACTTTTTTATTTGAAATTTATCATGAAAGTCATCTTCTAGAGGCTTTTACAACTCTTAAAGACAAATGTTTTATAGCTGGATTTGTTGCCTGTATCTCTTCTAATAAAAAAGATATACCCAAATTTAGTAAAAAATATGAATAAATTCAAATTGATTTTATACGAGTTTAAAAAATAACATACCTCCATTTTTTTCATATTATTGAGAATAACATACGCCTTTTCAAATACCGTAAAATAACTTTTTTTTTGTTGCCCCAACCAGAGATATTAACATTTGAAAAGTGCATATTTTTAGTATAAAAACGTCAATAACTCTTGATCGGCGAAAGATATTGACAAGCTTTGTGCAGCAAAAATTTGCGCCTTCTTAAGATCTAAAAGTTATTTGAAGACACGTTTGCTGAGAAATTCGAAAGAAGAAAACTAGAGCAAAACAACTGTTTTTTTAAGAGCCACCCTAACTCAATTCAAGAAAATAGCTCTAAATCGGCCAATTTAGGAGATATAAAAAAGTTATTTTCAACAAAGCTGCTTGAAATTAGCTCAGCTATAACTTTGCCGAAGAATGTATACCTTAATTTATTCAAACAAAAAAGGTAGATTTTTTATTTTAATGATAATAGGAACCACCCTAGAATTAATTGTCATAAAAATGAGGGCCTAACTATAAAGAACAACTTTGTAGAAGAAACTTTTAGTCTAAAGTTTCAATTTCAGGCTCAAAACATATCATTATACTTAAATCTGCATTCTGGACCTCTGTGTAGTGTTGCTAAATTTATATTTAATATAGCGAGTGAAAACTAAAAAAAAAACGTGGTTTTAAATATGTATTCAAATAAATTGTCATATGGGGAAATGGATGTAATGTCGGCCTAAATGCCCCTAATTTGGGCCCATACATAAATTCAGCAATTGACTAAATTTTTCATCTAGATAAAATCTATAAATAGTAGTCTTTTAGCGATGGGTCCAATCGTAGATCCATAGGCCCACATTATAGCCATTTTCCCTACCAGAAAAAAATGAATCGATGAAAAAAAAAACAGTTTTTTAGAAATTAACCCCAAACATTCGGAACATCTCCGGTGGCCACTGGCTACCACACATTTTTAAACGATTTATTTAAACTGATTTGAATTTCCCGTAAAATGCATCCGGTTGAATCAAAATTGGTTTATTTTTCGATAAGTTAAGTAGGATTTCCCCTAAAATTTTAATTTCAGAATTCATGTAAAATAAAGATGAGATTTTCTCTGGGAGTTTCTTGAAAATTTCATTATAAGAGTTCAGAAATTCTCTACAGAAAAATCCAAAAATTATTCATGAAATGAACTTTTTGAAAAATAAACTAATTTTGATGTAACCGGATGCATTTGACGGGAAATTTGTAGCATCAGGAATATCATCATTTGAAAACACCTGAGATGTTCCACGGATTTGTTGGAGGTTAGGTCAAAAACGGATTTTTACATCGCTTATATTTTTATGGTATGAAAATTTATTTGAATTCATATTTTTTTCTCCTGATACTAGAATGAATTTTAAATTCAATGCTGGCCACAGATTCAAGATCTGTTGAGAAACAACCGAGATCTAACAATTTCCTTGAAATCGTTTCCGGTAAAGTAACCAGTAATAAATCTGGGAATCTCCATGATTTTTCAGCGCAATATCCAAAGATTTTCTTTGAATGTTAAAGGTTTTCTAATAATGTCTTAAAACTTTGCTCAGAATTATCGTGGAGCCATAACTATATTCAAATCGATCCCAAAATGCATAGGGTTTTCTAGTTTCACTAATTTGTATCAATTTTAGGTAATAACTTTTTATTTGTTTACGTTTTGAGAGTTGTTGAATAGGTAAATTGAGGTTAGGGCGACGCCACTGATCAATATGAATATTTTCGGAATTGAGACGACGTATAGAGGCCGGAAATCGATGATTGACGTCATGTTGGAATCCAAAATGGCGACTTATGGTTTGTGAAAAACTATCAAATACCTTACAATATAAGGTATTTTCTGAACGGGACCGACGTACAGAGGCCGGAAGTCGATGGTTGACACCATTTTGTAATCCAAGATGGCGACTTCCGGCTTGTGAAAAACAGTCAAATAGCAAACAATATGGGTATTTTCGAAACAGGGACGACGAGTAGAAACCGCAAATCGACGATTGACATTATTTTGGAATTCAAGATAGCGACATCCGGTTTGTGAAAAACTACCAAATACCCTACAATATGGGTATTTTCATAACGAAGACGTCGTGTAGTGGATGGAAATCGATTATTTGCTATGGGTTTTTTTTTGGGTTCTCAAGGAAAGCATTTTTTAGGAAAAAAAAAAGCAAAAACTCAAATTTCCTGTATACTCAAAAGGATGAAACCATTTCCATTCGATTTGGAAAGTTGTTTATCTACAGAAATTATATGAAATATGTTTTTCAACTAGCTAATTTAAGTGGTACACAATTAAATATATTCTTTCGTACATTTTTCCCCATTGTGCAATGGTAGCAGTAAATATGTGAGCAATGTTTCATTCAAATCGGATGGGGTCGAGACAAAACTGACATTTTTTAAGCGTTTTGGACTGGAAATACTTTTCTAAGAGTTTACTTTTTAGCAATCAAATGACAACAAGCTTAACATGCTACAAAAGTTTTATTTTTGTAATAATTAATGAAAAACTTGATTTTTTGGAAGAACATCTGATATGTTCAATATCAATTAATTGTGATTTATCTTAGCATAGTTATGCCTTGGTTTGTCTTAGGTTTTCCAAGCGCTTGTATTGCAACGTACTTGCGATTGCTCAGAGTTCTGTTTCCAAATTAGAATTCTAGATGCCTCTTCTATGAAATGTAATGGTATGTCATAAAGTTGAACTATATCGCGTTTCCTTGAAATTTAAATGTTTGCAATATTATCTTCCAACGAACCCCTAGACCACCTGTGACTCACATTACAGTCTTATGAAAGCCTCCACCCTCTTGCACGCCAACATGAACACCGTTTACTGCTGATGGTGGTGCATCATATTGCGATCGTGTTCTCCCGTGCTCTAAATCATACCGGCAAATACCGCACGAGACGTGGTGCTGGGTATCGGTAATTGAGCTCACATATCGTACCATATCCCTACAAAATGCCTATCAGTTTGTACGACCTAGCAGGCAGAATGTCTGTCTAGTCAGTGTGTACCGCACCAATATGAACCATACATGCCTTTGTCGATGCAACGATTCCCAGATGACACACACATCGGCGGTAAACGTCGCACTCGGGAAAATTTAATTCTGAACCTTTTTCCGTGTTTGTCTGGACGATGTCATCTGGGTCTGGTGGTAATATAGGCACGGTTTCCAATATCGCCGTCGGTCGCACGGTGCGATAGCGGAGTACCGTGTTCGGTGCACTGTTGGTGTTATTTATTTTTAATTTGAGGCTAAATTTACCAGCTTCTCGCAAATTTGCAAGCAAAGCGAGCGTGTTTCGGTTAGGCATCGATTGGTAGGGAACGGTGATGTAGCTAGGAGTACCAGTCATTTTGTTTGGGTAGAGAAAAGCCTCGCTACGTCGTGTGCAAAATTTTGTGTTGCACACCACATCGTAGTAAATAGTCTAAAACCAAACGACATAACATGGGATGCAAACCATTTCTGCGGCTGTATGTTTCGGTTTTGATGGATCTTCCTAGCTTTGACGATCTTACACAAACTTTCGCCTGCTCTCAACTTAGTGTTCTTTGAAGCATTTCTACGCGGCTTGGTAATACCATGACATAACTGACTAGGCTATCTAAGGTTTTCAGTTGAATATTCTTCTGTGTCTAGGCTTTTTATGCTGCGAACTCGCCGCCTCCACTGTGCCTTTATAGATTAAGCTATCTGACGCCGCAGGATGTTGTTGGAATTCAAAATTGATATTACCTTCTTCTTCTTCTTCCTCTCATTGCAAAGATCACACCAATCCTTTCACTCCATTTCCGAAATGGAACATACCATCGAAAACATCAAACAAATCTCTCATCGAAGAACAATTAATTTGCGAATGCCACATCGTTTATCGCCAAATTGAGTGCCGGCGTGCTGAAGAAGGCGTGCTGTTGCGGTTTAATTAGCGTTTCGCGCACATGATTGCGTTTAGCTAAATATGCGGCGCTGCCACCACAAACCACCACCAATCGTGCTGATGCACACACGCATCGCACACATTTTCGCCGTCGCCTTAATGACGAATGTGTGTTGTCTGAAACACCGAACCAGCCATATCAGCTAATATTTATGAGCAAGGCAATGAACTTGGCACGGGCTTTAGGGTTAATTCAATCCGCCGCTCTTCTTCCTGACTGCGGAGAAAATCATTAATTAATATTTTATGTACCATGCCGATGGCGTTGAAAGTAAACACCCTGTATTGTGGTTTCTCGAAAAGGGAGCTCAGCGTGACGGTGATGGGAAAATCGTGAGCGGTATCTCGTGGAAAGGTTTCTGTAGATAATCTAATTTGTGTAGGAAGTAGTTTGCAAACTTTGATTGGGTAATCCTATGCGAAAGTTAGGTTTAGGTAATTAATATTTTGAAAGCTATAATCACTTACTATTATTTGGGTTTCCCCGTCAAAAGAGGCCTGAAAATTGAGCAGTTGGTGTAGCTTTAACCAATTCAATCGATAAGTTGATTCAAGAAAAGTAGTTCTTGCTCATAGTTTTGACTCTTACGTTCCAACTAGAATGTTAAATTCGCTCTCAATTCGGTATTTTTTGAGCAACTACACAATTGTGAATTGTTAATTGCTATTGTTGCTTTAATTATTTGAATTGATTTCTACCAATGCATTGGCTCTGAAAAATCATTTTGCATAGGTTTTGTACAACAATATTGATTCAGTAACACATTACTTGTTAGCTACTGTCTGTTACAAGTACTACCACTACATTTCTCGTAAGACATATATACTGAAGATGTAAGAAAACCATTTTTCCATTTGATGAACATTCCATTTGTTTTGCGTGTAGTATTGTTGTTGTTGTAGTGTTGGTCCTGCTTAAAAGTGTTACGTCAGAATTTTACAATTTACAATTCAAGAGCCATACACTATTAAACTACAGTAATGACCCGATTTGATCAGCGTATCAGATTTCTATCTTTTCATAATTTCACATAACCATAATTCCACATATTTCTCATTCATCTATAAATTTTAAATGTTTAAGGATTGGTGCAGTAAAACCGCTAAAAAAAGAGCATGGGTTTAGTAGAATATTAGACGATATTTTCAAGCAGTAGGCTGACAAAATCGGGTCATTACTGGACTACACATTGGAAGTGCTGGAATCTCTGATAAGCAAAGAATACGGCTCTGGCAACTCAGGAATATGGTGGGCCTTGAATTTAGCTAACGAACTTCCACTATGTCAGCAAAAACGGTCACTACAAGGCCACCAAAATCCAACCAACCACTACGACCGACGATCGGTGAACCTCGGCAGCATGAAGCTAAGGAATCGTGAATTCGATTTGATTAATCAAGTGGTCGTAAAGCGTCCGCGATCTTGAATTCCCAAATGGCGGCGGATGTCAATTTTCCACTTCCACTTAGCGAGCCCATTCCGCAGAATCCCTATATCATTGGTGAAGATGCGTATTCTTTGTCCGGGGGCTGCCACATTGGAAGTTGTGTTTAGAAAAAAAGACTATAACCATTCTCGATAAACATTTCAAAAGGTTCTGTATGCTTTGACCGATTCTCTTAACAGCCGACAGATTTCACGTTATTTTTGCAACATACTTTGATAAAAGAGATTCTCATCAAGCATCCAGAACATCGAATGGAATGTTTTTGTAGCTGAGTTATTAACGAAAATCGATGAAGAGAATTGATCAAAGCAGATAGAACCTTTTGAATTGTCCGTCTAGCATTGTGACCAACAGATGCCAATCAGCAATTTCCCGATTTTTTCCTGGAAATATGTACACTTAAATTAAACATAAATCCAAATTCAATTGAATCGAAGATGTCACTAGGAAAAATAAAAAGTCACTATACTAACCAATTCGCGTTATCATCCCTCCTAAATGTGATTTGGTTGCACGATTTCAGAAATCATTCATGTATGGTGCTTGTTTGTTAGGGTAATGACAACAATATTTTTTTTGGTTTTAACTTTAACCTTTTTATTTGTTTTAACTTCGTTGATAATCCACTTAGAGCTCACAGGATTTTTTGTAATCATCTCAAGATTTTACTTAAAATCATTCCAAGGTCTTTTCAAAATTCCGCTTACCATGAGATTCTCGCTGATATTTCATTGTTAGTTTTTTTATAGCAGGTCCAACTTTTTCTGCATTTTTCCATTTTTTAATGATTCTCGCAAGAATTCCCGGAAGCTTCCATTCAAAGTTCACAGTAAAACTCGCTAGAACTCTCCTTGGAAATCCCTAGTAATTCACCTCTGAAATGTCTTGAAATTCTACTTTAAATTATATTGTAGTGCTGCTCTGAATTCTTCTGAAAATTCACTTGAAATACTATTCAAATTCTCTTGAAATTGTTACCCGAATGCCCTTGGAATGCCACTCAATTGTAACCTCAAAATTCGATTTCCTTGGAATTTTGATCGGAATTAGCTTGGAAATCTCTTTTGAATTCACTAGGCATTCTTCTCCAAATTTCCATGGAACTTGCTCCATTTATTTATGAACTATCCTCATAATTCAATAGCCTTTGGGGCTCTCGAAATTTCTTTAGAATCCTCATGAAATGAAATTGTTAGTCGAACTTATTGACTACTAAATATTCTACATTATTTTCATAAGATCTTGACCAGGAATCTTCCACACAATCGTCCTGGAATCCTTTTCAGTCAGAACCAGGGTGTGTGTGTGTGTGTGTACAATCTAACCCCCACTGTCCGGCAGTGTTATTATGGAAGAAAACTGCTTTTTATTACCCTTAAATTAAAGCAGGTTTAGTCCGGGAGTTAGAAGGTGTTAGCTCTATTGCAGCTCCAGTGACCCATTTCAGAATGCCTGGTAATTCACGACCACTCCGAGGTCACTTTTACTTACAATAAGCCCCGCATGTTTACTCTACCTTTATCAAATGGATAATGGTATCATAAACACACTTCCAGATTCAAAAATATTATTTCCAAATCTGGCACGTATATAGTTTTGAAATTTGTTCAACTGTATTAAATCGATTTGAATGGACATTTCTTACCAATTTTGTTTCGAATACCTCTTGATTCATCTGCTGGCAGCACTTACTGGCCCTTACCGGCGACCAACCCTTACTCAAATGCTTCAACTTCCCGGATGGCGGCCCGCTTGATTCACTCCATCTTGATGACCTTCTGTTTGCCTATCAGCCTCTTCCACTTTTCGTCCTTCAGATACAAATCCGGAATAAGATCTTTTTTTTTTACACCATCAATTTTAGAGTTTTGATAAAAACCATAAAAACACAGACTTTTTTTTTTAGCAAAATCAAAACACGTCATTTCAATCGCGCGGCCTACTTCGATCCTCCTTTTCAGTCAGAACCAGGGTGGCCAGAAACTTTTATTTTTAAACTCCCGATTTTCCCGGGTAGAAGCTCAAAAATTCCCGGTTTATAATATTCAGTAACAAACGAAAGTTTTAAATGATTTTTTTGACGTTACCAAGTGCAAATTTCTGATGACAGGAATCATTTTTCGACACTAGAAAAGTAATCCAACAAAATGACTCGCTTTTGATCCATTACACATCCGTTTTACAGTTACCCCAAACATTACAGGTCTGCTAATAATAATTATGAATCTGACAGATCAACGTGTAACTAATAGAAATCTTAAAAAATGGGTTTAAGAAAATGTCCAAGATTCTGAAGCTTTGAGATTTGTTAGGCGCAATAGACTATGCTTTTAATTTAATTTGTTAATTATTTAAAAAAAACTTTAAAGTCTTAGATTAAGAAAAAAAAATGATTTCTTTTAAAATATGGGATTGGGACTTATCCTCAAAATGTCGAATATTAGAAAACATACAAGATCACAGATTAAAAAAAAAACATTAATTAGGTCATGGAAAGTTTTAAATGCTCTGCAACTTGGAATTCATTACATAGGGGAAATGTAAGCACAAGGAATTTGAAAATGTCTGGGTCAAAGCACTTATTGCCGGTGAAATACACATTTTTTCTTCTGTGTATTTTCCACCTAAACATGCCCACAAGCAGTCTTTTGAACTATTTTTTCAAATTGTTGAAACTATAATGTCAAATATGGAACCAGAAGTAAAACTGCATATTTATGGCGACTTCAATCAACGAAACGCAGAATTTATTACAGACATTGAAAATGAATCATTTTTACTCCCGGTCGTAGGTGAAGACGAAACATTACAATTATTATTCGACAAAATATCTTATTTTGGTCTTAATCAAATAAACCATGTAAAAAATCAACAAAACTCATATTTAGACCTTTTATTTACAAATTGTACTGAAGACTTCTGTGTGGATACATCATTAGCACCTTTATGGAAAAATGAAGTGTTTCACACAGCAATTGAATACTCAATCTTCGTACAAAATTCTTCTTCCTCCAGCGACTGGGAATACGAGGAAGTGCCGGAATACCATAAAGTAAATTACGAAGAAGCCAAACGTAGACTATGTACAATAAATTGGCAAAATTTAATAAGTATTGAAGGAAATGTCGATACTGAAGTAGAAAAATTTCACTCAATTCTTCAAAGCCTAATTTTAGAAACTGTACCATCAAAAAAAAGAAGACGAACACAAAACAATAAACTACCCGCATGGTTCAATCCACAACTGAAAAATTTAAAGAATAAAAAACAGAAAGCTCATAAACTATACAAAAAAGAAAAAACTGAAACCAATTTACGAAACTATCACAACTTATGCAACCAATTAAGTACAGCCATCAACTCTGCATATGAGGACTATAACCGCAAAGTCGAAAATGAAGTCAAATCATGTCCTAAGAACTTTTTTAATTATGTAAACACGAAATTAAAAAGCAGCAATTTTCCTTCGCGAATGAATTTGGATGCAAATGTAGGTGAGAATTCTTCTGAAATTTGCAATCTCTTTGCAAATTTCTTCCAAGAAGTATACACCACATTTTCCGAAGAAGATCGTGACCGCGATTTCTTTGCATTCATTCCTGAAATTTCTAAAAACATCTCTGTCAACCAACTTTCTCAACATGAAGTTCTCAATGCACTAAAAAACTTAAACGCGTCGAAAGGGTCTGGACCTGACGGCATCGCACCCATATTTTTGAAAAACCTTTCTGAAGAACTCGCATTTCCTCTAGAGCGTCTTTTCAACATGTCTCTGAAAAATGGAAAATTCCCTGAAATTTGGAAATCATCTTATTTGGTACCTATTTTCAAATCAGGTGCAAAATCAGACATTCGAAATTATCGTGGAATTGCTATTATTTCTTGCATTCCAAAACTTTTTGAATCAATCGTAAACGGCAATATTTTTCAGCAGGTGAAAAATCTAATTACAAGTAAACAGCACGGCTTTTTTAAAGGTCGCTCAACTACCTCTAATATTCTAGAATATGTATCTTTCATTATTAAAGCGTTGGACAGTGGCAAGCACGTTGAAGCGCTATACACCGACTTCAGTAAAGCATTTGACCGCATCGACATACCATTATTAATCCTCAAATTGCAGAAAATAGGAATGGAGCCTGGACTTTTGAATTGGCTTCAATCATACCTAACACATCGTAAACAAATAGTTCGCTTTCAAAATAAACTTTCAGAGCCAATTTCAGTCACCTCTGGGGTACCCCAGGGTTCTCATTTAGGCCCACTTCTTTTTATTTTGTACATAAACGACATTTCCTACATACTTAAAAAAATAAAATTGCTTGTATATGCAGACGACATGAAGCTCTTTATGGAAATAAGTAATTCTAGCGATGCAGAAGAATTCCAGAATGAAATCAATATATTCCACACCTGGTGTAGTAAAAGTCTACTTCAACTTAACGTAAAAAAATGTACTGCAATAGCATTTAGCAGAAAAATTGAAACACCGCATATTGAAATATCATTAGGCAACCAAATAGTAGAAAAAAGCAAAATTGTAAGAGATCTAGGTGTAATCCTAGACTCCAAACTAACTTTTATAGAACATTATAATACTATCATTAGTAAAGCAAACAGAATGCTAGGCTTCATCAAAAGGTTCAGTCATAATTTCGAAGACCCATACACTATTAAGCTTTTATATACCACATATGTAAGGCCAATTCTGGAATACTGCCACCTAGTATGGAATCCATACATTTCCATACACGAAGAACGCATAGAATCTGTCCAAAAACAATTCCTTTTATATGCTTTACGTAAATTGAATTGGACTGCATTTCCATTACCATCTTATGAAGCGCGCTGCATGCTCATCAATATACAAACACTTAAGGAGCGCCGCCAATTTGCAATGCTTTTCTTCATCAACGACATTATTTCAATGCGCATAGATTCGGCAGAAATTCTCGCACAATTAAATTTTTACACACCTTGTCGATATCTTAGAACACGGAATTTATTTTCAGAAACATCGTACAGAACAAACTATGCAAAAAATAGCCCAATCAATCGAATGATGCGCCTATATAATTTGCATTGCGGAACTATTGACATCACTATGTCCAAGCAGCAAATAAAAACTAAGCTAAAACAGAATAGAATTAATGCATAGTATGTAAGTAAACATTGTAATAATCATTGTATGTAGTCTACACTGGCTTGACGAAATGGAAAATAAAGATCGTATGTAATGTCGGCCTAAGTGTCCCAAGGGCCCATATTAGCCCATACATAAATTTAGCAATCGACTAAATTTTCATCTAGATACAATTGATAAATAGCAGATTTTTAGCGATGGGCCCAATCTTAGATCCATAGGCCAACATTAGAGCCATTTCCCCTACCAAGCGAAAACTTAATCATAATTTGTCGTGGAGTGTTGCGATTTTTAGATGCTCAATGACCCTGGAGGGATCGTTTTTGTTTCATGAGCAGAATATCATGGGTTTAATCCCAAGCTCTCCCTCAACAGAATAAACCGCCATTTTTGGGTACCGAAAGCATAACCAAAAGTTTAATTGTTCAAACCATGAATCTCGGTAAGGGTGTACGCGTGATCCCGTTTGGAAGACATAGCTGGCTGCTTTCGGGGTGTCGTTTCATTTTAATAGGTTTTTGTTAAGTCAGTCGTAGATTGTGGCACCGTGGCTATACAGCAACCGTTTTTTGCTTATTGAGTAGAAGATCATGGGTTAAAACCCAAGCCTCGTTACATTACTGAGTTGATCTATCCAAGCCTCTATTGTAGAAAATCGTTAATAATATAAATCCATGGAATGATTCAGAAAAGTAATACGTATATTTAGACAAATGTGACGTAAGCCTGAAATTGTTAACTGCTTTCGGGGATTTAATTTCATTGTAATAGCTTCTTGTAACCGATAATGAACGATCGTCGGTCGTAGCTTGGGGCACGAGACGGTTTTTGCATACTGAGCAGAAGATCGTGGGTTAGAACCCCTTACACTACCGAGCGTAATGAAATTCGATAAAAAAACGGGTACGTAAAATAAGTCTTATTTGAGTTTTAAGTAAGACGTGTTGATTGGAAATCCGTATCAAATTCTTCTCAAGAGCAGTTGTTGTCGTCGTCAGTGAGGTCGTCGCCGGGATAGAAACATGTTAACAGCACATTGAACGGAAATTTGATCGTAGTTGTTTGATGATATAAAGCGCTCGGTGCCCTAGTAGCAACCGATTTTGCTTACTGAGCAGAAGACTGTGGGTTCAAACCCAAGCTCCTTCGCGCTATTGAATCGTTAGGACATAAATTCAGCATATCGTTTACCAAAACGAATCCTGCTGCAATCCCAACCCTTTTATTTAACATGATTTGTCGTGGAAGTGGCGACTTTCATTAAAGCGAGTATTACGTCAACATATTCCTACCTATTCCTTTCTTGCCAAGCATTCGGATGTGACCGGCGCTGGTATTGCCTAATTTTAGATCACCAGTATTTACACATAGCGGCGCCGGTGGTATAATGGTAAGCGTGATTACCTCTCACCCAGCAGGCCTGGGTTCAATCATATCTGGGAGGTATAACATATCTGATCACGCCTTCCTTGGGAAGGGAAGAAAAGCCGTTGGTCCTTGGTTCATGAGTTGATGGGTCGATAACTAGGGTCCAGGTGTGGGAGCTGCCTCCCTGGCATGGGTAGCATTGGTGCTTAGCACGGAAAACAAGATCGACTGAAAACAAATCAATGAATGAATGGGGCTACAGCTGATCTGGAAATAACAGAGTTGCATCCTCGGGCGATCAATCATGCTCATTCTCATGCTAACTTACAAGTCTTCTTTTCTTTATTTATCGTCGGTCTCTGTTCCGCAATCTATTGCCAATCACTGACGGACATCGATTGCCGTCCATTAACGGCAATCGAATGTGCAGGAAGGCGGCTTCCACACCTGGTAGGATTCGCACCCATTCACAACACACATGGGCCGGGACCGACGACTTTACTTTCGTGACCAGAGATTTTTATGCCTCAGAAAAATCCCACCGACCTCGGCTGGGATTGAACCCAGACCCATTGGGGTGAGAAAGCAGTCACGCTTACCACTACACCATCGGCGCCGGCTAACTAACTTACAAGCACAAAATATTATTATTAAATTTAATGATTTCATAATTGCAAAAAAAAAATTTTATAGCAAGTGAATGGAAGGCTTAAGGCTCCAGCAATTATGATAAAAAAAAAATTATGGAATTCTGAGGAGAAATTCCTATGGATTTTTTAGAAGAATTTCAAAGGCATTAAAGCGTAAATTCTAGAGAAGTGCAGAAAAGAACAACTATAAAATTCTGATAATAATCCTAAGGGTGTGACCAGAATTCCAAGATAATTCTGAAATAATGTCCTAAAGAATTCTGTGATGAATTCCATGGAATTTATGGGAAGAAGAAAATAAGTTCTGAGTTCCTAGCTGATTCTTAAAATAATTCCATGGGAGTTGTGAAAAAAACATCAAGGATAATTGTTAGCTGTTTTTGAGTTTAATTTTATGGAGATCGTTAGGCGAGTAGCAAGTAAAATTTAAGAATAATTCCAAGAGAAATAAAAGATAATAAATAACAGTATTTATAGGGTGTTCTGAGGATAATTTCAAAAGAAATAATCTCAGGAGGATTCCTGAAGAAAATTTTCTAATATTATCCAGTCTATTCTATAATAATAGGATTCCCTAGGAGAGTTTTGATCAAAGTACTGAGAATATTTTCAAAGGAATAGAATTCTCAGGATAATACATTCACAAACAATATAACAGAAAAAAAATTTTTTAACTTAAGTGTTATATTATGGTTCATTGATTTTTCCCAGTTCTCCCGTCAAATTCCTATTCTCAATTTCTCCTGGTTTTGCCGGTTGCTTTTAAAATTCCCGGTTATTTCCCAGATCAACTGACAGTTGGGCCTCTTCTTATAATCATCTTGAAATTCTGTATATATAATCGCCATGGAGTTCTAGTCAAAACTCGTTTGTCGCTAGTCCTGAAATACCATTATGTTATTCCTAGAATTCTGTCTTAATACTCCTAATTCTTCAAAGTGACACAATCCTGAAAATACAATTTAGTCCTTCTATTTCTTTGGCTTGATTACATGCACACTGGGACTTAAAGCCGGTCCTCTACTTAGTGTGCTTTGAGCACTACCACAGTTGTTAATTGAGAGCTTTCTAAGCCTGTACGATTTCTGCATTAGTGTAATTGTGTGGCAAATAAAATCGTACTCTATGCCCAGGGAAGTCGAGAAATTTTCCAACCCAAAAAATCCCTAACCCGGACCGGGAATCGAATCCAGGCGGCTGGTCTTGCTTCATAGCTACACCTTCACCGACTGTGCTAAGGTAGATCACCTCCAAGTCAAATCCAAGGACCTTGAAACATTTCAAAGCTCAGGATCTAATGTTTGTGTGTGTGTGTGTGTGTTTTTTTTTTGAGAGAGGACGGAGTTTATTTGTTCCCGGTTTGGAAAATTCACAAGCTTTTACTGGTTGATTTGCGATGATTTTGAATTTCCGGTTTTTCCTGATATCCCAATTTACTGGTCACCATGAGCAGAACAAAAACCTCAAAATAAATCGATGCTACTATCGCTACAATTGAAATGAGCCTGGAATTAAACCTACGTTCATCTACTGAGAAAGCAAAACTGGTCACCACTAGGCCACTGCGTCCCTCGTATCTCTACAGACTACTAACTGACCGTAACGAGAATTTTTATCGGAACAAGCGTCCGCGAGATATTCACATAGAATTACCTCCTTGGAAGCATTAAACTATGAAAATCAGGATCGATCACGTTTCACATTTCACGACAAATATCGCTCATGTTTTAACCAGTCCCGACCGGACTTTATTACGTTTTAATACGGGATTTCCACATTTAACCTCGCCATGCGGTTATCTTCCGCCACACCACCGCAAAATCCGACATAGACAAGTGCATGCCCAACATGACCCTTTCCCACATAGAAATTCTCTTCCTTCCCTATAGCGCCTGTGGGTGAACAACTAATGCAGGCGGAGTGACAAGTACAGTAAATCAAATAAGCTAATTACGACTCCTCATAAGTAGTACGGGATCGTTGGATATTGATAATAATGAGGAGCGTTACTGATAATTTATCCAAGTTACATATTTTTCAATTGTACGGGTGCACTGAGCCATCGAATCTGAAATTAAAATGAAATGCAGATGAATCACGCCAAACTAAAAACATGGTCAATAATTTCTCACAAACAGTTCACTACTTGTAGCTTGCTTGAATACGGATACAAGCATATAAATTTATAGATGTTATTGAATCCAGAGTGTTACAAGTCAGCCCACTGTTGAAAGTGTGCACCTGCGTCAATCATAAACTTTTGTCCAAACAGCAGTTTGCTCTGTCCCAACGAGTACAAGAGGATAAATTTTAACTTATCAAAAGAAACAACTGAACAGCTAGCAAAAAATCTTCCATTTACTCAACCCTGCATTCTCCACCAGAACGTGGTGCCATTGTGTCGAAGGTAACTAAATTATTCTAACGAGCACCGCTCGGACTGCTGGATATGCGAAGCTCTATAAAAGCGACCAATTCTTTCAAGCTAGGTTTCCAGGCAGTAGTGGCACGAACCGTTCATCATAGATCTGTAACAATCACAACGACGGGAAATGCCGGGGGAAAAAAACTTCTACTCTAGAGAGATTTCCAGCGACTATTTTGCAGTTACGAAACATCTGATAGCTATGTGAAGTGAGCAACAACAAAAATGACCCATAGTTTGGGAGTGTAGGAAACATTCTCTGTTTCACGCCTCGGTTAGTAGATAGCTTCGGACAGGAGGTATTTTTTTTTTTCTTATGACTACTGCAACTGACTTCTGCTAACGGACCATACGTCAAGCATGCTGACACCAGCCCACGATGGTCAGAAATTGTGGGAACCATTGTCATATAGAACATAAATGGGGGAATAGAGGAGACCTGCTGCGGGAACTAGTTGGATACGGGAAAAAATAGAGAAATTGAATTTATTTCAGTCTAGTAGTTAGCTGCTGCAAGAATTTTATTGAAGCGAGAAAATACAATTATTTGTCCGTTCCATCCAGAGAGGCGAAATTGCAATAAAATCGAACCAGAACGGAAGGGGGAAAAATCACTACAAATGGGACACAAGCTTCAATGGTTCCAGTTAATGATCATTTAGTCTAGTCCTCTAACTTTCGAGTTGATCATTTTCTACCCTTGTTTCCGTTGTGCTAAGAAAGAATGCAGCAACCTGTAACCAACTGAAAAACCTTTTTCCTTTTATAGATTTTTAATAATGCGTTCAAAGCTTCCCGTAGAAACCGAACCGATGCTGTTGGTGCCATTCTGGATGCTTCTTAGTTTTCCACACGAGCGACTTTTTTCCCACTCCGTTTTTTTTATTGCCCTTTTACAATTCAATAAACTTAAAAAGCGTACTTTATCAGAGAAGGGAAACTTAATTCACTTACATTTTCCTCGGCTTTCCTGTAGCAAGTTTCAAATAATCATAAGAAACATCGGCTACTGCAGCTGCTGGGGAAACGCACACTTTCCGTTAGCTTGAAGTTGCATTTGAAGAAAAAATGTGCCATGCAAGTAGGTACTACTGCGAAGGACGAACTAAAGTTTCGCTTGCTTGCATTGCTGGAAACGGAAATACTTGCCTTTTATTCACCATTTTAGTTGTAATATTTTGCGTTTTCTTTACGAGCAAACTTGTACCACAGCTATGGTGATGGAATGCTCCGAGAACGAAGAGTTTGATCAAAGGAAACTTCTTTTTGCTCTTGGTGAAAAGAAAACTGTGACGATCATTCAAACAGCACCGGTAGCATCCGGTAACATTCTAAGGCCGCTGCCATAGTACGAGCGTTGCGTCGTGCGATGCGTGAAATCGAATGCAAAGAATAATATCAATGATGGAATTTCTATCCTATTTGACGCTTCACGCGACGCAACGCTCTTAATATGGCAGCGGCTTAACAAAGTTGTCTACTATGCAAACTGAATGAGAAATACATCAAATGTTAATATGGATTCCTTACATCTTCTGTATATGTTTCTCATGAGAAATTTAATGGCAGTACTTACATCAGAGTGCAGAGAACCCAGTTAGCTGTAATTGATTATATTAAAACCATCGAAGTTTTCTGCGATCCCACAACAAAATCAGTAAATAGTTATATGCTGTGTTTTATCACAGATTTCGCTTATTCTTAATACAAAATTGTACAACAATCTTTTATTTGTATGTTGGTAGCATAGCATTAAACAAGTTCAGTGTCTTATTATGCTCTTGAATGAGAGAAACCTATATCCGAGATATATCAAAAGATTTGAAAATGGATCCTGAATGCCTTCCTTCAAATAACAACTGAAGTGCGGTAAAAATCGGTAGAACTGTTTCAAACACATCGTTGGTACTTGAGCGGGTCGGCGTTCATCTCTTTTTGACAGTGATGGCGGAGGGGGGGGGGGGGGAGTTTGGTAAAGAGAGATAAAAAAAAACCGATTTGTACCTTCCTTAAAAAGTTGTCCAGGCTCGCTATCTACTATCTATATGCAATTTTCACACTGCCGTACTCTAACGGAACAATCAACTCTAGACTTTCATCTCCTCCATCAATCGTATAAAAATTACCTACTTTAGTCTGTTATTTGAAATTAGCATCTTCAACTATAAATGATTTATAATTAATAATACATAATAAGTTTTACCAAACAGTTCACAACTCTTCTATCCCTAAACCTAAATTTCCCATTCGAATCGTCAAACCTAATCAACACCATCAACGAATGCATTGTATTATGTCAAATACCCAAAAAAATAACAATACCCTACAACAACGCCAGAAACGTTCCCAACTCCAGTAAAGAGGGGAGAACTTCCAGTAGCGAAACGAAGCCCGTGAAAAAATACGAACCATTTACAACGATGCTATTATTCATGTGATTAAAATTTCCATGAAATATTCATGTCATCGCGTCAGAGTGCACCATTTCATGGGTTCCTCCCGTCGGGGTTTTTTAACGGTTGAAATCCCTATTTCTTCAGCGTGGTGGTTTGATGCTGTTACTAATATTCGCTATTTCTTCTGCAATTAACTCCACCGGACTGGATGATTCTGGAGGTTCGCTTCTACGATACATGTTGAGCCATTGTTGCCGGGCTAGCCCAATTGGGAATAGCATTAGCTGGTCTCTCGAACCGTCATCGTCGTCATCTTCGTCGATGATGGAGGAAATTTAACAGTAGGTAGAAACTTGTCTGCTGCGCTCTGGTTATTGTCGGGAACGAGGGTGTAGTGAATTTTGTTTTAGAGCGCCAATGGTCTCTCTTGGGATTTGAAGAATCAAATCGTTAAATTAGCTTGAAGGCAATAATCGTTTGAATCGCTCAACGAAAGTTTCACCGATGGAGACGTGTTGGGTTGGTTGCATGAGATTTGCGATGAATGGTTGGTGGGTCTAGAGATAGTGCGAGGGTGGAGAATGTTCGGAATGATTCAGTAGAATAATCGCATCAAGATAGGGATTAGTAAAAGTGAATGTTCCTTTTTGAGAACTGAATCGGCAGCAAAGTGATTCGCAATTCATGCTGCCTAAATATGTTCGATTATAGAAATCAATTGAAGTATTCAGTTCGAACTGGATCGTCTCTACATTCTTTAGCAGCTATTTGAACTGGATCGTCTCTACATTCTTTAGCAGCTATTGTTTCGGTGCGCTTTGCCCATCGCCTACATCTCGATCGATTTTGTCGTTGCCTACATCTCGATCGATTTTGTCGTTGCCGTTTAAAGTAAACATTTGAAGATGAGTGGTGTGGATGTGAAGAAGACGATCAATTTCCCCAATGCAAGTGCGGAACCCACCTTTGGCGAGATTGCCAATTTTGAGAAAGCACTGGATGTAAATCCAGTTTTGATGGAAGCAACTTACCTGCATGCGGAAGGGAAAGCACTTTTCGATAAGTTCAAGTCAGAAAAATGTATGCTGCAAACAATAACGAAAAAAAACTTGTGGACGGCATATTTGAATCACCCTTATAATGATCATAACAATAACTAAAGGGTCTTACATCGCTTTGAAAGCGCATAATAAGGCGAAAAGTTGTCATGTAGAAGCTAAAATTCCAAATAAATGTATTTAGTGTATTGAATTGATCTTAAATCGTTTGATAAACTGACGATACTGGTGATACTCTAAGGAAGCCTTAGCGTGAAACTTTAAAGGCACAAATGTCAGCTTCCGCAAAACATACAAATTTGAAATTGCTACTCCTTGTTTGCTGTGCTACTACAAACAGAGAGTAGCAATTTCAAATTTGTATGTTTTGTGGAAGCTGACATGTGTGACTTTGAAGTTTCACGCTAAGGCTTCCTTAGAGTATCAACTTAAAACGGTAATAAAAAATCCAAAATAGTAACCAAAAACTCGTCCTTATATACAGTGTATCTCAAAATATAGCGTCAGCTTTCCGTACATATAAGAAAAACAGCTGTACGAGGCAAAACTTAAAAAGATAGATTTCCAATTTTTTGGCTGCTAGCTCATCAACCATTTATTGGTTATCGGTATAGTATTGGGCTTATTTTGATGAGTATGTAAGAAGTCAGAGCTATATAAGAAAAAATAAACTTCCTAAAAAATACATTTTCTTGAAATACAACGAACCAAACATATTGAAATTTTGCTAATCTGTAGTCATAATAAAGATCTTTAAAATGCCACTCATTTGGCTAAAATTCGCCTAATATGAAAAAAAAAAGTTGAAAATCGACCGTTTTACTGAAATTACTCAAACTACATACATACTCTGCCAATAAAGTCCAAAGCTATACTAATAAATCAATAAATAGTTGTTCAACAACTAGCCAAAATATCAAAAATCTGTCTATCCACAGTCTTTCAAAAAATTGCCAATTCAGGTGTACGCTCACTGTATGTTAAAATTAATCTATAAGGAGTAGTTTTTGGATTTTTTTAATCTACTTGTCCTATTAATCACAAATACTTACTTAAATTTGAACCAAATGCTAAAATAACATAAAAAACCCCCAACAAAATTTGGACAACTAAATAAAATAGTGGCTGCTTATCATAAGCATTGCGAAACTGCTGACTTTACTTTCTTTCAATGCCATATAACGCCAATATCATCCTGAAGTGGATCAAAACACGCCAAACTGGGCTTTTAAATTATACAATTTGCTCAATACCTCTTGGAGCTAAACGGAGCCGAGAGACAAATTTTATTTTATTACAATTAGGCCTTTCGCAATGCTGGGCTTCAAAATTGTTTCAAATTACTCGACAGTTTTAAATTTCGTGTTGCAACACGATCAGCGTAACGTGCAGTTTTAAACTGTGTTTGGTATTCGTTTGCAAATTTGATTTGCTTCGGTGATTCGTAATCTAGTATCAGGTAACAAGTTCGAACCACGAGAAGAGGTCCCGGACGAATCTGCTGTCGAAACATGTAAAGAAGGTATGATTATTTATGGAGGTCGCTGATCCCCTGATGGTCTTTGAAACAATTTCTGAGCAACCTGGTATCGTGGGTGAATATCGGTGAGACGTGAATAAATTGTTGGGCAGTTGAAGATCTATTGAATAATACTAAATCAACCTAAAGACGTTGGAGTCCTAGAGCACTCAAATTTGGCCAATAGTTGCTCTGAAACACAATGTATCCACATGCCAAAATTGAGCTCTCAATGACGTTGTTTACCCCCTGACGATAAAAGGTTATCTTTAATCGTGAAATCTTTATCTGATTGTTTGCTGTAAAGAAGCTAGTAGGGAGCCGCGCTACTTCGTCGTATCATGGCGCCTATTACCGTTCTATGCAGTGATGTAAAATTTCATGACACTCACGTGACACTCGTCTTCGCATCAACCGACTATCGCTGACAGATCGTTTTGTCACGCAGTGAGAGTTAGAGCCATGACAAATAACAATCACCAGATATGGTCGCTGCTCACAAGCAAAACGTTACACTCGCTGCTGATGATGAAAAGCACAACGAAAACTGTGAAGACTTCTGCAGTACGATTATGAGGAAAAGCGAAACGACAGAAGAAAATGAAAACAATGCTTACGCATTCCAAGTTCGTCTATGCAGGTGTGACTGTGTGAGTTACAAACAAAGCAGGTACTATGATACGAAAGCTGTTGGGTTAACTCACCAACACACTCACATAAGCAAGCAAAGCAGCAACTGCTTCAAAACGAGCACAGATGAGTGTCATGATTGTCGGGAATGACCAGATCGGTGATGGATCACAACAGAAGACGACATTCATCAGTTGCTTTTTACTTCTTTCGTCAACTTGATGGATGGTCGTGGAGAGAGCTTCGACGAGTTTTCACTCATGTTTTTGCAAAAAACATCTTTGCTTTGCTTACAAGATTAATTACGATTGACACTGAAACATTTGCGATAACCCGTCAAATGAGCGATTTTAGGGGTGTGTGACGAAGAAAAGCTGAGATACGACGGACTAGCGCGGAGCCCTATCTAATGTCTCAAATTTAGATATCTATAAGCCCCTAAATCTTGAGATTTCTGTTTATGAAACTGCGATTTTTTAACTTTATTATTGAGATTTTAGCCAACGGGCTAGTTTATCTCAAGGTGAAATTGCGAAGTGTGATATGAATGAAGACCAAGGTTGCAAAAACTCATTTCAGCTAAAACAATGTTTTTTTTTTAAATTATGAAATAATTAGATGCTATGGTCATATTTTGAATTGGTAAGATACAAGAAGAGGTTGCAAAGAATGTGTTTGACATATTAAACCTGTTTATTTCACTTCATGAGATTCACAATCAGCGATTTTTCATACACTCACTCACTCACTCAGCGATCAGAAAATCGCTGATTGTGACTCATAGAAAGCAAAATTTACAGGTTTTATGTTTCAAACGCATACTTTGGCGTGATTTTTTTTTTTGAACTCTTGTTGCTTATGAAATGGTGCTTGGTGTGGTCTTGCGTTTTTCTTTGTTGCCCCGTACAACCTCTATCACGCTGATATATTTTTCTGTTGCTGCGATGAGCAACTTCTTTGTGTGGTGTTAAAGAAGACAGTCCGAAAATACATGACCTTGATTATGCGTGGAGTGCGTTCTTTTGTACGTACGAGCTAGAAGAGCGTTATCAGTGATTGCGGTGGTTCAAGGAAAATTAAATAAAGCATTTCTGAAAACATAACGCTGCAAAGGCTCTAGGCCAATCGGGTGAGATCTTTCCATTTTATCTATTCATATTTTATTTTTTGTCACTGATTTATCAAATGCTCTATATTGACGAATAGAGTTGCCAAATCATTCACCCTCCCACTAACACAACTCTTTCCTTCCTGTGACACCTATGAAGGTAGTATGGGTTCCCTGCACCTTCTTAAGTAGATGTTGGATTAACTTTCCCTCCCTTCCCCTGCGATTGTAAGGATGTGGCCAGGTGTATAATGCGATGCTTGTATTGTAGATTTTATTTTCGTGTGGGGAAAATCACTAATCCCAAGTGATATTTTCTGCGTCAACACTCGATATTTTCTGCAAAACGTATTAGTTGACCATTATATAGCCACCCACGATTTGTACAATCGCATATGCTATGCTATGCTATGCTATGCTATGCTATGCCATGCTTTATGTTTCAAACGCATACTTTGTAACATCTTCTTGTAAGTTACAAGTAAAACATGTCATCATACCATCTTTAGGGTTTATTATTCCGAAAAACATTATTTTAGCTGAAAAGAGTATTTGCAACCCTGATGAGGACTCTTTAAACAAACATTTGCTTCTAACAATTTTACGGATTTCCAGTTTGCTTAAATTTTCCGCAAATTGTCAATGATTATTAAGGATCTTATTTAGCGGAATTTTGATTACAACATAATTCCAAAATCATATGATTAAAAGATGTCATAAACAACGCAGGTTTAATAACTCTTATTATTAAAAAGACTGACTACTGAAGTTCATAGAAACTCCCTAAAATTCGTAGAACTTCCTTGAAGCGTTAAGGTCTTTCCTGAAGGGTTCATTGAAGTTTGTATTGCCTGAATTTCTTGGGACTTCCCCGAAGTTCGAAGGACTTTTTTTAAGATCTTAGGACTTCCCTGAAGTTCGGGAGTTTTTTGAAATTCATAGGAATTTCTTAAAAATCGTAGAAGTACCACGAAGTTCGTTGAAATTCTCAGAAGAACTTTCTCGAAGATCTGAGGAGTTTCCTGAAGTTTGAAGGACTTAACTGAATATATGAGGACCCTAAATTTAGAAGAGCTTCCCTGAAGTTCATAAGGCTTTAAATATCGAAGGGTTTTCCAAAAGTGTGTGGGTCTTTCCTTAATTTCTTGGAAAATCTCTGAAGTTTGGAGAGCTCCCATGAATTTCCTAGGACTACCTGTAGTTCAATCGACTTCTCGGAAGTTCTAGGAACTTTTTTGAGCTTGGAGAACTATGTTAAGTTCAGAGGACTTCCCAAGAGTATTGAAGACTTCTCTGAAGCTCGGAAAAAATCCATAAGTGTCATAGGATTATCCTTAAGCTTTAGAGCAATGCCTAAATGACGTAGAAGTTTACATTAAATCTGTATAAAATTCTGTAAAATTCGTAGCTATTCCCCAAAGATTAAAGGACTTCCCTGAAGTTCGTAAGACTTCTCTGTAATTTGTAGAACTTCTCTGAAGGTTCGAAGAGATTTCCTGACCGTCGTAGGTCATCACAGTAGTTCACAGGATTTTCCTGAAAGTTGTAAGACTTTCCCGAATTTTGAAGAACTTTCTTGAAGTTCGAAGGCCTTATTTGAAGTTTTTAGAAATAGAACTTTTTTATTGAACATGTTGAACAGGTACTTCAAAGTAGTAACGTGTCAGCACTGCTTAAGTCTGCTATCAATTAAGCACAAATCATACATGCAATTGATTCGAGAAAAACATTAAATTAAAAATAAATACAAAATATATATCCTAAATTCTCAGGGTAAATTTTGTTCATCAATGTTTAGTTGTGTGAAAGATTTAGCTTGAACCAAATGGTTAGTTTTGACCTGATTATAAAAAGAAACTTTGACATACATAAAATTTAGAACCTATTTAAATTATACAAACAAGACTATTTTCCTGGTGGACTTATGAAATTCCTGGTTTTTTCCCGGTTTTTCCTGGTGAAAATAAATTCCCGACTTTTTCCCGGTTTTCCTGGTTCACTTGCCACCCTGACTGGTATCATGAGAGAATATCTGGGAGATGTGATTTGAATTGTTGGATAGCTTGGTACCGTCATCAGAATAATACCTGCTCAACCTGAAGTCTTGAAAAAGTATCTAGAGTACTTAAATCTTAAAACACATGAAATAATTTCTGAGCTGCTGGTATCATATGAGCGAATATCTGAGAGATGTGATTAGGTTTTTTGGATAGTTGGATATTTTCAGAATGATACCTGATCAACCTAAAGTCTTGCAAAAATATCTAAAGAACTTCGTGGAGATCTTGGAACACCTGAAGATCATTGGAATAATTTCTGAGCAGCCTGAGAGAATATCTTCTTGATGTAGAAGACGCAAGCGCTTTCATGAAATTCTGTGGAGATCCATGGGTTTCCATGAAGTTCTATAATATACTGTGACATTCTCAGAACTACAATGATGTTCTCCGATCATTTTTAAAATACCTCTCACTTCTTTGAAGCTTAAAAAAAATACAATTTCCATACAGCTTACTGTTCCCTATGAAGATCTCCGATTTTTTTTTTCATGAAAATCTTCGTTATTTAAATGAAGTTCTCCGAACTTCTAAAAAATATTCTCAAACTTCTCAGAAATTCCCAAAACTTTTGTAAAATTCCAAAATTTTATTGAATCTTCTCAACTTCTATTGAGTTTTCTGAACAATTACGAGAAACATCAAGAAATACATCCAAAGAAATTTGAATCAGAGTTCCATTCGTGTTCAAACCCGCTCAGAAATATAATCGAATAGCATTGGGAGGGGTGCGTTTCTGTTCTAGTTTCAAATTGAAACAGTCCATGTAAAATACAACAGCATTGCGAAGATTAAGATTATTTTTCTAAAATTTCTTCATCTTCTGCATAGCTTCATAAATGTCAAATGTTTCTGCCGTTGCTGGCACTAGGTCAATTCGGGTTCAAGCTGTTGGGATTCGTTTTCGGTATCCGGGGTCGCCACTTCCATTTTCACCACCTCCTTATGCAGCACCTCTATACTTCCTCTGTTTTCTGGATGTTGTTGTACACCGATGCACCTCCGGCCGCAACACTAGCTTACGGACTGCTATCCAACAAGCTGTCTTCGTTATGTTCTTTGTGCTGGTCTTGCTTTTTTTCGACCTGTGTTTTGACCTCTTCTAGCTGCTTGCGGGCTTTCCGCTTGGGACAGAAATTCATCCAGTGTTCATTTGGCTTACATAGAAAGCATTTATCCTTAATCCCAGCATATCTATATATAAAAATGAATTTCTGTCTGTTTGAGCCTTATAGACTCGGAAACTACTGAACCGATCGGTGTGAAAATTTATATGCAGGGGTTTTCGAAGCCGGAAAAGGTTCTTATGATGGTTCGAGACCCTCCCCCGCTGTAAGGGGGCTCCCATACAAATGAAACAGAAAAACATAGCGTAATTTTTTTAATCGGCGCATAAACTCTAGCTAATATTGAATCCCGAGCAAGGCCGGGCACGCTCAGCTAGTATTATATATGTATTCTTCATTCTATTTGTTGTTGTTGTTGTTTTTTTATTAAGGAGACTTTCAGCTCCCACTTCCAATTGAGGAAATTAAGCTAGGAGGGAATCTCCTTTTCACGTCCATGTATACACCTCGCACACCTGTGTACATGTCGAGGGCCAACTTCGCAGGAAATTATCTGGCACCTTCCACCCAAGCGACATTCTTACCTCCACTGCCTTTCCATTAGCATACTGGAAAGTTAATTGTTCCCACATCAGGGCATAATGCATACATGCTTCAGATCTAAATTTGATGGATCGCCTTCTCCTCCACGATCCGGTATGTGGCGTCCATATCAACAGGATTAGCGTCCAGTGATTTCACGACATTTGCAATTTCGCCCATGGTGGGCTTCGCACTTCCATTTGAATAGGCTAAACACAAAATATGCTTTATTTTCATCATATCAAAATGTTTGCTTCCAACGACGACAAAGGTTGCAGGCAATGAACAAAGCGCACCAAACGAAGTAAGCAATTAATAATAATGTGATTGACAGAAAAACAACTACTGCTGATACTGACAAGTGATACAATGGTCTTAAAAACGAACAGAAGATATTAAAAATTACTTAAATAAACGATTTTAAAACTCAAAATGCACATGACAAAAAAACAAAAATGTTAAAAAATGTCAAAATAACATTAAAAGATAGAAAGAAGAACACGCAAACAATAGCTTTAATAAGGTACACCTGGGCACGTTGAAAAGTTGAAACAGAAGGCGTAACTATTAACGGAAGTGAATAATCACTGTGATTATTTTTTACAGTACAATACAATATAAACCTAAGCCCATTCTATGTCTGTCAAATCAGATCACCAGGCATGGACAATCATTTACATTAATTTGCCCCTATTTTTTTTTCATCAACGCAATCCAGGCGCATCACGCCACGGAATGCACCAATAGGTAGCCGGTAGGGTAGAATAGCATAGTAAGCACTTTTAGTGCACAAATATTATTTATTAAAGTTTTTACCAGATTTTTTTAAAAAATTTTACCAAAATTTGTAATAATTTTGAAAAATTAGGCATGAATCAAAAAGGCCAAATATCGTCACAAACTTGGTGCATTGCCCGTAGCGAACAATTATGCGAAATGTCATAGAATTCTACGAGGAAAAATCTGAAATTTGTTTTTTTTTTTGGTCTAAAACTGCTCAACAATAAATTTTACCTCAGATGAAAACAGAAACAAAATCTATTGGGTAGAGGAAGGAAAGCTGGCACCTTCCATTGAATACTGAAATTGAAATTCGTAAAGATGGACCACGTCCAATGCAATTTCAGTAAACACTGCTTACAATAGATCTTTTTTTATTAAACACAGCATTCTGCCACCAGATGCGTATCACTAGCATGCCATCCGAATAGATTCAAATTGTGGTGGATAGTCCGTTCGGATGTTGTTTTACGAACTTAATGGGGAAAATGTTCCATTCGGGCACGGCAAGCAAAACCAAAAAAGAAGTAATTGGATAAAAAACGCATTTGAACGAACGGTGGCAACACATCCACCATAGAACAAAACACGAAGAAGCGAGTCTAGTACATATTGACATTCAATGCTCGAGATTCCGAAATTGTTCAGACAGTAAATCCCAACAAGTTCACGTATGGATCGGTACCCGACACGTTTCCTTACTGCATGCTATGCAGTTCTCTGCTGTGGAGGGCTTCCAAGCATATATTGCAGGGTAAAAAAGGAACTGTGATTGTCAGTTCGCATTTCGATGGATCGGAAATCGAAATGAAGAGTAGTTTTTGCTTTGATGCAGTATTGGTAGTTGTTTCTGACGTAGCTCAAAAGCGAAATCACCTTGATGTAGTAACTGTTTCCGAATCAGCATAGAAAATAGCCTATCAATCGATCTATAGTGAATTTCATTAGAAAACCAAAGAGTGTTTGGTTGCTTGCAACAGCGAAGGATATTTCGTAGGTGGTTTCGAGATGCGGTCAGACAGGAGAACTGGGTTCATGGGCTCTTCAAAATCAGCTCAATGGTTTTTCATCTAGGATTGTAGCACTACACGTTCCATTTCAATGAACACTGAAAATGCCAATACCACAAAGGAGTCGAATTCATTCAAACATTTGATTCAGTGCCAAAACGTACTGCTTTCACTTCTCTACTCTACGACACGAGAACATATTCCAATTGACATCGAACAGCAAAAATATGCAGTGTAAACTCGTCACGTTTCATTTGAATTTTCCGAGAATCAAAAACAGCAAACGTCATCTCGCGTACACATACATATCCGTGCCAATATTATTAAAAGATATCGGATCGGAACCATAAATAGTATCTATACATCGTCTTTCATGGCAGTGACTGGAATGCACGTGTCGTGTACCGGTTTCAATATGTGTGTGTTAGGGTTACCAATAGTGTGAATATCTGTCATATTTGAAAAGGTAGCAAAAACTAGAGGATTTTCAATAAAACACTCAAAATTTAATCCATTGCTTTTAACTGATGTGAATCTGATAATCAATTAATGACCAGTATTCCAAAAAAGATCGGCGGCAAGTCCTAGTGCAACTCTATAGATTGAAAGCCAAAATCAACCTGAACTTCATCCGGGAACACGATTTGCAATTGAATAGCACCCATCCGTCTGTTGCGACGCTAGCAAATGCAAATAGCATTGAGATGCAAGATGCGCGAAATCAAAGCGAAAACTGATGGAATATCCTCGCACATTGCATACGTACCTATACATACATCATCACAACCATAAGACCAGAACAAGGAAGAGAACGGTGGAAGCATTTGTTGATGTTTTTTATTCATTTGTTGTATGTATACCAATAGACGAGTGAAACTACGACAGCACATCGTCTCTCACTCGTACTCCGCAGCAAATAGCGATCCATCCAACGAAATCAACAACGTCGTGTCACTGGCGATCTGCAGGCATAGCACAGTAGGCCAGAAATGCAATTTAAACGACAAATCCAGTATTTCTTAAACCGAAACATTTCCTAGGGTTGATACCTTCGAAGAAATTTCCCGTTATCACTAAAACTACAGTGAACTATATCTACAACTCGATATTCAAGGGAACTTCGAGTTATAGCATAACTATCCCATACAAAATCGCTATCACAGTAGCCATGAAATTAATGTTTACTATGGTTCTATAACTCGATATCGAGTTGTGGAGAGTTGACTGTATCTATTAACGTAATAGTTCGCAACTCATCCGCAAAAATGGCACTACGACCGAACTTTTGATATTTTAGAACACTTGACGCATTCAGAAAAGTTGTTAATCTTAAAAAAATAAGCAACTCTTCTGAAAACACAGAAGTTCCGTAGCCTGCCGTTTCCGAGTTATTTGGAAAATAAAATCAAAATTCGTTAAAATATGATGAAATTATGTATCAAAATCTCAACTTTTGCTAAGGAATAATATGATTAAAACCACAAACTTTCGAGAAAATGTTTAGAAAACTTTAAAATATATGCTTCATTAAAATAATTCTGCTGAATTTCATCTGCAGATATGCACAGAATGACCCCAGAATTGATTTCAGTAACCTATCAAGATTAATTGAGTCGTATACGCAAAATGCCGATTGTTTTTGATTTGGTCGCGAAATGTTAATGTCCGGCCCATAGTGCACAGGTCGGCGCAGCGAGGAGGCCTCCAAAAGAAGAAGTGAACGTGTTAAGTGCGGGTTCGCAAATTTCTTTGAAGATGATACGCTCCCCATCCACTCTATGCAGTGAGGAAGATCTCTTTTTTTTCTTCGCAGTGGTCCTTGGATTTGTTTTTTCTCCTTCGTTACAGCCAGACAGCGCTATGGCACTGGCACCGCTGACTGGTCGAAGTAAATGCATTTTTGAAGCAGGTGCTTATGAAGATATGGTAATTTAATATGCTAACAGCAATTTGCAGGATTACTCCAGTAATAAAAGGGAATGGAATGGACGGATATAAAATCGGGACCTTGGAGTGTTTTTTATTATCTACGACAGAATACAACCATGATATTGGACAAACAGTATATAATTTTCTTTTAGGTACTTACTAGTATTGGGAATTAGTATTGTGTATTTATGCATATACAAACAAACATGCCTAGACGAACCTCCAAATATTATACTAGCGTGTCTCACACGAGGTGTAAAAACGGCAACTTTTGAAAAACATTGAAATAGTAACTGAAACTCAAAACCAATTTTCATTAGAATTCATGGAAAAATTTAAAGTTACTTACGATAGATAGAACCTTTCACCGAAATCTTCCACGAAGTTTTTGGCGATTTGAAGGCAATTTCGTTTTGGGACAATTTTGACGTTTTTTTTTAGTGATTTAGGCTACTTTTGCGATTTTAAAGCAGTTTTGAATATTCTACCAAGCCATTTTGGCATATCTTAGGCCATTTTCAGGACACTTTTGGACTTTTGACGTTTCTATGTAATTTTATTGTTTCCATCGCCATTTTTCGCGGTTTTGAAAGTATTTTTGTTTTTCGATTATAAGCCTTTTTTCTAAGGTAACTTTTGCCATTTTAAGGGTCATTTTGAAGTTTACCATTCCTCATAAACCTAGGTATATCGGAAAGCTTACATGTAAATATGAATTATATGAAATATATGAATTCCACAGGAGATGTAGAGTGTACCAAAAAAAAATCATCCGGTAATACCGGCTCCACGATCCTACTCCTAAGGTTGTATGGAACTATGGTATGGCCTTATGCGTAAATATCAGTGATCTTTGAGTCAGTTCTGTATATGTTTTGATAGAACACCAGAGAACTTATAGATTGTGTTTGAAGCTTTGTGACCTATAAGTCATTTTCAATGTTCTCATGGGTTAACACCACATTTCAACATGCTTTTGAAACAATTTCTAGGCCCTTATTGTTAAGATCAATTTTTGATTGAAAGCTATTTGTCTGACAGAACTTAACGGACTGTTTTTAATGATTCTGTTTCCAGTCCTGTGGGGAATAACCTTGGAAGTGTATTAGAGACCCTGTTATTTATTATGTATATTAATGTCTTGCGACGTGTTTTACGATTTTGCGACATCAGATGATACTGAGTTATTCATTGCAGCTAAGGATTGAGATGATGCCGTTTTACACTTCAATGAAGATTTGCGTTCTCTACGTAGATGGTTGAAGTATAAGTAGTTGAAATTAAATACCAGTAAAACTAAATTTATGGTAATTTCGCGGAATCGAGTAAATGAGAACGTCTCTGTTGCAATTGATCTCATCTAGACTTTGCCCTTCCATTTTATTGTTGGCCAATGCAACACAAATATTGAGATTACAGCGCTTGCAGAGTAAAATAATGCGTTTGATTTTGAGATGTAATTTGATGCTAGACGCCTTACAATGGTTGTCGGTGAAGCAAAGAATTGTGTATTTGACTATGGTGTTCATTTTTAAAGTAGTTAATGGTTTGCTGCCTCAATATTTGTGTGATCGAATTGAAAGAGGAAGTGAATTTCACAGATATAATACTAGAAACGCGACTGAAATCAGTACACCACATTTCTTGACTTGTGCTTCATAAAATTCATTATATTATAAAGGACTAAATGTTTTCAATTCGATGCCTAGACATATCAAACGTTCAGCAACACTTACAGAAGTTAAAAGACACTGCATTTCACATTTTTTTTTTAAGAATTGTCAAATTATGTATCTTGACGAAGTTATCTCTAACGGATTATTTTATATGGATAGCTGTCATAACGACTTTTTAATAATTATTGTAGCACTGCAAAAACTATTTCTGTTCACCACGAGGGTGATGATAGATTTTTAATATTTGATTTAATAGTAGTAGATTTAAAAAAAAAGTAGTCTACAATGGTTTGAGCCTCGCGCGCGTATTATGGATATAAAGGACTGAATTTAAAGTTTGATAAAAATGCAATTTTGAAGCTTATTTGGAAGATACCTTGAGTTAGTAGTAAGTTTTCTGGCAAATGACGGGGGTTCGTGAGCATTCCTGACATTGCTGAAAATTATGATAGCATCAGATTGCGGGGTTGCTAGTATAATAGGATGCTTTGTTGATTGTTCATTAACTCTTGATTGCTTGTAATACTTATGAATATTTTAGGTGGACAAAAAGGCGAACTAAGAGGTGGACGCCTGAGCTTTTCCACATTTATATCGCTGTGAAGCAACTGTAAACTCTAGAGGGAATTTATATCTGTAACTGTAACCAGTTCGATTTTGTTTGCAAACCTGGTTAAATTGTCATATTTAATTATCTTAAAGATAAATCGTCCAGCTCAAACCTTTGTAGGGGTAAGAGGTGGGACCATCATCATCATCATCAATTTGTTGGAACAATTTTGAGTTAAGTGAAAACCTTCTTCTTCTTCGTCTTATTCTTTGACTTTTTAACGTACCCACTGGGACTTTTCGTCGGGTCTCAACTTATTGTTCTTTGAGCACTTCCACAGTTGTTAATTGAGAGCTTTCTAGTCTGTAAGATTTTTGCGTTAGTATTATTGTTTGGCAAGAACAATCACCGGGAATCGAACCCTGCCGCCTTAAGCACGGTCTTACTTTATAACTATGCCTTTACCGTCAGAGTTAAGCGTGGCCCCAAGTCAAAACCTTATTAGATTAATGTCAGAGATTTTTTATCTAGTTCGGAAACTTTATGGGATGACTTGAGAGTCAATTCGGAAGAGTGGATAGATTTCATGTATTTTAGCTTCAATTTCACTATCGTAATTGTGTTTGGTCATGTTTGATAGAGTTTATTGTAGTTTTGAATCGATAAATTTCGAGGAGCGCGGAAAGTGTTAATATTGATGGGTTTTATTTTATAAATTTCTGGACCCAAGAAATGCAACGGTGGAGCTGTTTAAATGCATAGTTCACAAATCCGCTTCATTGGACATCTATCATGGCCATATGCGTCACGAAATGGAGATGAAAAAAGTGGTAGTATCTTTTCGTCGTGGAACTTTACGAAATCCGGGTCGTTTGCAGCCATTTCTGAGCCAAGTAAGTGGAGAGGTGGTGCAGTTTGAATTCAAAATGTGTGAAGCCACCCACAGTTTGAATTCAAAATATGTGAAGCCACCCAATTGGACATCGATTATGGCTGGATTTAGTGAGTTTGTTCCACTTGGGAGACATGCTTATAAATTTGTTATCACTGATCTTTATTTTCGGTTGTTGTTACGATATTGAATTTGGAACTTCGGAAGGGTGTATGCGTGATCCAGTTTGTAAAGCATTGTTAACTGCTTTCGGGGACGTAACTTCATTTGAATAGCTTTTTGTTAAGTCGGTCGTAGATTGTGGTAATGTAAAGGGCACGGTAGCTACAGAGCAACCGTTTTTGCTCATTGAGCCTCGTTGCATTACGAAGTTGATCTATCCCAGACCGCTGTTGTCAAAAATCGGGAATAATAAAACCCCGCGGAACGATTCGGAAAAGTAATACATATGATTAGACAAAAGTGACGCTTGAGCCGGTACGGAAGACATTGTTAAATGCTTTCGGGGATGTCATTTCATTTTAATAGCTTCTTGTAACAGGTAATGAACGATCGTGGGTCGTAGATGTTTGTGGAGTACGGGGCACGGTGGCCTTAGAGCGACTGTTTTTGCTTACAAAAAATTCCACGCGTCATAATCATGTGTCTCACACTTAATTGAGCACTTACTGTGAAACAGATCTATTTCATGTGTGAATCTACAGTAGTGGTAACCGTGATTACCTCTCACTCCAGCAGGCCTGGGTTCAAATCCATCTGTTTTGAATAGTAGTGTGATTCAATGTGCAATACACTTACATTGATAGAGAAAGATTATCAACATTTCAAAGTTACAAACACTAGAAATCAACGTGTAGAACACATTGCACCATGGTGCAAAACACTTAAAATAAATGTGATTATGCATGTAAAAATCAAGTGCTTAAGCACTTCGATCAGACGTGCGAACTTTTTTGAGTGTACTGAGCAGAAGATCGTGTGTTAGAAACCAAGCCCCTTTACATTACTTAGTTGATAGGGTCGCGTCATTTGCTTTCCATGCTTTAAAAGATCGCATTACTTTCCAATGTGAATCCTGATCTAATTCACCCTTCCTACTAACAAAAACGTTCTTCCCGTGACACCCGGGGAGATGTAGAGGTATACTCGGTCTCAAGGAACAACGGGTGTCGAAATAACAATCCTTTCCCTCTCCGATGAACGTAAGGACGTAGCCGGCGCGGTTGACCTCAACAATAAGGATTCACCGGATTTTACACACTGAGAATGGAATGCTAATTCCAAGTCCTTTCATATGGTTCTTAGTTTAAATTTCGCTAAATCTGGTCAATGACGGAGTAGCAACTACTGAAATGTATGGTCGTCAATGCTCATGCTCAACTTGATTGACAATTCTGGAAGCGTATAATTTCAGCTGCGAAAGCCTTATGAGCCAACTTCAAATGTTTGATGCGTTAACTGCAGAGAAAGGGTGTCCACTCAATTAAGAAAAACAAATTCTCTGATTTTCCAATCAATTTTCAAGAAAATTCTAGGCATAGAAAACCATCCAATTGTATTTTAATTCATAAGTTTTAAACATGGTAAGGTTATGGTGTTCCATTAGTAGTCGGGAGTTACCTGCCTCCCTGACGGCGGTAGCATTGGTACTCAGTACGGAAAACAAATCAAGGAAAAAAACTTTAGGCGAGTGTATGGTCCGTTCTTATCTCAAATTACTCCAAGTCCAATTCCAAAAGATTCTTTCATGAGAATTTTGAGAAGAATCTCCAAATAATTCTGATGAAGGATCTCACTGAATTCTGAGGTTTTTTTTGGGAAGAATACTTTCTGAGCTTCTTAATACTTGGCATGGGATGTCTCAAGAATATTCCAAGGTTTAATTCCCTTGACCCGTAACGTGGGTAGATCACCTTTTTGTGGTACGTTACGGGATGTAAGATCTACCACCGATTCCTAGTCCTAACTTCTTCAAACTAGGGGAACAGGATTTTTCAGTAATCAAAGGAGCACATCTTAGTCCTTGTTACTTTTTATGCCTTGTTGATAGTGATAAGTCCTCGGGTTGCCTAGACCGAGGATGATCTTGAAACAAGGAAAAAAATGAGTTAGTTAGTCTTTACCTATGTGATTCCTAATCTTCTAATCGTTGTTCCCTAGTTTGAAGTGGTTAAGACTAGGGTTCTGATGCATGGTCATTATCGGTGTCATAGCTTGTTTTTGTTGTTAAGGAATCCAATTTTGACTGACAAAGGGGCGCGCCTTTCGAGGGTGTTCCAACTCCGAAGGGTATAAATAGCGGAACCTTTCAGTTAGAATCGATTCCTTGCGATGAAGGCAAGAATGACAACTGTATCAAAACCGAATACTTCATCATTTCTCAATAGTGATGGAGTAATACGACATGCACTAAACTAAGGACACGGGATATACTACAATAGATCAAATTACTGGTCGCAGTGGTGTTATGTCCCGAACAGAGGAAAAAAAAAATTCCCTTGACGAGAACTATCGAGAAAAATTTACACAGCCTACGAATGAAAACATAAATCCCGTTTTTTAGTAGCACCACAACCTGTTTATTGGTAGCTCTTTTAGGACAAGTCGAGTAACTTGTGGAATATGTTAGTTTTATGGATTAAGTTCACAAATACAAAACACATGTTAAAGCCTTCTTAGTTCAAACCTCCATAGCTCCGAAGTCACAATTTCAACACTATGCTGACTATGATTCAAATTTACCTAAACTGCTCCGGCAATCATCGGTCATGATTTAAGCCGCTTGTCCGCTGCTCACAAATGCCTTTATGATAAATTTCATTTCAATTCCTTTTAATAAACCAACTAACAGGCACTTATTTAATACACCATTAATCAAAGCAAATTTCGCAAAACCCGTTCTACTGCAGTAGCAGTACAACTAATAGAGGCAACCCATATGCAATGCACTGCAGACATACATGTGCCATTAGGGAACAACCCAGAAACGTACAACAGCCCACATGAGAATCTATTTCCCGCCGCATCATCGACAGTTTTCTGCCATAAAACATCATAAACGATACATCATTTTTTCCTGGCGAGCACGCTTCGCCCATCTCCCCCCATGCTGCCACATTTTTCCCGGACTTTCAATTTGCGAACAATTTACGCTGCTGGCCGAGCCTAGCACAGTAGAACACAGACAGCAATGAATGTCCCTCCGCCAATCTGGTTCAAATATATGGGCCAGCCGTGTGAGCGCAGAGTAGTGGAAACAAGTGGACCGCACAGCAGCAGCACATGTTCCGCATCCATCATCGTCGTCGACCAAAACGCCATGGTGAAGAAAATTAAAACATTAGACCAACTTTGCGATAGATATGTTCCCTTCCGTTCCCGTTCCCGTTCCCATTAGAAGTACAAATTGGACAAATTTAATGCTCTCGACGAAAGAATGACGTTTTTATAATGAATATAATTTAAACACTTCGGGGAAAAAAGAGGTCAGATGAAAAATGTTGTCGAATTTGCAATTAAGCTAAGCAAAAAAAAATCAATATGGTATCCTCAAAGCAACAAACTTCAGTAGCTTTGCTCCTAAATTAGTGCCAATCATCTACTTCTGCATCATCACCACTGTCTTTAATCAAGGCAAACGGGCGGCTCCTCGGCCATAAACCAAACAATTCTAGATTGACGAACGCGACGATTGCCTCCGCGATCCAATTAGGTCCAATTTTATATCCCCGTTGGCTGATGGAGCAGGAAGATTGCTGTACCCATCCTGTACCATCGACGTTGACCCTTCAATGAATAGCCTCGCTCAAACCCTGTGAGGAACCATCAGAACGGGTCGTCCGTTGTCGTAAAAACTCAACGATGATTCATCCTCGAAAAGGGTGCTCTCTCTTGAACAGCCAGTTCTGTTTGTCAAATAATGCTTAAAGCAGGCCAATTTGTCGTTCATTATTCATGAGAAAACCTTCACCTTGTCGCGCTACGGTCGATACTCGGATTTGTTTGCCTTTCTCCGATTGTACCTATACTATAGGATCCTTTCTCTTTACAAAACGACCGGGGAGAGCTTCATCAAAAATTCCAATCAATTGCGAACGAAACTATTTCCATCCGGTTCATTTAGCTCGATAGCGTATTTTGCCCGAAAAGGCCGAAATAGTTCACAGATTAAACAACTCGAACGGAAGGCCTACAAGGATAATCCACTCCATCGATTCCGTTGATTGCGGATCGAACCGGGAATGTGGGTCATTTAGAGCGGCGATGCATGGATGTACGTGAACACTTATTAGAATAATGATTTGGACATCGCTTTTTACCCCTTTTGGAGATTTACATTTAGATGGCATTCGATACAAAGGGGTAGAGAGTTTTTTATGAGGTCGATCTCCATCGGCATATAGATAATGAAAATGTACCGAATGTACATCAACGGATCAAGTCAATTCAAACCAAGCTTCTTTTCTAACTGTTGCACTAATTTTAGATTGAGTTGAGTAGGTTAGCTATATCAATACTTCAATACTTCAATGCTGGTATTGTTGAGTCTTCTATTGCAAACAAGTTAACATTTCGTTAATAAATGGCGGGTTCTTCTCCACACTCATGGGGCACCCTTCAGGGCGACGGCTTCTTCCATAGCAAATCATAAGATCATGGTTTGCTGGAAGGAGATTCTTCGTCTGTTCCCGGTGGGCTTCGCGTGGGCGTTTTTGGCCTTTTATACAGCGCCAAGCTGAATATGATTTGTTAGTGGGACTTGATTAAGTTGTCCTGATTGGATTGCCCATTGCTATGTGCAGGCACCTTGCTACATAAGTGGTAGTCTCAATCACCATCATCATCATCATCATCATTATCTTTTGAACTAATAAATCTATATACTACCAAATTAGGTACCTTTTTTAAACGATTTCAAGGTAGAATCTTTCCAAAAAGGTCATTTATTTATTACCAATGTGTCATTTTGTACGACAGTCGTCACCGGGTTTTAACTGTGATATCAACACACGATCAAAGTGTTCGCAATGATCGTAGTGGTTTTTAGAGATATGAGGGGTTCGGTGGCCTAGTAGCGACGTTTTTTCTTTCTGCGTAGTAGGTAGTGAGTTCAATTCAATTCATTTCAAACAGGGTGACCAGTGAATTTTCATTTTGAAATCCCCGGTTTTCCCGGTTCATATCTTAAAAGTTTCCCGGATTGAACAACGAAATAAAACATATTTTTTTATGATAGTTGTGGGAAAATTATCTTCAGAAGCAAATCTGCAGGAAATAATTGATTAAGTTGATAGTATAATTTAAGTCAACGGGTCACTAAATTTACTCAAAGCAAATCATTACTCTTTCGAGATACTTTGAAACATAATGTTTTATACTTTTATTAGCTCGTTACCTGAGAATCCTGAGAGCAACCCTGGAATTTTAAATAAAATTCAAAAGGAATCAAAGTTTTAATTTCAAACAATACTGAGCAGGATTCCTACATAATTTTGCAAGGCGAAGATCTGCGCAGAATTCGAAAATTATTCTGATATAAAGTCCTAAAACATTGTTAGATGAATTTGGAGGGATTTCTGTGGAGAAGAAATTCCTGTGTGATTCCAAGGAGAATTGTGGGAACTGTGAGGAAAATGACAGATGAATTTTAATGAGAATTAAATTAGACTTCAACAAGAAACATTATTTCAAGTTAAATTTAAATTAAAATAATTTTTTGAGAAAAAATTACAAGGAATCAAATTCTTAGAAAGGGTAACAATGAAATACCAAATAAAATTTAAAATTTCTGTTTTTTTGAGAGTTCTCTGCTTAGTTTACGAATAATTCCATGATAATTCAAAGCAGACGCCCAAGTTAATTCTGAATTCATATTATGGGAATTGTGAATAAAATTGCATGTTTATTCAGCCATTCCATAGCAAAACGATATGTGGTTCTCAGAATTTCCCAAAAAAATGTAGTTTTGTTCCTTATCGAAAAATATTAGACCCATATTTTTTTTTTATTAGGGTGACCATTTTCGTGTTAGGGTGGTCAAAAAATCGTTTTTTTTTTTCAAAAATGCCTTTGCACTTTACATTGGGAATTGGAATCGGGCGAAAAAGCTATTTTTAACATTGCTTAGTGATCAAATCCTAAACTGATGGAAATTGTGCAACTAAAAGAGCAAGTCGTTCTTTTGGTAAAGGCTCGTTCACTCTGTTTTATTGGTTTATTCTGAAATGCGGACATGAAAAATTTGTCCGTATGGTAAGGTTTATTTATTTTTCCCGGATCTTTCGTCGAATTCCCGAGTCTTATCTGGTTTTCCGGTTACTTTACAAATTCCCGACTATTTTTCGGTTCACTGTTCAATGTTTTATCGAATAGCAAAATAGTATCAAATTTTACTATCTACTTCTTATTATGATATTGGTAATTTGTGCGCTATAACAAGTAAATAGCTTATTCTGATATCATTTGATATTTTGGTATCATAAATTCAAGTGCTAATTTTGATATGATAGCAAAATAAGCTATTAATAAGTCATTGAATTGATCAATTTAAACAACATATGATGGTCTGTTCCCCTATTTTAATATTCAAAATTCCCATTGATTTGATATTCTCGTCTACTCGGAAAGGTAAAAAAAACCCTGATGAATCGATTTCTTGGACTTTTTTTTCTCAATAAAACAATATTCCATAGTGGGATTTTAGCGACATCCACTTTGATTCATTTTGCTTCAAAATTATACACAAGCATTTCCGAGCCGGAACGAATATCTCGATGTCTTAAATTGGTATGGATTAGCCTTAGTCAAAGAGCTACAAATATGTTCAATTTTACAACAATAAAATACCTAATTTTTGGAAGCATCTGCCGGAAAGTGAGATACTAGGTCAAATTGTTCGAAATAATAGCAGTTTTATAAATTTGCGTTTCAGCTCAATTTTGAGATTTTATATTTAACCTTTCTCAAAATTCAAACAATCCCCACCAAATTAACAAATGTAGGGGAAATGTCTCTAATTGTTGGCCTATGTATCTAATATAAGGCTTATCGCTAAAAATCTGCTATTTATCAATTTTATCTAGATGAACGCGTTATTGGGACGTTACTAATGAATATTTTTGATTGCTATTGAAAATTTAGTCGACTGCTGAATTTATGTATGGGCCCAAATTAGGGACACTTAGGCCGAACATTACCTGCATTCCCGCTACATAATAGTTAAAAATGTTTAAAACATTTTCAGTACATACATTTTCGAATAAAAAATTGGTCGGAAAATTTTACCTAGTACCTCACTTTCCGGCAGGTGCTTCCAAAAATTAGGTGTTTTGTAACCGTAAAATTGACCATATGTGTAGTTCTGTGGCGTACGTTTCAGCTCAATTGATCTGAAAAGAATAAAGTTAATCAATGTCAAAATTGATAATTTTTGTATGAAAATCGGTATGCGCTGCCATTATATCGAACAGCACTGTACATTCAATTACATTCTTGTTAACTTTTTGAGATTGAAGAGAAAACTTGATTTTTAAACAACACGACAATGGTGTTATTGGTTTTAGATATCTTTATTAAGGAGACTTTCAGCCATAGGCTGATTCGTTTCCGGTATGGCATTATTTTCAATATCTCAGAATCAACAAAAACCGTAAATTTTCAGGATTCTGACAAATTAAAGATCTGAAAAATTTTGATAAGAATGCCAAATGAGTTTTGAAAAGAATTCTATTCCTCGAAAATTCATTGTCATTAGAAAGTCTGAGTACAATTCTAACGAGCGGCGCCGGTGGTGTAGAGGTAAGCGTGATTGCCTCTCACCCCAGCAGGCCTGGGTTCAATCCAAGTCGGCGCCGCCGGGATGTTCTGAGGCATAACTTCTCTGATCACGCCTTCCTTCGGAAGGGAAGTAAAGCCGTTGGTCCCCGGTTCATGAGTTGATGGGTCGTTAGGTAGGGTCCAGGTGTTGGAGCTGCCTCCCTGGCGTCGACAGCATTGGTGCTCAGCACGGAAAACAAGATTGATGGAAAACAAATCAAAGAAAAAAAAACAATTCTAAAGAAATTTGACTAGAAGTCCCAGGTAATTTTGAAGATACTATTATCAGATATGGATATAATTCTGACACTCCCAACAAGCAATTGAGCTGATTAAAAACTGAACAAGCTATTTTTTGGTACAGAAACATATTTTTTTCCTGAATAAGTTCTTATTCAGCTTTCAATGTTTGGTGGGATACTAATCAATCAATCAATCTGAGACTTCTAAGGATAGCTCCAATTGAATTTCGATAACAATACCAAAAGAACATAATGCTGAATATTATGTCAAAAAACCATTGCAAAATTCTGTTTCATAATAGTTTTAAGGAATTTTCGGTGAGGTTTGTGAAGGAAACTTTGAGTATTATTTCAAAAAAAAATCGGAGTTAAGTTTCTTGACATACTAAGGAGACTTTCGTAACAATTCCTAACACGAATCCAAGAAAATTCCATGAGACTCTCACAATGCCATTTTGAGAAGAATTTCACGAGGGAAATTCGTATGCAATTCTGATTTGAAATCCAAGGAAATTTACGAAGAATACTGAATGCAGAGTGATTCAAAATCACTGTCACCGATTTCACAAATATGCAATTCTCTGTGGGTAAAATGGGTATATGTTCAAGTAGTGTGTACAAATATCAGCTTGTATTGATAGTAGGATTCGAAATTTTATTCGTTTTAGATTTCAAGCAGCCATGGACGTGAAAATGGAGCATGTCATAAATCTGTATAAATTCGTGTGTTATCTTTTAGAACCTGAAATCTCTTCGAACGAATGAAACATTTATTTTTCTCATCATTATAGAGGTAAAAAGGAACCATACGTGGAAAATCCGTTTAATATCAGAGCTTGGACGCATCGTCCGGACTCCAAAAGATCTGGAACTAAAACGTGCGTGCCAGCTGTGGTTCATTTTCTTGGCTGGTAATTAAAGGTAAAGGGAGAGAGATTTGAATTAAAGTATGCTTAAGGTTAAAAATCATGCAAATGTGCATTATGATTATTTTTAAAAGTGCCAGATATTCCGAATCACCCTGTACATTCTATTATACATACCAAGAGTTCTTTGATGAATCATTCAAGGCAATAAGATAAGAGGTAACATGAGATAAGTTCAAAAGAAATAATTCAGTTAATCCAGACATTGAAAATTGTACACAATCCAGAGACTTCTATAACAAATTTGAATATACTGGCCAAAGTGAATTGTTCAAGATTATGGGACCGGAAATTTCGGAAAAGCAGTAAGATGTATAAGATATCCATCTCAAACCCGTAAAAGTCCTCTAAGCGCCATACGCAAATTCAATATCCAGGACATGGATAAAATTGCTAGATTTTGTGACATGAAAAATAATCCAGGTTCAAAAATTATCAAAAATGTGTAAATGTTGGCCACACCACAAATCACGTGTCAGAGGCCTAGGAATTGTTTAGGATTTTTACTGGAATAATTTAAGACAAGTTGGGACGATCTTGGACTTGACAAATTTCTGAAACTCTGGGACATTGCAATTTATTATAAATATCAGACTTAATGGATTCAAAGTGAAATATAAGAGATATCGGACATAGAGATTTTAATATAAAAAAATGAAATTATATTAGACATTAAAAATATATTTTAAGGTTCCGACCAAACTCCCTATTCTTTTCCTGCCCAATTTGTTTGACTGCCTAAATACAATAAAAATAACCATATACATACACATACAACAAAAAATTTCGTCAAAAGAACTGATGTCTGTCTATGCCATTAATTTACCGATAACTCTATTTGCGTTGCCCCATTCCTGAGTTACGGTACCTTTCGATCGCCAAACACAGTAGTAGCACGCACGTCAAATACAAATTGATGAAGAGAACGTTACCTGGAAATACAAATGAGAAATTGATACATTAGTGAATATTAACAATATGTAAATTATGTATGATTATTAAAAACCTCAAGATCATAATTTACGCAGACGATATGAAACTCTATATGGACATAAAAGATTCTGATGGCATAGATACTTTTCATAATTCATACATTTATATTGGTGCATCAAAAGTTATTCGCAATCGAATGTAAAAAAAAAATGTAATTCAATCAGGTTCAGTAGAAAACGGAGTACACCCAATATTGTAGTCACTCTTGGTAATCAGCAAATAGAAAAATGCGAAAGAGTTAGAGATTTAGGAATTGTGTTGGATTCAAAATTAACTTTTGCTGGCCATTATAATGAAATAATAAACAGAGCAAATAACATGCTTGGATACATCACACGTTTTTGTTATAACTTTCGTGATCCTTATGCCATGAAAACATTGTACCTTGTATATGTTAAGTCAATACTAGAATATTGTAGCATAGTTTGGGCTCCTTTTTCGAGAATACATTAAGCAAGAATTGAATCGGTTCACAAACAATTATTGTTATATGCAGTGTTGGGAAAATATCAAAAATTCAAATATCACCAACGCCCAAGATCGCGCTTGATTTTCGTAGACAAAAATCAACAAGCAAACAACTGCGGTTGATTTTGCAAGCTGTGATGATATCGCAGCTCGGAATATCAAGCTAACAAAACTCACCAACTGCAAATCTCACCAAACTGTGGTGAGATTGAGTTTAATGATTTTTGCTTTACACCCGAATGCAGTCGAAACTTCCATAACGGTTTGCAGCAGTCCCTTCGCGTCTGCCATCGGTGAAGATTAAAAAGAGATAGCAAACTATGCTTTCTCTTTCTAAGAAAACGATGTGCAATGGAATCATTTTTGTATCGAGTCAACTCTCAGATTGATTTTTGCACGTTGTGAATAGTCTCGCAATTTCAATATCACGCGTGATATTGCGGGCGCATGAGAGCGGAAAAATATCAATTGATTTTTGATTTTGCCAACAGTGGTTATATGCACTCAGAAATTTAGGCTGGAAGGTATTCTCTTTGCCGTCCTACGAGGTCCACTGTATACTTATAAACATCCAAACACTTAAAAAGCGTCGTGAATGTGCAATGATCTCCTTCATTAATAATCTCATTGCACATCATATTGATTCAGCTGCTCTTCTATCTAGGCTAAATGTCTATACACCTTCGCGGAATCTAAGTAATCGAACTTTGTTTGTCACTAATCATTATCGTACAAATTATGCCAAGTATGGGCCCATGAACTAGCGAATATTAAACACAGCTAAATCTAGATTGGAATATTGCTACAGGAAATTAAAATTGGATTAAAATACTCACATATGTTTTTCACCAAATGTTACAAATTATTCTACATAAATTCATATAGGATAATTTAAGACACACCATGTAACTTAACTGTATAGCGACTATTACTGCATTAACGTTTATTGATGACCTACTAAGTGTTTTAGCGTTGACCATTAAGCTATTAAGCGTTAACAGTTTGTGCATTCCTACAAGTGTTACATTCCCCACGAAACAAATCTTAACATGACACGTCACATGCTTCTGAATAATCTTACGAAAACAACATTTATTAATGAACTATTTTGTCACAGCAATTTCAAGACACATTAACCCACGTCAGCATCGAACAAGCGAATTCTTCAAAAACAAACACCCCACTCGATCGGATTCCCTCCAGCATAATTTACGATGTTTGTTTTCATTTGGGGAAACCGAAACGATTTGTTCCTACCGATTTCACATCGTTACGCATCGGTCGGAGCTGCACCGTTTAAACGACCTTGAACCGAAACGTCGACCTCACAAGCTTCATCTTTCCCAAACTGGTGGGAGCGCTAGCTGTATGATGATCAAAAATCAATAAATTTTCACTCAATCTGAGCCGATCACCCGCAGTATCGACGATATATCGAACTCATAATGTGAAATCACATCCCGCAAGTTTATGGCCCATTTATAAACGTTTTAGCTGGTTTATGGATTTTTCAAACCCGCAAAACAATACGGACGCATGTAGGTTCGTCGTCGTTGGGTGTGTGACTACTCATCAGGATTTATTGTGCTCTTGTGGGACGCAGCCGAACGAACACCACTTGCAATTAGCGCGCAAATTGAATCAACTGGTAGGTGAGGATTTTCCTACTCGCATTCCTAGCTAAACCTGGGCAGACCATCAGGCGGGAGAGTTTATTTGCATATGAAGCTGATTGTTGTTCATAAACTGCAAAAATCGAGTAGAGCAAAACAATATAATATAATCCTATTTAATATTGGACGAGGCTCTGTTGGGAGGAGACTGTGGATATAATGTTTAATTAATGCTTAAACAACGAGTTTATCTGGCAGAAATTTATGAAAATATACGTGCATAGGATTCTACATACAGGAGAACCGCATTATTTGTTATCTACGGGAAACCCTTCATTGTAGTTCAAATGAGTTCTGACTTTTAGCATCGCACAATGGATGGACCGTTATTAATATCGGTGAAGCTATTCAGCAGCTTACCATAAAATAAAAATATTCCTGTATCCGGAAACATAGCTGCTCAGTGTTTATTTAATAGCTAGACGAGCGTAGCGACTTGTAATTGGAGCAAGGTAAATATCTGTATGTATCTTTTGATGGTTTCTCATAGAAGGTGCCTTTCAAATCATCTTTTAGTAGCTTTTTAAAGCTACCTTTTTAAAAAGTTTGTTTTTAGAAGCTCAGTTGCGAAAATTTGCTTGGCGAGTATATTATTTTCTCTTGCCAGTTGCTACGCTTCACTAACTAAAAAAACGTAGACTACGTTAGCTGTTCAGTGAACTTCTCATGCTTTCCAAGACTTTTATGGAGAATTGGACAAAATCGTGAGATTATTGAGGGGAAGCCTTAAGGGAAAGCTCACCGATCCGAAAAAAATAATTACGTATTGATTTTTTTTTCTAATTTTATTCAAAGAAAATTCACGTGCAAAAACATTTTTTATAAGTCATTATGGCATAAAGTTGGACTCAAAAAACATCGACTTTTCAATTTTGCTGAAAGGCCAATATTTTTTCATGATGAGATAGCAAAAATATTTTTACATGTAATTTTTGTCAAGAATCTAAGGAAGAAACTGATTTTCTTGGATTTTTGATAGTTTTTTCCAATATTTTTAGAAAAATAAAAACGTTATTTTTTTTTTTCGGGCCGGTAACCTTCCTCTTAAAGCTAAAGTTATTCTGATAAAATTTTGAAATGATCCTAAGAAAAACCTTGGAAAATATTCAAAAAATATCCTGAGATAAGTACCAAAGAAATAATTCAGTTATGTTTTAGAATACCTACACAGAAATTCAAGATCCAGGATTAGCATAAATTGTCAATATTCAGAGACTTTAAATTTAAAGATCCTGGATTAGAAAACTGTGCACTAATTTTGATGTGTAAGGAAAATAAGTAATTGTAGTTCTAGAAGGGAGACACTATGGGGGCTACACTCATCCTAGAGAGAGCTATAGCCCCTCCTAGCCCCCCGTAGTAGTTAGGCCAATGGTTAAATGTTTCCACTGCCAACCCGAGTAGACTACGAAACTCTTCTATTTCCATCACCAAATAAAAAGTGCTAAACGTTTAGCTTATATCCGGTGATTAATTACAGAACCAGTGTATTTTAATAAAAAAACTGAAAATAATTCTACGTTTTCTTGAAAAGTACGCACATGTTTTGACCTGGCTTTGAAATGTCAACTGCCAAGCCTTAAACGAGCCTAACCAGTATTTAAACTAATATCTTATCCGCTCAGCGTAATTTTCAACCTTCTAATACATTAATCACTTGGAAAAAGTCTGGCTCCAAAATCACTAGTGACAATGACACGAACCTAACAGCAATTCCCATTAGCATTATTAGGCACATCGTAGAAAATCCCCATGGAAAATCCTTCCAGTTTCGAAACTCAGTGCGCAACTACGATGCTCTCAGGGTGATAAATTATGTGCTACTTTGAAGGTACCATCCGCGGATTAATTACGTCATCATATACAGTAAAGGCAAGCAAGAATAATGAGCGCTGATTATAATTGATTTAAGCTTTAATTATCGCTCACCGACAACGACGGCTGGCAAGTGGAAGCTTTTCGGAAACGATGATGTGATAAGAGCGGGCATCCCGCGGAAATCAATATGTGTAATTCCCGACCCGTAGCCGAGACTCGGCTTCACGTATTTGCCAGCGAAATCAGATGGCAAACTCAGCAGCTTAAACAGTTGAATCCTATTGTGATGAGTTGAGCATAAATTTTAAATTCAACGCGATTGCTCACAACGTGATAGGGTTGGCAAACGTCGCCTAGGTACTTTTCCCCCTTCTGATCAGTAAAATTGTGCAAATTTAAGAGAACGTTTAAAATAACCTTTCTCAAAAGAGGAAAACTTTTGACTAAACTGCAATAGTAACCCTATGCGATCTCTCACGAACGAGGTCGTATAATTTTTGATGACGCCAACATCGAACGACAACTACGCTGACGAGGGTTGCCCTAGCACACTGAAGATGACACGTGCTTTATCAGCTTTAGCTGATCCTTCCTCCCATTCCCAAAGCCAGTTTGCGGATCGAAGCTTATCATCATTGCAGAACCGCGGCGAGTGCAGCTAAAAACGTGAAGAACGTTGCACCACGTGATTCCGTCCGGCGCCAGAGCTGTGGAGCAACTTAATTAAGATTGCTAGTGAGTGTGCCGGGAAAAGGGCAAACCGATTCACGGAACAAGCGGACGGACGGATGCTGGGAAAAATTTTAATGCAACCACATTTGAAACAATTTCAAAACGCTAGCGAAAGAAAATGTTCCTCCCAACTAGAACGAGAGAGCTCCTCATTATAGCCACCGGCATTTTCCGAGCATTGCAGCGGTTGAGAGCAATAGCGATGTATGCGCTGGAATTGGGTCACCCCAAGCAATGTCGCTCGATGTGGTAACAGAAATGGGAAATGTAGGTAGTCTGTGAAAGCCGTGAATCCTTATTGTTTAGCGTTTGCAATTTCTGAGCCGATAGAACTCAATCCTTTCAGAAATTCTGCAGGCGGTAAAAACAGAAGACGCTCAACGCATGACGGAAACAAGAGTTAGAAGGCATTTGAAAAGATGTGCAGCAGTGTTATTCCATTACAATTGATACAAAGGTCGCACAAACTATAAACTCAATATTATTCGTCATTCAGTAGCCAAACAGGACTTTTACGAAGTTTTCCAACATTAATTAATCTATATTCAGAAAAAAAACATTTAAATCAAATTTAAACCGTCTAACTCAACGATAATTCAACGTGGTCAGCTCTAAACATCGCGAACACGAGATATCAACCTGCTCCCAAATTTACTTTTAACCAGACTTTAGCTTCTTTTGTTCCCATATACATTGCTGTGTCGAGGATATCTTCTTAAAAGACAAGCATGGTGAATGTTTTGAACAAACACAATTTTCATATGGCAATAATTGATTAGTATGGGGTCACTTAAATAAACGTGATTAAATGAAATTTACATTTTGGGTTTTTTTTTCGTTTAGCGTTTTTTTTTTTATTATTATTATTATAGTCACTTTAACGCTCTTGGGTCATTCGTGATTTGTCCGGGGGTGAGATTTGAACTCGTGACTTTGGCGTGAGAGGTATGGATGCTAACCACTACGCCGGGGTCGCCCCCATGTTTGGCTTGTTTTCCGTCGATTTTGTTTTCCGTGCTGAGCACTAATTCTACCGACGCCAGGAGGGTAGCTCCCACACCTGGACCCTACCTATCGACCCATCAACTCATGAACCGGGGGCCAACGGCTTTACTTCTCTTCCGACGGCGATCAGAGATGTTATGCCTCAGAACATCCCGGTGGCGCCAACTGGAATTGAACCTAGACCTGCTGGGGTGAGGCACATTTTGATTAACCTACGACTGAATTTGGTATATTCAGAACCAGTTAAAATGCATTTGATCAGTCGTGAAAATCAAATCAGATTCAAGCTGAAAAACTAAGAAATCGTTTGAATACAGCGAAGTGTTTTCGTGTGAAAATCTAATGAGATTATCATTTCAATTTTGATTGCCGAAAACAGTCATTGCCCAGTCGAATCCGTCACATTATAGTTTTAAGAAACATTCTGGAGTCAGAGAAAAAATAGCATTTAATTTGACCACCGCAGCTCTAAACCAGACTTAAAATAATTGTCCAGATGCTAGACTAAGAAGATTCTAAACTAAGAATTACTTTCAGGATTCTAAACATGTAAAACATTGTACATAGTGAATCATAGAATTTTTCGAAGATCCAAGACTTGAAAACAATTTAAATTTAACTTTGTACACTTGAGGATTTGAAGAGAAAAAAAATCAAGGTAGACTTCGAAAATATGATAATTTTCACGCATCAATGGCTTAAAAAACTAACCTTTTATTTTAATTTTAAGACTCGAAAAAATTATCCAGAAATTGTAAACAAAAGTGCAATATTCGAAGATATTGATTTTTTTTTAAATTGGATCTCTTCAAGAAGCCGAACTTGGAAACATGTTGACGATCTCGAATCAGTATTTGTCTAGAATCGCTCACAAATTTATTTTTGAAACCCTAATTTAATTGTATTTTGATAATCAATAATAATAAAGATTATAGTCTTATTTTTTTTTTGCTTTAATTACTGGAATCCTGCTCAGAATTCTCATGTGATTCTAGAACTTACTAGTATCCTTAAAATCTTTTCGAAATTCCATTGAAACTGCCCTTGCTAGATTCCTTGGAATCATCCATAGAATTCATGATAATTGAATTCCTTTGACAATTTTCTAAATATTTTAATCAAAACTGTCCTCAAGAATCCTCAAGAATCCTAGAGTATATTTCTTTTAAAATTATGCTCAGAACACACTTTAAATTCTGTTTATTATTTTCTTTTTATTATTATAATTTTCTTAAAATTATCCTTAAATCTTTCGTACTGTCCTCTTCCATGGTGACCAGCAAATACCGATTAGAAACTTTCCGTTTCCCCGGAATTTGGGAAATTTTCTCCGTTGTCTTCATGCAGTAAAAAATCTGCTGTCTAAGTAATGACCTAGAAATTGCAAAAAAAAAAACCTTGAAAAACCGTTTGTTCCTGCGTTTGAAGTCGTCAAAATGCGTCTATCTTTTAGCTCATATTTAAACATCACCATAAATATCACCATTAATGTCTGTTAAAATATGTTCGATGCGAAGGAATTGATCATTAATAATAATATAAGAGACATCGTAGCCTAATTTTTAACATGATTGGATATAATTCCACTAGAATTTGTCATGAACACTAAACTCTAAATTTAAAGAATTCCCATCGTCTATTTCTATGCTATTGGATCTAATAAACATTAGTTCGTCATATTTTAACTTTTGGGTTTTTTCGGGTACCAAATTCGGCAATGCCAGATTTTGATGAGAGGTGAGTCTGTTATTTGTCTATAGTGACAAAAGCTATTCATATAATTTCTTGTAATTTGTACCACTGGATGATTATTTCCAGTTCTGTACTGTAATATGGCACCATTAGCACATTATTGATAACATTTTTTGATTTTGAATCTTCATATCAACCAAAGATTTCAAAAAAATTAGATTACTAAATTTGATAGCATGATATCAAAATAATAACTAATTTAGTTCTTTTTTTATTATTTTTGTTTTCCTACCATAGTTATAATAACATATTGATTACTTATTTTGTTTACTATTAATGATCAAATGATCAAAACGCATACATGGACTTGTTATCCAGAAAACCTGATTTGTTATCTTTTTAATATCTTTCATATACCATTTAGATCTCATTTTTGTTATGATTACTGTTAACTCGACCACACGGTAGGCAAAATATGTTATCACAAACGCTTTTATCAAAATATCAAATTTAGCTATAATTTTGTTTTCATTCTCTGCTCGGGTTAGTATTTATTTTATCAAATTGACTGTGTCTTGAAAATTCAGTCGCAAGGTCTTGCATTTGTTTAAAGGTTCAGAATCTATTTGTTTGCGCTTTGTCATCAAAATTCACGGGCTTTCCCGCTTTTTCAAGGTGATTTCGAATTACCTCGAATTTTTCCTGGTTTCCCTGATTTTTCGGTTCACTCAGATGCACCAAGGAATTCTCTTTGAAGCTCTTTCACAACTCCCATGGAATTATTCTAAGAATAACCGAGAATTTCCAATTAGAACTTCAATTTTTCTCCTCAGGCTTTTCTCGGAATTCATCTCAGAATTCCTCCGGATAATATCCCAAAATTATCTTGGAATCCTAATACGGAGATGAACTAGCATACGGTTAAAAATCTATAAATAAATAATTTAAAAAAAATGGAACCGTAGTCAGAACTACATTAGGATGTTTACCAGAATTTTGAAGTAATTCTCCTCGGCTTTTCTTTTGAATTAACATTTAAATTCTATTTGAATTCTCCTAAAATATCATAGATGTACAATTTTTGTTCCAAGTTGCAGAGCCAAAAACAGTGTGTTATTCAACTTGGATCTTGTAAATTGTTTATATTCCGAGTATTTTTCTCATTCCCGTAATGAAGAAAAAATCTAGTTTTTTTTTCTAACTCTTGAAGATTTTTAAAAACACATCTTACAAAAACATCATGACCTGATGCTCCTTCCAAATGTCAAAGCCTCCCCGAAAATAAAATCAATAAAAAAAAAAGAATTTTGCTGTTACTGAAACCATTGTTTTTATTGTGAAAATATTGGACGTTTGCGAGAAAAAACCACTACGAAATCCAAGGTTTCCAACAATAAATATCATGGTATTTAAGAGATTTACTGTTAACAATGTGGATGTGGAAGCAGAAATTTACATTGAATTTCTAAAACAAATTGGACCAATCTTGGAGCTTTAGGGTCAGCTTCATATCTTGGTTTTTTAACGGATTCTCCAGAAGACCAGCATGTGGATTTCGCGGCAATGCTTCAATTTCTGGCACACAAGTAAATTGAAGACAAAACCGGAAATGTGTGTGCAAGTAGTTAGGAAGTTCCAAAGCATCGTCAACTTCGATAACTCCAGAACTTAAGAAGCCTAACGAAACTTTAAGATTAGAGATCTACTTAGGAGCTGTTCATTAACTACGTAGACGGTTTTTTGTGATTCTTGACCCCCCCCCCCCTGCGTAGACAATTGTCCATACAAATTTTTCAAAATTTGTATGGGCCGTGGATAATTGTAAGCCCCCTCCCCCTCCTAAACTGCCTACGTAGTTTATGAACAGCCCCTTAGGGTACTTCTGGAACACTATGAAGGATTTCGGAAATTGGATATAGTAGACAGAGTGTAGTATGAAATACTAATTACTGGAGTTGGTTGGAAATGCTAACATGAAGCTTTAGTGTGATGATTTATTAGCTAGAGAATGATCTTTAGAAGAATGTAGGTGGATAGTTCCGTTAGAGTACGGCAGTATGAAAATTGAATAGAAGTTGAAAATGAGCGAAGAGCCATTAAAGCGACAGTTTTTCAAGATGACGCACATTTTTGCCTAGCCCGTACGATGTACGCGGGGACTTGAAGTATGTCTCCAAGTCCACAGGCAAAAATGTGCGTCATCTTGAAAAACTGTCGCTTTAATGGCCCTTCGCTCATTTTCAACTTCTATTCAATTTTCATACTGCCGTACTCTAACGGAACTATCCACCTACATTCTTCTAAAGATCATTCTCTAGCTAATAAATCATCACACTAAAGCTTCATGTTAGCATTTCCAACCAACTCTGAAAATCGTTAACTTCGCGTATGAAGTAACATAAAAAACACTTTGAATATACTAATTACTATTTAACTCAATTCTATCTGTCACAGCGGGGTTTCTGAAGCTCTGGATGTTTTACACATAAATAGTTCTAAAAATTGACGAATACCTTTAAGTTCATCCTATTTCTTGGTTTCTGCAGTTCCGATAACCCCGGGATTTTCTAAAGCTTCAGGAGATTCCGAAAAGCAAGATATTAGCAAGTAAGGCACGGTTTAGTGAATCGTCTATTCAGCTTTCACTACTCATTAGAATGTAGAGACCTCTGCGAAAAATTATCTTTTTTTAATTAGCTGAGAAGTTTACTTCTGCATCATAATATCGATCTTACAAGTTTCTTGCAGGACAACCTATTTGTAATAGTTCGTGTGATCACTTAAATAGAAAGCGGTTATCAATTCAGTTTAAAAACACTATGATAACAATATTTAAATTTTCTTTGAAAATCCTTCCGCAATACCCGTGCTAGCTTGTAAAAATACCAAAAAAATTGTGATTTGTGAGGTCATTTTGGTATTTATGAGGTCATTTAATGACCTCATAAATACCAAAATGACCTCACAAATTACAAAAAAAAATGAGTAGAACGCCAAAATGGCATTAAAATCCCGAAACGATCTGAGAATCCATTGAAAACGCCAAATTATAACGAAACGCCCAAAAATCAAAGCATGTCACATAAATTTCTAAATGGTTTTAAAATGTAAAACTATGTAACTCATGAAGACTTCCCACCGTATTTGGCACGGACGTCTTCACTAGCCAGCCGAGCTAGCTTAACTCTAATTTTCAGGGTCGGCAAACCGCACTAGAAGAAACTCACCTGAATCCAACCAACGACAAAATCCCAACCTGAAACTTTTCTTTCGGTGCATGCAGAATTTAGAACACAAGCGTTACGTTAAGAACACCAAGCCAAAAATATATTCAATCAAATCAAACTTTGGAGCACTTTTTTTTATTTAGGAAAAGGAAAATGTTCTAAGGGTTTGACTCACTGTCTGATGTCTGCTGATGCTTGCCTCGCTGATACCGCCGCCGCCGCTGCCGTTGGATGCCACGTGTTTCCTCGTCGCTGGATCGCTTCACCCTTACCAGGGCCGATGCTGATACCGTTCCGATACAAAACGTGGTGCTAGGTCGTGTGTTGACGTACGACCGGTTCAGCGCATCTGGGAAGCGGTTCACTGTGCACAATCTTCACACACTTCGAGAGGAATTCAACCTAACTCACACCGCGACCCCTTGTCTCACCGGTTTTAAACTTGACGGACAGTTCTTCAGGGTGTCGACTTAAATTACACAAACCGGGAGACGACCTCTCGGAATATTAACTGGCCTCAACGTCAGTGATATGGAGGTCCAGTTTACCACCACGTGGCCACTAAAGCGCGCACTACCGTGTATTGTTCTTCGCGAGTTAGGTTTCACTTGGAGCTAAGCTCCTTTAACGTTTTTTATTGAGACTCAACCGGCAAGAGTACTTATTACTGACTGTCCTTTAACTTCTCTAACACCGGTAGAATAACGGGTTTGAATCTCACTTGCTGAACTTTTCTAAAATGCACCAATCTTCTTCGCTTCCCAGGATACAAGAGACCTTTATTAAGGATCGGGGACCCTTATATAGAAGTGCCGGGTTTGAATTTAGGTAGCCAATTATCATCATACGATCATCAGCCCATCGATGACGATCGTATCACGTGATTTACGCGCCTTCGGGTTTTTCTCACTTCGTGCGAGTCGAGCAGTAGGTGGTAATCTTCGCTGTAGCAATGTTCGAGCAGTGGAGCCACCTGATTCCCTGCACTAGTTAGAATTTCAAAAACCCTATCTGCACAACTCCTATCTGACTCGTAGGGTTGTGAGTCGTCTCATTTGACGATACATTCAGTATTTTTATCGTGCTGCTCGTCTTTTGGAATGATTTTTTTTTCCAAAATTAAGCATGACAACGGTTCACAACTTCCCCGGTCTATTTTATTGAAAAATGTTTTCTACTTTACGGCATTGGAGTTCATCAAATAGAAGTAAATTTATTAGGTTTTAATTTATATAATTCAATAAATTCTTGCATGAAATTTATATTTAAATACAATGGTATTTCATAAGGCAAATCTGACACCAAAATATAGTATATAAGGTTGAAACATTCGTCGAAGGTTACAATGTCCCCCTCTTCAGTATAAAAATTCCCTACTTTTGGGTAATTTTTAGTTTAGTTCATCGTGATGATCGATCATTGATCCCAGCATGGCAGAATGTACCTCTGACAGTAAGCCCGGATCAAACATTTAAAATTAATTTCTATTGGTATCAGGCCATTGTGGATATTTTATGGTTTTGTTTCGCCCATATATATATTTTTTTTTTCACCGTGATTTACGATACGATTTTATCTTTATTCTTCTTATCTCCCTTCATTGAGGAAAAGACTCTCTCAAAAGTTCTTTTTTTTTTATTTTTTTTTTTAACTCCCTCAACCTGTGAGGAACAACAACTTTGGATTATTTCTAATAATTCTGATCAATTTTATCAAGCTTTATCTCACTAAAATTCTAATCAATCAGGTGCCTTTTTTTGAATCCTAACTCATTCATTCTTTCATTCAATCGGGTACCCTTTCCTAAACCTAGCCCACTCATTCAATCTCTCACACACATAATCCTAACTTACTACTAACTGTACACTTGAAAATAAAAATTTAACCTGTACACTAATTATTCGATCATCCCATACTAGAAAAGTGGTGCTTTAGACGCAATTATCTAAAGGCAACGAAATTATTTATTTTCCCAATTATATTTCAAAGAAGTTTCTCCAAATTTGATCAGAGTGTGTTCTCAAACATTCGGGGTCATATACGTTCATCGTCGTGGGACTCCGTATCAACTTAGAAGGATATACCTTGTACTGACCGTCAGCGGCGCGTTGCCTCAGGTCTCCAGCGAATTTCGAGTTAACACATCCAACGCAAACTGAATTAACCTGAATAAATATTGAAAATAAATTAAAGTTTGTGCTAAATTCGAACTGATCATCCACCTGCATATGAAGATGCGAATCGATATTTTCTGTTCGAACTTCGAATTTCAACGTCACATTGATCATTCTGATTCTGTCAATTGTTAGATCGTGATCGACGTGAACCTAAACATTACTAATTTTTCATCTATGGCGGAAAAATCGTGAAAATTTCATCGTTTTAGGGAGAATAGCGAGAATAGTGACACGAATTTTCGAACTTGACACTGTTCCCATCGTACCTTTGTTTACCTTTCTCATTTTAGCTATCCATCGGACTGTTGAGCATCGGTGGACCTAACTTTTTATGACCAGGAGGATTGTTTACATATAAAAACGAAGATTTTGTGCTTGTTTTGGGATACTACGCCTATTTATATTGTTTTGGACAGTGACGATCCATTGACGAAAACCAATTTGATGGACTAGCAACTGCTGATAATGAAAATGTTATCAACGCTGTGTTACTGAGCTCACAAATAAAAATTAAGCGGGTTTCAGGTGGGAAGCATGCCAAACACCGAGAGATTTCCCTGTCAGGTCCTCGATTTCGTATGAGGAAGAACCAAGTTTGGATTTAACTCGAGCAGGCAGATACATTGCACCATATTTAGCATTGTAGTTCTGAACTGCGCTCGATTGTTTCATGTTCCTGTAGTAGACTTGCTGACCTATTTGCAAGTCCTTCGCATGATGACGGTGCCTAAGGTTATAACGTTGTTTACCTGACTCATGACCTTCCTTGAGATTCTTTTCGACGACTTCGTAGATTTTTTTAAAAAGTAGCCTCTGATTCTCCGAACGTTGCTCAAGGGTTTGATCCTGTTCGATCGGTAAGTCGTTATGATCAGATCCTTTTACGAAGAGTTCGTGACCGTGCGTTATGAAGAAAGGGGTCATTTTAGTCACGGAATGAACAGACGAGTTCAAGAGGGTTTCTATCTCAGAAAGTTTCGAATCCCACAACCTTTGGTCTTCCTTGACATAGGTTCTAATAGCTGCATTAACCGTGCGATTAACCCTCTCTACTGGGTTCGCTTGGGAGTGATACTTGGCGTTTAGCCAGTGTCGGATGTTGTAATGTTCTAAAAGGGATTTGAATTCTTTAGAAAGAAAACATGTTGCATTATCTGTTATGATAACTTCAGGGGTGGAATTTCGAAAGAACCATTGATCACGAATTATGCTGCATAGAGAAGCGCTATTGATCCTGCGGACTGGAGTGAGCATAATCCATTTACTAAAGAGGTCTAGTACTACTAGAATATGTTGGTAACCATTTTTGCTTCGAGGTAATGGGCCAACGAAATCCATAGCGATTATCTGCCAAGGATGTTTTGTGATCCTTTGATCACCCATTAGAGGAACTAAGGGAACATGAGCACCTTTCACTTCTTTACACGTGCCACAATGTTGAATGTACTCGCGTATTTCTGCCGCTAATCTTGGCCAATAATATCGCTGTTTTATACGATCAATCGTCTTGTCTACCCCAAGATGCATTGACCCATCGTGATTTTCACGGATTATGTTGTCCCTATCCTCCAGTGGAGGGACTAATTTCCATTCATAATTATGATCGTACGGTAGATTAGGAGTGGAAACAAATTTCAAAAGTTTTCCATCTTCTATTCGATAATCTACAAAATTGTCAGGGTTGTCCTGAACTTTCTTGAGAGTGTCTTCGAACCAGGACGAAGATAATCTAGTGGAAACCACAGCTATGCTCCTGGAAAGAGCGTCTGGGACAATGTTGTCCTTTCCCTTTCTATGTACGATAGTCATATCATACTGCTGTAACGTTAAACACCAACGACTACAGCGGGAAGCAGTCTTCCACTTAGTCGACATAATGTGGGATAAGGCTGACGAGTCGGTGATCAAAGTAAAGTGGGCTCCTTCAATATACCCTCGAAATGCTTCGATCGCCAACAACGCCGCTAAAGTTTCCTTCTCACACGCATGATAGTTGCGTTGAGGAGTTGTAAGTTTATGCGAGAAATAAGAAATCACTCTCTCTGAGCCCTCTTGCTCTTGAGTGAGGATACCGGCCACCGCTACATCGCTGGCATCGGTCTGTATGCAGAATTCCTTAGAAAAGTCGGGACTCATGAGGATGGGAGCTGAGATGAGCTTTTCTTTAATAACACAGAAAGCTTCTTCAGCTCGTTCATTCCATCCCAGAACTTTACTTTTTGTTTTTAAAAGATCGGTCAGTGGGGTAGTAGATCCACTGAAATCCTCTATAAATCTACGGTAATAATTACACATACCTAAAAATCTGCGTAATTTGGTAATTGTTGTTGGGCGCTCATATTCCACTACAGCTTTAACCTTTTCTGGATTCGGACGTAATCCTTGAGTGGACAGCAAGTAACCTAAGAAAGGCAATTCATGTACGCCGAATTTAGATTTCTCTAAATTTATTGCCAGATTTGCTGCCTTTAAGCGACGTGCGACTTCTTTGAGCAACAAGACGTGCTCTTCAAAGGTCTCACTTACGATGACTATGTCATCTAAATATACAAAAACTCGGGGTTCCAGTTCACTATGCCCTAAGACTTGGTCCATAAGACGGGACAATGTCGCCGGACTATTGACTAAGCCAAAGGGAAGTCTGGTGAACTGAAACATCCCTTTTCCTTGGACGCTGAAGGCTGTGTATCGTCGGGAGGACTCTTCAAGAGGAATTTGCCAAAATGCTTCAGACAGGTCGATGGTGCTAAGATACTTAGCTTGAGGTAATTGTCCTAATATTCTACCGGGGTGAGGTAGCGGATACGCGTCTCGCACCGTGCGTTCATTTATCTTGCGAGCATCAAGACATAAACGGACTTTTCCCGTGGGTTTGATGACCGGAACGACGTTGAGAGACCAATCTGAGTGACACCTTTCGATTATTCCTATCCGGAGCATCCGTTCGAGTTCTTCAGCAACCTTCTGATGAATTTTCGGTGACACAGTGTAAGGGTACTGACGAACTGCTGGCTTGTTTTTCCATTCGTCTTGAATGTCTATACGATGAGTAATAAGTGGGGTTGACGAAATTTCTTCAGGGATCGCTACTTTGAAACGGGTTTTGATCTCCTCGAGTTGCGCTAATTCGGTCTCGGACAAAGATGGCCGTGACTCTTCAGGGATTGGGTTCATTTCTTCAATTAACGCACTTTGTTGAATGGACGGAGAAATACCGAATCGTTTCCAAAAATCCATCCCAAGGATGCAATCAACCACCAAATTTTCTATAACTAGAGTTGAAAGTATTCGAACTTGATTGTCGAATGTAAAAGGTATATACAATTTTCCAAGTACCATTAACTGCGTCCCACTAGCGGAACGTATTTCAATTGGGGTTTTCAAAACGTGTAGCTTGGTGTTGTTTAATTTTTGATAAATTCGGTCACTAATTAGGGTTATATTACTACCTGAATCAAGTAAACCTTTGGTTACATAACCATATAATTTTACTTTAGCGTAAGGCCTATTATCATTAGGAACTGAATTAGTAATAACTTGTACATTAGGACCTCCTTTAGAATACATGTCCTCTAAAGATGGTTCCCAAAATTCGAAAGGAGTAACGGAATCTTCAAATGAATTTATGCGGATGACGTTGACGACCGGCGACTTTCGATCGTCTGAAAGCCGTTTTTTTTACAATACGGACAGTTTTGGGTGTCGAATCCTTTAAATCCGCACATTCTACAAAAAAGACCTTTACTCGATCGGCACTGATCTATTGTGTGGTTGGTAAATCTACAATAAATACATTGATTCATCTCAGGGGGTTTGTGAGCAGCAATCAAACTGGACAAGGATCGAATATTATTGGAATTTCCTTCTATGGGATTCTCTGAATTCACTGGAGCTTTTAAAGTGGAATTATTAGATGACGAACCGCTAGATTTTGTATTGGTTTTGGGTTGCTCCTTGTTTTGTTTGTTGTTGCTGTTGTTGTTGTTAAGGGAATTTTGTTTTCGAAAATCTGTCTGTTGGTTATTATTTGGTCGTGGGTTATTTGGGTTTCTATTATCCTGTTTTCCAAGTTTAATTTCATTTACAACGTTGGCTGATTTTTCAGAGCCAAACATTTTGTTGTAAAGCGAAAAATTTGAAGCATCAATCTGACGACCTGCATCAACTAATTGTTGAAGGGTCTCAGTTGGTTTCCATAATAAATACTTTTTGTAATCTCCCCGCATATTTCGTTTAACAACATCTAACATTTCAGAATCGCTCATCTGCGACGTCATAGACCTAAAGAGTTTTTCCATGTCATAATAATAATCTTGGAATGATTCGTTCCGTTGTTGACGACGTTGGTATATTTTTGAGCGCACTAGAGAATCTAACTCTGGATGCACAAACGATTTCCTCAACTCCTCAACCATGTGAGTCCAGCCTCTCAAATAGCCTTTAGAACTCATCGACATGAACCAATTCAAAGCAGGGCCGGTGAACAAGTGGAAGGCAGAGTCAAACAGTTCCTGCTCTGAGATCCTCTCAGCGAGCGACAACTGCTGGACCAACACCAAGAATTCATTCAAATTGCTTCCTTGATCAGTTCCCGCGTATTTGTCTATTTTCCATTTGGAGACAGGCAATGATTTGTGACTGTACGACGGCTGAGGTGGAACGGTGGGCAGACGAGGGGGAACGAATGGAATCGAAGGAACCGTTGGGATCAACGTTGTTGGAACAAAGGGGTTTGGGTTCGAATTTGGTATATTAGCTGATACAGGCAGTGTTGTTGAAACTCCTGGAACAGGCATCGAATATGGAACATGTGGTGGGTTATATTGAATAGGTGGATAATATGGATTGAAATATTCCGCAGCATTGGTTCCGTACATATTCGGGTACCATCTATTTTGCTCTTGTGGGTTTGCAAACGAGTCTGCATTAGGGAACGGAGAGGAATAACCGTACGCATAAGTGACCGGTGGACAACCGCCAAAGTGATGGGGTGTTGTGTAAGGAATCGAAACTCTCGGGAAAGCAGTACTGGTAGTGGTAGTAGCTGTAGTTAAATTAATCGAAGATACTACCGGTGGGTTTGAAACACTAACCGATGACATGACTCTGGGTACATTCAACACACTCACCACAGTGGTTGGAGGATTCCACAATCGAGCATTTGAAATTGTGGTTATGTTAACCGATTGTGTGGTGAGTTTTGCTTGAGTTTTCTGCTTGAAAGTTCGCAACAAGTATAACTCGTGTTCGAAAGTTAGCATGGCTTCCCGAAAATCCTTTTTCAAGTCACCTGAACAGTTCGAGGTGTCCATACAACCTAACCTTTGCAAACACTGCACTAAATCTTCGTCTTCCGGGTCTAACAATGCTATTGAATTTTCATTTTCATTTAGTGGATTTGGAGTGGGTACTGGTGAAGGGTTTGGATTGAAACCTGAAATTGCTGTAACTGCTGGAATTGTTAACAAATCCGATAAAAGAAAGTCACTTTCTGAACTCAGTGTCCTTTGACGAGTACGCTTGTTGTAATAGAAATAATTCAACATTTCAATAACTTTTTCGAGCACCTCTTTCAGGCTATTCTGACTGGTTTCATCTACGAGTGGTAATAATCTACCTATTCGGACTCCTAAATGCAGCAACAATGACTGACAACGTGGTGGTGCTGTTTGTACGCCAGCCAAACTGCTTACCATTAGATTAAATTTATCTATGCAATTCGAGTAATCGACTTCTGGATCAAACTTGTACCTAACCTGCAATGCCGTATTTGACCGTCTCTCATGTTTCAGAGCTTCTCTGAGATTACCACGTTTTCTGACCATTTGCGCGCCTTCTTCCCAGGTTATTCCTCTGATCTGTAACTCGTAATCTAGTTCATCTTCATTGAGAAAATCGACTCGAAGGTCGCAAAAGTGTGCTTGTAAATCCTCAAGGCTGGTAATCGTATTGCAACTCTCCATCTTACGGATCCACTTACGAATATCAATGCGCAAAGGAAATGAAAAATTCTAATTGATCAGAAAATTCTAGAACCAATCCAAAGTGAGGTAAATCTATATCGCTTGCAACAGTAGACGGATTTGAATAGAGAACTTTTCAATGCAAAGAAATAAGAAGATGAGCAATCGTATCGAACCACGTGATTAGAGTTGTTTTTGAGTATCACTTTACCCGATAACAATAGATGTTTTTTTGCTTGCTTTTAGGTAGCTCTTTTTTTTTCGCTTTTTTCAACTGATCAAACAGACTTTACCACCATCCAGCACATTAGCAAAATGAAATCACTTTTCAATATCACGAAGAACTTTGAAGGAGGGCTCGTGAGTCTCCCCTAGCACGGTAAAATTGTGTGGTGAAGCCACACAATTTGATAACTATTTTTTTTACGAGGATCGCCAATTGTAACTTGTGAAGACTTCCCACCGTATTTGGCGCGGACGTCTTCACTAGCCAGCCGAGCTAGCTTAACTCTAATTTTCAGGGTCGGCAAACCGCACTAGAAGAAACTCACCTGAATCCAACCAACGACAAAATCCCAACCTGAAACTTTTCTTTCGGTGCATGCAGAATTTAGAACACAAGCGTTACGTTAAGAACACCAAGCCAAAAATATATTCAATCAAATCAAACTTTGGAGCACTTTTTTTTATTTAGGAAAAGGAAAATGTTCTAAGGGTTTGACTCACTGTCTGATGTCTGCTGATGCTTGCCTCGCTGATACCGCCGCCGCCGCTGCCGTTGGATGCCACGTGTTTCCTCGTCGCTGGATCGCTTCACCCTTACCAGGGCCGATGCTGATACCGTTCCGATACAAAACGTGGTGCTAGGTCGTGTGTTGACGTACGACCGGTTCAGCGCATCTGGGAAGCGGTTCACTGTGCACAATCTTCACACACTTCGAGAGGAATTCAACCTAACTCACACCGCGACCCCTTGTCTCACCGGTTTTAAACTTGACGGACAGTTCTTCAGGGTGTCGACTTAAATTACACAAACCGGGAGACGACCTCTCGGAATATTAACTGGCCTCAACGTCAGTGATATGGAGGTCCAGTTTACCACCACGTGGCCACTAAAGCGCGCACTACCGTGTATTGTTCTTCGCGAGTTAGGTTTCACTTGGAGCTAAGCTCCTTTAACGTTTTTTATTGAGACTCAACCGGCAAGAGTACTTATTACTGACTGTCCTTTAACTTCTCTAACACCGGTAGAATAACGGGTTTGAATCTCACTTGCTGAACTTTTCTAAAATGCACCAATCTTCTTCGCTTCCCAGGATACAAGAGACCTTTATTAAGGATCGGGGACCCTTATATAGAAGTGCCGGGTTTGAATTTAGGTAGCCAATTATCATCATACGATCATCAGCCCATCGATGACGATCGTATCACGTGATTTACGCGCCTTCGGGTTTTTCTCACTTCGTGCGAGTCGAGCAGTAGGTGGTAATCTTCGCTGTAGCAATGTTCGAGCAGTGGAGCCACCTGATTCCCTGCACTAGTTAGAATTTCAAAAACCCTATCTGCACAACTCCTATCTGACTCGTAGGGTTGTGAGTCGTCTCATTTGACGATACATTCAGTATTTTTATCGTGCTGCTCGTCTTTTGGAATGATTTTTTTTTCCAAAATTAAGCATGACAACGGTTCACAACTTCCCCGGTCTATTTTATTGAAAAATGTTTTCTACTTTACGGCATTGGAGTTCATCAAATAGAAGTAAATTTATTAGGTTTTAATTTATATAATTCAATAAATTCTTGCATGAAATTTATATTTAAATACAATGGTATTTCATAAGGCAAATCTGACACCAAAATATAGTATATAAGGTTGAAACATTCGTCGAAGGTTACAACTATTAAAGGCAATCTAAGCCAATATATTGCGTTAAAACAAAATTTTAATAGGGGAAATTACTCCAATGTTAGCCTATGGATCTAAACTTTCAATTTTTTTTAGGAACAATGCGTCATCTGGACAATACAACTTGATATTTTTGGTGGTAATCGAAAAAAAAATCAAAAAATATGTGGAGTTATGTACAAGCCACGACCGCATGGTTGACGTAGACTACGGTAAGCTGGTCACCAACTTCTCGTGTAATTTTCTTGATATTGATTTAAAATACAGTAGAAGTAACCTATTATTTCGGTTCTATGTACATATTTTGGATTTCATACTTAGTAAAACTTTCATTTTCATTTTCATTTTGCAGCGTTTGGTGGGGCAATGGGAGCGCAAGTCAATCCAAAGCCGAGGATAAAGGAAGGGTAATGGCTGAATAGTCTATGCGGACCACTTGAACTTGAACGACATGGGAAAAGGAAGGGATTGAAGAGGTTGGTTATTGGGGGGTTTTGAAGAAATGACACATAGTACTAGATTTGTGCTGCAAAATGTAAAGAAACCGAAAATCCATCTCCCACTGATTCATCCTTTCACATATATACCATATTGATATTTTAAAGCAACCATCAAAATAAACAGACAATATATGAAAAGGCTAGTTGCCAGTTTGCTTTAAATGCTAGTTGCCTCCCTAAGCGGACTCCCCGCATCCTAACTAATTTTTTAATCTACTTAATGTTATTAGGCTGTCGAAATTTTCTTATTTAAGTTCGTTTGATGATTATGATATCTCATTAGCCTAATTTAATAAATAATCTACCTAATCAATTATTACCCATGCTTTATTAAGTACCTGCCCTTGTACATGTAATCTAAAATTTAACGTGTTTCAAGATGTTTTTGACTTTGACCCATATGTATTATATATTAGTTCGTCCCATGTGACACCTTTAAGTGACTAAAATGCTACACTTTAAAGTTAGTTTCCTAGCTGATTTTTAAATTATATAGGGTATATGCTCCAACTACGCTCACACGTTTCCATTATGTCGTCCCACAAAATTACGTATGGATGTGTCACAATAGAAGCACGCCACAGTGGAAATTCCGAGCCATAGTTCAAACACTTATCCCAAATCAAAATGAAGCACATATAAGATTAGTTACAATACCATGTACCAAAATGATGTTTAACATTGTTTCTATGAGTAATACTTCAATGAAAACAAAAATGAAAGCTTGTCACGCAAATAGAAGGAGCACCGTTGGGCAATTTCTGAAATATTGCAATAGTATAATTCCCGTGCAAACTCAAATAAATCTATCTGCGTAAAAATAAATAAAATAAGAGTTATTTGCGGCAAAACCCGCCAGTATCACACCCACCGTCAGTGCCTATACGTAAGCGTACTACGACGCGGCTCTCAATCAAAGGAGTAACAAGTGTGATACTATCACTGCTAGACTAGATCTTTGGTTCTCTCATGCAGTGGTTTATCAGAGAGGGGAAGCTTAGTAATCCCCATTGCCTGCCCATGGCGCCATTCTATCGCGGCATGAGCCAGCAACGCCGGCCATAAACCTACCGTCTCCAACACTCTACTATAAAGCATGAAATTAGGCCCGCCCACAAACAGCAAGGTGCAAAAACTAGCCAAGGGGAGGGCATTTGGTTATTAAATTGCAATCAGATGTAAATGTAAAACTAGGAACATATGACGAAACAGAAACAAGTGCTCCACCTAAATTTAGGATTGAGGACTAAAGAGATGATTATGAAATAAAGTGTTAATTAACAGGAAACTAAACTCTTTTCTTAAAAATTAGTGGGCCTGAAATGAGAGGACGGGGTATAACGTAGGAGAGGAAGGCCTGTAATCGCATATCAGTCCTATATGGATAAAGTAGGCATTTGCAATTCCCATGTAAATATTTGAATGATCATAGTAGGGTAGAGAACTACTTCGGCCTAATCGCCCATTTTAGATCTATCGAGCAGAAAACTTCAAATAAATCCATTATTTCAGAGTTAACAAGTCAATTATGCGTTTGGTACGATACTTTAGTTATTAAGCTACCGAACGAAGTCAATGAGAACGCGTGATTTGAAGGTTTGCACCCATAATACCCAAAAAAAAAAGAAGCGCTCCGACCGAATCAATTTTTATCTTCATCCGATAGGCCGAAGTGAATTCATTGGCGTTTCAATGCGTTAGGCCGAGTTTAGAATCCGTAGGCCGAGTTAGGCGTCAAGAAGCAATGTTAGACTTTTGACAATATCTCAACGATTGGTTTCTTTTTATCATATATTACGGTACGTACGGAAAGGTAAATAAATTTGGAAGCAATCAGTAATAATAACATTCCGTTTGGTGCTAAACTGCGCTAGATTAAGAAAGACGGGTTGTGCTTCATAGGCCGGAAATGGGGTAGTCAACCCTAAATTTATTGATATTTTTTTTCAAGTGAAAATTAGCTGTAATGAAGATTTTTTTTTTTTTTTTTTTTTTTTTTTTTTTTTTTTTTTTTTTTTTTTTTAACTCTTTATTTGTTCCAAATTCAAAATAAATTACATTTCATTTTTAACCTAGGTGCTCCAGTTACTACAGTAACTTACCAGCCTTAATTGTTATGATATATATCTAAGTGTTTTTACATTGTTCCTGTCTTGGCAATTCAGTATTTTAAACAGGTTTTTTAAACCTGCATGTCAGTATAACAATTGATAGCTTAAAACTAAATAACTAAAACTAAATCTTATCTAAGTATAAAGGGAATTAATCGTTGCAATTGAGGATTGTAACGATTTTTGCCGGAAATTATTAATTATTTTGTTGGACATTTGTGCTAAAGTCTCAACATTCGAAATTCTATGTACTTCGGTAGTACTGTACCAGGGAGGCAACTTCAAAATCATCTTCAGAACTTTGTTCTGAATCCTTTGAAGTGCTTTTTTCCTGGTAGTGCAACAACTAGACCATATTGGCACAGCGTAAAGCATGGCCGGTCTAAAAACTTGTTTAAATATTAGAAGTTTATTCGTCAGGCAAAGTTTGGATTTCCTGTTTATAAGAGGATACAAACATTTTATATATTTGTTACATTTGGCTTGAATGCCCTCAATGTGATCTTTAAAAGTTAATTTATGGTCAAGTATTAATCCAAGATATTTCACTTGGTTTGACCAGGAAATTGGAACTCCGTTCATAGTGACTATGTGACTACTACTAGGTTTCAAAAAGGAAGCCCTGGGCTTATGTGGAAATATTATAAGTTGAGTTTTGGAAGCGTTGGGAGAAATCTTCCATTTTTGTAAATAAGAAGAGAAAATATCTAAACTTTTCTGAAGTCTGCTGCAAATAACACGAAGACTTCTTCCTTTAGCGGAAATGCCTGTGTCATCAGCGAACAAAGATTTGTGGCAACCCTGAGGCAAATCAGGGAGGTCCGAAGTGAAAATGTTATACAATATAGGCCCAAGAATGCTACCCTGAGGAACTCCTGCTCTAACAGGTAGTCGATTAGATTTGGAATTTTGATAATTTACCTGCAGAGTTCTGTCAGTTAAATAATTTTGAACTAATTTCATAATGTAAAGTGGAAAATTAAACTTTTTCAATTTAGCAATCAAACCTTCATGCCAAACACTGTCGAATGCTTTTTCTATGTCTAGAAGAGCAACTCCAGTTGAGTGGCCTTCAGATTTGTTTGAACGAATTAAATTGGTAACTCTCAAGAGTTGATGAGTAGTTGAATGCCCATGGCGAAATCCAAACTGCTCATCTGCAAAAATTGAGTTCGTATTGATGTGAAGCATCATTCTATTCAAAATTATTTTTTCAAAAAGTTTACTTATTGAAGAAAGCAAACTTATTGGACGGTAGCTAGAAGCTTCAGCTGGATTTTTATCCGGCTTCAAAATTGGAACAACTTTTGCATTTTTCCATTTATCAGGAAAGTATGCCAAATGGAAACATCTGTTAAATAATTTTACCAGGAAAGACAAGGTACTCTCTGGGAGTTTTTTGATGAGGATATAGAAAATTCCATCATCTCCTGGAGCTTTCATATTTTGAAACCTTACTTCGTCCAAATCAGTCCCCCAGGAATCATCAAAAATATTTTCCCGAGAGAAAATATTCCGAAAATCCCGAGCAACCTGATTCTCAATAGGACTAGTAAGACCCAAACTGAAATTATGGGAACTCTCGAATTGCTTAGCAAGTTTCTGAGCTTTTTCCAAATTTGTGATCAAAATTTTACCACCTTCTTTAAGCGCTGGAATTGGCTTTTGAGGTTTTTTCAAAATTTTTGTGAGTTTCCAAAAGGGTTTGGAACTCGGGTCTAATTTAGAAACATTATTTTCAAAAGTTTTGTTCCTCAGGGCAGAGAATCGCTTTTTAATTTGTTTTTGCAAATCCCGCCAGATAACTTTCATGGCAGGATCGCGTGTTCTTTGAAATTGTCTCCTACGGACATTTTTAAGACGGATCAAGAGCTGAAGATCATCGTCTATTATAATTGAATCGAATTTAACCTCACATTTTGGTACTGAGGCAGCTCTTGCTTCAACTATAGAAGTAGTCAGAGATTCAAGAGCATAATTAATTTCATCTTTGGTTTGCAAAGGAATGTTTGGATCGAAGTTATATTCCATAAATGTTCGATATTGCTCCCAATCAGCCCTATGGTAATTGAAAGTAAAGCTGTTGGGATTAGAAATTATTTCTTGGGATATTTCAAAAGTTACTGGAAGGTGATCAGAACCGAAGTCAGCATGGGTAACCAATTGGCTACAAAGATGACATGAATCAGTTAAGACCAAATCAATAGTTGAGGGATTTCTTGCAGAAGAAAAGCATGTTGGGCTGTTTGGATATTGAATAGTGTAATAACCTGCAGAACAATCATCAAACAGAATATTACCATTGGAATTGCTTTGAGCATTATTCCATGAGCGGTGTTTTGCATTAAAATCACCAATAATGAAGAATTTAGACCTATGACGGGTAAGTTTCTGGAGGTCACCCTTGAGAAAATTCTTTTGCTGGCCTACGCATTGGAATGGCAAATAGGCAGCTATAAACGTAAGTTGTCCAAATTTTGTTTCAACAGAAACTCCCAAAGTTTCAAAAACTTTGGTTTCAAATGAAGAAAGAATTTTATGCTTGATTCGTCTATGAATAATGATGGCAACGCCACCACAGGGTCCATCAAGACGATCATTTCTATAAATCAAGTAATTTGCGTCCTTCTTAACCTTATGGTCAGGTTTAAGGAACGTTTCAGTTATAACGGCAATATGCACGTTATGAACTCTCAAAAAATTAAATAGCTCGTCTTCATTATCTTTAAGAGATCGAGCATTCCAATTTAAAATGTTTAATGCTTTAAAATCCATTACTGAATTTTAAAGTCATGACAATATTATTAGCAAATTTTACTCCAGTTTGAATAGCATCAAACATGGAGTTAGATTTAAGCATATCAGAAATCATGTCAATTAATGAATTCTGTAAAAATTCCATTTTAGGAGCAGTAATGCTTCCTAAGTCAAAATTGTCAAAATTTCCGTTAGAACGTTGGTTAGTATTTTGATTTCTACCCGCTGCAATAGCAGCATAGGTAGCTCCATTAACTCGCTGAACATTGTTAGCAGCGAGGGGAGTAGGTACAGATGAAACATTTGAAGCAGGGGTGATATTTGTACCTACGGGTACGAATGTAGAATTTGTTCCTCGCTGACCGTTGTTAACAGCAGAGGAATTTATACCTGGTCGGAAACGTGGAGCGTTTCCTACCTGACGGTTAGAACGAGATTGTAGGATCGCTTTGCGAGTCTTACATTCCCAAAAATTGGATTTGTGGTTTTCACCACAATTTGAACATTTAAATTTCTTAGGATCTTCCTTCACAGGACAGTCGTCCTTTGCGTGAGAGGAATCACCACAATTCATGCATTTAGCTGGCATGTAGCAATTTTTAGTTCCGTGACCCCATCCCTGGCACTTACGGCACTGAGTGAGGTTTTGAAAATTTCCTCCAGTCTTCCTGAAGTGTTCCCACTTCACTCGGACATGGAGCATAAGGCTAGCTTTTTCTAAGGCCTTAAGGTTGTTTAGTTCACTAGACTTGAAGTGAACTAAATAAAAATCATTAGAAATCCCGTTGCGCGAATCGCCAGGACGGGATTTCATTTTCATTTTGATTACTTGGAGTGGCACAACTCCAAGTAATTTTGCCAGTTCATCTTTGATCTGATCCAGGGATTCACCACTGGGCAGTCCTTTCATGACAACCTTGAACACACGTTCAGTTTTGGTGTCGTAAGTAAAAAATTTGTGCTTCTTCTCAGTAAGATACTTGAGAAGACATTTAAATCCGTCCAAGGTTTCAGCCAATACACGGCATTCACCCCGACGTCCAATTTGTAGTGAAAACTTAACTTTCACGAAATTCAAAAGTTCCATGCGAAGAGCATGGAAATCGGTAGTGGTTATCACAATAGGGGGAATCTTTTCCTTCTTGGCATTAAGCCGGGAAAGTTTACTAGAATTTTTCTTGGATGATGGATCATTCTCATCATCCGTGAGCAAATCAAATTGATTACTCAAATTAATTTCTTCAGAAGGGGGGTCAAGAGTTTGCCCCTTTCTTTTGCGTTTAGGCGCCATGGCGGCAGTAAATTTTTTTATCCAAATCGACTTCCAAGCAGATTACTATAAGAATCTGAAGGATCGAAGAGGAATTTTCCAAATCGATATCCAAGAAGGATTACCTCGAGTAGGGTCCAAACAAGGATCGAAGAGGAATAAGAGGAGTTGAACAAGGTAGAAAATTTTTACAGGTTGAGCACTGAAAAGTGCGATTATGCGATTATCCAAATCGACTTCCAAGCAGATTACTATAAGAATCTGAAGGATCGAAGAGGAATTTTCCAAATCGATATCCAAGAAGGATTACCTCGGGTAGGGTCCAAACAAGGATCGAAGAGGAATAAGAGGAGTTGAACAAGGTAGAAAATTTTTACAGGTTGAGCACTGAAAAGTGCTGTTTAAATTTGTTGTAGCTTTAGGTAGTAGTAACACTTCCTTAAGCAAAAAGCAAATAGATCCGCACGGCAAGAGAGCACGATGCGGACTGCTGTAATGAAGATTCTTATTTATATATCATCATAACTATAGACGATTGAATTTAAGAATGGGACTGATATGCAATAATTTTGCTGATGGGACAAATTGACTTGATGTTGTTTTCATATGGGTCATTCCAGCTCAAGTGGGTACAGAATTTAAAAAAAGTTGTGGTCGATGTCACCGATTTGAGCCAAACTTGGCCAAAACGTTTATTTTGGCATGCTGAACAAATGCCTTTTTTGATTTTGCTCTAAAGTGCCTAGATCCTTCTGGGCTACAACCCTGGATTTTCGAGATATTTAAAAATTTAAACTTTCAGAAGAGATTACACACACAAACAAATAAGCTATTCGTGATCTTAGAACGTCAATTTGAAGGTTTTTTAATGTTTATTCATATAGGTGTACCCACATTTTGTTTGTGTTATAGTAACTACAGTAAACAGACTGATTAGCGGCAGGTTTTAAAATTGTGTAAAAATGGCCTATTTTCAGCATGGGCGGGATTTTCAAATTTTCACCACACTTTGGAAAACTCTTCTACTACATGTGTTTCCAAGGGTAAATTATTAGAACAAATAGTTTTGGAGATATGACCAGATGAGTGAGTGGTGTACCCACTTGAGCTGGAATGACCCATATATTATTATAAAAAAATTCGCGTTTCGTAATATTTGAACGAGACTCAAGAAGGAAATACTATTGTAGTCTCACTGAAAATTGGTCAATACAGCCGATTTATCCCAGGAATATAGCTCTTTCTGTAAAAACAATAGTTTTCTTGAGAAGGACCGATTGTCCAATCTCCACTACGTTGTCCGATTCGAAAATGAGCTTCTATACTACATCGTTCTTAACTTAAAGCTCATCACCTGCACGATATCATCCGGTCGACTCTCCACAAATGAGGGAGCGGGATAAATATCGAAAACCACCAGGATCGAATGATATTGGGTAGGTGCGCATAGCTAAATGCAAAAACAGCTCGTTGAAGAGGTGAGTCTCCTTCCACGCCGCTGGTTGTCAAGGTCCGCTGCGAGGAAAACTTTTCTGGACTGCGGCAGAGGGAAAATTCCACCTTTTACCACTGACTTGCTGCTGGTACCACGCCGTTCGAAGCGGAAATAACCGGAGGCACGACAGCACCGTTGTTTAATAACTTTTCAGATTCAAGCAGAACAATATGCAACCAAGTGGTACTCGATTATGACGACTGGGTTTGCGGAAAACGTTTATTTAATGAAAACAGTGGTACAATTATCGCTTTTTAATTGTACATTTTCCAAAAATGTTTTATGGCAAATTGGTAAAGTATTTATTTCAGCAGATTCGATATTTGTATATTTAGATATTAATTTCATCTATAAATGACAAAGTTACAAGCGTTCAAAACCTAACACCTTTTCGTGATGGTCGAAATTTTAGATTTTCGATTTACCCCCTGTACCTTCCCGTACGAAGTAGCCTACGTCAAAAATGTGTCCTTTGAAATGTAGGCATGGACCCAGTATTAGGGACACTTGAATCATTATTATTATAATCATTCTATTAATGTGGAGGCGTATTCCTTAGCACTAAATAACACAAACTTTCAAGATAAAATTTTTAAGATTATTCAAATTACAAATTTATTATAAGATTCTAAATTGACTTCTAATTTGAAATCTTCGATAATTTATATTTTTCAGCGAAAATATTTAAAACATGGTGGTTTGGATTTTCTAAGAGTGACATGACTCTAACACTATCAGTCTTATTACACGGATCTTTATGTATATCAAATGCGCTGTTCTAAACCAGCATCTGCGTAACATGCATATGTTTAAAACAATAATAAAATGGTATTGATTATTCTCTTCCTAACGACGGTTGACAACCGTGGAGTCATAAAGAACGATTTAACCGCAATGATTTCTGCTAAATCCAAACCGATTTGCTGCAGCAGTCTCGACACGGCGCGGTAGGAAGGGTCATGATGATGCAAGGTGAGGCGATCCATACAGTCAAAACAGCCGCCCTCGCAACTGGCTTTCAGAGCGACTGATGTGATGACGGCAGTTCATGCGTAGCAATATCGATCTTACGGCGACATGTCGTAGATAATGCGTTTGTATATGATGACGTCAATCAAAGAGTGTGTTGCCCGGGATGTGCGGGAAAAGAGTTTATAAGTTTTATGTAGATAAAATTATTCTGCGAGAGTGTGAGAGAGAGGCGCTAATCTTGGGAGCAGGACACTTTCTATTTTCTTTACGGATCGATCACAACGACAACCTGTGAAAAAAGGGTACAGTACTGCAATCCGTCAATCTCATCGCGATTTCCGAGACTTCGCAGAATGTTGTGCATTCTATCCGTGTGGATATGTGAGTATTTTGCATCTAAGAACATAGTCATTAATCCTTCCCTCCATCATCGGGTTTGAATGCGGTGGAAACATCCGTTTCCGAATGTTCGTTTTCACATGTTTACAATTTTGTATTCATTGGTTGTTACTTGTACAAACATTGCTATGCCATCGTCACTGCTGCCACTGGCACTCACTGTGGAGGGCAATGATGTGTGAGTTGTCACTACTGTTGCCGAGGTTGTCGTGCTGCGCCACCGGAATAAGAATTACTTAATTCATGGGGGATGTGTTTACATCGGAGTGTGATGTAGGTACTGAGCCGACGGATGCCTACGCCACGTGTATGAATAAATCAGTGCCGGCTGTACATGCCCAGCGGGAAAGGAGTTTTGTGAATATCAGAAAGTAATCAACGGAATGTTGCTTGTCGCTGAAAGTTTGCAATCATTTGGGAACATTGTACAATGTACATTCACCCTTCAAGTTTTGGTCACAAACAACCATGAAAAAGTGGACATGGGGAATATTATATTGCATTTTTGTTTTTTCTTGATTTGTTTTCCGTCCATCTTGTTCTTGCTACCACACCTGGACCCTACCTATCGACTCATCAACTCATTAACCGTTGACCAACGGCTTTACTTTCCAATGTGTGGATCAGACATTTTATGGCTCAGAAAATCCCGATGGCGCCGACTGGGATTGAAACCAGGCCCTTTAGGGTGACTGACAGTCATGCTTACCACTACACCACCATTAAAAGAATCAATCAGGTCAATGTTAGCTGTCGTCAATGTTAAATGTGTCACCAAATATTGGTTCTCGAAATATTTGATCCAATGTGGTTTTTGCTGGACTAGATCTGTGAACTGTAAAGCTCTGTAAAATGAATAACCAATATCTGCCTAAGCCACAGTTTTAACAAATCCAAGCCTGTCTCTCAGGTGTGCTTTAGTTCCCCACCACAGCAATCTCTATTTCAATGGAAGCTACCTCACGTGCGATTTTCCATTCAAAAGCGTTAATTACGTTTTTCGTACCGTTCCAGTAGACGTGCTAAAATTTATGTTTATCTTATTCCTCGTGAACGTTGTCGAACTGGGGCTAAACGGTACCAGATTGTAAGCGAAAGCATCATCGTCGCCGGTACCCGAAAATCGAACTGAATACGGCTGAGGGAAGGTGAGGGAAGCGGATTTCGCAGATACGGCGACACAGTACCATGTACGATTTCCGAATACTAAATCAGAACGTACACAAGCCACCGAACCGATGCGTAATGAAAATTTACGACGAACACTGGCTTTGCTGTTGTGAAGCAACGGAAAAGACGAATAATATTAATTAAAAAAATACCCACACTAATACTTACACTCTCACTTATCTCCAATAATTTCACTTTCATGTCAAAAGAAAAAAAAATCGATGATTTTTTTTTCGGCAGTATAACAACAAAACGGACCAGATAAAAATTAATCACGTGATTGCGAAATTTATGAGGACACAACAGCTAACGCGAATTCCACTTGCCTTGCCTTTATCGCTTGTTATTGTTGATATTTACCAGCACACTTTTCCTCCGATTTACCGGTGGTTCCATATTTTGAAAACGAGAGTAAACTGTTTGAACAGTGTCTCCCTCTCTCTCTCTTAGAATGAAATGCCACAACTAGCAAACATCTTGACGGTGTACTCTGGCGGTATATCGAATACTTTTTTTTTTCTTAAAATAGCAAGCGTAAATTCTCAAAATTAGAAGAACACGTCGGACACGTCCACTCTATAAATATGTAGAAAATAAGCAAAGATGTGACCGAAAGGAAAGTGCACCGAATGAACCTGCTGCTGCTACTGCCACTCACTGCACCGACCGATCAGCACCCAATCTTACCGTAGATGCGCTCAACTGATGATGACCGAAGGAAACAAAGTTGAAGAAGATGTCTCTACCCGGCGCGAATTTGTAGTCCGCAATGGAATGCCGGCAACGACGCCGATGCCGCCACCGCAAGTAGACACCGCGACGTGGTTGGCATAGCCGGAGGTGCCAATGGCTTGCAATTATTTCAAACATGAACAAGAAGAATGCCGCGCACGACACGAAGGCAAGAGTAATGTAACTTTCGTGGATTTGGTGGAAGAAAATTGGCAATTACATGGTTGCTAGATATTTTTTTGTGGTTCTCATTTGTGAGTTTTTCGATGGACATATTTGATTGAGCATAATCATGAGACATCAGTGATTTGAATCATTAATAACTTTTGTTCCTTACATTTATTGGAAAGTGTTGAATTATTATTGATATGAACAAAACATTTGTTTATCCCACAGTAATTTCCATTTAAATATCAAATGGTTTGTGCCACGCCAGTTTCTTACTAAATGAGTTCAAATTTTGGGAGACCAATCAGAACCCAATTGGAACTGTTTGAGCACTGTGGAGCGATAATTTTAAATCAGTCTACTGTTCATAAACTATGTAGACACCTAGGGGGGTTTGTGGATTGGCGAGTGTCTACGGTCCATATAAATTTCCAAAATTACGCATGAATGAAATGCAGTCTGTAGGGGTTTCAAACTAATGTACGTTGTTTTTAAAGGAGAATCTTTGGCAAACTTTGAGAAGAATCTTAACGTAAGAGCAGAGCAGTTCCACGCCAACTGGTGAAGCGATTTTATTTTCACCTCACCGAAATCTATAAAACTAACCAAGTTTGAGCCGCAATTCATCCAACAACTCTTGTCTATTTTTTCTCTTGATTTGTTTTCCGTCGATCTTGTTTTCCGTACTGAGCACCAATGCTACCGACACCAGAGAGGCAACTCCTACACCTGGACCCTACATATCGACCCAACAGCTCATG